>NC_064598.1:50873836-52224908 GCF_943734845.2 Anopheles funestus
GCACGCCAGTCGGAGACGGAGTGGGAAATCGTTTCCAAAACTATTACACCTCCCTCCCTTGGGGCTTATCTCGCATTACCTTCGTTCCGAATCGTTCAACGACGTGGACGGAATGTAAGAACAGTCGAAATTTCTTCCAGCACGCGTCATGTGTTACGCCCTGGAACGCACCAGAAGCAGATCTGCTCCCGTCCATCATTGACATGCTTGCCGTGTACGCGCCGTACCGTGTGAGGTTAGCTTAAGTTCCGATACGGAATGGCGCATTTTGGCACTTCCGTAGAAAGCGAGAGTACACGATCGAGGAAAAGTGCATTAAGAGGCATGGAAATGCACAGCATGATGTGCGTATGATAATCGTACGGTACTACATTGATCAGCCCTTCCGGAAGGAGGCAATGGTGAGAAGAAAATGTCAACTATATTTTGACTGTTACATAAATATTATAATAAAGCTCACGACGGAAGCGCCACGAATGCTATGCAAGAAGCTTGATAGTTATATCCAGAAAGCATTTATATAATCGATAGATTACGTTGCTAAAAAGTAAAACGAAAATAAGATTGATATGATGATGTTCGGTTTGTGATTTGAAGGTTCGCTCATTATAAAATGAAAATCGTCATTTAAAAAGTATTATTGATAAACTGATATAAAAAATAAGAAGTAGTTCCAATACAATAATTTTGAATTTTGTATGTAATGAATTTTTTGTGCTGTATGCAAATATTGGTTTAAAAAAACGTTCAAAAGTTGTGTTCATCACACATTTAAACATTTGTATAGTTTTTAAAACAAAAGAAATATATGTCGATTGGAATGTACGAATGACATAAAATGAAAAATTGGAAGGAAAATTATTTAATAAATTTAGAAAATTTAGACTTTTTTTAACAAGGTTAATAATGAAATTTAAATTATTATTCAAATAATCAGATAATCTGAATGTTTTTACTTTTTCCATAATTATCTACCATTTTGTTCCTTCCATTTTCGGATAATGCTTGTAGTTGAAACCTACTTCCAAATAGTTTGAACCTCTTGATACTCTACACAGATATTGCAAGTTGAACAAAGTATTACATCACTGACTTTTTGAAGAACTGTATTTAAATTTTTTGTATTTGAAATTCTTACTGAAATTTTTATTTTAAACTGTTATGGAAGAACAAAAAAATTTGGACAAGAAAGATAATAAACAAGCCATAGTATCGGATTCTGAATAGTTGTCTGGTGACCGGATGTAAACCGAGCAGTTGGTTCAATATTGAAAAAGCTGCTCAATGATACACCCCTCTCTAAAGACTTAATGTCAAACTGTGCGTCAACCCAGACAATAAATTATGTGTGAATGCATGCCGATTGGATTCAAATATTCGCTTAAAGATCACATACGTTGCAACAAGGTGCATAGTGGTGAAAGCATGCAGATTTCAACCAACGACGAACTACACTACTCAATGCCTCAATCCGAGAATGGTAATAATAACTTCATAATGTCGGTTACTCGCGACTCACTTCAACGGATAGCTATCAACACCGGCCAGGTCTGGTAGGATATGCATCGATCTACATATGCAATGTCGGAACGCGAGAAAACGGTACGAATAGCCTCCCGTGCACACTTGCCAACCATTAAAAACCCCTAAAGCACGTGTACGTGATCGCCATCGTTATGCTGGACGATCGGAACGCTGGTCATTCGCAAACATCGAGCGCGCCTGATAACGGATCCATTCGGGCCTGGTCACGAACGTCGCTGGCTCGGTTTTGGAAGGTCGTATAAAAGCGCTTGACAGTGAAATTTCCCCAATCACACCTGACAGCTTGCTCGTCGTAGTCACATCGTTGCAGCGCACATTCCTTAACTGTACGGCACTCGGCAGGGCACGAACACATTTGTACGAAAACGATGGCGTTCCGGTATTTGGTGGTCATTGCAAGCGTAATGCTGGCGTCGGGACTGACCGTGGCCAACCCGGCTAACAAACCAGCCTTCTGGAAGGGTACACCGATGGACGGTATGGTGGAGGAGATGCGTTCGCTGTGCAGTTCGGAGAACGATTCAGTCGCCTGTACGAAGTTCAAGATCATGAACTTCCTGGATACGGTTTTCAAGAAGGACAGTTTCCAGGTAGGTGTTTGTGTGGATGCTTCGAAAGAATATGGTCATTTATCTACCGATTCCCTTTACCAACAGATCTCCGATGACGTTGAGGTGCGCAGCAATGGAGCCCTTGTAAGTGAGGGTCGTGCACCATCGGGTTTACTGGAGCAGATCGAGAACTACCTGCGCAGTCACGATGTCACCTTTAAGATGCCGATTGCCGGTGCTCGTGTCACCGTGTCTCCGCGCAACCTCGAACAGGACGAGCTGAACGTGACGTTCAACTTCCCTGCTGGAAGTGGCCGTGGAATTGAGGCACGTAAATCAAAGCTGAAGAAGATCGTCGTCCCGATTATGGTGTTTATCCTGCTGAAGGCCATGACTCTCATCCCGATGGCACTCGGTGTGCTTGGTCTGAAGGCGTGGAATTCGCTCCAGCTGTCATTCTTCTCGTTCGTTGTGTCGGTCGGACTTGCTATCTTCCAGCTTTGCAAAAAGGTAATGTTTACCTTTGATAACGGTAAAGGTTCTTCGTTTGCTAATGGTAGTTTTTCTCTGTTTTCCTATCGCTTCTCAGCTGGCCGCCGATAGCCATCATCCGCATATTGCCGCCCATGGACCATGGGATGCGGGCCGATCCTTCGTTCAACCCAGCTTCGACGGTCAGGATATTGCGTACAGTGCCCACGCATAAATCTGAATCAGTTCTCGACATGTATGAAACCCATCCCAGTGGGGAAAATAATTTATTTAACTTATTTCTAACGAATGTTCACGACAAGACTTTGCTAAGGCTACCCCTATGAGCATAATAAACGAATCCGTATCGAAACGAAACAGCACGCTTTATTGATTGCTTTATAGCTTTTGCTAGGTTTATGTTTAATTAATCACAAAACGTGCGAGATAAATGGCTTTCTTTTAAACATACACCTGTCTGATCGAATGGCAAGTGGATATGGTTAATATTCCAGTCGATATGTACGGTGAAATGTTCGATCATTGGTTTCACTTCCGATTTGGCAGGCGGAATGGAATGTCATGTGCGACTCGCCGTTTTAATTATGGGAAGCACGTAACACACCAGGCGTCTCCATGGCATTGTTCGTTCGTTCCGTGCGAGCATTATGTGGAGAAAATAGGTTTGTGTCCGTAGTCGATAGGAGAGTATTGATTCGCTATTGCAGAACGTATGAGTTTGTATTTTCTATTTCACCAACGAAACGTCCACATGTATCATCGGGGGTGTCAGAAGGCACAGCATGGGATTGTAACTGTTTAGAAGAAATTGGGACGCACTTGAACTACGTGTTCATATTTTACGCGATGTAACTGTGAAGCACGACGACACACTTTAGATGCAGGTATGGGTTTGATTTGTGAAACATTTTCCATTTCATATGTCTTACTTTAAACGTGTTGGAATCCCTCGTTTAAAAAAATCTCTACAATGGTCTTATAACAACACTTCAAATCGATTTTAGTTTGAAAGCAGCATGATTTTCTTACCTTTTAAGCAAATGATAAGTAGGAATGTTTCCTGCCAAAACATGCAATTTTATTTATTTATTCATTTACTATTATTATTATTATTATTATTATTACTTATTAATTAACTAAAATTTAATTATTAACTATCAAACCCTGTAAGACTTGTTTAACCCTGTTAAAATTGCTTTTTTCAAAGCTAGCATAGTAGTTTCGACAAAAAGGTTCAGCCGAGGTACGACTACTGTTAGATGAAAACTAAGACAGCTAAACAATAAATTTCTTTTTTTTAGCCAACTCAGGATCGAGCACGTCATGATGACATAGCCAGGTCTCCGATACACTTCTAGGGGTTTCACAGGAAACTCTAAGGAACACAGTTCTCCATCCACGGCTGCATCCGATCTCCGACAGGTTCGACTCCACCTGATCCAGCCAACGAGCTCGCTGTGCTCTTCTACATCTTGTGCCGAACGGGTCGCAGATGAGCACATTCCTTGGAGGGGCATGAGACTGGCATCCTCACATATGCAGTTCCAAACAGCACAGTTAGCTTGTGGTTCATTCTCCTTCTCCACACGCCCTGCTCGCACACACCGCCATTTCGTGTGTTGCTGGAGTCTTCTGGATCGCAGGAGTTTGTGGCGATCGTAAGCGCGATTTCCCTGAACAATGCGTCTTCGGATTTCGCTTCTCATGTTGTTATCCGAAGTTACAATCTTACCAAGATAGCAGAACTCCTCTACCACCTCGAGATCGTCGCTGTTCTATCACGGTCAGAGCCTACGGCAAATAGGTACTTTGTCTTCGTCGTATTGATCCTCAATCGAATTCTGTCGATTTCGTGTTTCAGATGAGCGTTCGCGTCGCACACCGCCTCAGATGTCCGTCCGATGATGTCGATGTCATCCGCGAGGCCGAGAAATAGGCGAGAACGGGTAAAATTAGTGCCCCGGATTTCGAAGGCCGCGCCTCACCTTTCAGAACGATGTTAAACACAATCGTTCACAGAACGGAAAATTGATGAAAATCAGAAATGGCATGCTAATTGCATTGCAATGGAGATTAGTAGCCTATAAAGAAGAATATATTTTAATTATACGTATATTAAAGTTACCAAAAACTGATTGAAAAAAAAAATTAGACATCTACGCTTTTTCTTTATTCATTACACATTACAACAACAAAATCGCATTTTGCGAAATTAAAAAGGTCAACGTTACCGCTATTAAATCGTGTACATTTCTGTACCTTACATTTCCGGATAAAACAATTACAACCACTTTCATTTTCACCTTTTACGATTATGGTAATAGCCAAAAACTGCGTCAACTTGATTTACAGGCCCTCCAATACCAAATGTTTACTAATTTGTTGTTATATACTACTTCCGCTTCCATGCGTAACCGTAATAACGAAAACGAGTGAAAATGCTTCTCCATACGTCTTACACCAGGCTCGTGCCTAATGTGTAGGGAAAAAAACACATCATGGCACCAAAATATGGTAGCCTAAATGTTTGCCTAGTATAAACGATGGCTATTGAAAAACGATTGCACAAACCGGCAAGCGCTGCGAAAGTAGCCGCAGTGCATTCCAAATGAAAACAAAAAGACAATAAAGTGTACGCGTGACCCGAACGGAAGTACGCGGCGTTGATTGTGCAGACGGCAGTAGGTTCGTATTTTAATGGCGCTTGCTCTATCACAATGAGTCCGGTAGTTGTATGTACGTCTGCAAACTAGACTCCGGAAGCAAATTTACTAGTGACGCACTTCGTAAGCAAAGTTAGCGAGGGAATCCAGTCAGCTGGCATAACCTCTTTGGGATGAATATTTTGGTTAGCATAGAGAGAAAGTGATCATTCTTGAGCGTAGCTGTGTGGCCATCGCGAGCAAGTAGGCCTGGGTATTGCGGTCGAAATTCTTCCCTACCACAAAACTTCATACGCCGCGAACAGTTTGTGTGAAATGTATGCGATCGCGCAGGGTTGGAATGATGTGCGCTGTCATGAATACATAATAGTGTCAATGGCAGGTTTTCCTTGTGTATGCTAAATCGACGAAATGGACCATTGGTTTGAAAATCGAAATCTTCCACACATGTCGATGTCCCGATTTTTTTTTCTTTAATTTCTTCAACGATTGCATCTCAACGCACACACCCACCGACAGAGATGTGTGTATGTAGTGAGGAACGCAAATAGCCATAGGACATTTGGTCGATTGGTGTGGACAACCAAAAACGGTCAAAGCTCACCTGTTGGCTTATTTGGTGACGCGCTGTACCGTAGTGCGGCCGCATTCAACGTGCCATCCCGTTCGATCAACACGAACCGAAGTGTCCGGTACGCAAACGCAGGGGTTGGAAAGTCTCGGCTGCGTGATTCGGACGTATAAAACAGTGGTGGCGTTCCAAATACCCTATCATTAGCTTTCCGTCATTTGCTTAATCAACATACCACCGCACCCAGGACACTGGTACACCTGAGTGAGAAGCGTAAGGGCGAGAGAAAGAGAGCGAGTGTGTGTGTGTGAGTGATCGTGTTGTGACTTAGTTATCTTGAACGCAGGTTGAATCCTTGCGCTCCTGTCAACGAAATGATGCCGGCTCGATCCTGTTCGATGGTGTTGGTGGTTGTGGTGGCACTGATTGCTGGTGCTGCTTCTGGAGCCTCGATCGCGTCCAATTTGGTCGAGGAAGAGCGACCCAGAATCGCGACCAGTGAGGAGCTGCTGTCTTCGATTGTGAACGAGTGCTTCGATGGTGCGTCGGTCATGGGTTGCCTGAAGGGCAAGGTTCTGCTGTATCTGGACGGTATGCTGGGACTGCGACAGGAGGAAGCACGTGCCTTCGACGATGGTAACGTGGATGAAGTGATCTTCGATCGTGTTGGACGTGTTCTGGCTACCCACGAAATCCGTGTCCAGCTGCCTGAAGATACCGTTGTGAGCTATCGTGCCGACAAAGGTTTGGACATCGATGTGCTGCCGGCAGGACTTGCGACTGGTGAGTAAACACACACATGTACACACGGACATTACACTAACCCACTGCCCCGCCCCCCTAAAAACCCCTCCGTTGTCGGTGTGTCTCTCGCCTCCAACAGAAGCGGCCCGTGGTCACTTACTGAAGAAGAAACTCCTGCTTCCAGTGTTGCTGCTGCTGAAGCTGAAGATGAAGGCACTGATGCCGATCTTCCTCGGGCTGATCGGACTGAAGGCAATGAAGGCGCTCATGCTGTCCAAGTTGGCCATTACGCTTGTGCTCGGTTTCTTGATTGCGCAGCTCGTGAAGAAGTCGGGACTCGGTATGCCAATGTCGATGATGCCAATGATGCCACCAGCACCGGCCGCTGAGTATGGAGCGCCGGTACCTGCCTCTTCCACGCCTGCCTCCAGCTACGAACCATCGTCCTGGGAGTCATCCTCCGGACCGTACTCGCGTCTCTGGGAACCATCTACGTCTGGATCGTCTCACAGCCTCGCCTACAGCTCGTACTATCCTAGCTCGAGTGGCTCGAGCTCGTACACGGCTTACAATGCTGGTTCCAGCAGCTCCTCGTCCGTCGGCTCCGGTAGCTCTTCCTCTTCCTCCTCTCCTTCCTCAGGATCCTCATCCTCTCCCTCTTCCTCGTCGAATGCAGCACACGCTTACTAGAAAGTGAACCGTACTGCGCCAGTCACGTAAACCCGTACACCAAAGCGAAGTCGCAACTTAGCCCCGGATGCGTACTTTGAGCCATTTCTTCCGGGAGGCCGATAGTAGACAACTCAACCCTCTACGGAAAGGTTGAAACGAACGGCGGTATCGTTAACTTTCTATCGCCACGATCCCCCGATTGGAGGTACATTTCCAATCGGTTACAATCGGAGAAACTGTGGCAATGTCTGTTTGCGATCATCCGCAACATCTGAGTACATCATGCGTGTACTATTGGCTTTGTGAGGGTAATTAGCTTAAGCCCTTTCCTTTATCCTTTTCTTCCTTGCGATCTATTTATTGTCTCCCTTGCGAAACGTTATTTATTGAATGAGGACATAACAATAAACAAATCAACGAAAATTCATCAAAACGAACGCTGAAATGATACTGCAATGATGCTACTATTATAGTTATAGTTTTATGTTTGTATTTCAATACAGGTAAGTGAATTTTCTTTGCCAGAAAACTATTTTACGAATTTTGAAGGATGTCCGATATTTGATAGGAAAAATGATTTATAGTTTGCATTATTAAAGTTTGTATGAAAGAATCAGCGAGACCTAATCAACATCGCGATTTTTATTGGAGTTAATACATAAAAATTATACGGTGGGCACTGTCAATTTGATAAAAATATTTTTTTTTGCAATCTTTCTTCATTTCGAGCCTTCATTAATTGAGAAACTGAAAATTATACCCAACACTATTATTACAACTTCGATTATTATATTAAAACTTTTACAAACTACATGTGAACAAAAATTGAAACTATAAACAATCAAACAAATGAACGGTAGAACAAAAAAAAATATTTTCTTTCTTAAAGGAAGCAAAACTACGTATGTAAAATATTTTTACTTTGAAATCATATAACTTGTTGTAAACAAACGGTATTTACACCGACCGCCGCTGTCACTACGGTTTCTAATGTCGACATAAATGTGTAGATCTTGTCATTCGATCAAAACGGTTAGAACTGTGGTGAGTTTAGGTTTGCGAAAACTTATAAAATGGGCGGAATCACAAACAACGAACCTCTTTTTGTAGAAAATCGGCAAGGAATAAAGCAACTAATTTTTTGTTTCGCAATAGCGTTCCTAAAGAAAGTCTGAAAAAGCCGCGTTTTTCTACATTCCAAAAAATTAGTTTGGAAATTCTAAAATTCCAAAAAAATAGTAAGATTCGTTATTCGCAACTTATTTGCTTCGAACTACTAATTTCGGGCGCTTCTATAAATTCCGCTAAAAGGTGTAAGTATTATCCACCGGGGATAATCGCGAACGCGAGTAAAGTTTCGGGAGTGCAATTGTGATCAGTGCGCGCGAGTGTAAAAGGTGAATCGCGAGATGGAACACGACGATCTGACGGTGCAAGGCGGGCGTATGACGAGCCAGCGAGAGGGCCATGAAACACCCTCGATTGACCGGCCGGCAGAGCACGACAACGTAGTCGCGGTGAATACGACGCCATCGTGTTCAGCTCAAGTACCCGTGGCCGTCGAAGGATCGCCCCAGAGCGAAGGGAGGCTAAGCCACCGAGGCGAGCAAACTATGCAAACCCCGTGGGGATATTTTCCGGTAAGATACACGAACGTCGGTACGCCGAACGTGACACCGCAGATAGCCCGGCCGCTCCCTAACCAGAAATCGACAAGCACACAAAACGATCATACGCAACCGGACTTCGCGGGAGGCGTCAATGATGGCGCATCCAACTCAGCGATGGCGAACACTCATCGGACAGTGACCCCTGGCTGGTTAATGACCTCCGAGCAGGAACTACGAAGGAAGCAGCTTGAGCTTGATCGTTCTAAAATCGAAGTGCAACAACGTTTAGTGGAACTCCGCGAGCGTGAGCTGGAGTTATTAAAAATAGGTCGAGTAGATACGCGCGAACCACGTACCGAATTGGAAAAGGCGAGTGCATGGCTGCTGAACAAAGAAAATGGTGTTTCTATTGACGCTGCGGAAAGGCCCATCGGAACCTTCGAAAAGGTCCAACGCTCTCGATATGCGGATAACCCGACCACAGCCACACGAAACCCAGCAACGTTATACGAAGCAACTACGCCATGTGATCCGGATTTCCGGGAGTGGCAACGCGCGCTCGATGAACTTCTGTCGCGAGATCCTCGCAACAGGCACAAGACGACGCACGGAAACGGTAACAACTTTGGACACAGCACTTTGGCACAACCATTCGGACACGAGTATCAACACGGCACATCGGCACAAACACACGCTCAATTTTACGGACACAGCACCTCTTCACCACCCCGCGTACAAGATCGCGGATACAACACTTTCGCACAGCCTCACGGACCCGTTCACCAGGCTAGCGCATTTACACATCCACACACGATCGCACCTGGAACTCACCCGTACAACCCGTTGACTGATGGACATGCAGGAACGTTCGGATATTCCGGATACACATTCTTGAGCCAATCCCAAATTGCCGCACGAAAGGCCAGCGGAAGAGAGTTGCCTACCTTCTCAGGATCGGCAGAACAGTGGCCACTCTTTATTGCAAGCTACGAGCACTCTACGGCGGTCTGCGGTTATTCCGACGATGAAAACCTGATGAGGTTGCAGAAAGCGTTGAAAGGAGCTGCATTGGAAGCGGTGAGTTCGTTGCTGTTGCTGCCATCGGGATTGAAGGACGCTATAGCCACACTCAAGCTGCGCTTCGGTAGACCAGATGTGATTGTGGACGCGTTGATAGAGAAAGTGAGGAGCATGCCAGCACCAAGAGCCGATAGACTGGAGACTTTGGCCGACTTTGGATTCGCGGTACGAAACATGTGTGCGACCATCAGGGCGTCTGGGCTGCCCGAATACACATGCAACGTAGTCCTGATGAAGGAGCTGGTATCGAAACTGCCGCCGACGACCTGCATCGAGTGGGCGAGACATCAACAGCGGTTACCCAGCGTAACGTTGACGGAGTTCGGGAGTTGGATCAGCGACCTGGCAGAGGCTCTTAGTAGAGTGGTTCCCGTAAGATCTGACGGACCGTCAGACACAGACCGCCGGCGCAGTGGGAAACCTTCACGACCAGAGCAGCGTCATCCGACCACCACGCACATGAACATGCACGCTACAGCCCCGAGCGGTAAGTACGCTCCTCCTACACCTAAATGTTCCGCATGCCAGGGAGAGTGTGCAAGCCTAGTTGATTGTCAACGTTTCCTCGAGATGACGGTAGCTGCAAGAAAGGAACACGTAAGTGAATGTAAACTGTGCCGAAAATGTTTAAAATGTCATAAGGGTTGGTGCCATCTTAAAACGCTCTGTGGTTTGAACGGCTGCGAGGCGATGCATCACAAGCTGCTTCATGGGGCCTTGAGTACCAGTAACGCGCCGGAGAAGCACTGTTTAACGCACTCCGGCTCAAATGATCGCACCTTGTTCCGGTATGTCCCGGTAATGATACGTGGTAAAGACGGCAGAGTGGTTCACACATTCGCGTTTCTCGACGAAGGATCATCGTCGACCTTTATGGACCACAGTCTGATGGAAGAGTTGGGTTTGAGTGGTATGTCCCGGCCGTTGTGTCTCAAGTGGACAGGAGATACAACCAAAGATGAAAAGGCCTCCGTCCAATTAGCGGTGCAGATCTCTGGTGCGTACAAAGGGGCTCCCGTACACGACTTGGCTAAGGTGCACACCGTTGCCAATCTAGCGTTACCCTCACAGTCGATTGATATGCAACAATTGGAAGCAGCGTACCCACACCTGAAACGTCTGCAGCTAACTTCTTACGCAAATGCTGTACCTCGACTTCTAATTGGTGTAGACAACTGTAGATTGGGAAAATCTCTAAAATGTATAGAAGGAAGGATGAACGAACCAATTGCATCAAAAACGCGCCTGGGCTGGATTATATACGGACCGTGTCCAATTGCAACCGCTAACGTGACTGGAGGTCACAGAAACTTTCATATTTGCAGATGCGAGGGAAACAACGATGATCTGCTGACGGCTGAGGTCAAGGCATATCCCTCTCTGGATTCGCTCGGTATCACTAAACTTCCGCGTCAACTCAAATCCAAGCACGATGAACAGGCGTTGCCGATACGTAGCGAGGAAACGAAGCTGCAGGGTGACAGGTTCGAAACAGGACAACGTTGGAAATACGACGACAACCGCTTGCCGTGTAACCAAACTGCCGCCTTGAAACGCCACGTGATCCCGAAGTTGACAAAAACACCGGATCTAACACCAAGTCGCTGGTTCAACGAGCCGAGTTTCCTATGGGACCCAGAGTCGAACTGGCCGATGTATGAAGCACCTACTACGAGCACCGCCGAGGAACTATGTCCCAACGTGCTACATCACAGTATCGCTGATCGGCTAAAAGATTTTAACCGCTTTTCCAGGTGGAAAAGGCTTCTGCGAGCAGTAGGATATGTGGTAAGATTCATTGCTAACGTCCGTCGTGCCATGCGGAGACACATCTTTTTAGGAGGACCACTAACGCAGAAGGAACGGGCGCAAGCTGAGTGTATTCTGTTTAGCAGAATACAAGCAGATGTTTATGCACGCGAGCTATGTTGCCTGAAAAGGGAGCCAGCCCGGTCGCGGCCATGGAAGAGCAGACCGCGTTACAAATTTTCGCCGGTAGCACACGAAGTAGTGAGGATGCGAGGACGACTATCCGGTAGCTTGAACGTCAGCGAAACACTCCGCCAAAGGGGAGTTATATTTACCTGTCGGACGTCCCGAGCGATGCACCTGGAGATGGCTCATTTACTGATCACGGCTTCCTGTATCATGGCGATTCGACGTTTTGTTCGAGGTGGAAAACCCTGGGAGATGATTTCGAATTTCGTCGGTTCGGCACGGGAACTGGATGAGGCACTTCAAGCTGTTGATGTCGACGCGCTGATGGCTGAATTTGCTGGCACGGATATGAAGTGGAGCTTCAACCCGCCGGCTGCCCCACACTTCGGCGGATGCTGGGAGCGGTTGGTCCGCTCTGTAAAGAAGGTTCTAGGTCAGTTCAATTTACCACGGAACCCGACGGATGAAGTCCTGATGTCCGCGTTCACCGAAATCGAGGTCGACATCAATTCGAGACTACTGACATACGTACCATCGAAGCCGCCCGTCGTATTTACCGAAGGTGGTGCCGTCGTGAAATCAGCTTGGCGAGCCGCTCAGCACTTCGCCGGCTTATTCTGGAAGAGGTGGATAGCCGAATATCTTTCTAGGTTGACCCGTCGATCGAAGTGGTTCGAAAACGTGCGGCCAATCCAGCTGGGTGACACAGTAGTAGCAATCGATAACTGTTTACCGCGCAACAGTTGGCCAAAAGCTCGTGTGATCGCGGTATTTAGGGCCGAAGATGGTAAAGTGAGATAGGCGAGCGTTCGAACTACTAGCGGCATTTATAAACGTCCTGCAACGAAACTAGAGTTATTTAAATATCGACAGCAAAATACTTACCGGTGAGGAGAGAGATTAGTACGATAGCAAGCGCGTGCGAAAATTGACAACGAAAACACTAATGACAGCGACAGGAAGTTGAGTGAGATATAAAGATCGGTTTTCTCACTGCAGGGGGCAATGTTGTAAACAAACGGTATTTACACCGACCGCCGCTGTCACTACGGTTTCTAATGTCGACATAAATGTGTAGATCTTGTCATTCGATCAAAACGGTTAGAACTGTGGTGAGTTTAGGTTTGCGAAAACTTATAAAATGGGCGGAATCACAAACAACGAACCTCTTTTTGTAGAAAATCGGCAAGGAATAAAGCAACTAATTTTTTGTTTCGCAATAGCGTTCCTAAAGAAAGTCTGAAAAAGCCGCGTTTTTCTACATAACTTATAATACATATACCTGTTTGAAGCGAATAGTTTCGATGATTTTAGCTATATTTCTTAGATAAAACAATGGCTAATCGATGGCCAGTTGGTAAGTACCAGTGTTAGTGAAGAGAAATACTTTAAATAGAGGTAACATATTAAATAAAAAATGTACATACCACATCTCTCTCTCTTCTTGGCTTTTAACGCCGGCCATTTCTGGCTTACTAGACTTATTTTTACCACGTAGCCGGATAGTCAGTCCTTGCTACGGGGGACGGTCCGGATGGGATTTGAACCCGGTCCGGCCGTGTGGACTGGCGCCGTTTATCACATGCACCATCGGGCCGCCCTACATACCACATCTAAACGTTAGTTAGTTAGTTACGTTTATTTCCATTTTTACATATTTAGACTTATAATAGTGGTTCTGTACTTAATAAGTAATGGGTACGAATTCTAGTTCTCTCCTCATTGCTGAATTTCCTTTTTAGCTACTTGGCTGGTGTAAATGTTTATGACGATTCGTGTTTTGATGAGTAAATAAGGGAAAAATTATTTGGATTACAAAAACCCTTGGCAAAAGAAAAAAAAAAAAAACTTAAACTAATTGTCTATTCTATCCTTACATCTAGCCCTTAGCCTAAACAAACACTTAAAATTTTGGACGGCACACTTATAACCTAAAAACTTAAGAGTGCAGTTCTCTTAGTATTTCTAATGTGCTGGTAAGGCACTTGGCATCATATGCCAATTTTTGTTTGTTTAGTACATCAACTATCATGGGTAAGTTACATTCTGAGTGCAATGAGGACGTTTTGTACCAAGGGGGAACTTTAAGAATAGTTTTCAGAAATTTGTTTTGCGATCGCTGTATTTTTAATTTGTGTGTGAATGCGCAGCTTGACCAGACGGGTGATGCATACGTTATGATCGGGCGAACTAATGATTGATATAATAGTAATTTGTTGCTGAGGTCTAATTTCGATTTCCTGCTAAGGAAGCAGTATAAGATACGGAATATTTTTTCGCATTTAATAGTTAGATTTTCTATTTGCGGTTTATACGTCAATCTTTTATCTAGAAATATGCCTAAGTATTTAATAGAGCTACTCCAAGCAATTTTGTTTCCGTTAATTTTTAATTTTTTCCTAGGCAGTTTACGGGAGCTAGTGTAACGAGTAAAGAAAATAGCTTCAGATTTAGATCCGTTAAGTTTAAGTTTCCATTTCTGGCAGTATTTGGAATATTTCTTTAGAGCCGTATTTAGTGTTTTGATCACCGTATTTGGGTTTTTTGCTGATGAAGATAATGCTACATCATCTGCGTAAAGATATTGTTCGCAATTTCTCATGTTTGGAAAATCGGAGGTATATATGTTGAACAACAATGGTGACAAGACGCTACCTTGCGGTACCCCTGCCGATGGGGTGTAAGGGTTTGATGTTGAATTAGCTATATGTATTTTGTTATACCGGTTAGAAATAAATGAATCTATTATATTAATTAAATATCCTGGGAAGTTTAATTTGACGAGTTTATATATAAGTCCATGGTGCCAAATGGAATCAAACGCTTTTTCTGTATCGAGTAGCACTAATCCTGTTGATTTCCTGTTTTGTCTATTATGAAGGATATTTTTGGTTACTCTATGTATTTGATGAGTGGTGGAGAGAAATGGCTGGAAGCCAAATTGACTTGTAGGTATTATATGATTGTTATTTGTGTGCAAAGCTAATCGGCGTTCTATCAGTTTTTCGAATACCTTGCCTAAACAGCTTAGTAGACTGATGGGTCTGTAGTTTTGAGGGAGACTGTGGTCTTTGCTTGGTTTTGGTATGGCAATAACTTTAGCTATTTTCCATGAATTCGGAAAATAGCCCAGCTTAAGACATCCATTTACAATCAGATTGAGATAAATAAAAGCTTTCGTTGGTAGTCTTTTCAGGGCGTTGTTATTTATCTTGTCGAATCCCGTTGATTTTTTAGTTTTCAATCGACTTAAGATTTGAGAAATATCTTTAGGTTTGAATAACTGAAATGAATTTGCATTTTGATTGTTCTGTGCTGCTCTAAAATTACGAACTGTTACGTTGACTTGACGTTCTATCGGACTTACAAAACTTTCAGTTATTTTATGCGCTGATTCAAACACTTTTTTTAGAGCTTCGCTTTTTTCATTCGAAGTAATAAGTGTTTCGTTATTGCATTTTAAAACGGGGACTAATTTCTGATTATTTTTTATAATTTTTACAAATTTCCACAGTTTTGTATGATTATGTTTGTCTTTGTTCATTGATTCTAAATTTTTTGACCAGGAAGCGTTTCGCAACTCAGATAGTTTTAAATCGATCTGTTTTTTAAGAAAGTAATAAGACTGTTTCAGTTTGTTATCGAGCCTATGTCTCTGCCACTTTTTTCTACATGTATTGCGAAGTTTAATGAGCGAAAGAATATCTGGGGGGATAATTAAGTTGTATTTTCCCGGAGTTATGAATGGAACTGCAATGTCATGTGCTGATAGTATAGTTGTTGTGAGTTTTTCAATCATGTTGTCTATTTGTTCGTGTGTAGTTATGTTGTTGTAGGAAATTTCTGCTGGGTTTATTCTAGAGTTAATGTAATGTTTAAATAGAGGCCAATTTGCTTTCCTACAGTCGGGCAATAATTTTTCAGGTTTAACATTGGTTTTTTCATTTAATACTGTAAATGAAACTGGTAAATGGTCGGATGAGAAATGTGTAGAAGTTTTTAAATTAGAAAGATTAAGATTATTTTTAGATAGTGTGATGTCTATCGTGGAAGGATTACGAGTTGAATCGGCAGGGATGTGCGTTGGTGTGTCTGGGAAACAAATGGAAAATTCCCCTTTCTGTAGTTCTTCAAATAGTTTTTTACCGGCAGAATTTGTAGATGCACAGTTCCACATTTTGTGTCGAGCATTTAAATCCCCACATATAAGAAAATTGCTTCTAATTTTGGTTAATTTCTTTATGTCGTTTTTAAATTTGTTTATGGAAACGTTTGAACCGGGATGATACGCCCCTACGATTGACAATAATCCGTTGGTGGTTTTTATTTGAATCCCTATTGCCTCAATTACCTCGAGCTTGAAAGAGGTCATGAGTTTATATGCTATGTCACTTTTAATTAATATTAAAATTCCCCCTTTGGTACTTGTAAGTCTGTCTAGTCGAAGGCTATTATAGTTACTAATGTAGAATTTTTGTTCTGGCTTTAGAAAAGTTTCAACTATTATCATTATATCCGTATTTTTATGCTTTAAGAAATGTTCGATTTCGATTTTTTTATTGGATACGCCGTTTGCGTTCCAGTATGTAATTTTTATCTCCTTTTGTGAATCCATTACGGAGTGAAACAATATTTACTAACCACCTCGAAGATCGCGGTGATTTGTTGCTCTTTAGAATTACAAGAGCGTAATTTACAGAATACTTCTCCTACAATAGCGGTTAGTTCTGTAGCGTTGAAAAGGTCGTTTTTGTTTGTATTAAAGTATGGAGTATCGTTTTGTTGTGTTGAGAACATTCTGTGATTCGATGGTTTTGGTGGGAGAGCGGGAAAGGCATTGCCTTCGAAAACAAAATCTCTACTCACAGGTTTAGGAACGCTTGTTTTGGGTTTGACCGGTCTTTTTGGGCAACCCCAGAAATTTGCTGGATGATTACCATCGCAATTTACGCACTTTAGCTTATGCGTTGGTACTAAGCCATCTACACTTGATGTCGATGCTGGGCAGCTACTCGATTCATGTTTGCCTGCGCATTTATTGCAGGTAGTAGGGTGGAAACAGTTTGCGGCTCCGTGTCCGTACGATTGGCAACGTTTGCATTGCATCGGTCCTTGTCTGTTAGAGTAGTAGTTGAACTTTACTCTGCAGTGTGCCAAGGCGTTTATACATTGTAACTTGGAGAGTTCAATGCTGCCTTTTATGAAATGAAGAAGATAGGTGGCATGTTCTTCATATTTTTTGTTGCGGATGGCTAATTTTTTTACCGCCACTGGTTTGATGCCCTCGGTCTCGAGCACTTTCATCACTTCTTCCGTGGGCATGTCGTACAAGCCGTTAAGCACTATTTTTGTAGTGCGTTCTTCTGGTAGTTGATACGTGTGGAAATTTACGTTTGTAGTTGAGAGGTATTTCACTACCGTTTTAAAATCCTCTGCCGTGTTCACGTACACTACGACACCTTCGTTCGCTACTTTTGTTGTGTAGCGCACTACACCTGCGGTAACTATTTTTTTGTGCACTTCTCCTAGGGACTTGCACGCAACTTTTATTGGAGGAATACGTTGATTTGTATACGTTGATACAGGTTTGCTGGTATTCGTATCCATCGGATGTTCCTCTTTGTCTTCAAGCAGTGCGTACGTGTTGGGTGTCACTACTTTTAACTGCGCCGTGTTCAGCTGATCCATGCGGTGAAATTTCGATAAAGGAACTTTAACATTCCTTGGTTTAGCCACTGCTTTGCCTCGAACCATGTTGACGATGGGTCGGGCGACTAATGTCGCTCTAGGTTTAGGTTTCACTTTCTTAACTTTTGATTTTTGTTTGCTTATTTCAAGGATTCTACTCTTCGCTGTGGGAGACTCGGTACAACACGTGTGTTCTCATAGAAGTCGGAGAGAGAACTGCCACATCTAAACGAAATAAAAACCATTCTGAATTTGCAAGTCTGATATCTGAGCAAAGAACATAAACCGGATCAAGTATTTTTTATTCAGTAATTGACAAGGAAATACATTGTTTTGGATATATAGTGCAAGTATTTAGCATAAATAAAAAATAAAAATAAATAAAAAATTGTTATAAAGTAAAACTATTCCTTTCTACTTATCTCAGTTAAATGTTGCGAAATATACTTACGGAAATAAAAGCTTGGATTTGCTTTTTTGCTCAATATTGAAATTCTGTAGCAATCATTGATCCATCATTGATCGTAGAAAATGAAGTGTGCCTTTTGCATTTTTTTTATTCATGAAGAACAACTGAGCCGTATTGCTTGCTTTTGCAATTAAATCTTAGAAAATCAATAAAGTTATGTTGCTTATAAATATCAATAATTATTATTTACAAACAGCATATCTAATAATACAATTACATATCCAGTTTACGCTTGCCATGCGGATTCGCCATTGTGCGTTTCATGTAACATGTAACGGATAGTAACGTTTCATAGCGAAGACACAAACCAAAGCTGCTCGAAGCAGCAATACATTTTCCATTATGGTTCAAGCGAATGGTTCGAGCATAAATTAAAAAAAACTCTTGAAAAAGTCACATTATTCTATTAAATTTAATTTTTATGTTCACGAATTATTTGTTTGTTAATACAACATTGCACTCAAGCAATGTTATATGTGCCATGTATTATGTTTCTATTGATACTAACAAAACTTAAAAATAGTTCTTTTATACCTAATTATAATTTATTTGACCCAATTTTTTAACAAATTGCCAAAGCTACAGGTAAACAATCGATGCTTTAATAGGGACTTATACACAGTAAAACATAATTCATTCGCGTAGCGTAAAAGAAAAAAGAAATTTTTTAAATTTTGTATTAGTTAAGAAATACTCAGAAAATTATAAATAAAGATTTTAATTTAAATTTTGCAAACGCAAAAAGACGCATTATTAACGCGGCTACAGAATAACCTGTTTCAGTGTAGTGTAAACAACGTGGTATTAGCCACTAATGGTGGTTGATGCGCCCACACCAACGTTCACAAATAACCTGACCAGCTCGCCAGCGCGACAAGATGCTGTCTGGAGATGTGGCGCAACTGCGTCGGACAACTGAACGGAACGATGACGTACCAAACAGACGGCTCCGACCCCAACCATCAGGTGGTCGGTGCAAACGAAATCGAAAGTGATTTAATAGTTCATTATTCATCCGTTGCTTTTTCACCGACACTCAACTAGCCACCCACCCCCAAAAGGGTTCGAAAGGAGGGCAAGAGGAATCGCACCGGACACGTTCACATTTCCTTCCTTCCTTTATGTGCCTCCACAGTGCCTACCGGTCGGCCTAGCCATTGGTTCATTTGCAACTCTTATTTTTTGTTATTGTTATTGTGGTTGCTTCAACTCCTTCTTCTCTGCTACTTCCTTTTTCAACCTGAGACAGACAATTCGCGTGAGCTCTAACGCGGCCGATGATTTATTGTTTGCCTACTGGGCTTAATGATGATGTTTATTCCATCACTTATCCCTTGTTGACTTCTCGTTGATTACCCTCGTCCTTCTAGAGGTGTGCACCATCGGGAACTTTAAAATTTGCTGGTTGATTGTATTATCAACGGTGATTAGTGATGCTATGAGTAAAGGTATTTTTATCCGTATGAAAGTACAAGGCAAAGTTTCATCCATTTTTACACACCTGAACATCGACAAATTTTGTTGAAATAAATTTGTTATTAAAAGTAAAACATTCAATATTGTACATTACATGTTCATATGTTTGAAAAGGTTTAGAAAGGTTGTTACTATAAAAAAAATCCGTTTAAGGTTACTAAACATAAAATATTCTTATCAACGTAGTATAAGCTTTATTTGTACATTTTTTGTCAACCAAAGCATCCATCAAAGAGTTTTCACGCAGAAAAGTATACGGAGATTATGTCTTTTTAAAATGTTTTTGAGTTTTAGTATCATGGTATTGTTTGGAATGTCAAGAGAAAATTAAGTGTCGTAACGCGCTACGCCTAACGTTTCGGTGGTTGGACGCTTCGTAATTAAGCGATGGTCTTACGCGACCAACACTTGAAGTCTTCGGATCAACGAACGCTTATGTAACGTGTTCCGTGCTTTCCACGCCACCATTGAATGATGTACATGAAGAGAGAAATTTCTACACATTTTTGTACAGGTCGCGAAAGTTGTTTTTAGACGTTTCTTAACGTTGAAGATTGCAATAATTTTTTTGACATTCAAAAGTCATTATGGTACGACACTATTCTTGGGAGAAATTGAACTTAATCATTGGAGACGCTCGCTACACTTCTAGCGCTCCGGAGAATGATTCACCGTGGTAACCGGGATCATAGTACCCATGGCAGTGCCCGAGTGTTAAGGAAGTGTAGCATGAAAGTGACTATAATTACACCGCCCAGCGGCAAAGTACATTCAACCTGCAATCGTTTAGCGTTTATTCGCCATAACTCGTCTCGATTGGCGATATCGCTTACTGCGTGGTTTGTTGCGTGCTTCCTGGGTCACACATACATTCAGAAAATTATTACACTATCCAGTCATAGTTAAGTTGTATGATATCTTTCTGCCCCTTAAGATCAAATGACCGTTCGGATGCACTGTCGGCGCCTTGTAAGTTGAACTTAAAAGGAGAACACATTACATCACGAACACGGGAGTGAGGATTTGTTTGTTGGTTGCAAACGATCACCAAGATTTGGTGCGTCTTGGATTTCTTAAAATACACGGGTCGATCGAAATGTGCATACTCCAGGATTGCTTTCACTGTTGCTAAGGACAATCTTTTGCCTGCAACGATCGTGCCACCGGATCGGAAGGAAGGATGTATGGTTAATGCTTTTCAAAATTCCATCTCCCGCGAATGACTGTGTCGTATGCAATGTACCTACGGCAGCACGAGCGGAACGCGACTGAATGATTCGCAATTCAAATCCACTCGCAGCACTGTTCGACGATGGTGCAACCAAACGGATCCACCAACGTGTGGGCTTTTCGATAAAACTTTAAACCTTGCTTATTGTGGTCCAGATTTTGTTAATTGTATTTTAGCGAGTGAAAAAAATAAATAAGTTATTAATTAACAAAGCATAATGGCTAAGACTTAATTAAATATACGGATAAAGTAAAGGTAGCTACATGGAATTAGAAAGCTTAATCTCAGTATCATTTATCTGTTTAAAAAAAATGATTCCCAATTTTTTCCAAAATTAAAAAAAAAAAAAATTGTTCATCGCCATCGTTTGTTGTTCTTATGATTCGGATATCGTATACAATCTTAACCAACGATATCGTCAACGAAATGGTAATCTACAATTACAATACGACGCAAGCCGGCTCAGGCATCTGATTGTGATCCTGGTGCTGCCTTGCTAACGAGTCGGTCGGTAGCAATCGACTGGAAGTACGAAACAAAAAAGAAGATCCTGTTGATACAACGCCCACGGATGCTGGGTAGGAAACGTACCGACATTCGAGGGCTATTCCCTTGATCCCTTTGGATATCTTGCTGGACCTTTTGCTGCTAAGACTGACAGTAATTTGCGAGTCAAAATCGAACGCAACGTAAATCAACACTTTTGATCCTGTTTGAAGCTACTACTCATGGTCATGCAATAGCCGGATATCAATTGGCGTTGAAGACCCTTTAGTTGAAAAACCTTTTTGCTACCGTAGAAGATGAAGATCATACAATAGTGAACTCCGCAAACCGATCACTGCGCGATCGCATTCTATCACGGGGCAGCACATCCAATTCCAAAAAGCTGCGTCCGATGAACTTTTGCGCTCCAAATTGTTTGCTTTGCCAAAGTTTAACGACACTTTGAATCGAAATGTATACCCCTTAACATAAAGTATGTAAGAGGCCGACAAACAGGGAGGAAGGGTACGTTTGGAACTGCAAATGGAATAATTGTGGCCGATGACGGGGAGTCCAAACGATTAAATGCAACACTCATCAGCAACAGTTTTTGTTTTTCAAAAAAGACGTTACCCTTTCTCGCACACCTAGTGCCGGCATTATTATGTTGTGATTAGAATAAACCTTCGCTGGTGTGTGGAAGAAGGGGCACGACAAGAAGCGAATGCAGTTGTAATGCTATTTATGCACTTTCCAGTGGCGAGTGTCAACGGTCAGTTGGAACGCGCACGAATGGAAGTAAATTCCAGGGAAGACCCGTAACCCGATCCACAAGTGCGCTCAATATTCCCAGGAGGTCCATTTGTACAGCAGGGTGCAGCAAAAACAACGGTCACGCGGTATGGTTTTTTTCTTTTTGTACTTCAATTATGGTGAATGACTGTTAACTGCGTTCTGCTGATTATGATAAATGCCGAAAATACTACGAAACCCCGTCCCGTAAGGGGCAATGCATCGATCAGTGTGGCTAATTCATTCCTACTATAAGCGATCAAAGGCGCGAGTAAGAAGAGTAGATATGATTGTCGAGCACATTAACACGCGTTCCGAGGAATAAACAATATCGGACATTTTTTTCTGTTTACATTTGCATAAATCCAGTCCGTATGGCGGTGGTACGCTGGCGATTCAATGCGCAGGGCCTTCATGAATGAAGGCGATACATGCAACAAACAACAACAACAACAATGTACCAATTCTTATTGGTGTATTCGTACGTTTGGTGCTTAGTTATTGTAAACAAATTTGGATGAACGATCATACTTTTTGTAAAAAATTTTGTTTGTTATTTGTGAATTTTTCATATTTCATTCCTAATGTTTAAACCTAATTCTGGATTTATCAACCTAATATGGATAACAATTCTAGGATTATCCTGTATGCAGCAGTTGCCTTAAAGAAGGTTTGAATTTGTCAGAATGCTTCTTTGGTTTAGATGAGTTGGGATTGGAATTTTTATTTATCTGTTTTGACCGAATAAAAGAAATGCATCTGATTTAGATTCGTGAATTCTAATGAATCACTCTGAATTTTTATTCCAAGGATTCGTAAGTATTAAAATATCATTTATTTGACGACATTTGACGACTGGAAATTGCGATGTATTCTTACATTTCCTAAATCACATAACAGAATTGAAGAAAATAATAATCAGCTTTTAGACATGAATATTAGACGCAGAATGATGACAAAACAAATACACAACATAAACGTAATAATTATTTCCAGAGTTCGTCAAGGTACCAAACAATGCTTGAACATTCCTACGCCTTTTTGCGAATTAATCGCAAGTGTGATTATATACATATTGAAGACAAAACCCTTCAAGATCAAATTGAAACTACGATCAATTAAGTTGATAGGATTATTTTGTTTCGTTTGATATCTACTGTTCGGGATAAATTTGACATATTTTTGAATGAATACAATTTTTCTGTAGGCTAGAATTATTTACATTTAGTTCAAAACGTTATTCATTTATATACAATATGTCGGAAAGGATGGATGACTGAAAGGTACCTGAATCATGGAAGAGAATAATATTTTGACTGTTGTCTGATTCTCCCTGAATACAGTAAAAACAGTTGGGTATGGAATAGAAAATGGCAATGGTAACTTGTCATACTGGCCCTTGCCATTCCTCTGTGAAAAGTAATAAAATTGTCGAACTTTTCTTATGAATATCCTGCCATCTACTTGTAGGCCAACCTGTCTGTAGTCAATGTACACTATTTGTCTAAATATTGATTTAAAATCCAATCTGGCCGTGTTGGTAAATCAAGTGAAGTGATTGGTGATGCCCAAGCATGTATACCTCTCCAACTTGCCAAAGCTCGATTTCTACCGAACCAAACAGCAGTCCAAATGTTTAGACTCCAAACTCGCAGTAGGGGCAAATGAGGCGCGGTTGTAAAAGATATCAATCGCACTTACAGTTCTTCAATACCGCTGGTAATGAATACAAATATAATAGTTTTTTGAGGTTTTTCCCAGGGAGACTGTAGCATCAGCTTTTTCTGGAGCAGGATTGAAGTTTTGATCGATGCTAATGGTGGTTATTTTGAGTTAATATTGTTGATAGTATTGTAATTGACTCGCAAAACTGTCAAATTTAGCCCGCCCACGCTTTATTTACGATTTTTTTTGCATTCAGTAGCTCTGCTAAAAACACAAAAAATGGAGTTGCTTCTCTTATTAACATCAATACATGCATAAATATTCAACTTGTATCGTTGAATTTCTAATCAATGTTTTTGATAAGAATTGAAATATTGTACCCATTTCGATTTCAGGAATTTTTTGATAGAAGTACCTGGCAAACAATTTACATGAATAAACCGACAACACTAACTTTTCTCTTCCGATTCGTGATTTTTTATCTTATACCCAAATTACAGACAAAGTTTGTTTGTTTTTTTAGTTTGGACATGGACCATTTCAATATATAAAACATCTCATAACGCGGTATAAAGAGCGCGGAAAAAAGAAACTTGACCACATGAAATACTCCGATCGCAGTCTTTCAATCATTTGCTAAACTCTTCATTATCAAACAATGTTATTTTGCTTCCATTTCTGCTGCCTGAATTGGGTTTGCCAAAAATATTTCCTTGTTCCTTTCTTCCCTAAAAAACCCAATGTTACGGCAAGGCGGCATAAAGTCCTTCTTCTCGTGCGTTTCGGCAGATTCCATCAGCACAATACGGATCAAATGTCCCATTTTCTGTCCGGTGCCCGATAAGGTACGTGCATGGTTTGTCCGATTGCTGTCTGCGAACAGTTGAGCACGAGCTAAACACACGACTGACAAAACATATTGTTAAACATATTGTGCTTTTTTTTACCTTTGAACACTGCTTCCGACTGGTCTCGCCCCGGTGTGCCTTCTTTAGGGCAGCTAGATGCCCAACATGGATACGGGTGGGCCATTTTCGGCATACGGACTAAATATGGACAACCGGTGCGTATCGGTCGAGTATTTGGATTCTGCACGAAACGAGTTGACTTAAAAGTCCTTCACGTCGTCCAGATCGCAGCATCTGGTTTTGGGATGGAAGAACTTTTTTGTTTGTGTTAGAGATTATCCTTGAAGCACTTGTTGGGATAGGATTTGCAATGCTTAGGATTAACCGTCGTTTCAAAGCTGGGTCTGCAGAATTGTGTTTGGAGGTATTTCAGTAAGAATCTTCCACATAATTTCACTTAGTTAAACTAATGCATGGTGAAGAGATAATCAACGTAACTTCAAATAAGAATTATAATTGTTTTGACTGAAAATTTACACATTTAGCAACTTTTAATCCATAATTGCAGCAAGTTTAAGATGATAAAAGAACGACACAAATGTGGAGTTCGGGCGTTCTGTTTTGTGCGTCAAACAAAGGCTTCAAGAGAATATGTACGATAAGGTTCATAAAAAATCGTCAACCAAAACAACCATACACTGAAAGTTGTCCTTCAAAGCATCGGTGATCCACATCCTCCTACGTCATGCTGGACTCATGCGGCTTCAACCTTTTGAAGGCCATATTTGTTCATCGATCGTCGCAGCCATACTTTGCCATCGGCTGACATGGGTGCACACAAATGTCGCAAACCCGAATTCTTCTCTTTGGCGATTGTTGTAGCGACTCACAGAGGCGCATTTTCTAAAAAGAGACCGAACCGAAAGTGCACCGGACGGATCATTTTCGTACGGTCTTTGACGAGATGATGATGTTATTGTGTTTGCGGCAATGCGACTTGCCGTGCACGACGCTCGGGTGCACATAAATCTGCGCATTTTAGGATATATACTCAGAATTTTCTTTCCTCGTTTGCGCCTACTTTCCGCAATAAAAATGCTAGCCCACCGGTTTGGCCCTTTCAGTGCCGATCGGATCGAAAGACGATCAGTGGCCGGGATGGGATTTAAACAGTCGAGATTTCGATCTTTCCTAATCGGTTTTTATTTAAATTGATGACTCGTGCTCATAATTGCGCATGCCATCCAGCGAGATCCTGAATGCGGCCGATTGGCATTGCAACCATCGCTGGCTCGATGATACGAAGTTTTGTCTGGGAATTTTTTCACTAGAAATTCTCGCCCAACCCGATCACGCGGCCAATCATCATATTCAAGATATCACAATCGATGTACGGACCAAATCGTTTATGATGATAATGGAGCGAAGCGGAATGGATGTGGACGTGGTCACGGTATTTCATAGGAAGCCATCTTCGGGAGTCCACCTTCCGTTTTTGACGGATCGTAGGCATTTCTTTGTGTCGCTCATACCGATGCAGTTTAGAATGAAAAAAACCCTCCCTACACACACACACACTCTCTCACTCACACATACCTTTTTCGAAATGCAGATGTGAAGAAAAAACCTTCCCCTGAGAAGCAATTTCAAAAGATTCGTTCGTTGCGGAACGGTTGCACATTTCTTATTCAAATTCCGAACCCTATACGTGATCTTCTGGTAAAATATACATAATTAGCCGGAAAAAAATGATGGGAGCCAAGCTGATGGTGAACGGTAACAAATCTATACCCAGCACAACCCGGGAGCAACGGAATGATAGCAACGTTTGACATTCACCATTTTTCAGGATAAAATCGTTTTCAAGAAAATCGGAAATTATCCCTACAGAATTATACAAATCAATCAATTGTCTGATTCGCGTTCTAGGTTCCTACCGTCCGACAGCAGCAACAGCAGCATAATTATGAGTGGTTTCAGCAGGGCGGAAATAGTTTTGAGACGATTAGCTGCTTTTTTGAACCGTAAAAAAATACAACATTTTAATAAAAAGTCAGCATCGATTGGTTTTGCTTCTCACGTCGTGTTGTTTTGGGGTAATTTTAATACATTTCGAACGGTAACATGCATAGCGCCGCAAACGGTTTCCACGAATTTTTTCGGTAAATTATGTACGCTTGTCAATCGATCAATTAAAGCCAATCGAACGGAGTGTGTAATTTGCAATTATAACGTTTAATTTAAAGATTATAGAATGCGTTTTGGAAATGGCGTGACACGGTTGTAATATGAAATTGACATCACATTTGTTAGCTGTTGCTGAAATATTGCAGATAAGAAAAAGGGCTTGTTAATAAAAGAGCAACACTTTTATTGTGTATGTTCGCATAGATATCGCTCTCTTTTTTCAATGCTTTTGATATTTCAAAGTATGTTACTAATTTTTACAAACAAACAATAAGGTAACAGCTGTTTTTTTAATTCTTGAAGAACGGCCTGGTCGTACTGATAAAGGGGACAGCTTTGAGTGAAATGAAAAATTAGAAGAAAAGATTATGTCGATTTTAAAGATTTCTGTCCATCATGAATGAATCAGACTGTGATATCCCACAAAAATTTTGCGATATCCTCTGCGATTGGTGTTGCTATAAGCACCTCAGTATCTCAGTTACCATAGAATAGGCATTTCGGTGATTCATAATTATACGCTTTTGGGCGAAGATGTGAACCGCGTAACTGAGGTCCCTGATCTTGGAGTTATCCTTTATACTAAATTGACGTCCAATGCCACTACAAGCATCTAATAGATATGTGTCAAAACGTAATATGTTAGTCTAATTCAAATTTTAGAGTTCAGTAGCCTCCGATGTTTTAATAAACCAATTTGAATCAGTCGCTTGTACAGAATTGTTTTGAATATTGTTGCTCGTAGTATTCTCATTCGATGTGACTCCCGTACACGATGTCTTTTATTAGGTTTACGATCACTTGATCTTAGACGTAAAGTAGCAAAAAGTGTGTTCATAAGAAAATTTTAAAAATGAAAAATTACTGGACAAATAAACGTTCCTGATTTGCTTCATCAGATTTAATATGATGCATCTTTACAAAAAAATAATTATTGCTCCTTTACGCTAGAAATAATGATAGGATAAATAAATTAATAAATAAATTAAGAAATATGACTAACAAAAGTGCTAATCAACTTTCTATCTGAGATTACTTTGGGAATTTAGAGTAAAAATGGTAATCATTCAAATTCCGGCGTATTACAACAAAACCAATTGAAGGTTAATACTTTCTTGTAAAAATACTCAATAAAACATTTAAAAACCCCAATATTTAAAGTAATTTAGCTTAACTGACATTTCAATTACAATTCTCCTTAACCAATAAAGGATTATTTTAATTATTCAACAATCAGAAAAAAATATTATCGGGCAGACGCGAATTTTTTTAGTTGAAAGTATTCAAAATTGAATGAAATTGATTTAGAAAAAAATACGTATATCTACGTCACCAAATGGAAAAGATCAAATAAATAATTTATCGAGCATTCTGCTTGAAGTGTAGCACAAACGAATGGTTGTCAGAGAGCAAAAAATGGCGGCTACAGACCGGAATAGATGCCGTCCTGACAGCATCTGATTCCAGCTCGTTGATTTACGACCGCTAGCTGTGATCACGAGCGATCGGACAAACCTCAACCTTCTCCTTCGCTAATGTCCAGTAGGAATAGTTCGCAAGAGCCTTACTTCCAGAGCCTTAATTAACCGTACAATCCTGCAAACGCAACGTAACTAATACATCATGCAATCAATGGTGGACAGTAGCGCAAATGGACGTATGAGTGTGTAAGCCAAGTAGCGCTCCGGCCAAACGGTTAACTGTGCGAGAACACAAAGAGAGGGTAAAATTGGACGCAAGTATCTCACACTTGCGCCGCAATAATCGACAATATTATTATTATTCATTAATCTGTTTATGCAGCGACACTCAAGGTGACTGGTGGCCGTCTATTGCTCGGGGGCTCATTGTTTTCAAATTAAATTAAATAACGATAATAAGCAGAGCGCAGCCGCTCGCAAACCGATCGCACGGTGCTCGCCCCCACCGCACGTTCCTGCGTCTGTGTGCACGAAGGCTGAGTACTCCACCCGGTTCGGATCGCACGGAATGTTCCTGCCGCAGTGCTGATTGAGTAATTGCCAACCGTCATACCGTCCGTACCATTTCCTGGAAGCTGCGTTGGCTTCGGTGTGCAGCGGATGCGACACCGCGCGGTTCACGCGGAACGGGACTCTCGCTTTCGACGAGACGGATGTGTGCGCACTGAGATGAATCTATGGGGTCGGTGCTGCGGTGCAGGTGCACTTTGCTATGCAAAACAGGGAGCCACGTTGCAGCAATCGTGACTTATGACGTGTGCGTTGTCGGTTTTGCACCGGGAAACAGGTGCTCGAGTCTAGCCGGGGCTCGGTATAATTCCGTCTCGATTTGTGTGGCATGTAGAACACCGTTTCGGACATGGTTGTAAACTAAGGCACACGACAGTTGTGCCGTTATCGTTGGACAAGGATCTGCCTGTTCATGATAGGGGTGATTCAACAAAGCGATACAAACCACATTCTGATAAATGTTTGTTATTCGAGAATAAAATAACGCTTTTGTGTCCCCGTGTGACAATATCACTCCTGCACTACATTTAGTTATATAGAAAAAAATTACCGGGGCTTTGAGTTTAAAATAGGGTTCTGTGTTCTGTTGAAGTTGAAATTTAATTTGTTTAGGTTTAGATTTAGAATCCTTCTCAGTCTCAAAAGCTTTTGCAAGTTGTTTTTGGTACATTTGAGTTCTAGCTAATATTTGAAGTCATTGTTGGTTTCTGTTTAAATTGAAGTAGAATATAGTAAGACTTGAAATTCTTTCTAATTTCTGAACAATCTTTGCAAGCTTTTAGCACTTTCGAGATTCAGCTGCAAACAGAAATGATTACAATTTGAAAACTTCCAAAAGCTGAAAGGACTGCTGATCGACTTCAGCAAATTCAAGTTTAATAGAACCCTGAAGTCACTCGAATTTCGCTACAAGAATTTGACAAAAAACTGGATTGTTATTATAATTTAAAAAAAACTTTTTATTTCTATTCTTTATTTGTGACGTCGTAAACTCGGTTAACGTTATTCTTGTGTGTACCATATTTTTATTTTTATTTTTGATTGCTTCATTTTATATAATCTCTAGCTATGAGCAAACTTTGTTTAATATAAATATCGTACCACAAAACAAAAGATTCACCATTTGTTTGGTGATTATGCTAGAGCTTTTAAGAAGCAGCTACCTTCAGACATAAATCGAAAGGACAATCATTAATGTCACTATGGATATCGGCCAGGGTCGAAAGCCACCTACTTTCTTTGTAATCAATGATGTCCGTGCTGTTCTTCACCTTCCACAATAAAATTATGTTCCAATAACTCTGTCAACGAGCGATAGTTTTATGATCCTTCGTTTTTTTTTGGTGAGGATCTGCAATAAAGTGATCACTTTCTCTCACGATTCCCAGATTGACCGTTGCACACCTCGTCAGAAAGGACACGATCATGTGCGCGGTTATGTCCCTGGAGGCGGTATCGGTCACAATTTCCTAGAAATCCCATTTGCAGTTCAATCAACGACAGAAAGTCGCAGTCATAAAATTTAACTGCATCCGTAGTGGAGAGCGACAAACAGTCGATGAGCTCACGTACACGTGACGGAATATTGTCTGTTTTTCACTTTCGTTCTTCCAAAATGATACCTTCCGCTGGGGACCAACATGAAGGGCTTTCTTTTTATGGCAACTTCTAGCGACTTTTTGTGATGCATTCTGTATCCCTCGGACCCGGCATTGTTCGTGTAATGTTTTTACGAGCTCAAACAACGCGCAAACACTAAAGAAATAAGGACCAAATGTTCAACCCTGAGCGACTGTGTCGTTCGATAGATGAATAAATCTTTACGTTTTATGAGCACCATTGGCTGTGTGTCCTGTCAACAGCAGCTTGAACATAGTATCGATGAATTTATATGATTTTTTTGTTGTTGTTGTCGAACTTCAGCTCCCATTCCTTGAATGATCTGTTCCAACTTGTGTCACTGTGTGACGCAGCTGATTGACAACGATATTAGAAATAGGAACCACGGTGCAATTCTAACAATAAGAAGAAAAAAAAACTTTCCCTTTTTTGTGCATCCCACCAGTACGGCCACAAAACAAAAAATCACAAACAGCGGTCGACTCAATTGCGAAGAGGGAAGTGCGTCACATTTAAACACGCTTCCGGTAGCATCTGATGCGCGTGGGCCCGGAACTCGCAGGGGGTTGAAAAATGAAATTAAACAAAAAAAAATCTTGTCGAGTGTCTTGTACCACCGGCGTTTAGGATTTCACTTTTTTCGTTCATCAGTTTCTTAAAGATGTTATGATCGCGATTTTTATTACACCAGGGCACGGGCCACAAATTTCCCCGGTACAGGCGTTTAACGATTGTTTAACCCTTCGAACATACGCACCCCTTTCCGGGGCGAAATGTAGGATGGACCTTTTTGAGATGAACAAAAAAAAACAAGCACCGTGTTTCGAAAAAAAGCAAAAGCAAAAAAAAATAAAGCAACCTCACCCCTACAATTGAAGAAAACAGGAAAAAAGTGCTACGAGCGCCAAGGAAATGGAGAACTCTTTCCGCTCGAGCATTATTCCGGCGTGTGGCCTAGGGCACACGATCCCTGCTGTCTTGGAACATATCGAGATCACAGCCCCGGCTGTGCGCACGTGCTACGGAAGCTAATCGTGCTGACGTGAAGACAAAAAAGGGTAGATCTACCAACCAACAACAAAAAATTTCAGAAATATTAAACGTTCCACCGTTCATAACGAGTTCAGTTTTATTTGTGCGCCAGTTTTTACTTTCCTTGCGCCGTAGAAAGGGGTTCGACATCTTGACAGCAACCGATCGATAAAAATGTGGAACAAAAAACAAACCTTCACCATGCACAATGAAAGTGTCAAATGTAAGTCGGAATCGAGAAACCAATCTGGGTGACGTTACGTTTGCAATCCTTTGAAAGCTTCCGCAAATGGAAAGATTTGAACGCACGCAAAGACGGCTGTTTCAATATCCACCCCCAAAAATGATGCGAAATGAACGGGTGGCTTACTCCCTTCATATTTTGCAAAACCAGTATAACATATTTGGCTTAAAATAAGTGTAAGACGGAAATACCTTAAAGCAAATGTTCAATTATTGACTGCTCTCACCTGGCACAGATTGTAGTCAAGAAATTGGATTAAATTTCAAATCAATGGAACACATTTAAACGCATTAAAACATTCAGGATGAGAATTGGATGAAAATGAATTTAGCGTAGTAGTTTTGTTTTAGTTCCTTTCAAACGTTTAGTTTTCGTGATGGTTTGTTATAAATATGTTTGATTAAATAATATAAAATTGTTCATCGGCTTTTTAGCTTGATTAACTCACCCAGCTGAGCAGCTCTTCCTGCTGAGGATCGTTCAGCTATATGCTTCCTTTAACCAATAAATACACGAAAGATATCTTCTTTCTTATCATATTTTGTCCACTCCTGATTATAAGGATATATTTATTTATTTGTATATATTTTGTATATATTATATTATATTTGTATTTTGAGCAACGCTTGTGTTGATGATTACAATAGTTACAAGGCATTTTCCACTTGTATTTTATCTTATTTCGGGCGTACTTGGTTATATTATAAGGATATCTTGTAGAAAAGAATGATATTAAACCGGAAGCGAAATCTTTCGACTATGCTTCTATACACTCGCAAAAACAACCAAGGTTTAATGTGTCCGGAGGCTTTTAGTATTTAATTAATTTGATCGCTAAGATACTTTTATTCGGGTTTAGTTTGCTCTTACTTCAAAAAATTGTATTTATTTAACGATGTTCTTCTTAGCCTAAAATAGTCACAATAGTGCTGTACAATGATTGCACCTATTCACTTTTGTGGTTCAGAAAAACTTAACAAACAAAAATCCACCATACATTCCGCACGCATGCTTCCGTCAGCACGTTTGCAAACGTTTAATTGTGCGACATGATGTCCACAATCTCAGAAGCACCGCCTAGTCTTGGCCGGATCGGGTGAAATAAAAACACAGAAGCATTTCGTACGTATAAAAAAAACCCCGAAAACACATCAACTTGTGAACAGTTTTCAAATATTTGAAAGGTTTGAAAGCTTGAGATGTTAGTGGCTGATAAAGTTGATTGAAAACAATACCCCCTTGGATGCCAAAGGGCGGCAAACGTGCGGAATGTCCGAAAATTTTGCACAAGAACAGTCAACCGCCGCCCCCCGGCCGTATGTTGCCGGTGCGCTTTTACGGCCGATATCGATGGCTACGGAGTGGATGTTTTCTAAACAATGGCACATGCACATTCCGCGGCTTGTGCAGGATCAATATCAGGCTGCGGCATTGGCAAAACTCATCCCGTGCGACCCCGCTGCTGACGTGTTGAAGATGCATTTCCCGCCAGTCGTCAAACTGGCCGTCAGCGTCACCTTCTCATTTTATGCGCAACCGCTTTCAAAAAGGCGAACCGAATCCGCGGTTCGGTGATCGATGTCGCTGTTCGCAGCTAGAAAGATGCACCATCAGTCTGGGCGATGCCGGTTCCGAATGGTTACTGTCTTGCCCTGTGGCAGTAACCGCGACCGCAACGCATTCCGAATAAGGGAAACAGGGACGTTTCGGGACAGGCCCTAATCTCTGTAAATGGAATAATAAAAGTAGAGATTTCAACCGCATGATTTACTGGTGTCCTTTTTGATAGGATTGGCGGGTTTTTGGTTGTTTATTTTTTTGGTGCCTGTTTTTGGCGCATCGACGTTGCACAATATTCCTGCCGAAAGCAGAACCCAATGCATCGGAATGACCTTATCGAGTGCTGTTGGCGGCAGGTAGATGAGTACGCAACGGAATGGGTTTAAGGGTTTTTGGCAAACTAATACACTTACTGTGGATGTTTCATGTTCCTTTATACGATCTAATTAACATATTTGTTTTCATCTATTGTCATGAAAGCTTCAACACTTTTCTCAGGCAATCAATTGTTTCAGCAACTACGGGGTAATAACTGAATGTCATTTCGAATTAAGCTTAACTACCTAAACATCGCACAATTTAACTTAAGTGTAACTTAACAGTAACCGAGTGAAATTCATGCCGCCACAGAACCAAACACAATACATTGCAATTCTGGATACAGCGTAGTGACATCTTTACGACCGTCCAATAAATACGGCAATTGTTCGGCCATTAAAGTGTAAGCCGGGTGACGAACCAACGAGTCAACAAATGCTGTATGCTCCTTAGCACGCCCACAGCATTTGGCACTAATTTACCATTGTGTGCTAATGGATTCCCTGGACCGCGAGATCCTTGTTAAAACTCCGATATTGACCTTACGGGTAGCCGGTTTATGGTATCCAGGATCACCAGCTATGCATGTCCAGAATCCAGAATTTCGTTGTGATCGTTAGGCGCATGTTTTATCGCTTGGATGCAGTCGCATTTTTTTTTGTTCTACGTGTATCACTTAAACAGCAATCAATCGGACTATTTTATGACCAAATGAAAGCGAGAGTTGCCGGCCCGATCGTGGGGTAACATCAGGTATGGTGAGTAGGTGGTCAGCCTCTGTTGTCTCGGGGCAAAAAAAAATGTCCTTTTATTTCGAACACACGGTCAGGTGAAGCACCTTGACCGTCTGCCCTTCGTGGGTAAATATTTTGGGTAGCGAACCAAAAAAAAGGTCCTGACTGTCGTAGGACTGATGAAAAAAAAAGATTTAGACCCACTCGAGGCAAGATGGTCGGAAACCGTACGGTAAACATTAGCTCTACAGTTCCAGTGGCAGATGGTTTTAATGTGCATGATGCACTTTGTTGTGCCGCAAAACTACTGGAAGGAAGCAGTTGCGAATAGCTTAACGGTCTAGCAGTTTAGTTAAAACAGTGAAACTATGTAGACAAGTCCGACAAAAGTAAGGTTTGTTAAGGTTGTGATCAAATTACTCTAAAGAACATTTATATTATACAGGAAAAAAGTGATTTACAAACTTTCAAAGCAATATTTCAATCAAGTTCATTAAATCCGTATTCAAAATTATTCTTTCAAAAAGTTTATTGACCCTTTATCCATTACGAATAGAAAAGAATCGGTTTTTATTTACGCATCAAGACACATTATTCAGCTGCTGTACAATGCATCTCTTTACTTTCCTTAAAGTTCTTAAAAACCTTCGCTTTCAATGCTTGCGCTCAACCGGTACATGGTATCGGGTTTCTTTTCAAAAATTAAATATTTCAAAGAAAAGCGAAATCTTGACATCTAAAAAGTCAATATGCAAGCGGAAACATAAAAAAAAATCCTGGATGTCGAACCTAGAACGGTAAATTGTGCTACCATTTCACCGGTGCTTTTACTTATTAGCATTCGCTTTTGTAGCATAAGCAGGGAAGAAGGTTTGTCTATTTGGACGGCTTAAAACCGTATCCGATCGTTGTAAGGTTCGGGATCCTTTTTCTCACCGGCATTGATCAACTTTTCTTCGGAAGCAGATAGCGGTATAGAAGAATAACGGAATATCGACCAGGCGGAAGTGTGGTTCCGTGTTCCGGGATACGGTGTTCTTTCCGTTTGTTTTGCACATATTGCGCCATTGGTGAATGTTTCTGGACTTGGAGCTCATGAGGTTGTTTAAACTGTTTAATAATAATTCGCTTGGATTTGCTCAAACTTTTTCAAACTGAATCTGAGCTAAGGTTGTTTATGACTCCCGGATGCGCCCTTAGCAGCTGAAATGTGCATAGCCTATGACGCTATAGAATAGCCGTCTGCATCAGTCATTTATCACCCGCACAGCGGACGGCATCGGAGTTCGGTTTGAATGGTGGATTAAGTCATCGTTTCGATCGCACCAGGCGTTATGGAAGACCTTCTAGGATTGACGGTGGTGGTGGTGGTGGCCCGTCGACACTTCACGCTGATGCACTTGCACATTTCCGGAGCACTCCCACGACGATACCGCGGTGTGATGATGGTTACGTGCCCGGTGTCTCGTACCTTCCCCGTCATCCACACCGGTGTACCGATGCTCTCCGAATGCCTCCAGCTCGTAGCCTCCATTGAGCACTCGATCGAAAGCGTGAGTTGTGTGCATTGGTTTGTCTAAGACCGCCCGCAAGCTGGACGATATTTGTTTGCCCTGCTCGGTTGTCGGCTTTGATGGAGCAAATTCTTGAAGCCACGCTCGACGCTCTACTGGCTGCAACCTGATGGAGCGGGTAAGCGCACCGGCCGCAACATTGTTGCCGGCACACAAAACCGGTGCTCTTTTGCGCCGTTGCACTTTTCTTCACTGTTGCATTTTCATTATTTTATTAAGTACTAATTGCATACCAGCTATGGATTATTTATCCACCACCGGTCTCTCCACGGTTTGGCTTGTCTTAGAACTGTCTGGTCAAACGATGCTCAGGAAGGGTGCCCGGTGCAGTTGATCTTTTGCCTGTAGTTTATCAAGGCTTGGCGAACCGTTTACAATGTCGGTGAATTCTCACAGCTAGGGCCCAGGTATGACAAGAGATTAATCTTTACGGTGATATATCTGGATGTGAAGCTCAGCAAAACAGGGCTGCGTTTCTATCGACCGACTACTAATCAACACTTCTTAGGATAAATTGTCCAAAGATTGATTGAGGACAACGAGTTGTTGCGCTGTTAGTTATATATTACGAGAAAGTTTGAAATATAATTGGAAAATTTAAAATATTTTGCTTTTTTTTAAGTTAAACTACCTTAAAAAAGTTAACTAGCTTTAATAGGCTTTCATGAGAAATTATAAATCTTCAAAAGTATGTTAAAAAATGATAAAAACCAAAAAGGTGAAGTTGTAACATAATGTTTTAACTTTTCATTGGGGTGCAGTAAAAAATTGAGTCAGTACTGTCCCCAGTGATGCGTAACATATACACCAAACCGAAATATTAAAAATATTATAACAGAATTTATAAAATTAAATGCTTCACAAATATTTATCATGAAATCTCTTGAATTCTTATTTAATATAAGAAATTGCAAATTTTTGACTATTTTTAAAGTATGTAACAAGTATGTAAATATATTTACTGTGTATCTCTCCTTAAAATTAGATAAAATTCTTTCGTAAATTTTTTTCAAAAATTGAAATTAATTCTTACAACAATTTTAATCATATAAAACATCACATTCTTATTCACTTTACACATTGACTATACGGTAGTTATCCATTTAGCTCACATAATCACATTACGTTTCCCTCATCTCATCCGTTACTAGTCGCGCTAGTTACCACAATGCACGATAAAACTTCACACCAAGGCTTCATCTCTCCGCCGAAACATTTCCCCACAGCAAGGGTGCACATTCTTCGGTGCGGTTTACAAACTGCGCTCATTATGTCTCATTTGTTGCGAGTGTATCATAGTTCATCGGGGTCCATTTTCGCAGTGTAAGTCACATCTCGCGGGGCTGAAAACCTGGCACAACTAACACAACCGCTCCCGCATTCGTCAGGTTCATGACCGGTTTCCCCGTCACTAGACCCCGACAAGAGATGATCGATAATTATAAACTATAAAATTTGCATTCAATTTAATCTTGTACGCCGCACATCCATCCGACGCAGAGTATGTGCGCGGGTGCCGCTACTGTTTGTGCCGTTTGTTGTGTACAGAACCTACGATCGCGAAACATGATCGCGATAAGGCGTCCACGATGACACGCGGTGTTAACGGAGCAACGTGAGAACCGGGCACGGTACTAGTCGTCGTTTCTGTTGCGCCCTTTTTTATACGGTGCGTGCAAGACGATGCGCAAGGATCACGCAAATAATGCTGGGCAATATTTTGACATGGAAGGTACGACTGGCACGCGGCACGAACAAGGTACGCTCGTTATTATGCAAACGCATCGTGAAGTGCGGTAAATGGGAATGGAGGTGAGATGGATCTTCATCTGGATAGGACCTCAAGAGAAGAGAAATGAAGTTGGTGCATCAGAACGAATCTTGCGATCTTGATCTTGCGATTACACTAATGGTTTTGATGAAAGCGATGAGGTTAGTAATTAGTTTTGTTATAAAACACTCTTTCATTAATGCTTACTAAAATATTAGATAAAAACCACTACATGTTTTTTATTTAAATGTTTTTTATTTAAAAATATAAATATATTGTCATATAATTATACGACAAACTACAAAAAAACTCTGAAATGCAATGAATACAAAATTCCTCTAAGGAATGGAGGACTTCAGTTTAGTAGCTCATTCAGGACTTTGACAAGCAGCGGCCATTTATATCGTTCTTTAGTTTGCCGTTTCACTTGCTACGTGGTCCGTAAGCACACGAACGCATCGTTTTCTCGTCTTCGATTTTTTTGTTTCTCTTCTTTTTCTTGCAAAATGTATCACTACGCAGCGCCTTTTAATAAACACTCAATCATTTAAAGTGATATCATTAACTGCTTCATCTACACTTCTACCACGTCCAGCGTAGGGAGTAGCGAGAGTCTCGGCTCGGCACTATGCAGGATAAATATTATGACAAATAGACGGACGTGCCCGTACATAACGATAGCGATCATTTATGTTGTCGCGCGCCCCATTCACATACGCTCGCATGCACATGTGGCACAGGACGCGAACATTGCAACGGGAGTAGAATGTTAATCGTTCCCGAGCGACAGATCATGTCGCATGTATTGACGGTAGTGTCAGCACGTTCATCTCACCATTTGACGTTTGTAGCTCATGGCGGGTGGTTCTAATGCATACGAACCGGTACCGGTGGATGTCCTTAAACTTCGCCGCACGAAACTATGCACCCTAAGGCCAAAGGTCAGTGGACGACGGGAAGAACCTCCGTTCCGTTCGATGAACATTAATTTACGTTCGACAGTTCCGGAACGGGGCCGTGGATGCCGAAGAACCTAACGGCGAGGTCAGTGTCGGTCAAAAACATCGCCACCTGCCGAAGGCAATCAACTAATGGTACGGCGAACCGATTAGGCTTAGACGATCCACGATCAGTGTTGATATCGTTCCGGGTGGCAAATCGCCTGGTGGTCAGATCGCCTGGTGGTCAGATCGTCGGTTTCCTGGCGATTCCAAATGTTAGGGAAAATACCCTAAAGTCCCCATTGGCAAGAGTTGGCTTGTACCGGAAATCATTGCAGTACGGGTGACAACGGTTTTGCACTGATTAGCGAATAATTTATCGTTCGATTGTTGGTGTCACCAGTTACCACTCTTCGCGCCTTTCAGTCCGCATGGTTACAGCCCACTTTATTGGCTCATTTGACGTCGAATGACATCAGTGTTGGAGCGGAGTTGGATGGACTCTACCTAGTGACCATTTCCTTCTAAACTGCAACGGCTGCGGGTGCACTGCGATTCCTTGGTCACTGCGGTTTTGCATTTTATTGCTTACTCATAAACCCTCAACCCTGGTGCTTTGCGGACAGACGCAGCTTCCGGGTGTGTAGAATGGTTGAGCTTGCCGATGGAGGCGAGATGTCGGGGATGGATACATTGGCTTGTGTGCTTAACCACCGTGTACAGGCTGTGCTTGGTGGTTCATTCACTAGTTCACAATCGTTGGCTTTCGGAGCCATTTTCATAGGTTTAGTTTAGTTTGCTTGTTGCGCGTGCATTGCAGGTGGATGCATCGTTCACTGCACTCGATGTTCTCGAGGTCTGGGTGAATTCTTGATAAATCGCTCGCTGCAAAACTTTCCCACAGGCTTACGGTGGCACATGAGCAGAACTAGAGCTTCATGTAATGGAAGAAAACGAAAAAAATATTCACATACACACTTCACAAATCATACGAGAAAAACACCACGCACAAGTTGCTTACCAAAAACGCAAGCCCCAAACCCGGGGGCGGTACGAACGATATTTGATTAGTCAGATTTATGGTTAAATTTGCGTATTTGATGCGCACAAGGAAAAAAAAGTCCACACTCGTTGGACGGTGCCAATTCTGAACCAATCGACCAACCACCAAAGGGCCAGCCGGACATGAGCACGATTTGGCGAACGAATCGGCCTGACTGGCCTGAAGTGTCGCTGACTCCACATAAAGCCGGGAAACTTTGGAAGCGCACGACGGTGTTGAAGAAGCTGCTTTTGGTTGAAATTGTTTTTTCCCCCCTCATCCATTTGGGTTTTTTGTTCAGCCGGCGTGCACCATATCGAATAAAATCCCAGGAAATGAGAAATTCGCTCGAACTGGTGCGGCCATTGTACCGCTTGTGCGCAGTGCGTCTTTAAAATCATGCGACTAGTTTGTATTTGTGTTTCACTCGGTTGACGAACAGGTAAAGTGATCGGCCTTGTTAAGTGCGAGTGATCATGTGCAATTATTCTTGAAACTAAACTTTACTAAACTAAACTCTTTTAATTAAAAATTAAGCTGGTTTTCGTTAGGTGTTGTAAGAATTTTTTTACATATTTTTAAGAAAGTTAACAAACTGGGCTAACAAACTAATTTAAGTACTGGGGTTCAAAATCCGTTGGAGCCAAATCTGAATTTTCTTGAGATTAGAAGCGAAGGTATAGGAATATATCAGGTGTCCTTCTTACATCTAAAAAAAAAAAAAAATTCTTTCGACACGTCAGTCAAGAATGCTTTGATCAGTATCTAGCAAGCAAAGATTCCAGAAAGTAGAAGGGACTTCAGCTTTGCCTTATTAATTAATTAATTAATTTAGTTTGGACCGAACCAAGAAATCAAATTTTGTTAGTGGAATTTATAAACTATGTATGCTGGAGCTAATGTTATCTGACACTAAAGCTGACATCTGAATAAATACAGATCGTTATGATTTTTTATAGAATAAATATAATTTTTATTAAATTATTAACATTCTTCAAATTCAAAGAAGAATTAACATTTTTAAAATTGAATTTGTTGTTGAATTTAGTCGGTACTACAAAGGTACTACAAAGGTATTCAACACATTACATTCAATTCAAAAATGCATTTTCTTCAATGAACTAATTGCTTTTAATTTCTGAATGGTGAACCAAGTATTAGCTTTTTAGTTTTAATTTGTTAAGATCAATTAGTTTTTAACTAAATCATTAACAACGAAGATAACAAGAAATTCTACCACCGTCACATGTAGTTCCGTGTGCACCCCTGATGGAATCTCGACATTGCACTCGGCTAATGGGTCTGCGAGCGAATACGATGCATTAGCAAACAATGAGCGCTGGGATGGTGCAAATGGCGTCCATTAATCGATCCGACCGATCCCTACCGGGCCGTTTCGAGCGGGTGGCGGATCGGATGTCAGCTTCGATTTCACTTTCGCAGGCACATGCTCGGCTGACGTAACACGCCCTGGAGGCCACGCAAGGACGCCGGACCCGTTCGCCTGTGAAATGCCACACGGATTCTGTCCGCTGTCCGGATGACCTTCAGCGCTGCGCGTCGAGATCCGGTGCGGTGCGCTTATCGGTGCATTCGATCTGCACTCCATCGATCCGGTACAGTTTCTCGTAAATCAGCCCGGGTGCCTGCGCTTAACGGGAAGCTTACCCATACGACTCGCCCTGGGCCGCTAATTGTTCGACGCACTTCGTTGGACCAGTAACACTTCGGCAAATTAGCGCCACCATCATTACAGCTTCATTGCGCGCAGAGACACACAGTGCTCTAGCTAAGGCATGAAATATCAATCGAACGGTGTTAGTTGATGGCTTTGGTATGAATTCTGAGACTGGCTAGAACGATCTTAATCAATCCGATCGCAATTGAACAGTACCACACGAGTTCGATACGTCTTAAACGTGGTTGAAGGCGGAGATAGGCGGACATAAAATACAAGTAAAACATTAGCTCAACTCACCGGTGGTCTCACACCTTCTGACACTTGTGACGTTAGCCCATTAACGATGATTTACCGTTTGGTGGTTGATTTACGAGACGTACAAACACTGGCAAACTTGGATATGTGTTGCGGCGTGATCTATTACCTCCTGCCGACGTTATTGGTATCCTTTTTCTCTGTTTCCTTTCGAGTTTGAAAATACTTTCTTGGTGAAAGCAAGCACGTAGGATAACAAACGCATTCTTCCAATATATTGCTGATGTATGACAGCGTACCATCCTAAGTTTCATTACAGGTGGAACATAAATCAAGATCGTTGTGTATTTGTTTAATGTTATGTTACGCTTCAAGTATTCCCAGAAGGAACGATTCGATCATCTGCAAAATATATCATTGGGAGGTAAGAGTCGTTTCAGATAGTATTCGTCGACTGAACGCATTGCAATCCAGTGTTTTGTGTTTGGTATTTGGAGTTATTTTACTTGATTAGAAAATTATATTCAATTCATATTCATTTACAGTCAATGCAACCAGGCAGTTACTATCAAGTTATTTTATGAGATGCTTTAGTTATTTGTAGAACTACTGTGAGAAAAACTCTCGAAACTGGAAAATATCGCGGTAAAGAAATGTATAGAAAAGAAACCCGTGCAGTTTTGGCGCCGTTCTGTTTGCAACTGTTTATTCATTTGTCCGAGTTCATTTTACAAGCAAAGTTCATTATAGTTCATCCTAATTGTCCCTTAATGTCAATCCTTATAGCGTCAAGTAGTGTGTGTTTATAATTCGTGGTTAAGTTCCTTCGTCGTAGTTCAGAGATAATTCATGTAACATTTAAAAATTATAGCTAACAGTAAATTTCACATTCCCGGCCACCAAAGAAGGAACTTCTTTAAAAATTCATGCAATGTTCTGATCTACTAATCTACTTTTCGCTTTAGAATTTCATGTAACCGCTTATCTCCTAACATTCCGTATGAGTGTAGATGTGTGTATGTTGGTGTTTTGTACTGACAACTATAAGTGTCAACAATGTAGCGTGGTTTGTTGTTGTAAACTATTCAGGTGTAATATCGACTAGCTCTTCTGATGGATTTGATATGATTGCTTCATGAATTGATATGATTACGATTTGGTTTCCTGACGCTGATTGACGCAATCAAACTCCTATCAACCTGCGGTACACTAGCATGATCGACCCTACCAAGAAGTTCATTCGAACGCATGATCAAGCGTGATTCAGTCGCTTGTGTATTACGAAGCCGGCCACCAACGCGCAGCTTTCCCGATTGCTCAATGGTTGGTGATGGGCACTTCAGCTTCGAGTTGCGCGGAACATCCCTACCGTTCTCGATATCGTGCAGCTCATCCGAAAATGACTCTTGCTGGGGCAGACGACACAACCGACGCTCTGCTTCACGCTTGCTGCTTGACCAATGTGGCTTGTGCCACCAACGATGACAATTTAGTTTTTTGTCTGGGAGTAGTACGCGTGTCACGTCGTCTGTTGGATCGGTTACCTTTTTCATGTGATCCCACCGCTTGTCCTCGACCATGAATTTGACGTACTCTTCCTTCATTTTAGGGTTATCGTTTAGACGACGTTTCATGGAACGACGTCCACAATCTGCTGTGGTTTGTGAACCCCCTAAAACGACATCTGGATTGGTGGTAAAGGGTAAACGATCGACATACCTTCCCGATGAGTAGCGAACGGTGTGTCTTTCGCATGCAGCCTCTTCCACCGATAGCGCAGAATCCTCTGCTAGCGTTTGGTTCTGCGAAGACCGATGCATGACGTCTTCTAATGGGATGTCCTTTGCTGCGAGATGACACAGTCGCGGACCAGGCGATGAATGATGAATGTTTCCGGTGACCACCCAACCGAAATGGGTTTCCACCAGCCACGGTCTTCCCATACCGAGAGAGCGTTTGCGACCGGTGTGAAGTTCCCAGAAAGTATCGCCTCCGATGATGATGTCGACTTCCCCGGGAACGTTGAAGGCGCGATCAGCTAATGCCACATCTGGCATTTTCCACGATGAGATGTCCGAAAATGAAGTAGGGATGGCAGCTGATGGCTTGTCCAAAATCAAGAAAGCCATTTCCGTAGCGAAGGGTTGATGCTTGGACCGAACTGTAGCGACGATCGAACCCCTTACTTGATGTACCACCGCATTTCCGATGCCCGAAACAGCAATATTGACCTTGTTGCGGTTGGTCAATAGTTTTCGAGCGCATTCCTCAGAGATGAAATTCGACATGGACCCCGAATCCAGTAGAGCTCTTGCCTCATGCTCATTACCGTAATCATCTCGAATCACAATCTGTGCCGTCTCTAGAAACACCTTATCGTCATCCAAATGTGCTGCCATGGTAACTGCTGTGGCCGGAGTGATATGCAGAAGTGTATGATGACGTTGACGGCACGTTCTACACGAATAATCAGATTTGCATGATTTGACGTGATGAGTGCCACTCAAACAATTCCAACACAGGTGCTTGTTTGTAACGACATCTCGTCGCTGCTGCACATCCTTAGCGATGAATATCGGACAGTTGCGTAGAAGATGTGCATCGGTGCATGCTAAGGGACACTTCAATTGCTGAGAATGAGCCGGGGGTGAGGAATGGGTCGTGTTTGATGCAGCTGCATTTGCGATGGACCTTTTTTGCACTGACTGATGATGATTGCCGGCCACCTTTCTTACATTACCAATATGCTCACATGCAAAATCGTTCGTCGACTTTAGGATCTGGATCCGATCCTGCACAAAAGCGATCACATCCTTGTACTTATCCTTAGGAAAATGCACGGAATGTTTTTCCCAAGCCAGCAGCGTCTCACGATCAAGCTTCATCAACAGCATGTTTGAAAGTGGCGTGTCCCATGCATCCACCGGTTCTTTCAGCTTCACCAATCCGTTGACAAAGCGAGTGAATTCGTCCACTAGATGCGTAAGCTTGTCGACGCACACCAATTGCACACCCGGAAGATGGTGCAATTTACGATAGTATTCACGGATTAACAACCGTGAATTATCGTACCGCTTCAGAAGTGCCGCCCACGTAACTGGATAGTTGTCGGATGTTAAAGGGGTGTGCTCAAAGGGTAGAGCTGCTTCTCCCTTTAGCGATGAAAGCAGGTACTGGAGCTTAGCGATGGCGGGAAGTTCTGCAGACGCGTCGATCATGGCTATGAACCGATCTCGGAACGAAAGCCATCTTGTATGGTCTCCATCAAACGTTGGAAGCTCGATCTTTGGCAGACGTAGGTTAGAAGCGTTTGGCCGAAAAAAGGCAAGCGTCGAGGAAGCCAAACCCGACGTGTCGTTCAGCGTACCCTCTTCCTTCGGTTGGTTTTCCCGTAGGAATGATTTAAGCTTCCGATGACGGTCCTCAAAATCACTCCTCTCATTGATGTATGCCTCGATGCTGGCGTCGTTTTCATCCTGCTCTTCGAGTTTCTCAATCGAGTTGAAAAACCCTGACTTGTGCCTGTCCAAATCCTCCAACGCTTCTGGAATCTGGCTTGCAAATTCGGGCACAAACTCCGCTTGAAAACGTTCTAGCGTCTTGAGACCTTCCACTGCGATCCTCTTTTTGAGTTGCGAAGCCTTGAGTTTTTTGTCCATTTTATTACTTTACACTTTACACGAAACACGAACGAAACGAACAGACGAAAACGATGGCGCGAAATTTGAACGATGGCGCGTGAAAGACCGTTGCCCTTGATAGCGGGGCGAAAGCGATGGCGCGAAGCGTCACTTACAACTGCACTTTTCCGAAAGAACCGAAATTCACCCTTGATAGCAGGATGACGACCGAAAATACACTTTCTTTACTACGATCCGGCTCGAAGGACCAAAAATGTGAGAAAAACTCTCGAAACTGGAAAATATCGCGGTAAAGAAATGTATAGAAAAGAAACCCGTGCAGTTTTGGCGCCGTTCTGTTTGCAACTGTTTATTCATTTGTCCGAGTTCATTTTACAAGCAAAGTTCATTATAGTTCATCCTAATTGTCCCTTAATGTCAATCCTTATAGCGTCAAGTAGTGTGTGTTTATAATTCGTGGTTAAGTTCCTTCGTCGTAGTTCAGAGATAATTCATGTAACATTTAAAAATTATAGCTAACAGTAAATTTCACAACTACCAAGAATTGAACTTTATCAGTAATTATAGCAGTTGTAATCATGATGATAACACGTGAACAGAATAAAACCAAGCAAAAACATTCTACATTACATTTGAAGTGCTGAACATGAAAAACCATAACCTAATGTTATAAATTATAAAACCGCTATTGTAATTTCTGAGAATATGAAAAACTATTACAAGTGTGATAAGATTCGCGTTATTTGTTCTATATGTCGTTAGTACTTAGTCTATTTCTTCCAACTGTGTCCTTGCTATTCATCTTGATCAACTGATGGACTAGAAATGTATGAGCAGCAAACTATAAATTCGCTAGATAACGGACCGATGATCTCAAAGTCAACTCAAAACGTGAAACTTGAAGTCCGTGTTTGTTGTCCTGTTGCTTTTTAGCGATGGTGTGCGGTCTGGTTACTGCACAAGGTAAGATCAACCACTACTTTAAAACATAAATATGAGATATGAATATTTTATCTTTATTTTTTATTTCCTTAGTTATAACTTTAGAAGATAGCCGCTCAGTACCCTCAAGCAAAGAACGTCAATTTAACATCGCAAAAAGAAGCATTCCACTAGGCCACTTGATTAAAAAGAAAACACCACAACAATATGACATTTATTCGGATTCTTCGGATTACAATTAGTGCATATAAAAAGTTACAATTTATTTCGTATAACCTGGAAACTCGTTGGAGAATGTAATTAATAAATGACTGAGATTTAGTTACCCGAACGCATCATCGAACTTTAACAATTGTTCAATATTGTACGCGATGTTTGTAGTAAGGCGATATTTATGATGATTTTTTTTAATTTGACTTTTTTCTAATCATCCCATATGTTCACAAATTAGTTACAGAAATATAAACTTCAAAATTAGAATTAATTTAATAAATTTACAAAGTGGTAAACATCTTTTAAATATTCGTTTTTTATTTCATTGAACGCTTCCGTAATCTGTAGAACTACAGAGAGTTGGATTTTTTTTGCACTTCAAAGATTAAACCTATTGTAATCATGATATTGTGATGGGAAATGAGTAAATAAAAACTTTGTCAGCAAAACATTTCAGAAACCAAAGCACAATAAATGTATGAATTCAATCCGTTTGTGCAGGAGATGTTTTTGTATGAGGAAGGAAATACACTATTAGAGTGATAAGAATCATAGTATTTGTAAAATATTTCATTACTACTATCGATTGTTTAATCCTTCACTTCTAGCTAGATCATTGCCGTACATCTTATCTGTTAGTAATCTATGAGCAGCAAAGTATAAATTCGCCAGATTCACGGATCGATGATCGCAAAGTTTACTCGAAAGCTAAAACATGAAGTTCGTGTCTATTGCTCTCCTGCTCGTAGTGTTGGTGTTCGCTCTGGTTGCTGCACAAGGTAAACTTAGGATGAATTTAACTTAATTGGAAATCAGTAACTTATTTACTTTCCATTGTCATTATCACTGTAGATGGCGTCCCAATACCCTTAAGCAGCGAGGTCAAATTTAACATCGTCAAGAGGAGCATTCCACTAGGCCAGCTGATAACGGAAAACCATGCAGCATTTGTGTCGCAACAACAAATCGGCGAAAGCGACTCGGATTCATCAGAGTAATGGTTCATGCAACGAGCCATAATGTATATTGTACAACCGAAAACTTGGAAAATCACTTGATGCAGTGTGGAATATTCCAATGATTAATAAATAATTGAGGTACATTGGCTTAAACGTGACCCATAAATTGAATTATTATTCACCTTCAGAAATGTTTCAAAGATTACATTTTTTTTCTTGATTTTATAATACCAAATTTATTGAATATACTGAAAATTTACTTCTATAACATTATTGGGAAAAATATTAATCTGCAAAAAGAATTTGCTTTTAAAACATGTTAGAGGTTATCAATGTTATATAGCAATGATTCCATTATCAACTACACTTTGATTAGGGTTATTATTTACTGCAACTAGCACTCCGTTTCTCCGTTTCGCATGGCAGTTAATGCAGTGCAATATGAGAGACATATTAGCTGTCCGCTGTTAGATCGCTCTGACGTTTGCGCTAGTTATAGAGATCGGTAAGTGGCACTCTAACTAGATTAGTGCTCTTAAATTGAGGAAAAGAAACAAAACCCATTTTTAAACAGCACAACTTTGGAACCTTCGTCTGCGAACCGCATCCAGCAGATAATGGGGGGCTAACAATGATAGGCCTACCTTTTTCCTGATAGTTAAGGTAAAATGTGAAACGTGCAGTGTAACCACGAGCAAGAAAACAATAGCAATTCTCATCTAACAGTCTGTTGTCCATCGGTTGTCTTCTCACACAGATGATGACCCGGAAATGGTACCGAACGCCGTTAGCGAGAAACCCATTTGAACGCAGGTACCACTTCGAAAGAGCACTGGTTGACATTATCCAGCACTGGGAGTCGAAACAAAGCGAACGCATATCTCCGGGGCACAGTGTTCGTACACCCGCACCTGGCTAATGGTACTGTTCGTAGCTCACAAACCAACTATCACCCTAGTTCTTCACCCTGCCTCACTGGTCGGGCCCTGGCGGTCTGGAGGATCGTGAAGGTAAATGATGACCGTGCATTAAGGATCGATGGGTGATGAGTTCGACGACGACAGGTCCTGCAGTGCTATCGGACCTTCGCGTATGCACTGCAAAACGCACCAATTGCACTCTACACACAGGATGTAAGTTATTAAGTGACATACAGCATTACCGGGCTGCAAACTAATCATTACACGCTGTACACTTACTCTTGGTCTTTAGTGCATTTCAGTGGATCCAATCGATAGTCGTGTATTTTCTTTCACCTTTAACTGTGACAAACAACAAGCCCAAGGAAAAGCACATCGGGGTGATATGGGCTGATCGAGGATTCATTCACCATCATGTAGCAACATTGTCGTAATCGTTCGATCGGTGTGATTGATTTGTTCGAATTCCACTTTATACTACCCAGCGGGACTATCAGACCGCCTACGGACCCTGTTTAGCCGATCGGATCAGCGGCAAACTGCCAGCAAGCAACGCGTTTCAAAAGCCCAACTGCACGGTGGGCGCGAGTATTTGCGCACGGGAAAACTAATAAACAGGCCGTAATTTAGCGGCTTTGCTGAGTAAATATTTATTAGCCACCTCTGTCAAATGTGCCCTCTGCGTGGACGATCGGTGGGAGTGTGTGTGTGTGTATGTGCTGCAATTCAAGATCCCTATCTTGGGAGGTACCGTTTCGGTGCGTGTCGCGATAAAATGCGGAAATAATTGCAAATCGTTCGCCTGGGAACGGCCGCTAGTAAGTTATGCAAAGTTTTTTTTTATACACACTGACAGTGCTTAGAGTTGCAGGCAGTTCACGGTTGGAGCTGCAGGTGCGGTGCAGTTAGTTGAGAGTGATGGCGGTACAGTTGCACAGCGAGAGCAATTGCAGCTCGAAGCGGAACCAAGCAAACTAAAGTGTACTATTAATGGTTGTTAAGTTATTACGCTTAAAATTGGTAGAGATCATGTTAGAAATTAGCGAATTCTCACGCAACATGCTTTGCTGGGGGCTTTGATCTTTACACAGGTGAACTTCGAAGGAGTCCGGCTTTATTGGGGAATTCTTGTTACTTTTTGCGTTTCTTTATTATTTAGTCTTGTAAAGATCCTATGAAACACTGAAGTTTGGAATTGTAAAGTATTCTATTTTGAACATTTTCTAAATACTCGAGGTGAGCTTTTCAACAAATATTATCCCTTGCCAAAGTGGACACGGTTTCGTGTGGAGATACCACCTATCTTGATCAGAACGCTGCAGGGCATGATTCATGACAGTTTTATCGCTGGCAACATTCCTCACCGAGTGCTGCCTGTTGAAGCACTCTTTGGTGCGGGCTGACTAAGCGCGATCGTGACACACCAACATCCATAACTCCATCCATCCTAACCAGCAATTGCCCAGTGTGCAATGAATGTAATTTGATAATTGATCCAGAGTATAGCTTACGGATCCTGGCCTAATCACCTCCGTGTACAAACCACACGCACATACATTTTACGCATAATTTGCCTATTGATTTTCGCTCCACCAGCTGCCGTAAACCGTTTCCGACTCTGATCGTTCGGTAAACAGGTGTTCAATATCGAGCTGGAATGCAAATCATAGCTAGAACATAGCTTTAGCTGCTAGCATACCGGGCGGCTAGATTCCGTATGGGTGAACCCTGTCAACGACATTACCCATCCCAGAGTGTCATCACTGTGGCTGACGACCATTTGGACGAGATTCCAGGGAGTCACCCGAGAACGTTGCAGGTGTCATTGCATTTTGTTCCTCTCTTATGTCCCATGATCCCTTTTTCCCACTCCCCCTCCGACTTCCCGTTTTCCGTTCCAAACCCTTTCGTTTTGCCCAATCGATGAGGTCCATCAACCACGCGCCCCGATATCCACCTCGAGGGCAAACTGGAACCGGCCACGAGACCGATTCACGCCGGTGTATTAATCCGTTCGTGATGAAGGGGCCGGTTGGACCGTCGAGTTCATTGCAACGAGTTCTTGCCGCTCCAGCCGGGTGGAAGACGCTGGCGACGAGCACGCTAAGTGCACATTTTAGTGCAGTTGCTTTTAATATGGCAAATTTGCGGACACCCTCATCGCGCGTCACCTTCGATTCCCTTTGCTGTTGGGATCCCCCGATTTCCCGATGTCACTCGAACCGGATGAGCGTGAGACACGGCGATGATAGGGTGTGTTTTTTGCACCATCGTCGCTTCGCTTCGGGGCCGGTTTCGCCTATTAGCCAGTGCAGTTGAACCGCACCGCAGAAGACGAACCCAAAACAAAGCGGGTGATAAATAAAGTGTTATATCACTGGGTCCCAACCGAGGGCGCCTGTATCGCTTATGACAGGTATGGGAAACGGTGCGTCGCTGGCAGTAGTGCTCGAGCTCGAAGCTTCCGCACCGGGTCCGTGATGTTACATCAATTAGATCCCGGGGAGGATTATAATTGTCGCAGCAACCGGAAAATCAGTTGCTTTTCGACGGCGCAACGAGCGCGCAAACTATCCAAAGAACGCACATTGCCCGTGTGTATGGCAGGCAGGATGGCGAAGGAGGGGTTGAGGAGATGAGGAGTTGTAGGGATGACTAGGAGGAACAGGGCTGCTGCAAGGTTGCAATCGGATACCAGGCTATTCGCTTTGGCGGTTTGTTCGCGAATTCTCGCCGACATATCGCCGGCAGCGGCCGGGCCTTGCTCTTCTTCGTGTCACACTTATCTATCGATCGCTTTCCGGTACGGCCGGTCAGAATGTACTGCGCCAAAACAGAACTGGTCTCAGAGTTCAATCCTCCTGCGATGCGACGTGCGACAGACAGCTTAGCCGGATGTAGAAACGGCTGGCAATGTTCGCCCGTTTGTGGCCAGGGCCGGGAGGGTGAAATGGAATTGTAACGTATGCGTTGAATAATCAGGATATGTTCAGTGAAGAGTGAGAATTACGTATGAAACATTGTTATCGGGGGGATGGGAAAGTTTGAAGAACCCTTTTGTGTTGCAATGGTGTCCAAATTTGTAAAATGTGTTGTCGCAACTGTCACGATTTATTTTTTGACCTCTTAATCCTAATGTATTATTTAGACTAAAATTAGTTCCAGTAAAATCCAGTAACTCTGATATCATCTTTCAATTGTGTACTATACTGCAATATATTTTTTTATATAATGAAGGTCATAGTTCTGTATCGATAAAGCTGAAAACCTTGTGTATAGGTCAAACATCTGGTCGAGCACTTATTCGATCAGCTGGAAATATTAAAATCAGCAGTAGTTGATAGTAAACTATCGGTGGGAATCATATCTAGCAGATTGACCGAAACCCCATTCTGCCAAAAATTAGTGTTCTGAGATTTCAAATTCACACAATTTTATTAACATTTGTAATAAAAGCACTGCTCAATGAACCAACTATTTCTCAAGTTAAAAGCTTAATCTGTACTGACCCGTACTTTTCCATTGTGGATTATCGTTAAGGTCTGTTAACCCTGTCCGATTACCTTAGAGTTGGTTGCACCTATCTTGACCTCGATAATTGGTGCAGCCTTGGCAATGGCGGGTCCTTGGTCCCGTAGACGATCGTTTTGTTAGGGCAAACAAACAAACCGACGGGGAAAAAAACAACACACCCGTGTTCCCTCATCTACCGGGTCCGGTGCGATCAATGACAGCGATTTGCTGCAAGGTGCCTGTTTCTTTCCCAGGAAGACAACCTGACCGAAGACGATGCAAGCGGTGCAAGCAATCAGTGCATCACGCGTTGACAGCTCTAACTAGGTCCCGGAGCAACTGCACTGGCACGCTTAATGACGCATCAAAATTGCAAATTTTGTCCAACATTTGTTCAAGCTTTGCTTCCATGCTGTTTCACGGGTAAGTCGATGCATTCTTGTAAGCGGACGTCACCTGTAAGCACGCCGTACTGATTCCACGCCTCTACCTTAAACACCGCGTTATTGAAAAATGACCTTCCCCCAGTGGTGGTTGGTGGTTGAATTAAGGGAATGATATCCATTTCTCTTTTTCTGGTACGAGAAGATTATATTCGGTTCTTTCGACAGAAGGGAAAGGGAAGTACCACCCACCCAGGTCCCCGGTCCGATGGAGCGCGATGGAGAAAGTGGAATGAAACAAATTGCGAACGAATTTAGCAGCAGCAGTGTTGCCAGCACGAATGTCCGGGCATGACAGGCCCGTTTCAGGCAACCCCATTTTCTTCCCACGGGGTATACACATCACCATCATCGCTCGGTTGCGGCCGTTCAATGAACCCGAAAGCCGTCCGGTCCGACCGTCCCGAAAGAAAGGCAACAAAACGAAATGAGTATGGCGAGCGAAAAGACAGCAGAAACCTCACCCAGAACGTGCGGTAAGAGCACTTTTTTGCAAGTACACTCACTCTCACCAACACCGGCAAACGCTGCATGCGTGCTGTAATGCTCGGACGATCGGCGAATGGCTGATGATATTTGGAACTACCCTCGGGGCACTAGAATAACGTCCTACAAAAAGTATGTACATACATCCCACCTTGCGTGGCTGAGAACGTCCAGAAGATGCATCGTTAGCTCGCTCGAATCGACTTCCGCATCAAGTACCTGACCGTATCCAACGCACAAACATGCCAGAATAAGTGCATGTCACAAATGACATAATCGATCCTTAAATCGTCCTTCCCTCCGTTTCGTCAATTAATGCTCCGATGGCAGTAACGCATCTGCCCATTTCGCAAACACTTTTCACCAAGCCATCTGCCCATAATCTGAATCTCAGTCACTTCTTTTCATGGAGACCCACCCCCGGGGAGGGAGCACTCGTCTAATTGAAATTGCTTAACGCAATCCACCGGCACTTGTCGGTCGTGAACAGCAACCAGGTAGACAAAAAAGAACGATAGAACGAGATACAGAGTATAGCCTATCAATGAAAGGAGGAAATTCCTGTTTCGACATTAACATAGATAAAGAATGCCGTAATTATCTTCGCGCCAGGTCGGCCACTCTTTGCCCCATTGCCAAACCGTTCCCCGTTCTGTTAGTCGGTGGGCAGGTTCCGATTCATGCCTTCTGCGCTATGCGCTAGATTTTCGCAGTTTTAATTCATTGATTGGAATCGCGAGGTTTGTTGCAGCACGGGGTAGTAGAGTGCAGGAGACCCGAGGGTATTGGAATGTCTGCATGCTGCAAGCAACTTGTGCAGAAACTGGCAAGCTCCATTCGACTTCAATGTTGGAAAATTGTGGTCCCTGGTGTCGCTAATAGTTTCGTGCGTGTACTTATCAACCTCGTCCGTGATCTTACACCATCATGTAATTGTGTCTTACGATCAGCTATATTATCTTCTTCTGGTATGCCATTAACATGATCACGAGAGACTAATTCCAGGAATTTGGAGAATACATTCTACATGAAGATTGCTAATAATCTTGTTTTGTCTTTAGTAGACCTCCAAATTTCGGATGGTTCTATATAAATAGAAATTTTAAATAGATATGTTTTTATTTTATATTAATATAAGAAGACATTTTTATCCACCAAATCTCTCAAAGATCCAAACATCGGCATCACAGAACATTGAACCGACAAACGCCACACGGTGATTGATCGGATTGCCTGAGTAGCAGTGGTAGAGTGGGGTTGTCTGAGGCACCAGATTGCCGACCAGATTCATAGAAACAGATGATGTTAAATAGCGTCGATGATGGGTCGATTTGTGCGATCATATGCCGCCTTCAGCGAGTATCTTCCAGCTGAATGAGCTCGGTTGCGGTATCGAGATTGCCTATTTCAAAGCTAGCTCCAGATCTGGGGAGACTGGAAGACTCCGATGTTGCTGGGGCCATGCTTTCTCAAGCGCGCTGTTTCCTCAGCGTATATCTTCCATCCGTCGTTTGACGCCATTATAGACACGCTGGCATCATTATCAGCGAGTCGTGGCCTGACATTACTCGGTCTGTTTGTGCACCAATAAGCGCCAGGCTGTCAGGACGATGGAACGCATCCCGGATCATTCCGGGATTGCTATTAGTGCGCCCATATGATTGCGATCATTAAACACAAACGACTCACGACTCACACGAAAGACGCAAAACGAACAGAATGATCCGAGATCCCGAGAAACCCAAGGATTTGGAACAACACCAACATAGTCGAAACGTCCACTATCAGGGGAGCAACACTACGGAACCGGGACACCGAGCGCTCATCTTGGTGTAATTTCGCGTTGTTGGCGATAATGATGCAATATTAAAAGCCACAGCATCATTTCTTGCGGGTAACAATGGTTTAATGCTGTACCGAGGTGTGCTCATCCTGGGCGATGCTGATCCGTGTGATTATTTCCGTCCACTCCGTCTGCCGTATGGAAGCTTCCGTTCTTTGATCTTTCTTTGTGCGCTCTAACGTTAATTGTAACGCACCAGGTTGTACTATGTACGCATAGCTCTAAAGACAGTGTATCGTGTACGCATCATAACATTATGTAGCAGTACCAGTGTATTTGTATTTTACTTGTGGATGAATTCCAATTTTGATAGCATTTGACGAAGATTGGGATTTAATGGAAAGATTTAGCAAAAGTAGAATAATTTGAACCATTTAAATGTAAAAATTTAAATCATTAAACATTGTATCCAGGTATCCAAATAAAGTATTATAGGTTTTTCTGTTTCATTTTCTTCTTGTGAGAGTATCCTTTCTTGTTCGCCTGATTCTTCGGTTCCGGCAATTTATCACAACCGTTTATTGCTTCCGCGTCCGAATAAAGCATCTTACCCCTGTAACGTCCGTTCTTCAGCATGAAAGCAAATGCACCGATTATGCAACAGGTTGTGAAATCGCTAATCTTACTCCCTTCTGTCACATGGAGCCGTTGCTACCTGTGCATCTTTCAGAATACGGCGTACACAAAAAAGTGCATCTTTCTGGGAACTCTTGCCGTTGCGGCTGTGTTTGTGAGTGCATCTGACGGAGGCGTCTTGTGTGGAGCATCATCCCCGCCGGTAGCAACCGAGCGATCGTTGTTAGCGAGGACGTGTCAATTCGCACGCATCATTTCAACCCGTTCCGATCCACCCGTTTCGTGGCCCGGTACGCTTATGGAGGGCTCCCGGTCGAACCGTTTTCCACCGATTTCGTACGTCACGTTCTGAGCTGGGGCTCGTTCTGAAAGCAGCTGGGCCGGGCGATACGACGATCGAAACGAATGAAACAGGAAAAACGAGACGGGGAAAGAACATTTAATGGGTTACACTTGTCGATATGACGTCCGACGCTTGGAATCGCGGAAAATGTGACAAAAGCGAGAAGGAGAAAATTGATGCGAAAGCGATAGCGAACATGGTAGTAGCAGCATGCCTTTGCTCGGTTTTGCACCCATGTGTGAGTGCGTATCTGTAGAAGGGGGGAAGAAGGAGAGGAGAGGGAGGGAGGGGGACTTGGTATAGGAACTGGCAGTGTGCGTGAGCCAAAAGAAAAAAGAGAGGCCATGGGATGGAGACAGGCCGACCACCGAAGAGTTACTACCTGCAAATGACTTTGCCCACAATATCTACGGCCATCGGCTGGTACCGGCCAACGAGAGTGATGTGCCCCGGGTCGTTGAACTCGTACTGTTGTGCTCTTTCTTTCTCTCGCAGCTCCATCCTTCCTGCGTGCCTCAAATCTCACCCCTTCTTTCCTGTCAGAAAGGGTGTGGGCGAGAAGGGTCCGAGGGAGGGGAGGGAGGGGAGTGGAGGGAGAGCTTATGCTTTACGTATGAATTCCGTCCAAGCGAGCCCCCAACCCCCATCGATCTATGGGCAGCAATAGCTTTACGCTCACTTTTCTCCATTCCCATCCCCAACAGTGGGGAAGGCAAACGCAAGCCTCACAATCACCTCTTCGCTCCGAGAGCTCCCTCGAAAAGCCCCCCATCCCCCCACACCCCTTTTCTATCCCCCGCCACCAACCCCTCCCCTTTCCATTAAACCCTCATCAAACTCCAGTGGTTGAGATTCACCTCTCGCGATCTTCCGCGGGCCATTCATTTATTATGCTCCAACCTTCCCATTCCGGGCACACATACAGAGTGGAGGAAATGGGTGGCACGAATGGTTGGGACCCGGGCACCCATTCGTTCGGTTCAGTTTCATTGCGATCGATGCTTTCGTTCTCGCTCTTGCGATGTTTACTTTCTTCCTTTTTCGACTTCGTTTCGACGTCGCCTTTCCACGTGCCCTGCGAATGTTCACTTCACATGTTACTTTCTTTCTCTTTCTCCAGATGGAGTTGGAGCGGCGGGGTAGGGAGGGAGAATGCAGAAAGCAAACCGGCAGGGGGAGGAACTTTTCTTTCACCGATTGACTTTTTGGATGTTGATTGTGTTTTTTTGCTTTCGTTCATATCATTTTGTTTTACCACCCGTTTGTGACTGTGAAAAGAAAGCCTTACCCGGAGGAGCTATGTCAACAGTAGGGTTACATTTTTGGCGATATCTTCAAATATAGCATAAAAGAAGTAAAATAACAAACATAAAGAATTTTACGAAAAATGGCAATAACCAATGGTCGTTGTATCATTTGTTTGGTGACATTTTGTGCATTTGTGTAGAAATGTAATTTATAGATAGCAAAATAATGCACAGTAATTGCAATAAAATGGATCTTCTTCAATAACTCCACAAAGAATTAATAACAGTTTTTAGCATACTTTTAGTATTTGTGATAAAATACTATTCTTTGCTGAAAGCCATTACATTGAACCAGCTTTACCAAAAATCGAAAGTTACTGTACATGCATGGTTTAAAGATTGATCCCCTCTTCGAAACGTTGTTCCTTTTACTCTATTCTCCCTTTCATATTCTCTCGACAATATAGGGTCAGCCCCACAGGATTCAACCCCGCCGTTCGATCGTTCCACGCATTGCTCATGTATTGCTAATTTTGAAGTGCGTAACACCCCTCCCGGAACACCCGCTTTCGACTACCCCATCATCACCCTTTCCTTCCCGATGTTCGTGCTCCGGTTCGATCGACCACCCATCGCAGGCAGGCACCATTCCGACACCCATCAGAACTCATCAAACGTCTTTCTCGCTGCTGAAACAAGAGCATGCTGCGCCCCTCGATATTATTAACAAGATATATCAACATAAGACAAAGAACGATCGGGTTGGGGTTCTGACCGAGGGAAAAAGAAGAAGAAAAAGCAACATAACAAATACACACACTTATGTACACGGGAGGCATGTGTGGATGATGTGTGTATTTTCTCTCTCTCTTTCTATCTCTTCTCCTTCCCCCCGTTTTGTTTCTTCACATTTGCTTAGACCCGATGCTCCCCAATAGCTGGATATATTTCCTGTGACGTTTTTCATGTGCTCATGTGAGATGTTTACTTATTCTGTGTTTCGTTCCTTCACTCGTGAAGTTTTCCCGCGATCTCCTCACGACGTGCATTTTTCTCACTCGAACCCTTTTCTATCTCGCAAGGCGCATGATGTTTGATGGGTTTCAACGAGCATTAACACGCAAATTGTCAGTGGGACGGTTCCGGTGCATATGTCCGAAAATTTGAACGGATGTACAATAAATTGAAGGTAAAAAGTAGTTTTTCACCTACCGGAACAAAGCTCTTTTCTTGGCGCAGACCTTCAAGGGCATGCCGGGGCTCTTTCTGACTTTGAAGACATATTTTTATCACGTAGCTAGATACTCAATCTATGCTACTAGGGAACGGTCCTTGGGATGAGATGTGATACACGTTCCTGCCATGTAAGACACCGCGGCTTCCCCAAAAACTATTTAAATAGTTGATATGCAATGCCACAAATTTCGCATTACTTCCAACTCGTTTCTGGACTATTTTTAATCTTTACATTTCATTAATAAGTTTATTGTAGTTGATTACTTTCTTTGGCTCCAACAACAAAAATGTGTAGTGTCTCAATGAAACTTTCGGTCAAACCGTGCGTTGCGGACGGTGTGTCTGTGTTGGTTGGATTGGAGCCCCAAACCGGAATGGCCAACAGTGTACAGAATGCCCGCCGACACAACGAAAGGAGGGAAGTCGATGTGCCAATGGGGATTTCACCGGAGTTCCCAAGTCATCTCTTTTCTCGCTCCGAATGTTCAAATATGTGTATGTGTGCAGGACAGAACCGAAATAGAAAAAAGGCATCGCCCAAATCTTAGCTCTGTCTAGAATTTTTCTGCACTTGAAACTCTCCCCCAGTTTCCCTTCCCCACTCCACCCTTCCTTCATTCTTTTTTACCTCTGCAAAAAGGGACCAAAGCGCAACCGAAAATGGAATGAAACTGACACAAAAAATACATATGTATAGAAGGCTCAACCGTGGGGAGAACTGCAAAAAAAACCTAATTCCACCAACGACTTGAACGCCGGCGATGCAACGGGCAGCTAGGGTGCGGTTTCTTCATCTACGCCCGCAAAACGTTGCGTTTTCTATTTGGCGATGCGGCGATCGCGAATTAGCTAAACGATTTTGTGACCTACGATTCGTATCGGTCACTCAAATGAAGTGAATTTCTAAGGTTTTACGGCTATTTGAGTAGGGTTTTTTTTGTTTTGTTTTTGCTCTGCAAAAAGTTGTAAAAAAAGTGCTGTTCGAGACATCCTCACTGTACCGAGCGCGAGGTAAACCAGTTCAAATGGTTCCCTTTTGCGTCTTGACCGTACCGTCGGATTCTTGCGCGAAAGACAAAACCCGTCAGTAGCGGCGTGATAAACCGAGCCAAAAGCAATCTGCACAAAAGTAGGCGAACTGTAGCATAAAAATTGGAAGAAACTAAAAACCCAAACGTGTCCGAAAACCCGTGTCTACCGTGGAAGTCTCGCGTTGAAGGCAGGTCATCGACCTTTTTAGCTGTAGACGATGCGACTAGGCGCCACCTAGCCATTTTTTTTGTTTTTGTTTTAGGCCACCCGTTCAGTTTGGTTCTCACGAGTGCAGAGGATGCTGTCGAATTTTGGACCGGGCAGGGTGTTAAAGGACTAACCGCTGGATTTATGTAAAGGAAGCAGTTTAAATGCAAGCTTAACGGTCGATGCATGGGAACAGTTCAAAACAATGTCACTAATTTTGTTTAAAATATGACAAAATATAGTTTTTGTTTTGTAAATTTTGTATTCTTGATTTTTTTATTGAATTTCTGGAAACATGACTTTGATGGGAGATTACGGAGTGGTAATTATTGCGATATTTTTTCAACAAGCATTATCCATTTTTTTGGGAAAAATCTTTTATTTTTGACAGATTATTGGCTTTTTTAGTTTAAAACGGATCGTTTTTTGAAATTTTGTCAATAATTTGTATGAAAATGAACATCTCACAAAAAACTTGGAGTCAATGATAATCAATTATGTTGCAGCGATTCTATCAGCTAATAACCATATATTGTATGCTGACGATGCGAAACTGTTTCGCTGTTCTGCTGATCACGCCGATCTCCAGGATTCGCGCAAGCTGTTTAACTCGTAGTGTTCACCAAACACTTTTGCACTCTGTCCGCGAAGTGCAGCCTGATAACGTTCAGCCGGCTAATAGCCCCGTTAACTTTCGCTTACGAAATCGATGACCTCACATTCGAACGAACATCAAGGATCTTGTTGTTCTGCTTGACTCGATCCATCAAGGATCAGCTCGAACACGCTATCACTAGGGCGAATCATTTGGTTGGTTTGGTTGCCAACCTAACCCGCGAGCTCCGTGACTCTGTTGCTGCTTGAACGCTGTATTGTTCGCTCGCCCGATTGGACTCGCCCGCGGTACTAGAGTACGCCAAATCGATGGAAAATCCTGGATCCTACGATCTGTTCCTGATTATTTTAACGATGGCTGCTATGCGTTCGAGCCAGGCGTGTCAAATGCAGCAATCATCGTCAGAATTAACATCCACCTCGTTTTGTTACGATATGGTTCAAAAACGTCATCCATATGTTGTAAACGCTGTCGAGTTGGCTTATTGGTCAGTTGATAAATAAACTATTATTATTATTATTTTTATTATTTTGGGGAAATACTGACTATGAAATCCCGTCCGGGCCCTCGCCCGGAATAAGGATTAAACCAAGCATAGAGAGAGAGAGAGAGAGAGAGAGGGGGGGGGGAAGAGAGGGAGGGAGAGAGAGAGGGAGAGAGGGGGAGATGTTTATTCAAAATACTTATCAAATGTTATTTATATCTTCACGTACGTAATGAACTCCACGAAGATGTATGACTGTGGTATATCTCTCCTTAAATTGGACTGGATTGGATCATATTCTAATTATATTTTATTGCAATTGCCTCAAAGTTTGCATTAAATTGCATTTTTCCAAATTTCATCAACTTTCGTCAAACTTTAAATAGATTGAATTGTAAAAAATATACAAACACAGGCATCATCCATCGCTGATGAGCACTACATGAAACCTCTATTTCATGTTTCCATAATGTATGGTAATGTCATGCCTGGTAGCATGAGACGCAATTCAACAAAAATTTATCGCATGATAAGCAATAGCTGATGTTGAAATCGCTGATCTCCTTGAGAGAATCGCTCACGTGAGCTAAAAGGGGCGACATGCCGAGCTGCCCGTGCCCGTCGGGTCGATGATCTGCACCTTCGCCAATGATCATGCTGCGATGCCCTTACGGGATGCTTGATGTACCGCGCCGGCTGATCGACATAATTGTAGCATCGTGCGTAATCCTTTACCGAATAGCTACGTTTGCCCACAGCTACAGAACGGCAGGTTTTATTTTAAATGCTTTCCTTATTCTGCCGACTGTACTGGCAGTTTCGGTTTGTCAACCGAGTGTTACAGCGCGTTCGTTCCTCTCTCGATTTGGGCATCGAAATTTGCACGCGATCGCTTCGTCAGGTCGGTGGATGTGTTTGACACTGAAGGTGCGTGAATTAATTGACCTCTGTCATGTTGGATGATACATTTTAATTTCCTGCCGGCCGGGAATTTGCAATTCCGTATCAAACGTGCGCATAAAAGCCGCTGAAAGAAGCTTTTAAGCCGCCCGGTTTGTTCGGGACTCGAGGGTCAATGGAAATACGTTCATATTTTTGGTTCCGACTTTTCGAGCTTGCGACCAAAGTTTTTGGCGAGAAAACTCTGGACCGTTTTGTGGTTCATGAACTTTTGGTAGGAGGATGGATTGAGATCGGTAACGCATCCACTTAATCTCCACTTGGACATTCGAGCATAAGAAATTATATTAGGGTGGGAAATAAACAATTTCCTTGCGCTTTTAAGCAAGTTTCCAGGAATTACAGTAGTTTCTTCCGCTCGAATACTTTTACATATATTTGTCCCAGGCAGTACAGAACGTGCAGATATGTGAAACGATTGTTTACATTTGCTCAGTAATAATGACCTCCCATAGTTTTCCGAAAACGACTTAATTATTTGAAAGATAGGCGCTTCTATTTGTCGTAACGAAAAAACATAATTTCAGAAATTTTTTCAAACATCTAAGAGTATGGAGCGTACACTTGAGCAAAAAATGCTAGCGAATGTGAAAAAATACATTCCACAGTATTCTTTTAAACATTTATTCATTAATATCGATCTTCAGTACTATTGCTTCACACCTCGCTTGGGGTAGCTGTTCTGGCAATGGAGCCCAACGAATCATATTGTGTGTGTGTGTTTTTTTATTTGTTCTTTCTTTTTTAACAATCATTTCGTGCGTGTACAAGCATGCAAAGCAAAATAAAAAATTTAATCAAAAGATTGCACTGCACGATCACACACGAAAGGCAAAGGCACCACCCGGTGCAATGTACCGATAATTGTCATTTTTATTTCCGCTCCCGCTTCGCCACATCGGATCGATTGCACTTGGCCTGGTCCATACACACACTTTCAAATGTGTGTGTGTGTGTGTGTGTGTGGATATGTTTTTGGCTTCGTTCAAGTGTAATTTCATACCAGCCTTACCTTCTCTTGCCAAGCTGTCTGTTATGTGTTGATGAGTTTCTTTCACTATGCTTCCTCAGCTTCCAGCACACTCAAACAAGCCAGGGTGATAAAACAGGGAAGCTCAAAGGGAAGCGTTGAAAATGCTTATTCTGCGTAACTACTCGTTGCACATCGCTGGCATGTGTCATTTGTTTTTAAGCGATTTTTGTTTTGATCTTATTATTCACTCCACACACTACCGTTTTGCGGTTACGTGTTGTATAAACACACATACACGCATGCAATTGAGGTTGAAATTATGCCGGCTGCACTTGCATTGCACAACAGTTCATTCAAAATATATCAAACTTCATCTCTGCTCATATTTTGAACGATTTTTTGGGGCGATAATTAAAATGTTCTACCAATTTTTTTTATTTTCTTTCGATATGCTTAATAATTGGCAAAATAAAATCTTATGCTTCTGACTAATGCTTTTTTGCTTTAAATGCTTTTTGCTTTAAATTACTCTAATCCAAAAAACAACTATTTATTTAGAAGAATATTTATTTCAATATAAAATAAAATTAAGTAACTTATTGCGTAAAATTAAAACTGAATAGTAATTATGTTTAAAAAAAATAACTACAATAGGATTGTAAGAATTGTGCAAATTATATAAAAACAAAATAAATAAAAAACAAAACATTTGAGAACACACTAAAACACAAACCCATTCCAAGCCCAAACATTACATATTTCATTCGAATACCCAAACACAGAATTTTGCCCCGAAAGAATGTTATTCTATTCGCCTATGATTATAAAATGGTCATGGCTTACCATTAATCGCTTGTTTGTTACTACATCTCCAGCTCCCACCATCGGGTCGCTTTCAGGATTGACCTAGATCCGGATTCTCCTGTCAATGTAACTCTTCCGCGTTTACCCTTTCCAACATCAGCCTTACCGAAACTTGATGTAACCGGTGCAAAAAGTGTACCAAACACCTGTCGCACTCCAGTCATTTGCTTCGCGACGTCACAACTTTGCTGATCATATGGGAACAATAGCAGCAACACTAGCAACAATTGCGAATCAAAACAATTTTTGATGCCTGTGTCTAGTTACCATTACGAGCCATTCTATCCTCACAATCATCACAACACTCGCATTACACGCGCAACTCGGGACCCGCGTGCCTCGAGGGTTCTCCCCAACGACGCATCAGTTCTGTTGTCGTCTGACTCACCCGCTTGAGAGAGAGAGATACGTACACACACCGCGAGTACTCGCTCGACTCGTTCGCCTCCACAAAAGTCGTGGCCGAACGTACGATCATCCCCACACGGGTACGGGTGCCATACCGTGGCCACCGTCTCTGTGTTTGTCGGTCAATGATCGACATCGAAAATAAAAATATATATATCCACCTCGCCTCGATCTTGAACTTTTGGAAGCGACTTTGCGCGGTCGCGATCGCGGCTACCAATCCGCCCGCTCTCCAGCGCCCCATGTTTTGCTTTCGATGTCTCTCTCTTTCGCACTGTTTTATTTGACTTCAACAGCTGCATTAACCCTTCTACTCCTACTAATCCAACCCACCCTTCTGCAACCCGACCTCCCCAACCCCATTCCCATCTCACATGCATGCAAGGGGGTGGCGATAGACGCACCATGTGTTAGTGCTTTACTGCTCCAACGAGCCGTGCGTTCGCCTCTCTGGGGTCAATCGTCGCCCTCAGACGAACGACGCTCTCACGTTCGATCGCACGAGCACACACACTGAAATGGCTCTTCTGCAATGATCAACGAACCGTCTGATCGCGGTAGCAATGATGGGGTGGCGGCGGCACCGATGAGGGCAGTTCGCACATCGCGCAAACGATCACGCATATGACGAGCCTTGAAAGTGTCACTGCCTCTCTTCCTGGGCGCGATGACGTCTGATGTCGATATCCATGCCTTGAAAACAACCAAGAGAGAGGGAGAGAGAGAGAGACAGTGGAGTTGTTTCTAGTTAAAGGGGTGGAAAGCAGAAACGGAATTGGCTAGGGGAAGAGTGGTCCCCATTCCGTCGTGATTAGATTCCTTCCATCAAAGTCCATCAACAGTGTTAACAAAAAAAAACAAAAACAAAAAAACAAACCACACACACAAACACTTCCGTGTGTGCGTACTTATCCCCATTGGTTTTGTGTCCCCAAGGCGATCCACCAGCAGCACCATCGCCTCCGTACCCCGCTCAACGCCGTACAACAGGACCACTGCAGCAGAATACCAAATGACACAAAAGCAGGAAGCGGCGGCACGAATTTATTTTTTTATCTCTCTATTCCTACTTCGGGTTCGTCGCTGCACGCCATTGCGGAAGGGATTCACGCTGCGCTGCGGCTCCAAATGCAACAGGCGAAAATGATGTAATGATGATGTGGGAGCTAGCAGCCGGTAGAATAATGACGAACGCCAAGAATTGGCGACCGGAATCCCTCAAATCGGGAACTGACTATGAAATGAAGTTCGTGCTTGTAAGAAATAAAAAAAAAAACACAAATGCTACAAAATCAAAGCGAATGAGAGCGAAGGTGAAGACACTGTTTCGGATATTATTTAATACTAAGCGCTACATTAAAACGCAATGGTAATTAGATTTTTTAAATAGTTGTTTTTATATGATTTTCCTCAATAATATGTTCAACAAGTATTCCGTAATAATATAATAATATATAATAAAATAATAATGATAATAATCATCATATCGTTTCCTTTCCTGCGCTAATTCCGACCGAAGGTTTGTTCTTTGCAAATGGTTTGTTATTATGTTTTTCTATCTTGGTGTTTGTTTGCTTGTTTGCTGAGTTATTTTAAGTCCCAACCAAAATTGAAATCAGTAAAAAAAAATCCAAAGATATCGAAATTGTTTCATACTATTGCGTTATTGTTGTTGTACGCTAGGAAAGTTACGCTACACTTCGTTCCACAAACGCGTGAAAAACAGAGCAAATAATAATAATAATAATTAAAAAAAAAAATTAAAAATCCACTAAGCAACGAGGCCAATCGCCTGGAGGCTGCCCGTTGCCCGTGTCGATATTGGCAGTTTGGAGGCTGATTCATTTGCGCTCTTTCTCGTTCTCCCTATCTCACTATCTATTCCTACAATACAGTAGACAGGTGAGTAGCTGGTGAGCGTTTAGAAAGATGGTCGTAGAGATTAAAATAATAATTAATTTATTATTTAAAAAAAGAAAGAATACTTCCTCCCCTGTGGATCGGTTTATATCGGCAGTAAGGGTTTCCCTTTTTCTCTTTTACTAAAATGTAGTTAAATAACACACGTTCGCTGAAAAATTGAACGCTTGCCTACGTGTGGTGGTGGTACTAATAGTAGAGAAAACGGAAGGCAGTATGCGTAGTAGTGTGAACAAAATATGAGAAAATAGAAAAAAAATACTTAAACCGTAGGGGCAGTGAGATTTTGGTGAAGAAATTGCTCACCAAAAGAAGTGGCGCTTAGACGAGTAAGATTAACATTAAAGTAGTCAATAATAATATTATTAATAGTTATAGTTAAAGGTAGGTAGGTGAGTCAGTGAGTAGTAAAACATTTCTAAGGCACTAAAGACTCGAATCGGGTCAAACTCTATTCCATGTGTAACAGTGTACGAGTGAAAGGATGATCCGTCTTTCGCCATCAATCAAATCCTTTTCTTTTCCAATAGTAAGTGATTGGAGAACGGAGAATGTGTAAAGGGAAAGTAAAATACGAAAAAAAACATACACCAAAGGACCTGCTCCTAACTTCCTCTTGCCGATTGAGCAAGAAAACAAAAATAATAATAATAATAATTACTAGTAGTAGGTTACGATTACCCTCCGTTCATACACGGGTTGCCACCACTGGATCCATCCGCGAACGAAGCTCCAACCAGCGTTGCCAGCGCTGCTGCCGTGTGCCAGGAATCAACGAAAAAGGCTCCGTTTCCGCAGTCCGCTAGATGTTTCCTCGCGGCCTCGCACCCAGCAAATCCAGGGCATCGTCCACCATTGTGCAATCCGCCAGTCGGTAGCCATGCCGGTAAGTTTCGAATGGTTAAGACTTACGGGTGAGTTAGGGTGGGCCAGTCGGTTCCGCTAATACGTCAGTAAAAGTATCACATTGTGCTGCTGCTAGCACGAGAGATTCACGAACAGGGAATAGTCCCAAACACGAGCCCCACACACGCGGGCACATATACGACGCACACATGTGACCAGGATCACACACACAAGAAAAAACACTCGTACATACACACGGAAGGGATGCGGAAGATCCTTCCCGTTTGCCTTGCTCGGTTGTTGGGTGTTGGACGGGGGAATGGTTCTATTTCCCGGGGACGATGGGCTCTCGCGATTCTCCTTCCCTACCCCATGTACCAGGCCTACAGACGCAAAAGCGCAAAGGCTAGTAGAGCCCGGTTGGGTCGAGATAATGGCACTTTACTTGATGTTGCTGCTGCTGCTGATGATGGTGCGGCATTCGCTGGTGGTTTTGCAGCTGTTGATGGTGGAACGAGGAGCGCTGGAAGCTGGTGGCGCCACTGCCAGGTCGCCTGTACATTCCGGTGGGATCAAGTTTGCGATTCATCTTGGCTGATGTTTTGGGTTTGGGGTTGTTTTGTTCGAGTAGTTCCAATATCTGGGATGCTGCCGTAGAAAACCTCCAGAGGTATCGGGGTCGTTACAGTTGGATGAATAGTACGGATACGGGTCGGGTTCCGTAAGAGGTTAGAATCCGCTCTGGGTAGATGTGAAGATGTAGATACTAGAAAACTTCTAGTAGTAACCAGTGGGATCTAAGATTTCCAACGCCATCGTGTTGTTTAGTGCTTAGACGATAAACTGATTATGGCTTGTCGATTCACGTCATCTAACGCTAGTGACGGGCTTTAGTAATGGCCAGTTGGGTCCAGTTTGCGTGCCATTTTGAAGATGTGGAATTCGTCAATACTCTCAAATTTTATACCTCTGATGTAATGATGATTTCTAATCAGCCGTTTTCTAATCGATCCGTACACTCCTTCCTATCGCCTTCTAATAGTGACCAGTGGGATCCAGCTTCTTGGCCATTTTGACTTGAATATGTGTAATTACTGTGACGAACGCAAGAAAGAATCAGCACTGACTACACTGTCAAAGTTTGTTTGTTTATGTTCCAACAAGAATTGGTTTACACTTCCGATCGATCTTGCTATATCACACACGAGCACTCGCGCGATTTTGGCTTTCCTTCACAGTTCCGTGCAGACGGTTTTATGTTCACACGCGCGCTTAGTAGTAACCGGTTGGGTCGAGAATCTCCATTTCGAACGAGGTAAAGCCGAACAGAGAAACGTAAAAGTAGTCGTAGAAGTCCGGAAGGGCACACGCACAAACGCGGAAGGGCAAAGAAAAGTGGTTAGGAAAGAGCACGACTCAGCAGCTGAAGTTTGCGGCCGGAGCTGATGCGTCCGATCGGCTCGAACTCACAGTAGCGAATGATCGTTCGTGGCAGCGCTCGTACCACTGTATACCATGGAACCGTTTGCCACTCAGTCACTCAGACCATACGTTGCGCGCGATCGTGAGTTTGTTGCCGTGCGTTTCTGCGATCTCGCGAAAAACAGCGACCCGTCGAGGATCGTTGTTTTTTTCCTGTTAGGTACGAGGAAAACTGTACTCGCGATGCGTAGGATCGCACTAAGAGAGTGCTGAGAATTGCGTGCCGAATGGAGAGTTGCGAACTGCGACAGTGAAACACCTCGGAGATGGATGGATGGTGTCGGTTCGCGATGGCCTCGATGTTGCTTACTCGGCTGACGGTGTTGTTCTGATACCTTTAGCCGCGCGACCGATGCTCTTAAATCGAGAGCTGCTGCGTTTCGCTCTCCCGATGGGTTCGCTTTTCCTGCTCGATTTGCCGCACCGCCCGGAAAACGCAACCGCGTGCAGTAAGCACTGCTCGAAACAAAAGCACTCGCTAAAGAAAACGAACGAAAAAGAACAAAAACAAAACCGCCCTACAACTACACGCACAGTTCAGATGCCGGGGTTTAAAGTGAAGAAAACACCCTCCCTTTCGGGGTGGAAGTGAGTCGATCGTCGGGGATTGGGCATGGGGTAGAGCGATCGTGCGAAAGAGAAGCCACAATCCTAGCTCGAATGCCAGCTGCACGCGTTTCAAACCAGCTCCGGTTTTCGAGCGATCGTGATCGTGCGGTTTTTTTCTGTGTTGCTCTGTGCTGTCTTCCCTATTGGCATCCCGCTCTGGGTATGTTTCCGTGTGCGCTCGCACGCCTGCAGGAAGCATTAGAATCTTAGATTTTCTCCCATTCTTGCAGGCAGCAGCCAAAGGTCCGATGCCCAATCTAATCGTGGATGTAGGCATCTCACTCGTACTGGCCGTAAAGCAAAAACCAACCAAACGGCACAGGAATGCATCGCACAGCTTCCGCAGGTAAGCATACGTGAGATTCCTTGAGCCGTGTTTCCTTGGGCTCTTCGTATGGAGGATTCTGATTCGTCTAAACGAAACTAAACAGGGACGGTTTCTAGGAGGAGCCGTCGGTTTGTTCGATTGATATCCCTCGTCTCTTCTTCTATAATTCTAATTTCGAGCAGCTGCAAGTATCCTGCGCTGGTGGAAAGGTTAGGATCGAATTTCCCCTGCCCGACCGGACGGATGCTGGTGGGGAGAACATTTTAGAACATTCTAAATTGTCGGAACTGTACACTAAATGTGGAAGCAGATGGGTACCGTAAGATGTGTCTTGAATTTTTGGACACACGTGTGAGGTGAGTTTTTTATATGGATTTTCTACAATAACTTCGTTGTACGTGGGTATGAAGATGTAAAATTTCCCAATACAACGCTTCAGTAAGGAAGGAAGGAATGGAATAAGATTACCATTTTCTAGATTCCTACAAATCCCGTTATAAAGAACGGAAACTATTACTATTAAAATTAGGAGACATTATGGGGCTTCTTAAGACAACCGTTTTATATTACCCTGGTTCTTGAGAAGCAACTGTTGCATCCACGAGATCGGGTCAGCATGATGCGCAAAAAAGTGATCCCATGCGGCATATTAATGCCAGATTCCACGCCATATTATTTTCCAACTGCAAGCTTACGACGAATCTTCGATGACGCACAACCGATTGGTGTCAAATCGTTTTGGGTTTTGGATTTTCGGTTCGTTCGTCGTGCGATTTCCGTCTATACGCAGTGCGACGAACTGACCAAAAGTACACCATCAACGCGAAAAAACCGGGTTTGAAAGTAGGCCAAGAGACTTACTCATCGGTCACCGATCGTGCTCCTCGTACTCGGGACACCCTACCCGCTTAGGTTCTTCCCTTGCGCTTAATTACATTATAAATATTTACCCTTAATTGTTCTTCAAGACCCGGTTTCAAACTCGTTCTTATACACTTTCATCTGGCAAGTGTGACCGAATTCGACACGGGCAGAATGGATTCATTGGTTTTCGGTTTTTTTGGACCTCAAAAATGAACCTCAAAATTAAGTCTAAATTTCCTTACAAACGTTTAATGCAAGATACCTGTTGATCTACACCTGAAAAACGAGTGATTACCCTCTAATGGCCTTTTTACTTCGATTATTTTAAACTTGTAACATCAAAAGTTACCTATTATAGCCCACGCAGGGTACAATTCATAATGATATGAATTGCTTAAAGGTCTTTCTCAATTTTTCGTGCATCCGTAAAGAATCAAGCTTCCTTGAATATCAAGCGTGCTTCCTTGAATATCAAGATTTTTTGTTTAAATTAAATGTTCTCTTGAAAATACGTATTGAAATAATGAGGGTATATTTGAAGTCCCTTCCTCTTTAACTTGAAGCTTTTCGTTAGCGTAAACTTCAGGCTCGTCCACGCGCAAGGTCACTGAATGGTTCACAAAACGATTAAACTAGGAAGGGTGTACTGTTGTAACGATGTCGACCACCGGTCAATGTCACTCCCACGCAACTTTCCCTGGTAGCAACCGCTGTCGTTGCCACTGTACGTGCGAACAGTGCTTTGCAAACGTTGGAATTTCCCATGCTCACTACCTGTGCCGGCAAGTTTAAACTGATAGTGGTTGTAGCGCAATTCTTAAAATTCTACCCCGCTCCTCTCCACACCGGTACCCCTTGCGGGGTGACCAGCGAAAAGGGTCCTGCCGTGTCAATATTTTGATTCTACACGCAGGGAGAAATGTATAGCAGCGTGATACGTGTAGACGGCGACAAAATAAAAGCAAACCAGCAGTGGTGAAAGCAAAACAAGTGCCACAACATGCACCTCCAGACTGGGTGCGGGTGTGTTTGGGAGACCTGTTACCTTAAAGCATACCATGGGACAGGGTCGAACTACTTCTGTCTCTTTGCCAATGGTAAACACGGTGTCGTTTAATGGCAGTGCTTTATTGCAGGACTTGTTGAACCCCTTTCGCCACACGGCTAATCCGTTCCATAGATCGTCACAGTGTTTGTTACAGATCCTTCAGGAGGTACATAAAGACAACGAGATTCTATCGCTGAAATAGTTCACTTTACAGCTGTGTATTGTTTCATGGGCAAGGTTTGTTATTTTAGGATTTCCACACCACACTACCCTCACCGAAAGGGTTAGAACCTTCTGATGGTTCAATTTCCCATAACCCTTTCGCTTCTTCCGGTGAGAGTAATAAAGGTAAACGAATATTTTTGGAGGAAAACCCTTACAAATCAGAAACACAAGAACCTTTTCAGTGAAAGGAGTGACATGTGGCAGAACAAGAGTGCGGGTTGAATTTGTTTATGGAGTGAGTGAGTTACATAATCATCGCGACTCTAGGTCAATGGGACAATGTTTAGAGAAGGTATCGTTTTGTTGAACAACAGATAACAACGAAGCAAAGGTTACCCACTTTCTTTGTTGGTTACAAGTTAGAAACATGTATGACATCAAATAAAAGAAAAGGACCAGAAATGCCATAAATTTACGATTTACCATTTCTTCCACGAAATAGTACATCGACGCATTTGTTTATTTCTGTTTATTGTTGAACCCTTTGCTTGAATGGAACAAAACTATGAAAAAGACGGGAAAAATCTCTATAGCTCAACTAGCAATTTTTTCTTTCTTTTTAATGTTCGATAGAATTTTTTTTAATAACATATTCTACTCTTCAGCTTGTTAAAAATATTGAAAAAAGTAGTAGAAACAATTTCATTGAATAAGTTTGTCCATCGCAATAATAGCGTTAGCAAACTGTCAAAATTTTATTTGCATTTACATAAGTTTGAATAATTGTTATGGATCATCCTTACTGTAAAAGGTTTCCACATGGTGCGTTAAATGATACAAATTAATTCATTGACTACATTTGATGCACACCATTGATTTAAACGATTCGTCAACTATAACTACTCAATAGCATACCGATGTTACAGACCTGTAGCGAAGGATCGCAAAACAATGAACATTGACGGGTTGACAATCTAACGTAATAACATGTGATTGAAGTACAGCGCCCTTCCTTGCAGTGTTTCCTACCCATACGGAATGGTTCAGCAATTGTGTAATAGGGACAGTTTGCACTATAGTGCCATAACCCTTACCGGATCTTTGAACTCTTATGTCAAAATCGCAGGCCAGTTCCAGTTCCAATTGGCACAAACAACGTCGACGTAAACAACGGCGCTCAGCCGCCGGGCATTTTTTAATTTATTTTTCTTTTATTGATCATTCGATCGCTGTGTAATTGATCGACACATTTCCATACATGCACATGTGTGAAGGAAAATTTATGCTACTCTACTTCATCGGAAAAGCTACCCTCCTTTCTCTGGCCGGGCCTGTCAAAGCAAATCGGATTCGCTGTATAATTCTAGGGTTGCATGACGAGAGTATAACGGTGCGGCAAACACCGAAGGGAAGGGGGGGACAAGCCACAGGAAGCAGAGGACACTACTGAGAGATGACAGCGTGGACACATGGAGTGTGGATTAGCATAGTGCGGTTGCAAGTTGCATCAGCAATTAACATGCGAAGCTCCACGTGCGTCAGCCGTTCATCGCACCGAATCGTGTCACGTGTCGTGCGTCTTACGCATACCGTGCCCCTGTTGGGGAATCTTACGACGATTTGTGAATAAAAAAAGAAGAAAACAAAAAATCCGTGCTGCCTTAGGGAACAAAACTTCTCGCAATCGACGGGCCGATCCGAAGCGAACCGTCTAATGAGTGTCTAGTCCGGAGTTCATTCACCGTGTCCTCATTTCGGAGTTTGCTTTTCGCGGTTTTCTTTCCCGCGTTCTGTTCACGTCACCCCTGGCACATCCGCATCACTTCCCCCATCGCTGTAGCTGTTTTTAGTTCTGATGAGGTGGTATTCACTGCCTACGGCGTTCTAAGCGTTCACCGAGGAGTGAGTGTGAGTTGTGAACCTTTTTTCTTGTTGTATGACCTAAATCTTAAACCGGATAGCGCTTGCGAGCCAAGAAAGTTCTGCGTTCTGCGAACGTCTTTTCGATGGACGCTAAATGAATGGTTCGAAAGGCAACTTTCTTCTCATCAGTATGCGCGTGTAGTTAGCGTCTGTAGCATTTGCGATCGCTGCCATGGAAGTCGTTGCCATACGAGACGCTTTTGTGCTGCGCCAAACCGATTACTGTTCTTCGCGGGATTTTCCCACCCAGTAGCCCCAGAACCTCCGATCACCATTACGCACACCAACGGTAAGGAGCAAATCAGCTGGCGTATAGGGTAATAAAATCCCGCTGCCCACAACCGGCAAAGCTAACGGTTACAATTGTTCGGTTAAAATCCGCAAACCTAGCGGAATCCGTTTTCGGAGCGGCGACGGGCGCACAGGAAGGAGCTGATACAGACTGATTGTAATCACAAGCGGCTCAGCTTCCAGCTCCAACGGGATCGCCCGTCGAGGTCACATGTCGGATGTAGTGAGGTACGGAGCAGGCATGACCGCTAACCGGCGCATTGAAGCCGTTACGAAAGCCAAATTGCGTGCGGATCGAATACGTGGAGCACGGACTTTCGTTTAGAATAACCGCTACACCAGGGGTCTGTGTACTTTTGGGATGGATTTGAAATTATGAAGTTACCAGTTGAAAGTGTTCTGGCTTTGGGGCAACGGTCGATTAGGCTATAATCACGGTTGTCGATCGTTTCGAACATAAATAGAAAGAACGGTAGTAGTACAAGAATAGTTTTTGGTTCTGTTTTGCACATCGTTTTTTTTCACTTATATTCTATATCAAATATTATGCTTATTGGTAAAATATTTCCAATAAAAGTACAGTAGAACGTCGTTTATCAGAACTCATTGGGACTTAGCCAAGATCAGTTGTGAGGATAACATGGGAAAACATCTGATTATAATAATAGTGCAAAATGGTGAAGTGAAACTTCTTGTCTTCTATATTTTTACAGAGTACAGTTTATTTTTGGGTTTTTATGTAATAAAATAATGACATCACTAGGCATCGTACGATCGCAGTAAATGACGCAGTCACAATTGTGACATGTTATATGGTTCAATATTTTTTTCTGTCAAATAGTCAAAAATTCAAAAATCATTCGTTTTGCTATGAAAAAGTACTACTTAAAACATTTATACGTGTAATTTTTTTATTGCATTATGACACCTTAGATAGGTTAGTGGCATTATGCCATCTTCTGCCACAATTGGGATATCTTCTGCTATCTGTATAATGTCTAATGCTCTTATCGTGCCCATTGAGCTGTCATTCGAAATTATCCGTAAACCCTACTTGTGGTGCAAGTATTTTGCAAAATAAATTTGTAATTTACGTTTGAACTCTAAACATGTTATGACATTCCCATCTTAAACATTCGCTTATTGCCGTCATCAGTCTTGAGGTTAGTATGTCAAGCAGCATTTAAAAATGTAATTTTCAAGCAGCACGGAAAATCCAACCACCGGATAAAGGACATTCCACTTTAACTGTGTCATACACGATTAAGTAAACGCAAGAAAAACACTGTGGAAACCATTAAAAATGCAAACGTTCATCTTGGATGAGCACTGTTTGGTGTGACAAGCGATCAAACGTGTCCTGCTGATCCTCTCGTTCCGTAAACGTTACCGGCACATGCTAGCCAAATGTGACTCGCTGCACGTTTAGCAGAGGAAACGTGCTGCTCACACGACGAAACGGTGTTGAAAGCAGCGACGCATCATATTAGTCATGGTCCCGAGTGTTCGGGATGGCGTAGTAGATTATTTGAATAACGGTTCACCTACTTTCTCTACGCTGTTTGCTGTTTCTAGCATTGATGCGATTGTTCTCGGTGAATGGAACGAAGCTGTTAAATCGCAATTTTTGCTGTTGGTAGAAAAAAGAAAATGACATAAGTTTGAACTAATTTTTGTTTTACAAGTTGATTCCGATGACACGCTTTGTTTTGGCTTTAGCAACTCAACATTGGGTGAATTCATCCGGCCATTTCTCTTGGCCAAGAATATGTATGAAAAGGTTTGTTCTTTCGTGGGTCTTACATATCATAATTTTACTTAAAACCATGAGTTGGAAAATTGTGTCGTTTCATATCAATAATAAACTATTTCAGTAAGAAACAACAATTTATTTCAAGCTAGTTGAAAGAAAGATAAGAATTAAACTTGAAGAATTTTAAAGGGGGAATTTACAATTACAAAAACAAAATGAAAAAAAAAACTTGTTGGAGCTCTCATAGAATTGTAGTAGAACTAATAATAGAACGTAAATTAGATAAAAAATTATCTCAATGTCCCGTTTGTTGGGAAGGAACATAGGATTAAAGGAACCAACTACAATGAGAATAATTTTCATAAACAAATGAAGTAGTACAAACTAAATAAAAAAAAACCTTAGTCTTAACATTGTTAACATTAACGGTAGAAACCATGATAAAAATTTAACCTTGAGCAGAAAAGACTAATTAAAAAAGGTCGTAACCACAGCTTTCGTAAATATTGTGATTGTCATCTTATTGATTTATACCACGCAAAAAATAAAAGATACACCAAACGCAACATTGTCAACGGAACCTACCACATGCGAACCCTTGCAATCGTGTGTCAAAATGTTGAAAATGCATTGGAGATGTTTTAGAAAACAGTTTGTTTATTTCATTGTAGATTTCCTACAGTTTACCAAGCAACAACCGAACGGTTCTTTTAATTTCCGAGAAATCTGATTTACTGCGGGCGCGTGGTGGGGCTAGCAAATGTTTTGACTAAATATTTATCTAGAACCGAACTGGTTCTACTTGTTGTATCAACATAAGTGCCTGTGCGCCTTACAACAGGCTAAACAATAACACAGATTTTGTCCCCGTGCCGCCGTGCCCGGACAGTGCGGCGAGTTTTAGCTGACGAAACAAACAGTTCCACCAAGTCTTGCTGAAAATCTCGTCTCGGAAGCATATAAGCAGGGCCCGGCGGAAACCCGAAGCAATGATTAAATAATCGCAAGTGTTTATAAAGTGTGCGCACACTTTCATTCCGGGTGCCGGTTTGCGGTTTGACCGAAACGCCTTACACGTCCATCGTATGGTTTCTGTTTTGGAGCGTCCGTAAGGGTGTTTGTGTATTGTGTCCCCTCCCCGAAGGGGGTGTCAGTTTATGCTAGAAAAGGTAGGATCTCGGAGATGTTCCTGGTTTCCTGGTTTACATGGTAGGGTGGGTTTTTGCTGGTGCGATCGCGACCAACCACACCGCTTCGCTTGGGTGAGACTTCCTCGGAAGTCGGGTCAGCTCTAAACGTGTGAAAGCGGTTTGGTGGTAGATTGTAGCAGAAAACCCTAGGCGGTGTGCAGTGTCAGCACAAATTAATCCGCACGTCACGAGCCTGTCTCGGGTTGAAAACTCTTCCGCGAACGGAGCATCATTGCCGTTGAGGCTGTTGAAGCGTCGGAAGAGATTGCTTTTATTAGCGTACGTTCATCTTAACCTGAACCAGACGGTAAAGTATCAGTTCTGCTCTGGTTTTGCTAGAAACATCCCATTGTTGAGGCTGTTGATCTTTCGCCTTACTTTCGCTGGACAGTCGAGTTCATTCATTAACTCCAAACTCCAGCGCAGGGGTTTTAAATTTCTGGTTGCCTACGGTGGGATTTTACCGATCGATGAATCAATCGCCCAATCATGCCATATCATGCCCAATGAATCACGATTGCGCAGGTGTAATCGATAAAAGCGGATATTGTGAAACCGGATTATGCTGCCATTGCATGCCGGTCGATAGTAGGGGACCCCGTCTCGGCCATGTTTGCCAGCGAGAAGTGCAAGCGGAGAGGTTTTTTTTGCTTTCCTAGGAAGTGGTGGAAAACAGAAAGCAAATAAAAAAAAAAAATACCTCACACAACCGGCGGGTCCGCCGGGTGGCCATTTTTGCAGCGTGTGGCGTAGGCTTTTCTCTTCCGCGAAATGCAATGCGCACCATTCCTTCCGCCATTAGGTTTCGGAACGTTTCTTTCCGTTTCGTGTTAACGGTGTTGTGTTGCTTTTGTTTGGTTTTGCCGCGGCGTAGGACAGCAGTGCCCTGGGAGGATTTCTCTTTTTGTAGCGCACATCGATGAACCACAAATCACCTTGGCGCCATTGGGGGACAAGAATTAGGTACCTGAGTCGATTACGATTGGATAGGACGGACAGGATAGGAAATGCGCACGCAGCGAATGTTCTGCAGGCTGGAATGACGTTTACAGTAGGTTGCAATATTGATTACAATGTTTGTGGCAATTAACAATTAATAATTAATTTTTGATGAAAAATGGCAGTTATCTACACTTTTAAGTTAGATGTAAATTGGTTTCATGAGAAAGTTTTAAATATTAGAAAATTTAGTGTTTTTCACATTTTTATAAAGCTTTTGATGTATAACGAGGGCTTTTAAGATGAGAATAAACACTATTTCCAAAGAGTTGAAACAGATTGAAAAAGTGGCCATAAAGATATGATATACTCCTTTGCATTTTAAATAAAGTAACAAAACAATTATTGACTCTTATTGAGTGTTTTAAATCCAAATAGAGTAAAAAAATGCTTATCTAATCATATTGAGTAATTTGAAACAGCAAAGAGATATTCGCTATCCGGCACAGAGATTGAGTGAGTTGAATCGGAAAAAAGGAGTAGTTTATTTACGCAAAAGAATGAGTAAAAGATTCATTTATACGATTTCTGTCGGGTTGAAACCCTTAAATTCTCAAGCAGGATTAAACTCACTCACTCACTCTTACACAGTGTGAACATGTGTGTGTGGAGCAAAGTACTCCTTAAACGAGGTAAAACAAATCATAATTTAAAATCAAGCAACATTTGGCTCGATTTCATAATGGTTTTGTGAATTGCTGAAAACACCTGGCGACAAGCTTGATGTCGGTACAAACACACCGAACGGTCAATAATGGTGACAAAACAATAACACATCAATCCCACAAAGTGTCCCAAATCTTGAAGTGTCAGCGGTCAGTGGTGAATGAGTAGCAATAACATAACCTTACACCCAACAAGACTTCACTTATAGTCGAAAGGATGGAAGCATCCATTTTTGACCATAATCCTTCCCCTTTATGACCGGGATTAACGAGCGAAAGTCCCCGAGGGAACTGTCGTGTTGTTCATCATCATCATTATGAATTCCGGCTGGCCCACAGGCGTTGGATGAACGGATAATCGCATTATTAACACCTTCTTGCTTTCTTTAGCCACTGTTGTAACGTCCAGCCGGGTGCCCGGAAAGCCGACCATACCCGCGTCATCTGTCCCGCGTCTAGAGCACCGGCGAAGCCTGCTGGCATTCGATCTTCTCAATCGATCGGACAGCCGCTTCGACGCATTTCGACCCAATTGGTTGCACATGAATGCCATCCATCTTCCTTCCGGTGGACGAACTGGTGGTCACTGGTGCTAATGTTTGGAAGGATCGAGATCGTTTCATCACCTCTCATGCCTGCTGCCCATATCGATTTGGCAGCATATTAATAAGCCGAATGAAGGACGTACAGGCGCCGCCTAAGGGACAGCAATATGGTCCTTTCGTATGTGTGTGTGTTTTTTTTGGGACTCCATTATTAGGCTACCGCTTCCATCGCTACCTTAGCATCCCGACGTACCGGATGGACACCGGACAGCGTGGGTTCGGTGAAATCTGTCAATTATTAATTCACCGTATTCATCAGCCAAGCGTCGTCAGCTTTTGTTTGCAGCGATCGAGCAGCTTCTGCAGCCTCTTCGCACCTTTGCCAACCATGTCCATCGGGGTGCGCACCCTTGGGTTTTAGATCAATTTTTGGGGATTTTCATTTTCTCTTCTCATATTGTTTTTTTTTTTGCATTTAAAATTTTCGTTTTTTTGTTTTTCAGAGTGGTTTTGCTTCCTCTAAAATCGAACATGTTGCGCTGCTTTGCGTAGTAAGGAGACATCCGTTTCGATTGCTTCCGATGTGACTTGATCAGAGAAAGAGAAAGATCAAAAAAGACGAAAGTGAATGCGACGCTCAATGTGGTATGGTTTTTTTTTCTAGATGCAAACTATACCCTGTCGGTGCAACATGCGACGGATCCAGATGGTATCCAGAAGCGGAATGATGAAAGCTAATGCAAATAGAAATGCCGAATCGAAACGCAGGTACCGTTGCATCGGTTCGAACGGGAGTATCGTTTGCTTGCCTACTGCTGTTTTAATTCTCAGAACGAGCGTTTCCAGAGAAAGATGAAGAATAGTGCGGTAAGTTGCGATCCAATATTAATCATTTGATCATTTCCCAAGAAATGATATTTGGAAATTTCCATTTTTAATTAAAGCTAGCAACTGGTGTAGACGGCGAACCGTTCGTTAAATTCAAACAGAGGCAAATAGCTAACTGTTGTTGAAAAATGAATATAATAAAGAGATTTATTTGAGAAACTGATTTGCTTTAAGAATTTTTTGAGATTACTGCGTTGGCGCTTAAGCTCGTATGTTGCAGATATAGTTTTGTAATAAAGAGCGTAAAAGAGTTTTTTAGTATACACCTTGAAATCCTTAACTTAAATTTTGAAACTGAAGTTTTAATTGTTTTTTAAAACATTTCTTAATCATAATAATCAATCAATCAAAATGCTAAAAATATTATGAGCGTTCCAAGATGATTTGCTAAGTTGCAAATGTATTGCTTAACCAAATCGCTGAAACAGCAGCCTGTCGCCTCATCTGCTCCATAAAAAAAACCTTTTTTTCTGTATGCATCACCAACTGTTCACCTTTGGTTATGCCCATTAAGCAATTCCTAGCATAGCTCCTTAAAAAACCTTTTTAATTGCGATAAAAAAAAACCTCTCCTCAAACATCCCGAATGAAACCGAAATCAAAATCGCAATAAAACTGTTAGTCATCTAACTTCTGGTGTCACGTCTCCGATTCCAGCGGTACACCGGAACTCCCGCTAAATCGGCAGATCGGAAATCTTTAGAAAACGAAAGGAAATAACGAGAAAGTGGAAGAGAGTGAAGGAAAAAAAACGGGACCCACACACAAAAGGATACACACGCCCCGCGTGGTGAAATGAAGGCGCTCATCGAAGGCCAAGGAACAAGGGATAAAAACAACGGGCAATTGAACAACACCCGCAATTTTCCAATCCTGCCCGATGGCATGTGCCAGGCGGGTGTTTGATTTTTTGTTGTTGTTCCGAAGGTGAAATAATCTTGATTTCGGGAGCGATCGTAAAAAGTAAGCAGCCAAACAGCCCTCCAAAGACGATCGATGCGGGGGAGAAGCAGAAATAAAGGAAGAAATAAAAAAAACAGTCCAGCGCATGTTGCAGCTTTTGTTTCGTGGGCCTGCGTCTTTTTTCGATTCACTTCCAGGCGGTGCAGTGATGGTTGGGTTCGTCGCTTGATTATTGTTGCCTACAAAAGACTTCGTTCTATTTCTCTTCTATGGCGGGAAAAGGTGTTAATATAGATGAAGCGAAAACAAAAAAGTAATAATTTTAGTAAATGATTTCAGATTAAAAATTGTTTATCATTATTTTACTAATTTTATTATTTCTATATTTACGCATGATTTATGTTAATATACGCTAAGAAGTCGTTTAAGCAAGGCAGAGCAATATCTACTATGAAGTATAAGTTAAACTTAAAAAATAAATTATTTTTATCTATAAGATTGAAACTATGTATTAACAATTAAAGCTTGGCACTCAATTTTTCACTTTCCGCAGACACTAGCATCAAATCGGCATTTGGTCAAAATAATCGCAACGATCCCAAACGGAAACGGGAACGAAGGAATACAGCGGTAAAAAAGCGAAAGGAAGCTACCCGTATAGGCACACATAGCTGTTCCTCTTCGATGTGAGGTAAACATTTCAGATCTCAACAAAAAGTGATCGAATGCATCAAAGATTTAAAAAAAAACTTCGAAACCTGAAAACAATACAGTTAACACGAAAAGCATAGCAGAAGTGCGTTACGAAGAAGAAAGCAAACACCACGAAACAACAAACAACACCAAATCAAATGCAATTCTACGCACATGTTTCGGATCTGTGGGTCATCCCTTAAAGTTAATCGATCGATCCGCGGTGAGCATGCGCACGGAAACACGTGTTTTTAATGGGCACGGTTGCCTTCTGCAGGAACGCATGTGCAGCAATTTCCGCAAATCACCATCTCCTGCGGTGGCACTCTTGTTTCGTTCCGAAGGCAGGCCGCAACATACGCCCATCGGAAATCTGTTAGTTTTTTTATGTTTCTCGTTGCTTTTTTTTATTGTTCAGGAGTATCAGGATAGTTATACTATAGCGTCATGTTTTAGCTCATTTGTTTCCCGTCCACATCCTTCGTCAGTATTCCTGTTGGGCTAGGATTCTATTACACTAGCGAAGATTGGATAGCTGTTTTTTTGTTACGATTTTTTTTATCGTTTATGTTGAAATTTTGGTTTTTCTACTGTACCAACGCAACTTCGGATGTAGGAGGATTCCAGTGAATGGCACGCGAACATGCGGCTCGCGCACGCGCTTCATATTGTGTCCGAAGTATCGGTGTGCGCTAACATCTGAGGTTTGATTTTTTTTGTCGGCCAAAATGCCTTTGCATCCTGCGGTTATACGAAGTTTTTGGACGGAAATGTTTTTTTTTTGGATTAAAAAACGTGTTACATGTTGAGGTAGATGAAACCAGCATGTGTTCCGAAATTCTAGAGTGCAGATTTTTTTTGTACTTGTACTTTTTTGTACTGTACTTTCACTTTTGATTTTTTTATTGCATTGCTTTTTAACGAAAGTGATAGAAAAAATAACTTTCTTTTGCAATTTTGGCTCCTTATGTTACACAGTAGAAGGAAAAGTGAAAATACGGAAAAAGTACTACGACCCTTAAATGACATTTAATCACTGCAACATGCGAGCCTTCAAACAATGACAAATGGCGTTGAGTATTGAGTATGAGTACCTTCGAACTGTGGAAAAAATCAATATCACATATTATATCTGTATATCTTGTGAGGATTACATCACCAATATACAAACATGCTTTAAACAGATTTTTGTTAAGTATAATAGGAAAACATTTTAGGACTAGGGACATCCTGTGCTAGTCTGTCCGACCCTATGTTTCGAATATCCGCTGAAATTAATACAAATTCAGTTACGTTTGAGTGTGGCACCAAATCGCACCTCTGTAAGGAAAGTTTATTTTTTGCACATAGTTTTAAATTGTACATCTCTATTAGGCCTCGGGGTCCGTTGAATATATACGAACAACCATATATAAAAAATGTGAGAAAAAAAATCAATATATCTCACATATTACTCAAAATATTATTTTAAAATGTATTTCAACTATTTAAGGTGCCTTAAAATAACTATTTAAACTTGAATTAAGTTACATTTTATAAATAAATGTGTGTGCATACAGTTAAACAAAATAATTAAAATGATAAAAATATAAACCTTTACACAAACTTCTTTTTATTTATCTCTCAAATTTTGCATTTGATTTTCGAATCACTTGTAGCCCTATAGTTATGTAACGGATAGTATAAATTTTAACTACAATCGAAATATATAAAAGTAATATAATCTTTTTGTTTTTTTTTTATATTCTAATTTACAAAAGCTATTATACTCCGAGAAAAGACAAAACATGATTTCTTTTTATATACTTGAAAAGAAAGTTATATATTTTAACTTTAAATGATAAATGTATACACTCATTGGAAGCTATTGACAAAAAGTTGACAAAAACGGCACGATATTACCGAACTGACTAAGTCTAAGACTCGGCACCCATTCGTCATAACACCCCACTGCAATCTCAACCTCATGCAGGCTCCAAAACTTCAGCCTTTCGCTCGTTGTTTTTCACCAGCGCGATGCATTTTGGCCCATCGCTTCGATCATTTCTCTAGGTGGCGGGATCGGGAGCTAGGCAGAGGACCAGATTCACCTTTCCGCACAATTCCCCTGCGGCTGGTCGCGAGGCTGGTTCGATGTTGTTCGCGGACGCGCGCGCTCCCATCAGCCCTCGAGGGCTCGAGCTCGACCAAAGCACGCCAAGATAACTGGCTTCGGCCGATGGCAGCACCGGTCGTTGAACCTTACGTTCGATCGATCTATGCGATGCGCTAGGGGGGTCTGACTCCGGGTCCCGAGATCCGGTCATCCACGTGCACCCGAAGGCTCCCCCGGTTCCACCCGTTTCCTCTGTTCCTATCGCCTTCAGAAACCACTTACACAAACACACGGACATGGGCGATCGAAAAACATAGACATCGGTTAGCGGGATGCTGCTGTTACTGCAGCTACTGCTGCAAGAAGATCTAAAATCGGAGGAGTCCATTATTGACGACGACAACGACAACCTAGCGAAGGCGCTCGAGATGATGATGCATTTGCAACGGGCTTGCAGTCACTACTTCGGGAGCGGGTCACGTGCAGCGTGGAATGTTTTGACCCCTAGCGATCGGGCGGAGGCTTGTTTGCACGTGGACGCCGCACGAGGGAAGGGTTGGACGCCGTGATTCTATGCTCGGGATGACTGTAACTACTTGATCAGTTCCGGTGGTTCGGATCCAATCTTGGCTGCTAGTCAATTGCTAGAAATACTCTCAGCAGTTCAGCCATCAAGATTAAGATGCATTGCGTGCATTTACGAGCGAACCAAACGACCATTAAAGCGTCTGATATGTGTGATTATATGAGGTAGATCTAGCGTGAGTGCTACGGCAATCTTTCACATAAGGCGCGGCTTTCATTAATAACCTCAAAGAGGGTGGGATGATGGAGTGTTACAAGAAAGAGAATATAAAGAATCTAAAGCTTTAGAAGTTGAAAGGATTCTCCGCGGAGTTGTTTCAAGAAGTAATTGTGAAAGAACCTTTTCTTTTGAAACGTTCAGCGATCTTGACGTTCACGATCTTGATCATGTACTTTTTGAGAATTTATAAATTCAGGATTTTGTATGTTTTGAGTTACTTCAAAGATGTTTTTTTCTTTGCTAAACGTAACCGGCATGTCTGCCTCTATTGAATACTGCATTATTTGCTGAATTGGTCCTTACTAAAGGATCTTAGAATTCAATGCATTGATATTTTAAGAACTAATTTCAACTAACTTAGAATTACAAACCTAGATATGTTGTGAATTACTCTAAAATTACGTTAGTCCAAAAGGCACCACGAGAACGCCTGTACAGAAATATTGAGACTTGGTTTCTTTCAAACATTTGACATTAGTTTCAAAGAATTTTACCCAAGAAAGAAGCCATTATCTGCGTGATTGAAATTAAAAATCGTTCTACAAAAAAAAGTTTCCCACCCTGGGCGGAAAGCTGACGAATAGCATTAGCGGCACGGGAATGCAACAAGAAGCGAATGAGCAAACAATGGACGCTAGACCGTACCGAAAATCAACCATCAAAGCATCAACAAGTGCATTGTGTGAACAATACTACACGAAATGGTAATTAACGCCTGAGTCCCCCCGGTTCAGGTCTAACGCCACAAACACTTGAGTGATGGATTCCGTTGGATTTGTTTTCTTTTCCTGGTTTTTTTTTGGGTAAAGATCAATACAAGAACTAATGTAGAAAAGAGACTTCATGAGAGTGAAATGAAAACTTTAGGAACTTATAGGAACGTCTAGGAAAACTTCTAATGGAACAAAAAATTAAGTTTTAATTTCTTAATTCCGATTAACGATCACAATTTGCAAAAGATTTTAAGTGAAACTGTTTAATAATGAACAAATTATGATCACTTTTTACAGCTTCTGTTTTGAGTATGCAATTAATACTTGATCATCTCTGCTTAAGATCACAGCAAAGTTCTGCTTTATGTTTAAATAGCCATCGATCGTTTCACGTTTATGACTTCATAGCCTTAGCGATTGCGTGCATGGGGAGGTTTCCTTATAGCTTGATTATTCCCATAGGTGGGATTCCTCGAAAGTCGTAAATGATCGTACGCAATGCATAAAAGCTTTCACACATTATGCCATGCACATTCCATCCATCGATGCGCCGCCGTTTGCTACGACACAATTTCTAGACACACATACACCTTTCGAACACGTCACTGGACACAAAACGATACAGGCAAATAGCACCACAGCTTGCTAGTTTGGTTAAATCCGTCTCCGTTTCCAGACGCATTATGCACCATCATCAAAATGGGCGAGTGGTTGTTGGCCGGCACGCTCATCACTTTAGCGCCCAATGAAGATGTCAGCAGCCGGAACACCTTGCAATCAACCACAGATAGGGCTGTTTCTATAGGGGTTGCTTTTTTTTAACTGCTTCATGCCGACACTGAAGCTAATTAATTACCCTATATTTCTAAACTCTCCGTATGTAATGTGTGCATGTGTGAGAGAGTTACACCCAACTCACCGTAGACCTCACCGAGACGTACTTAAACGATCGTTGAAGTACGGCAAAGAGAAAACACGGAATAAAATAAGTATAAACGTGAGCAGACAGTCAGGAAGCGGTTAATATGCGGTGAAGATGGTTGGGTGTAAGATAAACGAGATAATAAGAGGATAACAACTGAAGGATCGGCGTGAATCGGGTGTAATGATTTTAACCATTGATTTTGAACGACTAATTTAACGTGAAATTAAACATTAAACTTCGTAAGGGAACCGCGTTGGTGAGCCGGTTTGCTTGACGAATTTTTTTTCTGTTGGTATAATTGTTTTATTATAACCAGGCTCTTGTTAATGATGGCATATACGCTTATAAGGTATGGCGATCATTTTAATTGTTGTTTACTTACGCATTAAACCGATAAGTTTAAAATTGCTGCGGGATAATTGATTACGCTAAATCGTATGTTTTAATAACCTTGCAGAGCTAGAACAAATTGAACGTTTAAGTATGGTTTTGGACATGTTCTGACGTATGTTCTGTTGATTCTGGGACGCTTGTTCCCATCAATAAAAACTACAGTCACTCCAAACCGGTGCACAATGTAAATTTTGTTTACCATCTTTTAATTTAGATTCACAATAAACAAATCATGGATCAATTGTCAACTTTGTGTTCCACGTTTTTGGGCCTAGATATTAATACACCACGTCTTTTACATTGTTTTATGTTCACGAATTGTGCATTAATTTATTCTTAACACTTGAGTTTGTGAGTTAAGTTCTTAAAAAAAAAAATTAAAAAAAGCAAGTTTTAATTATGTTTCAATTTTTTGTGTTGTGAGAAGTGGTAATCTAAGAAAAATTAGTTACAGAAAAAACTCACGGGAAATCTTAACACTTAATCTACTAAGTACTTTGGGCATTAATTGAAGAATGGTTGCTTTGTAAAAAAAATCCGTAAAGCTAAATTATATTTCATTTCTTTTCGTCTTCTTGCTATAGGAGAGAGCATAAGTTATGCAGTTTCTTATGGTAAAATTGTTTTACTCCCGAAAATAATATGATGAAATGGAAATGTATCAGTTAAAACGAATGATGCGGTGCTACGACTTGATTAGTTTCTACCCAGCACAAATTCATCCATAAATAATAAAAATTCTTACGCTATAACACTCTGCGGAAACAATCTGTACGCTATCGTAATAGATTGTGCGAAAACACGCGTTACCGATGAAGTTCCCTGAACCCTGAAAACGGAAACCACAGCAAAGATCAAACCATAGGTGCTGCCATTCGGAAAAATGCAGCATTACAAACAAGCGAAGCTCGCGTGGAATCGATGTTTCAGCACATCACATTCCACGCCAGAACACACCCATAAATCTCCCATCTCTGTCACCGTGCCGGGTGAAGCGCGTGAAAACAAAACATGTACACATATGGACACACTGCACTACAACATGGCAACATTAAAGCCTGATAATAAACGCGGCGCAGAAGTCAACAGACGTCTCAATGTATCGCGAGCGTGTATCGTGTAATCATGGTTTGCCGTGTTGTTTTACTTTGGTTTGGTTGTTTTTTTTTGTTTTCGTTCCCCACTGTCATCGGGCTCGTCGTCGTCTCGTCATCCACATCATCATCATCGTCATGTTCGCATCTTCTCATAGTCAGCGAACGCATAAAAAAACATATTGCATCGATGCGTCTGCCATGCCTTGCGCTATGCACATTTTCTCGCCTCTTATTTATATTGATCGCGCTCCATTGTAAGGCAGGGAGGATGTAAAGGTGCGAGTGCAACTACTTCCCACCCCGTGTTCTCGCTGTAGACCACCACGTGCACGTGTACAGCTTCCCGGTTTTGCTACACTAGCTCGATCCAGCTGATCTGGCAACAGATCTAGCTTGAGTGAGACTAGTCCAGTCCACCATCCTTTGCGCCTGGTGCATCTCAACCTCCGGTGCCATGCTCGGCAAGATGTTATTGACCTTTAATCAAGATCTATTAATTAATGATAAAAGTCGTTGTGTGCTTTTTTTTCACGAACACGCGCGATCGCGCCCAGAGAAACAAAACTCACACATACAGCAATGCAAACGCAGCCGCGATATGACGTTGAGAGTGACGAGATAAGGTGATAGGATAGAGGTAGGAAGGAGAGGTGGTAGCTACGCACTACGACATCATAGGACACGGATGCACGCAATGCACCCTTGCTCGGGAAAGATCAGCGGCTTCGACAGTCGTCGGCATTATCTCACTTTACTCGCTCGCTAGATGAATTAAACAAAACGACGAATGAACGAGAAAGCAAGCAACAGCGGTAGGAACGAAAAAAGCAGTGGTTTGGGAGCAAAGGCGTTGGTTGTGGGTATCCCCCCAAATGCCGATGATTCCCTTTCGGAAGCAGGAACGTTCATCGTGAACGATCTTGCTGGGGATAGTCGAGAGTTCTTGGGTGTTGTTTAAAGATGGTACGTGGAGCTCGGGACACACCCGACGATGAAATGGAGTGAAGGTGAGCGTATCAAGATTCTATTACCAACTTCCCTTTTGCCACGCAGAACAGACCTCGTAACAAACAGTTGGCCTATGCGAGGAGAGGAAAACGACAGGAGGTGGGAGTCGTCCGGGAGTGATCTAGGAATGTAAAATCGTCTACCCAACACCCAGCTGCTCTTTCATCTGCCACAGCTTCCTTTACAGGGTGAAGCTTTTGTTTCGTCGCTTTTATGATTTGTTAACGCATGTCGGTGCTTTAAAGCTTGAACAGATTTTAATGATAAGGAAAAGCATTTGAGATCACAAAGATACTTTTTGTTGTTGTTGTTTTAATTGACGTTAAATTGACGGACATGCTGTATGTCTTCATAATGTTGGTACTTTCAAAACAATCTTATTCATTGATCATCATTGATAGTCAAATCATCTCTGCTCGTTGTAGAACTTTTATTAGACGTTTAATACGTTTTAAGCTCATCAACGTCTTCTTTTTCGAGCTACAACATCGGGGAACTTCTCCCAAGATGTTGTGACATTTTTAATTTAAAAAATTTAATTTTTGGTACGGAGGAACGGTCCAGATGGGATTGGATACCCGGCCCTGTCATGGAGAACCGGCGCCGTTTATCACGATACACCACCGAACCTACATTCTTCTTCGTCTTGCCCTACTCAGCGTCCAACACGTCGTGAAGACATGGTCAGGTCGCCAATTCGCCAATATAAAGGATATATGTAGTTATTATATTGTGGGAATATAATACTTACTTACTTGGACTACGACAGGAGTCCTTCAAATCGCTCTTGTTTTTTAACACCTAGTAAATCTAAGTTTCAGCTTCATAAGAAAATAGAATGACGGGATTTTAATTAGACACTATTCAAATATATCACAAAAAGTTTCCATCGTTTTCTCCAAATTTTGCGTACAATGTTTTCATGACATCTGCATATGTATGTGTCCTAAAGATATGCCAAGATGTTTTGTATATCAGCTCCTGAGTGTAAACTCTTTCGTTGACTAACTTAAATAATGTTCTTCTTTGGTTGTAGATGGAACAACATCCGCACAATTTCCTTTCTATAAAATCTGTTATTTTTCACGCTCCAATTTCTGCGTCATTTATAGTGAGTGTTGAGTTTCAAAGTTTCATCAAAGATTCAGGAAGATAAATTGCTTCAAAATATCATATTTATTCTACAAACAACGGTGGTCTATTCTTCAAGAAATATTAGGAAAATATATAAAATCGGTGACTTTTATCAAGTTCTTGCAGAAGGAACATGAAAGGAAATAAAAGTGAATAGAACAACAGCAACTCAACACATTTGAAACGATTTATTTCATCCAAAACGTAAACTGACATGCTTGGGCGGCACCTCAACTTTGTCCGGCTTTGGCACTTACACCGTAAGAACGTCGTCATGTAAACCATAAAAAAGTGCATTCGAGCGCCTGCTGCAAGTGAGTTATAATTTGACGTGCTCGAAACAATTGCCCCTTCAAAAAGGGGAAAAGTTCAAAGGACTTTCGCCACGGTGCAATGAACTCAATCGCACACAAACACAAATGATCGGCGTCGTTGCGCAAATTTTTTGGGCAACAAGTTTGCGTCGAAATTTCCTTCCATTGCCTGATGTGTGTTTTTTTTTTATTTTGTTGGCTGCATTGACTGTTCCTTTTCGCTAACGCGTTGTATCATTTGGATTTTTTCCCACTTTACAACTCATGGCGTAGCCGACGCACCATAAAACCTCAGAACAGCACACCGAAACAGCTCCGGTTGCTCCACCCGAGAGCTGGGGGCCCTTTTTTCGTCCTGCGAACACCAATTATTGGACGAACGGGGAAGCGAGAGACAGGACGAAAGGACACAAACCCACCCGAAACAAAGCGAGAGTGCAAACGAGTGGAAAATAAAAAAAAACAAGCGAGATAGCGAGATTTATAATTACCATTCAGCGAGATGACACCGAGAAATGAGGACGCAGATTGAATATTTCCTTTCGAGTGCGCACTAAAAGCGCAAAAGCAAACAACGCCAGCCAACCTTCGAACGGGCGAAATGATGATTCCTCGCTAAGGTCAGGTTTTTTTTCTGCGTTCTGGGCATGGCGCAGATACACTGCCTGGCATCGGTAATTGCAATGTATGCAAAGGCTTTTGCTGTGGCCAGCCGAATGTTGCGATCTCTTAATTGGTACGCAACGAACTTTCCAACTTTCGGTTGTGTGTGTGTATGTGTGCGTGAGTGATTTCTGTTTCGGTCATTCTGTTCTTGCCCTTTCTCCGGGCCCAAAATTCGCTATGTTTGGGGCGCAATGCACTCGACTGGCAGCTTTTTCTTTTTTTATTTTTATTTGCTCCTTTCCCTTGCCGTGGTTCATGTTTGGCGTCCCCATTGCCATTCCTCCCATCGCATACCCACGTTACCACATCATGGTGAGCTTCACTTATTCTGATTATATTTCAATTTGATTCTCCCTTCGATACGTTGCTAAAAATAACGACATTGCCGTGCAAGGGTAATGCGCATAAACGGCCAAAATGGCCATCACGTAGTCCGGTCTGGTTCCCAAAGGAATGGAAAATGAAATTTCGCATAAAATCATCTGCATTCAAAGAGGAAGGAAACGGAATGCCTGGTGCGGTACAAGAAGGGTTGTGGAACAAGTGCTATAAGGACAGAGAGATTGTTGGTTAAACAAAGTAAATGTTTTTGGGCTTCGGTAGGGCCAACACTTTTTTTCTACAGCAGTTCCGGGAGCTGCAAAACACACTGAAACTAATACTTGTTTATTAATATTTTAATAAAGTGTACCCAAAACGGGTTAAAAATCGTTTTAAAATTTAAAACACTTAATTTTACAAATTTATGGGACATATTGGAAATAAATTCAAAGATATTTGACATCAATCAATAAGAAATATAGATTGTGTACTTACTTATTAAATAAAAAAATGGCTGTAAGTTGCGATATGCCGCATATGATGGCTGATTATCTGGGTTATCTGACTTATATCTGGACTGGTTATTTATATTTTATTATAATAATTTATATTATTATTATTACTGGTTATTAAATATTATAAATATATTCGGCATATTTAATGTACCGGGGCATGCATTACAGTGACTTATTTCTTCTTATCAAACTCTTATAATTTACTTGCGAGAAATAAATCATGAAAAAAGAAAAGAAAAAAATTTGCTTCCGTGTTTACAGGGGGTTTACAAATCATGTTTAAATGTAATCATAATTGGACTATTTCGATAAACGAGTGACACTTCGATTCCGTGTCGAATTTAATTATCGTGGCTTCGTGAAATCGAGTCTGATAGGAACTGTTAACAAACAAATGGATTCCAATTTCTCTACATTGATTTTCAATGTCAGAATAACGATTAAAATTTCTTTTTTTGTTAAAGAAAATAAATTTCTTCGCGAATGAAATGTTCATCGTTTTGGGGATAATTCTGTTGACATTGCCCTGTGTAAAATCCTGTAACATTAAATCATCGATCCATATGCAAAAATTCACATGTACGCTCTCGGCAGGCTCACAGTAAAACAGAGTAAATAGAATGACATTTCAAGATGATCAAGGCGAATTTTGTAGAAATGGAATTAAGCCCTATCCGATGGTAAAATTTAAAAAAAATCTGTTTGTACAATTTTTGCTGCTGGGTGCAAAAAAGAACACAAGTCTGAAGGAAACAGCGAAAAAATAGTGATCATCATAAAGAAATGTATCCCTTCCATTTACATACTTTCGCCGGGAGCGAGAATTACCCCATGCGCAGCTGGAGCGGAAGAAAAGAATCACCCTTCAAAGAGATCGCGAGTTGCCACTGCGTGAAGCGATTTTATGTTTCTTTCGCCAAAAAAAAACGTGAATGTATTAAATCGAACAGCAGAGGACAGGCATTGGAGCACTTCTTCTGCTTAACCGAGACCAGATGAAGATTGGCGTATCCATATCAAGTGGATCGGAGCACAAAGATCATGTAATGGGCCTCGTCGACTCTCGCATCAAGTTGGGGCAGAATGGAGATCTAGAGAACTACTGTTAAAACAAAAAAAACTATGTTCTGTGATCCCCAGGTTCTTCTTACGCGCCAAAACAGTCACACACACACACGCGGAATGAAGAAAAAATCTCTTCTTGCGCATCGCGACGAACTCTCTTACCGAAAAACACGGCAAATACACGCAGGAAAACTACAGTGGTGGGAAAATGTAGTATGTGTGGGGTAAGGGTTCAGAAGAGAAGGAGGCAAAATGGGCGAAGGAGGTAAGTGTTATAAAATTTATGCTCCACGCGAGAGAAACCCACGGCGAGAGAGCACATATCACATAGTAGAAAGAGAGGGAGAGAGATTGTGGCAAGAATCAACGACTGCTAGGTCATTGCACTGCGTGACGTCATCGGTTCAATGGCAAATTCTGACCCACATCTGGGGGCCACCTCCCTCCGCCCTCCACGCGTGTTTTCAGCGGACACCATCCCCTTCCCTCCTTCTCACCATACCAGTTGGCACAGTCAATCGAATCCAGCTTGGGTGATCGGGCGCATGAGCATCCAAAAACGCGATCTCCACCAGCACTCACGCATCGTCGTGAGTGAGCTGCTGAGCGACCACGAAGCTGGGCAGCCCGAACGTCGTTGGCCATGTGGCGAATGTGACTGCTAAATCAGCTGAGCTTTGTTTTGGGGGTGGTGGGGATGAACGTTTGGGCGGGCGGCCCTCGCAGCCACAGCGTCACTCAGCATCCCGGAAACGGTTTTATGATGGACCGTTCAACGACATGACGTGACGCTAGCGCCAATCCATCTCTCGATTCGCATCCGTAAATTAAACCCGAACCGATTACATCGTGCCCGATTAAGCTCTGTCTGTGGACGGTTTAATTGTGTACGGCGGAGATGGACGCGGCGGCTGATCCGTTCGAGGGCCGTAATAGTGAAAATTTTGTTTTTGCAATCTTTTGCATATTAAACCAAGGGGAGTAGATGAATGATCTTTCTATGCTAGCTTGATGTGATATCGATTAATCTGTTGGCTACAGAAAATAAATACTTTTAATCGAGTTAATAAAATCTCTGTTATGATCTATCATTCGTTTAAAGGTAATCATTGAAACTAACGCTGAGAAAGCAAAGTATTTAGAAATATACGTTTATGAAATCTAAATTTTCACATCTAGAATTATTTTTGTTTATTTTTCTCCTATAGTTCGTTACACAACTAATACTGAAAAATTAATCAAATAGTACGGATAAATAGAGTAATTTTTAGAGTTTTAATAATTTTCACATTTTTCGTTGTACGATAAAGCCCATTTTTTCAAAATATAAAATTATTCGAAATAAACTCAAAGCCTTAACTGATTTTTCGACAAATTTGCCAAATGTCGGGTGGTTTATGACATGCAACTATAAGAATTTCAACATGAAATTTCGTATATGTTGCCTCATGGAAACAACAAATGTTGTGTGAATTTTTAGTTTTAAAACTATTGAAAATGTTTTAAAACATTGGGAACATTTAAAAACAATCTAGCTTACATACTGATGCAAATGATTTGAATTGCGTTGTGAACTTCAAAAACTGAATATAAAAATGTACCACTTTTCTCTTACAGTATGAGAAATGTAGGGCCATGTAATTGTATCATTATTGGTTTTTTTAATACATAAGAACTTCAAGCAAAACTTTAAGTTTTTATTTTTTATTTATTTAAAAGTAAGTAATCGTATTGTTATGTTAAGCACTGTATTGCTATTGACGAAAAGAACATAAGATAATTTTGTAACTTAAATAGTACATTCTAGTGCATCTGTACGTGAAGAAGTACCTTTTACCATAAAATCACAAGGTATCACCAACAGCGGCAGCGAAAAATGATATGTGAAGTGGCGTGATTGATTTACGAGTAATTACATCCGAAAGATGCAGATCGAATGCACCGACTACCCCCTTCGTGCAGGATCATGATCGGGGTAGCAAAGAGCATTGCACAATAATTGCACCATATTGTGGTGGAGACTTCTTCTTTGCCGCTTATCAACGCATTGTTAGCCGTGCTTCAATTATTACTCACAAATAAGACATTTCATCATACTCGTATGCGAACCGGGGAACGTATCCTAACGATCATAAAATGATGGTTTGTCGGGTTGAGCTCCCAACAGAAAAAAAAATCCTTCTCCCATGGGAACCAATCAACTGAAACCTGGAAACTGGAATGAAATGGCCACGGTCATTTGGTTTTTTGTAGCATGAAGTTAAACGAATGTGAATGTTTATATTTGCACAAAAAAAAAACAAACACACACCTATAATAGATTGATAGGATGATGAAGAAGATGGGTTTGTGTTGAAAAATGTATTCTGCGTCTCAAATGAAAGCACTTCCCATCGGTTCTATTTCCATAAATTAATTTGAACCCTTCCCTATGGTTGTTCGACTAAGTTCCATCGAATGCCGATTGCCATTCTATTCGAGGGACTCGACTGATCGTCCAAACACGACACAACTGACAGGTGAACGCGTATACGCATCTCAACATGGATTGCTCTGTCCCGTTCCGAAGGACCGTTCGTTTCACTCGTTCACGCTCGTTGGACAGGTTTTGTGGACACAGCTACGCACTTGCCCTTCCATCAGCCCTTCACACCCGGTACCTTGCCGATGCTATGATGCCCGAACTCAGCTGGTTCCTCCGGTCACTTCGTCGCGTACGTCGCTGCACCTGATCCTATCTTCCGTTGGCATCTCGTCAAACTTGGAACGAAAATTTTTCGGCACACCCGGCCACTCTTTCTCCCTCTTTCACTCCGCCTTTCTCTCTATCTCTTTCTCTGTATTTCTCTTCTACTATCTTTCTCCTACTTTCTTTCATAAGATCGCGAAGCTCCCCACAAAAATCATCCCCTCTGCCTTGTAGCACCCGCTAGCGACTCCACCCACTTCCGCCTGCTCGGATGTGCTCCAACACTCTCGTTCTCTTTCTTTCGCTTCGGAAAAGTGGGTATCCAGCAGTTCCAAAGGGTATGTGAAGGGAACGTGGCGAAAGGGGGGAATGGGGGTGTAGGGAGCACTCACATGCTCTTCATTGCGGGCTCTGGGACCGGTCAATGCCCTGACGAGTTGGTAAGCGTGCGCACGCGGGCCGCAACGCCACAGCAGGAAGGGGAAAAGGTAGACATCGTTTCGATACACTTTTACACCTCCACCCATTTTTCCTGCCCTGATACCACCTACCCGCCCCCCACTCGTTTCACCCTGCCGTCACGCATTTCCCACAAGCGCATGGGAACTATGGAGCGCGTGCGCTCGATCGTACACACGCACACCGTGGGACGGGGGTCGCGAGGAGTCGGGAGCCGCGCGTGAACCCACAATTATCGACAATCGATCGGCAATGGTTTGCTACCGGTGCGGTTGCTGCACCGGGGCGCCAGTTGCATGCGGTTGCAACGGACATTAGATAAGAGCAGACAGCTGGGAATCCATGAACTAATGAACTTATGCGTGTGATTGAAGCGGTTGATAACGTAATGATCGTGTACATAATAACGGATAAAAGAAACCGTAGCATGGTGTTAATGTAATTTAGCAGCAACAACGAAAAAACTACCTTTAGAATGTATTTCGTTTTATTTAACGTTCGTAAGACTATAATAATTATTTTTTTAATGACACTCTTCTTGAATTGAACTAACATTTTATTTTTAAATTTAATGTTAGGTTCAACATTTTATTAAATCAACTTAAAACACTTAGAGAGTTTGAGAGAGAGAGAGAGAGAGAGAGAGAGAGAGAGAGAGATTGAATGTTTTATATACCTGGAAAATCAAACACTTACTACTTAAAAAATATCAATAATGTGGTTTGATGTAATCCATCAATCGGTCCATTACCTATTGAGATAGGAAATTGGCATATAATTCATAATACGGTATAAATCATTTCCAGCAACTTTGATTAAACAAACAAGACATACCGTCTAGTTCGAAAATCAAAATATTGTTACAATCAAAATTGTTCCAAAATATAAGAAATATGTTTTATTTTTGTTAGGATATCCGCTTTTTTCCTTCAGTTTGGTCATATCCACAGTTAACATTCAAGGTCTAATTTTATGACAGGGAATATGTTTCATTATTTCGATTCAAAACTAAAAAATACGTTTTTTAGAAATGAAATAGGTAAATTGCAACTGTTTGTAGATAATTTTCTACTTGAAGTGGAATAGATAGTAGTAGTTGTAAAATATTTCCACCTTTTCGAACTTTTGCAAGTCGGAATTAATGGGGTGACAAATGTAACTAACACAATGCTTTTTACAGAGCCAATTTTATTTAGAACATGATCACGAAAATGGGAAGATTCAGATTTCAGATCCACCGCTTAATCTTCAAATCGGTCAAGAAATTGTTCGAACTTTCTCACATTATCTCGAAAACCCCGTTTCATTATCGGACATTATCCTGATTAAGGTATTCCTAAATTGGAAAACTTTTAAAAAAATGGAAAAATTTACAAAAGTAAGAGTTTTTCAAATATTAATCTTTGAATTAGTTTAGTTTAGTACAAGGTAGATCGTGGGTTAAATTATATCTGCAACAGCTAACCACTATTTCAACTACTGGCGAAACAACAAAGTTTTAAAAATAAGTCAAACCTCCGTGCTGAAACATAATTTAGTTGTAATAAAACAATTCTTGAATTATAAATACGCAAATTATGCCACCACACAATTTTTTGAAAATATATTCAGTACATTTATGTGCTCCAAACTATAGTGTTGAGAATTTACGAATGTTAATTATTTTTTCCCCCATTTCCGGTAAAATAAAAAGGTTCATTATAGACGTTGTTTTATGTGATGCAAATAGCATCCCCGAAGCAAACGGGACGATCGTCAACAAGCCCCAAATGTGCTGTAACATTCAACCCTTTGACAGTCGACACATTCACATCCGCTTAGTCCGAGCGTTTGGGGCAATTGCAATCGTAAATCATCGCCCCGAAACCAGGAAGCTAGCAAAAACAAAACAAAACAAAACAAAAAATACGAGAAATTTCTCCAGCCACAAAATTCCCCAACAACCACAGTGCGATCTGTTTTTACGTTCGAATGCAGTTTCCGTCTTCCTTAATTTCTCTCACTCGTCTCCAACGCGTAAGATAGCTTGCCCTGGGGCACGGATCTTCAGCCAGGAAGGAAGGCATCTCGCGATGGTGCATTAAGAAAGTGGATAAACTGCATTTAAAAGCAAAAGGGGAAAAAAGGGCACGCGAAACAAGGCCCACTGATGGCACATAATAACCACCGTGAAAAATGCGGAACGAGTTAGAAAACAAAAACAAAATCCAAACGGCCCCATCAAACGGGTGGCATGCGGAAAGGGCAGCACTAAAAACAAATCGTAAACGACGACCTCTACGCTCGGTGCATCCTGATCATGGGGTGGGGAAGAATGAAACGAAATTCTGAATGAACCTGCCTGCAAGGTTAGGTGGTATGGCGCGTCGGGTGCGCTTCAACCTTCGCATCTACCGCATCAAAGCGACCTGTTTTTTGTGTATATTTCTTTCTCGCTTTCTTCCGCGCTCCTTCTCTGGATCTTCAACGTACCCCCTCTTGCACCATGCAGCATCCAAGCCCGCGAAAGAAGCTGCACGGGGTCGATGCATCACCGGTTACATAACAACCCCCAACGTGCGATGACGTTGGAATGGGGAAGAAAGACAAAAAAGATAACGACGATACGGTGTGCAGCGGTCAGCGCTCGTCGATCTTTAAAGGATTCGTAGTTGAAGTCACTCAGCGATCGCGGGCACCCGGAACTCACGCGAGATGCGCCATGGTTTAAATCGCGATCGCGAGTTTTGCTTTTGTTTACTTTCTTTCTCTCTCTCTCGTTCTGTTTCTCTCTCTCCATCTTTCTCCATTTACTTCTCCATTTTCCCATCTCACCCCATTTCTCGATCAAGAGAGCTTGCGAGAGGGTGAGAAAATCTCGCGTAGCATTTTCCACGATGAGAGCAATCTGTACGATCCCATCCATATCACTTGGAACCCATCGGCCTCCTGCCTTTCACATGGAACTCCCCTCCCCCCCGTTCCTCACACACCCACAAACGTCACACGCGTTCGTTGCTCGCGAGCCGCCCGGAAAGGTTCTGGCCGTGGCCGAGGTGAATGCACTCCTTAAGTGTGGAGCCGATGTTAGTAGGTCACTGCTAGTGCCGGTCGTTGGCCCCTTGCAGGCCCGGCAACATTTGCGAGCAGCAGTTTTTCTCGCTAGACGGGAGTTTTTCGATCGGGGAGAATGTTTTCTCCATGTGTTCGTGTGGCGTTCTATTAAGAAGAAATGATCATCATGGCTCGATAATTCTTTTCGTTTTCTTTTTTTTCAACCATTCCACCTCATTCTTATGCCAATCGATCGTTAGTTTTAGGATTTGCTTCATCTACATTACTTCATTCCTACCCTTTGCCTTTGTGATCTAGCCAAAATGACGACGACACCGCAGGAAAATCGCATGACTGTCGTTTTTGCTCGTTTTTCGCAATCTCGATCACAATCTGTAATACACTTTTTTGCATCCTGAATGATTCGTCGTATGTTACACCGACGTCTCTCTCGTCCCACTTCCTTCTCACACCCTTCTTTCAAACTGTATGGAGAGGAAAGAAAATTAAAGATGAGACCCGTCGAAGACTGGAGGATTGTTTCTAGGCGGATGATCACACCCGGGATGTCCGTCCGGGGTCAAATTTCCTGGGGATGGCAGAAACATTTCACCGTTGCTGCTTGCAAGATGACATCCCAGAACTGATCTTAGAATCTACTTCGGCTTTTTGAATTATTTCATTCCCTAGTAGTCAAACCTAAAGAAGGAAGATATCCGTTAATAAGATGTACGACATGGACAATATTTACGGTCTCTCTATGATTCTGCTCACTTTCATGCTTTTGTTTTTTGCACAGCTGTCTGATCATGATCAATATCCGATATCAATAAAAAAAATAACAAAACTCGCTCATTATACGTATGTTTTTATGTTAGCATTCGCAGCTTCTATCTTTCGCTGACAAAATAGATGGCTTACAATTTCTTGGCATCCGCTGGGCAGAAATTGACCACAAAGACATTGTAAGGTGGAACGAAACGGTTTCAGAAACCCAACAAGAGATCGTGAAATATATTTTTAATCCCGTATTTTGCACGATATTTTCAAAAATATGCCATCACTGAAAGAAATACATATGTGACAAACTTTGAGCAACCAAAAGTAGTGACATTGTATATTCTAGATATACACTCGGATGCTCCAAAGTCGTGTTCAGAACGCAGCAGCAAAAAAAGAATTGACGGTATTTACTTATGTTAGGTATATCAACTATCATCGGACACTAAAAATTTAAAATGATTAGAAAAATAAGATAAAAATAAGATAAGATACTGTATGGTAGTAGACGGGCAGAGTTTAAAATTCCTTCGGTCATCTATTGGACCGTTTAAAAATCATCTATTAGACCGGTGTAAAAAGATCGTTTTTTTTTATTTTCTTTAGGACGGCCAGTCTTCAAAAACAGGATTTCAATGCAAAAAAAATTATAATGAGTACGAGATATAAATTTGTGTAGAAGTATGTATATGATGAAAATTTCATGTCAATATGTTGAGACCAGATATTCCTTAGATTTTTATCTTTAAGACAAAATGTCATGAATATTTCTTCCAGTGTATATCATACATTCATCTCCAGAATATATTAAATCGCTAAAGAATAATAACTGAGATATATAAATCTACAAAGATTATAAAGTATATAAAAACAAAATTGGGCATGTTACGCACTTTAGTAGCTTTTGTAAATATGTGAAGTCTTTAAAGGTTAATCACTTCTACAGTTTTCATAAGAAAGTGCAGAAGAATGAATTGTTAAAGATTTAACGATAATCCCTTAAACCTTTAAAAGATACAACAATCAATACGGCCAGGCCGTTCTACTTGAATAAAAAAAGGATCCATACATACTTTGAGATTTAGGGATTCTCACAAATCTGTGAATCTTTTGAGAGTCTACACATGGTTCGAATGACTCTTTACCGACGATTCATATGAATGACTCTTCTCAAAAGATTCATCAAGCATAACGACAGAAAAAGACACATCTTTACATAGAAGTACAAGAGCAAATTCTAATACGCCTAACCGGTCATAGATAGCTAAGAAGGAAGCATTAACCTCTTCACGCATCACGATGGTTTGTCTGACGCCTGGATGTGCTCCCCAGCCCATGCTCATCACCCTGCAATCAACTATGCGTTCCACCAGGATTGCAGCAGCTTCTCGATCGCTACCAAACACCATAAAGCAACAATGTCTATAATCATCTCGTTTTGCCATAAATTTATTGATATTAAAACAACCATGCATCCTTCCCAGTTTCTTCTATTTCCCGTTTGAGCATCAGACAAGAGTTCTGTGACCGTTGTACCAACCCGTTGCCGTTGCCCATCCCGTCCCTTTGCTCAGTAGCTTCCGTGTACAATATTTCAAACCACACCAGCTGGGGCTGCAAAAAGGGACGGGGTCTAACAGTGCGCCCTCTCCTCCCATGTGCGTTATACACAACACGGGACAAACCTTCATCCGCTTGTTGCTCGGCTTTTTGCCGAGACGGGGCGACATTGCGGATGGCAGAGAAGGTGGACACAGGCCGTGCACCCAGCACGAGTCGACCCACGGTTAAGGCGCGATGGACAAAGTTGGCGTGCTCGCACCAGAGAGGAAGGCTTTCTTTTCTTCCCTACACGTTCGCACCCAACTGGGCCGGAGCTTTTGTTTCGCTTTCCCACCGTCCTGTTTGGTCTTTAATTAAAATTATACCCATCTACGGCACACGTATGATCAGTGCTCGGACGTCCACCAGCGGATGGACGATCGTGGCGATCGTGGATCACGACGGCAAACGCTAGGAAGCGCAGAAGAACCAATTTCTTGGCCGCCAAGCCAAAGGGCACCGGGTCTTGGCAAACGGGAAGATGTTTGCATCTTTTCCTTCCATTTCCCAGCAGGGCAGCAGTGTTAGGTCGGGGGAGGAAACGACGCTGAAACGATCCGTTAGATCTCGGCAATCGACATCGAACCTTTTATGGGAGTTGGGTCCGTCCCTGCCCGTCTGGGTTTCACGCTGCAAAGCACGCTCAAACGAGATGTCCATCTTGGTGGGCTAACGATCGTTCGTCGGCCTGGAGGTGAAAGGAAGAAGCAGGGAATGTTACATAATTCTAAGCGCTCTTATATTTCTCATCCCATCGCAGCAGTAACCAATGTGTTCGTCTTCGTCTCCGGAAAGAAGTTCTTTGTTTTGGGGCCGGGTTCGTCGCACCTCTGCGAACATCTGCCAGCGAGACGTTCGGTGAGCACCAGAAGAAGAGATTGGAATATATCATTAGGTGCAAACTTTGCGAACCGCGATTTTCTAGCTTTCTTTCCATCTTCCATCCAAGCACGGAAACGCACACACACGGGACCAAACTTGTACGGCTGTGTTTCCCATCTCCCAGGTTTCCAGAAATGTCTGCAATATTGCTGCATCGAGCGAGTGTCTCTGTGCAAAAAGGGAAGCGTTAAGTTTTGGTTCGTATGCCTACTAGAAGGGCATCGGCTGGCCTACTTTGGACCGCTGCAACCAAACGAAACTCGTAGTCTCCCACGGGCGTACGAACCAGTTCTACGTTAACCGAAACGGGCATCGAGGAAAATCGGAAGGAAAGGCAGAAATAGAGGATAAAGGAAAAAGTAACGTTATTTCCACCCGCTGTTTCTTGCGTTTGTCCTGCACTAAATCAGAAGATTTATGTCCCCTTTGGGTGCCCTTTGCAGGGTTTACAAGCCCACCGTGCGAGGGTTGGCGGGGGATCAACAACCTCAATCCGGTGTGTGGCCAAGCCCACACAAACAATGCGGAAATGCACGCGAAAGCAATGGTAAGCGAGCGGGTTTTTCTCTTCCTATCCGCCGCACCGTTACGATACTCGTCTGGGTGAGGTTCGTAGCCGGTTGAGCGTTCAGCTCTTTCGTATCGTCGTAACGTAAGGTCCAAGAGGTCACACAGAGGTTTCGGATTGATGACAACGAGAAAGAGACAGCAGCGCAGCGGTGGGAAGGTAACGGGTGACCGTGTGCGCATTAGAAAGCGCTTCGTTACGGACGTTCCGCCCACACGGTAACTAGCGGATCTGGAAAATGTCAATGCACTCTCCGAGGTGCTCCCATCCAAGCCGAGCCGTGTCCACCGCGCGGAAGATATAAGCGCGAGCACAAAAGCCGCAGGGCATTCCGTTTGGGTTAATGTATTTATTCATCACATTGCGACAGCAAATGCAAAACCGTTAAACCCCGGGGGATTACATCCGAATCCTGCAATCCAGGTATCCGAGAGCTCCGAGGTAACCTTTGAACCGAGCGTGAGAGGTGGGCGAAATGTACCGAACGAGTGATGTTCCGGTGTTCGTGCCATTGAAATTTTCTTGCAACACAATCTCAACAAAACCAAGAAAGAGAAAAATAGCAACAGCAAAACTAAATGAAATGAACCACACACCCAACAGCAATGCGCTCCGGACATTGCAAAAGGCACTTAAGGAAACGCACATTAAACACAGTTTTATTTACCGCCAACCTGTACAGTACCGCCAGCCCGCATCCATCGGAGCAACGGATTGCGTATTGGTGGTTTTCATCCGCGGGATCACACGATTTCCGCGTTCAATGAACCTTCCAGCACTGTTGGATGTTGCAGCACTTTCACCAGATCAGCGATCGGCAACAGCAGGCCCGGCGAAAGGTAACCGAAGCGAGAGCGCACCAACACACAAACGAACAGCTTGTTTCTCGGCGGTTGCGATTTCGGTTTCCCTAACGGACCACCTATTACCGACCCTGGTGGGACCCCGCATATGCACGCTGAACTGTTAAATGGTAAAGCTTTTGCGGACAGCTTCATGTCACAATGTCAGTTTGTGTTCGTTACGATACGTGTTTCTGGTGTAGTACCACTCCCACGAGATGCTTCGGAATTCAGCCAGCTGCTGCCCAGCACTTGAGTTCCTGTTTGCCAACGAGAATGAGAACGATCGCGAATAGCGGAAATTGTGATACAACATCATGTTACAAAGAGATTGAAGGATGTTACTAAAAAATTCACATAATTTAACCAGTAGCGAAAAGTTAATTTTACAAAATAATCCATCACCGTAGCAAATGCTTAGCTTTATTTCAAAATTGTGAAAGAAATTCAATCCAGATCAATAATTCCCACCGCTTCACTGGGTACATCACTCAAATACAGTTTATTCCAGGTGGGCTTCCGCTAGGGCCAGGATCGGTGATCCGGTCGGTGTATCTGGTACGTCCCCAGCACTGCCTGCGATGTCGAGATGTGAATACTTGATCGGATGGGAAGAGTTCAGTCCGCAGCTGTCTAGTCCAGTGGCGAGCATCAAAAATGCCGCTGGTCCCTGTTCCGAACAATCAAGAGTATGCATATAAATAATCTATTTTGCTTCCGATGTACACAACAACCCGAATGTACCTGATGTCCACGGGGCGTTCTGCTGGATGGAAGATTGTTTGCCTGCAGTACATCCTCACCGTAACATTTGCCTTTATGGAAATTGAAATCTTCACGACGCAGAACGGATATCTCGAACGGATCACCAACAACTTCCCCGGCACGTTGCAGCATCAGTCCGTGGTCAACGGCTCGGGCCGGACCATTGTCCATAACGATGGCACTATTACCGACGGCCAACACTGCATGTCCCGTGAGTGTGGCGATCGTGTATAGATGAGGATCAGGCAGACCTTCACTTAATACGCGTTCTTTCATCTGACAAAGTGCATCCGCCATAGCCATACGACCCTCGGCATCCGTGTTACCGACGCGAACCCGCACACCAGCACGGGAAGTCAACATTTCGTCCGACACGTAACACTCTTCACCGACCGAATTGCGCACCATGCAGAGAACGCCAATCGCATGCACGTCCTCTGGTTTGCGCTGCTCGACTACCTTCATGAAGCCGGCCACAGCGGCAGCTCCGCACTTGTCACGGCTCATACCCGCCATTATGCCGCCCGCCTTGATATCGGCACCGCCGGTATCATACGTCACACCCTTACCGACCAGCACAACCGTTTTGCGTGCCGGTTTCGGTGGCTTGTACTCGAGGAAGATGATTCGGCCACGGTGCCGTTCGACCGTACCTGCCGCACGGTTCACTGCCTGGAACAGTGGATAGTCGCGCTCGAACACGCGCGGATCATCGACGACGGTCACCTTGACCGGGCCCGATTCGAACGCGCGCAGCACATACTCGGCAACACGTGGCGGTGCCATACGCTCCGGATCGCCACCGCCGATATCGCGTGCTACAAACCGGCCAGCTTCCAACGTTTGCACCAAACGCAACAGATCGGCTCCCTGTTGTGCGTTCTCTGCGTAATGCACGCCAATTTTCCGATAACGATGACTTTTAGTCGGCACATCTTCACGTAGTTGCAGTGGAACGTATAGCTCGTGCAGAGCTCCCAGTAGGGCCACGAGCGGTGCATTCGGGAACCGTTTGCTAGAAGCGGGTAGCACCAGCACCGGATACTTGGCACCGGCTTTCAGTGCTCTGCGCAATGAACAACCTGCCGCTTCCGCATAACGGCGCACATCGTCGAAATCGGACAACTCACCGACACAGCTGTACACAACACGGACCAGATCAGTACCGAGCTGACAGCGGAAACAGCTCACTTCCGAGGCGATACCTGCATCAAACTTTTTCTGATCATCGATTTGACGCGCCAATACAGCGGGCAGTGCGACATCATCGATCACGCACAGCGTATCGTAACGATCGGTTTGGTTTAGCGACGCAGTTAAATCATCCACGTAAACTACGCCACAGGGAAGATAGCTATAAACGATTCCAAGTGAAATATTCAATCAATGTATTTTAATTAATTTGCCATGTTGATGCTAGAATTGTCGCATAGGAAACGAAAAAATAATCATGGAATAACAAATGGAGTTAAATTAATGTTGTGCTAAATAAATATTTTGAGAAGAGTCGTTTATATATGAATTGAAAAGTAATTTGAATCATTATTCAACTGCCGAATGATTTATAAAGTTCCAAAGATATGATTTTTAGTAGATTCATGAAGTTCAGAAGATTCATGGATCTCTAAAGATCACCGATCCGTCAAATTTTCATTAAATTGCACGTATCGAAAGTACAATTATATTATAGTACAATTCGTGACGTGTGATTCGTGTAAAAATAGTTAATATACATATATTATCAATATTAAAAAATCCTGAAAACCTAGCTTTTATTTTTATTAATTCTATTATTTATCTCTGAAACTTTTAATGCTACAAAAAACAAAGAATTGTATAATTATTTTACGGACTATAGTAGCTTTGCCTGATATGCTACTTCTAAAGAACTTGAAGCTTTGGCTGTTTATGGAAATTTGTCGAATGCTTACTCTTTGGAAATTCGTGTATAATCGTAATAAAGATTCAGAATCATTAATTCGATTTGAAGACGCAATCATATTCATGAATTAGTGAATCAAGATTTATTTTCGTTGGAGTGAAATATTTATTTTCTTTTTCTATTTCTTTTTTTTCTTCTCTTTTTATTCGTAACTCATTAAATGAAACAATAAAATACACGTAAAGTTACATATTTAATTCGCGTGTCTACTCTGAAGAAGTTTGAATTAGCGAGTGAACAGTTTGATTTGCTTTTTCCTGTAGATTTGTCGATTGCTGTTGATCACGGTCCAACTGTCTGGAACCACCTACACAAACAATCCTTACGACCCATTTCTTGTATGCCTTACCAGCGATCGACAATGGAGACAACAGTTACAGAATCTAGGTCAGCGGCAACGCTGAAGTTCAAGGAGTCCAGCGAAAGAAAAAAGCAACAGCAGCAACAACAACAAAAACAAAGCTTCACGCGAGAAACACGTTAAAAGCCATCAAAAGGGAAGACACAACTAGGGGAGGCAAGCAGAGCAAAATACACAAGAACAAATCGAGCCAACCAGATCTCATTCACCCGCACGCGCGATCACGTACCCCACCCGATCTTGGATCTTGGATCACCGTCTTGTGCATTGCGAAGCACCCGAAGCACCTGAACCGTGTGTGCCGGGGTCGCTACAGATTAACTGAAGATCATGAAGAGCACGAAGGCCCGCGAACAGCCAGTGTGTTGGGGACCGTAGCAATAACGGCAGCGAATACAAAAAAAACACGAAAGAAATCCCCATCCCGGGGCTCGTCGTTTACTCGTCTTTTCCCAAATTCCCCGCGAGCACCAACGATTCGCTTCCGCATCTTATTCTGTTCCCGCGACCGCCCTACCATACACCATTGCCTACCCTCTTCACTTCGCTACCAGCGGACGGTTGGCTATAAAAAACACACACAACACAGATACACTGTGTGCGTCCCTTCTTTTCAACTACACCTTTGCAGTACGCCATGGCAAAAGCTTAACCCGTTTGCTTTTTGTCCGTTCAGAACCCACCGCACCGGACCGCCACACCAACCCGAAACCGAACCGAAACCAAGCGAAGACGGGAGAAACGGAAAACTAGGTTAGGAATATCTTCTTCTGCCCGTCCACACCGTCCAATACACTCCGCAAACTTGGGGCCTTTTTTTCTCCTCTTTTCGTTGCGTTGGGCCCCGGCAGCAACACTAATAAAAATAATAATAAAACCCCATACACCATCATCCGTACCGGGGATGACCCCCACCGGACTCGACACCGTGCAGACACAGATGCACATTTACACGGCTGCAGGATGAAACATTCCTACCCAGAATGGGACAGGGTGGTTTGGAAAGGGAAGCCGTCTTTGGAAGGATGGGAAGCTTAACTGTATATTTGATGATTTTATTTTACTTTACCAGTGTTCCCGAACGCGATCGTGATCGGTTAGGTTGAGTGTTGTCGTACAACACCACTGTTGTGTACTTAAACATAAGTCGCGTGGATCATTTTGCTACACGTTCGAGGATCGTTCAAAAGAGATCCGTTCCAGAAGGAATTCCCACAAAATAAATCAATCGACATGGGATTTTCTTTATTTAGATACTAATTTCATAACAGTGACACTGAAGTCGGTCTGACATTGAAACGAACTTCTCCCAGAAAGAACCATCAATTTCATGTCATGATAGGAGTCAACCATGCCCTAAATGAACCCCATTCCCAATAAAGCTTTTCTGAATTTATTTTGTTTCTTCATTTTTTTATTCGAAAGTTCTGTCCCAACTTCAAGTGCAACTCTTTCAAAAGTGGGTCAACGTCGTACAGTTTTTTTTGTTGTTTCACCACCGTTCGGGAGTTCGTCGCCTTCGGTCGTCACGCAACAATAACGATGCAGCTACAGTTAACTTTGAACGAACAAAAATACAGGTGATCTACCACGTAGTGTGTTGGGGTAGAGTACGGAAAAAATAAAGCATGACAAGAACGTTGTATGATTCGCAACAAGTGCTATGATGTTCCTGAAAGTTGCACTTTTCAAAACATTAATCAAACACAGCACAAAGAGAATGATTCATAACGAAATTGATATGATATTCAGTGGGAGAAAGTAAGTGATATTGAGAACAAAGAAACCAAACCGTACATGAACTATGAAACGATTTGTTAGTTTATGTACGAATTTACGAACGGACAACATTTGTAGCCGCAGGACAAAACTGAGATTTCAAAAGTTGGTTAGCTTCGGTTGAATATTACGCAAAACAGTGTTTGATAGTGATTGCGAACATCACATGATTTACATGATTAATTGCCAGAACATATCATTCACTCGGATGACCCGTAACAATACCTACATCGTTCTCCCTATCTAACGATCAATCATGCTACATGGTAATCGCAATCAATCATCCTCTTACAAAAATCCGTTCATTTCTTGGCCAAAAACGTTACAGGTCGTTGACCGTCGCCAGCGAAACCAGCCAGCCAGAAAACCAGCTGTACAGTGCGTAATCCGCAACGGGAAGGAGGCCCACAGTCTAGCGGGTCTTTTCAACAGTGGTAAGAAAATTGCGCTCCACCAGCTGTGGGGAAAGCCTCTGCTTACCAACAGTCCCCCCTCCACTCAGAGAATGGAGGAGGCTATACGAACATCTAGGATCTTTTCAGCTGCTCCCTGTACGGTTCATACAACCAACGCGGATTGGGCCCAAACGTACGCATCTCACGTACGCAGCGCAAGCGTCTGAAGTTGTCTGCTGTACGTCTAAAACCCGTTAATGATTACACTTCGTCTAACGGCGTTCTTTCACCAAAATTGCAGAACTGAACGCGTCTCGAATGCTTTCGTTGGAAACACAAATCGGGGGTTAATCCGAGGGTTAGATTAAGAATGTGGATTAATTTAAGGGAGCATTAATCGCGTCATTCACTTGCTTCGTTTGGAGGGAGACGCATGGCAACATGCGAATCTTTTTACTATACTATCTTTATAACTAGCTTATCTTACCTTTCGACGCCCATCGTTTAGCCGTCGCTGGCTCGGAGGCGTGTATCGTTCACGAACGATTTCTGCTGAAACTGATCCTGCTTCTACCACCACCGATGTCGCTCTGCTGTACTGTACTGCACGGAAACCGATTCACACTTGAAGCTCCTGCCCAGCTGCGGATCGTTCCGAGCCACTTGAAACAGTAATCTGTGAATGGAAGCCCCGGGAGCGTTCCCGAAGCGACAGGAGATAATGCACACTGTATGAAACTGCCGGATGATTGATAGCGCAGCAACCGAGCTGTAGTGATTGCGCTGGTATCGCTAAGTAAACGATTGTTCTCCAGCATACATGCTTCTTATACTGCAGGGTGTCTCGGTTTGCATGTACAATAATCGAATGTTTATAAAGAACACTATATTCTACTTCCTTGAACCATTATTCCATTTTGCACCTGCGGGTATCATGCATAACGAAACGACACGTCCACGGCTAGCGGAGTATTTCTAGTTGCAGCACACGGCATCGATCGTTACATGCACTAAATTTGACACGAACGAAGATGATTCAATCAACGATAACGACGCTCAAGAATGAATCAATTTACTTTTATTCTACGTATTGATAATGCTTTCATGCAGCACGATCAATAAGCGCTTACTAACTACTGCCTTAGTCATTCGATCGTACGTACTGCGGGGATCATTTGCGCCGCATTTTTTGCATTTAAATTATGCACACCAACAAGTACGTTATGCGCACAAATGGTTAAAATAAATAAAACATAACTAAGTACCTATGCAAAAAATAAACGATCACGAAATGTTTTGTTGATTTCATATCTTTTTTTTTTTGTTTGCTGCGGTAGCATGTAAACCACTCAAGGGTTAACCAATATCGCGTAGTCCGCAGCGTCACAATATGTTTTGAGGTTAAGATGCATTGTGGAAGCGTATCTTTTATTCTAAATTACAAGCAAATTACTATTCCTTTCGATATATCTACATACCTCGTTGGTTTATAAAACGCCGGTAATTGTTTGTATGGGAACTTTCCGGCTTTTCTTATCCAATATCACTTCGCTCACGGCTAGAACAGGTACGGAAACAACTTCGTGCTGAATTGCGTTTTTCTCGAGTGTCAAATAACCAAAACAAACGGCTTGTGGATGATTCATCCAACCGAAGAGGTGCGCGAGGAAGTGCGGCACCGAGTGACAGAAAAACGCTTCAATTCACATCAAGGAATAACGCTTTATTTTACGGATCCGCCGGTACGATACCATCGTCCCATAAGCGAGGAACTTTAGTTTATTTAATCATGTAGCAGGAAAAATACAGCAAGATTAGACACACTTACGCATTGCGGAAAAGAAAATAAAACACTCTGAATTACTTGTTAGTGACCGACGATACCAGATTCTTGATAGACGAAACGATGGATGGCAATTTGCTCGCTTCGATCAGAAGCACTTTACGGAATGGTTGCAGCTCGGCGTCCTTTTTCTGCCATTGACCCGCGAGGGCAGTTGTTGTTTCCTTCTGCACGGAATAGTCGAAGCTTGCGCACGAATCCTTGATGAAGTATTCTTCCTCATCGTTGCTGTACAGTACCTCGGCGGGTTTATCGCCATCGGCCGCTTGTTGATAGTACTTGACGAACATTAGGTAGTAGTCGAACGTGAATGGCATACCCTTCGTGCGTGCTCGTTCCATTTCCGAGAGAAGGTTTTCGCACATCGGCACACAAACTGCAGCCGGAATGTTGATGAAACGTTCGTTTAACAACAGTCCCGTCGTTTTGGAACCACTTTCAAGCGCGTCACGGAACTGCTGTATGACCAGGTCGGTCGCATATTTTTCCGCCTTTTCGAAGATCATTTTCTTCAGCTGACGAACGGAGGCAACCTCCTGCTTGTTGGCTAGATTGATTACCGTTGTTACACCGAACACCACCTGGCAGGGATCACCCATATCAGTGTCTTCGTCTTCCTCATCGTCGTCAGCATCATTGTACGCTTGCTTCAGCACACTGCCGACATAGTTTTGAGCTGAAAAACAAACAAATAACTACCTATCATAACAAACACATCAAACAAACTATGCTGCGTATCTACCAACCCACAACAACTCCAGCCAGTTCGGTCAGATCGATGTGCGCTTTTACAAAGAGCTGTCCCAAAAGCTGCTTAATGCCATCCAAATCTGGATCGATGGGATTACGTCCTTCGAAATCAACTGTAATGCCCTGTTTAGAGGAAATGGAAACAAAAACAGTTGAATTGACTTCGACGCGGAAAACCACGCTTTGGCTGTCCAACTCACTTCATCGCCCTCGTATGCTTCGTCGTTTTCCTCGTCGCTCGAATCATCGCTACCACTTTTCGCTTCCATACGATGTTCCTCATCATCGTCGGCTTCAACTTTTAACTTTTTGCTGGTCATTTTCACAACTTTAGGATGGATAATATGAGCAAATTCACTTTATTTACAATTGTTGCACAAAACGCGTGCGAGCGCTGATTTGCCGGAGAAAAAATGTTGCCGGAAAACAAGGGCGGGTTGAATACTCGAGAGATGTTGAGTTCTTTGGTTGTTTGGTGTTCGGAAAATGGTCAGATTCAACTCGATGTGTTGCATGTTGGTTCTTTTTGAATTGAAAAAAAAATAAAATTATTTTATTTGCACTTGTAATAAAAAAGAATTTTATATATTCTATATTTTTCAACAAATAAATTAGATTCATATTTGAACATATGATCTATCATTCCTACCCCTTTTGACAAAATCTCGTGTGACAGCAAGATACCCTATGAAGAAGTGAAGAAGAAACTGTGGTTTAGCTTCGAAACACCGACTGGGCCTTTGCAGTATCGCTGAATTTCTTCTCGATAAAGTTGTGAAAAGAGTTATAGAGTGGAAAAATGGCCTCTATTAGTCTGTTAAATCCTAAGGCCGAGTTTGCCCGTGCTGCTCAAGCTTTGGCTATTAACATTACGGCTGCCAAAGGTATCCAGGATGTAATGAAGACAAATCTCGGCCCGAAGGGAACAATGAAAATGTGAGTAGGATGTGAACAACTGTTTTTAAAAAATCGCTGTAAGGTTACAATTTAGCTACAAAAGTGTATAGCTTGCTTGTATTTTGCTGCTATTTGGAAGAAAAATAAACTTTTTCAGTCAGGTCCAGCGATAGAAACCCTATGATCGATAGTTTTTATGTGACTCACCTGACCATCTCTAACCTCACTTTTACACTAGGCTGGTTTCGGGTGCCGGTGACATCAAAATAACCAAGGATGGTAATGTGCTGCTGCACGAGATGCAGATCAAGCATCCTACCGCTTCGTTGATTGCCCGTGCCAGCACGGCCCAGGACGATGTGACCGGAGATGGAACTACCTCGATCGTGTTGATCATTGGCGAGCTGCTGAAACAGGCCGACCTATACATCGGGGATGGGCTACATCCGCGCATTGTTGCGGAAGGTTTTGATCAGGCCCGCCTGCAGGCTTTGGAGATACTGGACCAGATTGCACACCCGATCGAGATCAACCGTGAAAATCTGCTCAATATTGCACGCACCTCACTGCGTACTAAGGTGCACCCGGATCTGGCCGACCTGTTGACAGATGTTTGCGTTGATGCGGTGCTAGCGATTCGTAGCGATGGCAAACCGGTCGATTTGCACATGGTGGAGTTGATGGAGATGCAGCACAAATCGGCTACCGATACGCAGCTGGTCAAGGGCATCGTTATGGATCATGGCGCACGTCACCCGGATATGCCCAAGCGCGTCACAAACGCGTACATTCTGACCTGCAACGTATCGATGGAGTACGAAAAATCGGAGGTGAATTCGGGCTTCTTCTACAAGACTGCCGAGGAGCGTGAAAAGTTCGTACTGGCCGAGCGTGAGTTCATTGAGGACCGCGTCAAGAAGGTGATTGAGCTGAAGCGCAAGGTGTGCGAAGGTACGGACAAATCGTTCGTCGTCATCAACCAGAAGGGTATCGATCCAATGTCGTTGGATATGCTGGCCAAGGAAGGGATTGTGGCGTTGCGTCGTGCTAAGCGCCGTAATATGGAGCGTCTGGCGTTGGCTTGTGGCGGTATGGCAATGAATTCGTTCGACAACATGGACGAATCGTGTCTCGGTTATGCGGGACTCGTGTATGAGCATGTGCTTGGCGAGAACAAGTATACCTTCGTGGAAGACTGCAAGAATCCACTGTCCGTTACGATTCTGATGAAGGGCCCGAACAAACACACGCTGGCACAGATCAAGGATGCCATTCGCGATGGATTGCGCTCGATCAACAACGCGATCGAGGATAAGAAGTTGGTCCCGGGGGCCGGTGCATTCGAGGTGCGTGTGCACAACAAATTGCGCGAGTACGCCAAAACTGTGAAGGGCAAGACGCGGCTTGCAATTCACGCGTATGCCGATGCTATGCTTGTGGTGCCGAAAATTCTGGCTGTTAACAGTGGATATGATGCACAGGACACGATTGTTCGACTGCAGGAAGAAGGACTGCTGAACGAAGATCCGATAGGGCTGGATCTTTCCACCGGTGAACCGATGAAACCGGTCGACCTGGGCGTTTTCGATAACTATATCGTGAAGAAGCAAATTCTCAACTCCTCCACCATTATCGCCGTGAATATATTGCTGGTGGACGAGATCATGCGTGCCGGCATGAGTAGCCTTAAGGGTTAAGACACGCTTCACGTTACTGTCGCAGAATCGCAAACGAGTCTGCAGTGTTGCGGGGTGTCTTGCGTATTTATCGTATTGCTTCCTTTAAGCCTTCGCGCTACTATGTGTCTTTAACGTTTCATTTACCTATTCATCCAACACTCAACCCTCTTCGTGGACGCGAATAAGTTCTGTTGATCTCTCTCGGGTCGAAACGAGTAGTCCACGTCCTAAAACAAGCGCATCAACGATGCTTTGTATTCACAGCACAATAATAAATGCACCAGCTTAATTGTTTCTACTATTCGTCAATGATTTCCAGAGTTTTCTTTCAACGTTTCCGCTAAATAATCGCAATCCATGTAATACAGAGAAAGGCTATTTATTGGTAGACACAAGGGAGGGTTGTAAGTCACATTGATGAAATGGTTTCGATCTACTCTAAACAATTTGACGTGATTACTTGATATATATGGGTAGTTTGTTCACGCAACTACTTTTTCTCTCGGATGATAGTATATGGACAACACGTAGCTAGGTGTTTGTTTAAATACTACTAGGTAAGCAAACAACATGACCTACGGGATGGTGGGCATGTGCGGGAAAACTGTGATTAATTATACTTCTTTGAAGCTACAAAGTTGTACCACACACTGAAGGAAGGTATGTAGATATATCGTTCTTGAATAGCAAAATATCAATTGTTCGATCTGAATTTTACCGGTATTTAGATATCTGTGGATGCGTCAGTGGAATGTGCATGACTATGTTCCGTTTCCCTTTCCTTTCTTAGTTCGCAAACTCATTCGACTCATTCTCACTTCTTTTTTTAATCTCCTTCGCAGTGCGATGGAGCTGCAGGTTCAGGTGCGCACTGTTTGTCCCTTTTTTGTGTTTCGTTCGCGAAAAAGGTACACATTTCAGCTACATTAGTTAACAACACTTAAATACACGCTTTTTTCTTTTGTTTAAAACACATTAATAGATTGTTTCCATCTGTTGTTGTCCTTTGGCATAAATGGTTTTGTCGGATAGCTTAGAAGCTGCCGGTCTCGGTCGTCTGAATGTCAGCCGCGGCTAGAGACCGGATGGGCGGGGAAGAAACCCTTCCCGACCCATCTTTAAGAGCATCATTTTTTAACAGGAAAATCCCTGTGGCCGGGAAAAAGGGAAAACATTTCCATCTTTACGTCGATTTGGCCGTATGGGACGGTCATGTACCGCGATTTACTGCGGCTTTTTGTTTGCTTCACGTTCCCGCTGGGCAGCACGCTCAGCAACGTCAATCACGCCAATGTTGCAACTTGCCACAAATCCGTGGATCACCGAAATGCCTGTCTTGACGATGGCCACCGGGAACGAAACAATGGCAAGCAGTTTAAACGTAGAGAAGCCCAGCAGCAGCGGACCAGGTGTAAAGTGTAACAGATAAAGTGCTGCATAGAACAGCTCGTTGAACAGACACATGAAGCCAAGCACTGTACGGTTGGTGTAGTAGACACGCATAATCGGATTACCGGACATGTCGATAAACTTGTGCGACGTCTTGCCCTGAAGGACCGTGCTGTGGAAGGTAGATCGTTATCATTAGTCACACCACTGTTGCAGATATGCTGTGTTATATCGTTGCTTTCGCTTACGTATGCAAATAGAACCAGTGGCATGCTACATCAATTGCCATCGATAGTTGGAACCAGAACATGTACTTCGGATAGAAGTAGCTGAGCGTCACCAGTAGGCCGCATGTACCGCACCGATCGGTAAGCTGGTCCAGCATTGCACCGAATTTGGTGGCTAAAAATCATAGATAAAGAGCACCTCATTACTATCTGCGTTATCGAACAGCACTGCTATATCAAATATCCCCAATAGAGATAATTCGTTCGCTTGATTCGCTCGTTATGCAACATCAGTTAATCCACACGCAAACGCGCTGGGACACGGAAATGGATGTGGCGGCAAGGCAAATGTTTCATCGATTTTGTTCAGCGTATTATGCGTTGCGCGGTCCGAATACTTACATTGGTTGAAATGCCGTGCCGCATGGCCATCTAGTGCATCGAGCAGTACGCTGATGATGTAGCACCAGCTGGCAATCACATAGTCGGTGGGCATATAGTAGAAGGAAACAATTGCCAACACGATCCGTGCATAACCTGTGCCAACAAATAAACAAATAGCATAATGGTGACGCAAAGCTGGGTAACAAAAGATTCCATGCTGGCGCTCTCTTACCGATGATGTTGGGTACGAAGAGATAAATGTTTTCCTGTTCTTGCTTTACCTCCATCGTGGATAGTACTGGTGGATATTATTCACTCGTGCCCTATGCCCAAGGGAAATGCACAAAACTGGCGTTTTTCTACGAGAACAATCGTACGCGTACGCAAGGAAAACTGCGCGATAGAATTTTACCCCCGCTTCCGTGCAGTTGCGAGCAAAAGTGATTCGATTTTTGCACTGTTTATGTTTAGACTTTTCCTTGACAGCTGTGAGTGATGATTGTCATTTGTGCGTCATTTGTGGACGTAAAATTCATGCGGTAATCCCATAGTTAGTGATGACATTAGCGTTTTCTATAGTTCGGTGGTGAATTGAAAAGTTTTTTCTGAAAGTGAAGAAAATGGTATTTTTTTAAAATAAATTTTGAGTTTGAGTGAAGAAGAGAAATTGATTCAATGTGTTTTCACTAACTCTCAAGGTGCAACTAGATGAGCGCTGCGACATGTCGCAATTGCGACTTAACTGTTAATCGATTGTCAAATCGAAAATTTGAACTGTCAAAAAAGTCGCAAGTGGTTTTGTCGCGCTGTTTTGCTCGAGTGGAGCAAAACAGCGCGACTTTTCATTTGCGACAATTTTGTTAACATTTTGAGTGTTACCGCTTTTTTAAGAGGACGCTATCTTCCAATTGTTCTTGCAGAAAGGTGCTGGTAAGTGTATTTTGCAGAAATAAACCGTGTTTTATGAAATATTCTACAATATAATTCCTGCGAAATTTAACGTGAAATTACACGACAATTTCCAAATTTGACAGTTTCGACAATTGGAATTTGCGACAAATCGCAATTGCGACATGTCGCAGCGCTCATCTAGTTGCACCTTCAGTTAAAAACTCGATGTGGCAATTCCTGATTAGTTAATAAACTCACCAATTTATTTTACTCGATTGTTTGCGCCTGTTAGTTAGGCAATACGCACAACTTATCAGGAAAATCAATTGCATATACCACAGGATAAATTTTAAATGTTTATTTTTTTGTTCTTGCAGAGCGACCAGGATGTGTTGTTTGAATTTGAAATGTTCATAGGTAGTAAATTTTGTAATTAGCAATAAATCACTCTCACAAACGAACCTTGAACCAGCGCACAAGCTTCAATAAAGCATTTGAGTAAAGTTGGTAAGAAGAGCGTTGTTGGTGACTCACCCGTTGGTGCATATGCTTAAACATGCATATGGTTTTAATTATTTTTTTTAGTAAGTTTTGTTATAATCAACTTTGCTTTAATTCAATTACTTGCTCATAATTTAATATATTTACTAAATTATCAATCACTGCCATTGTTTCTTAAAGTCGAAATCCATTGTCAGCTAATCGAGTGCATATCCATCGTTAACATGTGGCAGGTCACAGACATAAAATATACGTGGTAGTCCGGTGTCATACCCATGGCATGACCATCCCACCTGCAGCCAGCAAGTTACAACCGTTGCACAATAGTGACGCCATTGTACACTTTTTAGAACTTGCCATTATTATTGTTCCTGCATAGTTCTTTCTCACTTGAGTTTAAACCTGTTTTAAAGCTCATCAGCTTTGGATAGAGTTGATGTCTCAGATGTGTATGTGAATATTGGAACTCAAATTCGATCGTCGTAGCAGGTATTTTGAGAGGAGACATTTCCTCAGAATTAGTAGCTAAATTATCAGTGTTGTGAAAGTTGAGCCGTACCAGGTATAATAGATTTGCGATTGTAAGATTGTAAGAGATATTCAACTGAACACTAAACTTAGTTGGTATCTTACTTAGCCTGATTCCAAAGAGCTTGAAAGCGTAAAAGAGAAAAATCTGATTAGATTTCAAGCGTGATTAATTTTTAACAGCTTTAACCTACCTTCATACCTACCTAGTATATTTTATAAGACATCATCCGATTTCGAAGGTGGTGATTTTTTTAGGTAAAACTTGGTCTGGAGAGGTTTTATGGCGAGAGAGATGGTGTAGATGGTAACGGTACCATTCTTATACGATGGGATCGATTATCAATTTCTATCCGGACCGTACCGCCTTACGTAGAACTAAATACTGCTCTACGGATGAAACAGGCCAAGGAATGCCAGAAAAAGTTCATCAAAGCCATCATTTCATTTTAGTTTGGACCTAGGACGCCTTCTCAGTCCGTGTGGATGACCCAAAAAAACTATACGCGCTGGGTCGTCCAGTATAATTCGGGTAAAATGACTAAACCACCGGAGCCTGGTGAATCTGTTAGTCTTTTCAATGGGGTAAGATACAAAGTTTCTTGAAATTCTCATCGGATCATCTCCTATTTCGTCAAAACCTCCAACGAACCTGGTGAATCTGTTAGGCTTTTCAATGGGGTAAGATACAAAGTTTCTTTAAAATTCTCAACGGATCATCTCTTATTTCGTCAAAACCTCCAACGAGGCTGTTGTAATGGACAATATTTGTTTACGTATAAGAAAGTTTTGAAATAAAAAAAATTATAAATCATAAGGGAAATTTTTTATGTAATTTTTGTTTTGAAATAAAAAAAATTATAAATCATAAGGGCAATTTTTGGTGCAATATTCCATAAGTTTACAATCCGTGTTATATGCCGTCTGATTGTATTGAAGTCTATAAACCCCAATCGATTTCGACGATTAATGTAGCGTATCCTAATGGGCTCACCCGTTAAATGACATTCTTTGCTAGGCTGATTCATTGATATTTCGTATAAAAGTTTAAAGATTGTTTCAAAAGCTGTAACAAGTTGCATTAAATCCTTACAAAAGGCCAAATGAAAGGAAAATCTATCAAAAACCAAGGAAGCCTTTCTGATGCGCATTCAAATGTATTTCTTCTGCATCACAAAACATATGTATTTTAATAACTTACATCTTCTAAGAATATATACGGACTTTAATGTGATGGTTCCAGCTTCCACTCATCCCTTTGCCGGTTGGTTGAACCATTAAACTTTCAATTAGTGTATTAAACCCAACACGCGTCGACGATACGGTTGGATGACCATCGCGAGCAGCAAGGCGTGTGTAGCCATTCGTAACCGAGGAGCAGCAGCAGCAGCATTGATTAATGGTCCGGGAAACGGGAACGGTTCATCGGGATCCCGTTTCGCGAAGACTTCGATTGCAAACCGAAAGCGACGTGCTGATGCTGAATGGTTGTGCACTTTTTGCCCATGTAAACCAAACCCCCTTTCCGTGCCAGCATTGCGGAACGGTGGTAACGCTCATCGGTATTGGAATCATGTAGAATCAATTAACAAAATCAATGCATGAATCGATTCGTTCGTGGTTCGATGGATTCATGAACGCTTGTTTACATTTCATTAAACCGCAGCAAGTACCTCCGTCTCTTCGTTTAGGTCCTTTTCCCTGATGCTTGCAAGCTTTGCAAATGGAGATATTTGTTCGTTGAGAAAAAAAGTTGTCAGAATTCCAACATTTGCTACGAAATGATCGAGAAAAACGGGATCCACCAACATAAACGTTCCCCCGAGAGTGGAATAAGATCCGGAAATAGAAGATAAAACTGAAACACTCCATCGGTTGGTGCGTTGCGTTGTGAAAGCTTTCGGAGCTTTCCCCCCCCCCCCAAATTTCCCATCACCATTCGCCAAAAGTGCGAATACGTAATAATCCTATATTATTTATCACTTTTACCATCCCACCATCGTCTGCTTCTTCTCTATTCGAGGGGGAAAAAAACTTTTGCATTTTGCTTCACCCACTTGTAATAGATACACATTTGATTTCTATTTTCACAACTTTCCCAACAACATTCCCTAGCGATGACCCGGCCTAGACATTTGGGCGTTTGAAGGAAAAGCAAATCTTCCACCGACGTGTGTGAAAGATTGGTTGAAATAGATAGCTATAAAAAGTACGATTTATCGATGTGGGAGCCTTGAACGTTCTCGTTTCGGAATTTGGGATCAGACGGTATCCGAAACGCGGGCGGGACATTCGAAGATTGTTTGGTAGCCGGCACATATGTATCAAATAAAAATATCACAACTTTCACTCCCTCCCTGGGGAAGAAGGATGGATGGAGCGAATGAAGTACACATCATCCATCGAGTCCGGCTCACGCACGGTTCAAGGAACGAATTGTTTTTTTGTTTTGCATAAATCGTTGAAATGAACCAACGAACCATAACACAGACATACGTAGATATCCTGAAGTGGGTAGTATGGCAAGGAAAAAAAAAGGGAAACGAAAGTAACACCAAGCGTTGGGATATAACATCAGATCAGATGGACGACGAATGCTAGGGGGCAGGGAACACGCGAGGAAACATGGTCCTGGCACGTGGTGAAGGGGAATTCATCGTTGAGTTTTCCTGACCTGGCGCAACGATTTCCGGTTAGCTGAGCGCCACTGCAAGAGAGATACTTCAAGCAAAACGCAGCACGAGTAGGTACGTACCGTTGGCAGCCAAAAGGACATCGTGTCAGGGGAAGCTCTGTATACGGAGTGCGTCGACGCCATTGCTTCATTTTGGGTGAGTGAACCGAACAGAAAAGTTGGGGAAGTTTGATCGTTTTCGTCGATTCTTTTTTTGAATACAGGCGAACCGCAAGGCAAGGAACCGTACTCGGACAATTTGTGTCGCAGCGGCAGGTCCACCTTTGGGTTCGTGCTGGGTGATGATGAATATATGTATATAAACCTTGGTTTACATTTTTTTTTTACTTCTAAAGAGGGACAGATTAGCACGACAAACACGTTGCACCTGAATGGCATACTGAGCAGGGTGGCACAACTATCAGTCCCCCAGCATTCAAGGTTACGTGGGAAGGGTTGGGATGAGAGGAAGTGTGGAAGTGGTGCATATTATCCTCATTGGTTTGGGGCCTAGCGTACTGGGATGATTGTCACCGCGTGTAGACTGGGACGGATTTTGTCAGCTTTGCGTGACCTGGTGCTGGTAAAGTCCGATTGTTGGAAATACAATAACCTAAAAAGCAACAGCAATCTAGTCACGAAAAAAGGGGTACTACCTGCCAAGCTGTACGTACTGCTCATACTCTGCTATATTACATCGATAAACTGGCGAGTGGAGTGACGCGTACCGTACGTACGGTAACCCCGGTTCCCCGGTTAGGGTTGGAAGAGCATTTTAAAATCCGCAATGCAGCAACAATGGTGGTTCTGTCCCGGGGTTTTAGGTCTGGATCTCGCCGTTTGTTGTCCTGGTGACTGGTGTACTAGAAAGAGGAGGGGGTTTTGGGTACGGATGCTACGGGCCGAGCCGCAAGATGTCGGTCAGGCGAGAAATCTAGCCCTCATTTACATCGAACCGGATGATCAATCTAGCGAGCAGAGCACCGAACGAGCACACAAGCTTGCAGCCACAAGAAGTGGCCTTCGATGGTTGGTTCGGTCATCCGGTTGGACATTGGGTTTCGATGAGTCCCCGGAGAAAAAGGAAGCCGGTCCACATTCCGGTACCTTCTTGTTCAAACCTACTCGAAGACACGCCGTGCTCGATGTTTCTCCATTGTCGATAGGGTGGCCCACCACCACTAAACGGAGCTGGTTGGGTTTCATAAATTCGAAAATGCAATTTTCATATACATTGTGCAACGGAAAAAAGTGGGTTAGCTTCTGTGGTTCACGGATGGATGGGCTTGATGTTCGGATTCATGTTATTTTAAAAGCTATCTGCTGTTAGTTCGTTTAGCTTAGTATGGATATGCAATCCATTTAAGCAATGGATAGGGCTGTATTAAGATAAATTGGATGAAGGGTTTGGAAGCTTTCTACATTAAAAATTTAAACCCATTTGGTGGATTTCTTCTACATTCTGTATAAATGATGTTATCAACTTTACTACTATATCTCCATGCATTGTATCATTTTGTGAATCATCCATAGATGATGTAATGGATTGTTAAAGTATGGCCCACTTGAACGGTGTTTAACGAAAAACGGGTCAAAAGTATAACAAAAAAAAAACCTTCCATCTGTTGGGAATATATTTTAACCATTTTTTTCTGTGCGAAACTTCAATATCTATACATATGTCTGAAAAGACAGTTTTAATGTATTCCAATGTAACGGCCATTGTGGTTTTAGCAGTTACTCTCAGTGGAATTGAAAATGATACATCTACAGAAAAAAAAATCTATCAATGAGAAACACGTGCGTAAATGTTTGAGTGTATGACACAAATGTAAAAAAAAACTATTTTCCAGAATGTTTCACATGGCTGTGGGAAATTTTTTAATTTTTTTTGGAATTAAGTGGTAAACTAATTAATTAACTAATTGCTATATTTTTATTATGATATCAGATTGAAGCAGTGAGTTGAATATAAATGAGCTCTAAATGCTATGCATAATATATGCTCAAAATTGGATTAGGATAAAATTAGGCCAAGCTGTAGATATTTAAATTTTCTATTTATTTTATTATTACGGCTTTAACCGTATTATTAAGCTGTACTATACGTTATGTACTTTAATGAGGTTTTTTAAATATCAAAATGGTTAGGTCGGTTTAATACATGTCAAAAATTATAAATAAATAAATATTAACTGAAAAGAAATAAATAATAACTTAACTTACAAATAGGTAAGTAATGCTGGGGTCGTGGGGTAGTTGAGTCGACCATGTGGTAAAAAAACAATATTTAGTCATCTCCAGTTGGGCTGTACACTAGTGTTGAATATTCCAGTCAGTGTAACTTCTCCGATTTTGAAAAGATTTTTTGATTTACGATGTTCTGGCGCAAAGGTGATAACCTCCAAAACTCAATCAGGATCAAATATACCAATTTTCAACATGTATGCATTTCCTTTATTTTACATTATTTTGTGTCATACGACTCTCGAAAAATAAATAAATTAAAAAAAAAACACCCTGAAATAGGTTATGTATGAGCCCTTTAGTGTAATGTACGTAGACCCAAGCAAGATGATTGAAAACCTTGAATCCAACGAACTTTGAGAGAGATCTCTCCTATAGCATGGGGATATTCGCTTAAAAGTTACGAGATCCAAGTCTAGACATTATGCGAATGAGCGCACCAAAGATATCAGAGAATCAAGGCTTCAAGGAAACATTAAAGAGTCTTCGTTTACAAAAAAAAAAAACCTACTTGCTTATCTGTGTCACAAATGCTTAGCATATACCATGCAGTGAAACTGTGGAGCACATAAGTGTTCGTGATGTAAGGTGTGCCGAACAAAAAATGGCCCTCGGGAGACATTCCTTTTCCAGGATTGATCTGTTCGCATTATAACTGCCAAGACTACCGTAAAATGATTTCAACATCCGAATATCCAGAATGATATTTAAAAAATTCAACACAAAGCTGTTGAATAAATAATAAATGAATCTGAGCTTTTGATAATTTATAAAACATTGACGTAAAGAACATTACTTCCTTTCGTGTTAAAATATTTTTAGAAAAGTTTACTATAATTTTGGTAAAATAAAGACAGTTTGCTTTAAGTGTAAAAAATATCATCATATCAGATGATCAGATGATCAATGATCGGTGATTATACTCATCACATACTCAATGAAGAAATGGATCCGTTTAATAATACACATTAATGGCACTTTTTATATTCCTAAATCTAACTAGATGCGAGACGCTTGCGAACAGCCGACCGGAGCAGACGTGTTTACACTTTGCTCTCGCCTTGGTATTGGAGTTCTACAAAGCTTTTTCTACCTTTGGCGTGCCTCTGGTAGAAATTAGTGGAGTGCTCACAGCAGGTGTTACATCAGCGACTTGGAAGTGGAATATTGTGCTTGTGTGTGTGTGATCGTGCTAACAACAGTGAAGTGGTGTCGCGTTCCGAATTACTCTGTGATTGGATGTGGCTGTGCTTTATGTGTTGTGTTTTGTGATCCCTACGAGCGCGAATTCTTTTTTAATAAAGTGTTCTCTGTGACACGAGTGTTAGCTTGTGATTCCAGTGAAAATCTGCCCCTTTTGTTTATTAATTTATTCATTGATCCAATTAAGTTGCCTTCTGCGACAAATTGCCAACGGGTTCTTGTAAATTATATCCAGTTCTCTCTTCTCTTCTTTCTCACTAATTTCCAACGGCATTCTAATCGCCTTCTGCGTTAAGTGGATCATTTTAAATTTGGATCAAATTAAGTTGCCTTCTGCGACAATTTTACCGACTAGTGAAATTGAGAACATTCGTGAAAGTGTCTGGTGCGCGAAGAACCTTCAGTGGCGCGTGCGTGTGCGACTAAGTGCAAACAAGTGCAAGTGGGAGGCGTCCGCGTCTGTTGATTGCCGTATTTTTTTGAGTTATTGTCTTCCACGATAATTCACGGATATTCTACAGGCGGCGTTGACGCCCCAAGTTGGTGAAGCCCTCTGCCAAACCAGTCCCGCTTTAGTGAGTGCCAGTGTATTGATTCAACGGATAATTAAGATCAATTGGGAGGTGACCGCGTCTGTGGGTAATCGTTTTGATTTGTTGTCTTCTACAATAAATACGCGGATTTCCGACGGACGGCGTCGACGCCACAAATTGGTGCGGCCCTCTGCCAAAACCAGTCCCAACTTAATTGTCCTAGTGCTTGTGCGTGCGTGTGGGTGTGCTCCAGAGATTGATCCTCAAGCGACGAAGCATCCCACAAGTGCCAGCGCAGATTCAAACCGGCATGTCCTAGACATTTAAGATAGCAGAAATTTTAATTCATAAATTATTCCCAACACTCAATAACATTAACCATAAATCCGTTAAAACCTTGCCTACCCAAGTACAAATCCCCTGTCCCCATTTTAAAAATCGCTAGGAAAACCCACAAGAATTTCAAAAGTCCAGAGCAAAAACCCATTCACAAACACACAACATTTAGCCCTAACCCATATTAAAATAGCATACACGGACCAAACCCACACTTCCCTACGCTCAAAATATTTTTCTCCTTTGCACCTGCCACACCCTCCTAAAATAATATTTAACAAAACATACTAAACCCCTTTCCCACGCGCAAGGTAGTTTCTCCCCCCTCGCCAAACTACGTACGCACTTGCTACCTTGTACCCGTAACGGGGGAAATCCCACCAGCCAGCATCCTCTGCTTATTCACCATTCACTATTGCACCTGCCACACCCTCTAAAATAATAATCAACTGTACGCACTAAACCCCCTTTCCATGCGCAAGGTAGTTTTCTTCCCGCTCGGTAGTTTATTCCCACGTACACACTTGCTACCTCCTACCCGTAACGGAAAAAACCCCATCAACTAGCATCCCTTGCTTATTCTCCCATCCGTAGCTCCCATCCGTCACTTCTCTCTCTTACACCCAAATAACCAACTCACCACTCACCCAACAATTAGTTCACTTACTAATTCATTCATTTAAATCTCAAACTAGGAGTTCCGTTCCGACACAATATCTCCTAAATTAAGCCTTAACTTATTAATTCTTTTACCATCACATCAACATAAAAACTAATCCCTGAATAATTTTCTCCCTGGAAATAATCAATCTTCACTCAAAGTATTCTAATAAATAAATAACAATATATTAGGTTTCCGTAGACAAATCCAAATCCCCTTCAAAATACCCTACTGTACACTCTAGAATTAAAATTTCCGAATATTAAACCAGTTTCGATTTACGACCTGAACCTACCAAATCCGAAAATACTACTATTTATATATATTTTCTTCTGCATATCCACAACATTTTTTCTCTCTCACGTTTAGCACAAATTAAATAATACTATTAATTTATAATCTCCCCCCCCCCCCCCCCACATTATAAACAAGACTACACTCTCCTTCTTTTACTACAATTGCAGCTCTAATTCTCCTATTTTCTTACAGTCAAAATTCTCACACCCATCCCATATATCCGTTAAACCCACAAGGCAATACTACACTCTCCTCCTCTCTTATACTTTCAGCCAAAATCCTCATCCCCTCATAACTAATTTACCAAATCCCCTTCCACTTGTTAACAATACTACACTTTTCCTCTTCTCTATCTCTTATCAGTGCTAATTCTTTTCTTATTCATAAAAAATCCTTAAATTCCTCCCCTCTATCAAACAATACTACACTCTCCCCCTCTTCTTATATTTCCAGAAAATTGCTTAACCTACCCCCCCCCCCCCGTTATTAACAATACTACACTCTCCTTCTTCTCTTTTATTTCAGGAAAAACCTCTTAATTCAACCCTCCTCCCCCAAAAAAAAAAAAAGCAACACTACACTTTCCCTCTGTTCTTATAATTTCAGATAGAACCCCTCCTACCCAATTAAACAATACTACACTCTCCTTCCTCTCTTCTCTTCCAGGGAAAAACCTTTCACTTTTATCCATATCCTCCAAAAAAGGCAATACTACACTTTCCCTCTGCTCTTATATTTCCAGGTAAAAAAACTTCATCTGCTTCCACTATGGCCCCAATGACGCGCAGTACCTCCAGGTCGCAACTGACCGCATCGCCCAAGCGACTCTCGGGACCGGCCCGGGTGACCTCCAGAGGACGGGCCTCCCTAAGCACGGCGACCCCGTTGATGTCAACCAGACAAGAGGCCCTACTCACTCGCCGGATGACACTAGGCTCCTCGCCGGCCGTGCCAACCCTTCCATCAGCGGAAGCTTCCGCACCTTTGAAAAGCACTTCGAAGGTTGGACTGGGCCTGGCAAAGCGGTCGACGTTGCAGCCGGTCATCGAGGGGAGTGCTGGACCACTGGTTACATCTACGGCTGGGCGCAGCTTGGAGGACTTCCTGGAACGGTACCCCGTTGGCAACAGTCCCGCGAATGATTTAGAGCGGGCAATGGCGATACTGACTGGCTTAATCCGTGACATACGGGACGGACAGAAGACAAAAGGACTCCCCACTATGCCAAAAGACTGGGCACTCAAATTCAGGACTACCTTGAATTTGATTGCCGATACAGACGACAAAAAAAAGACGGGAAATCAAGACAAAACAACAATGACGGACGTTCCCGAATCACCGCCACGTGCAGTGGACGAACTACCGGAACTCATTGTGACACCGGTTGAGCGGCAGTCCACGGGTAATGTAGGTGAAGTGGCCAGGTCTTCACTCGTGGAGGCCCAGCCTGCACCCCAGTCTCCCAGAAAACAGCTGTCTCCCGGTCCGACCAAAGAGGAGGTGGAAGAGCTGATGCACACGACGGAATTGATCTTGGAGGCCAACAACAAGCTTCTGCTTAAGTTGAACGCTGTAAAACAGTGGACACAGGAACAAACACAAGCACAAACACAGATAAACCAAACATCAGACAACCCAAACAGCAAAGACACCACACAAACAGACAAACCAACAAACACACAGGACACCCAAACAAACAACCCCTCGACCCACACAAACAAAATGACAAAAACACCAAAAGACACAAACACCAAAACACAAACAAACAAAAAGACCGAAACCACACAAAACTCTGAAACAGACATCCCCACGACCACGGACACACCCTTGACCCTCTCAAACGATGAGACAAGCAACATAACAGATAAACACACAGACACACAGACAGCCAAAAAGACAAAGAAACGCAAACGCAGACAAAACAAGAGCAAGACTACGGGCAACAGACAGGACCAGGACAAGTCTCAAGAACCGGCACCCGAATGGACAAAAGTTCTGAGCAAACAGGCCAAGCGACGGGCACGGAGGAAGCAGCGGAAGCAGGAAACAGTGGCGCTTGACGCGAACCAGCATCAGCAGCGGCAGCAACCGGAGCATCAGCAACAACCAAAACAACCGAAGCAGCGCGCGCATCGCGTCCCAGATGCGTTGGAGTTGGAAACAACGAACAACACAACACAGGACGAGATGATGCGCATCCTCAAGGAAAAGCTGGGGGATGATCGGCAGAAAGTGGAGCGTGTAAGGATGAATTTCCAGGGGAATATTCTTCTGGAACTGTCCTGCAAGAGCCACGACGAGACGCTTGAGATGTGGCGGAAAGTGTCCGAAGCACTGGAGGGCAAAGCGAAAGCCCGACCACGGACCCCCACAACTCGCCTCACCTGCACGAACATTCCACCAAGCTGCACCAACGAGGAAATTGCAACGGACCTAAGCACAGCCCTGGGAGTTACGATCTACGCGGACCAGATCAGTACCGTTAAATCCAATTACGGAACGCTGGTCGCATTTTTCGGATGCCCAGAGGTGGCAGTAACGGACGACGTGCTACTAAAACAGCATGTTGTCGGATTCAGCCAGTGCTGCCGGTTCAAGAAGGTTGAGGTGAAGCGCCAATGCTATCGGTGCTACGAGTTTGGCCACATTGCCACTCACTGCCGTGGGAAGGATCGGTCAAGCAAGTGTCATCGATGTGCGGAGACTAAGCACTCAGGACCGTGCACCAAGGAACGGAAATGCCTCGTCTGCAAGGGCCCGGAAGCAATCGGGCACTCGTTCGGACAGCGCAACTGCCGCCAAGTAGGAGAAGGGGTAAAAAACCGGCCTCGTCATGATTAATGTCCTTCAACAGAACCTTAATCACAGCCAGCTGGCCCAGGACATGCTGATGCAGACTGCTCGGAACGAAGGCTGCGACATAGTGTTGATCGCCGATCCATATCGGATTCCGGAGAACAACGGTAACTGGGTCGCGGATCCGACGGGCAGAGTTGCAGCAGTATCGACAGGAAGATACCCTATCCAACGCATAATCGAGAATCGGCGGGATTACTTCGTCGTGGTCGAAATGCGTGGTATCGTTTTCTGCTCCGTGTATCTACCTCCTGTGGGGTCCGATTTGTCAGTGGAGGATTATCGACGCAAATGGACCGAAATTGCGTCGGTGATTCCGCGGAATCGGGACACCGTGATCGGCGGGGACGTCAACGCCTGGTCAGGAGCGTGGGGGATGGAACGCAGACACAACGATGGAGAACGAGTTCATAGGGGAGCAGTGGTGATGGATGCTATGGCATCACTTGAGCTAGTCTTGTTGAACCGGGGCAACCGGCCAACCTGGAGCAACAACAGTGGCCGTAGTTCCATTATCGACGTTTCCTTCTGCAGCTCGTCTCTTCTGGGGGAAAATAACTGGCGAGTCTGCGACGAAAATCCAAGTGACCACAATACCATCAAGTTTGCGGTCGGGAGGACGACGACGCAGCGTAACCTGGGACGCAGTGCACAGCAGGCTTCGGAGAGCAGATGGGCAACCCGGTATTTCAACAAGGACTTGTTCGTTGAAATATTGGGGTCACTGGACATCTACAACCGCACCCTCTTGGCGGACGAGTTGACAGAGGCAATGTCAACCGCCTGCGACGCGACGATGCCGAGATTGCCAGCAGCACGGGGAGGACGACGATCGGTGTACTGGTGGAATAACGAGATTTCCCAGTTACGTCGCACTTACATCGGGATGCGGAGAAGACTCAGGCGAGCCCGAACGGAAGAGCAGCGACAGGATCGCCGTCCGGCGTACACAGCAGCGAGAGCAGCACTGGAGCAAGCGGTCAAGCGGAGCAAGAAGGAGCAGGGCGATCAACTTCCGGAACAGCTGGGGCCCCACGGATTCGGGCCAGGCTACAAAATCCGGAGGCAGATGTGGCAAGGAGCCCGAGTACCGATGGAACGGGATCCAGCCAAGCTGCAGCACATCGTCGGCGAACTTTTTCCGGTGCAACCGCCCATGGAATGGCCCACGGCAACAGGATTGACGGACGAGGACACGGCACGGGATGCCGTTACCGAGGACGAGCTGGTGAGCATTGCAAAATCGCTCAATCCCCAGCGTGCCCCAGGAGACGACAACATTCCGAACGTGGCCTTGATTGCGGCGATGACGGCGTTTCCACGCGTCTTCATGAGAACGTTCCAGCATTACATCGATTCCGGCCACTTCCCCGTCGAATGGAAGAGGCAACGGCTAGTGCTGTTCTCGAAGGCCGGGAAACCACCCGGAGAATCACCGTCGTACCGGCCAATCTGCCTGCTGAGTGTTCTGGGAAAAGTATTGGAGCGACTCATACAGCGCAGACTTACGGAGCATCTGGATGCAACGGGCGGTCTCGCTGATGCCCAATACGGATTCAGGAAAGGACGCTCAACCATGGATGCCATCAACAGGGTGATTGCCAACGGAAGGGTTGCGCTCGACAAGAAGCGCAGGGGCGATCGACTGTGTGCGATGGTGACAATCGACGTGAAGAACGCCTTCAACACGGCCAACTGGACAGCGATCGGAGCAGCTCTGCAGCGAAGGAACACGCCACCGTACCTCCAGGCGTTGCTGCGGAACTACTTCACGAATCGCACGCTCCACTACGAAACGGATGAAGGAATGGTCTCGTTACCAGTATCGGCAGGTGTCCCGCAGGGTTCGGTTCTAGGACCAACACTGTGGAATGTTATGTACGATGACCTTCTTCGTTTGGAGCTGTTCGGAAAGCGTGCGGACATTATAGGGTTTGCTGATGATGTGGCGTTCACCCTTATAGGGAGGGACCCGCAGGAAATCAGCAACCTTGCTACGAGGAATCTGGAGATGATCGAGCGTTGGATGGATGGAGTGGGATTGAAGCTGGCCCATCAAAAGACCGGCTACATGATCTTCTGCACTCATCACAACCCGCAGGTAGGTCAACTACGTGCGGGGGGACACACGATCGTATCCACGGAATCGCTCAAGTACCTGGGGGTCGAGCTCTGCCGCAAACAGCACCACGGTCGGCATTTGGAGAAGGTTTGCAGCAAGGCATCACGTATCACGAATGTCTTGACCGCTCTGATGCCGAATAAGTGTGGCCCAAAAAGCAGCAGAAGGAGACCCTTGGTTAACGTTGGGAATAGCATTGTCCGTTACGCGGCACCATCGTGGGGACGGACGCTTCTTCAGAAGGACGTTCACCGGACCACGGTTCAGAGGACGCACCGCACAGGAGTTCTTCGAGTGGCCAGTGCCTTCCAAACGGTCTCCTACGATGCCGCTTGCGTGGTCGCAAGCACTATCCCGTTAGTCCTTCTCCTAGAGGAGGACATCCGCTGCCACGACGAAAAGGTAGCGAGGGGAAGTCCAGGACCAGACATACGAAAGCGGCAAAGGGAAGAGACCATGGGACGCTGGCAACAACAATGGACAGCCGGAGCGGGGCAGCCGAGATCGCCGGGGATGAAGACGAGGAGAATTATCCCGGACATTATGTCCTGGGTAAATCGCAAGCACGGAGAAATTGATTTTTATCTCTCTCAACTCTTTACAGGGCATGGGTTTCTCCGGAGCTACTTCGTCGAAAAAGGCATCCTCGACGGCTCGCCAAACTGCCCGGTGTGTGAACACCAAGTGGAAGATGTCGACCACGTAATGTTCCACTGTCCACGGTTTGCTCGAACCCAACACGAGATGCAGCAGCAGAGCCACACCCGCTTGACGATAGAAAATCTTGCAGCGGAAATGTGTGCCAACAGCAACACATGGGAAGCAGTCCGGACCGCCGCAAGGACCATCTTCAGAAACCTCCAAGTGAGATGGAATGAGGAAAGTCCACCTACGGCCAGACGGAGACGACAACAACGCCGGCGGAACACGGAACAAACGGGACAGCAACAGCTACCGCCGTAACCGCACCAAAGGATGACGACAACGGAAGCAGCAGCAGCAGCAACGAGTAACCAGAGCAGCAGCAGGAGCTAGACCCCACCGGAAGTAGCGGCTACGGACGGGCGGAATTAAGCAGCAGCAGCGGAAGGAAGGCACGAAGCAGCAGCAGCAGCTGAGACAACTAGGACGGATGACGCAGTAGCAGCATTGGAAAGCAGCAGCGCGTCAACAGGATGGGTGCATCGCACAAACGTTCCTGCATGGAGTACTACGCACATCAAGCGCATCGGCAGGGTTCGGATCAGGTCGAGGAGTGGTTTAGTTAGGGTCCCATCGGCTGCCGGGTCCGCTTCTCGGGCCCAGCGTCACGATGAATCCCACATAACCCATCTCGGAGGGATTGGTTTGTAGCCGCAAGCCGCCCTTCGAGGTGGGTACCTTTTGAAGGTTCCCTCCCCGTTAACAAAAAAAAAAAAAAAAAAAAAAAAAAAAAAATCTAACTAGATGCTAAAAGGGATTTTATATTTACTCAAATATGAAAGAATTTCTTCAGATTTACTAAATTTAATTAAACAATTTTACTGTGTTTAACTTGCTTGGTTAACTTTTTCTTTTGGCTTACTCAGCAGATCGATTTCCTAATCATTGATATACGTTCACTATCGTGCAAGATCCCATCCCTACCGTGACAGCAACAAATCCCAACGTGTCGCAGTACAATTTTCACCCCAAAAACGGCGCATCGAAAAGTTATGGTCGCGTACGCACACTGTAGCACTGAAGCGTCATGTATTGGCTGCACATCGTCACTGTTCCAGGTTTGCGAGCTTGTGCGAATTAAACTTTTCCCGTTTCGATCCGACCCGAGCATTAATTATGTATACGTGGCTTTGCATACGTACGTAAGATTATCCACGGAGCGAACCGAGCCCATCCTTTCCAAAAGGGGTGACATTCTTCGTCACCGATGCCCGAGGGGTTTTTGACTTTCTCGCTGCAACATTGCAGGCACCTCTGGAGCAACGATGCAGTCTTAGAATCGAGGGTGTGTGTGTGTACCCATGGGAGGTGGCACATTCAAGGACAGTGTGCATATCGTCAATGTGCATACATGGTAAACATTTGCACAGTGCTGCACCAATGTGGCAGAAGTACCAGCAGCAGCAGCAGCACCAGCAGCACCAATGCATAGCAAAGCAATGCAGTTACCAATTTTAATTTCTTCCGTTGGTGCATTGAGATGGAAATTTGCCGCTGTAGCCGTAACCGTAACGATTTCCGTGTAGGTACGGGAAAGTTGGTACCTCGGAAGCGGATTCTGTCATCCTGTGGTGTAAAGCAAAAGGTGTGCAACAGAAACGCTTGTTTGTTTGGTTATGGAATGGTAGGAGCTTTCATCGTGCTCACCATTTTTCATTAGCGCAATAAAAGCATTCGTGAAAATGTTTGATGGTTAGTGAGCTTGCTGAAATGTTTCTGCAAGGTGTAACAATTTTATTTGTTAATTTCAGCAGACATTCGTTTTCCGGAAGCATAGTTTAAATAGATTAAATTTGTTGCTCTTCTTTTAATATTTCGTTTTGTCTTCATAATTATGGCTCACCCCCCATGAGGTTAATTATGTCTTTTATTGTGCTTTCTTGTCTGATTCCAATTTGAGCCAAACACAAAACTAAAGTTTAAATTCATCCCACATTAATGTGTAACTTGAAGAGTTAATAATGATGATTTCTCGTTGCTCAATTACTTTTCCAATGTAACCGAAAGCCCAATGTCATGCCGGTGCAATCATCATTCTTACTTTTTCTTAAAGAACTTCTCAAAAAGTATTTCTTTCCATTTTCTTTAGATCTTTTACAGCAGAATAAAATTGCTGTGTGACCAATTCTGTTTGCACAGTTCGGTGTCCCGTGGGACTCTTTAAAGCAGTCAGTAGCATTCGAGCTGACCTTCAAAGAAAAATGGCAGAGTGCAGCGAGTAGTTTTGCGTTTGTTCTGTTCTCCCAAACAGCTCGGAAGGAGCATAAACCCCGGAAGGGGTACAGGGCTGGGTGGAAATGGTTGGTAAAAGAAAACGCAAACGCAAAGCAATGTCGATGGAAGAATTATTATCCAGCGTACTCAGCGAAAGAACCCTCATTGCCACCGTTAATGGCACTTTATGGTTTTAGACCCATAACTAACCATAAAACCGACCGCTACCCTTCGACATCCCGTTCCCCACACTAAGTGCATGAGTATGTAAACGTGTGTGTGAGTGTATTTACACAAAACCTTACACAAAATGATGGAACCTGATAGGGCCAGGCACGGAAACCATCAACCAATGCTCCGATGTAATGGTTCCGGTTTTATAGCCCGTATGATTATAACTCGATTAAGATGGCATTATGGTAGGTACCGATGCTCTAGTTTTTAGTGTCCTTTTAAGTGTATGTGTGGTTTTTTTTTTGTTACTCACTTCCTTTCCCAAACCACACTTCTACAGTCACCATTGCAATGCAACGTTTGTCCCAGCTTGGGTGCTCACGGGTCAGTAGCGGAAATCGGACGATCGTTTGCAATTTGATTACGAAACGGATTGCGAGCTTAATCCATTTTCAAGCACAGCATTTATGGATAATTTAATGAGCATTTCTCGGGTTGGTACAGAAGGTAAGCTCTGGTCGTATTTAATGGGAATCGTTTTGAAGAAAAACCCGGTGTTCAGCAAAGTTCCAGCGTGTGTAATCAGCTGCAAGTGTAGCTTCAGTAGAATGGAGAAGGAAAAGCGAGAAAGTAGTTTTGTAAACAGTTGGGGAAAAACAACCGAAGCATCGCTGGCCGGACACAAACATCTGGGTCGGGTGAAGCTTTTGCATCAAAACAAGTGCAGTAAATTGTTGTTTTCCATCTTGGCAGGATTAAATGGAGCAACAATAACACCCACTGGCTGAGGAACCGTTTCCCCAGGAACGTTTCGTTTTGCAAAACTGTGTGCCGTTTTGTGGTGTGGCAATTTCCGGCTTGTGTGCCTTCTTCCTCAAAACATGGCTGGTGGTGGTGGCGGTGGTGGATTCTCTAAAAGGTGAAATAAATTCATTTCACGATAAGCCACGGAATCAAGCGGTTTCGATTACAAATCCTAAGCACATCCCGCACGCTTTGAGGTTTTGCGTTTTGGCCCCATTCTACCAGTATTGCATCTCTTGCGAAGCGGCTTTGCCCGCTACAAATTGAAAAGTAATTTTACCGAAAGAAATTGTACCGTAATTCCCGCCTGATTGGATTACCGGTCATGTTGGCTGATTTTGCGACATCGTAAAGCTTGGCACGGCCGATGCACTGCTAGATGCTGGATGCAGTGTGCTTTACCGACCGACCGGCCTTCATCGTGTACGTGTGTTGCGATGCTTTTTACATACCTCGGACAAATAGTTCTTGCGTTACGAGCAAAGTGCGCCAAGACGATCGATGGTTTACAGTTCTGCACATGATAGTCGTTCAAGTGGTTGTAGGATTTTTTTCTTCTCTTTTGCCTACGACGGAGTAGTAGAAGGTGTTTAACTTTTTTTGAGAGATTTTATTTATAAGACAAAATTATTATTATTGAGTTTAAAAAATTAAATTATTTAGTATTGCGTATTTTAAGCTTTTAGGGTTTAAGGTTTAAAAAGAGCGTGGTGTTTGATAAGAAAAATACATTTTTTAGGATAAAGAAGGATAAATTCACAATGTCTAAAAGCTCAGGAACTCATGACACATGACATGACACAAAAATATCAGAAAATAACGAAGATACAACTTAGAACGAAATATCCTCTCAATGCAAAAGAGGTGAAAACAACAGCAACAAACTCCTTATACAGGAATGCTTTTTTCCAAATAGCGTTGTGCAAGATTGGTAAAAAGAATATTTCCAAAACCTTACATCATTTCACCAAAACTCAACATTTACATACAAAAAAATACTGATAAGTTTTTGATCAGAAAACCACTTTTAATACCACACCTTAATACGTCAGACATTTTGTTCATAAACAAATAAAATTAAAATATTTATATTATTTTCTGATGGTGTGCTGAACAACCTGCCTTTGAAAACACAGAGAAAAAAATATTTTGTAAACACTGGTACTGCCGGTGCTTTCATTTTGACTGGAAAGCTTAATTTTGATCTCGTTAATTTTTGAGGTGATACAAATCTAAATTAGTTAATGCATGTTTTCTAGACATTTATTCTATCATGCAAACCCAAAAAAAACATAACGCAATACAGCTAATATTTTAGCACTATTTTTATAATCAACTGCAAAGCACGCTTTCAATGCTTGTTATTTTTTAGTATTAATTATGGCCTTTTCATATGGGGAATAATTAGTATATTTCAGCGAATTTTCTTTGCTTTCAATTCCTAGTATCATCGTTTTTTGAGCATCTAAATGTATATCTCGCCTTAACTCATGAAGCATTAATTTGAGACACTTCATCTTCTCCTTCTACTTAGTTTTAATGAGAGTTTACCACAATGTTATGGTAATAATTCAACATTGAAAAAATAACATGTAAAATAGAAAATAAAACAAAGGTAATGTATCACGTTTCTGTTTTAAATTAAACTTTTCCATAACATTGTTCATGGCAAAACATTTTATAACACACCAATCCAGCTCCACTTCAGTTCATCCCGGAACAGCACTGTATCCGATTGCCACCGTGTATCGGTTGCAATATGTAGCATTAGTGGCGCTTATTCTTCGCTATGACAGTGTACTCTGCCTTGCCTTAGGGAGCTGCAGGAGTAACGCACCTTAAAGGAACGTTCTACCATCTACCAGGAATCGGTGCAACCAGACTCGCGTCGAAGGTGGAGGGAACGAGCCGAGCGACATAGCAGCAGTGCGACGGATGGTTTACCGAAAGCGATTGAAACATTTTGTATTCTAAGCCATGTTTCAGGCTTAGCTAAGTCGCTTCGGTTGGAAAGGTTTGAGTTTTGGTGACTGGAGGTTTTCTCGTCTACACTACACCGGTACCGCCCGGATGGTGTGTGAAGCACCACCGAAAGGAAACGATACGGTGGGATGCTATGTCAGCATAGAATACACGGTGCGAGTGTTCATGTTGCTGTAGGTTATTTTTGGCATGCTTTTACCGATGGTGAAACTGATGCAGTCACCAGGTTCATAGGTTTGAAGAGAAGGATGTGCATGGATAGTAGAAAAAATCGATATCTTCATAGCGGGACAGACACATCCATCTGCCAGTATCCGAGGTTGTGAGGTGAAACTAAACAACGAAAACTTCACAACACGACCAGGTACGGAGGGTTCAGTGAACGAATCGATAGGGAAGCGTAATTTTGTCCGATGCCCCTACCCAAAACCCGAACCTGTAGGAAAAGGTGAGCTGGCCTAATGCCGACCGCCCCATGTGTGTGAGTTTGTTGTTGTGCAAATGAATCTTTACTCGAGCGATAGAAAAGCGGGTGTTTGATGCTTTTGTGCAGATTCGTTCTTTGTGCAATTATATGTATCTAAAGCCTGACACAGTTCGCTTACTTTACCCTTGCCCTGCCCTGCCAGGTGGGTTCATTTATCCGGTGGTTTTGTCGTGTTTTGTGGTTGCAAAATTATTGGCCAGTTGTGCATGAAGCACTACCAAATGATTCCACGGGACGGTACGCTTCATTATCCGTAGGTAGGGAGCAACTTTTCCGAAAGGAAAGAAACATTGGAATGAAGTTCTTCTTTTGTTTTGATTCAACGGGACGACGGTGTAGTGTTTCTAGAGAGAGGTTTTTTTTTCTCTTTGCTTTTTCCGTTCTTATTTGTGAGGAAAGTAAGTTAGCATCGAGTTAGTAGTGGGTGTCACATAATCAAGGTTTTTCTTCCCTCTGGAGCTCGAGTGATTTGACTTGTGTCGAAGCAAGTTGTAGACAACGGAAAGTCAACTTCTCATCTCCCATCGTGATGTAACATGGTCTGATAAACGTCTCGCTGGGATGAAGTGGTCTTTTCAATTCAGTTGCTGTTAGTCGACAACACACCGAGTTAATTGTGGATCTTTTCATGCTCGGACTAAATAAGCTTTCAACCTCATCCATGCGAGTAGAACTGTGAATGTGTAACAGAGTTTGCAGTAATGAAGGATATTTGTATATTTATGGATGTTTCTTTTTATGCATTTAACACAAAAGAACTCGTGCTTTCCTTTGCTGTGTATGTAACGGATTTGGCATGGTGTTATTTAGCATTTCGCAAACAAGTGTTAACATGTTGTACAAGCAGAGTATGTGTTTAGCCATCTAAGTGAATGTTACTTAAGTGGTTTTTTTAAACGCATTCAGTGTACACATACATATATCCCCGGCCGTATGGAGCAAATCCATTTTCAGCTCGTAATGCCTTAATATCGTTGAGTGGCATCATTGCGAAAGTGAATCGAATGGCAATGAGCTCCGGTGGCTTCTCAGCAATGGTCTTTAACGAACCGTTCACGTCCATCCACACACGGGCTAGTAGTGGTGTTTTGAGTGTTTCGGAGTGAGAGAGGACCGAAAAAAATAGATGCAAATTGACGGATGTATCATTTTCTACCGATGGTCGTGTGTGATGGTATTATGTAATTTAATTCCGCAACCATATCGATAGCGTTCGATGAACGAATGATCGAAGATGAGATGAAAGAAAGTGGATATCACAGAGGCAGTGTTTACCGGAGTGCCGGAGAGTTAACAGCGACCGAGTCTTTGAATTGAATTGAAATTTAGGAACGACCGGTCTCCGGTTGAATACTAATGTAAAAGTGCCGCACGGCAAAGGGATGCCCATGGGCCCGCATGGGTTGATATCCGGGTGGTGCGTCTGTAAAGATATTATTGAATCATTTGAGAGTGGGGTAGTGAATCGTATTTGTCACCGAGATAACTTCATAAATTTAACTGAACTGCTGGAACTTATCTCTAAACATAGTGTGGAACGATTCAAACGTTAAACACAACGCAAAGGATAATTCGTGTTAATGTTTAAAGTGTTCCATACGAACATGGAAACAGTTTGAATGTATAGGATCGTACAAAGCATTCAGTCTGACACATTACAAAACCACTTATATCAGTGTGTGAGTGCTTTTCCTCACTGGACTAGAATTAAACATAAAAACTGTAAAAATTTTTACTCATTAATGGGTTTATTTATTTAATTTGTGTCTTGTTTTATTTTTGAATAGATTATTTGATTGAGTCATTGATTGATTGATTGATTTGTGTTATTTTTTTCAAGTATATTTTGTTTCATTTGTTTAATTATTAACTTATTTTTTAGTTCATTATTTACTATTATTTATTCTGTTGTTACAGCTTTAAGGTCTATTTTTTTGTTAGAAGCGTTACTTCTAATTCATTTTGAAATAGTTTTTAATTGTTTATTTTATCGTTACTTCTAAATTGTTAGATGAAATGTTATTTTTTACAATATTTGTATTTATTTAAGATTGTCCGCCTTGAGGGTTTAATAACGTAACTTATAAACTAATCTTGTAGACTAAAACCAGACCTAACCTTAGCTTATTATTAAGCGGAAGTAAGGAAAATGGGCCGGCCGATTCCACACGACAGGATCGGGTATCAAATCCCATCAGGATTGTCTCCCCGTAGCAAGGACTGACTATCCGGCTATGTTGTAAAACAAGTCTAGTAAGTCACAAATGGCCGATGTGACCTTAGATGTCGTTAAGCCAAGAAGGAGGAGTGTTTATGCAATTTTTCGTCTGTGGTAGACGGTTGAAGGCTTAATTAAGAGAAACACCCCTGATCGATTCTCATATTACTCAGGTAAGGCTATGATATGTTAACACTGTGCTCGGTGTTCGATTTCCATCAAATCTTTAGTCCGATTTTCATTAAAAGGTACAAAAAGAAGATTTTACAAATAAAAAATCATTGTCCATTCCATTCCATCCATTTCCAATCCAATCCAAGACAGAAGCAGTAATAATGAAATAAATAACTAAAATCGCTTTCAAGAACTCATAAATATAGCACAAAGCTTTGTTTCTAGTAATTTACGTTTTGCTTAAAGCAACAGTCGGCTACACGAGTCAAATAATGTACGATACAACATACTAAGTAGATTTAAGGTTGAACGTTTACTTGATTAAATTCTATTGTACTGAAGTTTAGTGCTCTGATTTCTTGTTACTGAATTAAATTCAAGAATTTAACGAACCTTCGAAGAGTAGATAGCTCTCAAGCAGATTTGATCACAAATATCTTAAGAATTATTAACAAGAAGACCTCATACGACTTTGTTCAGTTGAAAGTTGAGCAAATGATTAAGTAATGTTGCAAAGGTTTCGAATGACGTTATCACGAGCCAGCCTGAACGTCTTTCAAGAGAATATGCAAATTGTTCCGATTCTTTAAAGTTTTTACAAATATTCAGCACAGTTTGTCATCTCACATCCTTCGTCTTTATCGCTTCTCGCACTGTAATTTTATACCTCTTTAATTTTTTTTGCCATCCAAATTGTGTGTGAGGAGGATGCTCATCAGTTTTGGTAAAGCAAGCATAAACAATGTTGCTGTCTCTTGGTTCGTGACCGGTTGTTGATTTTCCTTTTAAATGCGGTAGTCTTACAGCTGTTCAGGCAGATCCTTGTGTTTGGCAAAAGTTTGCATAAAATCACAAAACGGGAAAGAAAAGCAAACCGTACGAAAACAATGGGTTTCGAAAGCAAAGGGTTTTTTTTTGTGTGACGTTGTACAAAGTATGTTACTATTCTTCCGGCTAGTAAAGCTGTTGAAAAGGTGAACTTTGGTAAGAACTTTGGCACCAGCTAGAGGAAGTGGGATAGGTATGTTCGCATAAAATTGTATAGTTATCACACTATCGGTGGCGAATGGTCCATTTGATGTTTGTGTTTCTTTTACATTCTCAATTTTGCATTGCCCGTATGCTCTCACTCTCGAAGAACGAGAGATCGAGCGATGGAGAAAAAAAAGTACCAAAAATTTATTGTCACACTGGATTGCTTGCGTTCCTGCTTGCAACTCTTATGTTTGCTGGCTGGTTTCGGTCGTGTTCCAGCAAAAAAGGACGATGCCACTAACGTTCATTTACATATGGCAAGTTATCAGTATTCCAGGGCTGCAGTGAAACAGTTTAGTATTGCGTTCGAATGGGAGACTGTAGCAGCTACACGAACGAAAGGAACCATACCAGAAACCGGGAACTACGACGAGTGATTGTAATAAATCTCTGAGAGCATCCTCGACGTTAGTATGGAGAACGTGTACGTGGAAGCCGTGGCAAAAAGATGGTTCGTTCACCGGGCTCGACACAGCGCTGGGGCTGGTACATTTCTTCCGGCGGTGAACTGGGCAGAACGGGAGTTTGGTGACTGCTGAAGGCCACACTTGAGCGAGGAAACGGTAAGGATCATCAACATTAAAAAGCATGAGCATCCGCACCGTACTTGTGACGCGTGTGGCCCTTTCGTCGCTTTCCACCGTACCGCCACTGTCGGTCGTCCGATGATGGTAAGGCACGTTCACTTATGCTTTTTAAGGACCATCACCAACATTCGCTGGCTCGTAATTTTTTTTCCCAACCATCGCCAGTTTCTCGTTTCTCTGCTACGTCTTGTTCGTGTTGAGCTAGCGGCAATGTGTGAGCGGTCGGAAAATGGTTTAAATATTTAATGATTATATTTAACTCTCGAGTCGCTGCGCTTAGGTCGCTGCTGGACTGAAACGGACCCGGTGCAAGCGGTGGTCAGTCGGAGCGGTACAGAATGATAGCAAACGGGTCGGAACATTCGGATACGGGAAAGCTGTGCTTCGGGCGTCGCTACGCCTTTTGCTGAGTGCAATGGAGTCTTTTGTTGGTAGTGCTTTACCACTCGCCCGCTAGCTAAACGGTGTCCTAGATAATCCCGTACCGTTAGCAAACCCGCACGTGGTGCGACAGTAGTCAATCAAGACGAAACATGACGTTCGTCCGCACTGTGAAGAGCGTACAGGGGGATAGCCATTTTTTTCTGACAATGCAATTTTCTTGAGCACGGAAAACATTCCGAAGGGCAATAACTTTGTGATGATTTGAGAACAAACAACTGTAGCCGGGAAGTGAATGACCGTGGTGTAAATGATCTCCACATTTGCTGAAGTGACGCGACTCATCATATAAGGTTTCCGAGACTATGTGAGAAAAATGGAACCATTTTGAATTCTTTCAAAGTTGAAGTGGAATATGGTGAGACAGATGTGGAATGGAATCCATCTTTCTACATTCTGAGCATTGAAATTCGATTACAAGATTTTGGAGCTGTAGTGGTGAAGTTGGCGGAATTTTTGATTTTTTTTGGAAATGGGAAGGATTCTACTGGACGTATTTCGTCTTGGACAGAATCCAGCGATCTAAAAGCAATCTCAAATTAAATATTCATCGTATTTTGCTCTACGTGTTCCGCTTCAGTTTGTCATATTTAATGTTAACAGATCTATAAGCGTTTTGTAGCATATCTGCTAAACATTGGAATATTTAATTTTCAACGTTCTCTCTTGTTGGCTTTAACGACATCGAAGGTCACGTCGACTATTTCTGGCTTGTTAGACATATTTTTACCGAATAGTTAGTCCTTGCTACGGGAGGACGGTCTGGATGGGATTTTATCACACACCACCGGACCGTCTCAATTTTCAACGTTAACAGTTATAATTACAACGTTTGAAAACACGCGTAATTGTAGGAAGCTTAGAATAATTATAAAGAACCAGAAACTAACAAGGAGAAAATAAAACAAAACAATGAAAACGAAAAAAGCACAAATTAAAACAAAACGATAAAATAACAGACCACGAATAAGAATGGAAAAGAACTCAAAATAACTTCAGAACAATAAAATCTAAAAGAAAATAAATGAGGTCAAAGCCAAGCGACAACAAAACATGTGTCAACCAAATAAATAACCAAATGAAATATCCAGAAAACCCTAACTAAGCATCCATAAATGTTTGACCGGACAAAGATCATAAAAATATGGAATACTACGGAAGGATTGAAACATTCATGCACAATAATTAAACATGAGTCTTTCAAATAGGAACAAGCAAGATAAATACCGATAGGACTCAAGCATTACCAAACGTTTATTTAAGCGCAGATTAGCTACATGACCAACGTGAAGGATCAGAAATATATAAATTGTAAGAAATAACGAATAAGTTATTGTTTTGTAAAACTTATGTAAATTTGCAACAGTTTGAATATAAAATAAATTGACATGACCAGTCTTCCGATCTCTGATATGTAATTAACGCGCCCAACACTCAGTTCTTCGAGAAATAAAATTCTGGTTCTAGCACATGAAAACTTTGAGAGCTAATTTTAAGAGCTTTCATATATTTAAAGGTGGATTTACTCGCATAACCCACCACTTAATGGATTAATAATGAAAGCGCTGTCTTTGCGTAGAAAAAAATTAAAATAATCTCTCTTGCCGCCTGTTTAAAGGTAGGCAGATAAAATCCAGCCAACATTTCGGTTGAAAATTCACAGAACATTAGGTAGTCATTATTCAAAAAAGCGTAAAAAACAAAAATACACAAGAGATTTTCAGCAATTAACTTCAAAACAAGAAACGTGGAGTAAGCACAAGTGGGGTGGTTAGGTTATAAAACAACTCCCACCTGTGTGTTGCCGATCAGACAACTTTCTGAGATCGATTTCATAGCATCCACCTTCACCACGGTCGCCTACAACGGCAGCAAACTTTTTCACCGCCTAAACCCTAATGCTGGAACCGTCCAACAAATCCCACGTGCTACTTAGTTAGAAGTTTAAAAATGGCTTAAACATATTCGCACATCATGCCATGGTGCTTTCGATCTCGAACACAATAAAGCAGCTAGCTATTAGATATCTCCCACGGGGGCATTTATTCACTAATGGTGTGGATCAGATAGCGGAACGTTTCATTTAAACAACCTGAAACGGAAGTTGAGCATTTCCTCGCACGTTCAATCTTTCCGGCAGCAAAAAGGGAACACTCGTCTGTGGAAAGTAGCTATAGCCGGTAGCGTTAAAAAGTGGCAGTAATTGAAACGAAATAAAATTACGTCGAAATTATTGATAAACAACAGTGCAGCGGTCCCTATTAAGGTGAGTTCACTGTTCGCTTCAGTCGGCGGAACGAGTTTTTCGGGAGTTGGAAAATGGTGTCTTCTTTTGCTATTTGCCAAAGCTTTTGCCTTTGTATACATAGTGAAGGAGTTCATTGATGGAGGACTTCCAACAACAAAAAATAGGGGAAGAAGATTCTGTATTTTCTTCGCTGCCCCCTTTCTCTCACGTGGGAAAAGATAATGTTTTTCTTATGGTACGCCTGCGAAACACGTTGGCTACAATCACACGTCCCCTTCCCGTGGGTTGTGGGTGGGTTAGATTACGTTTCGTGATTGTTTCCCGGATAATTATCCGGCTTGTTATTATTCTACTGGCATCAAAAGACGATGCGATCTTCACGGATACGAAGCACATTTGCTCGACGATAAGCCGCCATGTTTTGCTCGCGTATGTCTGTTTGTGTGTGTGTGTTTTGTTTTGTTTAGCATTGGATCTCCTTCTCAATACAAGGGGCAACCTTAGTTCGTTGCCTGTTTGTGTGTGTTTCTTTTTATTTTTTTATTGTATTCACCCAATCCCATCGTATGGAGGAATTGAAGCATTTCTTCACTAGAAAGTTGTGCCAAAAGTGTAGCGCTGTGGAACGGCACAGTTTGGAAGTTTAGCTCTCGATTTCGATGCGGGATGGCGTGCCCGGAGTAGATTACCTTCTAAAGTGGCGGAAAAATAGTGGGGAACGCGAACGTGCGATCACGTCGCCGTTTCGTACCACTTCACACTTACCACGGTGGAAAGCCCAACTTTGAGCCCAACCACGGCAAGCGCTGGTTCCTTTGCGAGAAAAAGGCATTCGAGACACCCGGCGGAACTGTAGCGAGACTTAGCTTCCCCATCTACACCCGGACACACCAAACTGGCCAATAACAATGCTCCAATAATGTTATCATTTGAAGGCATTTCGAACTGGCCGGTCCGGTGTACGTGTCCCGTGTGCGCTATCCCGGAAGGTGCAATTTAGCCGATTGCTTATGGGCTAGTGGAAACGATTTAACCGAACGGTTGTTTGCAATAATCCAATACAATAATATCCAATCAGTCGCGGGCCCGAGGATAGCAAATGGGTAACGAATCGACGCAAATGCAGCTTCACATGAAATCATATTTAATGTAGGGGTGAGGGGTAGTGCGCTGTTTTTTCCCTTCTTCTGCTGCCCTCTTCGTGCCGTACGAGCATAATCCCCCCCCTCCTTTCCTCTCTCACTGCAATGCGGCTTGTACGATGCTTAAGGACGTAGCTTTGCGTGTCAGACCCATGGACATGGCTGTGACATCTTTTTCCGGAGCAAGGGAAACAAGGTAAACAAAACGCAAAAAGACGATCGTTAATGGATTGTGACGAAACGGGGTAAAGGGTCTGGGGTGAAATGGAGCAGGAACCATATTTCGGTGAATCCATTGCACAATCAATCCCACGCCCAGTCGGTTTCAGCACGCCGGTTGGCTGAAAAAGCGTCGGTAATCCGTTGTGCAAGGGTCTACCATGTTCTGTCCGCATAGAGAAACATGGAGAGAAATAGAGGGAGAGAGAGAGAGAGAGAGTGAAATGTTTCCCCCATCAAGCGCCGTTCCGCTTGAAGTAGTTTGGTTAATCTGTTTGCGTTCGGTTATTAAATCATCCTTCAAGCGGTGCGAACCGGGCAGCACACGAAAACGAACATACCGACTGCACGTAGCAACGTGGACGAGAAAATGAAAAGCATAAAAAAAGATACACACCGGACTGAAACAAACAACTGACAGGCGTAGGCGATGGTTTAGCCAGTGTTGGGGTTTTTGCCAAACCCATGGATCGGATCGAGGAAAACCAGATTTCTGGAACCAGGATAAGGACCGAAACCGAAGGCAAATAAGCGGAGGTAGCAAGGCAGTGGGAGTGGCACCCCTTAGCGCTTTAGTGGCCAAACTCGAAACTGCTTGGCAAACGGTGGTAAATCATGCACATGGAATGGAACGGATTTTTCCCGAATTTTCCCCCAGCACCGTGATTGATGAGCGGTGATTTGTGCCGTGTCGACGACGGACGGCCCGCTGCTTTGGCTCTATTTATTTAGTCCACCTTACGCTCACACTCTTACACCTGTCCCAACTGCCCCCGGTGGGAGTGCCGTTCGAGCCGAAGCCTGGAACGACCCAGCTGTCACTGACGTGCTGGTTGCGATTTTAGCCAATAAGAGAGGGAGAGGCTTTCAAGAGGCGGCATGTGAAGCGACCATTCACCATTATGGCACGTTTTCACTTTGTGCAGCTCATTTGGTGAGAGAGGGAAGAAAGGGGCAGAAGGGAGGAAGGAAGGAAGGGATAGGAGGATCCGATGATAGACATCAGGTGATCGATCCGGGGCGGATTAGGGAGTGTTAAACCACGATTTGCTTTTACATTGTCGGTTTGGGACGAATCGAAACAAATCAATTGACGGTTTGTTTTGGGTGGATTGTTCGGTATGCTTGGTGTCTCTCGGGGGCGTACGATGATTTGAAGGCTCATTCAAAAACCCAAACACACAATGAGTGCCGATTGAGCACGATGCATTGGTGGGTTACGGCTGAAAGGCACTTTAATTGGCAAGGAAGCTTAAATAACCATTTGCTGTGCAGGACATTCATTATGTGGCTGTGGTGAGTGATTATTGCGCTCCGTTCGAAACGATTACATTGGACTAACAAATCGTTTTTAATTGAAATGTTATGTCAGAGTGTTTGAAAGAATAATATTGTTTTTTTAAGTGGGCTTACACAACGATATCTTAATCGTGATGATCGTTTATGTTTGTTATGTATTTTACTCTTGAAGAGCAGCTAAGCTGTATTGGTTAATATAAACCATTATAATTAGTTTATTTACGGTAAATCTTATCCTGTTTTCTGTCCAAGTTTTAAGCTTATTGTGGGTTCATATTAAACATGGATGGCGGACCAGATGTTTCGCCAAATCTGTACTGAAAGTAACGTTCTAAAAATAAACACTAACTAACATGTGGATATTGAGTTTTTGGTTCGTTGAAAATAAATTAGCAAATCGTTCAACCATGTTCAACTGGCGGCTATGATGTTGCTGAGCGTAACATGTTGAAACCAAAAACACATCACCAACCCTAGCTAGGTTCACGGTAAATTTGGCTCCATCCAGGATAGATCGTTGCAATATTATTGTGCTTGTATCTATCTACCCCGCAACAGTACGCTTAACACCTGTTCTGCCCAGCAGGGCTTGAAAATTGAACTAAAATTTGAATAAATTCCCACCCTCACAAATTTTCACATTTCGATGGAGACGCCTGGTGGTTGAGTAGAGGTTACGTACACGTGAATGGAGGCGCATGGTAGTTTACTCGATTGGTATAGGTCAGTGATGTAGCGATAGTATGGAAAGGCGTTAAAGTGTGCGGTGATGTTTTCCCAGAAAACAGTTGATGGTGAGATGAGTAAACGATGGACGATTCGATCTATTCGTACCATTGTACGAAACCATACTGTATGCATTCGATGTTCAGTATGCGAAAACATGTTTTCATGCTATCTTGATATAGCTATCGATCAGACACTCAGTTGAATAGAAGTGGACGTTGTTGGTAAGGAGTAGCTTGTAAAGTATTTTCGAAGTTTTCAAATCATTGGTAAAAACAACTGCATCCATCGAATGAAGAAATGAATATAAATTATTAAAAACTAGTAAGAAAATATTGTTTGCAATCTCTATTCAAAGAATATTGTTAATACTGCCATATCATCAATCATAATAAATGATTTAAATTTTGTTCGTTATCAATATTATATTTTGCACTAATCTTGTATTTATATTTGTAAATGAAATAAGTTTGCAATATTTTAATTCATGGAATTGCAAACCTTGGCATAGATTGTCGTACATGTTGTTATGGCCATAGATACATATTGGTTCCGGTAGATTAATAATATCAAGAATATTCATAACTTCGACCAGTTGTATTGCGCAATAAGCAAAATGGAAGCCAGATGTACCATCTTTTCATACATAATGCTTCAGTTGGTGTTTTGCAATTTCTCACACACTCAAACATATGACAATTTTATGACCCCTCTCAACCTTTCACCTTATATTCAAATGATGAAAACATCGATTTTAAACATACGCTTGCCGGTCGACACACTTTCATCGAGCTTCTTGCATTTCGAAACGTGTCACACGTAAAGCAGTAACTTCCACTAGAACGTTTCCAATCTTTCAAGCAGCAATCAAGGCCACCCGTCCATCACATTCGATGAACTTGGATTGCCCGTAGCAACTTTTTCAATTTAACTTCCAAACGATTTCGTCATCTTCCTGTGTCACATGCTTACCGTACGCGTCCGTAACCATAAAGTCGTCTATCGTCGACCAAAAGTTTTGGTGAAGCAAAATCGAAGAATTCAATAATCATCTCAAAAAGTCATGCATGACGGACAAGACCGAAGACCCGCCGAACGTCAGCTACACGGTACTGGCAAATGTTGCCCTTGGATGAGGATGAACATTGAAAGCGGTGAGCATTGCTGAAAAATAAAAGTTTTTCATCACGTCCTACCGGCGAGTGAAAGCTGATTATTAGAAAAGGGAGTGAATCGGATTCCGTGCGAGTGAAGAATCGTCGAAAAATAAGCTTTTATCTAATTTCCTCTAATAAATTCTGCCTCGCCGGCGGATGTGAACTCGGTCGAGGAAAAATGCTTCCGCCTGTAGCTTAGCAACTTGTTCTTCCACATTCTTGACCGGCAAAGATCGAACAAACGAGCAGGAGCGCAGAAGCAAAGATTACTTCCTCACATTCTGGCAATAACGAGTTTCGCTCGAAATTTATATTCAATCAATCAAAATCAATCAGTCAGAAGAAAAATCATAACTAGCAGCATTCCGCTTCAACCATTTCGGGGAAGAAGCTGGGTAATGTGGACGATTTTCAAACTGGTATTGCTATGCATGCAGTCGTTTTTACGCGTGTTATGGCTACGGTATCATTAGACAGCATTAAAAGCATAAACTTGGTTTGTGCTAAGCAAAGTTTCAGCAAAGTTTGACTGTCGTTGTTTAGGAGTTTGCCGGATATATACATATTTTGAAAGTTCTAACACCTTACTTAACCACCATAACGTTTCATTGCACCCGATGGAATTTTCGCAGGCAGAGGATGATGATGGTAAAGGGTGAGGTATTGATTTTTCTCTGCTGTTACGGCAAAAGTTATTGATTGTTTAATTAGTTTAGGTTAATTGTGTCTCCACGTCTGAATTACAAATCAGAATATATAAATCGTTAGGGATCATTCAACTATTACGGAACGCGAAAAATTGAGAATTTTCAACCCCATTCGCCCTCTATTGTAACAAAATATAACGCTGAGATATCCTTCCAATAATTGCGTAATAATTTGCTCCATTCCCTCCCCCTCTTCCTCATTGCAACATTTAAAAAGGGTTTTTAGAATTAAATTTTTAATTTTAATAACGGCTTGAATTGCAACAAAATAGGCAAGTTATGGCCGATGTAATTCTAAGATACTCGCCACATATATTGTCGCTCTTTATAGAGACCGAAGGCGCATCCGGTTTCCATTACGAAACCCTACAACAGTATCGCTGTTGTAGGGCCCTACTGAGCCGTAGTCTGTAAACAAATGTGTTGTAATATTTCTTTTTCAACAAATTGTATTGTAACTTGCAATAATTATGTATAGTCTCATCAGTTTCAGATTTTTTTTAATACATATTGATGTTCGACAGCCCTTTAATTTTTGTTGTGACACTACAACGTCAGAAGAGGTCCTGCCAGTTTTTGCTTTCCTTGACTTTATGTAGGAAGATAGTCAGTCCTTCGTACCTCCTCCGTCCTCCGGATACCTAAATACATAGACTGGCCCGGTAGCCGCAATGACTCCATAGTTGCTTGCATAAAATTTTCTCTGACTAAATTGTGATCTTAATGTCCTGTTAGGAACAAGGTCTGGAATGTTGACCGTATTTTTGCAATCTTGATAGAGACTGTAATCTACGAAAAATCGTTTATCTTATCGTTACATAAGGCAGGTTATGTTTTTAAGACTTTTACCTTATGCTTAGAATGTTCTCATATATAACTTCTGCTGCACTTACTGTCAAGAAACCAGCACTAGGCATCTGCTTAACGTTCTAAACGTTCTTTAAACGAAATAAAATGTTGTATCCAGTTACAAAATTGTAGCCAGCAATCGCCAACTTCTTTCCTGATTTTAAACGCGACATTTTACAGCTTCTTTTAATAATTTTAACGAAAGAAACCTGTGCGCTCTCTGTAAAATGTTAGGAAAGCAAGTCCTGGCACCAGCTTCAGTGTTTTTATTCAACAGCACTCATCACACTCAGCCGAAATCCTCGCGTCGAAGCTCACTTAGCCTAAATCCTTGCTTCACAACAGCAAGCGCCCTCTCGCGGGAAAGCGTCGTATAGCTGCAAATCGTTTAATTAAACCATTTAACCCAACACGATGTCGCTCCGATGTGATATGGAGCACTTGTCTGACTATTAAAAAATTTTTTCTTACGAATTAGTTTATCAGCCGAGCGCAACAGGATAGCAAGTATTTTTTCACCCATACAATATAAATGAAGAATTTCAAAACATGTTACATAGCACAAAGTTGATCCTCCTCTCATCACCCATACCAATGTGGCGTAATATTTGGATGATCCCTTAGAGCAACAAATAAAGATATTCTGTGTTTGAATAATGTTCGTTTCTTTACTGAAATGTTATTTATACAGTTTTAATAATAATTAATTAATAGGGGCGGCCCGATGGTGCATGTGATAAACGGCGCCAGTCCACACGGCCGGACCGGGTTCAAATCCCATCCGGACCGTCCCCCCGTAAGAAGAGAGAGAGAAAATGTTTAACATTAATAACTAATGTATGTTTCTGTTGTATATATTATACAACTCAATTGTCCTTCACCTTCGAGCTCAATGCTAATGAGCGAGAGTTAAACCAAGTGCATCTCTATTACTTATTTACCATAAGCTTTATTCTACTGCATATTCTCCACTTACTGATGTGGACTTTGTAATCAACTAAGAAGTAGTTAAGAATGCGCCACCGCGAAATGTTGGCTTCTGCAACATGTTCAACGTAGAAAAGCAAAAGATAATGCTTCAGATTGTAGAATGCTACCGAATGCATAATCAAGACACAAGCGGTGAAAACGGTGATTAAGCAGCGGTTTTTCCTTCGGTTTCAGCTTAAAACAAATCCACTTGAAAGAAAGTGAACTCTTATTAAGGGCATTCCTTTTTCGACCTCGTTTTGTTCGAGCCAACGAGGGTTTGCTTAAAATGCTCAAAACTGTAATATTTTGATTATCATCGCAACCTGGTTTCGTTGCGACCGAAAGTGATTTCTTACGTTCACTAACGGAATCGTTTGGTACACTGCAGTGTCTTTGCAGATGAATACTGGACGGTGATACTAGCAGAGTGTGGGTAATGTTCTATTTGACTGTTTGAAAGTATTGGTACTGCAGCTGAATAAAATGAAAGCATAAGAGATGCACAATAATAAATACAATCAGAACCATGCAAAGTGTATTCATCTAATCGAATTACAATAAAGTTTTCTGGAATGGATTGGAGCCGGACAAAATTTAAAAAGTAGATTTATAGCAGAATGAGAAAAATTATTTTGTTTTGATATGAAAAACGATAGCTGTTTTGTATTTTTATTTGCTCAAGACAGAAAAAAGTAATTTCAGATTATATAGAATTAAAAAAAAATGATAGATCATTAACACGCCAGTAGTGTAACAACAAAACGATCGATAATATTTCTTTAGACTTTCATCTGTTCTTCTTTACTAACATAATAAATGCAATACAAAAGATTTGGAAGTTACGTATAAAGGATAATTTATTTCACTGTAATAGTACAATAATGAATAATGGGGAATCATTTAAAAATATTGAGGACAAAAAGACGATAAAAAATAAGTAACTGTCTGCAATCCGTAACTATTTTTTTTTTCAAATTTATACTTATTGTTTTTAATAGATGAAAAATTATAAAAATCCAAAGAAATACAAAGAAATGAAATGATCTTTAATTTCTTATCTTTATATTAATCGTTGCATTTTTTATTTTTGGTTTTTGAAGTTCAAGGAGTATCTTTTTCTTAGCCTAAATTTTCTTCGTAGCTAGGCCAGCTTCGCCTTTTCATTTTCTTGTTTACTTATTGCATTTTGAAATGGTATTGTGAGTATTATTATAAAAAAATCTTTAAAATCATAAATTACTTTATGAATTTTGGATTTAATAATGTAGTCGCAAAAACCATATCAGAAATAAAAATGTAAATACATTTACACTATCCAAGGTGCATTTGCAAAGTTTGTAATTTTGAAAGAGTGAACCATACTGATTAGTAATTATTCATAATTAACTAATAATTCATAATCAATAACAAACAATAAACAGTAATTAATAATTAATAATAATTGCCGTTTTATCTTGTTGAATGGATACATTTTCCATCCGACTAAATATTATGTAATTTTGTTCGTAGAATGATGAACATATTATTGAAAATTGTGTTTCTTACTTTTATACCCTAAAGAACAAAGGTTTTATTGATTGTTTCGCTTTATTTTATGACAATTATTTACATACAATGAAATTTAAAATACAAAATTGATAAACCAAAACGCTCTTAAATATGTTTTTACAGAACCAACCATCAGTTAATAGGTTTGTTCATCTACTAAACATCACATTTCAGTTCATTTCAGGTTTAAATATTTCCGATTACGTTAAATCTGTTAAATGATTTTTTCCTCCATTATATGCATAGATAAATTATATTCAAATATTGGTGCGCCATGATTATTTAGTTTTAAAAATAAAAAAAAATATACAGATTTGAGTTTCTTGTCCCAGTTCCTTTAACAATAGCTACAAAATCCCTGCAATTTACCAACTCGTGAAATGCGTACGGTCAAGAAAGTACATCGCAAATGGTGAGTACGTGTGCAGGAGTAATTTCGTGTCCGACCGATACCTTGAACTCGTAATCCTTATCACCCGACCCACGACGTAAGGTGTACGTAAGGACCACGCATAGCGGTGCATAACTTTTACCACTTTACGAGAATTGTCGTTTTCGGGAAGCTTTCGGAGGCTTCTTTTTACGCGCAAGGTTCTAAGCCAGCAGTTGCTTCTTTATGGTCGCCCGTTGTTAGAGCTGGCTCGTAAAGGTGCCACACGCAATGCTCTCAAACACACCGCGCGAAGGGTTTCCATTTCATATGGAATCTGTCGATATATGTGCATATACTCACAAACATGGAAAGTATTCGGAATGAGTGCGAAACGCACTCCAGTTCAAATCTTCCACCATTATTTGATCCCTTCGTCGGTATACGACCGAAAAAGTCAAAATGTCAAGGACCAAGCGTACGCATGACGGGCAAGCAACGATCATCGTTGTATTGGGGAGCGTGGGAAATATTGGTTAGGGAACGGGAACGATGTTCGGTTTGGTTCGAGCCAGTTCATTTTTCACGTACACTTTCCGGACTGCGGTCTCCGGTCGGTTCAAGTCAATATCGGTTGTGAAGGAGATTTTTTTCACCCCCCTTAAACCCGCCCAGGTTTCCCACCCACCACGGTTTGGTAAAGTTCTGGCCCCGGCATAGCCACCCTGGCTGGTAGAGGTCGGTCAGAGTGGATCGGTTCGGATGGTCTTTGGTAAAGCTTCCGTATGAATAAAAAACTAGGCACTGTAAATTGCCCTCATCTAAAATTCATGCAGTTCGTTCACGGTCCCGTCGCACGGTCAGGGAGCATACGAAGTGTGTTTGTCTGTTTGGCTTTCGGTGGTGGAATGCCACAACACGAGGGCGTGAGAGAGAGCTAGAGAAAGAGAAAGCAAGAGAGTGCTGCAATGGTAGAGAACTTTCGGATTGGAGGATTTTAAAAAAGGGCTCGAGCGAGCGCGTTGGCCTTTCGGCTTCACTAACTGGAAATCCTCCGAAAAACCCAACAGAATTGTCAGCCACAGCAAAATGGCCACCAGGTAGCGCTGGGAGACGACGAGGACGATACAATTTTGAAATCAAATTGTATCTCCACACCGAAATCGTTCGCCCAGGTGTGTTGGTATGTGAGTTGCAAGACGCATGGTTTCGAACGTTGGAAGGTTTGGTTGTTAGTTTTGTGAGTGTGTATGGTTTGCGTACCGACCCTGAAGCTACAGTGCTGTGGTAACTTAGGAACTTTACGTGGAAATGGGTTTTTGTGTGAAATGGAGCAGCTATGCGCTAGGGCGATCACACCGCTCATGTAAACAATGGTCACATGCATTAAATAAGTAACTTGTTATTCGAGTAAACAATCCTATTCAAAGAAACACTCCCTAAGTCGGCAGCTTAGTGACAAATGCATGCTTATTTGAGGTATTGTTTCAATAAACTGAAAGAACAGGATTAATGTGATTTGAACAGATTTTAACTTCTTACATTTTTTCTTGAAGTAAAAATTATATTACACGCATTCATTGTTAGAATTTAATTTGTGAATGTACAAGCCGTCCGTTGTTAAGTGAATAAAAAGAAAGAATGTTATTTAAGAGACATCTTAAAATTTTGGGATATGTGTAATTTGAATCATTCCCCAAATTGATTTAGTCTTGAACCTTTTGCTGTGCTTTTCTATGTAATGAATTTAATGATCAATTATTATTAGCTTATTAGTTATTAGCTTAGTTTTTTTATTGAACTGAAATTCAACCAGTACATTAACCACACAGGAACGTATTACTGCCATAAAAATAATATTTTAATTGAAAATTCAAAAATTCTTTTTGTTTTTTTGAAAGAAAAATATGCAATTTAAATTTAAAGCTGTTAGAAATAAAAGACTTCATGTGAAAAAGGGTATTAAAAGATATGGATCTATAGACTTACATTAACACTTGTAAAGAACTCTGTATAACATCAATAAATTAAAGTATGAAACATAAAAAATTTCATCGAATCAATATTAATATCCTAAATACGTGAAGATAACGAATATTTCAGATCAAAAAAAAAAATAGAACATGTAAGTAGAACATTTGTAACAACAAATGATGAATGAAAATAGAATTTTAGAAGAAAATTTTAATTTCATATGCAAAATTAATATATTCTGTTTTCATTTTAAATAAAAAGATGCATTATTTATTTGTATTGCTGAAAAATAAAAGAAAATGAACTATTGTTGTTTACGAACAATACAAACATGAAGATATAACCTTAGTAGTAAAGGTTCTTAAGTCACTAGAACACGAATAGTTTAAAAAAAAAAAGATGCTCGACCATTTTCGGCAAAATCTCTCCAAAATGCTTTTACCAAGCATTTTATGTAACACGCATCACACGCCACCGTGTGCTACAATGCATTCTGATTGCGTTGATTCCGGAAAAAAGCACTCAGGTGTTGGCCAGGTTGATGGAGAACGATAAAAAAGAACGATCGGTGCTACCATCATCTTCGCTACCGAGTTTTCGTCCCGTTTCAATACAACGTACGAATAGATCGCACCTTTCCCGTTGTGCAAGATGGTGTCCGGCGATGGTCAATGGCGGAGACCACGCTGGGACGACCGTCCATTGAACTGGGTGAATTTGGCCGGACCTTGTAATAAAGTGAAATTTATGACTTGTGGGCAGCCACGCCGTGCCCAGCGGGAGTCGAATGAACCTCGGCACTGCTGGCGAGTGATTTATCGATACCGGAATGCGATGTGAGAAGGGCCGAACGACCGAAAGCAGCAGCAGAACAGTAGCAGATTGTTCACCGTGAACCGTGGACCAGTGGTCTGTTAAGCGGTCAGCTCTTTGGGAGGAAAGTTTTCATAAATATCTTACGCAATTGAGGACTCTTTGCTTATCTGCAAAGCGGAAACGAATCGGGCGGGAAGTCCATCGGCCGTCTGTTACTGTGTCGTTGTCGCTTTGCAAATCATGTTCGAAGGGTGTAAGAATCGATTTAGTAAACAAGAATTCAAGGTATGGCATACCTTTTTTATGGATGTAAAAGCAAAGCAAAGCGACCTAACGGGGCAGGTTTATGAGTCAGCATGTTTGAATGAAGATGGGAATCATTTGATTACGGGCCGATGTCAATAAAAGACTATCAGTACCGTTTAAGATATGTTTGATCTGAGTGTCTCTGGCAGGCATTGTACTGCGTATGGTTGTACCTCAACATGATACAGCGTTGCGTAATTATATCGATACACAAGAGCCGACGTACGCAAATAGTAAAGATAATTTATCGTAGGCACACAACTTTCACAAGTGCTGATTTTGCATCATATCGACTACCTTTGCTCGATCACCTGATTGCAATTAAGATGCTACGTACTGTGGGAAACTGTTTTTGATTTAGTTAGCTCTTTATCAATGTTCTTTCAAGCAGCAAAACATTGATTCCTACAACGCAGCGAATCGTGGTATACCGATTGACTCTCAACCACAATAGGTCGATCACAAACATTCACTTGTCTACAGAGTGCCTACAATCAACTATGCTTTTCCTTGTATGAAACATTCCTTATGCACAGGGGTTGGTTTAGTTCTACGTTCGGAAACCGGGTACGATTCTTCTTCTGAGAATCTTCGGTAGATTTATCATCCTACGATAGAGCTTATGTCGTAGCTTTGAGGAATCTCAATTGGGCTTCATTTCATTGGCTTGAGTATCCCGTTAACAGGATGCAATAAAGGAAAGGATTATTCAAACGGAATACTCCGTTTAAGCTGCTCTCTTGACAATCAAGTGAACCATTGTCCAAATATAAAAAATCTTAAAGGAAAACAACCAAAGAAGAAAATAGTCGTGAGTCAATCATGTGGATTGTCTTTTTCTGTGTCTTTTTCATTTTGGCTGTATGCACTGGGAAGAAGTATTTTGGTTTTTTGTTGTCTAAGTTTTCTTGAAACATGTCAACAAGATATCTCTTTTATTTCAGAAATTTTATTTAAAAAACAAATAAAATATGGCAGAAATGACAAGATTTGAGGGTGACAGATATGAATTAGTAGTAAGAGGAAGCCTAATGTTTTCCATCTACTATCCAATCAGTGATAAGAGTTGTAGCATATTTTCCACAGAATTAAAAATAAATTAAAACATTTTAGCAATTTTGTTTAATTTTAAGAAACATAATATTAAGACATTATAAGTCCACTCCTAAATTTTACCAATGTCACATGTCAGTTGATGGTGGATGGAAAAATCTCAGAACCCTTTGCCACTTGTTTAACTTTTCTACTTTTCAATCTAGCGCTAGAGCGGGCCATCCGCGACTCAGATGTAGAAGCTTTGGGAACTATCGCCTATAAGTCATTATAGAAGTTGGCATACGCTGATAACTTAGACGCCATTTTTTTTATAAAAGTGTTTATAAAATACATCGTACATACTATTTTTGACAATGTATGAAGGGATAATGTACAGGGATTACAAAGAACATTAAGGGATTGTTATATCAATCACAGCATTGTTGTTTCCAACAATGTGAATGATGTAAACAAACGTAGGATGAGAGTCCTCTTACTTGAACTAATGTTACTTAAGACAGGTAAGAGGAAGGGAAGGAAGTTTAGGGAATTGTCCAGAACGATGACTGCCATTTTTTGCAACAATATGCTCCAAGGATAAGATATCCTAGGACACTTGCCAAATGTGTGCTCCAGGGTCTTTACTTGGGAGCATACTGAGCAAGCCGAAGACGCTCGATCCATCCTCTGCATTAGCAGTCCTTGAGCGATTTTGTTGTTGACTCACAAATACAGAATGCTTCGCTGGACTGACGACAATTGGTGGTTGCTGATATTCTTCCAAACCCATCGCCAACTTACGGAAGGTGACTTCAAGGCTACTTTTGCATCCAGAAGTCTCCCAACCATAATCTGTCGAAGGGTTTTGGTGGTGATGTTGGTCTGCATTGGGAAGGGCGACCTTCCCAAATGCTGGATCACCGTTCTCAGACAAGGATACCTCATTGGTTTAAGGATGTACTATGTATGTGTAGCAGGTACTTTTCAGAGAATCGAATAGGCGATGGAATACATCGGGTTGGATATTAACGACAAGAGACAACAACAATATAGTTGAGATATGCGTCTGAGGGCTGTGTTTTCACTCAAAACACCTGTCGCGGCGATCAATGTTGGGATTATATAGATCGTAAACAGTTCCAGTACTCACATACGCCCTTGAGCATTGGACTCTGTCCAAAACTGACAAACCCTCTTCGAGAGGAAGTCGTGTTTGTGTGGAAGGACAATGGAGGAGCTGCTGGAATGAGAAACTATCGTACGATAAATTCTCTATCTCTCTCTCTCTCTCTCTCTTTTTGGTTTTATCAACCTTTCAGGTCACGCCGGCCATTTCTGGCTTACTAGATTTATTTTTACCACGTAACGTATTTTTACGTATTTTTACCCGTTAATCGGGGCGGCCCGATGGTACATGTGATAAACGGCGCCAGTTCACACGGCCGGACCGGGTTCAAATCCCATCCGGACCGTCCCCCCTTAGCAAGGACTGACTATCCGGTTACGTGGTAAAAATAAGTCTAGTAAGCCAGAAATGGCCGGCGTGACCTGTAAGGTCGTTAAACAGCCAAGAAGAGAGAGAGTCATCTGTTACATTGGAGCGATTGACTTCTCTAAATAAATAACCTTTTTCATCTACTATCCATATTTTATTTCATCTACTACTACTATACTAATCAATTATAAGAGTTGCAGCATATTTTTCACAGGATATAAAAAAGTAAAATGACAAACCTTCTTCGAAAGAAAGTTATTCAGAATGATGTTTGGTTCTGTTTGTGTGGGAGGACAATGTAGAAGCTGCTGCAATGATAAACTGACTATCGCACAGTGAATTAGATTCGCGAGAGATCGGTCATGTCATTCGAATGACACTGAACAACTCATTCCATAAAGTCTTTTTAGGTTGTCCACATGGTCAGATAAGGCGTGATAGACCCTTTCAGTTTGGGCCTCAGGCAGCGAAGGCGAAAGGCTGAGAGATTCAGATAATTTAGAATTTAGAATTTGGAATTTAGAAAATCAGAGATTTCAAAAATGTAAACTAACAATTTAAACTTTCATTAAAATACCAGAAGAAAATACACTTAAAATCTCATGAGTAATGAATTGTTAACGAAGAAGTTGCAAATCAAACATTAAAATATTTGTTTTAATTTTAAATAATGTTAGAAATAATAAATTAGTTGTGCGTCGTGTTATTTATAAACGAAATTTAGATACTTTTCTTTAACACTAATTCAGTTTGAATGACACAGAGCTCAAATAACTTGTCTTTTTACAATCTAAAAGTCATTATTTTAAAATTCATTTATTTCTTGAATAATTTTCTTTTCACTCTATATTAACAGTGAAAGCATTCATGTTCTGAATATAAAACTATGTGTAGAGCTAAAGGTACATGTACTTTTTTCTTTGCTTCACGATGAATGACGAGCTGGTAATTGTTGTAAGACGACCAAAATAATTATTACCACCTTGTGTTAATCACAAATGATAATGGCGTATTAAGTTTTTTGTTTGGTTGGCTCTTATCAAGCTATGAATTACATATTACAAACAACCTTGGTAACATAGCGTACAACTGTTGTATAATATTAACGGTTCGAAATGTTTTATAGTCTTGCTTAACAAACTATCGCCTGTAGTTAACAGAGAGTTGTTGGTACAAAGCGCCATGCTAGTTTGTATTCGTAAATCAGTTGTAACTACATTGAGTGCGTGCTGTTATATGCTTCGGTACCATTCAAGTCGTTTGTTTGCATATTATTGCTTGCTGTTCCCCGGTGAGTAGTACACCCGGAACGAGTTTTCCATACTGTGTGGCATAAATTTATCAGCTGTTGTTTTGCTGTGCACTGCTCACGCCACTGCCTGGGGGTGTTATTATTGTTTTCTTCATGCTAATGGGAAGAGAAACGAGATGGGTATTATGTGAGTCAAAAAAAAATATGCTGAAATATAAAAAAATATATACAGCGTTCCCGTTGTAAACTTGCTTCCCATCAACTTTATGTCATGTTTTAATAAGCTACAAGCTGTTTGGCACTCAGAACATTCTGACAGAATTCAATTAAGCGCTCATTTACCATGATAATAATAGGGTGTTTTGGTTTATCGATCTTAATAATTTTGGTAATAAATTACCTTCATTACGACGCAAAACCATTATAATGCATGAAATCTGGGTGGCATGAGTGCATCAAAATTGTCCGTGCTTGCCTGCAATTGAAGCGTTCCGAGGGAGGGAAGTCTTGTTTGTGAATGTTGCTGTTCCGAGGGCCATTATTATCCTGATGCAGCTCCAAACAGTGAACGAGATTGGATTTTATCTCATTCAACCATCCCAAATAGCGCTTTCGACCACCGGTTTTCGAGCGTTGCAGCAAGAGCGCATAACTGGAATGTATTTTTATCTGACCTGCTTTTTGAGCTACCTTCAGAAGCTATTTGTGATCTATTATTTGTCGTTTCCATCCGAGCGGGTTTTTTCTTACATCATTTTTCCTGGCAAGTCTTGTTGGATGGAGCAAACAATAATTGCAACTCTCGGGACAAGCGCATTGAATAATTGAGTGACCGGGCCCTGGGCCTGGGGAAGGCTTTGTGGTTTCATGAGTGGAGCCATTTCTTTTTATTTTATTTGATTTTTTCATCATTCCCGGTTCCGTGCCCAAATAGTAAGCCCAATCAAGTTAATAGCTCTACGGTGAGTGTTTTGGGTCAGCGTGTTTCTTTTCCGTTTGCGTTTCTTTAGGGATTTTTTTGCCTCGTCGTCGTCGTCGTCGTCTGTATGCCGTGAGTCTTACTATATCGGTACCATCGGTTATGCATAGTTAATAAAGCAAGTTCCATCGACTAAATTGAGTGGACAATTTGTTTGAAATTTTCACTCACAAAGAAGACATTTTTGGGTGCGCGTATGTGTTTCGGGACTAGTCTATTATCGAGCGATTGAAATAATTTAACAGCGCTGTCTCAAAATGTGAGGTGGTTTTATGTCGAAATGGAAAGTTGTTCTTATTGTTCTTTTTTGTGTGTGTATGTTAAAACATGAGATTAATGTTGAAAAATAACAGAACGAATAAAAAGCAAAAAAACAACACCAAATCCAAGGGGAAAAAGTTTTTCCCAGCCTTTACCAGGTTTGAAGTTTTTGTACCATGAGCGCTATCTATCGTGGCTACACGGTGGTTAGTTGACTGGCAAGGATTGGAATATGTTTCTGTCCGAGCATAAAATGAAACTTCCTGTGCTGAAAACTTTTAAACGAGAAGCGAATGACAAAGTTTTCCATTGCCTTCCGAGCTTTGGATTGTTTGTTTTTCTACGGACGGATTTGTTCGTTGTTTCGCGTACCGAAGGCGTCGGAAGCATCGGAATCAATGAATCCGCTCGGAAGTGCTTTTGCTTACTTGTTGTACTTTACCGGTTTGTACTTGTATTGATTTTCTTCGTAACAAGTTTGTTACCATGTAAATGCAGTACTGTTTTATGCTCGTTTGTTTCCGAAGTGGGTTTTGTGGAGTATTGTTTCAACAGGAGATAAATTATTAAGTTACTTATTTTTTACCACTTTTATTTAGTTTTTCAACTGCACTGTTAAAGAATGCATAGTTCTAGCAATTTCGTTTTTTTTAGATTTATTTTGTTCATGTAATAGTACTAGAAATTCTAAAATGTTTTATGATTGCCTTATCAATAGCATGCGGTTTCTATTATTTACGGGGAGAAGAATTACTCAAATACGGACACCGAAATGATGTGTATGCGATGGACCTCTGTTGAATTCTGCCGCACACAATAACACGGGTAAGTGATTGAATTTGATCAGGGGATTATTCAATTTACGGTTTCCAGTAAACTTATGAGAAGGGTTGACTGAAATTCGCCCCGTTTTAGGACACGAGTGCGTTTCAGATTTTGAGGAATCTACTCGTAGGACGTATCCCGAGGAATGCCGGCAATTTCAATCGAATTATGTTAGTTCGTGGATGGTAAAGTTCCCGTCCACGCAATTTCTTCCTCGTCCTACTACAGTTCAGGCACGGGTAGGATTAAATTTATTCGTCCAAACATTCCATCGAAAGGTGGGTGTCTTTAACAAGCGCTTGCGAAAGTGTAAAACGAACAGAAAATCGTTAAATCAAAGGTTAAAGACTATCACGCCCAGTTACATTATATGAAAAATGGTTTAAGCAGTGTAGTTTTTGATATTGAATCTTAAACATGTTATAAAAAAGATTAAATAGTATAGAACACTGTAAACTGTCCGCACTGTTTATAGCTCATAACGGAACATTATTCCAGTGATAACTTCAAATCGGTTAGAAACATGCAATGTGACGCAATTTTCAATGCTGCCATTGAAATAAATCGCCAATAAACGTGTTTCGCTTCGTTCCGCTGCATTCGGCCGCGGATATCTGCGGTTTAGAATGCAAATATTTTATTCATCATCCCATTCCTTGGTCAGCAGCAGCACCAGCAGCACATTTGTTGCTGCCCATAATGGCCCGCCAAAATGTATGTTAATAGTTGGTCACGTTTGGTTCACGGTTTTGTTTGTGCGGTTCAGTGCGCTTATCTGCATTGCAGACGGCACCGTGCAGCTTTCTTGAACCGAAACGGTGTTGGAAAGAGCTTTTGTCATATAAATGTCGAATGAAGTATCATTTCCATCGTTCGTGAATATCGAACGTAAACCATTTGTCGAGTTTATTATATTAGTGAGTTAAGCAGGAATTTTGTGACGTCGTTTGGAACAGAAAACATTCGATCACATTCCGAATGCTGGGAAAGAAAATTCAGTAGTTTTGTTATCATTATTTTTTCCATTATGTCATTGGCACGCTCCGTTTGAAGCGGTGGAAAGAAATGAACCAAATGAAAAGTAATTAAGCAATTAATAAATTATGATAATTATACGTTGATCACCATCCGCAACGAGCTCCTACTTTTATTCCCGGCCATTGCTGTTGTCTTTTTCGCTGCTTATAACGAAACCGCACGAAGATCGTCTCTCGTTAGCAAAGAACCGGTGTAACGGGATAGTGCGATGGAAAACTTTTATCTCGTACAAAAGTGAGACGGGTTTTAGGGGTTCGATGGCTTGCTGTCGGAGACCGAGGATTAAGCGAGGAGCCGGCTATAATTATAGCAATCGATCTTTGAGCTTACGTTTCGGTTTCAGATTACTTCGGCTCATAGCTCAATGGTGTTTGCCATACGAATAAAAAGTGAGCGTTTTAATTAATACTTATGATGAAAATGCATTACTATGGATTGGAGCGGGGGAAAGTTCGTTTTTAATGAGGTGCGACAAAGTTAAGTAATTTGAGCTTACATCTTTCTAGATTCTAGCACTTTTTAATTAAGTTGACTTATCTTCGGGTGTGTAGTAAAAGGGGTTTTACCAAGCCAGGGGTAATAAATTGATTTTTTTTAAATATAGCAATCGTTTCATTAACAAGATTTGTGTGATTTATCACTTCAGGAAGACACAATTTTAAAATAATTGTACAAAGACGAAAATTTCACAAAGTAATTTATTAAATAACTCCACTAAGATATAATGAAGCTTGACGGAAAGAATGTGTAAGAAATTATAAGAACGGAAATACGTTATCAAAAACCGAAAGTTTAAAATAGCTTAATCAACATTTAATAACAAATATTTAATAAAAATTCAGTTTCAAATTTCAAAATTTTAAGGTTTAGCACTAGTCATTTTGACTCTTCTTCGGGGTAAATGTGCAATCATAACTAATGCTCATGAAGGTCTTTGAATGGTTTCTGACAACGATGTGCAAAAAATTCAATGATTTGTTATGAATGAAAACGATTAAAGATTCTGTCGGCGTTACATCGGAAAAAGTAGCCACAAAATGGATTATAATTGCTTATCGTTTTTACAAAGAGAGGGCGAAAGCGCGCTTTTCAACCTTTTTGTGCGATTACCCCTACGGATTTGAGTGTCGTTGTTAAATTCAAGAAATGTTATCATTTTCAAAACATGTTGTCTGCCACAATGCTTTGTTTATTAACGATGGTGAACCATTCGTGAACAGTGGAACTCCTGAGTTATTTATAGAAAGTTAGTTTAGAAGTTAAAGAAACTGTTAAATTTGTTTTTTTTTAAACTAGTTAACAGCATTTCGCTCCCTAATATTAATGTTTGAATTCACTTTTTAATGTGGATCATGCAACTATGGTCTGGTCTGTTACTTCGACATTCATTTTTAACATTCTTCTTCTTACATACACAATTTCTTACATATTTCATCACAATAACTTACATATTTCATCAAAATTTGCTTAAATATGCTGAAATTTTTATTGAATGATAAAATTTACCTATAAATCAATGTAAATTTAGTTGAAAATATAAACATACAAACACCTCTAGTATATTTTCTCGTAAATTCGTTCCGAGAAATTCTTGGTTCTGGATACTTTAAGCTGTTTCGTTCACAAATTTGAACAAACCCGATTTTGCCTGGGGATAAATTTACAATTTCGTTAGAAACTTTGTTGTTGTCCAGTATATTAATTTGAATATTTTACCTGCCAGCTAATGAAATCTTAGGCTTTGAACAATTGCTTATCTTCCCTTAAAATACACAAGACTTACCAGAAAGTTAATATTGATTTATTTTAAAATCCTGTACAACGAGTTTCATACAACGAATCATTTAAATATTTACTCTGTTGGAAATCGTTACCGTTTCGAGCTACAATCTGGATTTGGAATGTAAAGAAAAGGAATTCTTGAAAAAGAAAAAGAAAATCCTGTTTTATTGTTTTGGCACTGTGTTTAGTGTAAACACTACCAGCTCATCCGCATTCGATACAATTGACATATCAAAACATGTTTTGTTCAACAGCGGTGAACGACATTCGCAACAATGTTCGATACAAGATACACGGCATCGGCATTTATATCAAGCGCTTCTCGCTTGCTTCATGTAACCAATTTTGGGGCCGACTGCGTACATTTGCTGCCCGTGTATCGCTGTGCGATCTGGCCCATCCGTACCCGGGCAGTTTGTTGAGGACACTTTTGGCAGAGGACATGAAGTTGACAACTTCATTATTCATGTGTCATTCACACGGTGAGCGATCACAGCGACTACATACATGCGTATCTTGTTCTGCCAACAGCCGCGCACCAGCACCAGGACAATGCTTGACGCTGCTCTGGCGTGCCTTCAAACACGAGACTTTGGATTGGTTTTGGAGTGGCGGTGCGGATGACTGTCGACCGCACGTTTTGGTAAAAGTACGCAATGGACGTCGTTGAGGTTTTTGGTGATGTGCGCCGTGTACCTGTAAACCAACAAAAAGACAGATCTGACGAGGGAACGAAGAGGTACGGAAAGGGCATGGTCACCTTTACCATGAAGACACACAGTTGATGTACAGTGGTGTGTATAAAATACGTCCCCAAAACAGAAACAAAAAGACATGCAAAATAGCACCCTTAGCCGAGCGGTTTGGAAGTTGGTGGCAGTGCTCGTCACAAAGCGACACGACATGACCACCGGGACAGGGAAATAAAAAGATGCCAGCAAAATAACATGCGATATGGGCCATACAAAAAAAATGCTACCGGCCGAGACGCAACGCCAGCAAACTCCTGTGTTGTTGGGGCATGGGAAAATTGTCTGCAATGCAGTAATTGCTTACGCGAGGTGTGCGGCGGACGGATGGGGCTTTTTTTGGGGTTGACTAAAGCCACGGGAACACAACCATACGGAGGACATGATGGAATAACACGGAAAAGCATCAAATTTTCCTTTTTCCGGGAGTAGTTTTTTTTTTTTGGTTTTGTTTTTCGGTTTTTTAGTATGTGCCTTGTTCCCGGTTGCTTTGGTTGTGTCTAGTTTTTGTACCATTTTGTGTGTTTGTGTTTCCTTATCGTATGCTCTCGGGACAGTGGCCGAAGTGGAAGAAAAACAAAATCATCATCCTTCCCGTAACACCGGAAGGCATAAGTAAACGAAACGAAACGCTTCGTGGTGGTTGGTCACTTCTGGCGCTTTCTGATCCTGAGAAGCGAAACTCGGCCTAGGCTTACGGCGATCGTACTGAGAAGAAGAAATGAAACGTACTGTGGAACGGGCGAGGAGGAAGAAATAGGTAAACAGTCGTTAGAGACAGATTCACGCAAGCCTCAATCAACGAGCTTCGGGGTCAGGTTTGTTGGTGAGTCCGTGACGTGTCCGGACGAAACCTATGTTCCCATGGACTGTGTGCTGTGGCCCCTTTTTGCCCAAAGGTAACTGGCAAAAAGGGATAACGAATTCAGTACAACCTGCATGGCTGTAAGTGCTTTGCTGCAGCAAAATACAGCAAAATGGAAACTCGATCGTCTCACCCAATTGTTGCAAGCTGTTGAAAGATGAGTACGTATGAGGGGAAAATATTGAAAAAGTTGAAAACAAAATGCAAACTAATAGAATGTTTGTGATTCGTTTAGACAAGGTAGAAGAAATGTAAAGTGTAATGTATTTTAACGAAAAATTGATTTCATACAATATAAAGGTTAAACTTAGAATGAAAATAGATAGAAAATAGAAGTCACTTCTATAAAAAATACTTATAATGGGTTTAAAATTCGACAAGACACATAAAAAATTGTTATAAATACATTCTAGAACAAGTTTTTAAATATGCGTTGATGCGACCGGGATTTTTTCATAAATTTATTTCAGATTTATTTTAATAATATAAAACAAATGTCGAAACAATAACGAATGAACCGTAGCTTACAAATGAAAAGGATCGAACATGAAGGGAAGGAGTTTGAAACTTAATCTCCAGTTCGCTTACTATTGATTTTTTTTCAATCAATTGAGAACGAAAATTTTCCTCCATTGAAACAATAGTTATAAACATTTATACATTAAATGAAAACGTTAAAACTTTTTTATTCTTATAGTTGAAAAATAAATTACCATTACTGCAACATTAATACGGGGTTCTTTCTCATTTTCTGTTCTTATTGACAGCTAGAAAATAACCCAACTATCGCATTACAAAGTCATTAATTGGTAAGCTCTTATATCCCAACAAGTGAGGACTTGAAATGCAAAATTAAATTTTAAAACTTCAGATATGTCAAACTCTTTTTGTTTTTAAATATTCATCTATCTCTTTAAGTTTTATTTCTATTGTAAATTTTTTGTTTGTTTGTTATGTTTATTTACATTCTAACAATCTTACGATAGTCTTATAATAATGGTTCTGTACTTAATAGTTAATGGGTTCGAATGCATGTTCTCTCCTCGTTGGCGTATTACCTTGTTAGCTACTTGGCAGACGTAAATTTAGACGACTGGGGGTGATTTGATATGTAGATAAGGAAACAATTGATTGGAATACAACAGCCCTTGAATAAGAAAGAAAATTTAATCTACTTCAATTGCCAAAAAAAAAAATAATCATTTGCCTTATTGTTATATCACTTCATAATTAGAAAAACTTGTAATACTATAAGTATTGACAATACTTATTAGTAACAATACGTGTAAATTTATATACTTATAACATTTTTAAATGTGATCAAAAATAACATTTTAAAATTACAATTTGATAAAACATAATATTAGATACAATGTCCTATTTCACCTGAGTAGAAGCAAAAGGAAAAACCAAATGTGTTCTTAATCCTGAGCAAATAATTAAAAGCAATAATATTTCATATCAACGCTGCAAAATAATGGATGATTCGTTATATGCATGAAATCGCGTGTATGCGAATCCCAAAGGAATAATGTTTATTACTGAAACTAGCTTTAAAAAAAATGAAGCCTAAAAATGGGCAATCCGACAATCGCCAGTTGATCCATTTCTTTCACTTCCCAAGGGAACAAAAGTGCAGCATAATTTTCTTTACCCCGATGCAGACGCTAGTGCAGGACACACAGTAATGGCACGAAACGCTCCCGTTTCCCTTACCTATTTTGCACACGAAAACACCGCAAACCCAGCGGTTCACGATAGAACTTGGAGCGCAACAAAAAAAAAGAAGAAACTACGCCAGAAAAGCATCATAGTTGCGCTGGCCTCCCTCCCAAGGGTACTATATTTCGTTCCATCCGGCGCGCGAGTGTTCGGTTGTTTTTCTTACTATTGCGATTGTTGCAGCAATTTCTTCCTTTGTGACGTATCTTCCTATCGGAAGTAGTAAAAGAAAAAAAAGCCGACACACACATGTGGCTAAGTGTGGAAGAAGAAAACGTTTGCGCGAGGTTCCATTCCCAACAGACACGGCATAAATCGGCGAGGGATTTACGTTGCATTCTCGTGTTGGAAGTTTCGTGCAAAGAGCCTAGAACCGCAGTGTTTGGAAGGATTTGTGTGTGTGTGTCTGAAGTTTTTTACAGTTTTCACCATATCTTGGCCGCTGGGGTCGGTCGGATGGTATGAATATTTTCACCACGATTTGACCCGTTGTTCGAGAGCCAGAAAGGAAGACATTCGAAAGGAAGCTGCTGAGTAATGGACACTTAGTAATGCAGACGGAGTACTAACCGAAGGCTTAAGGTGTACGGCAGAGAAACGGAGCCGCGGAGTTGAGTGAAATGTTGGACAGCTTCATCTGGCCAAATGTTTTTTTTTTCTTTCGCGATTTACTGGTAGCTCCCGGTGCCGGGTTTGAAGCTGGTAAATCTTCTCATCCGCTCCGGATGCATCTTGCGCAAGTATTCGTCTGCACGCGCGCTGCAAATGCGATCGTGGGTAAGTGTTTTTACACGATGTGCAAAACCGTTAAATGCTTTCCCCATGACACATACTGGTGTTTAAAATGGGAATCCTGACAGAGCGAGAGAGAGAGAGAGAAAGGGAGCAAGAAAGTTGCGACACACGAATCGCAAAAACCTCGTAGTAAAAGCAAAGAGTAGTAGTAATAGATTCGCTTTTCCCTTTAAATTGCCCCTTTTCTACCGACCGGCAGATGGGTCGAACTTAAGCTAAATTAGCCGTAAAAAGCGTCTTGAACAGCTCATATTTCAGGCTATCACGGCAGCAAGTATGCATCCAAAGTTGGTCTACTATGGTGTGCAAAGCAAAAAAGTGGCAGACCGTAAGAGCTTGAAACGTAAAGTCATTTGCAGTTATTAAGCTTATCTTGCTTTGGGCGGCTAAACACGTCGGTCGAAAGGAACGAGGTGACATTTTGGGGCCCATGCGGGGGTTCAGTTTTCCAGAGCTAGCTGAAAGGATGCTTCCTAGATTGGGTCATGATTTTTACTAGGATCATGGTCTGGCAGTGTGCTTGCACAGCAAATGTTAGCTTTCAAGAAACGACCTCAAACACATACAAAATATAAACAGACATACAACCAGGAAAAAAACATGCAAATAATTCAGATTATTAGTGATGAATATTCATGGGAATGTTTTATCCTTACGTGAACAGCTCCGTACACGGGTGTATGTATTGGTGAAAGTGAGTGAATATGGATTCAAATGATGCGCGAGTCGTGATAGGAAGTTTGGCTTGCGATTTCCCTGGTAGAAACAGAAACCGGAAGGTGAAAGGAATTCCGTTCCACAAGTCTCCTCAGCTCAGTCGCTTGGTAAGCTCTTCGATGCCTGGGCCTTTCTCGGTACGGGTACGGGGTTTCTGCAGGTTGTGCAAGGTTGAAAATTGCAAGCCCGAAAGCAAACATTTTATCCGTCATGGCTTCACGTTTTGTTTGATGTGGAGAAGGCTTAGTTGGGCAAGGGCAAACGGTACACCGGAAAGGAAAGGCTAGTCTTTTGATCCAGGTGCTCCTTTTGCCCATTCGCATAGCTCCACTTGATCGGGCACCGTGCAAGTGGAATGGTAACATCTTATAAATAAATCTTATTTCGGTTCAATTTGCATAAATTTGCTTGACGCTGGTACGAGCACTCTCCGGTCACACACCAAGCGTGCTGGCGACGTTGATGGGTAGTTTGTACGTGGTGAAGCCGTTGGTTGTTTAGCAATCGGGAACTTCGGGTTCCATCTTGCCAAAGGTTTGACGCTACGCCCTTCCATTGCTGCTAACGATTCTCGGGATCTATTTTTGCTGCTTTTCCATTTCACTCTTCATTTGTACCTGTGGTGCCGCTAAGCGGTTGCACGATTGGAACGGTATGTAAACATTGCTTTTCATGTAGAGAAACCTTGACTCTTACCAAGCTTCAGTGAGAACCAGGCTCTCGTACTGGGGTATCGTAGTCGTACGAAAAAGGAGCCAATAGTGGCGTATACGCGGATGAAAGTGGTTTCCATTACCGCACAAAAAAATTGCAATGATATGGCCGTAGCATGGCCGTACACTTAAGATAAACATGATGACACGACGATGATTGCATAACATCCACCAGGGGGAAACCGCGAACCCATCCGGATGAAGTGCTGGATGAGCACGCGTGCCCGAGAAGGGCCGTCTGTCGAAGTGACAATGGTGACAACGAGCACGGAACAAGGACGACCATAAGTGCCAACTACGCGGACGTCGATTGTAGGACGTGCATAATATGTTAAACAGTTTTTAACTTTTTCAATTTAAGTTAACCTCCACGTCCACCGGCGGCTGCACGGTTGTGGTTGAGGGGTTGGAAAATAACAATTCGGACGACGAGCGACACGCGGCTGGAACCGGGATAATGAAGCTACAATGTAACGGTGTGGGGTGTAAAAATTGAAACATGGATCAAAGGTGTGAAACCGTGTTAAGCCGTCCGACTTGGGCGCACCAACATGGTTGCCAACGTTGGAAGCTGGGATTATGGCGTAGCATTGTTCTTGGTAGCATAAGTACAACGGTACACTCGAGCACTGCGTAGCTTCTCGCGGGCCAAACAAACATGATGACGTTACGTATTGTTGGTATTTGTAACGCTTTGCTGGTTTGGTGGAAGTTACAGAGCCGTTGCTTAGCAATTTCATTGCAAGCAGTTACGAATGGGAGAAAAACAGGATAAAGTAGTATAAGCTTAAAACAATACAGCATGATGAAAAAAATAAAAAAATAAAAATAGAAACATATCGTACCAACCGTTTTTAATATTTTATTTGCCTTTCATTCGTAGAAATGATGGATTTACTAGATTGAATTTGTTGGTAAGGTGCTGCTTGTAACAAGGATACATTTGTTTGACAACGGTATTGTTGGGGATTCAATTAGATTGTTAGATTGTAGATAAGTGATATATTTATTAACTCTTAATATTAATAAAAGAAGAGTGAATAAATATATATATTTTTTAAATTTATTATCAGAAAAGAACAGTAATATTTGAATTAAATAATATTATTTGCTGCAATAGAAGAACAGAATAGGCTTAGGCCCTGAGCTACAGCTTAAGGTGATATTCGTGCAAGGAGGATTTATTTGCTCCCCTGTTCGGAGGTTTCTTTGAAACACACCATTCTATTATAGCTCTCTATCGCCAGCATGTTTGCGTAGGAAGATGCGTTGAATGCATGTCGGTTGATCTATTTTGAGCACACTTTATCGCGATATTTGTGCATACACAAGGATGAATCGAACGAGCCGTTTTTCGTTTCGCTGAACACAGTAAATCAAAAACCGCGATAGCGGATACAGCAGCAAACAATAGCTAGAACTTGGATATGTACTTGCATGTGTGTGTGTGTTGTCCGTTTTAAAATGCATGTTTTCGTACGACTTTTGCCACAGGCTAAAACCAGATAACAAAGAAGCAGAGTACGAACAGATAATGGGGGAAAAAAGAGTCACACCGAAGCATGATTTTATTTGCAGTTGACGAGTACGGTATAATACAAAAAAGGATGCTGAAATTGTCCTGTTCAAATCAATACTATTAAACTGGGTACAAAGAAAGCTCTCTCAATTGTGCTAAATATGCTTTTATTCTTAAATTTAATACTAATTGTATTATACGTACTTTATGTCAAATGCAAGAGAATAATATGTTTATTCGCAAATGGCTTATGTAAGTATCTTTCTTACCGCCATATAACACTCTACAATCGTTTAGCAACCATGAAATTTGTAAAAATTCTTTAAATTTGATCGTACTCTGCCAATCGTATATGCCAAACTTGCTGCTGGATTAACTTTAACATCTTATGTTTGGTGTTGTGTCTTTCAGAGAAATGCTGTTAATTGTATTCTTTTTATCTAGCGCCTAAAACTGCTGACTGAAACTCGAGTCGTGGTACCAATACGTATTTTAAGGGAACTACTCGCGTTTTTGCTAATACTAGAGATACCTCGATGATTCCTTGTCTTTCGTAACGAAAATTGCTTCAAATTGCGACTGCTTCAAATCCATCCTTGCCGGTGTAAACAGATGTGTGCAACTACAGCGTAAAACTTTTTAGAGGCAGCAGTCGTCTATAGCATTGTGGAATTGAAACCTACTCCAGTTGAGACAAACGGTTTAGTCATTGTTTTCATATGTTGTTGTTCATGTGGGACGGGGTCGTCTCATCCGGACATCGTGAAGCAAGTCTTTCAAATACAAGAGCAGATCAGCAATCAATCCTAGGCGATCATAGATTGTCATAAGAACCTGCAGTAGTTGACGCTTTGTCGGTATAACGCCGTCTTGAAGTATATTTTGCCTGCGAGTGGGTATTTTGAAGCGGAACGTATCGGTACTAGTCTCCCACTACATGCCCAGCACCTTTTGCGCCTGATGGCATTGCTGCAATATCAAGATCCTCCTGGCCAAACGATACCCCGACTTTTCGTAGAACTTCTCGTTAGTTGGACAGTCAATTGTGTAACAGACTTTCTGAGCATGTCGTCGAAGTAGGGCGCGGGTACGGGTTCGTGCTGATAAACCGGTCAACGTCGCGACTCTCAATAAACTGGGCACAAATAATGTTGCTGATCTTTCTTGTTGATAGCTAATAGTTCTGGTATGGTTAACAGCATCGAATTCTACGATACACCTCGAAAAGTTGCTGCTGCGTCCAAAACTATTCTGCACTTGCAAGGCTAATTTGGGTTTACTAGGCAAATACAGGGAGGCACACCTTTCCCGGACGCTCACACCTTTCCTCTGGGGACTATACTTGTGAATATACTCCTTTCGTAGATAGTCTTCTATTTTTTCGTTGGGTATTTCGAGTAGTTATGATTCTTTCTTCATTCGACGATCTTGACAATGTAGTCTTTTCAATGTTATAGGTCGGTTATTCGCCAGCTCGCCAGAATAATTATTCGCCAGAATAATCTTGTTTCGTACCTCTCTCCGATCTTATGCGTATGGCTATGTACTATATTGAAAGCTCATTCGTTCTCTTTTGATAAGAAATGCGTTGTCTATTCGATGTTCGATGTACTTATGTCGTAAATGTGAATAGGCATTTGTTAATACCATAACCATCTAAGTGGCAACAACCTGACAGCACCCATCCGAGTCGGGTCTTAGTGGCAACTGACTCATTTGATAGTCGTTCTATGGTTGTGAGTGGTTGTGCCACGGTAAAGTGGTCAGATGACTATACTACTCGCCAAGTTTTTTCCGCGCTGATAGACATGAGAGGGAGCTCGAATGGTGAGCACCGAGAATATGCCCTACGGATCATAGGATCGTTTTCCGGAAATGTAGACGGAACGTCCACCTAAGACAGAGGGGTTTGGTAAAACCCTCTAGCTCTAGCTCCTTCATCAACCGATGCTTCCTTGTGACCATCGCCACCTTCATCGAGCAGCGCTGCTGTATCAATTATTTTGCCTCACAATTGTGTCGAATTTGTTTAGCGTCTCAGGCAATACCACAATAGAACGTAGGTTGTGAAATGGTGGTGTATGAAAAGTTAGAAATATACTTGCTGTGTTCAGCTTCTGGCGCCGTCGGATTGTCATTTTTAGGAACGGTTCGCAGCAGTCACCCTGTCGGCATCGATCGTCGCAAGCACAGGGCGTTGTAGAGGTATTAAGTATGACGCACAGGGGTGTGAACGTTCACCAGATTCGTTAGCTGCTTATTGTCCCGTGCGCTAGATGGTGGGATCACTAGCAGCGCGGTGTCCTTCGTATCTCGCATCCACTTGCCGAAATCCGCCAACATTGGGACAGTTTATCCCCGGATCTAGCTTCACCATTCCGGGGAGTCTGAGAAACCTGGTCTTGCAGGAGCGGTTCGATCTGCGCAGCTCAATTGGACGGTGCCACAGATCTCTTCAACTGCTATGTTGCAGTCCACCAGTGTCGCCAAGTTATCAGTTTTCGGTAGTGGCGTCCACTAGACATTCTCCAACAATGTATTTATCACTATTTCTGGTCGTCCATACATCGCCTTTCGCCAAGTTCCGACAAGTTCTCAGCATGCCGTAAACTGCTCTGCATCGCCATTCGTAGCTGGCGATGATCATAGCTCATTCTTCCGGATTACCGGAAAACGTTGGAATCTTCCATAATTTCTTCGTCTTAATCCATTCCATATTTTTTAGCACTAGCTTGACAAGATACACTTGTCGCACCCGCGCCTGCGAGCACACGGGACACAACAGCTCCTTGCTAACACTCTGCATATTTAGCACTTTACCCACCGACAAGGTACGATTCACCTCAGGGCTTGATCGACGCAAATCCGCAAATTACGAGAAACTGTACGATTAATACTAGTATGAATCCGAAGAACTCAGAATTTCGAGTTCAGATTAGATTTTCGATTAAACTCGCGCAATCCGATTTCTTCGAGATCATCGCACACAATCACATACAAGTGAACCTTCAAAGTTTCTCAGGGCACACGCACACATTCCCACGTTCCCAGCGAGATATTGCTGTGCTTGTGAAAAAGATTTTTTTTCGAAATGTTACGTTTGGACAAAAAACTCTGACTTTAAAACACGAGCACTTTGTCTTGTGTTCAAGTTTAAAAAGCTCGCAAGCTTGATCAGGACTGCTTGTAGTGATCCCGGTCGGACTGTTTACCTGCGTTAACAACAACCATTAAAGTACATTATGCATTTGCCGCATACTTAAAGTTGTCTTTTACCATCTTTCACACTCTCTGGTTCTCTTTATCTTTATGTATCACAATGTACATTGCAATATCAAGATTCTTCCCAATGTGAGTACACCGTCTCCCATGTACGTCGGTCAAGGGAAGAAAGTTTTTCTGCTGCACAAAAAAAAACAGTTTTATGATCTGTTGCTCGTAAGAAACGCACAATTTACGAGATAATCTTTGAAAAATTACCTACACATTTATGCATTATCTAGCGGTTGCTTTTAGAGTGGCAAACAATTCCCGAACGCAAGAGTGAGGCAGTGTACGAGAAATATGGTTGATTCATGTTAATTTATGTGCGTTACAGAGTCGAGAGCTTACCGGGTGGTTCGCAAAGTAGCTTTCAAGCCTGTACTCTGTAGCGCAAAAGTGCTTTCCCGTTACTCTTCAACCGCAGTATAGGCTGGGCTGTAACATTGTAATAATAAAAATAAATTGAAAAAACTGCTTCGGCTGGGTGATTTGGCCGCTTTTTATTCCTTTTTTGCTTATGTGTAGTTTTTGATACGGTTTGCCATCGATCGATGATAATCGGCCAAAAAGCCACAGCACCGTACCATCTATTCTGCGGCAAAATGCGGAGGATTTATGATAAACGTGCCCAGCAGGGCCAGCTTTATATGCATGTTGATTGCGGCAGATCGTTTTTCAATTGGTCGTTGATTTTCAATCTGCCTCCTGGTGGATGCTGGACCAAGTGCGATTTTGAAGTCGGCTTATCCGATCAATAGATTGTCAGCTGGATTTGCCCAGAAACACGGTGTGGGAGGTTAGTGAGGAACCGGACCGAGCATACCAATGTGTTATTTCTGAATAAACTGCCGACGGCTAGCAGATACAACGAAAATGTGCCACTGTCTGTTGGATTTATAATTTAACCATAGCCAGGGATGCATATTTTAACACATTTGAATCGGTAGTGTCCGGTGTGGCCTGAAGGTGAAAGCGCAAGGAGAAAATCGGTTTTTTGGCATTGTCTCAAAGGGGTTAGGGAATTCGGATCAGGAGAAACGAGATTTTTGGGTCCGGTCGGTTTTGAGTTCCCTAGTGCCGGTACAATTGAGTAATGGATAAATGTTTTATGGTGACACAAATCGATTCGAGCAGGTTTTTGGACAGCTTTATCTTCGGGTTTCGGTTATGGCTATCGATTGTATCGCGGGGGGATCCCATTCGGAGGACAAAAGTTAAATCAAACATAGTTTATTGATTTTACCTGAGGTACTCTAGCTATTTACAGCAATTTTTTTAAAACTCACACAGAAAGTGAGAGACTTTCTCTTTGCAAATAGCTGTTTGCTCTGTGCCGTGTTCAAGGAGCAAAATTGGACAAAGTTTTTTATTTGGTCGTACAAAGCATGTTTGTCGAATTGGACTTGAGGTAAAACTTTCCCAATGTATGTGTCAATCTTGAAACGATGTCGGCCTCAAGCCGGGAAACTCCGATTGCTTCCCGGATTTGATAGCTGTTACCTTTTCCAATGGATGCAAATGCGAAGCAAATATACCCGCTCCCGTCAAGTCAGTTAGCGTTCCACCGAGAGGTAGGCATCATTTTCGTTTCACAAATTGAAAGCGGAGATGGAACGGTAAATAAATCATTGACAGTTGCGCCAGTAGCTGTGGGTACGGGTCGTACGTATGTAGAGTTTCTGGTGCAAAAACTACTTCCATTTCCGTGTGGTGAGAAGAACGCTTAAGTTACGGCACGTTCGAACGTCCTTTCTAGGTCGCTGCGCTATTTCGGTAGGTAAGAATAGAAATGTATAAAACCGGCAGCGTAGTGTTACTCCGATGGTTGCCAGAAAAACTCGAACCTCATGGAGCAGGCCCAGGGAGGCTTTCGTGAGTGACGGCCCTTTTAAAGGTAGGCCGGTTGGCGTATTCGAGCTATTGTGTGCTGGAATCACTCAGCCGTCACATCATTCGGCTGAGCGTTAGAAGTAAATCAAATTTGCCGGAAATTGCTACACTTGGAAGCACTTAGGATAGACGACCTTTATGCCTTACGTTGAAAATCGAACTATGGCGTAGCCGCGTGAGTATACCGAAAATGGTGCAAGGTTGCTTTAGCTTTGGTTTCCATCGATCAGACAGAAGAAAGTAATATTTGTAACAACTGCTTGAAGGATTTTTTTTCGTTTTAAGAATCACCTGGAAGAAAGCTAACACTGAAATCGGAAGGATTCCAAATAATTTAGGCAACGGCGGCAAACCGACAAACTAGCTAAATAGTCTTAAATGTCTAAAACATTGTGAAGCATATGCATAGCATAAGTGATGCCATTAATATAGCTCAAAAGAAGATAATGAAAAATACAAAACTATTGTATGGAGATTTGATGTAAGCAGGCAATATTTATAGTTCGATTCTTAATTGTATTAATTAAATTTCTATCATTAGGTATTTTTTGGATAAGTTTAGGATAGGCTTATTATTAAGATGACATTAGTTTTAAATGACACAAAACTATATTTTAAAATTGTGAACCCATACTCATTAAACACCGTGTATTATTCACCACTAGGACTAATTATTCTTAGAAAGTTTTGAAAAGCCCAAGAAACATGAAGATGATAGACGAATCTTTTCAAGAAATCATTAAATTTGTTTGCAAGAATGAGCTACAATTCTAAAACAGATTTCGAAAGGTAAATTAAAAAAGAAAGATAGATCCTATTCCCGCAAAGTACAATAAGAAAAATATATTATAAAAGGTAGTTTTTATTTCAAGCAAAGGAAACAAAAAGCATTAGAAATGTTAAAAAAAAAACCGTCGGACAAGAGCGCTAGATACATTGTTTTTCCTGGAAAACAAAGAGTATTATAATAGTATCATTTAATGCCGATGCAGTGAATGTAAAAAAAACCCATTCCAAAGGGCAAACAAACGATGTAAACGGCTTGCATTCGTTACTAATTGATGCGTTCGATGGTTTGCAGCTGCACATTTCACGACGTACTCACGAAGGATACCGTGTACAAAGGTCATTTGTTTGTTGTTGCTGCGAGTTGCCTCGTCTTCGTCCTGATCTCGTACCATTTCCCATGTCGGCTTCAAGTGCACAAGGTAAAAATAATTTCAAAACACTGACCTAATGCACTGCAGACACGTAGGGAAAATAATCACCACCGTGGCAACGGTGGTCGTGGTCGTGCGAAGAAATGTCACATTAATGAGAAATAAGTTATTACACACGTCGCTGAATAATTACGGCTACCGGGGGGCGGGGTGGTAGTAACAGGGGTTGACAAAAGGTGCAGCGGACCCATCAACGAAATTGCATGTTTGCACTTCACCGTGTAGTGTGTACTAGACTAGGGTTAATGAGGCATCGGAACCGACGATTATGCTTTCCAAAGGCAGACGACGGGGCCTGGTCGGACGCCACGGTTGTTTTCCCACGCGTGTTGCACACGTGGTACTGCAAAAAGGTCTCAATTAGCGTTTAGCAAGAATTTTTATCACCTTTCATTTCCGTTAAAACTGTATGGAGTAGAAAAATATGTGGAGGAGCAAAGAATGGTACGTGACATTTGTTAATGGTTAGGTAAATGTAATGGAAAATCTTTTAATGATTAACTATTTATATTAATATTTTGAAGATTATAATTGAAATTTAATGGCTATATGAATTCATTATTTGCTTTTTGTACCCTGTAATATATTTTTTTCTAAATTATCTATACGGCCAGGCCGTTCTATCAGTATAAAAAATAGAATAATTTTTTTAAATTATATTGATATTTTTTACAACTGAGTATGCCCGGGATAAGGAGGAAATGCCTTGTGAAAAATGTACTTCTTCAGCTTCAGAGGCTGACAATACGGCCGAAGCCGTAATAATTAATTATAAATAAAATAAAAATAAATAAATTGATATTTTTTAGAATTATAATTGAAATGATACGATTATATTAAATAATTATTTGCTTTTTTTCTCTAACACAATATTCCTATAATTGTTTTGATATCTACTTTGATATATGCTTGGAAAATTAAAATAAGAGTTATTTAATTACTTCTTCTTTTCTTTTCTGGCCTGCTCATGGTCGAGCACGTCGCGTAGACATGGCCTGGTCGCCAATCCGTTTCCAGGAAACTCGGTCCAGTGCTGCAGTCCTCCATCCACGGCTGCATGCGATCTCCGACAGGTTTGACTCCACCTGATCCAGCCAACGAGCTCGCTGTGCTCCTCTCCGCCTCGTGCCGAACGGATCGTTGGCGAGCACCTTCCTGGTGGGGCATGAGTCCGGCATCCTCATCACGTGCCCCAGCCATCGTATCCTTCCGGCTTTGACCACCGTCAGGATATCTGCACCGCCAAACAGCTCAGCTAGCTCGTGGTTCATTCTCCTTCTCCACACGCCCTGCTCGCACACACCGCCAAAGATAGTCCTTAGCACCCGCCGTTCGAAAATAGCGAGTGCATTGGCATCCTCCGTTAGCAGAGTCCAGGACTCGTACCCGTAGAGGACTACCGGACGTATCAGTGTGCGATATATCGTGCATTTCGTGTGTTGCTGGAGCCTTCTGGATCGCAGGAGTTTGTGGAGCCCGTAGTAGGCACGATTTCCCTGAACAATGCGCCTTCGGATTTCGCTGCTCATGTTGTTGTCCGAAGTTACGATCGTACCAAGGTAGCAGAACTCCTCTACCACCTCGAGATCGTCGCCGTCAACTGATACTCTGCTCCCGAGTCGGGCTCTATCACGGTCAGAGCCCCTGGCAAGCAGGTACTTTGTCTTCGTCGCATTGATCCTCAATCCAATTCTGTCGGCCTCGCGTTTCAGTCGGGTGTACGCGTCGCACACCGCCGCAGATGTCCGTCCGATGATGTCGATGTCATCCGCGAAGCCGAGAAATTGGAGAGAACGGGTGAAAATCGTGCCCCGGATGTCGAAGCCCGCGCTTCGCATGACACCTTCCAGAGCGATGTTAAACAGCAAACAGGAGAGTCCGTCCCCTTGCCTCAGACCCCGGTGAGATTCGAACGATTCCGACAGCATGTTCGATACTCTCACCTTGCACTGCACCCCATCCATCGTGGCCTTCAACAGCCGTACCAGCTTCCCAGGGAATCCGTACTGCTGCATGGTGTTCCATAGTTCGGTCCGATCTATGGTATCGTAGGCCGCCTTAAAGTCAATGAACAGGTGGTGAGTTATTTAATTAGTAACTCATTTTTTTCTGATCAAATTTTCTTTTAGCACATTTTTGTATATTTGGTTCCATTGTTGTGGTGTGTTTTTATAAAATGTAAAATGCTTTAGATTATCGCTCGGGATAAAGTTTCGCTCCTATCCTCTTGATTGATTTGTTTTTTTAATAATGGAATAGATGTCAATAAGGTTGTGCTATTTCTGATATTTTGGCGATCATTCTTCAAAGTATAAATAGATATTCGCAGTAGTGTGTCTAATATAAGATGTACAGCTTTTTAAAAGTGCTTACATTTAGGGGTTTAAATTACTTTGTGGTGTAGCACAGGGAAACGAATTTGTTATTTTCCCCCGAATTTCCATGTTTTTAATTTGTCGCAAGGCTAATCTGATATTTGATGAAAAGTCTCTCGGATAATTGGTGTTTCACTATCTTAGTGAAGTGTTTTTGCAGTTTCACATCTTAAAAGTATTTATTAAAACAATATTAATATTAAGCTTATTTACTTTGACAACTTCGAAATTATGCTTCGAAATTAATTCTATGCTTTAATCATGGTTTGATATAAAATTTCTAGTTTTTCCATTATTTTCCAACATTTTTTACATTTTTTAAAATTTGGTTTCAGCCTTAAACAAAGATGTCTTTAATTGTGTCTATTCATCACCATGAATAAACTATGATCGATTGAACGTTTAGTTATCGGATAGCAACGTCCTTTAGCTGAGCTTTCGTTGTTTTAATTAATTTTGCAAACTAGCTTATCGATCAACTTTCACAATCTCCTCTGTGGCTTTCGGAACGATGCAAAACCAGTCAAAACGGGTCGGGATAAAGTTTTCGGGAGTACTTTACACGACCAGCGTCGTTGTGCTTGATGATTTCTTAGCCTATCAGTTTAGTTACCTTCGCAACCAGTTGACTCTGGCTGGATGCATCTGAAATGTGGTAAGCTCGAGGTCGTGTAGCTGGCGGTCGTGCGGTGGTTGGTTCGCATGACGGTATACAGGCCGAACGAACATCAGACAACCGGAAGTGCTTTTTGCTGTAAAACTTCCAACAACTTTCCCAGGAGTCAAGAACACGCCGAGAGGAGCAACAATCCATTCTACTACTTTCGGTTCCCTTAGAGTGGGGGCATGTGAGTGATAAAGAGAGCGTGTCAAGCGGGTGTGCACGTGCGAGCATGGAATTGGTTACCAAAGCGAACGGAAGTGGAGTTACAAGATCATAATTATTCATTAGATGTCCTTCGGCACTTTGTGGCACGAGAAATGAGTTTGCCTGTTGAGAGTCAGTCAACCTGCAGTGACATTTTCTTCACGCCACAGCACCGTTGCATCTCTCCGTAAGGGGGAACCGATTGGCCGAAGGATTTGCGGATGCTTTCGATTTCGGATCGTTATCGTTAATGCTCAGCCATTGCCAGCACTAGAAACCACGGGAGTACATAAACGGGCTCTTACACACAGGTGCCACCCTCGTAAACCAGAGGGAACTCAATTAACATCTGTTGAATTATTAATTCTAATGATATTGCCGCATTAGAGCACCGTCCATCACCTCCATCACCTTTCTCCTGTGTTGAGGCGCGTATTTGATAAAAGATCAGCAAACAGTACTCGGCTCCGAGACCATTTCTAGAACGAGAAGATATTTTCCCAATAACTTCTTCTTTCCTTGTGCCATCTCGGAATGGGGACGAAACACGATTTGGGACTCAGCTGGTTTGTCGCCCGGGAACCGGCTAGATGTTAGACAAATTTTTATTGCTCTTTTGAAATTGTTTGTTTGGTGTAGTAGTTGGGCGGGGACGATATGGAGGGCGGTTGACCGAGCACAAATGTAATCTCTTCCCAAGCGAGCTAATTTGGGCAAGTTAGCCAGGCTCCCAGCCAAAAGCAATCAGGACCTTTACAGCCGGGGTCGGCGTGAGACTGGTGAAACTGGAGATGGTAATAAAATTATCATAATCAAGTAACGTTAATTATCCCATTTCGAACCACCGAAGAAAAGGCGTGCAAAGGTCGGTGTTTCTGTGAAGGGAAAAACATCCTTCAAGGACATAAACTTGCATCTTGGCAAAGGTTGGGAAAGGTTGATGAGCGTGAAGTGCTGACCAGAGCACTGGATGTTGCTTAGATAAAGCTGATTACAAAGGTGCTACAGATGTAAGCGATCTTAAATTGTACGGTCAAAACTTTAACCATCGGCTAAAGCAAGGGTTGTATTTGTAGGCCTGATTTTATCGAATTGGGTTTGATAAAATTTTAAAATCGATCATTAAGGTTTAAACATATTTTGCATTTGATTTATTGTTTTACAATATTTTGCAAAAGCATGCAATGTTATTTTGTCCGATTTTATTACTTACTGTCTCTACGTACATTAACGATCGAAAAATACATTAACAAATTTAATGACTTTCACAGACCATAATTAAGGCTATAAAGCTTTAATAAATGTATCACTTGTTGCGTGAAACGACGAGCAAAGTCATTTAGAAGGGGTTTTTACTCTTCACGTCCGAAAATTTGGCCAACCATTAAAAGGAAAGCACTTTATAGAGTGCACCTTAAAGGAAAGACCCTTAATAATAAGTCGCATCTGTAAGGTTGCTATTGTTTTTTTCTGTTAACCATTTACACGATTTGCCTGTTTGATGTTGTGTCTTTGGAAGGTTGATAACGATCGGTTCTAAAATAGAATCGCCGTTCTGAGAATTTATTCTGCTGAAGGATGTACTGTAGAAAGTGGTTTCGCATCCTCTCTGCACACAGAACCAAATTGTGCAACATACAGCAAGACGAAAAGATGGTTCCTATTTGAAAGTGTCCATGACTGAGCATATCAACAACATAGCTTTGATTGTACCGTCATTGAGACCCAAGGATTGGATGGAGTTTTCATGTGAACTGCAGCTATATCGATGGACTTCAAAGAGAGTGTTGATGTTAAAAGCTTGTGAAACGAACGAGCCCGATGATATGACAGACGGAGCGTCATTAATATCAGAAATCGTTGTTTATCCATCATTAACTAGGCTTGTCAGTTGTACGTGTTGCAAGTGTAGCTTGGTAGTAGCCTCTTTCGAATTTCGAATAGCAGCAGAAACCGGTAGATGTTCTCGTTGACAACCGCAAAATGATTGAAGAGCATCTGAAACAGCAACGTTGACACACGGATGTTAGCATCGATTTGGTACAGTTATGAAGATTGCTTTATTCACTTAAATGGTTAAATTATTAAAGTTTTCTAAGTTCTTACGCAGTGTGTGAAATGTTGAATGTTCTCTTGAAGATTTTTTCTGAGTTAACAATATTCAAATGAAGATGTTTAAATGTTTCCTTTAATGTTTTTTTAGTTTGTCTATTTCTACGATATTTTTCTACTAGTATCTAATATGATACTTCTAGTGAATGTCATAAGTAGCTTTAAGCTTTGCCACATTTAAATTTACCAAGCTTTGATGAGAAATTCGGCAACAACAGTGTTGTATACTAATATTTCTTGAGAATTGACAACAGGCTTTTATGGCACCAAGATCAAATGAAATATGTTAAGTTAATACAGTCGTAGTAGGATAGACAATACACAGAAATGAGGATATAAATTATTAATAAGCTTTAAATATTAACGACGCCTAGGAACATTTTTTCAGACGATGCGTCCCTTCCAAGAAGTTTCAGTGTGATAGCAGCTGATAAACTATGAAAACACAAACCGGCTTATATCAAGTGTTATATTCATTTCATAGCACGGAGTGAAAAAAAAACAATTACAACCAGCATTTAGTAGCCCAATACTGAACAGGTTAAACTGTTCAGCCCGGGAATGCTGAATGCTGTTGCGATAGGAAGAATAAAAAAAAAGTTCAAGCGTAAAGTAAACTTTAATCCGATTATGTTAAAACTTTGTGAGTAGCATTGCAGCACACACCGTGCCAACTGCGAACCCATCCATCGTAGGTTCTGGCACTGTGCCGTTTTCCGGTCTACTGATTGGGTCCACTACCCTTTACCGGAAACCTCGTTGCGGTAGGTTTTGCCGTACATCAGCGTCTAGATCAGCGTTTTCCACAAAACGTTTTGCTCCCATCGCTGGAAGGCATCTCGGAAAAGGTTAGCAAGGTAACGCAACGCTTGCGAACAAAGTCATTGAAAAGTTTTATCCTTTCAGCCAGCCGTCGGGCCGTGTTTTGGTTGACTACCACCAACCAACAGTAACTGCAAATCGAATCATTCTCGATTCTGCTCGGCCTAGCGCCATTCGCACGTGAGCAGTAACAAGAAGCGAGTGAAAAATAATAGTAACAATAAAGCATAAACATTTTCCAGGGATGTATCGACTGATCAGAAGGGAAAGCTTTCAGGTGAATGCAAACACTAAGACCAATGATCGTATAGCATGTTGTGCAATTGAGCTTGACCAATGTGGCTTGAGTAATCCTTTGCCTGGGTAAGGAGTTTGTTGAAACATGACATAAGCCATAGAACATTTTCCTTTTTTTGAGCTCATATGACACCAAAGTGCATCTGTGCCGATACTTAATAAGTACCTTTTTCTTGGAAAATAAATGGCAATCAATTTTAACGGCTATTTCGTGACTCTCCTAACCAAGCTAGAACAGATCGTGGTGAGAATGAGGTGGATAAAAGAGCAGCAGCAGCATAATGCATCTTCTGGCAATGGGTTTTAAATCGTAGGCCGCAATCCTTGGAATCAACAGCCTGGGAACGGGTAAGTTTTATATCTTTTTTTTACCCTGCTCGGTTCGGAATCCTTCTAAGTATATTCCACACAAAAGATTCGTTTCCCAGTGGTTCCCAGAGCGTAATAAAGTTCTGTTGACTGGCAGGCAGGGGATTACCAAGTAGCCGTTCTTTCTGCTTCGAGGCAAAATCTTGCCTTGCCGTTTCGACATGGCGTGCAATGGAACAACTTTCGATCGCTAGCGCTAACCAAAGACAGGCAGCTGCAGCGAATTAAAATGGCGGAGATACAATTTATCTGTCGCTTGTCCAATGCAAATATACAGAGAAGCTTGAGAAATGATGATGGTTGTAAGTCATTAGAATTTATTTCCTTTATTTTGTGCAGAAAATTAAAATCATTTTTATACAATTTTGAATATTTTGATGCAATAACTGACATTACCTTTCTCCTCATCTCATCTCATTGTTTATCTTTCTCGACAGTAATTCAATAACCATTGACCTTGCATCTACGCGGGTGACTGAAATGGTACGTTCGCTTCAACCACCCAACGGCGGAGAGTCACCCGCTTAGATGGGCGATGGCACGTTACTCACGTTGAAGTAGCAGGATGCAATTAAAACTTCACCGGGACACCTGCATTGCAGGCAACGAAGGCAACACATACGACTGTGCACATGCGGGACCGCATCTGGGCGAGACGACCTGCCAACAAACGGGTCGGATGTTATCAGGGACTGCTGGGGCAGGCATCGCATTCATCCGAAACGCTTTCGCTCGCTTTTTCCGTTCGTTGAATCTTTTGCAAAACTCATCCCCATGTGACCATTCAGGTAAGTAACATTTTGACAGTATGTTTTTCCTTTCGTTCGGTTTTTTGCATCAACACTTACCCTCCCATACTGCCAACCGTCCCACGGTTTGCTTTCCCAGTCGCCGGAGTGGCTCCTTTCGGATGGTGTTAAATGCGCCACGTGTTGACACGCTTGGTGTGATTCATTTTCGAGCAACATTGCCCCGGCGGCTGCAACTCCAACTTCATGCTGGACCCGATGCTAGTTGGCTAAACGGTGAAAACCGGTTGGGTGAGTTACCATTCGTTTTGCGTTGCGTTTCTACAGGGGAGTGAGTCCCCAGGATGCATTCGGGACCTGCGCAATGGCGGTTCGTCGAGCGTTCCATAGCATTCCGTTTGACGGTTGTGCGTGATCGTTCGTCGATTCCCGTTACCCATGCGAATCCTGGAACCGTGTCATCGAGCTTCGGTACAGCTGCCGCAGTTTGTCGTGAGATTCCGTCGGTCGCGCACAGGAATCCGCCGTGGATTTAACGGTTCTGCACGTTTCGATATCGCTTCGTTCGTCGCACGTTCGTCGTTTTGCTGCCTAAAAATCGCGGGACTATTCGGCGGAGCTTTGGAATAAAAACCATTTGCATTGGACGGCAGAATGGACCGACCCCGTTGGTGATGGGTTGGTGGCGAAATGTGGTTCGAAGGCGCCAAAATGTGGCATTTGCAGCCGGAAACGTAATCAAAAAGTCAATTTCAACACGCTCGCCTCCGGTTACGAAGGGTACGAAGATGAGGTGAAGGTGGAGCACCATCAGCTGAAGTTTCGTTGTTTGGATGCAGTTTTAAATACAGAAAAATGCACCATTGCTAAGCGTTGGCCCCTGCCGGATGCCTGGTTAAACCGCTAAAGTGGATAAAAGTGAAACTTTATCGTAAAATTCGTACCAAGCAACTTCCGCCCATGGGAAGAACCGTTCGATAGGATACATATATTCTCATGCTTGTGCTGTGTGAAAGGAGTATTTACTAAACATGTGTTCGGATGCTGTGGAGAAGTTGTTGCGTTCTTAGTATAAATCACATCAAAACCAGCACATCCAACATATTATATTAAACTTAAAGTGCTAAAGCGTCGCTTTCAAATGGTGTTTTCTAAACAAAAAATTAATCCCTGAAAGTGTCTAATGTTTGCAACCATGGTTCAAATGAAGAAGTAATTTCGTCTAGTGTCTTTAAGCGTATGATATTAATGTCGTAAAACAGTGCAGTAAACATTGCAAATTCCTTTTATTAGCCACAAGTGCGTGTTGTGGTTTGAATCGTTCAATTGCGGGTCGATGTTTAACGTTCGCGAGTTCAAAGTGCCACCGTGTATATCCGGTTTCGGGGCATTCGAATCATGCGTGAGTGCGTGCAAACGTGCGTGAGTGTTGAAAAAATTGCGACAAATCGCTTGATAGCGTGGTCGGTCGGGTTGTGTTTTCGTTCGGTTTCGCGTTAGTTTTGCGTAAATTCGTGTACCGGGTTTTTGTGCATAAAGTTCTTATTTTTCTGGCGTAAAATAACATCCCCAACTTTGTGCGCTTGGAAAAAGGGTGGCAAAAAGTAGCACCTTCAAAATGTGCTTTTAAACGACTTGTGAACGGGAACGGTGGATGAGTCGCGTTCCATTGCCGGTGGGAATTTATTTAAAATTCATGCTGCCAGCGAGCTCGACGGCTTTCCGGCTAGTGGTCCTGGTGTCGTTGAGGTGTTAATGAGCGTCAGCACAGCAATGGACTGTCACACATACACGCATACATACACATTAAAGCATTAAAGCTTCACTTCCGTAGGCATGTAGAAACAACCAACCATCAATGTAATCAATTCAACACAACACAAAAGTCTGAGCAAATGCTAGTGACGTAACCGAAACATATCAATTTGCTGTGAAGCAACGCATATCATAACGTAGCATATATTCGTCTATAGAGCTGTCCCATGTGAAGGTGTGTGTGCCGGATAAAGTTCAATTCATCTTTGATAAAAGCATTGCATCCTTTTGGCAAATTTGGAAGAAAAAAAGGGTGCGCAAGTTCCTGTTTTATATCGTTCGCCCCATTTTGGAGGAAAAGTGTTAAGTCGCACGTGAGATAAGGATACAACAGTGCATCCGAGCCGGGTATAAGGGCAAGTCAAAACAAAAGTGTATGCGCGCCGAAGAAGCGAACCTTGCACCGAGGTGTACCTTTTGCACGTGAAGCTGTTTGATCCCACCAGTCAAGGATCAAGTCCACGGTTTGAGAGCCTTGCTCATATGAATGACGGGTGAAGTACGCACTTGTCGGCCGATGAGTGTGGTATTCCTTTGCTTCCGTGCCCACATTGTGTGATTGTTGTGTGTATCGGGAGGTAAAAAAGATGGTTCGAATGAGCCAAGGGCTGGTGCAGTGCGGCCGTATCGAAGTGTAGTGCCAAGAGCCTTCCCAAGCCGAACGCGCTTTGAAGGTGAAGTTGCTAGTTGCTGTCGAGTGTGATACTTGTTTTGATTTGGTGCTCAATCGATCGTCCTTTTGAATTCGGTTGTGCGCTGCGTGATGCGATTCCATTGGTGATTGTGTGATATGTGAATAAAAGGAAACAATTTCAACGGCGCAAAATCATCGACAGCAAGTGAAGAAAAATGTGAGTATTATTGTAGCGAGAAAAAGAAACCGAGGCTAGAAAATTGAATTTCATGTTTCAATATGTTTCTTTTTTTTCACCTGAAATTTTTACATTCTACTTGATTATTTTGAACATTGTCCGAAAAATTCCCCGAACTCAAATCCAGTGGTGATGGTAATAATTTCTTAAACAAAAGACCCTTTTTTCGCACAAAACACGTCTTTTTCTCAACCCACTAACTAGGACAAAACGCTGGAATGAAAAGTTTCTTCTAAGTTTATAAGCTCGTAACAATGGAAAATGTTTCTTACCTTCTTTTTCTTTCTTTTTGCTCCCTTCCTGATTCCCTTTGAAGCGGGAAATGTCTTACAGACAAAATTAGCAAAGAACAACAAATAACTCTCGCTAGGCAGCTACGGTGTTGGGAAGCTATTTGATTGTTATTATCTTCTCCCACTGTTGGTACAACACCAGCTACATCGACCGAACCCGGCACCTGAAACAAATAATGACTTATCTTTATTAAAGCTCCAGGGTAACCATGGTCATTGCCGTAAGCCGTGAATCATTTACATGGTGATATTGTTCGTGCGAACAAACTAGTTAGCTCTTGCGAAACACGAATTGTTGGTTTCGATTTTTTTTACCCACTCGCATCCTCGCAACCTTTTACACTGCATTAGATTAGAAGCGAGTAGTTAAGTGTCTTCCGCTTTTTCTTTTGGTGCAATCTTTTACCCACCGAACGGAAGTATGATGATGGTAAACATCCCGAATGGACCTTCCCGTGGTACGTGATATTGCACCGAAACGAGTGTCAATTTCGATTTCACCGCTTCTTCGAGCATGTCAAACAAAGCACCTCAACCGGATTCGAGATGGATGTGGATGAGTGGAAGCTTGCTGCGTATCAGGGGCCTAGGACCCTGTGTTTGCAGCTGTCAGGATCAATTGGATTGTCACAGGTCCGGATGGTTTCATGTAATGTTCTCCACAACCACTTCACGTCGACAACGTGAAACGGACGCGCTGTATGGGTACTTGCGATCGGTCTATATACCGCCTCCGGAGGATTCAGCTACGCGTTAAGCCGTCGGTTACGGTGTCGAAAAGGGAGCCGGAGGGGTGGAACGTGTAGAGAAAAAAAGTCAACCAAACATCTGAAAGTGATTTTGATTCAATTTGAACGCAAATCAGGCCTTATTCTCGACGGCCTCTCGTGAATCTTTTTTTCTTTTCCTACCTTCTGCGTACTTTCACTTGTTTAGGAAGCTCGTCATCGCTATCAGATGGTTGATACTGTAGATTGAGAATTTTACAGATTTCCATTCATCCTTCACTTCAGCACGCACCACGCACCTTCGGGGAAAAGGTAGAAGAATTATTTATTGAAACGTCTGCCAGTGGCACGTTACTTCCGCGTCACGACCAGTTGGACAGCTTTGGGATCTGTTTAGGAAAACTTGGCGACGAGTGCTTCTAGCCGGGATGGTGAGCTTACCAAACGTGCGTATGTGTGTGTGTGTGAGCATAGGCTGGTGTACTGGAAAAATATTTTACGAGACGAGCCGAGATTGGAGCGTGCGTAAACAAGATTTCCTTAAGGAATGGGTGACGGTGCAAACTTCTCTGCAGTGCGGAGTTGGATGATGTGAGCTGTAAATTTAAACAAGAAAAAAAAATCAGAAGCTTGACGTTTTCGAGCATCCGTTAGCGAAGCTTAAGGACATGAAAATGCGTGTTTAGAAGAAGAAAAACAAAAACACACTGGTTTTAAAACGCGAACCAAACGTAACAACACTTTTCGCACCAAGTTCGAAAGTTGAAGGTGTTTTCCCGGCAGAGCATGGTGTTGATGATGTTTTGTTTGCTTTGGTATTTGTGTTTTATTGTTTTTTTTTGTGTAACATCTTCCCAAAGGATGACACCAACGTTTGCTGAACACGCTTCAAAGAAATGGCGGCATTTAATGAGATAAACTTTCGAGCTTGTGTTACACAAAGTGTAGCTAAATGAGAGTAAAGGAGCTATTGTTCTATTGCGTTTGTTTTTATTTACACATTTTTAATTTTTATTTTATTGGTTTACTCTGAAAAAAACTTTTGCTGATTGTTGTTCTTTCCCTAGTGTTTCTATTGGTTTCCGTAATGCCCTTGTCAATATACGATCAACGTCGTTTGCACGCCAAATTCAGTCGTTACATGAGTAGTAATGAAGTTTTATTTGCAGAATCCAAAGTCTTGTCCAAAATCCAATTTAAAACTTTAAACCAAATGTGTGATGAAGTCTTTTATTTCCATCTTTATTACTTTAGCGGCTGATTTTTCATTTTCATATGATCGTATTCCTGAGTTTCAAACTTTGGAAAATTGTACCAAAACATTTATATGTAGAGTCATTGAAGTCAAAATAGAAATACGACTAATTGGAACGGCGGGGCAATGACAACAGAGTCTGAATAGAGTAATACCGCCGCTTCCTAAATCCCAGCAAAGTCAGGAGAGTTTACAATATTCTTATTATATTTGTCATAAATATTTGTCATAAATACAATTTAAACAACCATGTATCGAATTCTAAGGAATATACATCTCTATCGAGAAACAACAAGTATGATGAGAATTTATACACAGGTAATAGAATAATGTAAAGTAAAGTCAAGGAAAGCCAAAACTGGTGGGCACAGGTTGCTGTGCCACAAAGGAAGAAGAATAGCACATGGAATCCATACAACGGAATAATACGCAAGTACAGAGTAGTGATGTGTAATCCGGAGTGGAATCGTGGATTCACTCCGACTGCATGTATGAAAAATTGATTTCGATTCCAACTAATAATCAGAATTGAGTCTGGCTAGTCCGGTTGACTATGAGTTTGATCGAGTCCGGATGAGTCCGAATGTATCTGATTGATTCCGGATGGGTCCAGATGAGTCCGATGGAGTCCGTGAAAGGAATGGAAAAAAATGCGAAGAAATGCGAAGAAAGGGAGGGAGGAATTATAAATTCTATAGGAGTCGATCCGATTTACTGGTACAATCTTTACCGGGTTTTGAGGTAGCTACTCTTTTTTGTTTCTCTTTTAGGTTGAGCTAATATGAGCTTGAGCTAATGTTGTGGTGAGTTCATTATTTCTTTTTATATATTATTATTAATTTCTGCATATGTTGTATTTTTTTTTACTTCTATGTATGAAATCTTCTGCTAGGATTTTTGTTTGCATCCGCCAAATTGTTTTAAGTTTAAAAAAAAGTTTAAAGATAAAGTTTTAATCGAACCCCTGATTTACCATCTAATTCTAGCAGTTTTAAGATTGATGATCAAGATTTCAGTTTTTTAATCACGTTGTGACAATATATTGACTTTACCTAATTTTTATTTCTTTAATTTAAATTAATAGTATTCCGCCTTCTAAGTCTTTCTGCTTGTCATATTCTTTCTCCGTTGATTTGGATTAACAGGCTATAAAATGTTTCAGCAATACGGCCAGGCTGTTCCTTATGAATACAAAAAAATGTTTCACCAATAACAAAGTTTTATTCTACGGAGATAAATTTTTTCAATTATTGCTTAACTTGTTTCTATTTTCCACCTTTTATGGGTTAGTGTTTTAACTGCTTTTTATCCACTTGCCTAAGGATGTTGTTTTGGCCTTCTTAATAGTTTAATAAAGTCACTTCTCACTATTGTTGAGAGTGAGACACTGTTAAAATGCATGTTCCAGACGCCTTTCCGAATACTTCGGCAGATTCTAGCTAGGCCTGCTTTTTTGTACTAAAATGTTTTGTTCGGAATGGCGATATGTGTTGTTTTCCATAACACTTCGTAAACAATTCAAGAACTGACCCGCTGAAACTGACAAACCACCATTCATAAAATCATACCCAAAATCAAGAAACTCCTTTATACTGAAAGGCTAATTTGTTTAATTTGATTAAATATCATCATTCTTATTATCTTGTCTACATTATTTCCTGTATTCTACTAACGCAATCACCCCATTTGTTCAAAAAACAAAACAGTAATCAAAAAGTTGCTATTGCTCTTCCTGCGCTAGGTTTATCACGCTTCCCACGTAATTTAGGCGAGCTAAGATCAATCACCAACAGGCGATAACTGGAATCCGGCAGGCGCGTATTATGTTGGATGTAAAAATGTGTTTTGTTTCTCGAACATCCCGTGCATCTTCTTAACATTGACCGCCTTCAAAGTGCGCTCCTTTATCTTCCGAAATGCTGTCGGCCATACCGTGAAGACGATCTCGAGTTGGGATGTTTTTTTTTGTTTGTTTTTGTGTGCAAATGTGTATGTACATTTAGTAAGCGTAAAGAATACCATAACAAAAAAAAAACAATTCGCAAAAAAAGGACGCAAACCTAACGGTAGATGAACTGGGCTCGGGGCCAGCACCGGTTTGTTAAAACAATTTATGGCCCTTTACTGTTGTATGAACGAAAAAAAAAAATTGGGAATGAATGGTGTTTCTTTGCGTTCCTTGCCTTCGCAGGAGAGGGTTCGTCCAGCGCGATCACCTTCGCGTTTTCGTTCGCGTTCGTTAGTTTGCTCAAGCCAAGCGAATCCTGGGCACTGGTGGCTCGTAATAATCTTTTTATTAAGATAGATGTCGAATTTCGGATTCTTGGCTCGTTGGTGGTTTTTTGTTTGTTGTCGTTTTGATTCTCCTGTGGCTAGGAGAATCTTTCGGGGTATGTTCTTTTGCTGGTGTCTTCCCTGTACCTTGCTTGTAGGTACAGGACCAACAGCACAGGTAAAGTTTGGAAATGGTTTGTCGATTTATGGGCGCAACGCTGACTCTATTTCTCTTCGGACGGAGTAGTTGGTGCAGTCGTTCCGTCGCGGACCGTGATTTTACGTCGTTCACATCCAAGCAGTGCCATTGTGTATGGAATAATATTCAATATTTCCCCCACGCTAGGGAGGGAGAGGAATCTCTTAATTAAAGCATAACGACTCACTCCACCCGTTCACCCGTTTACCTGCTGTAGGTGAGAGACCCCTTAGTGGTGGCGGTCGGAAATGGGTCGTTTTTCCAGCCTATTCAATCCGTGTCACTTCCATCGTCCATAGACTGTTCCCTGTTCCATTGCCCCCAAACGGTGGAAGTATCGTATAGTGTGGTTGGGTGCTAAATGTGGGCTATTATCGAATAATTATAGGTTTATATATCAATCGAGAAGCGTGCTTATTGCCGCATGCTTTGACAATGACCGTTTAGATGTGCGCTAAATCTACCGGTGGTAACGGTTCGATGTGAGCCGTGCGCACATTATCCCCGTTCTCTCTGCACATGATACTTGCCATGGCATGGCATGGTGGCTGTCGGGTGGACCGAAGTGTTATGTGGAAGATCTATGAAATATGAGCTATGGGGTACGAGGTTCGGTGTCGCTGGTGTCGGTGTCCGTGGACGATTTGCTATTGTTTATTAACAACAGCCAACACACAATGGGCAGTTTGCATCGAATGGTTGCATGGGATTTGGAGTAGCCGGTTGGGTCTAATGCCATGTGACGGGTGCTTCCGTTGGTTTTATTGCATCCTGAAAACAGCGAAGCTTTGGAGTGGAGAACAGGGAAAATGCTTTTGTATAGCTACACAAAGTCTATTACAGTGGCTTGGGAATCGATTTGTGCTTTGGTTAATCTATCGGAAGAGCACTTTCATTAAATTCAGTGGTTTGAAACCATTACGATTGAACAATACTTCAAAACTATCAATTTTTGGTTTTTTATCTCACAAATATAACCAAAAATATAAACCAACTTTGGTTGTATCAACATTGGAAAGAGTTAAGAGACAAAAGAAATATTTATAAATATAATAATTGTAGATGGTGAAATACGTAGGAATGAATACTCTAAAGGTAAAGCGGTTAACTAAACTAAGCTTTTCAATGAAAATAGCTATTGAGGAGTTACTCGAAAATCGATCAAATATGTATACTTGTACACACGTTAGGACCGGGTATTAAATCCCAATCGGATCGCCTCCCGTAGCAAGGACTGGCTATCCGGCTATGTGGTAAAAATATGTCTAAAATAAGCCATAAATGACCTGGGACTAGAGATCGTAAAGTCAAGAAGAAGAAGAAGAAGAAGATTTATATTTGTAAATGATGAAACAATCATAAAATTGAGTATTTAATTAACAGAATCCCAATTAATATACTTCGTTTCTTCCATGTGTCTGTTTGGTATATGTAATCGAGTAATATTGAAAGTAAATGAAGGCGGTAATTTTATGACATATACGTCAGAATTTCAATGAAATATTATGTATAAAATTTTTCAGTTTCAGTAAAATTATTATGTATAAAAATTTCAGTATTAAAAGTGAAATTAATTTTTTTCACTCCCCTAGAACATAAACCTACTTAATTTATTCATTTAAACTTGATATTTACAGCGTTTACCGTATTGTTAGCACTGCTTTAGGTTGAAATATTGCAAAATAATAGATATTTTTTTAATTATTTCAAATATTTATTTTCCATAAATTTATGGGTACTGAAGCATACTACGAGTGAAGTTTTTTTACTTAATTTAGTGTGTATTAAATATTGTTTGAATTTACGACTGACTGAATAGTCATAAAAGTTCTGTAATAAACCTTATTTCACAAAGATGAAAGAAGAACTTTTTCGATTCATGTAAAATTTACCTACAACACAAATGTAAAAAACAGTCAATCAAAATTATACATCAATTCATAGCAATGCAGTTATACCTAGAAATGAACTAAATGTGTAAATATATTTAAATCTTGAAAGTTCAATAAGTTTTTCAATGCCGTTTTTTATAGAGGCATTGGGCCTATTGGCTGATATTCGCCTGGTTACTTTAATTTATTTCCTTAAAGAGAAAGTTTCTAGAATGTTTAGAGGTTCCTTAAATGTATCATTTACTTGATTGGTGCAATTGCTGTTCGATTAAATTTCTTTGTACATACTTACGGTTTTTAAGAATTTGAAAACATTTCGTTCACTTTCTTTTTTATATTTGCTATTATTATTTCTCTCTTCTTGGCTTTTAACGACCTTACAGGTCACGCCGGCCATTTCTGGCTTACTAGACTTATTTTTACCACGTAGCCGTATAGTCAGTCCTTGCTACGGGGGGACGGTCCGGATGGGATTTGAACCCAGTCCTGCCGTGTGGATCGGCGCCGTTTATCACATGCACCACCCGGGTATTATTATTATTTATGTATGTTATTTCCAAATTTGTGCTAAATTCTTTCTTCGTTGCTGACTGCTCAGTCTCTTAGTATGTGTTGAATTGTTGTTATTTCCCCACGGCACGCACATTTTATAGGATCACATTTTGTTATCCTATACTCGTGTGTAATTCGAGAGAGAGTAATTAGAATAGTTCCAATTCTAAGTCCGGTGATAATAGCTTGCTCGTGATTGTCTTCATTGATTGCCTCAATTATTCAATTTTGTGCAGTAGAAAAGATAGTAAATATTTAAGCTTTAGAACGCGAGTTTAAGAGTTAATTTTCTAAAAGTGACATAGCATCATACTGATATTTCATCTCATCGAATAAAATGAGATACAAGAGAGATAAGAGTAGTAAAACAAAAATAAAAATAGAAGAGAAAATATGATTTCAATCAGTACATCAACAATTGTGCGCAAAATAATACAGGATCTCAAAAGGATGCGTTTTTAATCTAAAAGTCATGCGAAATGATCAACGAATCATTCAAGCTACACTCCAAATGAGAAGTGAAACCACATACTTGCTATGCGTTCAACAGAAGCATTACAAGATTTCCGGTCTACGGGGCCCATACAGTCGCACACTAATTCATTCTCATTTAGCCACTCATACCCAGCACTCAAGGTTCGCCCAACTCGCCTTTCAGCTGTGGTTATTTTTGTTATTAGCTAGACGATCGTATCTTCTGCTCGAGACCACCAGTGGCAGTTGTTTGAACGTATTGCTTTCGCCTTCTACTGCGAAGTACACTTCCGGTTGACGTTTGAGCGTTGCCGATTCACTTTCGTGCCGTTCGATCCTGCTCGAGTGCTAAATTTAGCCAGCGGGAAAGGTAAACCCAGTCTAACCGTGCAGGTCATTTCGAAGCTTTCCAGTAATAGGTTATGGTTAAGGTAGAGGAGGTACACTAATGATGAAGTATGATCTAGGGCAACTCGAAACATCCGGTATAAAGAATAGTCAACTGCTTTCGAAAAGAGCGAAGAAGACACTCGTAATCCATGGGCAGGCAGTCCGTTCCTCACCTAAAACGAACCATACATATGTACGTACGTCGATTACGCAGGGAAAATTAGAGTTCGTTCAAAAAAGTTGGTGAAGGTTGTCGAGGTGAAAGTGCAATTGGGATATTACCGAAGAACGAACGGAGTAGCAAGGCACGAAGGCACACACACAAACTACCGACGTTTGAACTATTTTCACCCTGCCCGAGGACATTCGATTAGTTCCATCTTTATCCGCCACTACGCCCGTTGAAGGAGAAAGTCGTCCGACCGCTAAATAACGTTTTATAACATTTTATCACGCCATCAAAATTGTTTTCCTTCGTCTAGCGAGGTCTTGCGGTTGCGGCCGGGAGGAAAAGAGAAGGATGAGACAGCTGTTTTTTTTTCTTCTGTGGGGATTCTAAGTAGTCAAAGTGAGCGAGTGTATTAGATTCTGTTTATTATTTAAATGTTTTTCTTTCCAATGGTACATCAAATGGGGGATGTTTTTTTTTTGGGCGCATTAGGAACAGAGAAACACCAAACATAAACGGTGTGTCCGCGTGCTTGCACATTGCGTTTGCGACATTCGGTGAAATCCCTGAAACTCCTATGATTAATTAGCAACCTCCGAATTTTCACAGCCCAAAAGCAGGAGGGGTTTTCCGTTATTGCTGTTCTGTGTTTGTTTTCCAACCAGTCAGTCACCATTATCTAGTCAAAATGTTACCAAACCTTTCCCACTCACATTCTCGGTTTCTGGTAAACCGACTGGCTTCCTCCCCTCGCCGTTGAATGGTCGATAATGGCAGGCAAATGTTTGTCGGTCGTCGGACTGTTTCCCCTTTGCATGGTGTATGGTTTCCCCCGATTTTTTTTTCATTTTCTTTTCGCCGAAAAAGTTTCGTTTCTTTTATGCGCTCCCGGGGTAATGTTTTGTTGCGGTTCGATTTCGCCGGAAAAATGATGACGGATGAAGGCAGCCTTTCGACGTTAAAGTTCTCACAGGGCGGGGCTGGGAGATTAACGGTACAGGAATGTAATAATTTATTCGTGATTGGTATCGTACAGGAAGTCAGTGTTTTTCCTTAGTTCGTGGCGACAGGAAATGTAGTTAAAGTCAAAATGTACGCGATAGTCATCGGGCGGTGAAATTTTTGGTAGGAAAGTGTCATGCTACAGGAGTTGGATTATGCTTAGAAGCGTTATAAGTATGATTTTTGTTGTTGAGAGAGAATGTTTTGTGCAAAACGTAACGTTGCGTGCGTAACGTTTTGCTTATTTTAATTGTCGATGTAACAACAAGGATGAAACATGAATGATCTGCGACATACGGTGGCTAATGAGTGCATGATGGCAGCACTTCTTTAATTTATGTTATAGTTAAACTTTCATGCTTAGCAAAGTTGTCTCGATGTGATTATAAAATATGCTCTAAGCGAAATAAAAATTTCAGAATATTGTATTGCATTTATCATTACGTATAAATTCGTTTTAACTTGCTTTATTGTTCATGTTTAGATATTTCACGCAAATTCATTCATATTTATTGTCACTCATTTAAGCATAAAGCCACGCTGCGTTTCCTTGGGATCGGTGGCTTATGACTTGAACGTGAACGTCATCAACAAATCTAATACCGTGCTGGTACGTGAAAGTACGTGTCCTCCCACAAAAAAAACACACATAAGCCGATTATAGTAGGCTCATTCGTTCGAAGGGTCGATTTTTGGGTAGCTGGAACTAGCTTTCCTAGAATAGATCATAAAACTGCATATCTAACGCAACGAACGCAACATCCTTCCACGCTCTTCAGTTCCCTCCTTATCTCATTCTTCACCATCCAATTCTCTCTTATATATGTCCCGTCTGTTCTAGTGACGCATACCTTTTATTTGGGTCACTGGCAGGCAACAAGTCAAACGAAACGCACTAGAACCTCGAGCGAAGGACACGCAAAAAAGAAACGCGCAAGTGCGCTACGAGTGGTCCGGAAATACGCCAGGTTATCTAGGAACCGAGACAGACCAAAGTATGGCTGGTTCGTTAGCTGAGGCCCGGTGCTTCGAATCAGCAAGCCTTTATGCGGCAGCGTCGCGGACCGATGAAAAATTCAAGCAAAGCTGCGAAACCACTGCAGTGTCGAAATATGTACATCCGGGATATGGATTCCGTACCATTTTTCCCGTGCAGCAGCGATAGAAGCAGCTTGTTAGCTAGTTGAATGGCAATTGCTACTGATGGTGGCTCGCTACTTGGCTTGTGTTTTTCGTTCTTATTTTTCCCATACTGCGGTCATCACACGTTGACGTGTTGCGTAGTGATGCTTTCTTCCTATCTGATTTTCTTTTTGCTCGCTCTGCTTATTCGGATGTGCCGAGTGTTTGGAATTTGTTGGCTGGAGAAGCTTACTTTATTTAAGAGCAGTGCAGTGATGCATGACAAGATAGTAAGCAAAGTTGAACTTTGAATAAAGACTGAACCCCCTTCGTATGTTAAGGGGAACGAAGTACACATTCTGCATCTGCGATCTCCTGCAAACAATTTGTAAAAAAGTTATGAAAACCTTCGCTTCTTGCATCATTCCGAGAGATGCGTTGCGCAATATGTAAGGGATGTGTATTCTGTGAATAATGAAAGCATTAGTTTTCAAAATAGGAAGAGAAGAAAAAGAATTTTTTAAATTCTTTTAAGATAGGAGGGGTAAGTGAGCCACCTAGCATTGATTTAAGTAAAAACTTAATTAATTTACTAGCATACATGTAGGTTCGTTCTTGTGATTGAATCTAGTTTATTATATAGAAATATAGTTCATTTTTAATATTTTAATCATCTGTTTCATGCTGATCAGCATACTTTAGTTTAATCTTATATTTTTTAAACTAATACAAATAAGCTTTAAATTGCATAGAAATATGAAATCGAAGAAGCAGGTGTCATACACAAAATCGAGAAAAAAAAGAAATGATTCATCAGGTCAGCTTAAGAATTATACAAAATTATTTTTACGGAAAATTAAAAAAAAAACAACTTTTGAAACAAATGAGTCATCACACTTTGGAGCAAAAGTGCAAGTATTTTTCTTGTGAGTAACGTAGTGAAAAGCGTAAACGTAAAAGTGTTGTTGAGTTCATTGTGAATCAGAATGGGATTCCAAAAAAACAAATCCCCGACCAGAATGCAAGCAAGAAGTTTTAAATTGTTTGGATTCCATGAATAAACCTGTGCCATTGAAACGATCAAGATGTAAAAGATGCTACAATATTTGAGAGTTGCTCCGCTGTATTAAGAATGTAGTTGGAGGCCATCGAACTGTTTTTTTTCTTTTGAGAAACATTCACTCGCGATGAAATGCCTGGAGCACCAATCGAACCGAGTTATGGAACACCAAATAGCAGTATAAATTGTTTGGCAAGCTGATGCGAAAGTAGAATGTCAGTGGTTAGAACTCAAGGAAAAAATGCAAAAAAATGCAGTCATCCCAACCCATTCTCACCCGAGATTGAGGCAAGGAGATCGACCCTTCTGCTAGTTAATGCTAGCAGGAACGATTTTCATCCGTTATCTCCATTGACTTGGTTTCTCGGATAAGTATCAAGGTGGCAAAGTCGAGATACCTGTTTGTTGACGTCTCTGACTTGATAGGGACCGGCTTGTAATTATCAGTTGACGCCGATGACCACGAGATAGTTTTATTTTATACGATGCTACTACGGTCTCCACATAGAAACACTTCACAACAGACTCCATGAAGAGGCTCTAAAAATCGAACTCTGATCTATCCGATTGTCTTCTGTGGAAACGAGTCTGTACCATGAAATTGCTATTGCATTTGACACAAGGTATAAAGGAGTGCATCGAGCTGTTTAGTGGATTAAACAGAGCGCATGTAGCCGGAGATCGGATACAGTTATAGATCGTGGGGAGTCGATTTTTGGGTAATATTTCGAGAATAAAACAAATGGAAGGAAATTTTCTATACATTTTTTGACATGAAAAGGACGAGTTGTTGCAGAAACACTTTTAAATAAAAATGATTTTATTTTGACTGTTTCTCGTTCACTACTCGGATCAATTTCTGTATTATCCGTGTTGATACCGTGTACCATACTAAACAGATTGCTAGTATTCGTTTTGGGTTTGTCCATTTTATATGATTCTTCTCGATTTTGAGGAAAGATATCTCAATCTGGAAAAGTTGTTTTGAAAAAAAACGGCGTTTAGTATCTTTCAGCTTAATTATGGAAGACATAGATAAATCTTCCCAAAATTGATAATAGAAAAATTAATGTAGATGTCGCGTGCGCGAAGCTATACTCGCAAGAAACGCGCTCCACTAGGTCACGCCGACTAGAGAACACTAGTATGACACTGGTAAACACACTTATTAAACTAAATTTCGATTTTGTAGCCGTTTAATTTTGACTGGTCGCGTTTAATAGAAAATATTAATAAACTTCATTAACTTTAATTTATTTCACTTAAGCTAGATTTCCAGACCAGACGAATGTAATATACATAATTTAAACGAAGTCAACGTGATTTCCTCACAAATAATTCAGTTAGTACGTATGGCCTTCACAAAACTGTTAAATTGTTCAATTATTCATCGTGCGTCTCCGGGAAAATCAACAAGCAATTACTCCGTTACATTTGTTGGTCCAGCATTTCATTTTTCGTAACGGCCAATTTCGTCAAATAAACGAATCAAACTCAAATTGCTAATGAAAACGGTCGATAAACTGTTGTCAAGCTGTTTGTCCATCCATTTGCCTAGGTTCATGCCCATGAGAATTGAAATAAAATAACAAACAAACCAGACAGCACCGGAAAACATCAAAAACTCGAAAAAGGACTATTTGCTTACCGATAGCGCTAAGGCCGGATGAAAATTTTCCCGTGAGGAAGTTCGCAGAAAAGCCGTACCACCTAGAATGAAGTGCAAACATCAAGTACGGCCAGTTTGCAGAGAGTTCTTTTCGGTTAAAGTGTACGTACTGCTTGGCATACGACGAAATTCTCTTTTCTACTACACTTCTGTTTCACGTCGATACGAGTGGTTTTAAAATTTACGTCCTTCAAAAACAGCGCACAATTAATTACACATAGGAAATGGAGAGCAGGCCCAATTAAATGGCCGTAGCCGTGGAAGCGAAGAGACCGGATTCGTTTGAAAATTTTGCGATAACAGCGTCGCCTGCCGAGCATTCATTAATTGTTTATTAATGTCAAAGTTATAAAGATGGCAAACACAAACCGGTCACGTCTCAAACCGTGCAAAAGTTGCAGATCATCTTTGGCCTGACTCAGGCGAAGTATTATAGAGAGCAGGAAATGGCAGAAGAACTGTCGGGGTTTCGGTATTGTAGAGAAAATGTTACTGTGGATTCTTCGTTGCTAAATGGAAATGGCAAATATTATTTGCTTTTTTCTCCTCATGGCAGATGATTGGGAGGGCAACAATTTTGAAGCTAGCATAGCGCACTGACGAAGAAACATTTGGTCGATGTTGTTTACTTGTTAGCGCAGTGAAAGTGCGTGGTAAATAAGAATCGCCACCGATGGAAGCGAATAGCTGCACGAGCTCATTTGCTTCGCTTCCCTGCCTGTCAAGCATTTTTGTTTTGTAACGAATATCGTAAAATTAATAGTAATCGCTTGTCGTTATAAATGAGCTTTCACACGAGACACACGGAGGCTCTTGTGGGCATGCGAAGCTGTTTACTTGCCCGCTACCAAAGAAACGGGACTCCGTTCTGCTTTGGCATGAGTGCCCGTATCACTTGACATCGGAACGTCAAAAATCAAACTGATGTTGTTTGCGAGTGCTTGCGATCCATTCGGACACATTACAGGCTCTCACGTAGCCATGTCCAGCTGAATATAATCAATCATTGTCCAGCAAACGATGATACTGATGATGATGATGGGGTGGATGCTGTTGTGAATGTCCAGCAATGTTTCGAGTTTACAAATCTAACACTGAAATGTGTTCGGATTGATGATGACACTCGAGAAAATAACAACATTTTCCTAGAAACTGTTAGAATTCAGAATGCTACCGTGTTGAGGTCCCCACACGGAACGACTGTTTGCATGAATATGGCAAACCCGTAAGACCATTGTGATGGCATGTGAGAGTAATATGATACTGATAAACGATGTTTGGACATGCTGAATGAACAACTTTCACTATGTATCATATAGATATAAATTTATCATTAATTAAGTATGACATGTATAAAGTATTGTAATCTTTTTCGTACAATCGTGTTGAAATGAGATAAAACTCACCTGTATAATTTACTAAATTTAGATAATTATTTTATTCAAATACGACTAATACATTAAAGATTAGTCGAATAATTCTTTAAATATTAATAGAGTAACAAGAATTGTTATTTGTTTCTGATGATATGCTGATTTTAAAGGATATCGATTACAATGATATTTTTCCTTAATATTTAAATTATCCACCATTCTCTAATTTCTCATTTGAAATTTAATTTCAACTTAAAAAAATGTGAAAAGTTAGTTAGTTGAATGTGTGTATAAGTTACAATTCTCATAAAAATGCACACATTGACCACATTGTTTAAAACATAATACAAAAATAAACTACCATTTGTGAAGAAATTGAAGATTTTTTTTTGCGTTAAGATAACATAATTCATAAAAAAACATGTGGCAGAAGAAGTACAGAACCAAGCGAGACGGATGACATTCATCAACAACACCTTTTGTGACAGGGCCCGGTAAAAATCGTTAACAATTCGTGAGACAAATGTGACGGAGAGAAAATGTGTGTCACATTTATTTAATTAACATAATTTATGGAGAAAGCATTCGATTTGACGCTGGAACGCTTGGAACTGAAAATCCGCTGGGCGATTCCAGCTGACTCATTTGTCCATTAACTGCCGGGGGTACCCTCTTGTAGTGCGTTACGTTTGTAACGCTTTTGTTCGCTTTATGGCCTGTGAGTTCGTTAATTCATAGTTTGCTGTGACAGGTGAAAAACATCGACCTTCACACGTGTGGCGATGCGGTCACGAGCTTCGTGCCGGGAAGGGAAAATCGTTCTGCAGCGTGAAGAAAATTGAGTGCAGAGTGGTTAGGCTAATGGTCGTGCAGGTGAGCATAGCCGTCCGTGCTCGGGCTGCAAACAGATGAATATTTTAGCACGGATCAATTATTCCCGGTTCGTCGATCAGAGAGCGGTTTTGTGCAAACTGCTGGTAAGGTGAGGGTATCGGCAGAATCAGCAGCGACAGCGACCGGGTTGGCCCCATAACTGTTTCAGCCATGTTTTTGTCGTCCGACACGGTAATATCGTGATTAAAAATTAAGGATAATTACGACATTATTTTGCTCATGCTGCAACCAACCACGTAGCGGGTGGCCTGTCAATTCAACGGTGTCCGTGGTTGGGAAATAAGGACAAGCACGTATGGGTTTCGTTTGGAATGCGGTGCGTGAAGGTAGCAAATGACGACGGAACTTAGGGAGACACAGCTTCATGTAGGTAAGGAAAAAAGTTAAACAACGAAAGGGTGTTTGATGTTTTTTAAACTCTTAGCCCAAGTGATTTAATGGAGTCTGTTTTTCAAATCTTGAATTTGATTATATTTGTGTCAGATTCTCTTAGTAAAAGACCAGTAAAATTGATAAATATAACACAAAACATAAGTCTCTAGTTTGACACCTACAATATTTGAGAATAAAAGAAGAAGAATGAAAGATTTCATCAAAAAATGCAAAAGTAAAAATGGTACACAACAACAGGTTTTCAATATTTTCAAGCATAGTTATACATATTTTTTAACAAGTTAAATCTAACAAAATCTAATGCTACCTAAATAAAAATAGTTTTTTAAGTGATAAGATAATTATTTGTAATCACCAGAAACACCTGACAAAACAAGAAAATATATTATATTTATTTGTTTGAATTGTCCGATGATACCTACGAAAAATTTAACCGAGTCCTGACTATTGGTTTTTTCAGAATTTTCATATTTTTAATCGTACAATTTGGGTGCAATTTTTTGTCATAACGCTGCGTAAATAACCTTTTCCAAATATGAATATACATGAGTAATTTAATACCCTTAAGATGTAACAGGAATCTAACAAACGTAAGGTGAAATTGGCTTACAGGCGATGTTAATGACTTCAAATGTGTCGCGAACGTTCAAAAACGAAATGCAAAATAAACATGAATCTATTGTGATGAGGGATGGAAATTTTCCCTTTCGCTCTGTATAATTACGTTACGTGGAGTAAATTTCAACCAGATGAAAATTATGTAAAAATTTCTTTAGAAATATGCGAAAATGATGAAAAAGTGTTTTTTTTTATTATTTTGTGGTCTCTTCTTTTTATTATATAGGAAATAAAATATGGACATAGAGTGATGTTATGGTCTGTATCTGTATAACAACAACAAAAAGACACGATGGTTCAAAGATAGTGACGTTATTCTTAAATTAAACTAGGCATCATTCTACTAAGAAGCAAATTTAATTAATTTGTTGCACTTACAAAGTTGTTACAAAGTAAACCTCATCAATCTGAGATGTACAGAGTAAATAAATACATATCATGTTTAGATAATACACTTTAAGCTTATCTTTATAAGTCTGAAATAATCAAACCGAGCTGTAGTGTATTCATCCACAACTCATTCATCTCTTTGATAACCTATTTGATTATAACCTTTTAAGGAATAATGTAATTGGTACCATTAATTTTAATTATTTTCTATGGTACCTGAATTTTAATGGAGCATTGGTGTTAAAAACATCCAAGAGAAAGATGACAGTATGGTTTTATCTGCTCTTTGATGGCACCAAGCACTAAAACCCACGTTAATTACTACAATCATCAACTGAAACTACACGGTACTTCAACGAAGTGGATATGATACTAGTTCGTTGGGCACCCTTTTAACGATAGGCTGATTAACATCTTCGCTTTCGCTGGCAAAAGTAGTGCGAAGGATGGTTGTGAAGCTTTATCAAAAACGTACCGACACCGGATGCAGGAGATCGGTCCCAGTGTACGTTTTCCTACTAGACCGGCTGGTGGGTGAGAATGTAAATTCGATTCCACTCATGAAATGAGACGCTTGAATTGGGCCAACCTATTTGAGAGTTTGTTTGCGATCGATTAATAATCGATCGATCTCGGGAATTGCTATGAAGCGAAACCTGTATTCCGAATCCCACGCACGGCATAAACTCCGTGTGCCGTCTGTTCTGGTGGCAAACCAATCGGTGCCATTGTTTTCCTTTTGCCGGTGCCTGTGAACTAACGGTATCAGGGCAAGCAGGACACAAAAACCATCCGAACCGTAAGTAATGTGCTTTCATCTCTAACGAACCTTTTACTATCAAATTTCCGCTTCCAGCCACCTTCTTTTTGCTTTTGTAAAACCTTTCCCCGCGCTACCGGCCAATCGATGCAGCCAATTGATGGCTGTCAAATAGTTGTTCACCGCTTTAAACATTAATGAAGCTGATGGTGCCCGAAAAACTGAGAGTTGAAGGCTACGTTTCCATGCCCGAGCAAAGTCGATCGATCGAACGTGATGATTACATTTCCGGCTGAAGGCGTGGGCAAAAAACAGGGCCAGTAGAATGGTGCTGTTTACCCGTATGCGAGTGGGAAACTTGGGAAAATGTGCTACATGTTCCCTCATGGGCTCGAGGTCATACGACCGACGCATACCATCCTCCGGGATGGATTGATGTAAGCGTAACGGGCGCTGATGGGTTCGAGTACGCTTGAAAAATTGCTGCTTGGTGCCATATGGGTTACGAGCACTAGCTTGAAGCCAGGTGGATAGCTATCGTTTTGGTCCATAGCTGAAACCACAGAGAGCTGCTGTAGGCTGTGCTACGGTACTTCAAATTGATCGAACTCTGTAGCGCGCCCTTACTACCTGGATGGACGGGAAGAAGATCTAAAGTTTTTTTGTCGTTCACCAATTTCACGGCTTTTTAACATGATATTTTTGAATGCAGAGAGCGAAAAATTCCAGCGTAGGAAGTAGAAATTGTCAAATCCGGGACACTGTATGCACTCCCCGGGACATTGAAGTACACTAAATCTATTAGTGGATGGAGAAATCTTGGCAAAAGTTATCTTTTATTTTTATTTTCAAATGTCTTTTCATTTACGCAAGAGGCTACAAATAAAATGGATAATGTGTGCACCGAGGTACAAGAAATATCCCCCAAGAGATATCCAACACCCCAAGAGATATCCACCATCGGATTAGCTGATGATGTGCTTAGGCACTAAATATGGGAATTTTATTGGACCATTTCCTGTCAGATTTGCGTATCCAATTGCGTGAACTAATTAAACAGCTCAAATAGCACGAGTTCCCCCCCCCCCCCCCCCCCAAAAGGGAGCACCGTTTGCCAGTTAGCCGGTCGGCAAATCTGATACAGCGACTGATACGGTGGCAATTAAACGAGATATTCCATTTCTTTGGGCTGGCCCAATCAATTTTATCAAACAGTATGACCGACTCGGAGCAGCATGGTCAGATGATGCTAGCATGCCGCTCTGTTGTGTTTGCTAATTAAAAGCATTCAACTCCCAAACATCTTTCCCACGACACGACAGATGGGTCGACCGCAGGAAAAATCTGAAAACAAGCAGAACTCATAAACGGGCTGCCATATTGGCATGCAAAACCAGGGGCAAACCCGACCGTGCGCTGGTATCTCGGAATAAATGAACTCGGCACCTAGCCAAAGGAAATCGAAAGGCCTTAACCGTAACCTGGGCAAATAAAAGCTAGCAGCTAATTTCCCATTTCCTGATTAAATTCATCGCTCTTCCGTATCTTTTGGTGGTACGGCAAGGAAGCGCGTTGAAGCTAGAAGATACAAGATTTGATGCTCGATCTTCACGGAACAGAGGCTTGGGGCTAGGTTCGCTTCGCTGGAGCGATGCTTAATGCGATTCACTTTTGATCTTATAAATTTGTTAAGTGAATCCCGTCTGTTTTGTTGTTAAGTGACCTTGCCCGAGACTAAAGGTGGACCATTGGCGGGAATACACGTTAGAAGAGCCCAACCAGTCATCAATCACTGTGCGTGGGCAAGAAATATCAGATTTACAGCAAGACGAATGCAGCGTAAAAGGTCATGACATTGAACATTTTATCTCCGAAATAAATGTCTTTTCTTCAGCAACTAAGTTTTAAATAAGGTAAATAAATTGTTTGAAAAATATAAAGACATCCAGCAGTATGTTATATGAAAAATCATCAGCCTCAGCGATTCGTGCGTGTTATTTTAGACCCACTCAATAATGCTTTTTTGTACCAAATAATAATAAAACATATTTTTTGGCAACCATAAGTGAGTTAATAAAATGACGCTTGCTGTAAAGGGCATCTTATTTTGCAGGCAAGTGCACGTGCTCTTTCAGGCCCTCTTTTTTATCCCATAGCCACAAAATTGAAGTTATAAATTGACTTAAATTTCTTCACTTCCGGGACATAATTTGGTTGGGATGGTAATGGTGGCAATGGAAGCAACCGACCAAGGAACGAAAAATCTAATAAAACCCCACACTATGGTCCGAGAATTTTGAGACCATGACCGAGGTTTGTAAATAAGCGAATGGCGCTCGACGCCGGGTGAAAATAGAAGCCACACTTTCGGAAGAGCAAAACTACCTTAATCTCATTACCGGTGACTTTTTCGGGAGTATAGCGGAGGGTTCCGGCTTTCTTTCAGTTTTCGTTGTGTGTGTGTGTGTGTTTTTTTTTGTGGCATCCTTGTTACCATCTGAGATATCAAAGAATTCTTCGAAAGAATACCAAAAAAAAGGTGAACAAAAACTGTTCATGACAAGACTTTTTTGTTTGCTGGTTTGTTTTTACCGTTTTGCCTGTAGGCCAAACGAACGTGGGAAGTAAAAATCCAAAACGAAAGACCAGCTAATCCAAAAGTCACCTTAAAAGTGTCTCCAATGGAACGCCAGTGAAAGCCGAAGTGTGCCCAAGGAAATGGCAGCTTTTGCCTCACTTTCGATCCATTCCATTTTCTTTTCCCCAGTCACGTCCCTCACAGCGTTGGTGCAAGTTAATGTGTTTGAAAATGAAGACTGACAGAACCAAACAACAACAAAAACGGTAATGGTGGCAGAAACCCATGACGAATCGCGTCCACAGTGTGGTAGTAGAAGTTTTCAAAAACAAAACCAAAAAAAAAGTTAGAATTTGTTTTGAGAAAATCTGTATTTTATACTCACAATAAAGCAAAATAATCGTCAACTGCCGGTACATTATAAAACCGGATTGCCTCACAGCCACCGTCTAGTGGTAAACCAATCAATCAACATTTGCTGTTAGAACCATATTTTTATTTTTTTATTATTATCGGTTCAATGGCATACCCCAAATTTCATCGAAACATGGGAATCCTTATCCAGGATAGCATTTTAATCTTTATCCGCCTGTACTGAATGTTATGATTTAAAGGAAAAAGCAATGACGTGATTGAATTTGATGTTTTGTGGAACAAGATAGTCCAGATACTTTTGATTCATTACTAGGAATCAGGTGGATGAGGATTTTGAAAATTAAAATCAGCATTTAGTAAATGGGAAAAAATGCTAGTCATGATGATAGCTATATGGATTCGATTTGAAGAATATTTTATTTTCATAAGTACCACAAAAGAATTAATTTGAAATACCTTTTTTTTGCTCTGTTAGAACGACCAGGCCGTATTAAGATGAAATATCTGTTTATCAACAGTAGAAAGGTCATCTTTTTGTCAGGCCAGCTCAGGACTTAATATTTCCACGAATTTCAGTAATTTACAGAGTAACAGCAATTTTAGGAAAGGCTCTTGGGCTGACAAAATTTATACTTTTTGATTTATACTTAATAATTGAGACTATCCTTAACACCCTTAGAACTTCTTAGTCTTTGACGTCATAGCGTGAAGAAATGAACATCTAGTTCTCTGAAATCATCCATTATATTTTTCCTAAGCACTGATTTGTGTACTTCGTGTCTCACAAATTATGTTTTTGTTAATAATAATCTTCACGTTGGAGTCACTATTAAAAACATACGTTTAGGCAAAGAAAACTATGATTACGATATGATGACGATACATTAAGTAATGCCGTTCTTTCACGATCGGCTGATCTTTCACTCCAGAAATACGCATGAGGAACGATTTAACATTGTTCATAATCATAATCTTTGTTTCATAGCTTTCTTCGCCAATTTCCTGTCATTAAACAACAACGAAATGACAATAACTCAATAAACCAGCTTATAAAATATTTAATATTTATTAAATTAATTTATTACATTCGTTCATTGAATGTTCTGTCGATGCTTTCCAACCCGTTTTGAGCTGTTAAGATAACACACGTTTAAAGAAAACTTCCTTAGTAGCGTTATGTAGACCTTATTTGCCAAATAACTTTGTACAAGTAAATAAGAAATACACGAACATAATGTTTTAGATACATTTATTTTTTGAAAAAAAAAAAGATTCCTCACCGTCTAAAGTAAACACAAACTGTTATCCTAAGTTACCAATAACAACATTAAATAAAACAAGCGAGATATTTTTCTGTGAGGAAATATTTCTTTTGATAAAAGGGATAATAGACAACGCTTCAAGTAGATGGTATAAACGCGAACAAATTTACAATAATTTGTAGTAATTATGGCGGAAGAACTATAAATAAATTACTATAATAAATGAGTTACATCGGTTGGTACAAACGCACAAACTATCGCCAATTTCCCTTCTCAATTTACATGAATAATTACTGTAATTGATATTCGGAGTATTTAATAAAATTCTAATTTCAAAGCAGTAGAAAATTTTAAATCGCGATGCATTTCTATTACAAACATTCACCGATCAAACAATATTCCTTTAGAATATACAAAGAGATAAGTCATGCCGGTAGATTGATTTGATTAAATGAGAAGTCTTAGCTGTTTTTAAAGTATTTGAAAAATAATGTTTACCTACGGCCTTCATGACCTGAATCGTCCCTTTACCTCATTCGATGCTGCTGATAACATTAAATGGGGCGAGGCACGATGTGCTTAAAGCTGGTCGCACTTCCGGCAACAAAACGCGGTTACGAAACGTTACAGCAAGGTGGGAAGAAAATTTATTATTTGATTGATCATCGTCGCCACCCGTTGATTTAGTGCCTCGAGTGTAAGCGTACCCACCAGGCAAGAAGGAAAAGCAAACGACTTTCTGCCTTCGCCAGGCACTGTACCAAAACCCGTGTTTTGCCTGGCCCGCCGGCACCGTCGAGACGAATTAACATTTTTATATTCAATTTGACGTCTCTATTCGTCATTGGTTGTTTGCTTTGCCGATGTCGCTTCAAGCACCTGACAAGGACACACCGAGGGCGCCCTGGTTGAGGTAATATTGGTAGACTGACCTGTGCTAGCGGTTCTTTCCTGGCGGCAGCATTAACAAGCAATCGACGTCGTCCACCGATTTGGCTCACTTATTGAGTGGCTTATTTACGTTTCATTAAAATTGTTACGATTCACCTTTCATTTGCTTGCGCGCAGGAACCGGAAGGAACGAGTTATGGCAGCAACGTCTTACGGAGCATCGGGAAATAAAACTGCAGGATCATTCGAACGAGAACATTTTCGTTCGGAATTTCGCATCCTGGCGTACGAGTAAAGGACGGGACGGGTGGAAAAAACGTAACAATATTTATCGATTACTTCTATATTTGTTTGCTTTTGCTGATTGGAGTCGACATCCTCCCCCGGGACTGCGTAAAGTAAATGTTCCGCGCAAACAATCCTGGACCCGTTGGGTTGCATTGCGTCATTGGAGACCGATTTGATCGAGATCGCGAGTCGTTCGACAACGCCATTTCTGCTTGCCACGTGCAAAAGGTGGTAAAGAGTGATGCAGGAAACTACGTTTTTAACTAATCATTCGAGGCCATATGCAAGGGTAGAACATGGATGGGTCCGTGCCGTCCATGGCTGTGTGGGGGAACATAAAGAAGAGAATAAAAACAAAAAGCACATTAGAAACAGGCAGCTCACCGGAAATGGTCCGTTTCGGAACGTTTAATGAAATGTAATGAAGTAGAGCCTACGAGTCCGAAGGTCGTAAAATCTTAACGACCGATGGCAGTTAGAAAAGTTTGTCAAACAACCAGCAAATGGGGCACGCTTAATGAGGCGTATCGTTTTCAAATTCAATCGTACACATGCAACGATTTTCTGCGCTGATGTATGGCTGTTGATTGTTGTTGTTTGGACTTTCGAAACAATGAAAAAATTGGCAGTACTTTAACTAACATATCTGATATTTTGTTTTTGTTTACAAAAAGGATGATTTAATAATAACGTAACACAAAGACGACTCGGTGGTGTATGTGATAAACGGCACCAGTCCACACGGCAGGACCGGATTCAAATCCCATCCGGATTGTTCCCCCGTAGCAAGGACTGACTATACGGCTACGTGGTAAAATAAGTCTAGTAAGCCAGAAATGGCCGGCGTGACCTGTAAGGTCGTTAAAGCCAAGAAGAGAGAAAGAGAGAGAGAGAGAGAGAGAGAGAGAAAGAGAGAGAGTAACGCAAAACCTGTGAATATTTCAATCCCTCTCTCGTAACAAAACGTAACGCTAGAGGCATTCGCCTTGTATTACTTATGAAATAGTTTGGCTAACGTCCCGCCAAAAACAAAAAAGGACTTTAGCAGGTTTTGTCTAGTTAAAGGGCCTGCTCGATACTTTTGATCTTCCGTTTTGTTAATCAATCGTATCAGAGTTATATTATGAACATTACACAGCAATTTTGCTATATTGGTATGTATCTAAAATAATTTTTGAAATACACATTTATAAAATGTTTATTTACATCTCCAAATATACAAACCATGGCCGTTCCGTTCAACGTATTCTCTGAAGTTCTTACTCTAACGCTCCACTGAGTCTACATAAGCCTGGGGTGGACGTGTTGTGTGGTTTAGAAAATGTTCTATCCTTTTGTGCGTAGTGCCTTGCCTTGTTGGTACCTAATATGTGGATGTTCTCTCGGTGTCGAAGATTTTTTTTTGGTTTTTTCCAGGAGGATAACTTTATCACTTTCACTTTACTTACCATCGTACCTACTTACGCTATCGATCATGAGTTCTATAGCTGAAATATTTCGCGCATTCAGAATTTAAAAAGTAGCTTATATTATGTAACGTAACACAAATTTGATCCCGCCTCCACTCTGTTCGTAACAAAACGTAACGCTGGCAGTAAGTCCCGTAACTACTTCCCGGTGTTTAAAGGTTTTGGACCCAGGCATCCTCTGATCACGCACACACAACCGATTGGGCCATAATGCTGTCTTCAGTTAACGTTTTAATAACCTTCTATTTTTTTAAATAACTCAGAGTATTGATTTAATCAGATAATTCCTGATGAAGATGGGAATAATTCAGATCATGTAGTTGCATCAATCAGTATTTGTCATTTTTTCCAATTAAATTACTTTAACGAAACAAGATTTCCGTTACGAAGAGATGAAAATGATTGCATCTTTTATGTATATAATAATGTTGTTTATACTAATAAATGTGATTTAACTGATATCACCAGCGGTTGCCAGCACAAAAAGAATCGGTAGCATTTATTTCCATGTTATGCCCTTACTTGTTCGTCTTGGCTTAACGACCTTACAAGTCCTGCTGGCCATTTCTGGCTTAATAAACTTATTTTTACCACATAGCCGAATAGTCTGCCATTGCTACGTGTGGACGATCTGGATGAGATTTGATAGCCGGTCTTGTCTTGTGGAACTGGCGCTGTTTATCACATGCAGCACCAAGGCGCTTCTGTGGTCTCTTACATAATACTTTGTTATCATTATTTTTTTTTCATAATGAAATCCACTTTAGCTAGTTTGAAATAATAATCTAAAAAATTTTTATTTAAGTTTTTTTCAAAGATTTCATTCTAGATGTTTAAGCAATATATTTTGAAAATTCTCGAATCTATTCTGTAATTATATCTCGTTTAAAAAAATAAAAATTGCTACAACAATTAGCTTTGGCTCTTTTATTTAAAATACTCAGTGATTTTTTCCGATGTGTGTTGTTATATTTCGACTCAGTGTAAAATTTTATGACACCAAAACAATTTCCCACATCGTTTGATCATTTGTTGAAACAGTTTTTGTTTTCTCCAATTAAAAGATATCAATAACAATAGGTTCACTATATAAAATGGAAGCACTGTTCATTGTTCCAACTCTCTGTTGCGTGTAAAGCATCACCAGTGTTCCTGACACACTAAGCTCAAAGGGGCATTGCATAGCACGCAGTGCTGCACCACTTCAAAACCCGTGGAATGTGAAACATTAAGCCCATTCCTTTGATGGGAATGGGTACCGGTTACCTTTTCCGATCGTGCACATTCACCTGACCCTGTCATCATGGGTTGGGGTTTTTTTTTTTTATTTCCTTTCAAATTCCAGCTACGGTTTCTACTGAGGACGATATAAAAAAATAAGGAAAAAAAATACGTGCAAAACCCCTTTTGCGTGATCTCGTTTGGCGTCCATAACCCGGCGGTTGCTCATTTTGTTGTTTCTTTGCGGTCAGCAGCCCAAACAATGGAGTTCGGGGTTTTTGGATCGTTAAATGGAAGCGCAACGAAAAAAAAATGGACTCGCATTCATCGCTTACCGTTAAAAAAGTAAAATAAAATTACATACAAAAAACGAACACGGTGAAGAAAATAGTGAACCCGAACCGGTCGGACCGGAACCGGTCGCCAACATCATCCATTCGAAGGTCCGTCCGGTGCGTTACAGTGACAATGAGCGCAACGGGGTCTATTGTGGGCAATGAGTGTCAACAACAGCGTAGAAACCCGCGCGCTAGACGATTCGGTTGCTGGCGGTGCTACTTTTTATCATTTTCCGGCCACGAATCCTGCCAGAATCCGAACGGCTGGAAAGGTGTGCCAAACGAGCGGCAACGGTGGACACAGCAAAGAACGTTCGCTAGCTGAGTGTAGAGCGTGTGCTGAAGAGAGCATCAATTATTTAGATTTATGAGCACCGCGGTTATAAAAAGGGGGGATTTATTTGTTATAAAACTGTTTTGAATATTTCAGCAGGATTTACACCACGCAGTACGCCCGTGAAGACGTCAACGCACTGTTGAACTACAGGATGATTTGCTCGAGAAAGGTATTTTTCTTGTTTGGTTTTACCCTCCGGACGTTGCATTGTTCAACTGACCGGCAAATCTGGGAAGGTACACACACCTAGCTGAGAGCTTCATCCAATCTTACCTCACGTGCGCAAAACAATGGTTCTTAACCTTTACAGTAGTAGTAACAAATCTACACAACCCAATGCCAATGCCGATCCTGGCTTGTTTCATTCCCGAAGTACCAGTGTATATACGGCGAAGGTGCTTTATTTGCAGGAGCTATGAATACAAAAATTAATTACATGATTAAATATGTATTTTCATAACTTGCACACCTCAACCTCAATGGGCGACAAAGATGATAAAGGGCCGGATCGTAGGTCCAACCCACCCCTGCTTTCAGAGGCAGACAGCAGCAAGACTCAAAACTGGTGTCACACGCACTTGCAGGCGACACTTGGGCCCGGCCAGAAACCGCGTGACATTTGTGCTCCACTTCCGGTCGGTCCGAAGGGTGTGGCAGAGGTTTGTGCGGTTAAGCTGTTTTTTGGGGGGAAATAAAATTTTATACCTCTTAAGCAGATTAACTACCGTTTACGGGTGAGCTCGTGCCGTTGCGTCTGCCGTACGAGATGTAGTAAATTTATCGACGATATCGTACGTGCCCGATGATCTCGTGCAAGGCAATGGGTCTGTTGTTGCTTTTGGATGGTACTTTTGCACAATGTGACTGGATAATAGGAAAGACAAAAATTTTTTTCAAAAAAGAAGGTTATATAGGGATGATTTTACTAATTCGCTTTGCAACACATTTCGCTATAAAAGAGGAACCAAAATTAAGTGAAAATTGAAATTAATTCAGGAGACTTTGGAACATAAATCGATCTATTTAAGAATAATCTAACATTAAGCGGAAATGCAGATTAACAATTTAAAATTATAAAATAAAATTCGAAATGTTCGTAATGTTTGTATATTAAAAAAAATCAAACACACATATATGTAAAAAAACAATACAATTGTTAGAATTAGTAATGACAATGAGAATTCAATTTTAATTAGTCTTTCTTTGAAGTTTATAAAAAACAGAGTTTGCTGAATCTTTTGGGTTTGGGTTCAATAAGATATTGTTATTAAAAACTTCTTGATTTTGAACATTACGATTTGTGACAAAATGGTGGACAATTAAATTTGAAAAGTTTGGTTTAATAAATCGAAAATTGAAATACAAAGACTAAAAAGCAGTATTTGAACTTAAATTTTTCCAAGAACAATCCCGCTTTTATTTCAAGCACATCCTTTCAAAAGCATCCCTAATCGTTACCAATGAAATGTTATAGGCGTAGAGTAAATTGCTCATTATCACACCTAATTAAGTGGAACTCTACTCAATACACTCATATGAGAAAAAAAACAACATATTATCATAACAAACTCATACACGCATTCCAACGTTCATTCCATCGCAAATGTTTATTAAAATCAAAATCAAAACATTGTCGATCCCACCATTGTCACACTGTGCAGGTGTGTAATTAATAGCCCAAACCAGCCCCGGATTACCGCCTCCATCATCTCGTTGACTGAAGGGAAGAAATATGAAGTAGCAAAAGCACGAAGACGAAAACCACACACCGATGGCATTTTGATAAATAATTGATGAGCAGGGCTACCTGCAACGGATGTCATCGCACCTACCGGCCACATGTAACGGGACCGAGAACCATCTTAATGAGGCGTACCGGGGTATGTTGAAAAGGGTTTGTTTGTGTGTCAACTCGAACTCACACCCTTTGCCGATTGTTGTTCCTTCCGGAAGGAGGAAATGATCGCTGGAACGGTCGGAAGCATGCGGTGCGGATGAAATGGTTGATTGCGAATTTTTGATTAACTGCCATCCCTGCCATGGTCGGTTCTGATTATGAAGCCTGCCACATAGGATTGTGTTTATTTTTGTACAAGTGTAAACGAAACAAAACCCGTTGCAAATGGGAGCAGGTGACATAAGGCACACGTTTAAATTATATTGTTATGTTTAATTTTAAAAATGAAGAACATGGACACATGCACACCTTGATGGTACCTTAATTATGTTCGTTCAAAAGACTGTGTTCGTTTGAAACGTGTCTATTGTTTTACGATGTTTTTTGGTTTGAAAAATAGCGGGAAAATTCGGATATAATGATTGAATTATACATTTTACATAAGAATCGAATACAAACCTAAAGAAATCTACTTCTCGTAAGGTTGCTGATTCTTTTCAAATACGATTAACAGATGTTTCAAGCTAGCACATTACACAATGTGTGCCGTTGGATCAGCTTCAGATGATTAGTCGATTTCCGTACCGAGTGGAAGCACGTTCCGGAAACTGGTAACGTTCGTGCTAGAGCATGATTAAACAAATCGATTCCACCATTCCGTAGGACCGAGCAAAACAACAAAACCCAAGCCGAAAGTGTTCCACAAACCATCAGCACGGTAAAGGAGGAATTTTCTGGTTTGTGATAGCACAATTCCGCCATTCAACATTTGCATCATCTTTAACCTTTTCACGTATTGAGCTGTTTTCCTTGGCGTAGAACAAGATTCGCTGCTTGGATTAGTATCGATTAGTCGGCATGCGTTTCTTGCGATCTGAATGGTGCTACGGGTCATTTTGATATGTTAGTATGGTTACGGGAAAGCATAAGAATGGAAGGGAATAATGTAGTTTGTTTGAATAGAAAATGCGTAGAAAATGATATGGAAATCGAATATTACTATGCTACTATCATTTGATCGCGATGTTACGATTGATTTGTAAAATTTATTGCTTGAGTCTGGTATATTTGCATCCTATGTTATAAAAGTATCAGGAAGTCGTAACTAAACAGAAATAAGGAAACAAACCGAATGTAGTTAATCTAAGCAAAATTGAGAAATACATTCCGGACACTTTAACTTTTAATTATTTCACTCATTTCATTCCCAGTTCAGTTCTTTACTATTTTTATTTTTTTTTGGTTTTTTACTAGTCATTATTATTTGATTTTTACTATTTTTTAATAATGACAAATATTCAAATATGGTAGAAAGAAGAATGAAAATGAAAGTTTATTGGGAAGCTTGTATTCTTGCTTTGAGAGCTAAACTTATATTTGAAGCAAATATTATCTCTTACTGTTTTTTAATTACTAGTGGATGCTCTGAAACGATGTACAATTTGGAATAGTTAGACCGTCATATTTATGATAAAATTATAAACCATTGTCTGCTCAAAACCCTATGAAAAACTTTAGGGATGCCTTTTTGAGTACATTCACACGATTGCCTTTACTTTCCTGGACAAAGATTTGTCATAAAACGATACTCCAGGTAGCTTGGTGTGTCGCTGGAAGCGTGATGGTATCTGTCCAACCCGTAAATGTATGTTGTACACATACACATTGCCTGTTTAAAACCTTTGTTTCTTTTCCTTAATGTTACAATGTTTGTTAATGGTATGTAAATATGTATGCTAATAAAAGTTTATATAAAAAAAGGTGACTTCAGATCCGGACGAAGAAAACATTATATCATCGGAAAAACAAGTCTCTGTTTATTTCACTAGTACACTGATGCTCTATCGAAACCTTCCTGAAATCCCTTAGATTTGATCACGAAAGATGGCATTTACTTAGAATAGGAGATCCCATTCAATTACCTCATAATAGAAGCGAATTTTTATGAAATTCTCGAAAATTTCAGCAGGTAAGAAATCTCGCACATTTCAATTGCATTCCTTATTTATTTGGATCCCATTTAAATTCTTGTCGACTAGTATTACTTGATATTTGATATTCTCTCTCTTGTTGGCTTTTAACGACCTTACAGGTCACGTCGGCCATTTCTGGCTTACTAGACTTATTTTGCCACGTAGCCGGATAGTCAGTCCTTGCTACGGGGGGACGGTCCGGATGGGATTTGAACCCGGTCCGGCCGTATGGACTGGCGCCGTTTATCACATGCACCACCGGACCGCCTCTAATATAATATGATATTTGATATTATTCTTGATGAGAAATCTTTGAGTTTTTTTTGTTTATTGTAATAATATGATGGAAATTTAAGGCGAGTTCTACACATTTGGATGTGTCTGTGAAATATAATTCAAATTTGCTATTTTTGTTGAATGATAGGATGAATTGAATGAACCGACCATGTTCAGGATGAGGAAAAAACAAAGTGTAAATTCCTTGTGAATATTACTTACACTTCAGTCCTATGCGGTTGCCAAATATAGAGAAATGTCGTTATACTTTAAAATAAATAACTAATGACTTTAATGAGTTTGATAATTAGTCCAACTTAACTGATGAAACATTTTGTTTGATTCAAAGAGTCAGTAATTGAATTAATTTACCAGTTTCATGCTATTCGATTCCTTTTATAAATGGAGACGCCTGGTCGTTTATAACTATTAATCGATGAGCAAAATCTATCTAATGAACTAGTAAATTCCATCGTTACTATATGTAAACCAGTGGCGGATTAACCTATGGGTTGATTGGGCATTGTGTCGGAAAAGATAAACCCCTCCCGTCCTGACACGGCGTTAACCCAAAGGGTTCTAAAGTAGCTACTGGCACCTCCAAACAAAGGCCCCCCTTTGAGGATACTAGAGTAGAAATCAGTAACCCGCCGTGAAATTGTTCAAAATTTGTCTTCCAACAACGTTGACGTTCAAACAATGCCACAGCACAACCGACGTGACGTTTATAGTTTAGGAACCCCCAACTACCATTCCGCTTATGACCACCGAGGAGATGATGTGAACAGTTAACGGTGTGTGGTGAGTTAACTGGTTAACAGAATTGTGGTGTTACTTACTTAAATAGTAATACCGCGTAATACCGCGTAATACCGCGAGTTGATTCCGTGGAAGGGAGCATAGGATCTTAGGAGATTTTTTACATGGGTAAAAATCCCATGTCGCCCCTAGGGTGTCTAAGAAGATTTCAACTCCTTGTAAAAATAAAAAATAAAAAAATAAATAAATAAAGAATTGTGGTGTGTGCCGATAGACGGATGCAACTTTCAGTTATCGTTAATTCAACATTTATATTGCACTAGTTTTAAAGTTTCGAAATTCACTGAAATCATACACGGTAATGATATTTGCTACGACTAACGTTTGTCCACTTTGAATTATTATCAAATGAAGTTAAAAATCTAGGGAAAATGAAATGTTAATTCTCTATAGAGTGCTTTGTTAGTTTTGCAATCTAAATGATACCTTTAATTAGTAAAGTGCATCAATTGTAATGATTTTGAAGTGGGGTTGAACTTCTTTTTATTTTACAGAAATCGGGATCGGAGATCCTCACTCGCTGGCTTGCCAAAACATTCTGGTCTTTGACCTGATAATTTGCCCTGCTTATATACTATTTGGTAGCGCTCGCTAAATGCGCGAAGGTGATCCGTTTTGATGCACGAACCTGATCCGTTTTGTTTCTTTGGTTGAAAATAGCGTGGATGCTACACTACTCCCCCTCTATTTCGCGGAGCGTAAAATGAACATTTTTTTGTACGTTTTCTAGATAGTATGCGGGTTTCAACCTATCTATTGAGACGGATTCATGTTTTCCATTTTTGTCGATAACAAAATATTTCCTGAGTTTCTTAACCACATCGTATGGCCCTTCGTACGGAGGTTCGAGGCCAGCTCTAACCCTATCAACCCTAATGTATACCTTTTTACATGTTTCGATACTCTTATCTATGTATACCTTAGTGTTCGATTGACGTGGTGATGTGGGAGATATTTTGCTGAAAACGTTTTTCAATCGCGTTACATAATCCGTTGTATCGGGAGTAGGTGTTAATGATGGCGCTAGAAAATCAGCAGGCAAACGTAAATTTTGTCCGTAAACTAATTCTGCTGGAGTACATTTAAGATCTTCTTTATGTGTTAATCGTATTCCTAAAAGTACTAGTGGTAACTTTTCAGTCCAGCGTTCAGAGATATCATTTGCCATCAGTGACCCTTTCAATTGCCTATGAAACCGTTCTACTAATCCATTTGACTGTGGATGATAAGCAGTAGTGGTTATGTGATGACTACCTAAGAGCTTAGTCAGCTCAGCAAATAGTTTCGACTGAAACTGCCTACCTCTATCTGAAGAAATGTTTACAGGACATCCAAATCGAGATACATAATTTTGAACTAACGTTTTGGCTACTGTCTCAGCGGTAATATCGGCTATTGGAAATGCTTCCGGCCATCGAGTATACCTATCGATTACGGTTAATATATATGCCATATTATCGGAAAGAGGAAGCGGTCCTACTATGTCGATATGTATATGATCGAATCTTCCTGATGGAAGGTCAAAGCGAGACAACGGTGTGCGCGTGTGCCTGTAAACTTTAGCTTTTTGACAATTATTGCAAACTTTGGTCCATTCGTTAATGTTTTTATTCATGTTAGGCCAAAAATATTTTGAAGCTATAAGTTTCCTAGTCGCTCGGATTCCGGGATGAGAATTTTTGTGTTGTTCTTTGAACAGTGAAAATCTATGAGATTCCGGAATGTATGGGCGATTTACTCCAGTCGAAGTCTCAAAATATATCCCCTGATTATTTACCTGCAATCTATCTAACTTATATTTTGAATTTTTAGATTGATATTTCAAAACATTTTCTAATTCTGGATCGGTATTTTGGCTCATAATTAGAGTATTATAATCCAGTAAGCTAATCTCACTATTCTCACCGATGCGTGATAACGTGTCTGCTACGACATTGCTATCACCTTTTATGTAGCGTATATCTGAGGTGAATTGGGATATGAAATCCAACTGTCTGGATTGCCCGGGAGTTTTATCCGCTTTAGAGTGAATAGCAGTAGTGAGGGGTTTGTGATCTGTTAGGATGAAAAATTCCCTCCCTTCAATGAAATACCGAAAATGTTTGATAGCCAAATAGATTGCTAGTAATTCCTTATCAAAGGTGGAATATTTTTGTTCAGCATCTGTAAGCTGTTTTGAGAAAAAGGCTAGTGGTTCCCAAGTGCCATTGTTATCTTGTTGTAACACAGCTCCGACTGCTATATTTGAAGCATCGGTTGTTATATTGTAATTACTATTGTTATTTGGATAGCTGAGCAATGTGGCTTGGGCAATACTAGCTTTCAGCTTTTGAAACGCTGTTTCGCATTCTGGAGACCAATCCCAAGAGTTTGATCTTAACTTGGAATGAACGGCAATGTGTTTGTGCAGCGGTTTCATTATCTCTGCGATGTGTGGAATAAACCGGTGGTAATAATTTACCATACCCACAAAACGTTGTAGTTGCTTTAAGGATTTGGGTTGAGGAAAATTATTGATTGCATCAACTTTATCCTTAGTTGGGGTAATACCCTTGCCGTCAATATGATGCCCTAAAAATTCGAGCTGGGGTACTCCAAACACACACTTAGAATGTTTGAGTTTTACATCGTTTTCCGCCAATCTTTTCAGGACCTCTCTCACATGCATGATGTGTTCTTCTTGAGAAGTGCTCCCGATCAAGATGTCATCGATGTAGACGAAAACATAGTCTAAATCTTGGAAAATTGTGTTTACAAAACGCTGAAAGGTTGGTCCAGCATTTCTAAGACCGAAAGGCATTCTTAGAAATTCAAAGAGTCCAAAAGGTGTGGTTATTGCGGTTTTATATATATCTTCCGAAGCTACGGGAATTAGATGATATGCTTTGATTATGTCTAGTTTGGAAAAAATTGAACAGTTATGGAGATTCATCGCAAAATTTTGGATATGTGGGATTGGGTATCGGTTAGGAATAGTAACTGCATTCAACTGACGATAGTCCCCACATGGCCTCCAATCATTGTCAGTTTTAGCCACCATATGTAGAGGCGATGACACTTGCGACGAAGAAGGCCGGCAGATGCCCAATTCCAGCATATGTTGGAATTCAGCGTGGGCAGCCTTATGCCTAACTGGGTCCAATCTTCTGGGTTTTGAACTAGGTAGTTGTCCATTGGTATGAATGTGATGAACAACGCTATGCCCAATCGGCTTGTTGAAATCCGGGGGATCCATCAATGATGAAAACTCTTTCAACAAATCCGTGTATACATTATTAACAGAAAATAATTTGGGCGACGGAGTATCGACCTTGGCTATACTTGCTTTTGTGGACAGACTGGTGAGTGGATCCACCAACCGTTTGTTACGCAGATCAACCAATAGACCATATCGTTTGAGGAAATCTGCCCCAATGATCGGATGGTTTACTGCGGCAAGCACAAAAGTATGAGGAAAAGATCGCCGTAAACCAAGTGATACCTTCATGAACTTTACTCCAAAGGTTGGAATAGGAGTTCCATTTGCAGCAACCAGGATGTCACTGGATTTAGTCAAAACACCAAAAACGGAATTGGGAATTACAGACACATCCGCACCACTATCTATTAAGAAAGTTAATTTCGAAACCTCGTCATGAAGGAAAAGGCGGCATGAATATGGGAATTCACCAACAGATTCGACATCTGTGGACTTTATTTGTTTTTTGTCAGCCTTATGGGCTATAAAATTGCAAGGCTTAACGCATTTGGTCGCCTCGCTGCCATATCTCTTATGATACCAACACAAAGATTTTCCTTTCTCTCGCGAGGCACTACGATTGCGACTGTCTTTTCGCGGAACTGATCGAGTTCAAGCTCGTGAGACTTGCATTTTTCTTACTAGATTTTTTAGCTCCGATATTTCAGTCTGAAGGACTGAAATATCACTTGGATTAGTTTTTAAGGCACACGCGCTCACCGATGCGCCCTTTGACGCTTCCCAAATTTTATCGGCAATGGGCAATATTTCCGCTATGTTACTGTTACCCATAGAAATAATCGCAATCTCGATAGCTTTCGGTAAACGCCCTAACCATAAACGAAAAATCAACTTATCTGAGAATTCCGTTGAACCGGCCAGCTGCATCAACCGTCGATGAAAATCTGAAGGGCTGCTGTCTCCCATCTCGGCATTGTACAACAGCTTGGAGATCCGCTGCTCTTCGCTGATAGACAGGCGTTGCAACAAGGCGTCCTTCAGGAAGGTGTAACGATTCTGCGCTGGAGGATTTTGGACGATGTCGATCACTTTCTCGATGATTTCCGGCGACATCGCAGTCAGCAGATGAGCATATTTTGTACGATCCAATTTCGTACCGGCGTTCTCGAATTGGGCCTCCGCCTGTATGAACCAAGTATTTGGCGAGCTGGTCCAAAAGGGCGGTAACTTGACGGACCCGATCGCTTCGCGGCTAGTCTGAGGAAGTATGACGGATCCTCTAGCCGTTGGTTGAGGCGTCATCGGTGGCGTGACGACTCGTGCCTCATCGTAACAATCGAGTAGCGGAATGCTTTGCGTGGTTTGCTCTTCGTCGTTGTTCGTCGCCATGGTTTTGACCGGGGTTCTTAGCATCGATAGAACTTAAATCCCGAATATTCGACGACGGTGTAGTATCGGCGGCGCGGACTGCGCGTGGACTTCTCTGTGTGTGATGGACAACACGAGGAGAAAATGCCGATCTTGAGAGTGTGGTGGTGCGCCTTGGGATGGCGAGATAGTTTTTCACACAACACGCGCGTTTTACCGAAAAACACTATGCGAATAACTTTGCACAACACTCGTAAAAATGTCCACACTTTACACGACACTTCACTTGTACAACGAAACTTTTCACGCGGTAGCGAGGACTTTACGCGGATTTACGTGTATTTACATGTATTCACGTATTTATACATGTATTTACGTGTTTTTACTTAGCCGCGGACTGAGAAGGCGGGCAAGCGAGTGATGGTAATCAGGACTGTTGTAGGGCTCCGTTGAATCGTCTGGCTCCAGAGGATGATGAAAACCAACCGTAGAACGGACAATTAGGATAATTCCAATAAGGAATTCTGTAGCTCTTAAAAGAGCTTATAGAAGGTAACGTGAGTTCTAATAAGAACTATTTCTATTGTCCGTCTTTGGTTTCTTGTTAACTGTTGCTCGCTGGATCGAGTTTCGTCCAGGGAGGCGGATCCTCCAAAAGGGGCGTATCACGTCGGGGTCACCAATGAAGTGGGGTTGAATTTCTTTTTATTTTACAGAAATCGGGATCGGAGATCCTCACTCGCTGGCTTGCCAAAACCTTCTGGTCTTTGACCTGATAATTTGCCCTGCTTATATACTATTTGGTAGCGCTCGCTAAATGCGCGAAGGTGATCCGTTTTGATGCACGAACCTGATCCGTTTTGTTTCTTTGGTTGAAAATAGCGTGGATGCTACAATTTATTATTGAATTTGATGTTAACAATAATTTGAAACGTGTTTCAGTTAACAGTCGTAGCTGCAATTTTCTACCAACACAATACCATGAAGAGCTTATTTACATATTTGTTGTGCTATTGATACATACAACAAACAAAATAGAGCCATGAACAATGTGAGCCAATGGAATGATTCGGTCCGAGAAACTTCCGAACAGCTGCAAAAACACTAATAAATAATGACTTTAAAACATAGCATTTTACAACTTGACACTCAGTTAAGCGTTTGATTTTTTTTTTATCGAAATCTAGTTAAAGTTAAAAAAAAATAGCGTATGATAAAACATCTTACATAAAAACATCCATGAACGTATTATGTAAATTATGTACATATGTACATATTATGTAAATCTCAACAATGTTAAAAAAAATTCTTAACGCAAGAAGGCTTGCTTTTTATTTCCAGTCCTTGCCAAGTTGTCCTTAATGGTTGAACCTGTTGCTGGTATTCCACGCATTAATTATTTAATGTTAGCTTCTATTGGTGTTACGATCACCAAGTGTACTATTTCGCACGAAAAGTTTGACTAATTAATATGCTTCCATTAGCTGCGGCATCGTTAGCGTAACGTTAATTTCATGATTCAGTCCCGGTACCACTTCCAAACCTACACAGTGTTAACATACTAGGAAGGGTCAAGGAAGCATCATATTACTTCATGCTTTAGCCCATTATAATCATAGCACAGTGCACTGGGGTACCGTACGAGAAGGATTGCATTGTGGCTCTATTCGTCTCGACGGTTCATATCTGGCAGCACTCAACGGCAACCGTGGAGACATTCCGAGTCACCAACTCCCAGGTCGATCATAAATGTGTCTCGGGCGTGAAAAGAACTCCACCTGCCGTCTGATGCTGTTTGCGTACAAAAGATGTTCACATGGTGGGTGCTTAGGGTGACATTTCGAGTGAATCGCATTCGTTTTACTTCGGCTGCTACTCGCGCCCGCCCGGTTCAAGCCAGTTCCACTTAACAGCCCTTGAGGGGAAGGTTCTCTTTTAATCTGCCGCCAGCCTTAAACCCAATGATGTGCTCGACCACAATGCTCGTACGGCGTTTACGAGTGCAATATACTTACCGTGCTAAATGATGATATATTTTAACAGCGTTTTTATTTATCTGGCCCCTTGGTTGGCTCTCTTTATTTTCATTTCAGTTTGCCAGTCGCAAGTGGCAAGTGACGGCTGCGAAAGACCGAGGCGCGGGAGAAATTAATTTCACACTCACCTGACCTGCTCATACTCGTCCCTACGCCGACAATTGCCGCGAGCAAACAGCGATATCGGTTCCGTCGGGCAGAGGGAAAATAAAACGTAACAGAAGAGAACCGTGCACTGCACATCGAAAGACAAAACAACAAAAACAAACTCCATCTTCAAGAATAACGCCTTTCACGACGTCGGCGACAAGCACGACGCACAAACAGTAACGAAAACATATCATCATGTTAGTGACATTGCTGAGAATTTTCCTCATCGTTTCCATTCTCGGTAAGTAAACAAGCTAAGCATTCTTTTGCAGGATTATTCTTTTGAAGGAAAGCATAACATTTGGCTAACCCGTAAGAAGGTAGGATGAGAGACTAAAAGTGTAAGTCATTCGCCCTGTCGAGCGGTTTGAAGGATATGTGGCCATCAAACCTTTGGCGGTTGCGAATGTCAAAGATGGTCTTGAATGGAGTGATAGGAAGGACGGTCCCGGTCTGGACGGTGGTTAGGTAAAATTGTGTACATGACCTTGAGCGGACATGTAACGGATACTATATGCTGGCTATTGCACGTCTTAAAAACACACCACATCGGTTATGTTTCATGCGAAAATTTCCCATAAAGCTTGAGATTCCTTTATTATATAAAAAAATCCTATAAAATACTAACATTAAAAAGCTTGTAAAAGCTTCCTTATATACGAAACTTTCTCTCAATTGCGTGCAATCCACAGAAGCAAACAAATCGTGAACCCGACACAGAAAGCTCCGTGAAATGCGCATGCGGCCAACTTGTTCGAACAATGAAGGTTATTTTGTTGCATGAAGCTTTTTCGAAATCATGTTTTTTGTTTAAGCTTTTCTCTAGGAAAGCTTTACCATTTTCCACAAAGCAGCTAAATTTCATACTATAGTACTTTCGGAAAAGCTTTTATTGCAAAAGCAGACCAGTGAAATGTATACGAGCTTGCAAGTCGATTTGAGCGGGAAATTGAACAAGCTTATGGTTGAAACTTTCGTTTTTCTCGTTACAATATTTCAAAGTACATTTAAAGAGCAAATTATTGACGGGAATCAATGTGTTGAAACCTTATGAAGTGCTGTTAATAAAGTCCCAACGACCTGTCAGTTTGTAGAAGAAAACCAAAGAAAGGACGCATAGTAGAAGAGAGTATATAAAATCCAAAGGTTGAGGGTTATTCTACGATCAAATATGACAAGGAATAAATATCAGTTTGGCGCACATAGTAAAACGCTGATTTCCGTATTGGCAATGAAGGACTTGTAAGTAAGCAAAGTCCGAAATTTTTTGACAATATATTTACAACCACTGTACTGTATATCGTCTTCAAGAAAACACATATATATTCTTTTGATGTCGTGTAATTCATTTATTTCTTATTGTCCGTAGGAAAGAGCACTATTTTTAAATTAATTACTTATTTTTTCATCAATCTCGTAAAAGGAGGCGCCTGGTCATTTAAAAAAATGCATAATGGAGACGCATGGTTCTTATTAACATCATTATGAATATCAAAGAAAACAAAAATTTCGATGGAAAATCAATTGCTAATCAACAAATAGCATAATTAACCAGTAAATAGAGATTTGTTGTTAATATTGTTATGTTTATTACTTGTTTATGATTTCGTTTATAATAAATCTATGTACAATGATCCAGTGAGATGACACCACCTACATTAACACCTCGTCTAAACTGTTTGCTTGTGTAACATCGTTCCATAAATATTGGTCACATTTTTCAACTGTGAGGTAGCAAACCAGAAATGAAAAAGAAATCAACATAACAATACATTACACTCAATTTAACACACACCCAACTGTATCACTTTTGGCTAAAGAATGTGTCGCCTGTTCCGTGCGGTGAGTGTGGCTAGGAAATGGAAATGGCATGCAAACTCCGATGAGCTACGACAACACACCTTTCCGATGTTTATTTCGTCTACAGTTTTCACCACCACCACCAACCACACTGGGCAGAGTCGTAGGAATGAATAATTGTGCAGTTTTAAAACATCGCGTTCACATCGCCAGTCACCGAACTGTGTACCGTGACGCCATTACAGGTTGTTTCCGGTGTACCACCACAACGGTCTTACATCCGACGAAACAAACAATCCTTACGATGCTATGTTTCACGCTCTGCCCAGCAGTAAGGCGGTCAATGGCAGCTACACGAAAAAGAGCTGCAAAACATCTACAGACTCTAGTGGTTGCAAATGTAAATGTGTGTGATTAAATTATAATAAGCCTTTTGTGCACCGTGGCTACCCACAGGTTCTACCCCGTGCCGGTGAATGGTTCGCATATGGTAAGTGAACCCCGGAACCGGCCAATGATTTACTTACCCCTGATCAACGATTTTTAATGGTGCTCCACATTCGCCATGTTTGACACAGGAGCCATACCGAATATGGTTCCATATTTTGTGTCTTTTTTTTCGTTTGTACTACAAACTACACGGAAAACATGACAACTCACTTCGTTCGGATTTAGTTGAATCGTGTATTTGGAATTATGTGACATTTTCTTGAAAAGTTTACCATTTTATCCTTTTGTTGTTTCGCTTGGAAGAGAGGGGAAGTTTTTTTTTGTTCATAATAGACCGTTGGGTGTTTCTTTTGTTGCTATATTTGGATGCAATTTTTTCTTCTTTCATACATTTTTTCCAAACAAATTCTAGAAAACTTCATCCAAACTCCGAAAAATGTTTAGCTGACTGCAAAGGATAATAGGAGCATTTGTGTTGTTTCTTTCTCACTCTTTTTATATATCTTCTGCTCTCTCTCTCTCACACTATCTCTTCTCTTTGTCTATGATCACATTTCAAACCATTTACGATCATCAATGTGGAACGATTTCATTATTTTCGTCTCAATTGATTGATAATCAGCATATTATGTATGGCAACTGTCCTCCGGATTTGTGCAACCGAATCCTTTCTATTCTTTCCATTCTGTTTTCCACTCACTGCATACCAATCGATTCGCATTCTCTGCCGCCGCACCCTTACCCTTAGGCTGGGTATGCATTGAAAGTACGGTGCAATTCAAAATTAAGATTTCATTTTTTCCCCCGTACATCGTTCGACCTTTATGTGATGCATTTACAAAAGGATGGCATGGAAGGATAAAATGGCATCGGGATAGATTAGTTCGAATTAGTGCAGCGAAATGAGCATCGATTGGTACGGCCTGCTTCAGTATCGGTTTCCGTCACATGGTTCGATGTCCTTGCGGGTAACCGTACCGTGCTTGCGGGACCGTATTCGTCCAGCTCGAACGAGTGTGCCAACTAATCGATAGATGATCCATTATTTAAAGACGCTCCTGAAATAGCTCACCGGATTGTTTTACCGGAAGTGGTCGTTGCGGTTGAGAAGCTGTTGAGATGGAGATGTTTTTTTTGTTTGAAGTTTTCAGAACGTTTAGAATTAAATTAAATTGTTAAACCGAAAAACATTACGATATAAATTTAATATTCATATTTTTAAAGTATAACGTGTTTTGTAAACAAAATATGAATTATATTAGAATAAAAGTTTTAAGTCAATTTATACCTTTTTTGAAAAACAAAAAACAAAAGATATTTTACAACACTCCTATCAACTTTTCTCTAATCATAACCCGTCATGCAAGGCTGCTGGCAAGATATCTAACTACCACAGACAGCCATAGTGACATTGACACTCTCACTGTCCTGGCATAGAACCGCCACAAAAGCGCGAGACACCACGATCGCTAGAGCTTAGTGAGGATAAAGTCAACTTTACGATTGCCTCACGGGATTTGTAGGAAACGAACTGAAAACTCCCCGTGCTGACCTGTCACTCCCCGGTCTAAGCAACGGATTACTGAACATTTCATCGGTCCGCGATTCGTTGGTCAAGCTGCAAGTTTTTCTTTCCTCTTTCTACCAACTACCAACCGTACCGTCTGTACCGTGCGACTCTGCGAGTGAGTGAATGTTTTTTTTTGCATTTCATTGTTTATTTCTCGTAGGCTTAAATAGGTAGCACGTTAATTGGCCACAGTTGTAAACCCGGGTGTACGGTCCGGGTCCGACATGGCAAAACACTTCATTTTTTGGCAACATCAACCATCCATTACGTGCCACTTTGCTTACCGTCCGCAAAAGCGCACACTAAGCTGGGAATTATCATTATCCCTGTGTCAGGAGTTTTGACGAAGCTGTATGGTCACTTTGCTCTTTGGCAGCGGTATTCTTTATCTCACCTCTGACAGATACCAGCCGGCAAGTTAAAGGGAAAGATTTAAATGCAATCGCTAGATGATTAGCAATGTACTGCGTAAGCTGTTTTCCTGGAGTTTTGATACCGCTGGAGACGAGTCTAACGATTTTAAGTTCTTACAATCGTGGCTTACACTCTGGCATCACAAACCCGGTGGGGATGACGTTTAATCAGGTGAAAAGTTATCAGAATCCGTCTATGGACTTCAATAGGGAAGGAAATGAAATGAATCAGCCATAATAAAACTGCACAAAGATTCTAATGTTTTCTCAACGAAACGTATGAAAAACGATGACACATTTAAACTTAACTTTTTCGTGTTGGTTCCGGAAAAAAGTTTCCACACATCTTGCAAGTAGTCACTTTACCATACCAATGTTTATGGTGTTGATACCTTTCTTCAACAAGCTAACGGATTACATGCATAAAAATCCCATCAAAATAGATTTTAAATTCTTTCGAACTTTCAAACTTTTCCTACACTCCCTCCTTAACCGTCCTTAACACCGCAACGAGCTGTCGGACGAATATAGGTTTGGCACCGGAATATACGGGTCAAACTGTTGAAAACGCGAACGACATGGCAACGAATTCTTCATGTCGCGCGATAAGAGCATTGCTGTATTTCCACAAACAAGTTTCGAGCATCTCACCCACTCTCAGTGTGCACAGTGCACTCTCCAGAACGAGTTAAGATTTATGGTAAGTTTCAGTATCACCCTACTTTTCGGTCTTCAGGTTTGGTGCACTGGCGCTACACGGTACTACAACGGGACTGTTCATGTGTTTATGTGTATTGCCACCGTACACCGTACATCGATGTCGCATGTCCCTGGAATAGCTTATTCCCCGTACCTTGCACTCCCTGTAACTGCACGCGACATCTAACATCTTGTCTCGCTTTCATATAATCCACGCGTTCGATGCATTGCTGTGTGTTGAGAGAGGGCAGGTTGCAAAAGAATTCTACGACAAGTTTTACTTACCATCAGGAGCCAGCCCAAACATAGCCAGCGTTTGAGGGGAGGAGGATGAAAAAAAAACGTTACATCACTTCTAAGTGACCGTGGTTTGGGGCAGGTTATGAAGCAATGGCCGTCGTGGTCCGGTGAGACAAAGAAAGAAAAAGTTTCTGCCGAATCAAACGAGGAATGGGAGCGAAAATGACGCGAAAAGGGGGACGCATGAAACATTTGGACACCATCAACCATCCGTCAGGCACAACGTACCTCCAAGTGCCCGTCGACCTTCGTCCCATTTGTGTCCTTGTACGCAAAAGCAACACCAACGGTACTGAAAGCGTCTTTTCTTAAGCTAATATCATTCTTTTCTTCCCGTGCGCAAACGAAGGTTTCGGGGCGGTGTAACGCAAATGCATAAATTTTCGCTCCACACGCAACCTGCAACACTGTGTGCAGTCTCTGCAAGTGTGTGGCGGTTTCGTTGTAATACCGACGGCGATACCGTTTCTGGACGGGTCTGTTTGCACCGTCCAGGGTAGCTAATGGAGAGCGATATGAATTGTTGGAGCTGGTAAGATATTTGTCGAGATGCCTTGGAAAGCTTACGAGGGCTAGAAGTATGGCGCCCGATCGTGGTACACGGTGGGAAAGGCAACCGTGCCCAAGAGTATGGTCCGAAATGGTCTGGAAAAGTTGACTAATGAAGCTTTATGATTTGAAGGGATGGGAATATGGTTTTATTTTCATAGCTGAAATATGAAGTTTATTTTTGTATTTAGGAATATTATGCAACAATTAATCTTACTACGTTGACGGTGTATTAGAAATGTTTAATAAAAATTAATAAAAATAAAATTTTAAGAAAATGTATTTTTGTTCCTGGGAAATATTAGCGGAAAATATTTAAAATACTATCTATTTATACTATATATAATACTATAAAAAACTGTCTTATATAGACGAGCATGTAGAATGCATATTTTGTTTTTACCAAAAACGTACCATGTATTCGATGTTTGAACGATAAACATTGTTATTTGTTACATTGTTAAACAATGTTATTTTTTCAGTAATTAACTCTTCCATGCCCAAGGGAAACATTTTTCCCATCTACAAAAATCGTTACCAATTGTTCAATTATTATAGTATCAATATTTTTTGAACGAAATATCAAAATTAAATGTCTATCATAGGCGGCAAATGTCTTTCTGAACGAATAAAAAAATAAAAACTATAAAATTTTATTGCGCCAAAAACACATACATGTATGTTGTGCAACGTCCATTTGTGCTTCATAAGTGCACGTAATTCATGAGTGCACGAGGGCGGCCCGGTGGTGTTTGTGATAAACGGCGCCGGTCTACACGGCAGGACCGGGTTCAAATCCCATCCGGACCGTTCCCCCGTAGCAAGGACTGACTATCCGGCTACGTGGTAAAATAAGTCTAGTAAGCCAGAAATGGCCGGCGTGACCTGTAAGGTCATTAAAGCCAAGAAGAAGTGCACGTAATTGTTTCGTGGAAAACCATAAATATGTATGTATGTATTTCCCTTTTTTGTCACGTTTTATAAGATAATTTGTATTAGAAAGCAAAATAAAAAATACCGATATGAAAAACCAAATTCGTAGTTTATTTACTACGCTCCATAGTCCATAAGGAATTTTTTTCCATTGAATTATAGAAATCTTACACATGTTGCTATGTTTTTCTGTTGATATTCTCTTATTTTACACCCCCAATAGCTAAAATATTGTGTAGTATTGGCATTTTTAGTCTTTGTTAGCTTATGGTCCTGAAGGGGTTCAATTGTTTTTTTTTGTGCTACAACGAAATGCCAATGAATACCGCAAACGCAGTTTTTTTCAATGTTTCGGAACTAAAAAAAAATAAATGTAAGATTTTTTTTTTAAAGAATTGTTCTTACTCTTGAATGCCTGTACTCTTTCTAATGTATACGGCCTTTCTCAAAATCGATTTAAAGGTCTCTTTTAACATGAAAATAAAATAATAATAAAACATGCATATTAATTTCCTATTAAGATGCAAATGAAAATATATTAAATATGATGTAAACACAAAAATACAAAATTTAATGGTTGATTATCCAATGCAAATATTAACAGTTAATAAAAGCTCTTAAACTATCATTCTTCATCTCAATTAGCACGAATGTTTCTACGAACTCTACTTCAGACAGTCAACCTTTCACGTATGATCGATGGGGTCAAGTTTTGTTTTATCGCACATTTACTTTTCGCCCCATTTCGTATCGCCTTCCACCATACGAATCTTTATCGAATTTTTCTTTCGTTGCACCACCGGCGTTTCATCCCATCCATGCCCAGGTAAGGGTAATAAATCCCATTCAAGAATATTTAGCAGTGTAATTGTCGTGACCGTTTTAGTACAGGACCGAAACCCGAACCCATAGTACCGTACCCGATGCACGCGGGTGAAATTTTCCGTGGTCTGTTAGTCTGTGAAAACCATCCGTCTGTCTCGCTCTTTACACGCAAAAGCTTTCAATTTCCCCAGCCTGTGGTTGTGGGGAAAAGTTGAAACCGAACCGAGTGTTCGGTGTTCGTTCTGCTAAAAGCACAAGAAAAGCTTCAACCATGATGCTTCGTGCCGTGATCGGTTAATGTTCGGGAAATTGTTTTGGTTTCCTGCGTCTTCTCACCAACCCGCTGGCATGGGGTTTCCCCTTGATGGATTCAGTACGTAAAACCAGCATCAAGCCAAAAGCCCTCGAAGGCAAACACAAACGATACCCGAACGTTTGTTTTGGTGCGATCGAAAGCCGACGGGAAGCAGAACCGGAATAAGAGAGTGTGTGTGTGTACGGTTTGAAGGTAGGAATACTACCCGAAGGAACTGGCCCGGTACCACGTAATCCAACAGCCATCGGTTTGGAGTCAGTTGCGAAAGGACCGTTCTAAGTGACGTGAGCCGAAAAAAGTGCCAGTCCGTTCTATCGTTCTAGCGTGTGCGTGGCAAAGTTTTTTTTGCAAATTGCTTCGTCCACCATTTTTTAACCCAACTGGTATCTCGTTTGCTCTTGGCTTCGTCCGTTTGAAATCAGCTTCAGCTTTGCTTCAATACATCGTGGTGCATTTTGCATTGCGAATGCATCGTACCGTACACATACACACACCTAGCGAGGAGGATGGGATGGGAAAGTGCAAGTGCAGTGTGTTCGTGCAGTGGGCCTGGTGGTTTTCGCTTGGCTGAAATGGAATTCGTTGCCAAGTGGATCGTACGTGCAGTTGCGATATAATTACTATACAAGCCGAACCGCAGTGAAGCAAAATGGTGGTGATGGAAATAGGGGCATTCGGTGATTCTGGCCGTGCAGGCCAGATACACAACCAAATAATATTATAATGTTTGTTTGCTTTTGCTACGATTGATTTTCGACGGTGTGAATTACTGTAATGGATAGTGTAGTGAAAAGGGGCAGAAATTTATTAACGCAATGAAATTAAACACATCGCTTCGTCGCTCACCAGGAAAGCAGTAACGAAACGAGGGAACAAACGTTAACAAGAGACTAATGATATCATTTGTTGTCAATTATACCTTCTGTTATTAATAAATGGCGTGATATTTCCGTAAAGTATCTGAACAAGAAATAGCATAGTTCCAATATCATCGTTACAACTTTACTACCAAACAGTTCGTTGAACGAATTCTTTTAGGTTTTGCCCAAGTCTCGGGCAATATACAGACGAAAAGTAGAACACCACGAAGGTCTAAAGCCAAGCCCCCAACATTAAATCCATAAAAAAAAACTTCTCCATGACTCACACACATAGGAATACATCGTTCAATTTGGTGTTGTTCGAGAATAATTTCGCGTGCCGAATAGTGCTGCGTGGCTCTACCAAGTCGTTGCGATATGTCTTTTCGCACGCAAAACACCTTTCCCCACCAACAACCAACGGGGTGGTTTATCGAAAAGGCGGCGAATTCGAAATACGAAACGTCCTTCCACCTTCTGCATCGCCCCAGGAAAGCTGTCTTCATGCTGCCAACTTTTGGAGCGACAGCGTTCGACGAACGTTTGATGCGTCCTGGAAGTGCATTTGCTATCTCCTTAGGGACGCTCAATGATGATTGAGTTGTCCTTCAGTTCCGTAGTAATGCAATTTCATTCTGCTACATAGTGTGCGCACGTGTGTGGGTGAGTGTGCTTCAGCAAGAACACGGCACGAAGTGTGAAGAATAAATTACTCAACGCACTTTCGCTCGCAACGCTCCTGGAGCCGGGCGTTTGATTGGGAGGAATTTTAATTGCATTCTTGAGGGATTGCATCGGTGCGAGATTAGATCGATACAAGGACGATGTGATCGTGCAATGTTCCGCGTGAAACCTGATGCCATGCAAATACAGCGCGCGTATGTCTCTGCAAACACAGCTGCCACGATGGGACAGGAATTCGCTGTTGCGTTCCGTTTTTGTAACGCCACTCGGTTTGACACTTCGGTGCGTTCAGACTTTTCGGGTGCTGCTTCTTCCAAGGACGTACGCTTCGCAGGTACGTTCGCGAAAACGTGCAGCCTTTAGCCGTAGGCACCAAAGGCGAGCGTTTCGTGCTCGTCGAAGATAATTAGTTTATTATTCTAATTTGAACTTTTCGAGGCTGGCCAAACAGGCGACGCGCGCGCCAAACTGTGGCAGCTAGCAGTAAATAAGACGAAACAGAAAATGAAGGACATGGCCATGCCGGGAGCATTGGCAGCTACGTTCTACGTTTTGGGGTGGCTTATTTAAAGTCGAGCTAGTGTTTTTTTTTCTTCTCTTTTACCGCTACAAAATCACGGCAACAAGCATCAGAAATCATGAAAATTGAGTTAAAAGGAAAATACTTTTTAGGACAGAAAGGAAAAAAGAAACACAAACTTTTCTGCCGTTTGCCTGCTGCGAACGTAAAGCAGCGCACCCCGCGAAACAAGGAAATCGTTTTCTGTTTTTCAGAAAAATTTCCCTCATTAAATCAGCGTCATCTAGTTTGTGATGTTTCGGTTCTGTTTCTCTCTCTCTCTCTCTCTCTCTCTCTCTCTCTCGCGTCTAGTTTTTGTGTTTAATTTCTTCTACGTAACGTGTTTCTGTCGTCCGTAAACTAATTGAGTGTCAACGGGAGTAGTGTTGAACAGTGTCGGGTGTCAACGATCAAACGACATTCGCGTTTTGGTTGTTTGTGTTTTGTCCAAAAAAGTTTCTCTCCATTTCTGCCGAACGATGTACGACGCGACGGATTGATGGTTAACTCATTTTTGATTTACGTACCGTCGTTTGTGTAGAACGCGGGCTCGCACCCGTGTGGGAAATCGGAGATCAATCGAGTCAATCGTCGAATTAGTGCACTGCTTCTTGTCCGTAGCAACCGAATGCAAATCGCCTGGCATCGATAGCGGACCGGACGACGATCGGTACGAAACGGTTTCCATTTCCCGGAGGCGTTTTTCTCTTTCATTCTTTCGTTGCATGACGTGAAAATTACATTCGTTTGTCCGTCAGTCATACAACTGCACTGTCCGGGGTTTTGCTGATGAAGGAATCGATTAAACCATGCGATCGGTTGTGAAAGTTTCGCTGAGAGCAGCGTGCATGAATTTGCATCAAAGTGTTGCAAATCAGAAGATAAGAAAAAAAAAATCTGTGTCATCGGTGAACAGTTTTTTGTTTTGTTTTGCGTTTTGTCCCTACGTTCAAGAGTGCAATGGTGCATAACTATCGTTTTAATCGAGCTGTACGAGCACTGAGTTCCGATCTGATGATGGTGGTATTGGTATTGAAGCGTGGTGCAACACTCCACCGTCGAATGAAGGGACATTTGCAAAATCCACAATCTGTTTCCTGGCGACCAGTTGAGACGAGTTTGGCTCTAAAGCAGTTCGCACTCATCAAACGATTTTTTTTCCACCCCGGTTCTGTGCTTTTCCTGCAACGGGCAAAGAGAAAGTTTATATCTTTGATGTTTCAAGAGTGTAGCGAACAGAACCATTTGGATGGGTTTCAAAAACTAGGGGAAATTTAATAAACAGCTTCAATGCACACAAAGCACGCAAGTGACAGGTTGGATGTTTTAGAATGCTTTACAGCGATGATGAGTGCCGTAGTGTATCTAGTGAAGCTATACATTTAAAAATAAAGTTCTAACTGTAGAAATTGCCTCTATCTGTGAAAGTTTATTAAGCAAATAGTTCATAAATGGACGTGAATATTGCGAACAATTCCAGTGAAATAGTTAAAAGCCCTTCCCGTATCTTTAAATTCAGGACAAACAGAAATAGGCGAGAAAATAACGTGGTAAAAGTAGAAAGTGCTGCTAAAATTCCATTAGGCTAGTTTTATATTTTGCATATGCGTGTATGTGCGTGTGTGTATGTGTGTTTCAATTCTGGATAGGGTTTTCGGAAAAGCTTATCGATGGAAAAGTGTGGCCCATATTTCATTCCCATTTGCTGTCCACACGAGCGAATGTGCAAGAGATTTTCACATTGCTTTTTTTCACCCACTTCTCGTTAAAGGCCTCCAAAAAATATACACTGTGCGTGTGTTTGTGTGTGGGACCGTCGGTACACTACACAGCAAGCACAGTGTTGTGCTACCATTACCTATCGAGGGCTTCACATCAGCCCCATAAAAACAAACTACCCACAAAATTGCGAACCACCTCACACCTAGCACGGCACGTGCAAACCCCCTTGTGAGGGAAACAAAACAAAAAAAAAGGTTGGTTTGAGGTTGATTTTGATATTTCCCAGCGGTAAGCTCCCACAAAATGTGGCCAATTTGCAGCCCGTGGTCCGTGGGCGGCTGGGTCCCGAGAACCGTATCTATTGCGGGGTATCCTTGCCACGAATGCAGGTCAAACCGGAACGGAACATGCTGGAGGCGTAGGCATCAAAACATATTGCACTACTCCACTACTGGACGCTCCATGCGTGAATGTGTGTATGTGTGTGTGTGTGTGTGTGTAGGTGCCCTCCGGCATTGGTGTCTGCGGTATTGTCAGCCTATGTGTACGCGTGTCCAAGTTGGGATTTTTTTCTCCATGTTTTTTTTGTGCAATGTATGAAGCACAGTTTGTATCCTCTGTTTTTTGTTGTGGGAGATGGAAGATTTTCCGCGCTTCATTAAAGTTTCACTCCATTAAATGCGTTTATCACTCAGCAGAAGGCGAAAAGCTGACAGTGGTTGGCCAAAGTGACAAATAAAAAATAAACCCACTGGAGGATATCACGCACAGTTGATATTAGGGTGGCATTTTCCACGCCCCCACCATTTTGGCCGACTGACCCGAAGCTGTCAGCTAGTTGTTTTTTCAATTTGTTTTATTTTGTGTTGTTGTTGCGGAACTTCTAAAAAGCTCTTTTTCTTTTTGCTAAAAACAATTTAACCGATAAATTGAACGAGAGAAAGACGCATGGTGGTAGGTGGTTCTAAAATGACGCAAACTTGACTGTCTTTTATTGGTGTTGGTGCAACCACCATTTTGAGTAGGTATCTGATTTTTGCAGATTAAACCCCATTCTGTCAGATTGTTGGAGGTTTCCATTTTTTTTCCCACACTTCTGTGGAGTACTGAGAAGTTACGAAAGCAACACGGTAACACGGTTAAAAAACATCAATATTACCATGCTGCCTGACCTTCCGAATTCTCCACAGGGTGCGTCTTTTATGTGCTACTCACAGCTTACCCCCACTGGTTTGTGTTTGGCAGAGACGAAGGTCCGCTTGCAATCAACGTAAAAGTTATATGTTGGTCCTTCCGTTTGCGTGCTATTAGTATAAGCGGCCACATTTCATATGCTGCTGGTGCTGCTCGGATGGATCACTAGCGTCGATCTCGGTGCTCAGTATAATGAGCGCGTGGCGAGAGTTGCGTAGTTAATCTCCCGAAAACCGAAAGGACCTTAAAATGATGAAACGAAAGAAGGAAGTGATGGGGAGGTTTGAAGCCGTATCATAACACGGGGCAGTAGGGTGGAATATTATTTTTAATGCGTCCACTAAGGGCAGACCATTCAGGTCGCTGGTTCTGGGTTGGAAGTAACCTTGAAACGCTTCGTTCATGCGACCTCCCAAAAACAACCAAATCTAAACGTTCTCAGGAAAGGTTATTGCTTGCCCGCAGGGGGTTTCTTCCACCGTAAAGGAAGGTCCGATGCTTAGAGTGGCGGCCGGACGCATTTGTTCACTCCCGTACGTTCTATTAATTAACTTTCACCGTAATGGTAATGGCCTTTCGTGTAGGACGTGTTTTATTTTTATGCTATCGACCACGAGGTTAAGCCTCGTGCCCATGCTGTCTAGCTAGATTTTTCTGTCGGTCCGAAATTTTGCCCAGAAATTTGTACCCAAAATGGGAAGGGAAAATTGTTCGTAATCCGTTCGTCATCGTTTTGTCTACGTTTTACACCTTCCGATAGCAAGGAGAAGCAAAAGTGTTTGTGTGCAGCGTGCTTTTATACATGTATTTGTATGGATGTGTGTAGCAGTGAGGGTGTGATAATATAATCACTAGAGCCATAACCGTGCGCTGCGCCAACGTGTGTATGTGTGCGTGTGTGTGGAAAAGCGTTCCGCAGGTTTTTGCCGTAGAATGTGCACGCATCGAGTGAAAAAGCATCGCGAAAAATGAGATCCAAATGTAACGTCCACCGGCGGCAGCGGTTAGCAGCATCGACGGCAAAGGACCAGGCTGGGTGGGATACAGTTGGTGAGGAGAATGGACGCACAGGTAGGCGTCCCGCAAGGACAAGAGTTGCCGGTCCACGACGGATGTCGCTCGGTGCGGCAATGCTGCTGGTCATAGTGTTAGGTCCAGCCCTAGATGTACGCCAACGGCCGAGTACGAGCGTTAGTGGGAGCGAATTTCCCGAGCGTGAATGCTGCGATCCAGTTTATCCACCGATGCCCGACCCGGAACCGGTCCCGGGTCCGGCCTACCCAACGACGACGATTTCCACCTCCTCCTCATTCCAGACCGGCCAGAGCGGGATGGGGGGCGGTGGGTTGCTAGGTGGTGGTGGCGGAATCGGAGGTGCCGGGGGAGGATCCACGGCGGTAGGGAACGAGCTGGGCGGTGGCCTGATCGGAACGGGTTCCGGTAGTCAACTGTCATCCTCGCGACCGATGCATATCGGCTACTCCGGTAAGTATACGGTGCGGAAAAGAATTCATAGTATGTGTGTAGGAACGTCTTCATTTTCTTTGGTGTTCCATTCAGATCGATAAACATGCAGAGGTTAGGATGTTTGTGTGTTTTTACACACCTTCACAACAACATTGTCTTATTATTTGTTAAAATGTCATGTGACACGAATGGGGAATTGTTCGATGTACGAAAATATATTTGAAATATGAAATGATTCAAAAATAAGTTAATAGCATTAATTTGAATGCTTTAGAAATTTAGCTACATCGAGCTGTTTTGAAAGCCGCTTTTTTGAACATTTCTGGAACTACATATGTGATTCCTCTGATATTGCTTTTAGAAACCAATAAAAACAAACAAAACAAAATTGTGTAAAGTAAATCATTAATTTTCTGTAACAACCATATTTTCAACAAAGCAAGTTGTAGTTTGATGTCCAAAATTTACCCAAACTTGCAAATGTATTGTTTTATCCGACTAACCTATACCACTTGCCTTGTATTTTGTTAGTGAAATCACATTTCAGTTGACGTTGACATTTCATCACATTGACGTGTATGTTATTCTTTACTAAACACTAATCCAGACTTAACTCTGAAGTTAAATTTGCATTCTGATTGAGATGTTTAAGAGGATTTAGGATAGGATTTTACACCATTTTTTTAATAAAGTTTGCACTTTATAGTGAGACCTATCCAATTTACGTAAGACTTTTTATCATTTGTAAAATCTTAGATTTGTAAGCTATTTCCTAACTGTCTAACTGTTTCAGGATTTCAATATATTCCGTGTTTTGCTTTCGTTTTTCTCTTCTTCGCTTTTTTTTTGTTTGCTATTTGTTTATTTAATTCATGTTTTTTTGTCTATTTGCCATTTTCTTTAAAATGCTCGTTTCTTATTTTTCTGTTCTAACCCTATCTACCTACTTCTTTTACTCACGGGATCCCTATTTTTTCGTTGTTAGTTTTGCTTAAGTTTGCTTAAGATATTAATTCTGTTTTAGTCCTAAGTTGCTTTCAATATTGTTAAACCTTTGGGGCCTACAATTAACATATTGGAAAAACAAATGAATTGAAAAGGAGACGCCTGGTCATTTTAAAATATTTTCGTAATGGAGACGCATGGTCATTCATACCATGCTTGGAATCAGTGATGTCAAACTCATTTTGGCTTGCGGACCGGTTTGCAAACCAATATTATCTTGCGGGCCAAGATTAGTCAGAAGGGGAGAGAAAAGTCGGAAGGACAAAAAATTCACCAGTTGTTTGGACTTCAAGAGGGATTCAAGAGCGTTTTACTTTAGTATAAAAGAGTAGACATGCAACATATACAAATTATTGCTCAATTTTCCAAGCTAAACCTCACCCAAGCCAGATAATAATCGATGTTCTCGTTCTTCCTTCGCGGACCAAATTCAAAGACCGAATCCGACCCGCGGGCCGTATGTTTGACATGTCTGCTTTAAATGTTTATGAATAATTTAATGTTGGTAGTAAAACAATTTACAATGTTTTTTATTTTATAATTGATAGCAACTTAATCTATAAATTATCTTCCTCGAGAATTAGTTTCTCCAATGCAAGAGTTGATTCTGGTATGAATCGAAGTCTCGACTTGTTATGTGTTGGACTTATAACTTTGACCTTTGTATGGTTTCTGCAAATAATGTGCTTTCTATGTAAGCAGTTTCTAATGAAAGTGAAACGTGATGGTGTGTTAATAAATTAGTTTTTTATTACTCGATTTACTAATTCAACTTCAATAGTACTGCACGTGTAGTAGTTGAAAGTAGAAATTCATATCACGACCATATTTTAACAAATGCAGTCAAGAAAAAAGCATTGAATATCACAAGTATAGTAAATATTTAATTCGTAATAATAATCAAACACAGAAAATACATCTGTGATTCGTACAAATACGAATCTGAAAGTTTGAAATCTCTGGTAAACCTAGCCAAATATTGTTGTGAAAATTCTGTATTATTTTCTGCCTTGACTGTAAAAAATATTTACGAAATAATTTTGTAATTTACTTTAAAAAAATTTCTGGATCATGGTTGCATTACACTGTGTTGAAACTTTGTTTGGTACCGTTGGAACTTACACTTTGGCCAAGTTTCGCTCAGCTTGCGTTAAAAATTAATTTTTTCCCTAAATCAAATAATAAAGCAATTCGGAACTGTTTTCCCCTCCGAACAAAATTTCCAACAGTAAAACTGACCACTCCGTTTCACCACGCACACACCATTTGTAATTCTGTGCAAGTGAAAAAAAAGGTTCGACCTGTATCATATTTCATCTATTTTTAATACGTGCATCCTTACTTGCCACTTGCAGCGTGGGTCGGGGCGAAGGACAAGGAATTGGCGCCGAGAACGATTATTTTTATGAATTATACCGTTCGAATGTTTATGGGTCATTCGTTTCGGTTATTTGCTCACTTTTCACCCTCACTGTGTTGCTCATAGTTTACATGTGAAGCTGATGCGCTCGATATCAGCGAGGGTTAGCTTCCGTTCCTTGTTTTTATATCTATTCGTTCTTGTTTTTCCTTCTTATATTTCATCTGCTGTTGGAGGCAAAGTTCCTACTTTCCGGCAGGAAAGCACGCCAACCCACCGACCCTGAAGTCGACAGCGGATCGGTCAGGTAGCGGCAACACTCCCGCAGAACGTACTGGTAACGCCCGGGATCCATTTCCCAGGTGCTAAAAGGCCGGTCTCAGAAAACCCACATTTTTAGTCGGCTTTATCGAGTGTGAATATGTGCAAAGTCGGTTTGGGGCCGTGTAAAAGTGTGGCTTACGATGCTGCGATGTGCTATAAAAAAGGTCGGGTTATGCTCCAGAAAAGGTTGCGTTCGAATGGGTAACCTTTCCTTAGTTTTCTTTTTTTCCGTTTTCCTATTACACCTGGTTCACGTCGATTCCGCTTGATCTTAGCCGAACGAAACCCCGGTCGGGTTTCGGTTTCAAGAAACAATGGAAAAAAGGGAAGAGTTCAAAGTTTTTTTTTCCTGTGAACCATGATACGGACGATTTTTATACACCGTTCACCTTTTATATGTTTTCTGGTTGTAAGGAAAAAGAAATGAAAGGTTAGTTTTGGTCGTTCTGTCTAGCCAAGCAGGTCAGTTAAGGCCCATTATGCCAATGTGAAGAATTACCGCCCAGTCATTTAAAACGAGTGAAGGTTCTGAAGTAAAGAAAACGAATTATTTATTGAAATATTTCGTAGAATATGTCTTCATAAGATGAGCTAAATGTAATAAAGCTTGTTTATGTGGGTCGTGTTCTGTGTCATATGTTGCTTGTCAAATTTTTTTTTATAAAACTTTAAGTTTTATAAGCGACAAATCAGAGACAACAATAAACTTGCGCCTCAGTATATTAAGCAAATGAATATACTGCCTAACCTTTTCACGATTGGTTAACCCGTTTTTTATTCAGGCTGAATGATTTATTTTTCACGTCGAGTACATTTATCGGTCTGCTGCACATTTGATACAATCGCAAACACGCAGATGCTATTAACTGAAGTGTGAAATTGCTTCATACGATACACAAAGCAAGCAGTATTCAAAATGAAACACATTTGTCTTGATGGATTGATATTTCGTGCGATGAGAGTGAAATATTAAAAGATATTCATTAAATGGAATAAATGTGTGTCTCGTACGTCTTTTAAACAAATTTATAAAAAGTGTGTTTGTGGTGATTGAAAATTGAAAAATCGTTTAATTAAATGTAATTTTCATCATTACTTTGCAATATATTAAAAATCGTTCAAGATTTATTTTCAGTTAACAAGCATCCTTTATCCTAAGTTATTGAATCTCCATTATCCAACTGCCATTTGTCGCCTTCCACATGAAAGAAGCTTAAAGTGCAAGTGCTCACACAAAAGTCCCAATTTTTATTGACTTCAAACAGATATTTTCCAAATCTGTCTCACTCTGCTGTTAAAAGAAAAAGAAAACCACAGAAACCGGAAATAATGCTCTCCAAGCGAATCTGCCCGCTCAAATGTCCATCATCATTTTTACCCTACACAAACGAGCTAAAATTGATTTTCCTATGTCTGATCAAACGAATAAACAGGCACAAAGAATAAAAGAATAGCAGATGCAAGTTTCACTTTCCCTTTTTCCAGTGAAAACAAAAAGCAGCAGAATAAAAACATAAAAGAAAACACTAAACTCTTAGACCGTACCAGCTCAAACATGGGGCGGAAAATGTCAAATATTTACGACAATTCGCTCGCTTTGCTTTCTCCGCCGTGTGCCCCGCTAGAGTTCATGCACGATGGGTGGTGAAAGAAAGTGCTGCCTACGACTCTCGGAATCGAAACAAAAAGCTTCTTTTGGTCACAAAGAAAAATTCAACCGCCAAGAGGCTTCAATCGTATCGCAACGATCGCTTTCCAGGGAACGAACTTATCAGTGTTTGCGGCAAAGTGCCCAGGACAAACTTCAATAGTTCACCACGCACAAGGCAGAGTGCAAACTCCCACAAGAAAAATCCCATTCCGGAATGGACCACAAACATAAGTGGGCAACAGCAAAAAAAAAAAAAACAAAACTCCCGGAAAACAAAAAGACTTCGTGACCATTGAACGGGGACTGCAAATCGAACTTTTCTGACGCAAGGAAATATCGAAACAAAAGGAAAAACCCCCGTAATGTCATTAGGGCAATCAGTGACTCCCCCGGGAAGGTAAAGCGTGTCATCAAAATCATCATCAGCATTGTCATGAACATCATCATCATCATCATGATCATCGGCATATCCTGCTGGTACGACATTAGCAAAAGGCCTTCCAGGATGTGTAAATGCACAGTGCCTCGACCGTTTGTCGACAGTACTTATCCACCGATTCGAAAAATGTGGCGACGGAATGTGCGTCCTGGGAGTGGATACTGTTTTCGCATTCCACCACAACTTCAAACCCTGCAAGCGTGTCTGCCGAACTTCAGATGGTATGCTACCCCATGCTGCCAGGTAAAGCGAGGTCCTCAGAAGCGTGGTTGCGGGATGGGAAATGGCAACGGTTGGTAAAAGCATTTGGAAAATCCTGCAAGAATTTATGATAATTTTAATGGCAGATTGAGGCATCAATGGGACGGAAAAAATACGCGCCCAGTTCGGTGGCTTATGGCAAAGTGAAGGCGAGGAAGGACTGCCATGAAAGGAACCGGAAAATATTGGTCCGAAATTGCTGGAAACACTTTGAACGCACTTTGATTTTGGTGCGTCTGGTGGATTCTTCTCGCCCCAAAAAGCCATATCGCCCCTGTTTCGACGTGTTTCCGCTTTCCACGGGGGTGATAAAAATGAGAAAATTAGCTTCCATTACTCGGGGACCCCTTTTTTTCGAACGGGAGGAAGTTTGAATTTTCTGTTATTGTTTTTTTTTGCCGTTCTAGACCATTGCTGTATACGGGCAGGAAATGGACTAATTATGTATATTGACCATCCGATCGTATCGCAAAAGGTCCTTTCGCATTTCGCTTTCCGGTTTGCTGGGTGGAAAAGACTACAATCGACCGCGAAATTATAGTGGAGTGTTGTTTTGTTTTTATTTTTTAAGATTTTTTTGTCTCCACAGCCGAATGATTCGCGCTGACGCTTTCGTTGGGTACTTGAAGCGAGCAACCCGATCGGAACCTAATTCTCTAAGGCAAAGTTTGGACTGGAATGAAATTTAAAATCTAAAAAAAAGGAAAACAAAAACTCCTCCATACAATCTCTTCCGCAAAGTATCTTTAACGGAGGTATTTTGTGTGTGTGTGTGTTGCGCGACGGTAGTGTGACAATAAAAAAGTTGATCGTTTTCGCTTAAAAGTGGTTCTCATCGAGCGAACGGACGGTTCATTTGAATAAGGGCAGGACGAAAAGTAAGAAGAAGAAAAAAATGGAAACAGTTCAAGTCCCAGTGACGACCCTGCACGTCATCCAGACCCTTGGAAGGGATTTCGTTTTCAATTATCAACTTTGCAGATTAAAGAATCAATTAAAGCACTACGAAGGGTAAATTGCATTTGAGAGGCTTTTTACAATTTTTTTTTTCGCAACGCAATTGAAACTCAACCATAGTCTGTAGCGGGCAGGCTGGAAGAAAATGTTTAATCAACTAAAGAGCAGGATAAAGTTTAAACTTGTCTGCTGGTAGAGGGACAACTAGCATTCGATTGCTTGCCCGAAACGAATATATTGGTGTGTTCACGATGGGTGAATAATCTGACACTGTTTGATAAACTTTCACCGGAAGTGAATATTTTGCAGCATTTCGATACGAAAAACTTTACTTGAAACTTTAAAAGGGATTTATTATTCATTTTGTCATACATAAAAAATAGTGCTAAAAGCTAGTAGAAGATAGATTGACATGAAATGTATGTTAAGCCGTTTGAGTTAAAAAAAGGAAATAAATAACTAACAATTTCAGATTCGAATTGAATCGTTTAACTTATGCACTGCTCGAGACTAAAGGAGAAAGATTTATAATTGGCTTGTTAAAGTTGTGTAAAATGTTTGACTTTACTTTTGCTACTGGCGTTTGTGAATCTCGTAGAATATTTGCTGTAATCCGTAACAACTCACACAAATTAATTCCATTCATCCCATCTGCTAAACGCGTGACCCTTTATCATGAAAGTAACACATCAATATTACAAAAATTAATTCTAACGATGTCTTTGATGTATAAATTTTGCATCAAGCCACATCGTTCCATCAAAGTCAACAATCAGCTCAATTTTTAAATATTATTTAAGTATACCAGAAAAATGACTAATGCGTTCTTTTATTAATAATAAATAGTTTAAATTATAAAGATAAACATTTTTACAAAAGTTTAGAAAATTCACAAATGTATTGTTGAATGCAATAGCATTTAATTTATTTTTGTACTAAAAGCAATTCTCTCTATATAACATTTCTCATTTTTGACGAATTAAATACAAATTTAGGAATGTGTAATAGTTATTTAAATGGACGAATAGTAACATCACTGTTACACGTTCACTAGTAACTCCCCTTAATGTGACAAAACGTATCCCGACAATCTCGCAACCCGCCCATCACCAGCGAAACTCAATCTAACAAGGTTAAAAAATTGACATAAATGTCTGACACTGATTTGAGTATATCCCATAGAGATTCAACCCTTCCCGAGCATCATTCCCGACCGTTCTTGACCTGCTTTGCAAACGGGTTTCAAAATCTGTCTAAATGAACAACTTCATAATGATTCCCGGTCCGCAATGCCCGACTCGTGCAACGCTTGCACAGTAATACACAATGGCACATTTTCCTACTGACCAAGCAATTATACAGCTTCATGCTCGACAAATGAACAGTTCGGTTACCTTACACCTACTGCACTCCATCGGTGATTCTTGCTCTTGTATGGAACTGGCGAACCATTCGTTTGAAGGCACCATTGTGCCAACGGAGCGGCGGATCTAATTCGTCAGTTTCAATCATCCCAAAAACATGAGCACATGACCTAGCGTTGCAACCCTTTCGTCGTCCGTGTGACATTCCTTTGAGCGTTGACCGAAATGACCCGCGGTCGAGACTTAATTGAATACACATAATTCTTCCGCTCGCTCGCACCGACCGTCCCACGTTCACCATTCCAGTGGATCAAGTTGACCAAAGTGATTCTATTTCGCATTTGTTCTCCATGGCATGGTCATGGGGCTTTGAAATATTTGCCTGCGAGCTTGAGGTATTTCGGACGACCGGGACGTACAAAAGCGTGTACTTGGTTGGACGGTTTGTGCTTGGTAAAATCTGCCCTTGTCGCTCATGTTGCACGCCCACTGGTGGGGACGGCGACGAGGGAGACGATGATGATCATTCAGCAATGCTTGGTTTGTACCGACTTCATGATGTGCATCGTCGTCCATCAACAGGCTGTTTGAAAACTGTCTCTCTCTTTGAAAAATCTCTCTTTATATTTTCATTACATCTCGCAGGGCTAGAATGAATTTTGCTGCATTAGTGCTGTGCACGAATGGAGAAATGGTTTTAGATAGTGTGAGGGACAAATTGGCATTGGATTGCATGTACAATTATAAGTGCAATTTTACATAGAATAACGAAGTCTACAGATGGCTGAATGTTGGTAATGTGCCATAATGAATGTGACAATGAACTGACCTTTGGAAATTTTGCACTTTAATTCTCAGTTATGTTGAGATTCGTTCATATAAAAAATGAATCTATTTTTGTTGCCTTTTATATATTATAGTTGCCTTTTTCATTTGCACACCAAACATGAATAATCACTTAACTAAGGTAAACCTTTTGTATGGGACTTGATATATTTCCATTCCGTAATGGCCGCATTCTGTGTATCGTTCTATGAAGAAAATTTTGCAAATGAATTTGCTTCTTTTTGGTGTATAACTTTCTGTATTTCATATTTTCTTGCTACCGCTTTTTAATCGATACTATAATAAAAAAAATTCTAATGATCTTGGGATTTCTTTCTCAAAGGATTGAGAGGATCACAATTGAAAAACTTTGTTTTTGAGAATATCAGCGTATGTAGTGACATTTTTTTTAAACTAAGTAAAATAGACTTTCATTTGTATAACTTATAACTAACTTTAGCATTTTCCAAGCAAAGCATTTGTCTGTTCACACCACAATAAACATCAGAGAAATGCAAAATGAAGTAAAATATAAATGAAAATCGACATTTATAGTTCGATAAACAAATTAAATGCTATTTTAAAAGAGTAACCTTATAATAGTTAAACATTCGTTTCCATCAAAAGTAGACAATCGTAAGAGGATTTTTATACTCAATTTAAATAACAATCACTATACATACGATCTATACGTAGCGAAAGCTTATAATCAGGTCGAATCGTGAGCTAATTAATATGTTTATTGCATAAAGAACATGCACGAAATTTTACTAAGATTAAGACGATTGCTATTAAGAAAGAAGTGTGAAGGTTTTGCTATTGCTTGTGAAGGTAAATGCATTGCTAACGAAGCCCGAATTTACTTTAATCAATCGAAACCACCAAAGTTTTGTCCTGCTTACCCGAAAATCTCTCCATAGCTTCTGGACGATTCCTTTTCAACCGGTGGCCTAAATTAGCTAATAAGCTCAAGGTAAGCTAAACCCACAAGACAGCCGAAAGGGTCCCGATCGAAACTAGGCCAACAGGCGGGACGAACATTTGCGATTGGTTCGGTTCCCTGCAGCAATTGGTACGATGATGATGACGACGACGGGCGGGCATGAGTGAAGTTTTCCGTCTTCCCTATTCCCGACGATGCCAAGAAAAGAGTTCACTGTGCGAGTTTTCACCTTACCACTCGGTTGATGGAAATGGTTTTTCATTTCCGTCGGTCCGTGAATGATTTTTCCCCGGGTTTGGTTTGGTCCTTCCTTTCGCTGGCAAGTCGATCGGACGTGGGATTTTGTGGTAGTCCCAGCAGGTGGATTCCTGTTCCGCTCGACATGCTCTATGAATTATTCGATACGAAACTCTTCCCGCTAAATGGGTGACCGGTTTTAGGGTTGCTGAGCGGTGGTTGAGGAAATAGGTGAACAGTGGGTGCAGCAAGCTTGATGGGAAAATTTTAGAAAGCCAGAAAATGGTACGCAAAACAAGCGAACGAAGCGAGATTGGTTCCACTGAAAGCAGGAAGTGATTTATGAATTTTAGATACTTACTTTGGGGATATTTTTCAGACAATACTGAATTTAATTCCTGGCTTTATGGTTTCTTTGAATGAATCGTTCCAGTTCCATAGTATTTATAATAATAGATTTTAACACTAAATCAAACAATTTTTCGCGTCACCAAACGTTAGTAGTGGTGAGTTTATGTCGCTTCGTGGTTTTATGAACAGCTGAAAGAAACAAGAAAAAAACCTTCACTTACAGCACTTCAGTACATCTCACTTATGTGTTCTTCCCTGTCCAGCATAGAATCCCGACGACAAATGTGACGTCCCACAAGCGTATCTTAATGCATGCCGCCATTAACCATAAGCCATCGGGATCGATCTTGGTGTATCTACCACTTTCACCCAGCCCTTAAACTTGCTCCCACCTCAACACCCATTTCCGGCGAAGAAAACTCGCAAAAAAGAGGAGAGAAAATCAATACCGGAATATCACTTAACATCCGCTCCCGCAGGAGCTCTTGGGCTCTTGAGCTTGAGTACGGAAAAGCAGCAATAGTACCTGGAAAAAGCGGATAAACACGTCGATTGGAATAAGCCTACTCGGTGCCTCTGTTACGTACCGTATGTTTCACCCCTAACAGGGAACTCTGCCTGGCGGGCTAAGCAGGATAAGCAATGTGCGACCAGTTTTATCGTGGCAAATAAAACACGAGCAAAAGGGTTTGCCTATCGTTGCAGTCTTTTCGGTGAACCGGTTACCGTTTCACCCATCGTTTACATTTACGGGTATGAGTTTCTTTTTCTGCGGTTGCCTTTTGTGGAGAGAAAAAAATAAAACGGAAGAAAAAGAACAGGGCTGTTGGGAGTTGAAGTGGTATAGTTGCAGCCATTTCTTGATTCTGTTCAAGTTGAACTGCAATGTGAGAAGATTCATTTGGAATCATTCTCACTTTCTGATTTTTTTGTAAGTTGAAATCTATTCTGTTTAAAGTTTTATTAAATGAGAATCAACATTAATATCAAATTATACCCTATCGAAAGAGTTGTGTTTCAAATCTTCTACTACACCGAACATGTAAACCCTGTAAAAACGTCTTTGCTTAAATTTTCTTGATCATTCGAATCGATGCTTACGGAAAGGGAGAGTCTTCCAAGGGAAGATATGCAAAAAAGAATTCTCTTCCGATATGAAGCATTCAGGTAGTACCTGGTGCTGCAAAGACTCAGAAATATCGAAGACAAACCGTACGTCACGGTGAAAAGTGGATACATTCAGACGACGAAAAATCGACATACGCCAAACACACACGTGTGCACGTATAAAACCAACACAAAGAAAAAACGCATATTCACAAAATACCCAAAAAAAAACCCTTCGAAATGGAGCCGGTATCTGGCAGGTTTTTCACTCTATCCCCAACCCCCACGGAACTAAACTACCCACCCTCGGGGAATGACGATTGCGAAAGGTCGCATCGTTTCCGGTCCGATGGCACGTAGCGGAAACCCAAAAAGGTTGGATGGTTGGTGGCAGTGCTACGATTTATGTTTTCCTGTTCACCATTTGTCTCCGCGTGATGCAGATAGCAAAGCCGAACACAAAAATGGGTGCCTGCCATCGTGCCACGTTGGGACAGGGCATGGCTGTAGGGAAAATATCAACCGGAAGCCCCCCCGGGAGGGGCAAAACCCGGGTATTGGCGTTTTGACTCTTTCCGCTTTCCCTTTTTTTCATTATTTGTTCGGATTGTCCCCTCACACCTTTCTCCCATTGCTCGTCCGTTTAGTGCCACAGTGGGTCGCAGGATGGAACTGATTAGATGAAAAGTTTTGCGTGAAATGATGGTAACGGTGCAGATTGCAAGTTTTGTGTGTTGTCATGCTGCTTAGAACGCTTTCAGTGCGATTATTTCCGCCCGGTCGGCTTTCCTTCGGTTTCGGTTGCGTATTGTGCTGAGTGGTGTAAAGTGTTGGAAGATTGATTGTGTAGTTTATATTTAGGTGATGACGATTTCGAACTACGAGTTGTTTGTCACGGTCTGAAGCCGTTCAGCAGAGGAACTATTAAAATTGGCTGTACATGAAGGGCTTTTGCGGGTTGTATCTAGAAGGTTTAGTATTATTCAGTGTTTGAATGCAGCTATACTTTGTTTTAAAATTATCATATTTAGGTAAAGTTTTACATTTATTTTCAAAAGCTATTTATGTCTAATTATTTCTAATTACTACATTATTATTCCCAATTAATTCATGTCTAAGAGCAATACGTCTAAGCTGTCGTTCAAAATTCATGTCTAAGCTGTTAAAGTAAGTTAAAACAGGACACCGAAAATATTTTAAACTGTCATTTTAAATAGTTTAATGCCAAAAAGCAAGAGAACGGCTGCCATTTATTTACAAAAAAAAACAATATATTATTCCAAAAAATGTGACCAAATCTAGCTAAATTAGAATTAATTTTACGAAACGTTTTGATAGTATCTTAATGCAATGTATTTTCAGATATCAGTGAAGAATTAGTGAAAAAATATGACCATAGAAACTAAATAATTTCAACAAATCACAAAAAAATTAAAAAAAATAAAACTTCATAACACTAAAGTACGGAATGAAACACTCCCCAACGTTCGGCATACAAATCTGGACGAAGAGTTGGTCCAAACATAATTACATTTGATATTTCTTTTATATTAATAAAGCTTTATATGAGCTTTAGGCAATAATCACTCAATGTCAACAATTCAATAGTAGAAATGATTTTCAATTTTACTTCCTTTTACAAAATATTAAAGAGAATGTATGGTACACTCAGTTCACGAATAACACCCCAAATCATAGGATTTTGTAGTAGGAATTGGTCAAAGGGCTCAGTTCCAAAAGGAAAACAAACAAACATACATTTACCACTAAATCAAGTTGTAATCTAGTCCCATTAATATCTTGTCAAGCGACACATTCGAAGCACAAAGCAGGAAATAAAACAACCCCGAAAAAAAAACACATGCATGTCGTGCTGCATGGGGCTCGACACGAAATGCAACACGAATCCAATTGCCATCGGTGCGACGCTAATGTGCTCGTAATTACCATCATCCTTTCCGGGGGTTTCCGTACGGGTAGGTTGTCTGTTATCGAGCTTACCAACTCGATGCTTGAGGCCACTTGACGAAACAATAATTTTCAGCGCTTTGTTAAACAGGAAGTAGAAACATGTAATAATGGCCTGAGCGTTGCTTGTGTTTGTAAGTGTATGTTAAGCATACAGATACCGGAGGAAGCCGTATCCTTGAAAGAATGTTAACAAAAGTTTGATTGTGTGCAGGTGGAACAGTAACACACGACTGACTGAAGTTTGAAGGTTTGATGATGGTGGCCACAACTAGTATGCTTCCAATGGTCGGATAGAGCATTTATGCTTTTGGGGGAATTGATGCTAACACCATCCCCTTTAACAATCAGTTCGCAGAGCAACACCATCACTGCTGTGCGATGTCCCGTGGAGAAATTCTCGTCATACGACTGTTTGAAGGGCGAAATGAAGGACTTGGGTCGGTTTCGATTGCGTGCCGAAGGTAATTTCTTTCGTCTTCTATCGGATGCACTGTCTGACACTTGTCTTTTTTCCCACTCTCTCCTTGCTAGGGACCGTTTCTTTCACACACAGTTTCACACCGCTGGTAAGGGAAACCAGATCGTTAGACATAAATGCGTGTCGACATCTACGCACCTGCTACCAAGTTGGGGGGCTTTTACTCGCTCGCCCGAGCGAAGTTAGGGATTTGATGGGAGCGAAAGGTGTTGCCTGCGTGTAAACGACCTTCACCACATGAGACAATTTAATTACGGGGACTTGGGGTAAAATTATGCAATAATTAAGTGCTAATGGAAGGGACACAACTTTCGATTGCGATGAGGCTTCTGCTTTGGTCATAATCAATAGGCGAGATAAGTAGGAACGTGTTCCTTAAGAAGTTGAGTGCACAAAACAGCCATTATTTATTAATCCAATCGGATGGAAAAGTGGGTCATGGATTTAGTTCTTAAAAACTATAGCCCATAAAACTCTAGGTGCTTAAAAATGTATTAAAGTTTAAATCTTTATTAAGGTGTTTCTTGAAAAGAATAATTTGGTAAAATCAATAATTTATTGGTTATAACTTGTTACTTATTTTGTATTTTGACGGTATGCATGTAATACGAGCTTTAATATGAAAAAAAAATCTTTTTTCAAAAATGATAAACTTACATTTTTATTATTATACTTACTGTACTAACTTACTGTACATAACTAAAATAAAATATTAAAAATAGTGTTGTCTTTAAATACGAAACGAGTTTCAATTAAAAAAATAATAAAGATTACTAATATTAATGAAATATTTAGATTTCACAAAATAAAAGCGCAACTAAACATCAACCTAATAAACAGTAACAACGGAAATGTGTGCTATCAGGGACACATATTCATTTGTTATTATTCTACTTAAAATGATCCTTTAAGCTTCAATATTTGCCTTATAAAATAATATTTTTAGAAAAATGCATGATGGATTTTTACAAATGTATGAATGATTCCGATGTACGAGCTTTGGAAGATATTTGTGCATACACAAAATCTTTGATGATAGATCAAACAAAGGTTCCATCAATTTATTTTAAATTCATTTAAAACTTGTTCTGGACCTTCATATCTATTAGCAGCAATTTTAGCGAAAGTTCTTTCACAAGTTTCAACTATGTTTTTTCACAACATATTGAGTTGAAAATTATCAGAATACTCTGATTCGGAGGTATAAAAATTGTTGGGGACTGTGCGAGAAGTCTGTTAAAATGTTTTGTTTTCATATTTTTTAATGAAAGAACTCATTTTTTTTTTGCTCGGTTAGAACGGCCTGGCCGTATCAAGACTTATTTTACCACGTAGCAGGATAGTCAGTCCATGCTACGGGGGAACTTATTGAATATCTACAAAAATGTTTTTAAAAATCCAATATAAATACCAATTATCATTGCTTCAAATAGGCAAAACTGCATGCGACTATCATTCACGAATGAAATTTACTGAAACAATAGAAGATTTGTGTTAGAAAATACTAAAAGTTCTTCGTATATTCTTCCCTCTGGCATAACTTAAAAGACACCATGTTGCACTGGTTCTCTGATCCCTTGGCTAACATTCGAACTTATTTGCACCAAACCAGTACCTGGGGGTTGGATCGGATCGTCCACAAGCGACCCGATGGGCGTTTTGATGTGTCTATGGGTGGTGATGCGTGGTATGTGTGAGAGTGAATTTGTTACCTTCGTTAGCATGCACACAAACGATGGGGGCCCCATTTCACGCAGCAAAAGTACCCGTGAAGCCGAACTTTTCCATTCCTTTTGCCAACGTCCGGTCTTGGCTTGGTGTACACCCCCCAACCCCCTAAGGGTTTTCAGTTGTCGCTGTCGGTTTCGTTGTTGTAGTAGCAACCGCGGCCAAATAACTTCGTACACACTCTCTGCTCTACCGTAAACATGATTTGCCTTTACTATATCCCATTGCTCCCCCCGTCCTCGCTGCGAATGGTTAGATACCGCTGTCAGCATTATCTTTCAGCACACCTTGGCCGGTACGGTGTTGTTTCGCACCCGGAACGCGCGCGTAATCCTCCTTCAGCGTGTGTTCAGCACAAACCACGAAAGGATCTTCACCGATTGGAGAGATATTTTGCGGAAATATGTAAGGTATTTCTTGTACCGAAAAAGAAAGAAGAAAAAAGTGGGCTCTTATGTGGGCGCCACTTTACCGTTGCCTTGATACAGTCCCGTGGTGAACGTCCGTTGTTGCGAAAAGCGTTGGTAGGTAGCGAAGAAACGGAAAAATCTCCAAACGATGAGAAACTGTGATGGAAAACTTTCTCTTTCATCTTTGCCCACCACAGCCGGTGGTAAGGCGAAATGTACCCTTTTCCTGTGTCAGCTTGCATCTCCATTTCCCCCGAAATTCCTCTCCCCTTCTCCATCCCACCTCCCCGCTTCCCTGCCTAAGCTTTTATTGCGGAAGTCCACCATCGTTGCGGCATACGTTTGCTGGTTGAAGATGGATGAAAACAATGTTTCCTTGTTTCGGCACCAGTTCGGGCGAACTTTGAAGCGTGTTTCGTTCGGCTGACGGATCTTTCACCTCGGGTGTACTGAAGCGACCATCTAGCCTTACCACCTCGTATCGCCATAATGTAGTGCGAATGGAAGGAATGTATTTTCAGTGCGTTGCTAGAACGCAACCTAATTACCGTCGTTGGGCAGGGTGTGTGGCATGTTTGTGCCATACCGGAACCCTTTCGTACGGTGGACCGGGAACCTTTTTCCTTCATTAGTGGTCAGCTGTGGATGGAAACAGGATGACCATCATGTTGCAAGCTTTTGTCAAAATTACGAAGTGCTGGAAGTGGCCGGTGGCGAAAAGGCCTAGCAAGTTAGGTTAGGGAAGTGATTAGCTGCACAAGTTTTTCGCTTAATTGCCTAATGAAGCAGCAGTTTAAGAACTCTCGGTCAATAGGCGTCACTGGTGGGCCGGTGTGAAAGAATTGATTTAATTGTGTTAGCAAACAAACAAACAAAAACATACGGAAAATAGCAACTTAGCTAACAATTGTGTGCATGAAACAAGGTTTGATTCAGTATTGTTATGTACTAAACAATTTTCATTTGTGTACCATAAAGTCTGTTACCATAATTATAGCAGTTTTCTAGAACTAAACTGTTTTGAATTGGCAAACTAAACCATGTTACTAATCGCAAGTAAAAGCCAACATAGCTTAAGCAATATTGAAATTATACCTACCCGTACATCAGCTTTTGTAAAATCAACACAGGTATTCGATCGAAACTTATTACACAACATGTTCGAATAAATATTTTCTTTAACAACCGGCAACAGGTACCGGCCGTAGATCTTTAATCAAATTTGCTCATAACGTTCGGTGTGTTGTTCTTGTGCCACAGTTTGTGGCACCGGTCCGGTACGCCCGTAACGTACGGGAGCCCTTTTCGACCAAACAAACATGGGCTGTAAACCGAACGCCCAAGTCCACGTCCTGTGGCCATTTCTTCTCATCGGACAAAGCTCTAGCGAAGGCGGCCGTGCTACGGTGGTCGAGGAAGTTTATTTGAAAGTATCTTTCCTAACCTTTTCCTAAGAGCCTAACCTAATAAAAATAAACACACTGTGTCCGGAATGAACAAGGTCATGCGATTGTGGGAAGGTGCCCGCACAACAGACGTTCGGTTGCAATAAAACGAGCGCCATACTACGCCAACGGGCTGGAACGGCATAGAACGCCATCCTGCTTCGTGCTTCGTGCACACGCAGTGGGTTTTTCGGAGGCCGTTTCCCCACAAAACGAGGACACATCGAACCAAGAACCACGTCCAGAGCGTGTTCGTCCTTATCGTGCCCACTGTGTTTCGGATTCTTCTCGCTGCACGGTTGGAAACGTTCCGTATTCAATTATTCATAATGCTGTGCTATACACATTCAATCCCCGGGAGTTCCCGGAAGGAGCAGGTCGAGCCCGGGAGCAGTAGGAAGGAAAGGGCTTTGGTAAAAGAAGAGAAAAAAAAATCATTACCGAACCCCGAACAACCATCTTATCTGCCGGTTCTCTGTTTCTAACCATTCCCACCGCGTCCGTATTTTCCTCCAACGATTGTCATCAGTTTGCCGTGAGCGGACGGGCAAAGCGAAGAAAATCAATTTCCGAGAATTACGGCATACCGGCAAACCGACCGACCCATGGCAGTTTTTCGACCGGATTCCGGGTCCGGGGCCAACTCTTCCTTCATTACGCTTTAATGAGCGAAACGGTGCTTGAGATGAATGGGCACGGAAGGAGAGAATTCGTCTACGATCCGGCATGAGGAAGGAACGTGCCCAACGATGGGCAGTGCACTGGTGGGCGGCAGCACTAGTGTAAGTTATGGCGGGAAATAGGCAGTACGTTGACCACTTTCACCGTACCAAAAACGTTTGTACCGGTGGTTGTGCGAATGGAAGTTAGAAGAAATTGCAATCCGCTTTGGTTTGGATTGGCACATGTCAGACCGCTGCTAGGGGTGTTCGGCGAAAGCCTGCCGACCGTAGATCGTTACGATTCCTGCGGCGTGTGCCAATTTGTTTTCCTTTTGGCATTCAATCGCGCAACTACACAATTCCGTCCTGGGAACGATGCAACATGTTTCGATGCGCGTAGCGTCGGGGGCGATGGCGTTATTCGCTTTGAATGTTTGAATTAGAATCACAAAAGACTTCAGCGTTAACATAATTAACATCCAGTTTGCTCATGAATAAGAAATAATCCACCGGCAGGGAAGTGTCACCTTCGCGCGGGCTAATGAATTGATCAAAGCACGATTGAGATAATGCCGACATTTCAAAGAGCTTTTTTGAAGTACACAACCAAGGAGAGATTTCCGAAAGGTTTTTTTTTAAACAAATGTGAATTTGAAAGCAACAACGTTTAATCATTAAATTTTTAGCAGTGTTACCATTGATTTGTGAAGTGGAATGACTGTACAGTACTGCTTTAAAGCTCAATTGCTTTAAAGAGAAGATTTTACATTAAAAGTTGAAAATCGATCAGTTTGGAAATACTTGTAAGGAAAAACTGCTTCTATTGGCATTATTCGGATGATTGGTAGGGCAATTAAGTAACAAAGATAACCAACAAACTAGATAAAATAAAAATGATGCCAGCGCAATGGAATTTAAAATGAACTGTACACAATTTGAAAAAGGAATAGACGAGTTAAATCTGTACCTTTGGTGAAACAACATCAATTCTGTCAACAATCTACAATCTACGGAAATAATGGAAAGGTGAAATATTTTATTAATGAATAATAACGCTAGGAAATCATTTAAACTAGAATTTGACGAGCCGAATTTTCAAAACAAAGTTTTTAATAAAATGATAGACATTAAACATTCAAAATCCGATTGGTCCCTGAAAATATTTCAGATGTTCAATTAAAAAATATTAATTTAAAATACCTTAAAATTGGTACTTGAAATTTTTACAAAGAACTCCTGATGAAGTCGAGCTAATTTGTTTTGCTAATTTTCGAGAAATGTTGGATATCAAAGTTGGAATATTTAAAAGGAAATAAATCCCATAAAGATTGAGCTTAATCTTAAGAGACTTTGTAATTGTGCTCATATTTTAATGATATCATAAACTTTGTGACAATGTAAAAAAAAGTTTGAAACATTTTAAATTTATATTTTCAGACACTTGCGACAAACCGTCCTAAAGGAAATAAAAGAAACAATTTAACAGTTTAACAATAGCGTGTTCTTAAATGAATAGCATTTGTTGCTCCGTGTGCTTCAAAATGTTAAACGAGGAAAAATAGTTTAATTAAATTTTACTAATAATAAGAAAATTGTATGAGTTTTTAGCGACCGATGAGCGACATTTGATCTTTATCTTTGTGAAGGAAAAAGCGAATATATCTTAATGTCTCTCTTCTTGCCTTTAACGACCCTACAGGTCACGCCGGCCATTTCTGGCTTACTTATTTTTACCACGTAGCCGGATAGTCAGTCCTTGCTACGGGGGGACGGTCCGGATGGGATTTGAACTTGGTCCGGCCGTGCGGACTGGCGCCGTTTATCACATGCACCATTGGGCCGCCCCATATCTTAATGTATCACTGAATATTTTTCAAATTCTTTCCCAGTTGTAATATAAAATCATTCCTGAAATGAATGATTCGTATACAAACAAATAGAAATGAACAAAATTGATTTAATTTTTCAAAAGCAAATCTCATACCAACTGTAAACGATTTTTAGCCGAAACAATTGATGGATAGGGTACCATCAGCATAAAGATCATTTAATAAATGTCCATCTACAATCCACCGGAAAACATTCTCTCTCACAACGCAATGGTTTATCCTTCTTAGCGATGCAATGATTAAAAGCTTCCAATCAGCACGTGTTGCGCGACGAGAGCACGCTTTTGGTCAAGCGACACGGCACAAAGCACCATCGCGCTTTCCCATGATTTCCCACGCCGAGGCCTACAAACGATGGACAGATCAATCATTCTCTTCCCACGCCTGTGTAACAGGGGTCACGGGGGAAGTAAAGCAATGGAACGAAAGGTCGCGTTGATGGTTTCCGCGAAATTCCAAGACACTGGTTCGTATTCTTGCGGGCGAAACTGTTCCACAACCACTGGATGCGTCGCAGATGAAATGGATCCATCCTCGAACATCACGAGCCGTGGCTAGTCGCCGTCATGAATACCTAATCAGCAGAACGATCTCACTGAAAGCAATCGGTTGGTTTTCGGTAAACAGAGGTGGGATGGGCATCAGTTGTCAGTGAGCGAGGAGGAACCAACAAAATAAAAATCTGAACCAAACGAAAGAAGAAATCGAACACCAAAAAAACCGCACGCCAAATGTCAAAAGAAAGCAATAGATCGCCCGTCGCAGGAGTGGAAAACTCAATTTCCACTCGTTTACACCGAAAAGATAACATCTCTTTCGCAGGCCCCGCTCACCTTACCCAGCGTTTCCATTTGGCATGCTGCGGCACAATGCCGTTGGTCTCGGAGGGGTAACATCTTTAGAAATTCTATTCATGGTTACGATTCGTTAATTTGCTTTGGTGGGATTCTTTTCTTGTTTTTCCACCCTAACATGGCGTGTCTTGGGATATACATTTTTTGTTACGCTTTCCCACACCTCCTGTGCAGCTTCCCGAACAGATTAGAAATCGTTCGCGTTTCACTCAAAAGCGCTTATTTTCTTTACAATCGAGCGTTTCGACAGTTTGCTTCCGCCGTTTGCCAGCTGCTTTTTTTCCGACCAGCATTTGATGTACCGTCGGCTGAGACGATAGAGCCGAGCACTCTGCTCACTTTGTTTACCTTTCTCGGTTAGCATTTCTAAGCTACTGAAGCTGTTAAGCTGGAAAAGCTATCGAATCGACAAACCGAATGGCATCGGATCGGTACGAAACGGTATGGGGCTTACTGGGAGCAACGCACAGGAAAGCAACCTTACGCTTTGTTGCAGTAATGCGAAAGAACACAAAAGCCCCCGGAAGAGGCTTTGAATTTCTAGACACCGTTTCACCCTGGCCGTCAATCGGTCGTCGAAGCAAGTAACCATTTCCACGGAATCAAGTTTGACACAAATTTGTTAACTCACTTCCGACGGCACACACCTCCAGTAAAAAAGCTCGGCAACGGTACGGGAAGCACCATTCGTAGCGGGCCTAACAAGCTTCACCAGACTACTGTCATTGTTTCCGGCCCATCACTCCTTTCCAATTGGTGGGAAGACGTTTCATCCTCCCTGGCCTACCCTTCCGGACACACAAAAAAGGGGTTGTTAAAGGGAGGGTGGAGTTTTTTGGAGTGAAAATTCAAAAGACGTGATGCTGCCAAACGGTGTGCCAATCCACCATCGAAACATTGACGCTCCAGTCCGCTGTAGGCTTCTTGCTTTACAGCCATGATGTGATACAGACCGCCTTCGCAGCCTATCAAGTGGAGGAAACATTCCGGGAATGGATAGAACATTCACATTCGCCCCGAATCACTCCCATTCCAATCCACGATCGGAAGCATCCACTTCACGCCGAAAAATGGTGAACGTGAGGATTTTTATTCACCACCTGCTTCCTGTTATCGTTGAGCCACTTTTCTTTTTTTTCTTCCTTTTTTTCGCCACCCCCCTAGTTGGATGCTGCTAAAGATCAATCCATTGCCAAACAGGTGAAACTTCTATGGACGAGCTTTCTTAGACACGGGTGATTCTTAGGGTGGCTTAAAACATGCCACCGAACAGACGTAAAATTTATTACCCTTATTGTGAAGCCGTGGGATGTGGAACGTGGGTTGCGTTGCTTTTTTGGTTGTTGGAGGCGAATTGATGGGGTGTTTGCTCGGGATTTTAAGGGCATTAGGCAACCGGTACGCGTGCAACGGTGCGTGAGTACCTGCAAAATGGCGCGGATGTTTTCCTTTTCAATCATCGGCTATTATTTATTAACAGCACCAGGATGAAAGATGGTATATTAAGGTGCGCTACAAATATGATGTTTCGATCGACGCCAAACCACCAATGTCCCAACGGTGGAAACAGTTGTTGTTTTTGGGAAGAACATTTTCGTCAATAATGTAAGATTGGGTTGTTTACGGTTTCTACTTTCTAGTACCACGCCGTAGGGAAACCATTGTGAGCCACAAACAAAACCGCATGCTTATTTCATATCAAACGTTCGAGAAAAGGGAAATAAATCCTATGCATTCGACAACAGACAAAGCAGCAAAGCGGAGCATGGCCGCAGGTGGCTGATTGGGAAATCAAATCACCGGCCGTAAAATCGTAAAATTCAGATGATGTCTGGTGAAGGAGTAGTGTTTGCAGAAGGAATCATTGCTTAGTAGATTCGAACTGGTGGTACGTGATGCCATCAATCAGTCCATCAATCAATCAATTGATCGATCGCCAGATGGAAAAGCATCTCATCCGGCAGAGCAAGAGAGAAAGTGTGCGAACGCTCCCCGTAGTGGATATGGCCATGGGTTCGTACAGTTCGAATCGGAGCTCATAATCGGCTGATTATATCGTTTTCGATTCGATTACGGTTTTCAAATCCTGCTTACGGAAGGACTTATCGTGGTCATACGTTGTGTATCGCGCGCTACAACCATGCCGGTATTTCGAAATGGCAATAAAAATGTTTCACATTCAACCATACACTGGGATCGGACTGGGAATGTCAACCGGAGAAAGGGGAACGAATTGGTAAACCTGTTAAATGGTATGCTGAGTGCAAAAAGGCTCGAGGGCAACATACCGTCAGGACGACATACCGCTGGAAAAGCAAACATAATCCGCGGCCAGCATAATGTGTGCGGTGCCGTATCGATACAGTATTAATTGAATCAATTGATAACTGTAACTCTATCAACATAAATTCCACCTCCACGGTACGGTCCGCTCGGGCCACTTGTCTCCGTTGCGAACGCTTTGCTTTTGTCGAGTGCATAAATTGTACAAACGCTACCGGTGATTAATGTGCTCCGTACACACAGTCACCGTGGTTTGTTCGATCCGACCAGATACCATGGGTTCGATGACATGGAATTGCACGAAAGGAAATAGAGCTGTGCTGATGCGGAAGGAGTGTACAGTGATTATTTTCATGCCGCATACAACATATCTCACTGCACTGGTGGAAGTAAAGGTTTGGGTGGTAGATCAATATTATTTTATACTCTTTGCTACTGATTTTTCCCCCCGTGCAAGGTGTTAATGTTGAAGTGCCAGTGCAGCGGGCTCTTCATACAATTAAAGTGCACTTGTGCGGAATTGTGAGTCAGTGATGAAACTTAAAAATGCATAAACTGTAAACTGTGAGTTAAGTATGCTTTACACAAATCTCAAATGGAATCGAAGGATTTTTTTTTACTTTACACAATTGGAATAAATTCACTCAAATAACGATGGATTTTATTAATGATAAATTCTTTCTTTTTTTCTCATTTTAGGTAAGTGAATGTACCTATTTTACTGTAACAAACAATAAGGATATTTAATTTCTATGGAATAAAATACAAGAGTATTGGTGAGTACATAAAAATGATTCTAGTTTGCAGGAAAATATTGACGATGTCAGAATAGCCAAAGTATGCAAAGTAGGTTGTTTGGTACAAAAATGGCAATTTCGCAAGGCATTTTATTTTGCATGTATTTAATTTACTTATTTGAAAAAAAAAAAAATACAGACAACGTTAACTACATCACTAATAACAATATTCGATCAAAAGAAAACTGTCATTAGCATCGATCACAATTGCAAACCTGCTTCGGAACCTTGAAAAAGCTGATGTTAACAGCCCTCTTTGGAAAAGCCTAAAGCAATTTTTAATGTTACCAATTATCCAGGCTTTTGTATTACTGAAAGTTCTATTGTTAGCTTTTTAAACTCTTGGCCCCCAAAAAAATCACCGAGGTTAAGTTCTGGGGAATTTTGTGGCAGAACATTGGGACTGGTGAAGTCACAAAAAAAATTCCGAAAACCATTTTTGATTTTTCACAGACGTAAGGCAAAGTCCGGTGTTACCATTCAAGTTACCATTCTCTAGCTAATGCATAATTGTTTTGGCTGTATTCCGGGAACATCGAGCAGCAGTCAAAATATACTTAAATCTATTCTTGTACCTATTACCACGATGCAGGTTGCGCTCTTCCATGAATCAGGTGCGTTCCACTCATCCATTATTTCTGACAACTTGTATTTGAATAAATAAGGGTTAAAACTTTTGAATGAAAAGTCGTGCGGGTTAATAGCTAATACATATGGAAAAATATCCCGAAAATCCAGTAATTGTGTTATAGGAAAATTGGGATGTTGTAAACATTTCCCACATGATTTATGCATTAATCTTCACTAGCATATCATTTGAGTTTTACTTTGTTCCTGCAATTTATGCTGTATACAGATTCGCCAAACGAAAAAAAACACAATAACTAAAGAACAAATAAATAGGCACTTTTGATATCAATTATTGTTTACGTTTCGTATGCGTTACACTCATTTGACAGTTGAAATTTATTATTCCGATTAATGCATTATTGTTTTCACCGGGGTAGCGTTACGAACGCAGAGGTTAGTTGTGTTAGTGTAAGGACCGTTAGGGCTAAGAACCATTGCGAAAAATCACTGCACTTGTAATAAAATACGTACGCCGAACGGTCAAGCGAGAAACCGCGCTCCAGATTAATTTTTCACCGTTCCGAAAGAAAACTAAAATTCACAACGTAGGGATCGATCGCGAACATTTGGTGCCGTGACCAGGATATATTCTTTCGGAGTGAAATTAATTTCGGTTTCTTAAAGTGATCATTGCTGCGTGTTGCAAGATTGCACTATTGCACTGAGTGTGAACACTTGGATTATTCGTTGAAAGTTGTCAGCTATCTGTAACGTACTGTACGTGTACCGTGATTGTTGATCGTGATTATTGACTGTTGGCTGCTTGTGGAAATTTGTGGTGTTGAGTTTTTTGGTTGTGAACTCGTCCTCGCGAATTTTGTGTTTTTTGTCGTTTGACCGGCCATCACTGTGAGCATTGGCGTCGGTTCAATGGCATCACCAGCCGACTTGCGTTCCAGAAGAGTGACGTTGGAGGAGAAGATTCATCGTGCTGCTGCATTTGCTGCAAATTTCGTTCCGGCGCGCGACGAGCTTAAAGTGCCTTTTTATGCCGCGGAAGTTGAACGAGTTTCAGTCGAATACGACGGCGTGCAGCAGATGATTGAAAATGGTGCTGCACCGGAGGAACGCGCGCTTGAAAGCCATTTACGCGCCACGATGGAGGATGCTATAATGGCTGTGAGAGCAAGCCTCCAAGCACTAATGCAACCGACGCCGCGCGTAGCCATCGCGTCATCATCGAATCGCGTTGCAGCGTCGGAGCTAAGATTGCCAAGAATTTCGTTGCCTGAATTCGACGGTAATGAAATGCAATGGGCAACGTTTCGTGACACTTTTGAAGCACTTATTCACAACAACACCGAAGTGCTGGATATCCAAAAGTTTCACTATCTGCGAGCAGCACTGAAAGGAGAAGCTGCTAGGCTGCTGGATTCCATCCCGTTGTGTTCCTCAAATTACTCCATTGCATGGAAATCATTGGTCGATCGCTATGCCAATGAGTATTTACAAAAAAAGAGGCATTTGCAAGCCATGTTCAACATGTCGAGAGTGCAAAAGGAATCCAATGCAGCACTGCATAGGCTGGTCGATGATTTCGACAGACATGTGAAAATGCTCCACCAGTTGGGTGAGCCAACTGAACAGTGGAGCACTATTCTGGAGTATGTGTTGTGCACAAAACTGCCTGAGGAAACGTTGAAGAACTGGGAGGATCATGCTTCCACGCTCGATACACCTGACTACGCAACGCTAATAGATTTCCTACAAAGAAAAATGCGGATATTAGAGTCCATATCGATGAATCATCAGTCTACGAAGGAAAGTACTCACCCGAATCCCGTGCGGCGCGCCCCGCAGCAGCTTTCTTCCTGCTCTTCCACTACGAGCAATTCTAAAGAGTGCCCATATTGCCAACACGAGCATGCCCTGAGCAGTTGTTACAAGTATTGCCGCCTTCCACTGTCTGAGCGTATTCAGATTGCAAATGAGAAGAAGGTTTGCAATAACTGCTTACGGAAGGGCCATTGGGCAAGAAATTGTCTTTCGTCTTCCCGATGCAAGCATTGCCGTGACAGACATCACACTCTTTTGCACCGCTCCAATGAACCAGCAGGATCGAAAGAAGGGTCACCGGAACGTCCCGATTCACCGAAGCCGAAGGATCGCGCATACGCTCAGTCGCTCAACGTTACCGAGACGACGGAGCGTTCAGAGGAGGTGTTTCTGCTAACTGTGCGAGTGAACATCGTAGATGCTGACGGCAAGGAGCATTCGGTGCGTGCTCTTCTAGACAGTGCGTCGCAAGCGAGCCTGATGACCGAAAGGATTGCCAGATTGCTGCAGATAAAACGGTCTCCAGCTAACGTCAAAGTATTGGGAGCTGGTAAGGTATCTCGCAATGTTCGTGAATGTGTGTTTGCTGAGATTCGGTCGAAAAGACAGCATTTCAGTTGTGGCGTACAATTTATGTTGATGGACCAAATAACCTCTCATATTCCTTCAGAGAACATAGCTATTAGCCACTGGTGTATCCCGAAAGGAATTGAGCTAGCTGATCCGGAATTTAATAAATCACAGCCAATCGATTTATTAATAGGCGCGAAGCACTACTATTCGTTTTTCCCTAGTGCTGCACGAGTGCACTTGGGTCCTGACCTTCCATCATTGATTGACAGCGTGTTTGGCTGGATTGTAGCGGGTTCGGCAATGTTGCATTACCCTGCTAATTCGCAGACAATTATTTCCAACGCTGTTTGCATGATGTCACTGGAAGAAAGCATGGAACGGTTTTGGAAAATCGAATCTTTGGTAATGAAAGATGGATACTCGCCCGAAGAACGCAGATGTGAACAGCTATTTCAGACAACCACGACGAGAGATAAGGATGGTCGGTACATCGTCCGTTTGCCGCGTCATCCTGACTTTGGGGTACGATTAGGTGCATCCAAAACAAGTGCAAAACGTCGATTCGAGCTGTTGGAGAAACGTTTCGTTAGAAATGCCAAACTGAAGGAAGAGTATCACGCATTTATGAAGGAGTACTACGAGTTGGGGCATATGCGATTGGTGCGCGATGAGCTGCCGGAACCAGTTGAGTCGTATTATCTGCCCCACCATCCCGTGTTCAAAGAGTCGAGCACTACAACGAAAATCAGAGTCGTGTTTGACGGCTCTTCGAAAACTACAAGCGGTTATTCCCTTAATGAGGCTCTCTGTGTGGGACCAGTGGTGCAGGACGAGCTGCTTGATCAACTTTTGCGTTTTCGCACCTACAGAGTGGCTTTGGTAGGCGACATAGCAAAGATGTACCGGCAGATATTGCTTCATCCTGATGATCGTCCATTAGTGCGAATCTTCTTTCGATTTTCGACGCAGCAACCAGTCCAGATTTACGAGCTGAATACGGTTACCTATGGACTGGCACCATCATCGTTCCTTGCTACGCGTGCTCTGATTCAGCTAGCGGATGATGAGGGTGACGCATACCCACGAGCGGGTCCGGCTTTGCGAAAGAACTTCTACGTAGACGATTTCATCGGAGGAGCGAACTCGGTAGAAGAGGCTACGTTGCTACGAGATGAGTTAGCTGAGTTGCTACTTAAAGGCGGATTTGAGCTACGCAAATGGACCTCGAATTGTCCTGATGTTCTGCGCGGACTCGATGAGTCGCAAATTGGAACAACTTCCAAGATGAGCTTCGCTTCCCATGAAGCCGTGAAGACACTTGGGATCAGTTGGGTTCCACAAGAAGATTGGTTGCTATTTGAAGGATTGTGTCAACCAGATACCGATATCATCACAAAGCGATCTGTACTTTCCACCATCGCTAAAATGTATGATCCGCTGGGAATGATAGCTCCGATAGTCATTCGGGCAAAGATGATAATGCAGGAAATATGGACGTACTCGTGTGATTGGGATGATGCCCTGCCAGCAGGCATCGTTAGTAAGTGGAAGCAGCTTCAACAGGAGATCCAATCCCTTTCACAGTACCGTATGGAAAGATACGTATTGGTTCCCGGCGCACGTAAGATTGAGCTGCACACCTTTTCCGATGCTTCAACAGCAGCTTATGGTGCATGCACGTATGTACGGTGTGAAGAGCCGGGACGAGTTCGGGTGATGCTTCTAGCATCTAAGAGTAAGGTAGCACCCTTAAAGCAACTAACGGTTGCCAGACTAGAGTTATGTGCCTGCGTCCTTGCAGCACATTTGCACCATCGAATAAAAAGGGCGATTGCTACGAACATTGATGCGTCATGGTTTTGGACCGATTCAGCTATCTGCACGGCGTGGATTAGGGCGCCTCCAACCACGTGGAAAACGTTTGTCGCCAACCGTGTGGCTGAGATACAGCATTTTACGAGTGACGCAAAGTGGCGACACATAGCTGGAGTCGAAAATCCCGCAGATCTGGTGTCACGCGGGATGGAAGTGTTGGAATTCAACAACAGCATGGCATGGAGACATGGGCCAGCATGGTTGGCGAAACCAGAGGATGTTTGGCCTATGTCTGATCCAACGGAGCCTTCTGAGGCAATTCAAGAGAAGAAGGTCTTAACAGCCGCCGTTGCGACGTGTACCAACGAGCTGTTCTTGCGTTGGTCATCATTCACTCGCCTGGTAAATGTCGTAGGTTATTGTCGACGTTTCATTGCCATGGTGCCACATCTGCGGCGCATAAGACGTGAAGGAGCCATGCATTCCAACGAAGGCAATGCGCATTCCAGTACTTCCGCAACTCCGAAGGTGCTGAGCGTTCTTGAGCGAGCAGCAGCGGAGGACGCGTTATTAAGGCTTGCTCAGCGTGAGTCTTTCGCGGAAGAGTTGAGTGATCTGCAAACGGGGAAACAAATTAGAAGGCAGTCACAGTTACGTCGACTTACCCCATTTTTGGACAAAAAGGGCATCATCAGAGTTGGTGGCCGATTGAACTTGGCGCAGCTACCCTTTCAGTCGAAGCATCCCGCGTTGCTGCCTAAGGGCCACCCACTGGCTCGATTAATTGCAGAGAGCTACCACAAGTTGCTGCTACATGGTGGAGGACGTTTGTTGCTGTCATCCATAAGGGAAAGATTTTGGCCCTTGAACGGAAGAATGTTGGTGAAAGCCGTGGTGAGGAATTGCATCCGATGTATTCGTCATCATCCTACGGCAGCAGAGCAGCATACTGGTCAACTGCCCTCTGGTAGATTAGTCCCGAGTCGTCCGTTTGCGGTCACAGGAGTGGATTACGCAGGCCCATTGTATCTAAAGCCTGCGCATCGGCGGGCTGCATCGCTGAAGGCATATTTGTGTGTCTTTGTGTGTTTCACAACCAAGGCGGTTCATCTAGAGCTAGTGGGTGATCTTTCAACCGAAGGGTTTCTCGCTGCTCTACGGAGATTTACGGCGAGGAGAGGTGTTCCGGAGCACATCCATTCGGACAACGGTAAAAACTTCGAAGGTGCCAGGAACGAGCTGCAGGAACTTTTTGCGAGATTGGGAAGTGAGACTGCACAGAGTGTCATCGCAGCGTCGTGCGCGGAACATGGAATCACTTGGCATATGATTCCACCGAGAGCTCCCCATTTTGGCGGCCTTTGGGAAGCTGCGGTAAAAACTGCCAAGCGTCACCTGTTTCGTCAACTGGGCAGTACACGATTATCGTTTGAAGGCTACTACACCGTTCTGCATCAAATCGAGGCAGCAATGAACTCTCGTCCGCTGCTGCCACTTTCCGACGATCCTAATGATTTGGCCGCACTAACGCCTTCTCATTTTTTAGTAGGTTCATCGATGACGGCGATACCAGATCCGGAACTAACGCACGCACACATAAACACCGAACAGCACTTGACCAAACTTCAACTACTGGTTCAGAAGTTTTGGAAACACTGGCAGAAGGAATACTTACAAGAACTGCAGAAGGACCCACGCATCGCTAAGAACACGGATAACATTCAACCGGGGCGAATGGTTATCGTAGTGGACGAGCTGCTGCCAACTACTCGCTGGCCGCTTGCACGAGTCGTAGAGGTTCACCCCGGCGCGGATGGATTAGTACGCGTAGTCACGTTGCGAACACCTAAGGGAATTATCAAACGTCCGATCACGAAGATCTGTCCCTTACCAATATCCAGTGAAAATGTAGGAGCATAAGGAAGTCAGGAAATTTCACTTGCACAAAGATCACGAATCACTTGGTACTTAACACTTTTATCCGTTTGCGATACCACGCGGTGTTTTGACATAGGCGAGCAAGGATAAGTTTGTTTGTTGATGGTACATCAAGGCGAGGAGTATGTTTACGTTTCGTATGCGTTACACTCATTTGACAGTTGAAATTTATTATTCCGATTAATGCATTATTGTTTTCACCGGGGTAGCGTTACGAACGCAGAGGTTAGTTGTGTTAGTGTAAGGACCGTTAGGGCTAAGAACCATTGCGAAAAATCACTGCACTTGTAATAAAATACGTACGCCGAACGGTCAAGCGAGAAACCGCGCTCCAGATTAATTTTTCACCGTTCCGAAAGAAAACTAAAATTCACAACGTAGGGATCGATCGCGAACAATTATACCGTTTCTATTCAAGACAATTTGATAATATTTTTGCCATAAATCAAAGTGCACTAATTAAATTTAAGTAGACGATTTCACAAAACAAGAGTATGTGGAGGAGGAGTTGAGAATTAACAAAATAATTGTCCTTTGAAATGGAATTGTTGGTTTTGTTTCCCTTTTTTCATTTACGTTCATGTTGCTATACAACTTTATTAAAACATTTGCAAACAATAATTCTGATAAAAACAGAATCTTGGTGTAATTCTCACCTCCATCTAGTACATAATGCACGAATAATCCTTCAATACTGAAACTATTCTTTCTGATTTATTAAAGCTGTTTGCTACACACTCTATGCGAATAAGGACAAAATCAATCGAACTCGTCTTCAATTCATCCGAAATATTAATTTTGTATCAATAAATGATGTTTCCACATTGTTTTCACCAAACCCCACAATCGTACAGAATGATAAAACCCAAACCCCAACTTTGTGGTTTAACCTTTTCGGTTTGGTTTGGTTCGATTGGCTAAAACAATCTTCCATCTTCCGGAAATGGGTTTTTGTCTGGCAAAAGTTGTGTGTTCTATTGGTTAAACTTGTTATTTGTTGCCGATCCTTCGGCATTTGCAATCAAAGCTAAAGTGCATGCGTTTCATTTTGTGCAGCTGTTTCGACAAATCGTCCAGTGGAAATGTTTGCTCCACATGAAGCAAAACGGATCGGACGGCTTGTTTGGCTTATTCACTGAGCACAGCTGAGTGCTTACTACACGCCCGTAGTGTAGATGTTTTCTCCCTATTGGCATCGATCGAGAAGCAACGCACTCGTTTGATCAAAACCATTTCCTACGGTCAAGCTTCTTTGTGACATTAATGTGATAGTCACAAAAGAGGATAAGGATGTTTTCGTTTCCCTTTGGCTACTTTTTCATTCGTCGTCTTAGCGCCTTTGCACCATTGTTTGCTCAACAGACTGGGGTGGCAGCAACATCAGCAACACCACCATCAAGTGGAGCATGATTTGTGTAAAAAAGGAAGCAGAAAACACAAAGTGTATACCAGAAGAATATTCTACACGATTCACGTCTATTCTCGGGAGGTCTCTGTGTTCTGAATGTTGAATTTCTGCAATACGCTCGTTGCCTTTCACTCGCCAAACATTCGGTGCATCTTCTTAAAGTTTCCTCCGTAGAGCGATGGCCAAGAAAGCAAGACTTTTACTCCTTTTACTTTCTTCTTTTGCAATCGCACATCGAAACGATGGAGCGTCGAGCCCTGGTTCGTTCGGTTTGTGCTTCTTGAAGAAATTGAATGGGAGGATAATAATGGCAACAATCTATCCCCACTTGAGCTTTCGACTTTTCTTTTTTTCCTTTTCCAAACCACCAATGCCGATGTGTTGGTGCGAACTGACCGACTGAAGTAGACCGTAAAGGCCCTTAAGGGAATTTCGTGTCACACGGCAAATGTAGAACGATTGCTTGTCCACGGCCACGGCTTGCCCGTTACCAGGAAGTCAGTTTATGGAAGCCATTGCAACGAAAAATTCCTGTTTGAAAAAGTTCGCTTGTTGTTTTCCTTTCCTACCGGTGACTTATGGCCCGTGTCGGGCAGGCTGCATTGGCTGTAAAGTGGGAAAGTTCCGATCCAGAATCACCATCGGCAAAGTGGAAAAAGAATGAAGCAAGCTTTTGAATCAGAAGAAATAATATCCACCAAGAAGAGGCACCGAACACAAAGCGAGAGATAAACTTTAAAATGGAATTTATTATTGTTCGCACAAGAGGGCTTTGTGTGGAATCGCAGGTCAAACGGCCAACAGCCAACCCCGGCCAACAGCCAACCCCGGCCAACTCATTACTACCATCGGTTGCAGATCGGTTCCTTCGTACAGTTGCATCCTTTTTGCCTTTCGTTGTTTTCGTAGCGATTGCATCCCGGTAGGTACAGTGCGCAAACTACATCATATCCGATGCCCTTTTGCACCGTGCTCCATTAATATGATGAGTATGAGTGCACAGTACAAAACAACGAACTAATCGGATCATAAAGAAGATTTGGTAAAATTTACTCACCGTCATTTCAAATGGATGCAACACAACAATAAATAGAATGGAACTATATTTATAAACACCCAAGGGTTGTTTTCTGCTTTTGCGTTTTGGTATATAAACGTTCAACATACTATTGTGTTGTTATATTACACGTTTTATTTGTGTGAAGTATGGTTGTACTATTGTTATAGAAAATTTTTTAAGTTGGTGTACCTTTTGTTGATATTTTAACACATCAGTTGATGTTGAGGTTGAAATACATTGTTGGTGTAAAGCATTCCATTTACATTCGGTAACACCAAGTCGTAATTGAAAAGTTATTTGAGTGGCTTACGGCGTTCAACGGGGCGTTTTCCTCGCACATCACCGAATACATATCATTAGCCTTATTTTAGCTGTTAAGCATGGTGCTACTTTTAAGGTGCTTCGAAATATTTGAGCATTCGGAAAATGTTCCATGTTGTTTTTTGTTGCTGTCTTGTACCTATTGAGCCTCGCGTTACTTCTACATCTAGAGATTATTCATTACTCAACCCAAAGCTGTACAGACATCATGTAGTAATGACTTTGGTTTAAAAGTACTTTTGAATCACATTAAAACCTTTTAAAACTTTTTCAAATTCTCAATTAAGATGATGGAATGTAATTAAAATGGCAGCGAGAAAAAGATGATAAACGATTCAATGCTATTGTGGTAGAACTTTAATTGCAAACTAGTTAATATAAACAATTTATAAACAATTAATTAAACAACAATCTAAGCATTCCCATTTAATTGCAAGGTTTTTCATTTTTTGTTAAGTTATTTATATATTTATACTTACCATGCCTACTAGCTAGTTAATAAATATCTTTGTCCTTTGTTGCTGATGGCCAAACATTCACTTCATCATACTAGACACGGACAGAACCAAACTGTGACTTCTATTTTATACGAAAAGCTCCCTTCATTTTAATAAAATAATTGTGAAATATGTATGGAGAACGTCGACTCAGACCATTTCCTGGTTATGGTTAAGTTACGCCAGAAACTGTGCGCAGCCAATAAACTGCGCTATCAGCCCACCCCAAGGCTCGACATAGATCGGTTGCGGCAAGCTGATGTGGCGAGGGACTTCGCGACCACGCTAGGGGAAGCGTTGCCGAAGGACACCACCTTCGAGGCGATGTCCCTCAATGACCATTGGCGTATGATGGAACAAGCCATCAGCAGCACGGCCGATCGAACTATTGGCCGCGTAACACGTAACCGGAGGAAGGAATGGTTTGATGATGAGTGCAGGCGAGCACTGTCCGAGAAGAACGCAGCGCGTACTCGCATGCTTCAGCGCGAGACCAGGCAGAACGTGGAAGACTACAGACGACTGAGAAGGCAGCAGACCCGACTCTTCCAGGACAAGAAGCGCAGCTTCGAAGAGTCGGATGAGCAACTTATGCAGCAGCTATCCCAGTCGGGGGAAACTCGTAAGTTCTACAGGATGCTGAATGCGGCACGAGGCGGTTTTACTCCCATAACCGCTATGTGCCGCAACGAGGAGGGAGATATCCTGTCGGACGAGCGAGAGGTGATCGAAAGGTGGAAGTGCTACTTCGACAGGCACCTGAACGGAGCAGATGCAGGGGAGACCTCTACAGGAAGCAGAGGAGAGCAGTATTGCGACAGCCAGCAGGATGACGAAGTGCCCCCGCCATCCTTGGACGAAGTCATCAGTGCCATCAAACAGCTGAAACGTAACAAGTCAGCTGGCAGCGATGGGCTGGTGGCAGAGCTGTTCAAGATGGGCCCGGAGAGGCTTGCCGCGCTTATGCATCGGCTGATCGTAAGGATTTGGGACCAGGAAGAACTACCGGACGAGTGGAAGCTGGGTGTCATACACCCAGTGTACAAAAAGGGCGACAGACTGGACTGTGCTAACTTCCGAGCCATCACAGTCCTGAATGCTGCCTACAAGATCCTGTCCCGAATACTCTTCTGCAGACTTGCGCCCCTTGCCACAGATTTCGTCGGAAGCTACCAAGCTGGATTTGTTGGAGGCAAATCGACCACCGACCAAATCTTTACTCTACGGCAGATCCTTCAGAAATGCCGAGAGCATCAAATCCCCACGCACCACCTGTTCATTGACTTTAAGGCGGCCTACGATACCATAGATCGGACCGAACTATGGAACACCATGCAGCAGTACGGATTCCCTGGGAAGCTGGTACGGCTGTTGAAGGCCACGATGGATGGGGTGCAGTGCAAGGTGAGAGTATCGAACATGCTGTCGGAATCGTTCGAATCTCACCGGGGTTTGAGGCAAGGGGACGGACTCTCCTGTTTGCTGTTTAACATCGCTCTGGAAGGTGTCATGCGAAGCGCGGGCTTCGACATCCGGGGCACGATTTTCACCCGTTCTCTCCAATTTCTCGGCTTCGCGGATGACATCGACATCATCGGACGGACATCTGCGGCGGTGTGCGACGCGTACACCCGACTGAAACGCGAGGCCGACAGAATTGGATTGAGGATCAATGCGACGAAGACAAAGTACCTGCTTGCCGGAGGCTCTGACCGTGATAGAGCCCGACTCGGAAGCAGAGTATCAGTTGACGGCGACGATCTCGAGGTGGTAGAGGAGTTCTGCTACCTTGGTACGATCGTAACTTCGGACAACAACATGAGCAGCGAAATCCGAAGGCGCATTGTTCAGGGAAATCGTGCCTACTACGGGCTCCACAAACTCCTGCGATCCAGAAGGCTCCAGCAACACACGAAATGCACGATATATCGCACACTGATACGTCCGGTAGTCCTCTACGGGTACGAGTCCTGGACCCTGCTAACGGAGGATGCCAATGCACTCGCTATTTTCGAACGGCGGGTGCTAAGGACTATCTTTGGCGGTGTGTGCGAGCAGGGCGTGTGGAGAAGGAGAATGAACCACGAGCTAGCTGAGCTGTTTGGCGGTGCAGATATCCTGACGGTGGTCAAAGCCGGAAGGATACGATGGCTGGGGCACGTGATGAGGATGCCGGACTCATGCCCCACCAGGAAGGTGCTCGTCAGCGATCCGTTCGGCACGAGGCGGAGAGGAGCACAGCGAGCTCGTTGGCTGGATCAGGTGGAGTCAAACCTGTCGGAGATCGGATGCAGCCGGGGGTGGAGGACTGCAGCACTGGACCGAGTTTCCTGGAAACGGATTGGCGACCAGGCCATGTCTACGCGACGTGCTCGACCATGAGCAGGCCAGAAAAGAAGAAGAAGTATGTAAATGAGTAAATAAACAAACAGCATAATATTAACAATCCTTGTTGATTGTTCGGATGCTGATACCGATCTGAGTACAGGATCGCACGCAAGATTGTACTGTGTAGTGGCATAACTATGTATGGGTTATCAATACGGCCAGGCCTTTCTTTCTGAATAAAAAAAAAACTATGTATAGGTTAATTTCTTATTTATTAATTTGTTTAATTTTTTATACTCATTTGTATGATATCGACCACTCTAGTCACTATCCATCACTAAGAACTCCACAAGTCAAACTACTTGTTGTAAAGTACTGCTTGTTTAATTAAAACTAATATTCGCTTAGTATTGGTTGAGACAGTTGGTCATATGTTACAACGATTCAGTGATCAGGAATTTTCGCAGCCGTTTTTAAATGTTTCCAAGTGAATCAATAAACATCTTTATTTATTAAGAATAACATAGCTTGTAGGATAATCTGAAGAGTCATACCTGGAATTATTTATTTCAACATTTTGGATTCGTTTAAGCTTAGCGATTAGAGGCTAGAACATCAAACAACGAATGTAAATTTAAAATAGGACGTACTTGAGCAAAAACTTACATTAAAGATCACTCAAGTTGCATGTAATTTTTCTCACTAAATCAAAAAGCTTTATTAATACCATCCTCAGAATCACCTCAAAAAGAATAATTAATATTTTTTAACATTTTCTTAACAATCTTAACAACTCGACTTCTTCGTATTAATAACTTCCTTCTTTAAAGCGGACGGACTAAATGCTGTACCATTTTAATCCAAATTTTCAGAAGGTTAACAAAATTTAAATTCCTTTAACAGTGCAGCATCATATTTCCACAAAGCTGCACGACGCAAGCAGTTCGAAAGGCCACTGGGTACAACATTTCACGGTAAATTTAACATGAGCGAATGCTGATTACCTTCAACCATCTTACCTTAACAACGGACGAAAGGATACCAGCAAGGGGGTAGCAAGCACGCACGAACGGTAATGAATCACAACCTTTACCGAGGGTTTCGTGTGGTATGTGGGTTTAACACAAAGTTTCCCAATACAATCCCGCCAGTAAAGTGGGCCGAGTCGGTAATGACTTGGCTTGAATGGGTTCCGTTAATTTACTCATAACTCAATTAATGTATTTTATGTGTCGACTACACTGTGGCATTATGAATGAATGAGTTGGCAAAAGATTGCACATGCCGTGTTGAATGCTGTGTCGGGCTTTGAAACGTTGAACGTATGATGCGCAGATGATACGAATTGAATGCGATCTTTGTTAAGGCCAGTCGGAATAGAATTCTATTCCAAAATTGGTCCCTTAACTTTGATCAACCGATGATAGATTTGCAATGATAAATCTTCTAGGAAGTTATCGTAAAATTGGAATAAAATCGGTTACTTCCTGATGTTCGTTTGCTTGATATGACCGTACCACAAAGCATTCAGTTCTCCGAACACTAACCAGTAGCTTTGCTCACTTGTAAGGCAAATAATCCCAATGTTTAGAGATAATCGCTCCAAAGTGTCAGAATAACGGTCAGAGCACTCTCGAGAGCGCTTCTGCGGGGAATTCGGAACAGGTTTTCTACTGAATGTTTAAAAAAACAACGGAATCACACCAATACTCTCCTAATACGGCAGCATTTGGTGGACGTCTCTTGAGGGACCAACACAGATAAGAAGGGGAACAAAACAACTTCTTCCAATGCGAAAAAGCTCGTAACGTAGCGGTTGGCTTAGTTCAGAAGAGTAGAAACAGATCAAAGCGAAAAGATTACGCAAGAAACACTCGTAAGCTTACCACTTCTGAGTGATCGGTCGGGTTGGATTGATTCCCGATGTCTTGTTCTGAATACCGGGGTTACAACCCGACCGTTGGGTTGAACGGATTTTTCCCAATTTCCAGGTGCATTCAGCTGCGTGTTGAGTATCGGACCGGGGGGCGGAGGATACAACGCAAAAGCATATTGAACCAGAGTAACAGTCCACGGGGGAATGAAGTTTTCGCAGCAAAAGGGCTTACCGAGCCGGCTTTACACAGATCATTGCTTCGGCTTGAGGCAACCATCGTTCCGAGATTTGATTCTGCCAAGAGATTTCTTTCGAATACCGACGCTGAAAAACGAAAGCCCTCCGGCTGTGCAAAAGGTTCTTCGTAGGCTGTAATGTTCGCAGGCCGGCACTCTGCCAGACCCTTTTTCGATTTCGATGTCGGTGATGTCGTGATAAGAGTGTTGCAGACATGAGTTTTGCCACCGGTTGGTTGTTGGTTGCTTGTCTGTTTTAAGAATGGAAGCGATTGGTTCTGTGCTTCACTTCACTACGATAGCCTCGAGCTGGCCAGTCAATTGAACTTTGTCCGAAAGAAACGGTTCGTAGCATTAGTTGAGATTTTTTTAGAAAGAAACAATAAAAACTACACGAAAATGAACAAACCTTTTCCAGGTGGTTAATGAAACTTGTGTAATGAATATCGCATTTATTCAACTAAAACAGCAAACGGAAATAAAGAACACGTCGTTTTGGGGTTCTCGTGAGAAAAATTCCCAACTCTGTATGACACGGTTAAAGCGCTACTGCTGCTGATAGTGCTTTTCTTTGCTGCATGCCCTCGGAAGGATGAAAATTTATATCTCTTCCGAGTGTTGTTTATCTTACCATTACGAGCTTCTTTATGGGCCCTTTGACCAGCGCTGGATTGGCCCATTTTGCTAACGGTGCTCATAGTCTTGTTCGTGAGTACAATCAGAAGTACCGGACGCGCTGGCACTTTTGTTTCCGTGGGACCGTTGTTTGCCAGAAAGTGCTGCAGTGAATTCGTTTTAGATGTCTTCTTCTACTGTGCGCGGTACCGTGGTGTTAGCGATGCTATTATAAATAATTAAACCTGCAACCATCTATCCCAAACCCCAGTCACTGCTTCCATACCTGTGGAAAGGTTTATGTTGCCAATCAACGTCGAACATCGAATGTCAAGGCTGGTTGGAATATGGTGTACGAATCAAAAGACCCTGTTATTTTCATTGCACGCAACGTGGTAGGAATTTTAATGGTCAGGTTCAAATGATCAAAAATTAAACATACTACATCCATTTGAAAGTGAACGAAAGCCGATAGGAATAGCAAAACCTCTTTTTTGGCAAAGTATTATTGCAATTTTAAATTGAACATTGAGTTATTTTTGAAGTATCATTTAAACCATTTGTTTATGAGGTTCAAACCATAATCGCGTTTGCCCTTTGGATATCGAATTCTTTGGTAACATTTTTTATCCTCCATTATCACCAACGATGCCAGACTTGCGATCAACTGTTTGATTGACGTGCAACGAATGTGTCTTGCTAGCTATGGCAAGAATTGATTTCCAATGCCGTGCAGGACGACTTGATGGTCGCCTGGTACGAGTCTGGCCCGTTTTCATGTCTATAATATTGCCACCGGTTTTGCACCTCGATCACAGCAGCTACAGAATAACTCTGGCGACACGAGAACTATTCCGTTTGGCGCTGGAAGTACGTAAGCTGATTAAAAATTGAGCAACTGACAGACAGAATGTCTGGTGCAATAAATGTTTTATATGGGCTAGGGAAACGAAACTTGTGCTGACCGATGCGAACCCCGTCCCTTCGATCCGTTAATGGTAGTGCATTTTCCCAAGGGTTTGAGGATGAGTTTCGAAAGAAGCGTAAAAGTTATAATTCAAAAAAAAAAGCACGAAACAAAGAAAACATGCCATCATGTTTGGTTTTTAGACGCGACGGTGCTGGGGCATACTTTCGTAATTGTTCTTTTGATTACTTCTTGCAGTTGAAGCTGAACAGGAGGGTTTTTAAACGGATTATTACAATTATCTCTTTTTTACGGGGGAAAACAAGTTTCTTCCTACGGGACGAAAATTATTTTATTTCTTCCTCAAATGGAGACGCCTAGTCGTTTGTGATAATAATTTAACTGCTTTAATGCTTGTTGAAGAGTAACCCGTAGAAACATGTGACTTTACACGTACAAATTTATAGAAAAATTATTTAAACTGACTAAGCCAAATTTAAACCAAACATCCATTTTATTGTTTATTTTGTGTTTGTTAAATGTTTAAAAAAAAAAACAAAAATAAAAATGATAAAAATGATAAAATGATAAAAAATGTTTATTTTTTTACACAAATGGAGACGCCTGGTCGTTTGTAATAGTACTATTAAAAGAATACCCGGTTAAAAGTTGTCACTTAACAAGTAAAAACTGTGCAGAACAGTGCAAAAAAAAATTAAAACCAACTAAGTACATAAACAATAGCATCGCGGTAATGAGTATGAGGTAATGCCGCTCACTGCCACAATAATGTATGTCGTACATCGGTACGACATTAAAGCGTAATTTATTTCATTCTGTTTGGGTTCACCTCCATAAAAATGATGTCACGCCGGTACCATTCCCTTCGGTAACACGTGCCGGTCCACTCACTAGCGTTCCATGCCGGGTACTGGCACGATGTGCGTGAATCCCACCGATGAGGAAATTTGTGCACATTTTTAAGCTGTTATTCGTTAGACATCCCAATTCGGTGGGACTTGTAACGAGGCAGAACACAACGATGGGATTCATTGGTGGTGTGTAAATGATGAGACAGAGAGAAAAGAGGGCTGTTTAAGCTTACCAGACAAATGTACTGTAAAAAAACACATACATACATACATACATACAGAGAGAAAATGAAAGAAGGAAAAGAACTACCAACTCGGAACGAAAATGAGTGTAACGTAATTTATCGTAATTGATTCAACGAGCGGAAATGGGGCGGTGAGAAGAGGAACGGACGCGATGGGGTTGTGTCGTATGTGCGATAAAAGTTAATCCAGAGCAAGTGTTCCCCGGGATGTGGCTCAGCCTCATACGGAGTCGAAGTAAAATGGCCCTCTAATAGCACGAAAGACGGAAAGAGAGTAAAGGACACCCTTAGCAACACAACTGTACGGTTTGGTCCATGCATGCAATAAGACGAGTTGGATCCTTTTGAAGACACCTCGGGTGTCAACTTCCTGGTATGGGACGGATTTTCCACACACACACACACACATGGAAGGCTCAGCTGATGCAAACCCATTTCCGTTTAGTGAGAAAATGGTATGAATCAACGAGACAGAGTGAGCATAATCCACACCATGGACGGAGGTAATAGATGAGGTAGGGGGCAGTGTGCTAGGGACAGAATGCCACACGGAAGTTATGTGTTTGTGTGTATATTGGTGTATTTTTCCTTGTCCCGTTTGGCAGAGCTACATGAGCACATAAATTTCAAAATTAATTAATTTGATTCAATTTTCCCCATTTCTCCTGTGGTTCCCGGCATGCCTTTCCCGCGGACTGCTACTTTCTGAGGGGCGGGAAACATGGTTTTGAGTGTGTGTAAGCAAGAATTAACTACACACACAAATACATATTACACGTAAACATTGCCAACAGTTTCGCCCTGGTGGCTGATGCAACCCTTAACACCGAGGTCATAATCGGAATCTCTTTCCGTACACCTTCCAGAGTGCAAAGAATGGAGCATCATGATAACGCTTCGTTCTTGTGATTACTTATTTTATGGCGGTGAAAAAAAGTTGTAGAAGTTAATTAGGCTCTTTTCCTCTAGACTATACTTGAAAACTCACGCCGAGTGTGATTCACCTGCGAATGTGAGCTTTTTTAATATAAAATTATCGTTCAACTAGCAGCAAATGCGGATGTGTCCGTAATCATCTGAAGAGTGTTTTGTGTTTATATCGCTTCAAAGGAAGAAAGTTCCCTGCCCGTACACATCGATTCAGAGCGATTGCACTGCGGTACACGATATGGCTCGAAATGGCTTTTGTGGTACCATAATTCGCTGAATTATTGTCACCGGAAGGCACGCTGCCAAAAACTTTACCGAGCCGATAGCGTAAGCAGCTTCTTCCGGTCGTTTGCTTCTAGCGTAGTTGTTTCTTGTTTTATGATTTTTATTGCTTTGTGCGTTACCTTTTTCAAATGGATTGAACTTTCACGATTGTAGTATTTATTGTATTGCAGTATTTCGATCGATACACTTAACGTACGGTTGAGCGGTTATTTTGAACCGGGTTGGGGGGATATCCGTTTATTTGTTAAGAAAAAATGGAATGAATAGTCTTTATTTTTACGAGGTATTGCTGAAGGAGAGATAAAAAGTTTTGAAGTTGGGGAAAAGAATATTTTTATTGCAATATTTTGTAGTCTGTAAAAGAATTTTTGGTGATTCTTATCCGAAATTCAGAAAAACAATTTTATGGTCCAAAGTGTTAAAAATGTCATTAGATGAATTATTATTTTTCTATAGTTTAGTTCGCAGTTTATTGGGTAATGTACTTAATTAATTTAAGTTAAAAAAGACATTTTTTATATTATATTGTAATTTATTCGTTATACCGTTTGTTTGCGCAGCTAAAATTTCCCTTAACCAAACCGAGCTATTAATATTTGCTCATTTGGACTTTTTTGGACAGCATGTTGAATCAAAATTACTTCCATCCGAATGTACCTGATGGAACATTTATAAAAGTAAAAGGATACTAACGTGGTAGTTTTTATTTAACTTTTTTCAACCTATCGCTTGTATGTATTTATTAACTACCTTGTACAAAAACCGAAACAGAAATAGATGATATAATTAGTTTGAAAAACAAAAGAAATAAAAATTGCATCAATTACGGTTATTTCCCTTATAACGATTAAATCCCGTTTTGGTGTTGCCGTAGTGCCTTAACTCGCTTATAAAACTTCATATTTCAACGTATCGAGATAGTTCAAAGCAGATAGCCCATACTACGACGGAGTAGTTCATAGGTTTTTGGTACCGGTCCTGTTATGTGAGAGATTGGCGCCAACCCAAGATATGTAGTAAAGTAAACCAACAATAAAAAAAATATATTTTTTTTAAATCAGTAAATAGAAAATTGCAGAGTAAAGAAGCATAAAACCATAACCATTGGAGAAATGAAAATGTAAAAACTTGTTAAAATTAACAAATTAAATGAAAGACAACAACAAAACTAAGCAAATAAGGTTTGTCAAAAAGTTTCAAAACAGTTTGTTGAACTAGCAATACAGATTTTGTTTAAAAATGAATAAATATAATAATGCAGCATGCTTTAAACATTTGTAAATGAAAGCTTTCAAAACTACATTTAACAACCCGTTAATATGTCAAAGACATTATTCAAGCTTCATTGTGAACGAAGCTCAGAATAGCATTCGCGGTCTACAAGTTCACTAGTTTGTGAAAAGTAAACATCGCTGTACACCTAGGGAACATCCCGCCGATGGCCTTTGGCAAACAAGAACTATAATAGTTGCGCAAACATCGCAACCATGTGTCGTACAGGTTCCTTTCAAAGCCCACCCACCGGTCCCAAGTTTATTCGGATGACTCACACAAATCAGTCAGTCCCCGACGATCGGCTATTAACCGTTCGTCTCACTTCTTCATTTACGCCCTCCGTCAGTGTAACGATGCATGGGATAGACATATGCAACGGTAAAGCTAATATTGACCATCTTTGCGGTGTGGTGAGACGAGTCGGCACTAATCGTCTTGACGACTCACTAACATCGTCGCTTGTTGCCCCCTGGCACCGAAGACGATTGGTGGTTCGATTGGAATGCCCGTTTTACCGATCGATGGCAACCAACGTTGCTGGCCCGGAACGAGGGGAGAAAAAAAAAGTTCGATAACGATAAGCAGCATGATCGCTATATCATCCCTGCTTTCCGATCCGGCCAGTTTATCTCGTTCGTCTTTTTGATTTCAAACCCCGGCGGTTGTGTGGTGGTTTAGTGGATTTAAGGTAGCAAGAAATAATGGCCTCGGTATCGACGGCCAGCAGAAAAGAAAACCCTCCTCGTCGATGAACTTTTGCCGTGCCAACCGGGCAACAAACCAACTAATGGCGGTCAATGGTAGATGGAAGATGGGAAAATGGCAATAAATTTTAACACCTCCCCGCGTTTGTCCAGCCCGACATGGCGGGAAGGTCAGAAAGCCGAAGAAGCTGTCGGAGGTGTGATTCCGGCTGCCTGATGCCGAGATACGGTTGAGATTTTATTGCGCTAGGAAGGCGCCACATTTTCTTGCCGTATTGTACGATCCGGTTCGGGCTTTTTCCTCCGTCCGTTCAGGACGCCCGGTGAACCTGTGCCATGATAATGAAGCACCGTTTTGCAGATGAGTGAACTAACGAGGTCAGCGCTGAGGTCCCGATTGCAAAAGTGCGTTCGTAGCCGAAATTAATGAACTCCCGTCGGATGGGAAGCGTGGCTAGAATCGAATGCGCATGGACGGGTCAGAGGAGTGAGAAAAATGTCATAAAAGTGGTTACGTGATAAATCGAGAAATTACCGAACGTGATTGGTATCGGTAGTGTTCCAATTTATGTTTCGATCGGTAGCTTTTGTCCCATCGAAAGAAAAAAAAAGTAGGTAGAAGCAGATGTTGTGCTTTGTAAACTGCGCAACAAGGAAAGTTGCGTGGGATTGACAAAGGATTCAATAAATTTTCTTGTTAAATCGTTTCTACATTTGTCACAGCGACTAAATGTTGTCGTTTCAGTATTTGCCGGGAGGGTGGGAACGTTGAACCAATTTGCGTATTACAACGAAATGGGTTTTTTGTTTATCACAACTGATTGTAAAACTTTAACTTAAAACAAAAAGTCCTGATTTCTGTTTATTAAAAGTTAAGTGATTGTAAACGATCAACTTAAACAGCAAAATGTAATAACACTTAAGTGGCGTACAATAATCGCACTTGAACCGTACCTCGTACCAGCTTCCCAGGGTGCTACACGAATACTGTTTGCCCCATTACGTGCAGCCCAGGGTCAGGGTGAAGAAAACGAGAACAAAACAAATTTTCACTCCTGACCCCACTTCTGTCCGACACTGCTCGGTGAGCTTCGAATAACTTTTCCAACAATGTTTACGACCCAATCAAATAGAACAGTTTTTCATCGAATTTTAATGAATCATAAAGCGGACGAACAAATGGAAGCAAAAATCGACCGACAGTTATTTGGTTGGAGAGGGCGGTTTTGTTGCTCTACGATCGATGTTTCCACTTTATGCTATTTTTTTTGTTTCTTTCTTTGCCTCGACCACTCTGCTTTTGCCGGCCATGCATACTTATGTTGCTTCAATCGTTCAACCGCGCGAATCGACTTTTGATGTTTCAAGTTCAGCACAATTCGTAAGCTAGCTGATCAAATGCTGTTGAGACAAAGTTTATTTCGACCGTACACTGCGTACGACCATCGCATAACTTGCTGGTGTACGGATCTTACTAGCTGCAACTTGAGTTTTTCTTTTGCTTTTTGCTTGTTTCTTTCCTTTTTCACCGTTTCTTTTATAATGTTAATAAATTTGTTGATACTAATTTCGGTTCATAAACGTAACCCTGTTTTCTTGCATTGACAGACTCGTAAATTTTACATTTAATCACTACACAGAAAATAGTTATGCTGTTTATTCTACTAACAGAAATGTATTTTCTCTTCTTTTACAAAGTTTGCTTGATATTTTATTTTAATTGTATTACCTTAACTTTCAAACGTTATTTTACACTTAACAGATGAGTTTTTTTTTATTAAAAAAAACATCTATAATTTGAAGCAAAACAAAATGATAATTTCAAGATAGTTTGTTCCTTACCTGTTTAAAACTCACCGTAAGATTACGTAAAGATTAAGTTAAGTTTCATGTATGCTTGCAAGTACGGAGTATTTTGCACACTCACCATCATCCTTTTCTCCCTGGCTCATCTCAACCTCGTTAGCGTTCGATCAATAATCGCTCCCGTTGCGTCTTTCACGACTGACCTCAATCAATCGACTCGTACGGTGTATGCCTTCCCTCACACACTTGGTGACGTTATGTGGTCTACTCATGTCAGTGCCAGTTCTAGTTGCAGTGCATTTCGAATGCTCCATTGCCCAATACACAAAAAGCTAAACGAGAACGCAACGTGACGAGACGGCAACAAAACTTGACAAAAAAAGGAGTAAACTTAATTTCTTCAACCACATTGCAACGGTGCGACGTGTACGAGTGAAGCATGTTTGATGAAGCCGTCGGTGACCTACTTTTTAACGATTTCACGACCGAAATCCGTCTCCGGAGTTAAATTCGATAACGGAACCAAATGGATTGCAGTGCATCTGTGCAGCAAAAGAAGAAGGGACGTATTTTCGAGTAGATGAAAACCTTAACGAAAAGAAGAAGAGCTTGAGATGAAAATGTTCAGTACAACATAAAAGCTTTTATAATATTTCATGACGTGTTACGTCTTTTAAAGTCAGTGAAATAACTATACAACTACAACTAAAAACTACAGTTTTTGTATGTAGTTGCAGATGTATAAAAAATGATTTCCACAATTTTCACTGAAAAATGAAGAGTAACAGCCGTAGACCATATGAAAGAATAAAGTTACATTAGTTGAATTTAAATGAATTTATAACAAATATCGTTATCGTTATCGAATATCGTTAGTGATATTGTTTTATTACTGTACGTTTATGAAAAATATATCTTCGCATAATATACACATATTTTGAAACAATATGTAAACAGAATTATAACAGAAAAGGGAACCGAATCGTTTAAGAATTAAAAAAAACCTGAAAAATCAGAGAGAATTCAGGTCCTCAAATTTTTCTTTGTTTATTTTTATAATATTTTTATTTTAATTTTAAAGTTTTATCAACTTTGTCCGTTTAAAAACACTCCTACTTATATAGTTTTGTTATTCACTGTACCATCTTACACGACCAGTCACATTCTGAAGTATCTTTTACTTTAGGACGAAATTTATTGACGTTAAGATGTGTGTTGCAAATGTATCTTGTAGCGAGACGGTCGCGTTAGACAAGACGAAGGTAGAAAGTTTCACCAAAGATAAGAGGCCACCAAACTTCGAACCTACAACATGAGTGATCAATCAGCTTACATGCACCGTGCCAAATCACACAGCAACGATCTTTTTTAGTTCCTTTCCTCTATTGAGAGAGTACGAAGTTGGTTCGAAGAAAAAGTTTTGTGTGCTTGAACTTCAGTGACCCTGGGAAGCTGTTGCATTGTGCAGTTTGATGCAGCACGGTGAAAGGTTAAAGGCAGCAGTAAAAATTGAAATTTTGCTCGTTTAGTTCGACAGCAGTAACGGTTTGACCGTTACATAGCCAATGAAACATTTACAGCAAATGAGATAAGCTCAATTGATGCTGAATTGCACATTTAAATAATCGAAATTATCATCAAAAGTGGGCTTCAATGTTGAGCTGACAGATACATAGCGTGTATGGAAATTGTTTTAAAAGCGCTTGTCTTTCTACACGGAAGTGCAATGCTTCATACGTTTCAAAAACACGTATCATTTCACATTGCTTTGCAACACACATACTCACACCCATCATTAAGCTCCGTGTGTGGTATCAGGTTTGATGGATACAGTCGACAAATAAACAAAAGCAAGCGCTCTGTCGCCTTATCAGCACATTTGCAGGACCATTTCAGCCCGAGGTAAGAAGCAACAGCGAAACTATATGTTGGCAACATTTGCGTCGCATTTGCATATCAATAGCAATGTAAAACCACCCGTAGTCGTTGAGTGATAAAACGCTTTCGAACCTGGTACCGTGGTGGCCACTTCCGAAAAACGGCCCAGATACATCGAAAACCGCCCGAACGGATGGAACGTACGGTGTCACAGATTGGAGCGAAACACAAACAGCACTTTGGCGTGGTAACCGGGCACGGTCACAAGAAGCACCCAGATTCCTTGAATAGTAAAGCGATTTCGGTGGCCCGTTTGCTGAGCACCTGCACGATGCAACCACGATTGGTGGGAAAGAAGTGAATGAATAAAAAAAAATGCCCCTACAGCCCGATTCAGTACCGATCAAAATCCATCGGAAGAAGTGAAACTAAGCCGCATATTTTCGTGGTTTTAGAACAAGCCTCATACGCCCACGTACCAGCTAGAGAGCATGTTTTGTGGAGTGTATCGGACCGATCGAAATCCTACCGTGATCGGGTCTATGGGGGATGTGGTTTTCTGGCCCATCCAGCCATTGTGGCATTCGTTGTGCAATTGTTCCACAGTTCAGGGGTCGCTAGTCGTGCAAAGGACGAGTGTCTGTGCGTTGCATGTGGAGAAGATAAATGGATATGCTCCGGAATTGACGAGCCCGACGCTGTTGCTGTGGAATGGAACGACTTTGGTGCACATTTAATCCGACACAGGTGGATTGCTTTGTGATCGAGAGAAGGAAGAACTCCGGGTTTTGTCCAATGGTCGATGCTTTTTGGGAACCAACCTTCATGATGATGATGGTGATGGTGTCGATAAAAATCGTGTGCACTGTACCCCTTTGCATGTGCATCGAACATCACAGCAGTGCTGGAGCGAACGGATGAGACGATATCGTGTGCGTGGTTAGTGTGGTGACAGATTGCAGGAGATTGCGTGCAGAAGTGCTTTGACCATGGAAGGTGCCTTTTTGGGTGTTTTTGGGAAACCCTAGTCGATATGCCGACAGTACCTTGCACGATGCTGAAGGTGGATGCACTAGTTGTTTGACCAGATGCAAACGTGACTTTGTGCTGTATGTCCTATTGCACGAGGGAACGGAGGGATAACGGAAATTGCTGGGAGTTAAAGTAATAATGGATCTCTCCCAGGCAATCCATGGCAACTCCATAGCGTCGAAGTGTAGACTCCGTAGCGAATTTTAGCGTGATATGTAGTAGAAAGCTATAGGAGCAAAAGAATGTGATAGCACAGCCATATGAAGCTACCGTCGTAAGCACGTAAGCGTATGTACCACGCGGCCCGGCCCGACATTCTGCACCAAATTGTTCACCCCATTGGATGAAAACGTGAAAAAGGGTGCAACTCCCCCCCTTTTGTATGAAGCAGTCACAATCACAGCCCCATTGACGATACCATGATCATCGGATTCATCTCTTCTGCTGCATTGTACCGCAAAGGTTCTCGGAAAACACACTACAGGCGCCGTGGTTGATGGTACTTTGCTGCAAATTATACACGCACACTAAATTGCGTACCTGCAATCAGCAATTTGATCTGTGAATTGCAATCAAAATGCATTGACCGTGGCGGTTAGTACTTTGATCGAACGATGTTACCACTTTACGTTCTGGGCAGGTGATCCGTCATAGATGATAAAATTTGCCAATGCAACAGTTTGGTAGTGGATGTTTAAATTGTGTTTTTTATGGTTTATTTAAATCATTCAGATGTATGGGAGAATTTCCTTTAAAATCATGGTTTAAATTTTCATTATTTTACTTAAAGTATATATAACAATTCAATAATATTCTTGCACATGCAGATCAATTTCAATATTGTAATAATCTAAACATCAACCTGTAGTGGTGATGATGATGATGACGATGATGCCATTGCTGGCTTACTAGACTTATTTTTTCCGCGTAGCCTGATAATCAGTCCTTGCTACGGGATAGAGATGTGCACACTGAGTAAGAGGGAGTGAATGAGCTTAATCGTTAATAGGAGTTTATGATTTCAACTCAGCTTAAGTAGTTTTTGTGACTCTTTGACTTGGTCCTTTGATCCGTTTTTATGCACTCACTTTCTGTTGCGACTAATGACTCACTCTATTGGGTTTCTGTAAGAAGTATGATAACTTAATATTTGTTCGGATATATAAATTCTCTATGCACTAAAGGGTTGTTTAAACAAACGATAGACACATGATTTCCTGTTGAATTCACCCTATAATACAGGGGTCAGCAAAGTCCGGCCCGCGGACCAATTCCGATCCTCGCTATAATACATTAATTATAAGCAATACGTTCGTCGAGAAAAAAAGGAATCCAAAGAATTAATACTCGGATTTGAAACCTGAGGCTGTAATTTGCTTAAATAGCGGTAAAGAAACAATTATTAGTATTCATTTAAAAAATTCCCATTTTCCTTTATCGTTAATATGATAATTAATAAAACTCTCAACCAACAACTTAGTTTTTGCCTCGTTAATCTCCAAACCGAGAAAATCCATCGGTTGTCCGACCTTTTGATATGCCTCCACAACATAAGAGAGCCGTAAACCAATGATATCTATAACATCAGCGCATGTCAGAACCTGGATTAACTTATTGAAGATGGGCCCTCCCTACCGCTAGTTTGAAGAGTAGACAAACTAGACCATCTCCTTGACGGTGGCCCTTGGTGGGGGGCAAGAGTCCTGACTATTTTAATCCACCTTCACCTGGCATGATGAGATGGTGTTGCGCCATCGTTTCCAAGATATACTGCATAGTAATGATCTGAGCAGTGGTTGATTTCTTGAAGATGGCGTTAAATCATAATTATCATACAATTACTTAGTTTTCGAGTATAAGGTAATATAGAAATTATTAACATTATACCATGAAAAAAGTATACTTTTGAACCTTGGACTACAACTTAAATGTATTCAATGACATTATATGGAAATAAATACATTTTTGAGAGTAGAGTTCTAATATTACACATTGTTTCGAAAATGTACAACACTTATCGTTATTGCCTTAGATATAACGGAATTAAGATGACGCAAACTGTCAACAAAACTCTGACGGATCATCGTCGTTGTACTTCATGTTCTTCAAATCGAATGAACTTGAACACAAACATTTACTTTCGCGATTTTCGTAACGAAACCATTACAAATCTCGTTTTGAGTATTGAATTCTTTGCACTTCAATCGTGCTTCAGATTTCGAAGGAAACGTAGGTTTTGCTACATTTCTGTTCCATCCACAATCAGCCGTACAAAACAAACATTACGGTATTATTTCCGGTTGCCGGCTTCCAAAAACGGTTTGAGTCATTAAATCATTAATTAGAGACCTAACTATAGCATACCAACACTCGCTAACTGGAAGTGCTGTGTTATTGGATTACGTTTACCTTCTTTTTGCGTCATAATTTGAACGACCGTGTACAGCTCCTAAGCTCCAAATAGAACGATCAAGTGCTGGAAGCGAAATGCGAAACCATCCGAACAAATAATTCCCGACAGCCAATCAACAGCAGAATTATCAGAAGAATATAATCCTGCTTTCAGCCGGGTGGTACTTGATAGTACGGCAGATTTGGTTGTTAATTTGCCGGCGTTGTTTATGCTCCAAAGATGGACTCTTAACGGTCATTTGCTACACTCCCTGGGTGCTGTGGACCCGAGCTGAAAATGAGAAATTTTAACAACGTCGAAAATGAGTGCTCCCGTTTGCATTAAAGCACGAAACGAAAAAAGGGGTTTTGCAAGCCATCATTGTGACATAATTGGTTTTATGATGCTGTGCTTCGTTAGACACTATTACACGGACACTCGCTGTGGTCACATTTTACACCACATCACCCAGGTCGGTCAGGGTTTTTTTTTTATTTCATAACCAAACCCCATTCTCTTAACGTTGTGGGGGGCACGTAGCAAAAATCATGACACCCACAACCAGTGTTTTCCAACATCCTTTGCTTCCGGGATGTCCCAGACCATTAGTGCCATTGTGACGTGGGGTCGAGCTTTGGGAGAAAGACTTTCCCCCATAGCAGATAACTTCCGACTGGCAGCGAAAACACATCAGCAATTATCATTTAGTGCTTACAATAACAAAAAGCCACAGCCAAACTTCCTGCTTCTCGCAAGCACACACTGCCATACTTTGCCACTGTTTGGCACCTAGCAGCGAGCGGCTCAGAGTCCCTGAGGGTTCCTTGTACGGCAGTACTCCGCTTCAGCGCTCCATCTCCCTTTGCTACGTTTAGAGAACATTTGAAAACTTTTCTATTATCCAAGATGAGCTTCCTGGGGCAACGTGTCTCATCGGAAGGCGAAATTCGTTCACGCAAAACCAACCATGGTGTTGTTCTTGCCATCGGAAATGGAAGCTGTTGTTGTGGGCCTAGGCAGGAAGTGGAAGGGGCAGTCGAAACGGGCATGATGTTCCTGGTGGGGTTTTTAGTAGAAAGTCTAACGAAATCGTCAGCACACCGAGGACACCAATCCAGTGTGAAGAAGTTTGGACGCTTTCAAAAACCGAAAGTACTTCCATGGGGTTGCTTCCGAGGGTCACACGGGCAAAAGAGAACATCGGTTGGATGGGAAAGGACAGCATCGCCATCATCATCATCATCGTCATCGTCCTCGGTCAACCACTGTGTGGCATTGTGGCAAACGAATGTGTTGGTAACGGGTCGGGATACGCGTAGGGAATCTTTTCCCAAAACTCATCTCATGCTCACACCCGACAGTCCCCGAGCGTACCACTCAACCGAAGCCAAGCCCCGTGATGGGTTTTCCCGATACAAAACCCTCTCGCCCTCCCTTTCCTACCACATCTCCTTCGAATTGTGCCCCCCCCCCCCCCCCAGCTGATGGGGTGGTTGCAAAAACAAAAGTTAATAATTGCTCATATCTTTGGGGAACAACGAAGCGAAAGGCGTCGAAGCTTTTGGAAGGGGTTTGGCGGAGAACCTTTTTTGTTGTTGTTGCCAGATGCCACAGACTAGCTGTCTACTGGCTCGTGGGCTTGCGTTTTTCTCTGCTCAATTTCACTTCGAACCCTTGGTTTCCTGGGAATGGTGTCACGAATCGAAGCGACGAAGTACAGGGTGGTAAGACGAGCTGGTGGAAAACTTCTCATTCACTTTTCGATCTTTACCGGTTATAAATGTTGGGCCCAATTTACCCTCTTGGTTGGGCTCTGCTGTGTATTGAGTTTCGGGTGGGTTACCGTATGAAAGCGGTCGTACTGAAAGGAAAAGCTCGCTGGTGCAAAAGAAAGGGAAAACTTGCGGCGAGTTTTCCGAGCTTCTTCTGAGCAGTGAAGTACCTTCAGTACCGCACATGATGCCCCTTTGAATTGGACTGCAACATCGATTTTGCCAGTGGCTGGATGGTTCCATCTTGTTTGGGCTAGATGATTAGTTTTCTTACACCCGATCGAACACAAATATGTCCTTCCAGTATGTGAGAGTGTTTCGACGCAAATGAAAGGAATACGGTTTAATTTACGTGTACAATTAAAGAAATTGTTTCAATGATAAATGATGAACAGTTGGCTAAGGGAGTTTGATGATGCGGAAAATTTACATCTTTTTAATTTCTTGATATTTTCGTATGTAACAATGTGTTGAGATAATAAAATGGCAAACATATTTTAAATGAATTATCAATTTTAGGAACTTTGAAGGACTATAACAAATATTTCATAACACAATTTTCTGTAAACTTAAACTTTTTAAATTATTTTTTTTCATGAAGTAGTTGTGAAAGGTGTATAAAACATCTAGCGGAAATTTCAAATCATTCGGTAAACAGGGTTTCGAGAAATTCTGGAAATTGATTTGCCAAATTTTGTTTTGAGCAACAAATCATTTCAACATATGCGTGTTCGCAGAAAAAGGAAATTGGTCTTTAACTTCGTTATTTGATATTTTGATCTGAAAATTTTACCAGAGACTTCTAAAAACTTGAACAACCAGAAAACACGAAAACCACGTTAAAGTCGAGCTAATCTGGTTCAATTACCACGAAATCACCGACATTGCACTGAATAATTTTATGCTAAATTATCATTCCTTAATTTACCCATGAGTTTCATGTATTAACAATAGTAATTTTTGGTTAAACACATTTTCCTTTGCTCTATCTTCTACAGATGTTGATAATTTAAATGGAAAATTTGAGGAAAATCGTGGGTATACAAAAAGGCATAAATATATTTTTTTAAAGATCATGAAGCCATTTGTGAGTCGTAAAACTCATAAAAGAAACTGGTTTTTGGATGTCTTAACGTCTTTTGGTAAATTTTTAATAACAATTAATGGATAAACGATGCAATCGAATCGAGCTAACAAATATGCTGGCACGAGAAGCGATTCTTGACATCACACAAGGTCAAATCGAAAATAAAATACCAAGCGAAAGAATTCTGAAATCGTTTGTTTGGATTTCACTTTCTAATGGTCACGGGTGGATTGTTTTATTTAATATTTTATTACACTTTAATGGATAAATCATGTTCATCATTGCCGCTCACAGCAAGCAGAAGAGAATGTGTGAAACAATTGTGCTAAGCTTTCCATTCGCATTCCAGCCGGGTATACTGCGTTACAATTCTATTCTCCAACTCACTGCAACCAGCTAACAGACATGCGAATGCACAAACTGTGCCGTAAAATCAATTCTCCACCATGGTCAATACTTTCCGAGCGAAACTCTGTTTCGAGTTGTTCATTTTTGTTACAACCAAAATCGATGCAAAACTCAGACTCCCGTATATTCCCGTCCGTACTCGTGGGCCACGATCTGCGTGGTTGCGATTTCGCAATCAACTTCTGTACACAACGCTTTGAGGCACTTTTTTTTCGACGGACTATACATTTCAGCATCCCTTTTCTCCAAACCATGGAAAAAAGGATCAGATTTTTAACGGCACATCAAGCCAGCAACTCTTCCAATTTGCAGAGCAGTTGCGAGGCTACCTTTTCCGCTGGTTTCGTCTTGAAGTTTTGTGTTTTCGTTTATTGTAAAGTTCTCGCACTGTGCGCCTTCTGCCGTCGAGGGCAAATAGCCTGTTTCGTCTTCTAATACTGTTACGGTATTCTTAGTACCGTGCTCGGCGAGCATCCATTTTCCGGGTCACATTTTTCTCGCGCTGCTCATGCACTCATTTGGTTGAACGCGCTGACGGGGTAAACGGTTCCCACGGATAACCCTACGCCCCCGGAGAAACAATGGGACGCGTGTGCTGGCATTTAAAATTCACAAGACCATCAAACAGCCCCAACTTCGGGAAAAGTCGACCTCAATTTCTTTGATTAACTGAAAGCCACCGTCAGCGGCACGGCAAATCGTTACCCATCCACCGTACGACCGTCGTCTTCCAGTCGTTGGTGACCTTGGTGCTGGTGAGCTGGAAAATCGTCCTTACAAGATCGTCCTTGCAAAAACCATTGTCGTCATGTGGTCGTCGTCTTCATCAACTCAATTCGTTCGCTTCTTGTGCTTTCTTTCTTTTTTGGGAGAAACGTGTTTCTGGCCAAATTTGTTTACATGATTCTGTTCGTCTATGTGTACGGGCACGTGCGCTCGAATGTGTGTGTGTGTGTGTGTGTGAAGTACGATGTTTTTGTCGTATTTATTTGGTTTCTTGCTTACCACTTTCTTCACAATTCCGCAGAGAGTTCTATCTTACCGCCCCACCTCCCCATGCGTTCCAGTTTTAAGAAAGCGTTCCACTTAAGAAAATACCATCCCATCAAATTAAACCAACATAAACTGAACGATGAAACGCCCCGGGAAGCATCGTTGGGGTACCCCATCGGTGCTTCGTAAATTTTACCCTTCATCCCCTGCCCAAAAACCTGGCCAGAGGCTGCGGAGAAATGTAAAGCAATGGCGAAATAAAAGCGAAAACACACAAAACATCCAACTGCTCATTCGGCAAGCGCCAGCGCAAACAAAGCGAAACGAGCATGAACCAGGGATACAGTTGCCGTTTTGGGGGCAAGTTTTATTTAAATTCTTACTTAACGACCGTCACCGAGTGACCCAACCGCCCCTTCTACCATAACCCTTCTGCGGATGAAGGTACGGCCGAAGCAAACCCCGTTCATCAGCCAATTGTGTCGAAACCTTTTGCGCATTTCCAGAAAATCAAAAAAAGGTTTTCTCCCAGCCCTATGTTCGAAGATCGAAATCGAAAGCAAACCTGGGACTTCTTGTGGTTCTGTGTCCATTTCGGACGAGAGAAACTCGTTTGTTTAATTTACCCTTTTGACCCACAGATCGTTCGGTGGTTTGTTTTGGCGATGCGGTGAAATACAACAAACGTCTGAAGAGGGGGGAAAAGAACCGAAACCAAGGGCACAATCTCGCTACCGGGGAAGAAGGGGCTTTTAAGAGTTTCTCGAAAAGATTGCTTTCACTTAATTGACTTTTGTGGTCAATGCTTTGCAGTCACTGTACCTGATACCTACGGGATCAAACACAAATAGGACCAAAAAGGTAAACGGACGGGTGGTGCTAAGACTTTAAGTAACTCAAAAGGCAATCATCGATTATAGATCTTCGAGCCGATCTGGTTATTTACGAGCTGGACAATTAAGTTGCGTGTGAAAGCGTCATTGAAGTCTATGATCTAATCGTTCTAAGTAAACTTTTTAATTATATGAACTCATATTTTCATCAAAAACTCATAAGCAGAGGTGAAAAGTTTTGTTTTTAATGTAGATATTTGAGTATAAATAAGAATAAACATTAGGAAGCATATTCCTTTAAATAATGCCTCTTAGCTGTCTGCCTTAACATAAACTAACCGAGAGAAAATCGTTGCCAAAGCTCAAGCCATACACAAGCGCAAAGATACTGCTGGAAACGCTACTGAAATGAGCCGACAGTCACATAAACGCACCCCACAATGTTTCCAAGCATTCCCGGAATAGAACATGGAACAGCGCGCTGAAGGAAGAAAAACGGCAAAGAAAACCAGCATCCGAGCATGAAAACTGGCGTCAACGGGAAATACGTGGCAATTGCATAGAGCCACCATAGGGAAGCACATTTTACTTACCTAGAGACAATGGTCCCTTTATGTACAGAGCAGAGACTGGCTTTCAAATCCATGCCCAACTAGTAGAACGAGAAAACGGAAGAGAGTTGGCACGATCTGCAACGATTTCAAGGCTAGAGATGGTTGTTTTTTTTTCTTTCGAGAACCCCTGTAGCACACTTTGTCCATTGCCGCAAGTTCTATTCCTGACGCGGGGTGCAGCAGCTTGAGGGAGTGCAGAAGGAAAACACACTTAACCTTTTCACTTTATGATGTTTTTAGCTATTCGGTGACAAAGTTTTTTTCAACACCGCTTCCACTTCGAAAGCGTCCCGGTGCTGGTTTTAAGCTTCTTATTAGAGATAGATAGCGAGCTTTGCCGTGGTGTGACGTTACCACGGTTTGGTCTTTGTAGCAAAAGTTTGCAGCACTTGCACACCATTCAGAAAGATCGTTTTTGTAGCAATGGTGTTTTGTTTTTTCTTTGCTTTGTTTTGTTTTGGTGAACAAAGTGTAATGAAGTGTGAAATTTAAGCAAAAGAAGTTGGGGCGGAGGAATAAACATGTGTCATTTTAAAATGCTGATGCACACAGCTTGTTTTGCGACATTAAACGGCTCAGGTCTGTACGCTGTTGTGTTCTTGAAAGACATCGAATGTTGCACAAACTAGAGCTGAAGTAAGTACAGGGAATTTCACAAGAACAAAAAATGGGTTTAATGCTAAGGAAAGATTAAAATTCGGCAATTTTCATGTGAAAATAATTTTAAAAAAATTTTAACGAGTCTATTAAAGCTAGCTTCATAAATTAAATAAAAATTACGTTAGGAAAATCAATCTAAATTCGGTTAAAAATCTAAACTTGAGTAAGAAAGAATCAGAATTTAGAAAGAAGAATTAAAAACTATATATTAAATAATTCTAATTAAAATGCTCAAAACTAGAACATTTTACTTTTACTTAGAACTCTGAAGTTTTAACGTTTTGAATAATTTAATTTTGAATTAACAAAAAAAATCCTTATTCTTCAATAATGTTTCGCTCTTAGTTCTAATTCTTAGCTAAGTCAAAAAATCTGATTTCGACACGTCCGGTTTCAAATTTACTTAACACAAGCGTCTATCCTTCATAACATTTTGAGAAATACTTTCATGATTTCTGTAGTAATTTTCGAATAAAAATTTATTTTTTCGATTGTCTAATTATTAGAGCTAAAACAAGATATTTTATAGCGTGGGCAGGCGTCGTTTGAATTGAAAACTCCCCGTCACGCTCGTTTGACAGACAAACGACAAAATTGGTAGACAATAAATTCCGTGTCTAATAGCCCCATCATTATTTGTTAGTATATACCCATTACCAAGGACCATTTTTAAATTTTCTTCGTGTGGATAATCCATTTCTGTTTCAAACAGGATTCATTAACGATAAAATGTCTGTAGGTTTATAATATTGCGTGTATTCTACGTTTCATTTTGTTCTCATTTCTGGCACAAAACTTATTTTATAAGTGAAATTATAAGTGTAATTTGTCATTTAGTCTTCCTATTGAATGAAAACGTAAATATTCATTCAAAACCAACTAATAAATTGTGATGTGAAAGCTTCTGTTTCCCATAAAACACATTTCATTATAAATGTGTTTTTATTGATTCGATAAATTTACAAGATATTCTTGAAACTTTGTACTTCAATCAAAAGAAAAAAGGTGTTTCATGTGTAAGAACATGTTCTTCATTACGGCGAACAATTTGTATTCTATTAGTAAACTATACGAGCAAAGTTTTCCTTATGTGTTGGTGTGAGAATTTCCACTAAAAATAAACAAGTAATAAGAAACCGTGCATTATAGCTCACATACCATCCAAACTAACAGTAAATACCATAATCGTAAAGATCAGCTACACATGATCCGCTTACTGTATCGTTGGAAGGAAAGCTATGCTGCACATGTATGAGAGAGTCCTTTCTCTGCATTAAGCCCCACCCTCCTCCCTCTCATCCCCCTTCCCCGAGAATCGTGTATGCTGAAACGTCTCTGTTCCAAGTGTAAGGCACCCAGTCCCAACCGACACTGGGAGCAGCTGATCTCCGGTTGCTTTCAACCTGGGCAATGTTTCTTTGTTGCCGGTATGCGGCGAGAAAGCCAAAAACCCAGCCGGTACTATTGTTACAGCAAACGGATTGTTTCACTTCCTGTGTTTTGGCCGCAGCTGCCACTGGGCTGGCTGGCTGTATTTCGGACGCACTGTGGCACCGTACCATACATCCGGCAGTAGGAAAGACCATCCTTCCTACGTGCTACGATGGTGTACGTTGGATGGGTTGAAAAATAAGATGCAGAACACTAGTTTGGTATCTAGCTATCCGGCACTGGTGGTCAAGCAAGGAAGAAAGTAGATGTCTGGAAAGGGAAACATATTTTTCGCAAAAGCACCTACGAATGGTCACTATCCATCTGGCTGATATGGCTATAAGAGACGACGTACGAATTGTTAAGATAGGAAACGTGGAGGTGCAAAATTTTCGGTAGTGCGCGGAGCACAAAACCATAGCACACCAATTTCTAATGAGGTGATAAAATGTTTATTACACGCTTGAATGAGCATACCCCCTGGCCAAACGTCTCCGTTTGCCGTGCCACCGTACAGAGCTGAAAGGATGTGAATTTTATGCTTCCGCACTGTAAACCTCGGTTCAGAATTGCAGGGAAAATGCCAACGGTAAACGGCAAACGGGAACGGGTACTCCACTTTGCTCATGGAAGTAACCATCAACTCTGGCATCGGTTTGCACGTTTGCATTGGGAAAACGGAAAAGTTTTTGCCCTCTCCCCCCCGAGTTCTTGGTGTGCTCTTCGGGGAAAACATGACGCTCCCGTTGGAGACGAGGATGCTCCGTAAGCTCATGAACTGTGTTGTCAGAAATGCTGACATACTTACATACACGTACTCACACACACACACACGCATACATACCCGCCAGCCCACAACCGGAAGCGGCAAAGGTTTCTGGTTCGATCGCGGTCGCCCCGGCCCTGTCTGGGTCTGGGGGTGTAATGAAGTAGTTCAAATGGGATAACAATGTACCCACACGGAGCAAGTAAGGCCTTTGGGACGACACCGACGCTGACTACTCATGTAAACTACGACTCCGGTTGGAGAGAGTTTTCAGCTTGAGCTTGTTGTTTGGTTGTAATTCGGTACGGGTCGATAATCCTGTCGCTCCCCAAAGGGAAGTCATTTAGCAAGCGGCTCTCCCTACGAAGATACGGCTGTAAAGAGACTTTCCGTACAACGGCAAACGAAACGCTACTAAATGTGGTGGGAAATGTATAGAATGTTTGCTTACGGTCGGAAGTCCCGAATCAATTAGTCACTCACAGCAACTACAGCAGATTCCTGCCGGAAGGCAAACGATTCGCATGTAAAATGCGTAAAGGAAGTCATTAAAACGATGCGAAAAAATACGCTTGCATAATCGAAGGTGATGAGGTGAGAAGAGGCCACAGCAACAACACGAACTCACGACAAAACGTAAACCGAACCGTCTCGCTGTTTGTGCCAATTTACGCAACAACGAATGGTCGGGACAAAACGAGGTGGAACAACAACAAAGAAAGGGGGTACCAATTGGTTTCTACCGCTTGGTTTGATTACGTCTTATCGTGGTGATTTCATCTCTTTACCTTTCACGAGCAAGAACTCGAAAGAACTCGCGGAGTCCCTTTTTGGATCGCTCGCTTCGAAGTTTTGCACGCAGACACGCCGCATACTACACGTTTATTGCCTCCGTTTTCGACGTATTGTCGGTACGGGTTTACCTTAGCATTGGTACATTGTGGTGAGAGGCAATCGATCCGTCGCTTTCGTAACAGCCGTAAAATGTAACCTTTTTTTCTCTCTTTCTCTCTCTCTCTCTCTCTCTCTCTCTCTCTGTGAGGTTTTGTTCTTCTTTGCTGCTGAGCCACCCAGTCATAAAGTGGCATTGTTATGATCGTTAAATTTATTATTGACTTGATGAAGCGAACAAAACTGCTGTACTGTGTGGTGGCTGTAAGCTGTGAAGGCTTCAAAATGAATGTACCTTTAAAGGGACATTTTGCTTGAGCAGTGTTTTTCTTCAACACAATAAAAAACATAAATATTTGGAGTTTCAATGGTTTTTTAAAACTTGCACCCGTGAGGGTAAAAGGTGACATAATAATAGTTACGGGATTTATTGCATTCATGTTGATTCTAAAGTTTGCATATAAAATGTTTAATGAACTTATGAACATTATGCTAAAGAGCTAATACGTCGTGTAAGTATTTCATGCTCGATTACGTGGAGCAACAAAATGATTGATGATTTAAGGTAAATCTATAAATCAAACTCTAATAAAAAGTAATTGGGGAAAATAATTTTAACGCAACAAAATCAGAATAAAGAACAAATTCAGCAATTTCAATTCTTTCTTATCATTATTGATGCAAAAAGACCTTGGAAATATTCCGCTTTTCTCGTTCCTCGCATTGAACTTTCATCAATGTATTAAAGCTGGAAAGCTTAAGTTGAAAATCATATGACGGAATATCATTAAAAATACTATACTGTAGTGAACTGTAGTGAATATAGAATATAGAATAATACATAATACGTGACTTCCCTTTGTCTAAGATACGTGTTTATTCTAGCAGTTGAAGAGGTAATCTGGCTATTTTCGGACGAGCTCGACCTTTCCATAGCTGTGCGGAGGACAAGGTTCTTCAGTACAGATATGCCGTTACAGTAAATAATCATAAACTAGAATTATACCAACTATAATTATACATTTGAAAAATATGGTAGAAAATTCAACGAATTGCACTTATTAAGTATTCAAAGCTCGTGACAAGAAAAGTTGATATAATGAATTGGGATACATATAAATGGAAAGTACGATATTTATATATTAAGTTACATTACAAGTTCTTTTCTTTATTTAAGCTATTAAATTATTATTTAGACAAATTTCATTCCTTAAAACTGAAGAAGCACGTATAGATAAAAAAATAAAATACTTTCTTATAATAAGCATGTTCTTAAGGACGAAAAAATCATTAAGATCAGATCGATTGATAATTAATAAATAAATAAATTACGTTAGAAATTATAAAACCTTATCCTTATTTTAATGTTCCCTTTTTTAAAAATAAAAGATGATTACAGTAAACAAAATTTTGAAAATACAATCCATCACCAAAAATTTTAATCCATATCCATGAAGCGTTTCTTTGTGTAGCGTTCAGTACAGGGTAGAATATTATTTAATCTACTCAAATGTACTATAATTCCGTACTCTAGTGACATGTAAATAGTAAAGCACACGTGTAACAGGGTGCTCAGCTAAAAGAATCGCCTTCCGTTCGACCTTCCCGAAGCCCGATAAAGCGAAAGAGCACGCTACAAAACACAACATTGGTAGCAGGTACTGGCCAGCGGCCATTTTGAGCCTGAAGCAAACAACCGCCACCCGTCGCCAATGTCACCGTTGGTATTAATTTTAGCACCGCCAATCAACAGCCAACCACCAGCTCTTTCCGGCTGGTGACCGCGTTTGCACGAAGGCGTGAATTGATTACTGCTAAAGTTCTCCACCTGCTCAACATCAACTTCTTCAACGTGGCCGACTGTGTTACCTCGACAGTCACGACAACTGCTAGCTTCGAGCTAATGTGCTTCGTCCACGCACTTCCAACTGTTCAGCCCTATCGCTCAACCACGTACATATATCGCACGCAATAACGCTTAGTCTTTTGGATTTGGGGAGTCAGGGGAGTCAAAAGGGAACGGCGTGTGTGCGTGTGTGTAAGTGGTGGCCGATGGTAGGCTTCCCTTAACCCAGCGGTTACACGAGGTAGGAATATAGTTGAGATTTAAGGTATAAATAAGGAAGAATAAGGAGAACCAAATCACGCCAAAAGCTGCACCACGCTAGATGCAAATCCGGTCCGGTTACGGTGTTTTGAAACTTCACGGTCCGCTTGCAATAAAACCACCGTCTAGTGCAGCCGACTGTAGTAACGAGTAGTAACGCTCATGTATAAGCTTCTCTGTAGGCTGGCGGATTATAGGAAATCTTTTTCTTCTATGTTTGTAATTAACGCTCATAGAGCTATTAATTTGTTTAACAACCGTTCTAGTGTACCGCCGGATTATGACCATGAGTGTTCAAAAAATTCCATTTTTAGCGTACACAACTTTCTCACTAATTTTAATGTTTTCGTTTTACGTCTGCTCTCATTTTCCTTGCAGGATCGAATATTAAGACTGCAATAGCTATTTTAAATTGTATATTAGCACGACAGCTGTGCTTCGAGGACCCGTCATGTTCAGCCATCCTGGAGATTATACCGCGCGTCTGTGGGCCAGTACCAGGTAAGTAAAAACCGTATTGCTAAACCACAAACGATTTGTTTAATCGATGGGTAATGATTCTCACCAAAACCAAACATCAAGCGGATCTAGTTTAAATATGTTTTAAATTTTACTATTTTTAAATTTAAACACAAAAACTTGTTTATTTTTTTCCTCCTAAAAGCGACATTTTAGCCACGAAAAATCATTCATTCTCAAACACTGTAAAACATTTAACATGCAGCACGTCTGTGTGGTGACTGAAGCGCAGTAACGATTGTCTTGTGTGGAGTGTCACACCACGCCATTGTCTATTTGTCGTTCGTAATGATAGGGCGCACTGGATTGCTGGGTGCGTTTTTCTTCCTACATTTGTGTCAATGGTGTAAAGGGTAAAAGGCACAAAACCCGTAACCATACACAGCAACATCCGTGTGCTCGCAGATAGAAATGCTTTCAGTGGAACACGAATGGTGCAACTAACAAGACGTGGCTGCGCTTATTTTCCAACCACTTGAATGGTACGTTCCTTCGCCGGGTCCTTATCGTGGTCTCGGTCACTGATGCACTCCTTCGGTGGTGGCTACGTGTGCGTTGTGGGACTCCGTTCAGCAACTCTTGTCGACAGGTTGCATGCTCCAGGTGGGGAAGAAAAAATGAAACACAATTTTTGCCTTGTGTGCAACCTTGCAGATGCAACGCCGAAAGCTACGGGGAGTTTAATTAAAGGAGACGCCACAAAGTCTGCACGGCTGTACGCGTGAGACGGTTGTACGAGTTTGCGTGTGTGTGTGTGTGTGTGTGTATGCCCGTTGCTTACATGCACTTTGGGAGCAACACAAATGCGATCATATGGAGTGGATAAAAGAGTGAGTGAAAGGGATTGGGAACATTTCCTACAGCTTGCCCGGAACGCTAACGATGTAATTTTGTGGAAAATCTAAACTACATGATGTGGCGCAGCTCGTCTTACCGAGTGATTTGTGAAAGCAGCGGAGAAGAAAAACCCAAAGAAAGATGGAACGCGTTTAGTAAGCCACATTAAACTATAACATTGCTTAACTTTAAAGCCCTTTTCACAAAACGCATCAACGTTTGTCACAATAATCGATATCCTGAAGTTAATGTTTCCAGATGCTCATAATAATTATTTAAGCTTATCAAACGCTAGAAACTTGATGCATAAAGTTTAACTATTCTTCACCATGCACGCTTTGTTAAATCATCCTCAACAATGCTGATTGGAAATAAAGATTTGCATGGTGGGTGGGTCGGCTTTTCAAACAGTCAACCCTAATCGTCTATCGCCTTGAAGAGCGCTCCTGCACCGGATGTTGCAACTGCACGGCTGCAGCTAAAGTTTAAACGATCGCTCAAGTGGCCCTTGCTGCCGGGTTTCGTCTAATGTCTGCCCGTTTAGCAGGACTAGCAGCACTAGCGTCCTGTACCGTAGCGTCAGGCCGGGGTTGCGTTCTTAAAAGTCATTAATATTCTTTCCCCATCAAAAGAAGCCCTTAACCCACACCGTTCACCGCGGACATACGGAACCATAGCGCTGGTGCTCACACGTGGCCACAGTTGTATGTGTGTTGGTGTGTATTTTCGATGGTACAATCTCGCACCGGTGGCTAAATCCGTAACCAAAGCCTTAAGAACCTCGTACGCCTAGCCGGAACAAAATACCAGGGTGGATCCGGAACGACAGGGACAAAGATAAGGCTTTCCGCATGGCTCTGTCATTGGCTGGAAGTGGTATCGCTTTTCTCGTGATTTCGGTACTTTTGCACTCCCTCTCTCCCTCCCCTTCCCTCAACATAACAAAGCAGCACCAGTATTAAGAGGAAAACTGTATCAAGTTCAAGTACTTGAGCCCACTCCACAATAGGATACCGAGAGCCAGGCTGTCGCTTCCTGCTTGTTGACGGCAAGATTCTGATCAACTCAATCCATCCAAAACGGCAAAAAGGTTCTCGGTAACCGCTAGTGCTAGGGCTGGATGGTTTCTATTCCTAGCGCCGGAACATTCCACGAATGCTGCTGCTGCTGCTACTCGCATGGTGCCATGCGGTAAATGTATGCAAATTTATGCAACGCTTCCACAACCCCTTTTTTCAGTGGATACATTTTTTTTTTGCTTGCTCTTGTCCGCCCCTGTGGGTAGGTCTCTTTCCCAGCGTGCCTAAAGTTCATCCCCCATACGACGACAAGGTTTTCTGGACGCTACGGTGAATGTTTTTTTTTTACCCGAGGACGGGACAACTTTTCCGATAAAGGCCAACCCGAACCGTGCTGCGAACCGGTCACGATGGTACCAACAGTGCTGCCGAACAAGTGGAACAGTGGACATGTGGTCAATGGGTAAGGAAAATCTGGCCCCAGTAAAAGCACACGGTTTTCTACTCAACATACAAATGGTATGGAAAAAAGCAGCCCACCCGAGCCCGGTGGGCAAAGTGGCAAAGATGGAAAAACGATCCAAAAGCCAGACATGAATGTGGGAATGATAGAAGCCAAAGCTCCGGCGTTAAATAGAGTCATGAATGAAGATGACGAGTTACAGTAAGTAAGTCACGGGCAATGAAAGCCAAAAAAAGTCCGACTTGGTGTGTCAATTTTTGAACTGAATACGGTTCGTGTCGTTTGTGACATTTTAATGAGGTACCAGGGCGAGATTGCCAGTGTGAACAGAAAGGCGAGATGGTTCGATCCGCACACTGTTTGCTTCTGAGATTAAGGATTTCACAAAGTTCACAATGTATGCGAATATCGAAGTATTGCATCATTCACCTTTTTTCCCCCCGCACAGCAAAAGAGGGTTAGTGGATTTCCCAACCGGTGGGTACGAAAATAATATGCAAATGTATCATCATCATTATCATCACCGTCATGGTATTGAGCAGTGCGTGGTCGAGAGAAATGAAGCGAAAGAGTGAGATGGTGAAGGAACAAAAAAAACAGACTATCAAAAACGAAAGCAACAAAACGAGCCTTTCATTTGATACGAGTGAATGGAGGGAAAAAAGCTGATGAAACAGATTTTGGATGTAATCTGCGGATGATGAAATTTCAACATTTTCCCCATAGAACCGTTAGAATGCTCAGCCATTGGGTGGCAATAGTAGACAAAGGCGGTTGTTTAGAATGCAACAAAATATCATGTAAGCCCGGTACGCTTCATTTAGGGATGTCCATTTTTTATACAAAACATGGAGTAGGAAGTATAAACCTACACACAGAAAGGGAGATGCCATAATGGACGACATTCCTTATGCAATGCAACCTGTTGAAAGTTGGGACAAACAGATTTGTGTGCGTGTGTGTGTTTGTGAATAGTTCACTCAATGCTTACGCTCGGATGATGTTAAACATGTGCAATATTCTTTCTTATTAGGGAACCCTTGTTGCAGTAAGGCTCTTGATTATTCAGCGGATTTGGAATGTAAGCTTTTTTCTTCGGTGCATTGATCTTATCTTGTACATGATTTGCATTTTCTGCTTTGTTGTTCATTAACCCATTATGCAAATGATACATTTTTTTCTCGATGTTTAATACCAGTTTAAGCATTTCCATTTTTTCACAGTACTTTAACAGATGTAAATAAAAATGGACAGGAGTTGTGTTTTTGTTGTGAACAATTATTACTTAAACGGTTTCAGTTATTAAAATACACAAATTAAAAAACACAAATTTATTCTAATTTCTCATTCGGGCAAAATTTTTAAATGTTTAAAATGTTTTTGAAAATATGTTTTAGAAAAGATGCATGCAATAACGATGACGGTCTTCGTATATGTAACTTAACAACAAAAAATTATATTTTAACGATAAGTAAAGAAAAATGTAGCGCATTCTAGGATTTCAAAATTCAAATGCTAAAATCTTCAGAATTCTTCGACTAATTAGATTATCTAGAAACAGAAGTATATTTATTTATTTATTTATTTATTTATTTATTCGTCAAATTGTCTGTCACATGGGTATCAAAATGGTTCTTAAAAACATATCCCATTCTGATTTTTTTCCGATTAGAATTTCACTCCTTTTTCGTAGATTTTTTTTCTTCGAATGCTTTCTTAACTGACACAACCGCGATGTCAAAACGTGTTACGAAAGCTTTAAAACAAATTAGTTACATCTATAAAAGTTTGAGATAGGTGAAAATATCACACAGCTTCCTCCAGATTTTCAGACCCAATTAGAAAAGATTCCAGGAATAACTTCTACTTTAACACCTGTACCAGAAAACCTTGTACTGGACATTAATAAATTTATGTTAGTTATTCAACACCAACTAACTTTCTTCCAGTATTCCCTATTAGCACAAATGCTTTCAAATTGATACAGTTCATAAATCAACTTTCACAATTGCTTCTTCGATACTCGGGCCGAGAAAGGTCTTTACATCTACATATCAAACTATCTTCAATTATTTAGGTTCTTTTTCGTCCCCTCGATTTTTGCATAACCGAACTGCACCCAACCAGGGTCAAACTTGCAGGACATGTGCATCGAAAGACACCTGCAGCTTGTATTGGGAATACCTGGCAGTGGTATTGATTTTACTTCACCTCTATCGATCGCTATAATGTATGTGCTTTATTTGCTTCTCGGTAACCCATCTTCTTGAGACGTTACTCGCCCGAGAATGCCGGGAATAAACTCACCCAGTGCCGTGTTGTTCAGTTGATAGTCAAGTTGGACTGTCAGCTGCCACCCACCCGTAAGTCCACCCGCAGCGGATGGTACTGATGGACTTTTCCGTTTTCTGCTTGCACGCTTACGTAAGCATTGTCCGTAATCGGACTGCAGTATTAAGTCAGGTTTTTTTTTCTTCTGTCCATTTGCCCTCTCCCCATGTAACTTCGTGATAGTTGTCTTCCCCGGGTTAGATTCCCGGATGTGGTACGAGGTAGCAAATGCGAACCGTGTGTTTGATTGGTCGGTCGTCCCGAAATGACATCCTACATAACACCAACCAGCCGGCGGTGTATCAATGTATTTCGCCACTGAAAACTGCATCGCTAGCATGTTTTCTCTTAGGGTTTCTTTCTCCACTCTGGCCGTGTCCCTTTGCTAGCACTGGTGCGCCCATTTCCAAGCCCATACCGTGCGCTTTTTGACTGTTTCGATTTGATTTCGAAGTAAAATATAGCCAAATGCAAACGAGCCGGGCGAAGGAACACCAGCTCGAAACACGGCTAGTTCATCTTTGCAACCCAGCCCTACGGTGGACATTTATTTGCTACAATCGCAAAACTTTTACGAGCATAAATTTGCATATCAACCGACACAAAATGAATACACTGTACGTTGAGCATCAGGTGGTGCGGGAGGAAGGAGAAGAGAGCAGGAGTAGCATCTTCCACGAAATGGGAAATCGTTTCCAGTGCCTTGTGGCAAAAATCGGTCAGAATCAATTGCTGTCAAATGAATCGAGCTGATCAGCATGTCTTCCCGGAAGATGATTGGTTTGAATTTCCATGGAACGGAAATGGATGAGTTATTTTTTTTTTTGCTTTATTTTTGAGCACAGTTTCCGTGCAAGTTGTTTAATTTAGTGTAGTGGATTTTATAGAGCAATTAATTTAGGTTTTTGCTTTTGATTTTTTTTAGAGTAGCGGCTTTTTATTATTTGTAACATATTTATTAATCACATATTTTATAATTAAAACTAACTTCGATGTTAGGTGGCAAAGTTGTAGCCATTTTTGTATTCTATTCTTCTAATGGATAAACTAGAAAATTTTCAGGATCATCTGCAATCCTTCACACTGTCTGGCACTGTTGAAGTTGTAATTTTTTTTTCTCAATTTTTTGTAGAATTTAACATGTGAAATGAAATACATAAGGCTAGAATGGGATAATCATAAATATGCACCGAATGTAAGACATAATTTAACAGATTAAATATTAAATAAATAAAATAAACAACAAAGTGGTGGGTTTCATATATGCTTAAACACACTCCTGTTTAACTTGAAAAGAATCAAAATGTGTGTCTAACGTTGCAACTTGAATTCGTAAGTCCTTATATAGCTTTGAGCCATATTGTCAGCCATTTCAAAATTGCCTCTTGGACTTCCTTGTTTTATTTTTTTAATTTCAATTATTGCTATTTCAGTTTCTGTTAAATGTATATATTACAATTATTTTAAATGTAAATGTCGAAGTAATGCAACATGTGATTTAGTCTTCATTTATGTCTCTAATATATCAACACTTCGAATGCGTCGATCTATGAACAGTTTCAACTTGATCTCTTGTCAGTTGTTCGAAAGACGAAGCAAATGAAACTAATCGACCGTACGTTGGTCCATTTCTTAGAACTGCTATGACAATCCAGTGTGTTCGTTCCACCAACACCTATTACACGACCGATGTTTGCTTCTTTCCCCCGCTGGCGACTGTAATCAAACTAACCCATACTGCCAACCAAATCCCCCTAAAACCGAGCGAGATCAAATTGATTGCGACAGACGTGACAGTGACAATTTTATTAATACACGTCCAGACCATGTCTGCCTCCGGTCGATGACAATCCCTTTTTTTGTGTAACTACGTTCAACGTTAAATTGTCAATAAATGCTTGAACCGGCTACTTTCCTTTCCTTTTCAACGCTTCACATAAGAAAAAGAATCCGGTGAATGTCGGTGGAAAGATGAATGTAGAAAAGCATTGCCCAAACCATCCTCGCATGGAAGCCATCTTCGTATATGGCAGGCCTTTTGAATGAAATCAATCCAACCGTAAGCCTATCCCGGTAGGTGTAAAAGTATTTTCCAGCTACATAAATGCAAAAGATGTTTTGCATACGATGAATGATGCGAAGGTGATGGAATGGAATGAGCTGAAAGCTGGCTACAAGCTACGGGAACCGCTTTTCATCACTTGATGAAGACTTGAAGAGATGAAATTCTGCTTGACAGTGGGAATGCGACCGTTGTTACTGTCCATTGTCATGCTTTCAACGGGCTTCATCAAAGCGAGTGGAATTGTTCAGGTGTGAGGCGAAATGTCTTTGATCTATGCAGGACATTTTTGCATTTAACAAAAAAAAACCTGATGAACACTCCGTCATGGAAAGAGCTTCCTGAGTGCCACCTTATAGCTCATCTATCTGTCCATTTCAAGATTGCAAACAGTTCGATAAGTCCGGTAATTGTCTGTCAAACTCTTGATCGGCTGGAGTAAGAAGAGGTACGGTTTCGTTCAATTCCAAACCGTTTTGTGTGCCCTGCGTGATGATCACCATTCGCGGTATTATCTGTAAGTGCTGGAATTGGGTCTCTTCGCTTCATCAGCCTCTACGTCGGAAAGCTCATAATCTCTCCGTCTTTCCGGTATTTTCCACCACGAGCGAACAGCAGGAATTTTGTAGCTCGAGCATTTTGTGCCAAAGTATCGATAACACTATGACTATATTATGGTTTTGCTTCCCCTTAGTTCAACTACCGAACCCATCAGAAAAGGTCGATAAATCAGTTTCGTTTAGCTTCTTCGCGTCTCGATAGGTCGCGCGTAATCATCCTTTGCATTTGCTGTCACGCTCAGCATCCGAAATTGTTGCCTGCCTGCCTGCCTACGCTTAAGTGGCCGCTTCGTTTAGGCGATCATTAGAAGCGAATGCTTTTGCTCATTAGTGTGTTTTGCCTTATGCCTTTTTTTTCTTCTGGCTCAATTCTGGCTTCATTTTCCCATCGTAACATTATGTGTAGCGCACTGTGTGGTCTCCTGTCTTCCTGGGAAGCATGTTGATGTTTTTTTTTCCTCCAAACTTTTTTCTTCTTGTTTGTTTCATTGTTCACCCATTTATGTCCCATTTTGGCAGAGGAAATGAGCTCCCATTGGAGCTGATAAACCTGACACTTGACACTTTTGGTGTCCTGTCATGTCACGAGCTGGATTGAGCTGGGCTAAACGTACGCTTCCAAGAATTCCGGCCATTTGCGAGTCCGGAGTGATTGATGATACGGCCAAACGTGCTAGCTTCATGCGAGAAATTTGGGCTTCAAAGCATGCGACGGAAAGGCATTTGCGCTGAGGATGTGAAGCACTCCCAGTGTCGTATTGTGACGTTAATTCAATGAACAAATATTTAACCCACTGCTGGTGCCCGCCTAACTTTTCCTTTCCCGACGACAATGCGAGTTAATTTAAAATCACAAAACAGCACTGCAAAGTTTACCAAGTAAACAGGAGAAGCTTTTCATGTGTTTCGACATGGAGCATCGTTGTGTGGTTGTATTCGATTTATCGTGGGAGATATGTTTCATGAAATGTTTCTTTATTTTTCTTTAGAAGTGCTTTAAAATGCATTGGTTGTGAAATGAAACAAATATTTTGAACTTTTTCTACTTTCACTCGTTTTTATTCATTGGTCCACCCGAATCGGCTTCTCTAGCAATGGAAAATTAAACCGATAATTGTGAACATTTCTTTTTGTACGATGAAATATGTTCTTCGATCGCGCGCCAAAGATGTGCCGAAGCGAGAGGCTGTTGCGGTTTATTTACAACCTTCATTCGTTCTGAGGTAAGTAGAGTGGCCCACTCCAACCTTCAAGCAATGGTTGCCAAATTGACTTTCTCAATTAGGTAAATTAAGACCTTCGCCTGGCACCGACGGACAACACCAAAGGACAGTGAAGGTTTTGCACTTTTCTACCGCTTCATTTATCTCTTCGATACCGAAGTCTGCATCAATTTGATGGGCACTGCTGATGGGTTCTGGTGTTCGGGTGCGGTGGCTCGTTTTCTTTTCGGACCATTTTCATTGCGGTTTTGGGTTCTTTGGTTTCACCCCTGCCACACCATACCGCGTCGACACCAAACGGGCGAAACGTTGGGCGATTACATTTTAAGTGCCATGGTTTCGAAGCAATGAATTACACGTCATTAGACTTTCAGCTGGACGCACCGGAAGCTGCTGGCGTCGGGGAAGACCGGGGTGTGGACCGCGAAAAGCAGAAGTATCTTGCGAGACCATCAAATCACGCCGTTCTGCCATCCGTGTTCGGAAACGATCGCAATTGAGTGGTAGGCGAACTGTGTCGGTGTAATTCTTTGTCCGTGAGGGGTTTTTTTTTCGCTGCTGCTCCATCCTTAAAAAGACACCAATGTTTTTTTTCCACGTTTCCCCATCTTAACAAAGCTGCTTTTCATCACATTCCCGGTTTGCTCGGACGGTTTTTTTCTTTCTTAAAAATTGGCCCAACATAAAACAAAAGGCAAGTGAAAAGCTCGACGCGCAATAAGTGGTGTTAAAAACCGAAACACATCAGCGGAGCGAGAAAATTAAATGGAAGAACTCATTTAGCTGTGGACGAAATTGAGCAAAAATAAATTCATTATTGTTGCCTAGCTGGGACAACGGGGCCGGGGGGTCCGCTATTCCCGTAATTCATTATCGTCCATCTGGTGCGGCCATCTTCGTACGGCGACGGGATGTCCGATTTGCCGCACTGTGCCGGCCACCCAGCACCCAGGCTAATGCAATCGAAGGCGAAGCGCGAGCACATAATCGTCTGCGTGTTCTGTCTCCTTCCGAGAACGGTGTCCCATTATAGCCAGCATCCCGGGGATTGGATGAAAATGAAGAAGCACCCAGCAGAAAACCACCCAGGAAAAGGGCAGTAAATAGCAATTTGTCATTGGCACAGTTTCTTCTGCAGTAGGGATTTTTTTTTGGTTTGGTTTTTTGTTAAGCACTGTTTGTCACCGCGTTTGTTTATTTTTTTTTCTTTCTGTTGTCCCGTGCCCGAAAGTCATTGTTCTTAAAGTGCGCTAGCATTGATTGGGGGAGTTGAGAAAAGGTGAATAGTAAGAAGGATAATGTCTCTCAAACGGATGGACAGCCTGGAAGAAAGACACAGCGTGACACACGTACCTTACGTGATCGCTAGTAAACGAAGCAAATGGATGGCAATGAGCGCTACGCACCTGTTTTTTGATGTCTCAGCAGCAGCTGTCTGTGCTGTCTGGTCCTTCGTAGATGATGCTCGTTTTTAAACACCTTCATTTGCATTATTTCCCACGTTGATGGATGGGATTGAAAATGAAGGTTGCGAAATGAAAGTGTTGCAGAAATTGTAAAATAAAAAATGTGTTCTAGATGTACTTTTTTCAAACAAAATTATCTCCGTCGAAAAGGCCAGATTAATTTGTTATAGAATTTATTACCATCGAGATACATTTTAAGATTAATGTTCTTTTAATTTGTAGTGTAAAATATTATTAACTAGATTCGCTGTAAAAAAGGTTTAAGCGTAAATGGAAATTTATCTAAATGTAATGATAGATCTAAATATCTAAAACTTCTAACATTGATCTCGGCGTAAATTAAATCTTACACATTTCCACTATCATTCTGTATCATTTGGTAAATGGCTCATTAGAAAATTTTGAAGTTTTAATACATTACTATAGAGTTTGTAACCCTTCAATGGCCGAGTTTCAATAGCTACATTTCTCAAAACTTCATTTGGTCCTGACTCAGTTATGACTATAATAATGTAAATAAAATTATTTAGTATTAGTATTAAGAATAATTATTTCACATCAATAATTCTTTTAATTCTAACAACAATTGATGGAAATTAAAATCAAAACATACTTGTTCTGTACAACGTTTTACGCACGTTTTCGATCACACACAGTTCCGGTACAACGATTATATCGTTAATTTATTAATTTATTTTCCTAGAAACATTTCAAGCTAAGTTGTTTAAGCATTAAATTAAACCTTTTCTCATGTTTTACATTTTGAAATCGAACCAAATCCATTCGTAATATGTTTGAGTCATTCAAAGAAAAGGGTTCATTGTTTGTATTTTAAAAATAAAAATTACAGGGTTTGCTAACCATTAAATTCAAAACCAAAAATTAACCATGGAGACGCCTAGTCTGCATGTGTTTGTTTCAAACGAAACAATCAAAAACATAAGCAAAATATGTTTATGAACAAAAATGTAACGGTTAAAAATATCGAAATTAAAATCTTGAGAAACCAGATTCGATAAGACCTTACATTTATCTTAGCTAATCTTTTCGTTTGAATTTCCATGTATCCTGAAAAGATGAGTTTTATTTATATCAACAATAATGCACGATGCAGCAATTTTTTAAATTCTGTTATGTAACTAGCTTATGAAAAACTAGTATAAATGCATAACTTATACCGAACAGGTAAAACAGTGTCTATTCCTGACCTACTGAACGTTTTCCAAGTGTCCATTTTACAGCTCCCTCAGAAAGCAATCTCACTCTTAACTGTTCCCATTTTCTACGTCCCGCCGATCATCATCCGTATCCATTAGCCGCAGGAAAAAGTAACCTTCCTTGACTGCTTACTGACACAAAATCCCACAAATAAACTAGAAAGGTCAAGAAACAAGGGGGAAAAACCGCTGGAGGTGAGTTTATGAGCCTGTTTAGGTGGGGTAATTTTTCGGTGGAAGTACTTAATGTGAGTCAATAACGGCAATCGGATTACTACAGCCAGTTACTGCTACTTGAACTTCCCACCTTTTATCCTACCGGTAGGGGTTTTGATTTTGAAAAGGGGTTAATTCATGACGCGAGCTTCAAATTAATGACACCGATTAGGCTGGTCAGCGATGTTACGAGATAAATGTTGTATTTTCCTTAATGCTGGAGGTTGAATTCGTGTCGCACGCCGGGATTACGAAGCATGAAACAATTTACGTAACTTTTGCAAAGCAAACGGTTTAAGGGAATTTATCATATTCCATACCACATTTTCCATAACTTGCTATAGGCCAGATTTTTTTTTATATTACTTTAACTTTATTATAACTTTATTATAAAACGATTTCCTCAACAATTTTTTAAAAATATCTATTTTCTCGGAAAAAGATCGCAGCACATTTCCTGCTTTAAGTGAACGCAATGAATGAAAATTTTACTTCCCCAAACTAACCGGACGGCCGTATTTGTTTTGCTTGTCTCAGTCGCTCAGCTAATCAATACCACCGTCACCGTGTTGGTGTGGAAACATTTGCCTTTCGCTACACCGGTTTTTGTGTCGGTATACCGGTGATCCATCCAAAATCCATGCAAATTACCCCCAGCTATCGTTATGGTTGATCGTCCGCCCTCAACTACCTACCACCATCAACAACCGCAACACAAGAAATCATCATTTCTTTGAATAAAATGGATACAAATGGCAAAACCCGGTGAACAAAAAAAAGAAAAAAGAACTCACACACACAGGCCAAATCAAAAGAAAATCAATGGTCCGGCTGCGTAGGGTTTTTGCAATGAGTCCTGCGGTGGTAGTACTGAACATCGCTTCGCTCACCAAGAAACCGGCACGGATACACTAGCATTGGCTAGTTGTAAACGTTCCAGTTGTAGATTTCGCAATCCGATAGTCTAAAGCTTGCGGTGTAGTCCTGCCGCTGCGCGTTTGCCAAGACGTTTTTGTACGCTGGATAGGAACATTCACGCCGGTCGATTCTTACCTTGAAACGTCACGAAAGGAAAGAAAATCGACGAAATCGTGAAAGTATAATTACACCTCCCCCTTTCCTCTTACACCTGCAACTTTCTCTCCCTCAGAAAGGGTAGGCAAACCTAAAGTTAATGGTCTTTTATGAATCCACCGACACTGTTAAAGCATTCAAGGGCTTTCGGTACGTAGTAGTAGTAGTAGTAGTACTAGCAATGTTACTACTAAGTTACAGTAGTTTCCCCGAGCTTAAATCCAATTTTCCTTTCGTCCATGTACAAATATAAATTGTATTTTCTTTTCGTACATTCGGCTTCGTCCTGTTAAGGGTAGGTGGTTACTAGCCAGAAACTTAAGTAAAACGTTGAAATCAGATATGCTACAGCACATCGTTTACTATGGAAACGAGCAGCAGGTTTTACAACAATTCGAACAGAAATTATTGTATATGAAAAATTGAAGAATTATTATTAATAGAAATTAATAATTTGAATCATTCTTCGTTGAAATGCTTACCCCTTCATATGATTTTCATTTATTCATTAAAATTTACTAAGCGAATATTCGTGACTGTTTTTGACAAATCTTTTTATTAATAACGATTAAATTGTCCAAGCTGAAAAATAAAAGTAGTTAAAAGAATTACTTGAAATTTACAAATTTGGTGGTTTTAATGTCAAAATGTTCTCAATACTAATCTATGTATGTACGATCGCATTAATTTATAATGACTCTTAAACATAGCAAATTTTTCAATATTCTAAGTCAATTATTTGTTTGAAAAAAATGTTACCTTACCCAAAAAGATCTTTTTCAACATTGAAAGATTATATTAACAGTAGAAAAAATGAAATGAAATGAAAATGAGCTATACAGTTGTTCTTCTTAACCGCAAGCAAGAACCACACCAACACGATACCCACCCATCACCCTCGCTGCTCATAAATATGGCTTGTAAATAATTTATTATCGGCCGATAATTGCCTTCCCGCCTGTGGTGGGAAAATCAAGACATGGCACCCGAACCCGAAACATGCGGCTCGCGCGCGCGTGTGTGTGTGTGGAGTGAAAAATGATTCCATCATATGTCCTTTAGGGTCTTGTTTTTTTTTTGGGTAACGGTCTAAACCAAACTCCGTTCCGTACGTCACACAACCGACAGAGGCAACCGACCGTCGATTTAGCACCAGTTGAAGGTCAATTCGTTATTTTATTTTATTTCATTTTTATTTCGTTATGCAGATAGCTTCCCATTCCAGCGGGTCAAAGGTATGTTACCGTCACAAACTGGACCAACCGGGGGCAATGTATAACATTGGAACTGGTTGAACTGGCCCATTGAGCAGGAACACCCGATTGCTCTCGTTCTTTCGTGATGTAGCTTTCTATTCGGTCACCGGTGATTGTGATCCTTAATTTTGCACGCTCGTAACTTAATGTTGATGGGGCACACGGAAAAGAGAAATAAAGAGGTTGGGGAAGCGTTATGAATTTTTGGGAGCAAAAAGGATATAAATATCATTTTTCATTCTGCCATCGGCTGGAGGAAAGGAGTTTGATTAAGTGAGTTGGTGTTTTATTTTCCTTTTTTTTCGCTCGAACGTGTGAGTGAGATTTGGAACCGGTTCGAAGAATGGCAGCAAATGTAGATTCATACAGTTGTGCCATTTTTTTGTTATTTGTTTGAATCTTTATAAATTTCAAATGACACGCCTGTTGAGTTTGCTAAACTAGGCTGCATGACATGAGATATTTGAATAAAGCTTTTGTGGGATATTCATCAAGGTAGGACTGAAAACGATTATTGCGAAACATTTATATTCGATACAATGAATGATACAATTATTGAATAATATGATATCAATGCGTTTAAATTACGTTACATTTGTGTGTATTATAGTAGCAGTGTGTGATTTAGCAGCCAAAAATCTGTACAAATACTACTACACATTAAAATATTGGTTCATATTATTTTAACATAACATTCATGTAAAAACGAACTCACTTGCATGGTATTAAAACATAAAAATAACTTGATAGTCACTTGATGTCTTCTTCTTCTTCTTTCTTGGCTTAACGAACTTTAAGCCGGCCATTTCTGCCTTACTTGACCTATTTTTAGCGTGTACCCTGGTAGTCAGTCCTTGCTACGGGGTGACACAGTCCAGATGGGATTTGATAGCCGGTCCTGTCGTGTGGAATTTTGACACATACACTATCAGGAAGTTCCCTGCCAGCCACTTGATATAGTTACTTCAAATTCAAGTCAGTACTTTCGAACAAGTATTTCTATTTAAATGATTATTTTTATAAGCAATGCATGAATTAATTTTTGGTATCGTCTAGCTGACATAAGTTCACCAGAGTTTATAACAAATACCCATGCGTTTCTTTATAATAACTAGGATTCGTTTTAGATAGAGCAGTTTTCATACTTTATCGAGAGGCTTGAAGTTTCCAACCGTTCTTGATTTATGTATTATTTATTCTGAAAATATATAACAGTACAGGCAATAAAATACAATAAAAGGATACAGCCGCATGAAACGATATCGTCGTTTGACCATTGACAAATGTGGAGATCAGCACTGAAGGGGGTTGAAGTTGAAATTGAAGCAACAATACATTCATATCCAAATCAAACATTTTTGTAGTAAATTTCAGATTTTAGACAGATTTCAGAATTAAATTTAATAGCAAGTTAAGAATAACGCTCATCACCACATGAGCCTAAGTCGGATCACTGTGACAGAAATCGACATAATGGTCGCGGGAAAAAACGGAACAAATAAGAGCGAAAAGCGCGATTTCGGACCTCACTCTTGGAAAAACGTCTGGGAAAGGTGGCCAATTTGTGGCTTCTGTGAAAATATTCAAACTGATTCAAAGAATTACTCTTAAATATCAATTTTGATTTGAAAATGAACTCAAGTAAGTTCTAACACTTTTCAATATCGACTTATGTTCTGCAAGTCTCACAAAGAACAACATTCGCATTCGACACTTTTCTACAACCATTTTCTACGCCCACTAGTGCCGGAAAAAAAGGATGTATAAATGGTGGTGGTAGTAAATATTGTTTCTTTTACACCTAAGTTTCCTGTAGAGGATTGCATGCAAAACTTATGCGAATTTCCCAGCGGCCACGAAAGAAGTTGAAAAGCATGCAGAGTTATCCGCGACCTGAACCATGCCCAATTTTATGCTTGAGATCGTAGAAAGGCTATATAAATTGGGGACAAGATGTGGTGCAGAAAAAAAGGACACCATGATAGATGGATGGTCCGGATGCTGAGTGAGTCTTCTTTGGAAAACCGCGACGGTAGAGCTGGCAAATGGGAATGGTTTATAAATTATTCAAAATATTTTATTGAATCGAGTTGAGTGTTGAGGATTGCTGAACCTTCAGTTGATATTACCGTGTAGCTATGCTTTTTACGTTGCATGCAGGTATTGAATATGCATCTTGGTCGGTATTTTGGTGTGCCAAAGTAATTGAAATGGAATGTACAAAAGTATTTAATAAAACGATTTTTAAACCATACAAAGTTCACTAGTATTGAGAGCTACCTGCAACGGATACCGGAATATTAGAAGCAAAGTGGATAAAATAAGCCAAGCTGCTCCCTTTTTTATCGAACACTCCCCGTCACAAAACCTTCCTCAATGCGTGACAGCTTGCGGACGAGAAGTGCTTTTAATAGGAATTAAATTTTCATTTTCCACCACCTGTGCCAAGGTTCCGGTAAACCACAAAAATCCCAATCCCAAAAACCGACTACGTCCCCGCCGTCTCGATTTAGGTAACGGTTCTCATAAAAATTCATTGACACTTTTGGGTTTTTGGGATAGAAAAAAAAGGTAAAACGACAAGAATAATATCGAACGGGAGTAAAGAAAAGGAACCAAACAAAAAAACGAACTAGCCACGGGTAAAGACACCAGACTTCGTTTACAAAAATGCTGCTGGATAACGAATGAGTTGCAAGCGATGGGAATGATTTCGGCAGGGATAAAAATAGAAGAAGGAAAAAAACATGATTCACTCACAGTTCAAATAAGGCTTCATTTAATCCATCCACCTTCCGAATTTTGTTTCTTTACACAACAGGACCTTTCTCTTTAGTGCGGTTCGATTTTTTTCAGCTTTTCTCCGAAACAAACTTCGAAGAAATCAATGAAGAATTACAACAACAAAAACCGCTCCAACGCAAGTTTAATGACTGCTTAAGACGTGGGAAATTCATTCAACAACAAAACTGGCCCACTGTTTCAGCTCGATCAGTGGCTATAATTTCTGTTTTTCCTGCATTCATTTACGCTCATTCTCTGCTGTCTTTTCCTTTTTACAGTTGCCTGCAGCACGGTTACCGTAACGAAATGTCAGGCCGCCCTCCGGACGCTGCAGGCGTTTCCATTTTTCCGGCCCACCTGTCTGTGCAAGGAACCGGGCATGGATCCGGACTGTAATTATTTTCGGGACTTCCTGTTCGATCATCCTTGCGGTTTCGTCTCGAAAAAAGGTAAGCTAAACCTGTATGCCGTCGAGATTTTGCTGCGCAAGTTTTTTTTATATACATTACAGCTTCAGGGTGAAAGTTGTTCATCGAAAAGGTAAAACTTTGTTATTGTTGTTGTGGATGTTTTAAGCGTACCGCCTAAATGATTTCCTAATAAGTGGTAGGATTTTCGTATGAAACTGTATATTGAAAAAGATAAAGTAAGCAAGTGTTTATTACAAAACGGTTTTGTTTGAGAACAAATTTTCAATTATGAACTACGGATTCATCATTAATAATGACTTATTACGCATTGATACATTTTTTCTACACATAAGTTGTATGTTTAAATGTGATAATATAATGCTAAGGAACTCGAAAAAAATGTTTATTTTTTACGGATACTGGCTGAAAGTTCTTAGTAAATCAAGGTGAACAGGAAAAGTTCCTGGAAATTATGACAAAGCATAAGTGATGAATATTTCAAGTCAATCGGTTTTCAGGTCTCCGAGAAATTTCTGTTGTGAGCAAAACACGTTTGAACTTTGAAGATATTCTTTTTGGCGTGGGTTTTATACGTGTGTCGGTGTTTTATATGCAATTTTTCCTGTTATTGCTTATACCTTCAGTTCCGAGAATATATGCAATCAAAAATCAAATCTTTTCAAGCGTGATGCCATCCTAAATCCCCCTTTCAGTTATTATTGAACAAACTTTGGTTAAACATTATTGGAATATAGAGGCACATTAAACAACGCTTATGATTGAATTAATGTGTCCTCAATAATATTATGCATTTCAAATTAAAAGATTTATTATTTTATTCATTTAACATAGTACTTGTCCGTCTCCATGGGTCCTACAAGTCCCAAAATAACTTAACTGCTAATCTGCCTCTGGGCTTTGCCTAAATTACGTGTCGCTGTGTGGAAGTCAATTTGCGAGTAGAACGCACTAAAAATACGGTTTGTTGCTGATATAAGCTCTATAGTCGCAATTTATCGTGTTATGCCTCACTATACATAACATGTATGCCTCACTTTATATAACATTTTGTCTTAATGAGGTTGAAAGTTTTTTTTTGTAACAATTAAGGCCCAATGCTTTTCTTTGAACGGTCAGTGTACAGATACCATACACCAAAATAAAACTGACTAAACTGGTGTATAAAGATGTAATACATAAAGGATCACGCAACTTGATTGTCACGTTAGGACTACACCTAAAATCCTGTTGCCACTGCTTCTGATCTCTTCAATGTGTTTTGTGAAAGTCGCTGAAGAACTGATTTGAACCGAGTCCAACCCTATCACATTGTACAACTTCAAGTTTTAACTCATTGAACCGATCGAACATATTTAGTTGAAGCTCGTAATGAATGCACCAGTAAATTAAAACCTCGAATCTACCTATTGCCACTTGATATTTTGTCGTTGATAACGCTGTTGCCCTGGTAATTCTGAGATAAAAAAAACAACTATTTCTTCAATTGTTTTTGCGGTTTAGTTTCCAAGAGTCATTCTTCGATTCGCATCGGACCAGAAAGTAACAAGTGCTATCGATGAAAGGAAGGAAATAAACGATTCAATGCACGTATTGAAGATTTTCTGTAACTCCAAACACTCCAACCAACAACTACCATTCTACCTTTTTGATGTACCTATTCTTGAAACAGTCTTCTATGGAGCTTACTTTAAACCACTTGCCCAACATTACTCTTCCAACTGTTAATTTCCATTGTACGGTTTTTCGAATGCCTCAACAATACACAACAGAAGAAAAAAAATGTTTTGTGGCCTGTTTCGACTACCTCATTAAGTGAATGAAAATGTTCCCAGCACAAAACACGGCACTCGATGCGCGTGGTTGCGTTTGCTGTTTTATGCCTTGCTTGAAAATAGTTCTAGCAGCTACTCCTCGAGCCATGGTCTTACCGGAGTACAAACATCAAAGCGTCACTAACGGAGAGTGTGGTTCAACTCACAGCATTACTGCACTATCATAGTTCAGCGACAGTAGTCGGTAATTTTCGAAGCTCTAATTAGCTTCTTGATACATCCAGGCTGCGCTTGACGAAACTTTCCCCTGGTGAGATGCATCTGGAAGTTATGCGAAAGTATCGTTTGACAGCGGTACAATGTTTTTAAAGAAACTGCTTGAAACAAAATAAGATTAAAACAAATATTAAGAACAAACGTAATATTGCTTTCTAAACAAAGTTTGAAGTATTTAAAGTATGATTAAAGATTTTTTTAAATGGGTCATATTTAATAAAACAAAAACCATTTTAAGCCACTGGAAAAGTTGAAATGTTTTTCAATTTATTATTCAATCTTTAACACAATTTAAACCAACCAAAAAGGTACATTAAATAAACTTCCGGTCAAATTTTGAGCTCCTTACAGCTTCAATGCTAAATAACTCACTGTATTTTGTTCACAAATATTTGCACAGTTTCGCTGGGATAGAATCACTTCACTAGAACCATGTAATTATAGCTGCCAGTGCTGGTAGCAAGCGGAATCGAGAGGTGAATATCGGAGAGCAAGCTTTAAAATTATTTATCCAAGCAAAAATAAAAAAACGAATACAAAAAAATAATCCTTCCTACGGTACCGGTGCGGCAAAGCTTTTGCAATGCGCTTGCCCTTCCCGAAATCCCAATCCCGAGCGCCGGATGTACAGGTAACATATAATTTCCTCTCCCGCTTGTGTCTTTCCGTCATTCCATGTCCACCACCACCTTACCCCACCACAAACCCGGGTGTGGTTAGGGTAGCAGCCAGCACAAGCACGAAAAATGGATTCCCAGCAGCAAAAATTTATTTATGAGCACACAAAAGTTCACCGTTTGGTCTCGTCTCCCGATACGTTCCCGGGACCGAGAAAAACTCTTTCGTGCGCTTTCGGGTCGTCTCAGAAGCTGACTGACGAGCTGACTGAACATGACAGCGTATTATGGCTTTGACGATGGTCTTCAAATAAAGCAAAGGAAAGAACGGATGGGTATTGAAAGGGAGTTAGGTACAAAAAGAAGTAAAAACGGCTAGCAAATAGCAACAGAAAGAGAGCAGGTAACGACATGAAGGAACCTCGAAACATTCTTACACCCATCGCCCCAATTCCGAACCCTTTTTCCCATCCTCCCCTATTTTCTGTTTCAACGATTCCAAACAGCTCTCAGGATGAATTGAGCTGCGTATTCGACCGGTTTGGTTCAGAATATCTTTCGATACGATCGCTAAACAAAATTACACAGCTTTACAAGGATCTTTCCGGATCAACAGAGTGGCGCGAAAAAGTGAGCAAAAAAAACGCATCACACACACACAGACAGGGTACATGGCTCGGATACACGAAAAAGTCTGCTGTGATGGTATGATAAGAAACGAAAATTTCATAACTGTACATGTCGCTTCGTTCTGGGCTTCCGATCAGGTGGGTAAAGTTGCATCCCGATATGACAACTTCATTTAAAGGTAACGGAGAGAAAAAAGCTTCCAACACGAAAGGTTTTTTTTTCGTTCACTGCGTTTTTCTAAGCCATAGCTGACTAAAGTTTAGAACATCTCCACACATTGCTACACTTACACAATTAAGTTTTGGGCAAAAAGAAAACGAACGAAAGAAAACATTTCTTGTTCTTTGATGGAGCAGCGTTACTTTTCGGAATGCAACCACATGAGAAAAAAAACCAGCGAAAGTTTTAATAAAGTAAAGTAATTTCAATTGGAGATTTTTTGTGGTTGTCTTCTTTTAAGTTATAATATAACTTTAACAAAGACAGCAGCCACGTGTAAATAAACTCCCAAAGCCTTGTTAAAGCTTTCAGGCGAATATTTTAAAATGGATCATTTTAAGCAGTTTCAAGCGAATTTGTTCAATTCCATTACATGTATTGATGAATGTAAATACATTCTAAAATCGTTACTACTTTCGATGGAGTTTCTGCAAAGCACATAATTTGCACCTAAAATGTGTTCCACTACAAAGCTTTAAGAGATCTAACAAAATGAAAGCTTCCTCGTGGAGCTCATGTGTTTATAAGGAAAGAACCATCTTCGCACTATGTTTTGTCTTCAATTTATTACACTCCCGTGCAGAAAATTGGCACACACACCGGCACGACAAGTGGGAAAATTCAAATCACGTTCCCTTCTGCATGAACTGATATAGCTAAGCCTGCCTTTCAAGTACAACGCACACAAAAGGGGTTCGAAGTATAGCCACGTTTTTTATATATTTGAACAAAACACTAAGGTAGACAATGCACACGCAAAAAAAATCCATAACGCCACAAAGAAACGAATTTCTCAAGACATTTCTACCAAAGAAATATCAAATATGTTCCCGCTTCTATGTGACGTTGGGGGGAAATAAAAATAATTAGCGAAACATGTCGGTTCGATTTCAAACCAACGGAAAAATGTGACCCTTTTGAAGCACTTTAAACAAAATCCACTACACACTGGTACACCGCCGCTCGCCACAATGTGTCAATGAGCTCCTGTTTATTGCATCGCGCAGTAGGGCGCAGTAGCATCGCGCAGTAGGGCGCACTCACATGTGCTCACGGCTACATTAGTGTCACCCGGTACGTGTCGAGGGTTCGATACACTTCCGGCATACCCGTCGACGGGTCACGATGGTTTCAGTTTTTCATTCGAAAAAGTCCAGTCACGGGTACGAAACGCATCGGGAGTTGGCGAGTTGGTCCGGGTTTGGCACCGGCACGTACGGAGCGTTTGTTAAGAGTGGCGCAAAAGCTTTTATTGCTTGCGCTTCAATCGTGCTTCCGGGGTGCCACCGTACGATGGCAATCCGCATTTAACTTTGCACTAAGAAAGTGCAATTTTATGGTGGATCATTACAGTGGGCTGCTGCATGCAATGAGGTATAACGCTGTTAGGCGTGTGCAAGTTTCGTTTCACATCAAAACTTATTTTCTTATGAAATAATTTCGTTGCACTTGTGCAGAATATGTAATTAGCGTAGTTCGCAAAGTATATGTCCACTCGGTCAAAGTGATCGAGTGTTAAAATGAATGTAATCCTAATTTATCAAGCGATATGAAACTAAACCACCGTAGAAACCGAATAAATAGTTCCACTCAGTGTAAAACCAATTTCCAAACTATACTGCCTCGTTGCAGCTTATGTTACTCGGATCACGGATTTCATCTAAAAGTCATATCGTTCCTTCATCATTCGTTCTTGTGCAGCAGCAGAACGAAGGACAAAACGTCATCCAAAAGACGATCCGGCGCCCGGTACACTACGCTGGCTTTTGTTTCAGATCGGTGCATGCGGAAACGGATCCTTTCCCCTCGTTTGGTACATATGCCAGATCCTTTTGTATCTCTTTGCGTGATGTGGCACTTATTGTTATTTTACTGCTCTGCTGCGCCATCTTACTGTAAAAAACGCAAAAGACTCTCCCTGCACGTCCGTGCGCTCGTGTTTAATCGAGCTTAAGAAGATTTTGCTTTCGTTATGTGATTACTTTTATGTTTCTATTATCGTTCCCACCCACCGCACCCCAAAAACCCTCCAAACCATCAACTTTCGTCATCGTGAAGTGTCTCGAAGCGATAGCTATTATCAAGCGAAATCTGAAGCCTCTTTAGTGATGGCTTTGTTCTGGATTGGATTTTTTTTTGTGTATGTGCTTCATTGTGCCAGGGCGATTTCCGTTTCTTTTCAATGGAAGGCCAATGATGACCGTTTGTGTTGGGTGTGTTTGGGTTTGTTTTTATCCTCACCCACCTCCCACTGGTCGCTTTACCGTGACCGGGCATTTCATACCGACCACATATAGTGATCGTAAAATAAAAAAATACGAATGAAACACTACCGAAGAGATTCTTCTAAGAATGCCCCACATCCCGACCCAACATAAAAAGGATAACCGTTTTCTTTACATTTTTTTTCGTTATTGCAAGAATAAAAAGAGTGAAAGGACCGGTAAACATCACAACCGGGTACCGGATGACGGCGACTAGTGAACAGATTGCATAGTAAATTACTTCAAGCAGAAATTTATTGCAAATAACAGCTGCCTGGGTTGCAGTGTCTCGTAGCGAATAATAAAACCGTACAGTGGAATGTGAAGACAAAAAAAAGATCCGCTTTTTTCCGTACTTCAGGATGTTTGCATTTTGTACAGGTAAGCAGCCCAGGCAGTGCAGCAGCGTCGGAAAGCGAACCTGATTCTTTTGTGCTTGTGACCTGCCGGCACGGCCCAGAATGTAGGAAAAATTTTGTACCCAAGAGCCGGAAGTGCAGTTTTCGATTCCTTCCTGTAATTCCTGCCGCATTTCTTCCATTTCGATTGTGCAAATGGGAGCAAAAAAAAGCTCCACACGACAATGCTGAAACCGCACACACACACCTTTCACCCATTGATGGTTTTGGCGACAGAGTGTGGGGGTAAGATTTTATTGTTTGAAAATAATCGAGCACAAAGCGCCGTGGACGAGTAAGCGAAGAATACGCTATCCGGTTGTCGGGGTTTTGATCATGTTTGCTATTTCTGTATGTTTCCTTTGCTCGGAAATAGAAGAAAATAATACTAGGAATTGGGTTTCAACGTAGGAATCTAGAAATGCCTAGAGATTTTAATTGTGTTACGTTTATTGGTACATTTAAACACAATTCTTTCGATGTTTAATACACTTTTATCACTTTATGTAGCCACACCGGTACTTATTGCTGTTATTCTCAACCAGGATTTATGGGGTTTCAACGTTTCAGTTAACATCTTTCAAAGACCAATAAAAAAATTAAAAATTAAAGTTGCATTAAATATTAACTAAATTGCCATTTTGAGATCATTTTAAAATTTTTGCTCTATTTTTTCTAATTTAGATTGCACTTTGTTTGTCAAACATGATGAACAATATCATAGCATAAATATTGAAGACCAGTTTCTTACATCTTTTAAGGTTTATGGAAGACAGCTTCTATTTGTTTGAAGAGGATTTATTGTGATGATAAATTTTCCTAAATGTAAATACTAGGACTTTCATTGCTTGCTTACGTGACTTAGCTCCTTTTGACATTGAACGACTCTTTCCGACAAATGTTAAAAAATATTATTTTTCTGCTGTGTTCAATTCATCAAATATATCAATACGGCCATGCCGTTCTACATGTTTTTTAAACAAACTAATCAAATACATTCATTTTTCATGTTCGAAATGGAGACGCCTGGTCGTTTCTAAGAAATTTTCTATAGCTACTTCGCAACTTCACTAGGTAGATTTGTAACAACAACAAAATATTTATTTGTTTACAAAACAGTTCCTTTTGTAATTTTCATCATAACAATTCAAGGTTTTAGCCAAGAAGTCCTCATCCTCCAGATATGAATTAGTCCGGATATGATTTGAACACCGTGCTAGGTATATTAGGGTGTGATTCATGTTTAATTTAACCTACTACCAATAAGAATCAAAAACTAAAAATGAGGCAGTATGCAAAGTATACAACGTAATGAAAATCGAAGAAACATCATGCAAACAGTCATAGTAAACAAACTATCAATCGAACCATTTAGAATATATTTAGAAATATATTTAGAATATATTTAGAATAATTTTATGATTTGAAGTTGGAAAAAAAACTAAATATTTTAAGAACATGTCTGTTCTACCACAATACTGATGTACCACAATAAAAACATCCTACATGATTTTATTTCGGTACCAAAAATCGACTCTCGACGGCTCATTGTTGCAGAAACTGGGGTCATATTTATTTAACCCTTATCTGACCACACTTCATTGCGCTGCATCGCTTGTGCCAATAGTATAAAAAAGATGAAAAATATTCACCACATACACATACTCATATATATACACACACTACACTGTTTGGTGTGCTTCAAGTGTTTCGATTCATCGTAACCGTGTCATGCATCTGGACCGTCAGAACAGCACATACTGCACATGCAGCACTAGACAAACGCGTCATGCCAAACAAATCCAGCGGAAACCTGTGCTGCACCGGGACGGATGCACTCGAGGCACTCGGATAGTGGGCTCCGAAGCAACATTTGCCAAAAGAGATTGGCACTTATGCCTTTGAACCGGCAGCCGCACTACCGACTGCTAAACATCTTTAATATCAATAGAACTTCTCAAACGATCGAGCAACGTCTCAAGCTATCGTCTCTATTCTGGTAGCGTCAGACAAGACAATTTTACTGCAAAACCGTTCACTCCCCGTAGGCGCTGCCACTGCGCCGTCCGATCGATTGTTCGTTGGTCGTTAAATTGAACCTCATCCCATGGCTCGGGCGCTGCTTTGCTGGAAGCTTGGCAAAACCGAAAACATGTGTTAGTCGACCGGTTTCAAGCGCACCCGGACAAACCCCGATGGCAAACATTATGCAAATCAGAATTCAATGCCCCCGTGCCCGTGGGAGCTCTTCGGGGGAAGGCTCTTTGGGGTTCTTTTAGCCATCGTTTTTGTTTCCCTGCGCTGTTGAGCGAACTGTTCCCCATGTAGCAAACAAACCAGACACCTTGCCGATCGTGAAGGAGAAAGATTCGCCTGTTCTGGGTTCGTGATGATCACATGTATGTTTGAGTGGTTTTGAGCATATGCAAACATCTCGTAGCTGGTAGCCAGATAAAACCAACAGCATCAAGAAGAAAAACATCATATGCGAAACGAAAGAATGTTTAAGAACGAACTATACTTTAACCATCTCCTCAGAATCACATTCTTGAGGAATGCTTGAAATAGATTGAATTAGTCGCAATATTGTTATCTGCAATAAAACAATTACTAATATAAAACTTTTTTTCTCTTTCTCCCTCTATTTCTCTCCCCGTTTTTTTTTCTCTCTTTCGACATTATTTATTTACAGAAAAAGATCCTTACCCGGTGGATGCATTACCGACGTGCAATCATGCACTATCCGTGTGCCAGCAGGAGCGAAAGTGTATAAAATTATTTGAAGATTTTAAGCTACACTGTAAAGTGCGGGAAAATAAATGCCGCATGGAAGATAGGTATGACAAATGTGTGCAAAGGTAGAAACGTTGGCACGAACCCATTCACTACACGGAATGCTACGGTTCTGGAAATGGTACAAGGGAAACACTAGTTGTATTATTTCAAAACATCATTTAATGATTTGTTGGTTTATCTTTTTTGAGGAAGTTTTAATTAAACTTTGACGATCAAATATCCTTTAAGTCTTATAACAAAGCAAAATAAAGCTAAAGTAAGCTAACATCTAACGCTTCTAGAAAATTAGAAACAAATTAGTAATTACGTTCATAAAGTCATTTCCCCGAGTTACACGATTAATTTCTCAATTTATTTCTTTCCGACACAGATAATCAAAATTTCTAATATAGAATGGGTTTTAAAAAAAATATGAAAGCCAACACGAAACTCTTGTCATCAAAGCTTTACACTTTTTAGGATTTCTTTGTTGAGCCTTTGGGTTTTGTGACCAACAAATTTGTTAACCCATTTTGCTTAAAATCATTATACTGTACAAAAGTTCGTTGCGAGTTTGCAAGTATTAATTGGTCACAGCTAAAGCAAAGAAGTAAGACTGCTCAGTGTTTGAACAAACTTGCGGAATTCGGATGCTGAATTTTCTTTCTAATAGTTACCGTACGATTGGCGGGATTTTTAAGCGAAGAAGAGGGATTTTTTTATTTGTTTTTCCTTTTATAACCTTTTCTCTGAGTGCCCACCGAGTGCCACCGCCACTCACAATACGACAGTTGCTGAAACTTGACGAAACCAGCAAACTGTCGGTTTATACCACTATTGTGATTCTTGTGTGAACAGTGTTTATTTCTTCATAAGTTGATTACTGGTTCAACAGACGTCTCGCCTCTCCGGTCAAAGGCTAACTACACAGCTTCTGAAAAAATATTCAGGCCAAGGAGTTTCTTCAGGATAGAGTTTAGATCTGCAGCCTTCTGCACCAATAACCCTGTCACACAAATGACCAAATGATTCAACTCATTAAAAAATAAAATAGGCGTAAATGTGACAATGTAACATGATAAAAAATGTTTTAAGATACAGTTCAATTTATGTTATTTATCTATTAAGTAAACTTATAACCTTCTTTCGTTGAATTTTGGGTCGCAGTTTCTCCACCGGTTGTGAGATTACCCTTTTTTTACGTTCGAGGATATTTTACCCTTGAAGGTAGCTTCCTCAACAACGTTAGGCAGGCCTTATTCTGACAAATGACTTTTTAGAAAAAAAAAACAAATCAATCAATAATATAATTATTGCAATTAACTTGCAGAATCACCTGAAAATCTCCACGTACTGTCTAATTTGAAAATCCATGTATCTTGAATTCTTTATAACTCGTTCATCGCGTAACTTGGGTCAAAGACTGTTGCGCCTCAAACATATTACTTATTAGAAGAATAATTCGGTAAAAAAAAGCAACAAAAGTTTTAAGAAAGAAAGATAAAAAAAATTATATGTTGAATGATTAAAATATTCGAAAAAGTTTGATTTCAGTAGTTAAATCTACTCACAAAATACCTGATGTGATATTTATAGGGAGATATAAACTAAGAACCTCTAAAATACTCTTGTATTATCTTGGATAACAACTGCTTATGTCGTTAAATATTTATTAGATGGCTAGATAAATACTACAAAGCATTTACATTCATGAATTAGCATTTTAAATACATTTTTAACTATATTAAATTCTGAATATTTGTATGCAATTTTCAAGCATTTTGTTTAATTCGGAAACCAAACTTTAAAAAAAAATTAAAACAAAGGCTTTATTGAGCTATAAAATCCATTTCTATAAGATAAAAAGTACTATTGAACTCAAGATCGAACTATTAAAATTTTAAGTAAGTCGTGCGACTGCCAAGTTATTATTTTTGCAAAATATGCGTTTCTTCGATGCAAGTTTTGCATGAGAATGAGTATTCGTTACGAAATTTTTGCCTGACATGCTTGAAAGTTGCATCTTCGACGATCCAATACCAATTGGACTTTTCATACCACACTGATTGTTTATCTTCTCGTCGTTACAAACTTAGACGACTTAAATTCAACAATCTGTCCTATTTGCTTCAAAATCAAACCAAATCGTTCAATACAACACCGCAGTGTTTCTCTTGTGCCATGTTCTAAATGTAATATTCCTTGAAGTTGTATGGCGCTGTAAACCGAAAGACCAACGCAAAATCTTGCTGAATAGATTGGGCGTTCAAAATAAAATAAAACACCCTCACACACACACACACAGTCACAAACGCAGCAACGAACAACCGTTCCGAGTGCACAAAACCGCTGACGGATAACATAACGCAAACCGGTTAGCGTTCACTCAACCGTGTTTCTTAATTATACCCCGTGTGTGTTATATTCAACAGGGATTTGTGCTACGAAGCGTGGACTAATCTGCGATTATCGCCGATGTTCGGCTGCATCTGCCCGAATAATCACATGAAGCGCAGATGTGATAAAATATTTAGCGTTGTTAACCATAATCCTTGCGTCGGTAAGTTTGCTTCAACCCTACAGCCAGCATACATGCTCCGTTTCGATCGGTTCGGACTCGCTACAATTACCCTCGAAGGTGGTTTAGTTTTTTGGAGCGTAAAAGGAAAAAAACACACACACCGAAAACATTATGCTTTTGTTGCGCAGTACTACACACATACCTTGCGAAACTGCCCAAGAAATTGCATTTGTTCTTAAAACCCGTGTTTTATCGAATTTTTCTTAACGCAATCAGCCAGCACCATGGCGAAGTTTTTCCTTCTTCGCTTCCTAAACCAACACCACCAGCTAGCCTTCGAGCGTAAACTTTGTTTCTTCGAACTTTGCGACTTCGAACTGCTCGAGATGATTTGTCTCTTTGTTTTACAGTTTACTATTGGTTTTGTGCTCTACGTTTTTATTGCTCTTCGGCTTTTCCGGCTTGTTCACTTTTGTTTTTGTTTCCGGTTCGTTTTTTTATTTTGTTTTGCAAACACCATATTTAAACACATCCTTTCACCCAAAAACGTGTGAAAAACAACGATCGAAGGAAATTCTTCATCTTCACAACTGGCAGAACAAAACTTCCCGGTTGTAATCCATTTTTTCCAGTTGCACCGTTTCACGCGCTTTCGCTGATCCGACCATCGTTTTCCATTGATCGGCAGGAGACTGTGTAGTACATGCATCGTTCTCCTGCTTGCCTAGCCGTTTTGTTTTATTATACTATTTTTTCCTACTTTTACCCATTCCATTCACCGGTATGCCAACTTTTCGTACCAATATTTACGGGATTTCTTTAACATTTCCTAGCAAAACATCGATCCTTTCGCTTATACGCGAAAACTCCTCCTCTATTGTTTGTTCATGTTTGTTTTACCACTTTAGCTGCTTCCTTTCCCCTTTGCTGCTACATTTTCTGAGATGAAAAAATGCTTTAACTACGTCCTAAGATCCTGTTGAGCTGGGTTGAAATTCGCCAAACCTGTCGACCGTCTATCGTATAGTCAGCCGAGTTTGCTGCTGTACAGCAATTGAAAGTATTATTTCTTTCGTATTCTTACACATGTTTGTTTTACCTTGCTTTTCGCACATTTCCCACACCGATGCCTAGTTTTTTTTTTAACAATTTCAATATCTTATCGTAGAAGCAAAAATCACACTCTCATTTCAACAATCATCATTCATGGTCTTTGTTAGGAGTATTTTTGTAACTCGAGTTAAAAATAAAATTCAAGCCATTTTTCATGTTAGATAAAACGAAACAATTCTCCTACCGTTTAGCATATCATTTTTCCTTCCATATTCCGACGAACAATAGAAATTAAAGCGATATGCTAATCTTTTCAACAATTTCAATCCGATCATTTCAACAATTAAAATGATGTTAATTGCTAACAAGAAAATGTTTGTCAAGTTTGTGTCAAGTAACATCGACATTTCAAGCAATCTCAAAGTTCCATTTGCTATCGTTTTATTGAAATATAAAGCTTTAGTTAAGTTTAAGTATTTCTTCAATATTATCCATAAATAATTGCGTGAAAGTGTAGAGAAAGTGTTCCAGTAGGCCAACAGTTTTGAACCAATGGCCAAAATTTATTGAGTGTTGATTGTGTGACATTGGCAGCATGCATCGAACAAATAGGAACGATAAAGTTCCACAAACACCCCAACAACCATAAGTCAAAACACTCCGAGGGGGAAAACACCACGGTCGCCATCTGTGTCTGGTATACCAGCTGCAGCTCGAAATAAAAAGGAATTTCAAAAGGGTGAAAAAAAGCAAAACTTTGTTGAGGCTTTATTTCTACTAAGGTAGCGGTTCCCCATAGTTGTTCGTGCGTTTAACAAGCGTGTTTTTCATCAACAGCATCCATAAAGATAGGAAGCATAAAAGTGTGAAGTAAACAAAAAAAATGCAATGAAAAAAGGGGTTCTTTACCTTTGTACAAGAACGCCCTTATCTGCATCTCGCACCGGGTCGAGGTACCTGCTTTAGTGAGCGGTTGTACCATTCATTTGCAATACGTTCTTATTGCATCGTGTGCTGTATGTATACCGAATCGTCGTACTGGAGACGTACTAAATATGGGCACTTGTCCACGCGATCTAATTAAAAATCTTCTAAGCACCGGTACCCATTCCACCACAACCGGTAAGTGGACTCAGCCTGCACTTGTCCGATGCCTCCAGCAATTAGTGCTATTCAATTGGATACAGCGACTCTTCTGTGCTAGAGGCACCTTTAGAAGAATCTCCGACGCAGAATGTTGTGATGAAAGACTCGCTATAATAGTTTCTTTTTTGCACAGAAGATTATATTGTATAAATCAATCGAAAGTAAAAGAAAACTCTTGTGTGCTCAGTCAGTATAACAGGTAGATATAATTATTTAGAAAAAATAACGTTAAGGCAAAAACGTATAAATCCAGCATAGAAAACATTCACAACCAAGCATTAAGTTTCTTGAGGGGATCTTTCATCCATCTGGCACCAACGTGTCATTACAAACCTGTAAAAGATTGGATGGAATCCGGAACCAACCCTCATGCTGACAAGCCTAAATCCCTGTTCAATCCGTTAGCAACGCCGTTATTGCTTGGTTCATATTCTGCCGTGCAATGACCAACCCGCTCTTGCCTGCGGCTTCACAGCTCCATCACTAAGCGACACCTCTATCTGTCCTGGTGAGAATTATAGACATCTCGAGTTCTACACCACCAACGCCATGTTTGTTGGTGTACGTTACACATCGCGTATCCTTTACGCGCTGGTATGTGAATATCTCCCGAGGGGCTCTATCTTGGTTGAATGGCTTGAATTTCCCGCACCGTACCGTTAAAATGTGTTCCAACACGCTGTTGTCCGTTTCTGGTACAGTTCGGGGAACATTTTTTCATCCACCTTTTATCAACCAAAGAGTATTGTAACCCGCACTGTAACACTCACACTACCCGGTGAATCAATTACAATGGAATGCCCCAGGACGTGCATTGCGTACGCGGGTACACAAAGCTTCGTACGCGGCATAAAGCAAAAAATATATATACTAACAAATAAACGCACCGTACCTTTTGTCCTTTTTGGGGCGAGGAAACAACGCGCATAAAAGGTGGAAGCTTTCCGAAGAGGTATAAACCACTTCCTTCCATTTATGCTTCCGGTGTTTTGCACCGTGCAAAACCCGCGTGGGAAGGATAATTGAGTTCCTGGTAGTGGGTACATAAAAACAAGATTTAACGGGTCACGGGAGGCCCACCCACTAGCGTTACGCGCGTTGCCAATCCTCACCCCTATGCTCCCTGTGCCCGGGTTCGTCCCATCCGCTTTCGGTGGCCATACTGGTGGCGCTCACGAGAAAAAAGGGCTGGAAGTAATGAAAATTTTAAACATCCATCCTCCCTCCACAAAAGAAAACCCACCCACTACACGTGAAACTGCGTGTGATTTTGTGTCGCTTTCGTGTGTTCACAAAATTCCACTCGACCGTAACCGAGACCAGCGCTAGGTAATAAGTCACGCATGGTTGGAGTGGTGCGAGGGAGCTTACAAATGGCTGGCAGGAGAGTTGTGTATGTCAAATCCTCTTAAAACACACTGGCAAAGTGGACGAACACGCACGAAACCATTCGAGGGGGAATGCTTTTGCTTCGCCGCTGGACGGAATGTCCGGAACGTGCCATTGCTTTCGAGCAGGTATCGTCCCGCTGCTCTCCATGCTTTTGTCTGTCCTTGGGGTTCCATTCGCAATGGTGCAATGGAGTGCGCCGCGGATGTGTCATGGGTCATCAGACTAACGAAGAGAACGCCGAGGAATGGCAACAATAATGGCTACAAAGGCGCAAAGTAAACAAGATACGATCGCGTCAAGTGCTGCCACCCGAACAGTAGCCGGAGACTTATTAGACAAGAGACAAAGTGGTGTACTTCTTTGTGGTCTTGACGAGTCGGTGACGTCGTTGCAGCGCTCATGGCACATTGACTGCACTCGCTCGACACTCGCTGAGACGAAACAAATGCACACCTCACATACAGTGACACAACGATTGGTCATGGAAGTTTCGAAGCATGGTTGGAGCACGACGGAAACCTCCACGGTGCGGAAACCATCGCAGAACATGACTAATCGCTGTACGGTACGGTGTGAACGACTGCTTCGAACAGAGCGAGGAAAGGACGGAAAGTGAACGGCATGAAGGATGCTGCTGAGGATTGGAATTATCTGACACAATCTCACAAGTGTCCGTAAAGTACGGACAACTCAATGACTGTTCAATGGGAAGCTGTTGGACATTGACATCGATGTTCAGTGTGGATCTTGCATTATGGTATACAAAACAAACTTAACAACTGAATGTGTATCGCACAATGGTGACAATATAATTAGTTGAAGACGTGCGCGTTGGCCACATGTTTCATAACAACTCTCGCTAACACGTCCTTGGTAAGATATTTGCTTCACATTATATAGTTTATCTTATCAAAGATTCAAATAAGTTAAAACATTTGAATTTAACAGAATCTTTCAACCCAAAAAATGAAAGAAAAAGAAAGCTTTCCCAAACTACAAAGGTCCCAAAGTTACGACTAGTTCCAACATTTTATACACTCGAACGAACACAGGTTAACGAGAGGACAACTAACGGATCAAAGCAAAGCATCAAACGATGCACAACATGGACGAACAATTTACAAATTGTGCCCAAAGGCCTATCAGGTTTGCTGCTTGAAAGGAGTACAAAAAGAATTATTTAAAATGCACCTTTACCGTCACTTTACATGGAGAGAAATTCCTACCAAAAGATTCCTTCAACTTGTTTATCAACGTACAGCGTTCTTGAATTTTCATAGTTTTTTTTATCAAACAAGAGCATAACTTTTAAAGATTCAAGTAACAATATTTTGGGCTTGAAAATTGAATTCACGCTTTCAGAAATTTGATCAGTTTGACAACTATGTGGTGCTTCTTTCCTTGTAGTTAATGCACTTTTTATGGCAAGTGTTAGCCAAGAAACTTATGGAATAGATATTCCCTACTCTTTCATTGTTGCTGTTTGTGAGTTACTGTTTTTTTTTTGTATGGAATTGTGCTTGAGTTTCTTATCATCTGCTTCTTTGAATCAGCAGATACAAACATAACAAACATGTTTCAAAATGACGTGCAGTTGTACTTTTCCACCATGTTCATAATGAACATAAACTTCCCCCAAGACATGCCATCAAATGCACCAAGTTAATTTAATTTGATTCAAATTAAAGTTTATTTTTTTGCTTCTTCTAACTACTGCTCCAAACCAGAAACGACACGTACATCGAGCAGCAAACAAAAAGTTTGGTCGCTTACATACCAATTAAAACCAATCTTCCTTCAGAATGAGTTGTAACCAGCAACAACTTTTCTGATACCAATAATGGGTGAGAAAGCCAACGAACACGCTTCTGCCAACATATTTTAAGATGTACGAAAGCTCACTTTTCGCTTCACAACCTATGCTGACGGTACCATAACAACAGTTACAGCTGCGAGGAAAGTGTAAGAAAAACTCAAACCTTAACCAGCAACGAAACTTTTCGTAGCCTTTCCCCCTCGGGTGGTTCAACACACCGGAAACGGAACGGGTTTGATAAGAAATCGCTTGCACAGCCAACGGCTACGGTGGGAAACAGTAGATCAGACAGCAACCAACGTAGAATGCCCGGTCCCGTAATCCTTTTCTTCTGTTTGTTACCATTCACCCAACCGTGAATGAAGAGCAATGAATTTTATGAAGACTTTCCCAAGCCATGCGAAAGCTCACGACCGGAAATGAACAAATAAAGAAACATCTCCCACCGGTTCGAGTTCGGGCTGGTGTAAGAGAAATTTACAACAACTTTTTTTACGGTGAAGCAAAAAACGGAACAGGGTACGGGAAGAAACAACAATCGGAAGTAGACGCGTCAGCTAAAGTAAACCTGCACAGAAGCATACTAAGTGGGAAGACTACAGGTTTATTGCTATCGGTGGTACTACTCCACAGACAAGACACACTAAAAATGACGTGATCTATTAAAGCAATTTGTAGTTTTCATAGTTTTTGGTCGGCTTTCACTCGTATATGACGATGGTGTTTGGTTTGTTCGCTGGGCAAATGTTTGGTAGCCTTTACTCACGCTTTCCGGTATCTTGTTTCCTTCGTGTAATGAGCTGTTGTACTTTTCTGCATGTACACTGCACAGGAGTCTTTCGATTTTCCAGGCACATATTACAGCAAAAAACCCACAACATCCAAAACGGGTAAGTGGTTCGGACGAAAGTATAACTATCGGTTAGCCAAAGTTTTTACGCTTAAAAAGTTCAACCTTACACCCAACCAGAACCAAACTGGTTCACAAGATGACAGGTTCAATGTACTGAGGAATATATGAGTGGAATAGCCAAAATACGAATGCAACCTGTGGTGTACAGAATTACTTTGTGCACAGTATGGTGCACCTGAGGATGACTTCGGAAATTCGACATCTGGACGTTAACGTATTCAACACATATTTAACAGACCTATGGTACTCCCTGGGTGATTTGACTTATGGTTACAAATGAAAAATGCAAGTACTTGAAAGGACTTGAAAAATTAGGTTAAAAACATTCTAGTTTTGATTGTTGAGTTTTCCTGGAGTTAAATAAGCACTTTTCAGATCTCTCTTGTCAGTTGCATATTTGGGTAAATTTGTATTTGTGTCCTTCCCAGTAAACAAAAAAAAAGACCCAATGTTCCTTCAACGATCAGCAATTGCCTCAACAAAACGAAACCATAAATCAACCAATATTTCGTATTTTGCATACTGTATTCTTTACCGCACCATTCGTTTTCTTGCAGATGTACTTCCCTCCGCACTAGATACATCTTCTGGCACCGCAACTAATTCCATCTATCCGAACTTCTTTCCCTCTGACATCATTGAAGATCCTCCACCCACGAGCACTTATCCATACTTTCTGTTTCCCTCCAAGAAGTACCCACCGTCAGCATTCGGTTCCGCCATTTACCACGCCACGGTGGACTATATCAACCTACCCGATGGGCCAGGTTCGAGTTCACCGGCCAACGGTACCAACGCGGAAACAGATCAATCCTCCTCGTCCTTTTCCTCCTCATCCTCATCCTCCACCAATTCCCGTCAGCATCCGGGAACAGAGCACAACTATCGCACTAGATACGAGCACAATTTTGACACCAGCATGCACCACACCAAGCACCAAAGTCCCACTCATAGTAGCAGTAATAATGCACCCATCGCACCGTCGTGGCCTGATCAGCACCAGCACCAACACCAGCAGCATCAGTACCGGCACGGCGAGAATGGTACTACCGATCCTACCGGTCACGTTGGTATGGGACGATGGGATAGCATGTCGGTCCCATCTGACCTCCAGCAGCAACCGGAGACTGGTGAGAAACGAGTTATCATAGTCCTCTGTTTTGTTGTTTATTTATCTCACTGTTACAGTTCCTTCTTCTTAGCAGTGATCTAAAGGACCGATAAGAAAGCGAAGAACGGTCCTATGCAAAGTGTTCGCTCAAGCATTTGATTGGCATAAGAGGTTGAAGATGTTGATGCACTCAAAAGCATTTTTTTGGTGAACTGAAAAATTTCAAGACTATTCCGATTTCGTCATTCTATTTGCTTTTAATACATAATTATGTTTGAGTATCGGGAATAAAGAACTGTGTCACTTAATCAATTTCTTTCACGCTTTTGAATGCACAACTGTCTCTCTCGCTCTATGTTCAATAAATTTGAATCTCTCATTTAAATTTATCTAAAATCCTATAATTACTACAATGTGCCCTTGTAATCACCTGCACCGATATCACGCTATATGACGCACCTATAATAACTGTTCACCTACGTAACCGACTGTGACTGATTTGCAAGCACTTGATTGACGCACAAACCCACACATGAACACTATTGCAAACTATAGCGCACCTGCACTACGTCAAATGTACGCACGTAAGCACTCAATTCGCACAGTGCTGGTCCCTGGGCAGCACCATCATGATGCCATTCTGCCACGCATTTCATCTAACTAAATCTCATTAATAAATCATTTTTTCCACAGGTATACACAACAATAATGTTCTAAACACTGAGTTTTATTATAAAATTAATTAACAGTAACATTAAGCTTCAGTAACATTTTCTAGTACATATAAAAGTTTAAAATTAAAAGAAAGGAAGAAAAGCATTAAAACTCAATATCAATGAGTTTACGGACTGTGACGTACTGGGCGTCTCCATTTCGCTTCTGATTTTTTGTTTAAATAGCTTGTTTGCTAATTTTAGTAAATTCTCATCAAAACAGTAAAATTGCAGCAGTTTGCATTAAAATTGTTGTTTTTTTCTAACATGAATGAAATGCAAATGGCAAATAGGGCATACAGCAAATGTACTAGGCGTCTCCATGGCTAGCCATGAAGTACTGGGCGCCTCCATCAATTTTTAGTTAAAAAGCATCATTCTACAAAGCAACTCCATGATGTTATAATAGGGAATTCTACTTTTTTTAAACCTAGGATCGCAATCTTTTAATAAAGGTTACGTTAATATAATGATTTGCAGGCGTGTTGCAATATTTGCCCAAGTTATTGTAATTTCCATGCTTCCACTATAATTCATTTCTATTCAAGTTCGAATAGGTTATTTCAATCGAAATTCATTTCATGTACCCGTAAACCAATAACTCGTCGCCTTATCGCTTGCTGTCAACAATATACTGAAACAAATTTATCATCTGCTAATGAAATCATTTGCAAGCGTTTAAAACGATCGTATAGATGCAGCAAACTGTACTATGGTCATTATCTGGCTTAGATACGCATCTAATGGTTGATACATTGCTCTGCCAGCCAACGTAGACATGAAAGCAAGGCAAAAGTAAGGTGTTTGGAGGTGTTTAAACTTTAATCGAATGCACCAAGTTAAGCTCACCGTCAATTGGATCAATTGAAAAAGTAAGGGATCAAGTGAAAGGAAACACTCATTTGAAGTGTACGAGTTTGATGTAATTTAAACCTTATTAATTGCATATAAGAAAAGCTTTTTTTTAGCAATTAAAGATATCAGAGATATTTAACCACCACGCAACCAGTAACACAGATAAAAAAGAATTGCTTTTCATTGTGCATGATACAAAACAAGTTTTTTTTTCATACTGTTTTAAAATCGCAATTGGAAACAGTACAGCAATTAAATGCAATATCGTTTCGAAAATAAATTGCAAAGTCAATGCAGAGGTCAGAAAAGGAAAGTCAACTTTTGGTTCGTAAATCAAACCACTCTGTGTGTGGGGGTGGGAGGGGAAGGAGTGGGCTTTTTTGTTTGAATAACGGCGGACAGCAATGAGATACACACAATTAAACCCCAAAAACCACACATCTGACGTAGGTTTTATGGTGTGTCGCTGTGCTGAAGCTTCCGAAATGGAGTGCACGCGATTTCTCTTTCGATCGCACGCTATGAACAAATGTAGCAACAACCAAAAAAAAAGCGGAATAAATAAAAAAAAACCAATACAGCACAGCTCGACCGAATGTTTTCCCACAGCCGTATGTAGAGCATGGGCTTTTTTGTTTCAGATTTGCTCCGCGTGGGTTGAAACCCTTCAACTCAACCTCCACGCAGCGAACACATGGAAACTGAACAGCATCCGGTGGCCGATCATTTCATACAGAACAGACGTATATGCGCACACACACAATTAAAAAAAACTCAAGTCCCACACATGTATGAGATTCGACAACCGGCACTGTTTGTTGATTTTCGACGACCGCAGACGGTTACTTAAACCAAGCTCATGAATTAAGCGTAATGCCAACCGAAGCTCTGGTTGCGTCACACCACTTCCAAGTCTTTCCCTGGCGCCACCTTGCCTCGGCCATGCCCTCTACCAACACCCCCAAACCGCTCGTATTATTTGGCCACCACACACACATCCACACACATATACATATACTCTCATTTATAAACAAATACACGCAACAAATTAACCTGCCACGGAAGATAGCCTCACACACGCGCCTTGTTTGTGTGTCCAACACATCTCACATCACACTATATATCTCTCTCTCTATCTATCTATCTATCTCTCTTTCTCTCTCTCTATCTTTCTCTTTCTCTGCTACATCGATATTCCTCCACCAATATTCTACGTCGTTGCAGTGCGGGCAATGGGTGTGGACGATAATTATCACCGTCTGCTGGACCAGAATATGGCCCTGATCGAGACGCCGCTGGTTGCGCCACCGCATGCCTACTATCCGCAGCACTACAAGACGGCACTCTATCCGTACAACGTTAGCGGCTACCATCATCTGCATCAGCACGGTACCGGCGGCCACTTTGGCAACCATCAACACCAGCATCCGCATTCGTACGGTGGGTTCGAGTACGAATACGCAACCGGTGGTGGTGTTGGTGGTGGCATCGGTGGCCCCGGTACCGGTGGCTACCTGGCCGCATCGGCCGGGTCCGCTCCGGTCGACAATATTCTGATCAGTTTGAACGGTGGCAATGGAGATGCGGCCATCGAGCTTGACGGTTCGAGCTACGAGCACACAATGGACAAACAATGTAGGTACCCTTCGACGGACAGCCGTCCTGCAGCGGAACAGGACGTCCGGGTTTTTCCGTTTCTGTCCGTGTACCTTTCACTCTTGCACCTTTTCTAAACACCGGGAGCCTGCATCTGGAAGTAACGCAAGCTGGCATGCAGCGGCGACGGCGGTACCGGCGTTTATGTTCGCCGATGACTTCATCATTGTACTACTGTACGGCGTGTGTGGCGTGTGTGTTTCCACGGTGCCCTTTTGTGTTATGTGTTTTTTGTCCACTGCCTAGACGATTGAGATGAGTGTATTCTTTCTAGTAGTTCGCGTTGATTTTATTTTTCTAACAAAACGTTTTCCAATATTGTGCTGTCTTATTGTACAATAGCGTTTAAAGCAACAGCCAACACTATTAATTAAAAACCTCGTGACACTTTAAGTCCCTTTTTTGTAAAATGACTAATTATACTCCATCATTATCCAAGCATTAAAAAACCAACAAAAAGTGTATTAATTTTATTTTGCCTTCTATTAATTCAATCTATGAAATGAATTACTCCATTCAAAAACTTTCTCATTGTGTTGCTAAAATATGCAACAATTATCACGAATGGTTCCCTTTTTATGTATTTGGATACGATTCAACGCGTTGTTGTTTTTCGGATTCATTCCCACAAACGTCCATTGCTTTTGCAGGCCTCACTGAAATAACGGATGTGTTGATACTGTTATTTGATCCACCACTCGCATTAATTTCGCTTGGGTCTCTCTCTGATTTATATATTGCCATTTGTTTTCGTTTGTTTTGTTATTTTTAATGAAACGGCCCTGTTCTCTCTTCGCTATGTGATAGGTGTGCAAATTTATATACTAGTCCATCAGAATGGCATTAAATGGTTCGTGTGTGTGTGTGTGTGTGTGTGTATGGGTGTGGGTGTATGAGTGCATGTATGTATGTGTGGTTTACAGCTTCCCTTTTAAACTCTGTCTCGAAAGTGTTGCCCGCTATCAGCACCATTAATCCGTCGATGATCTATTGATTCACCGTTGAAGTGTAACGCTACTACCGTGATCCTGTCCGTGCAGATGATGAAAATTATGCAAAATGTGTTTTCCACGCTTGCGGTGTTCTTATCACTACACTTACACAAATTCACCGAGCAGATCCATCCAGTGACGGTGATCGAATCGAACCACAAGTAAAAAGGTGTTTGCGACGCTTTCTTGGCCACACTTCAACCATCATCACTCGACCCGTTCGTACACAACAGTTGTGCCAGCTGTCCATTTTTCATTACAACATACACGATTTGTAATTTCTGTGCTGGGAAGGTAAGTTTTGGACGGGTAAATTATGGTTTGCATTTTCCTTTTCCCCGTTTCTTATCGGTTCCGATTCACGATATTAGTTACAAACACACAAACACACACACAAACTTAAACACTATCTTTCACTTGTGCATCCCGCAAAATAAACAGACTAACACCGTGTAAATGCAGTATGTGCTTTTTGGGTTGGTTTTTGCAACTGATATGTGTGGTTTTGTTTGTAAATGTTTGTATTTTTATTTCGCATAATTTTGTCCACTACTATGTCGATATTAATCATACGTTTAATCAGCAGATTTTGTTCGTTTTTTATTTTTCTATAATCGTTATGATTGTCATACAATGGTTAGGAGTTTCTTTAAGGATTATTTTTACACATTAAGAGCGTAAGCAATATGCGTATTATTTTGCGTAATTATAGAAGCTATAACTAGAAGCCCTACGCCTGTGCACATGCAAATGATGAAACGCGAATATTTGATCTATTGAAAGAGCTTTTACGCTTAGACTAGTTGTTGTTGAATTTATAATGTTTGGTGAATCAAAAATAAATTGATAGATAGTGTACCATTACAGTGAAGATTTCTTTGCAGATTGTGTATGATGCAGTAAGCGATTTGTTTTTTTCATATAGATCACAATGTAAGAAGAACAATTCCAAAAGTTTAACAAAAAACATTCGCATTACTTGTTCAACTTGCGAATTTTCATAAAGCTTTAAATGTGCCTTGTCCTGTCCGTTAATAGTATAAGCACAAGCAATAAAACTTGTCATTTTTCTTTAAGGGCTGGGTAGGTACGTTTAATTTTACACTCCACATGCTCCTCAACTCTTTCATACAATTTGTATCATCAAGTGTTATTTTTTGCTTTAACTGAGATGGGCCGGCAGTGTTAACTTCAAGATAACTTTCAATATACCTGCTTAAGTGGTTTTTCAAGATCTTTTATTACCAACAGTGCAAAATGAAGCAATTAAGATTATTATTTTTGATATAACCGTTTAGGTTATTAATTTTATTCACATCGTCATTTCCGGTGCTTTCCGCTTCAAATTATTCTTTGCCTTGAAGTACAAGGTTGAAGTTTAAAGTTGTTATACCGGAAGGAAAAACTTGACCAAAGACAGATGAAATGATATAAGCTACCATTTGGTTCTGGTATTATTATGATTTTGGCGATCAGTTGGCCCTCATTTTTAGTCTCAATTCTTTTTGGAATTTTCGCAAAATTGTTATGTCGGTCGAATTTACGGCCGCACTGTCATAATGGTTGACGATTTCCACAGAAGCTCAAAACCTCAATAACTTACAAGGGAAGTTTAGTTATTTGCGTTTTGAGGAAAACCTGGGGCGTCCTGTAAAGTTTTAAATCATTATGCGACAATTTTCGAGGAATCATCTAGAAAGATCCTGCAGTGTGTGACACAAGTTTTAGTTAACATCTTAAACTTTTAAACCAACGAAAAATTCTTGATCTTGGACCGAAAACTAGTTCCTTTATTTAATAAAATTTTATTTTATATTTGGAACCTTAAAACTCAATTTTATTGTTTATATTTTCTATAAAATTGAAGAAGAAGAAAAAACTTCAATTAAATTTCTTAACTACAATTTCTTAAAATACATTGCATTCGTCACACACACATTCGTGTGTTGTCACTGACGGAAAGACAAGCAGCAAGGAAACCGTGAGGGATAGTTGCAGAGATAAAATTGGACAGAAACCTTCAAAACGCAACAGAGACTTTGCAATTTAGATGCTTTTTGAGGAATTTGAGGGACTGAGGAGGTTTAAGTAAAAGTGTCAACTGTCTTGGCCCCACGGCTTAGAGATGTTGCGAGGGTATACGGTTTTTGACAAAATGTGCATTTTTGGACAGTTTGTTTTTGTTCTTCAATTTAATTGGCACAAGCGGTCCACACCACGTTCTTTTATGAAAATGTTATCTTCCGAGAGAGCGAATACTTTTAATTCATGTTCACATTCGCCACAAACCCTAAACGAAAGCATATTTCTTTCATTGATCATGAATCTCTTTTTCCGCGATCATGATGTGGAGTGGTCAATGCTGTTCTCGGATACAACAAAACATACTTTGTTTTCATTCTCAGTGTGGAGCTATAAGCAACAAAGAAACAAGCCTGATTTTTTCCAATTTTTCTGAAATTTTTTTATACACACGATACACAACAAACAGCTAAAACATATGCAACACACTGTGTAACACATCGTAACACAAATAACCCCATTTATCATCGTTACGTAACGAATAACGATTCTGTAACTTGGCTTGATCATTCTCGTCATAGAAAATAACGAGAGAAACACTTTATTAATGAAAACATTTGTTCACATTTGTGGTTTGTTACGGTTTGTTGGTTTGTGAAACATTTCACAAACATTCTTTAAAACAAAGAATTGCATCATAAAGTCAATATGTATATTACGAACAACTCGTTCGGTGCAGCTTACATAATTCATGTTTTTGTGCGCACCAAGTACATTTCACCTTTACTAAACACAGAAGACATCATTCTTAAAATATGCTCACAAAAAAACAAGCCGTTTAGTTTGTTCAAATAACTTCTAGTACAAAACGGAAAAAACGGGGTTTCCCATTCACCAACCATAGTTTGGCTTTAGTTTCCGGTGAGTGTTGTTTTTTCTCTCTCCATTTTATACCATAAGCGGACGGGCTCGAAGAAGCTAGCCTTCCTGAGCTAGTGTAATAATATTGTTGCGTCGCAGCTAACAACGCTACAAAATCGTATGTTGTAAATCTAGCTTCAGGATGTGGTATACTTTCCCCTCCGTTTTTGGTGCGGGTTCAGAGAAAATTTGCCTTCCGGTAATGTTTTTATTACAATCGCGCTACATTGAAACCAACTTCGCTCAACCGTTGGCTCAGCCCATGATTTACGATAATTTTATTTCTTTCGTTTTTATTGATTTTCCTCACTGTGAGTGGGTACGTGGGACGGATGGCCGGTAGAGGAGCATATGTAGGCCAAAGCATGCTTTTTTGACCAGCGGATTTTTTCCTCCTGATACCAGGTTTTATGAGTTTTGAGTTTAAAAAAAACTTAAACGCTATAAAATCCAAAAACAGTTGTCCAGGTTTTATTCTGGTACCGCGTTTTTATCGTAATAGTTTCGTAACATTCCAAGCATAAAGCCACCCTTTTAAAGATGTCAAGAATTTTTTTGTGCTGCGAAATACTTCTAAAAAATCATCACACAAAATCATACCTTCATACCAATTAATAACAAGTGTGTATATCCCCACGCAGTTTGCGCTGCCGCGGTACGAGTGGTTTCCTTATTCAGCGCTGGTGAATGGGTCGCATATATTTGCAACCCAAATTTAAATCTATTCAGTGGTAAAGACTCTTCCTTCCCATCACCCCCTTTTTCACCACCCACCACAAAATCACTTGGAACGACTTATAACTTCTTGTTTTTTGCCTTTTAATTTAATTACCTACGCAAAGGCATAAGAAGCGACAAGAGCAAAAACAAAACTAAAAAAAAACACACACACAGAAAGATTCCTGTCATACACTAAAGGCGAAAAAAATACCTTGTTAAACCACCATCACAGTCCCATGCATTTCAAGTACTTCCCATCATCTTGAACAGCTGCTTCTGCCGAATGGTACCGTTGCAGGTTTGGGAACGATGCGGTTGCGGATTTAAATGCAAATTTATTTATTGAGTTTTTAATTTTCTCCTCATTAAAATTGTCGGCCAACGTTTTGCGCTTTCGTTTGCATTTCGCCTGACCGGTGTTAACAGTCTTTCGTTTTTTCCTTCCTTCTGTACCTATTTTTTCTCGCTTTCACTCTTGATGGTCCGTTTCTAATCTGTCGTCAAACCGCGATCGTACGTTCAAGAGCTAGTCGTGATTTCTTATGATTACCGGCTTCCTGGTGTTTTTTTTTGCTTTGCTTACATTCTGTGGCTATTCAATCCTCCACCGGCACATGCAACAACATACTCGACTCTGTTAACCTTCAACTTCCGCTGCTCACCACCAAGTTATGCAGAAAGCCGGGCGCGCACACACACACGTTAAGCGATTTAGAAGACTCGCTTAATAACGTTTCAAAACAAACCCAACTAGAGGATGTTAGAAAAACGGTCTGGACCGTTGGAGTCGGAGAGGGAGTTAAGAGACCTGAGGAAATCATTTCCATCGAGAAGCATAACGCGTACAGACGACTGCAAAATTATCGTCATCCGTCGGTTCACGGAAACGTAAGCTGCGTCCACACGCTGTTCCGGCTTTCGTTTGCCGTTTGCCATTCACTCATCTCAACAGCTCGCATCTAGCAGTAGCACCATTATCGCTACACTGTCGTTGGCATCGACCAAGCTGTTTGCCACATCCACACCCGCGCTTCTGCTGCCCTTCACAACCACCAGCAACAGCTTTAATAGCTTCGATCCAGCTGCGCCTTGAGACGCAGACCGAGCGTCCCTCGTCTAACCATTTGCTGCTAAATTTCAAATTTATGTTTTATTTATTAATATTTTTCCACTCTAACACCGAAGTCTTCAAACGATAGGAAAAGAGGGAGCAAATGATGGGAGGGAGGGAGGGAGGGAATGAGTATGACGAACGCCATTGGGAAAAAAGGGACATGACTGTTTTGCTTTTAACGTTGCTTTGAAGCCACAATACGAAACCGTGTCTGATGCTTCCGCGTGCAAATGTAAAGCATTTCTTTGATCGTTTGTTATTAAAGTTTCAGCGGACATTTGTAATTAAAGTGAATTGTGTTGAGAGCAAGTGGTAACAATAATGGGCAAATTTTGTACATAATGCTACTAACAACCGAATACTGCTTATCTATAAACAATAAAAGCAAGCTGCTATGTAGGTATAAGAAGTTTCTAATAAAGATGCATATTGTTGTAACTATTCTTTGCAATACGATAAATATAAAGCGAATGAGAGAGAGAGAAAAATAGATAAAAAGAGATCAATAAAAGATCTCTTTAAGGATCAATAAAACTCCAAACCAAATTAAAAAAACAATAAACAAATCGTAACATCATCATTCAAGATCATTCATGCGCTTCATCATTTCTGCAATCTTTCTGCACTTTAGCAATTGCTTCCAAGCTAGAATAGTTTTTCATTTCCGTATTTGCCTTGCCTTTGCATTTTTCGTTGTTTTACTATTATCCCTTTGGTTCTGTATAGTTCCGTACACTTTTGTGTTTCGTTTCGATTAGATTGCGCTTGATACGGTTTTAACCACAAATGCTTATCTCCCACCAACAGTTTTTCAACAGCAGTTCTGTCCACGATCTTGTTTTGTTTGCCATTTTAACAAACGTCCGTTTACGTTTGTTGTGATAAACAGAATGGACGAAAGATTTCAACGTTGGTTTATGGTGCGTTTACGATGGTTCCTATACAGCATTTACTTTCTCGGCTCGGGTCGTTACATTCGCATATGATATTCATCACCGTACATTTCGTTTTGAATACACTCATCTCAATCGTCTATCGGCAACCAGCAAAAGGTTTCGAATCTGTTTCATACTTGTTCAATGAGTTTTATTTTCTTCATTATCTTCTTACCTATTTTTAAACGTGCTCTTTGGCTATATATCCTCTCTTCTTCTCTTGTTATGGATTACTTTTGCCTTGCAATCTTGATACATTTCTTACAATCGCATTTTGGTCTACTTCGTCATTGGTTATATGTTCTACCTTAATCTCTGTTTCTTACCTTATTCTATACTTGAACTTGTGTGCTATAACTTCTCTATACAATAATTAAATACTCGTGCGAAACATGGCAGTATAAACATGTCCTGCGTATAATCGCAGATATTCGTTCACACCGACAAACATACTCTACCGACTTTAACGCCAGGACGAATGACACAGCATTCCGGGCATTTCCGAGCTCGAATTAAGACAATTCCCACCGCAATACTTCCGGTGCAGATGATTACGTTTTTAGCGACGGCACTACTCTCTATGCTTTCAATTGCAATTCTACCAACAAAACTCACCTTCTTTGTTGCCTTTTTATCCCCTCCACCTGTCAAAAAAACAACAGTCGGATCGGACGATATCGAAGAGAAGGAGGCGGAAATGAGTTTTATTCACTTCCAAAGTACCTGCCACCTGGCGCTGGACTCCTGTCGCGATGATCAGGTATGCTCGTCCGCGCTGAAGACGGTCCTGATGCACTGCGATCAGCATCGGTGCAATCGAAATGCGTGCATGGAGTCACTGCAAAGCTTTTACAAAAGCATTCACGACGATCTTAGCCTGGACATTGCGTTCTGTCTGTGCAGGTAGGTGTTCCGCTTCAGCGCCACACATTCCCAAACCACGATGCTCACGAGTATTTCCGATCGTTTCGCAGAAAAACGCCCAACCGGCACGACAGCTGCATGATTGCGCAAGAGAAGCTGCATCCGGTGTGTGCCCAGCGGCCACCGGAAAGCCTCAGCCAGCAGTCTTCATCGACCGGCAATGGTATCGCGTACAATGCGCCGCCAGCGTGCCACGCGGTCGCGGAGCTATGCCGTGAGGATGAAGACTGCCGCGCCCGGCTGGAGGTGTTCGAGCAGTCCTGTGCGGTGGACAGTGTGACCAAGAAGTGTGCCGGAAAGACGAGCGCTTGCAGGCAGGCTATGCTTGGCATTCTGGGCACACCGCTCAGGACGACCTGCGCCTGCCAGGGCTCGGACATGCAGCAACTGTACGACTGTCTAGGCTGGCAGCGATTGCTCTGGCTTAATCCTTGTGTCGGTGAGTGTGAAGTTGTCAAAAACAAGCATCTTTCAAAACACTTTTCCTTATCGTTTGTGACGCTTGTTTACACATTTTACAGTTGAGTCGCAAAAAGATTTTCATCTGAAACGACTGGCAGAACTGGGACTGCTAACGACAACGACCACTATGGCAACAACTACCACAACCATCGCTACAACCACCACTCTGAGAACTACGCGTGTCACACAGCCTCCAACACCGCCTCCAACAAAGCCGAAACCCGTGGTAATTAACCGAATGGCAAATAAACGCCATGTAGCATCTAATTCTGCATTATAATCTTCTGTTGTCCTGCTTACAGTATCGACCAAAACCGACCGAAATGCATACAGTCGAATCGAACTACGTCGAAACACCCGACACACGACCGGAAACGCTTGTGCATAATCAAAACGGTGTAATTGAACGTTCCGATATCGATCGTGGCCACCAACATCCACAGCCTGACGAGTACGATCGATCAACCGGCACTCGGCATCAGTCGGTCGATTCGGACAGTGAGGATGACATGACGGGGCAGTATGGGAAGGAAATTTATCAAAGACCCGACGAGCAGGTACTCCACGTGGCCAGCACGGAAGTGCAGGAGGTGGAGACACTTCCACCGACAACTATTACAACAACCACGACTGAACCGACGACAACACCCGTTCCAATTCGTACGTACACAGCAAATCGTTGGCCTTTAGATAGTTTCTTTATTAAATAGTCGATCGTTTAATTACAGGGTACTGTGTGGTGCAGAGATCTCACCAACCAGATCAGCTGATTGCAGAAGGGAAGAGTCGTCGGGTAAGTTCGTCGAAACTGGTTCGCAACTGTCAGTGTGCAATCTAATGTGGAGTACTTTTATCCAACAGCTCTACATCTTGGACGATGCTGAATGTAGCGAACTGTGCACGTGTGGTGGTGGCGACTCACTCGCACTTACCTGTCATGCACTGTGCGTTCCGTTGGCTCCTTGCCGGACTGCCCTTGCGTACTACAGCCATGCCGCCCCGGCATACCAAGCGTTCCGTGGACGTTGCCTCTGCTACTCGGGACGATTCATTTGCATGAGGCCACCACCGGGAGAGTATCAACTACCTGGTAATTCTATTTTCACTTTTAAAAAAATGAAGGATAAGTTAACATCACAATCAAATTCCTTCTCGTTGCAGGTGGTATCTTTCTTTTACTAGGATATAGTTCTACCGACGAAGCACTGTTAAGACCGCACACTAACTTAGGAGTACAGGACGCCGTACGTGCCCTACAGCAATACGTCCTGCAGCATATTGATAACTCGGTAGGATTGTCAACAAAATACCAACGATTTTATGCACAAAATAATTTATTTTACCTTTTTTTTATTTTCACAGACACTCTGTACATTGACACTGTTCAACATCACGGAAGAAAATATCATTCTTTCGATCAGGTTACCGCTCGATCCAAAGCTCACACCGATGCAGTTGTTAAAGCTGGAAAAGGTAAACCTACAGCATGCGTAACAAACACTCAGTGCACTTAACTAACATTAATTTTTGTGTCCATTTTGGTTTTCTTCGAAAACTGCAGGACCAGTGCACCAGAATACTGGAAGCGATCAGTCACCAGATCAACACACAGTACGTTGAACTGTCCGCTCATCGATTGCTCAGCATCTTTAAGATGGCCGAGGTACAGATCGTATGGCCCGAGGTCAGTTATGCCCGACGGCATACGACCCCATCGCTGGCGATCAGCCTGATCACGGGAGTGGCAACGGTGCTGCTAACACTCTGCGGCACACTAGTGCCACCGTTTGTCCGGTGGACGCAACATCATCAACGATGGCCAGCAGCACCACGATTGGTTACGTGACGATCGACAATACCGACGTAAAGTGGTTTACAAGCTTCGAGACACGCACAAACATCTCATTTCCATGTCACCGTCATCCTGCAGGGCAGATCAGCACAATAGTGCTATGTTTTTATGCCGACGGACACTACACACGAGAAACACACGCGAGAGGAACTAGTATGACTGTTTAAGTGTAATATAGTAGAGTACTTTCCTTTTAGTCCTTTCGCTGCATTGCGATTGCAGTCGTTCCAGGGTTCCGTTTCAGTCCCATCGCTCAAGTGATCAGTTGCGGTGATGCATTTACACAAAACCGGAAGTGGCATTAGGCAAATGCACATCATCATATACTCGCCGCCCCCCCTTTTAAAACCAATACCATTCCAACATGCTCCCGATGGTGCTAATACTCACTCATTGCTTTTACTATGGCTTTTATTACTAACTACTATAACTACTACCACTATTACTATTGCTACTACCGTTAACAAGTACACTTTAACCGTACCGTACAGCTACTCATCATTACCGAAAATTGACATCCTGTTGTTATCGTTTCTCTGTTCTCGTTACCCCGATCCAAAGAAAAAAAAATCTTCAACGTTATCTACTACTTCACTCATCACGAACCTGAACTGAATGACGATCGTGCTGGACTGTTGATCTCTTTGCTCAGGATCAGGCTGATCAAGCGGGCTAAACGTGTGCGCGTTGCGCTGTGAGCTTGTCATACAAACTCCTGCCAGTGCGTGAAAGAAAAGACATGTGTGGTGGTGATGGTGTGGTATGAAACGAGTGAACGAGTTCAAATGTGGTGATTGGTGCGTGTGCACGTGTACATAAGTAAAGCAGAACGAATGGCTGAATGGATGAGCTTAAAGTGCTTTTGTTTTTATTGCTTTCTCTTTGTGTTCGGTGAGCAGAAACAAGCGATGCATTAGGGACGGAAGAAAACGTTAGCACTGTGTCGATCGTCGTTAGCTTTTGCATCTGATTGTGTGTGCGTGTGTATTTGTGCTTGATTGTATGAATATGTTTCGTGTCCCGAGAGAGGCAGTGGCGTGAATCCGATGTGTGGGAAAAAACTGCAAAAAAGCTTTGAATATACAGCATTCGTTACCAAGGATCGGCATTAAAACTAAAGCTTGCAGACAAAGCTTCAAACCCGTTTGGTATGTGAATGTATTGATGGTTGCACAATGATTTGTTTGTTTAAACATTAAGTTTTTCTCAGTTCAGCGCATCAATTTATTTAATCATATCTTAAAATCCGGTCCTTTTTCCATTCTTTTATTTTTGTAAGATTCTTCAAATTTAATTTTTTTTTTTGCTCGGTTAGAACGGCCTGGCCGTATCAAGACTTATTTTACCACGTAGCAGGATAGTCAGTCCTTGCTGCGGGGGGACGGTCCGGATGGGATTTGAACCCGGTCCCTGCCGTGTGGACGGGTGCCGTTTTTAACATGCACCACCGGGCCGGCCATCTTCAAATTTAATACTTCATGCTGATTATACTTTTTCTGTAAAATATATCAAATAATGTTTGCAGTAATATTTCGTTCACCATTTTGTTTTTTATTAAAAGCATCAAGTATATCATTTCTCTTCAGTGTCCTCATTTTAAGCAATGCAAATATTCAATATTTTATCTCAAAATTCATTGAACTATTTTTTTAATTAAAAAACTGCTTAAAATCATTTGAAAACAATAAATTACTTCGCAGTCAATTCAGTTGGAATTTCAGTATTTCAGTTTTATTTTGAATCTATGAACATCTTAATCTTGTAATGTGTTGGGTTTTGTAAAGCCTATCGGCTATCGAATTATTCACAGTTGACTATTGACTTCTACACATGATGTCTAATTCAGATGATCCAGTTCACCAGTGTATTTGAGTATTCACACCACCAATTTTGTTAATTTTCCTTTTTGAATACTCAGCCAAGTATAAGAAGCTATTCTTACTTAAACATTTTTAACACTATTTTATAAACAACAATTTTAGTCTAAATAATGGACTGACGAATTCACCTACAAAAAAACTATTCTTTAGTTCTGATTGTAATCCCATTTGCAAAAAAGAATTAGTGATTGTTGTAAAAAAACAACAACTTTCGATCCCAAGCAACCCAATGCAAATGCTTGTCCAAATTTAGAAGCATAGAATTGTCCTTTTGCAATACGACGCGAAACCAGCAACATAAAGCATGCAGCAAATCGCTTTGCATTCATCGAATCATTTCCCCGTCGAGCTTAAAACTCATGCCACCGGAATGAGCGATAGTGAAGCATTTCCCAGCACACCAAACACTCTTGGCCGGAGCGCGTAGCGTGTCAGGTCTGGTGGGACTCATCAGTTGCACTACGCCATTTATTGTCATCCCTGGGTTCGGCACGTCCGTTCCAGGGGTTTTGTGAGCTTTTCGGGGTGCCATTTTTTTTGGTTTTGCTCCCTTAGAAACTGTTTTTTTGTTTCGATGAAATTCGTGTGGTGGTTGCATTTTGTTTCAAAACCCCGTTTGGTGTACCTCGTGAATGGATGGGTCCATATCATCACCACGCTTCTCTGATTTCGACAACGCTCTAATGCAAAGATGAAACGAAGGCACAGCCCAACTAAAACAACAGCCCACCGACCCAACAGACCGAACTATCAGTGCCAGCGTGTGCACGTAACTTATGTGGTTGAACGTACGAAATGCCCAGTGAATGTGAACAGTGGAGAGTGCAAACAAAAAAAAATCCTTTTATGCTTTCTCTATCCTATCAAGTTCTAACCTTTTACCACACTGCTCGGCAAACAGTGGCTCGGAAACGAGCGAAACGGGAAAATAAATCACCCAAACTCGCCAGAAAGAATCGATAATTTGAGAATTGGACATCCGTTGATAATGGCCATTATTCATACGCCCGGTGCCGAACCAGCTTCCCGTACACGTACTGTTACAACATGGAACGCTAGTGTGCAACATGTTTGAGATAGGATTTTAGGATGTACGTACATGTGCTAAACTCCCCCAAACACACGTGTGTTTGTTGCCTTTTTCTGCACTCCGTTCAAACACCTAAGAGCTTTTCCTCCCTATAACGCCTAGTAGCCGCAGCTACTAGCTTCAAAACATTTTAACTACAAAAAATGAACGTTTCCAATATTCCTGCTCTTCGATTCCATCCAACCGATGAATATGGAGCTCGTTTTGCACTTCGACAACGCGTTTATTCCTTGACCCCAAAACACTACCAAATGCCCTCTCCTCTCATTACCCTTTCTCAGCCTTAGGTGGCCACCCACATCGGAGGAGGTTAAAAAGTGCTTCCAAACCGGATTTTATAGCCCCTTGTTCAACACGCTGTCTGGGCTGGGCTGTTGGGTTATTGGATTTTTGTTTTACCTCTCATTCGAATCGATGTGTGATTGGATTCAAGAGGCTATCAATGTTACACAGTTTGAAAGGTAACGACCTCCCGGGAAAGCTTGTTCAATGCACCGTGACAGAGACGGACCGATATGGTGTCTGTAACCGATACCCTGACATTTAACTCGTTGATTTTGTTTTTTTCCCCTCTTGGATCGTCGGTCTACGCCTTTAAAGATGTATAACAAGATCAACCCCGCTCGTGGATGACCTTTTGGTGCTTAAGAATCGTTTCGAAAAGGGCGAATTGAATTGTAACGCATGCCAGCCGATGCGACCGTGGTGTCATTTTTTGGACCATGAATTTTGTAACGATCCCTTCGAGGAGTCGTTAATAATACAGCAGGAAAGAATTATTGTCCGCTTTTAGTAATGTAACATATTTTTCAAACGTCTGATGGATTTTCAAACATGTGGAATACAGACCTACGCGGAAGGCAACAAATAATGAAACATATTTGATACAATTGTATACTTTGTTTCTGTTCCTATTCTCGTTTTTCTTTTCTCAAATTTACGATACAAAAATTTTAAACATTGATCATCGTGCAACTGTTGAAACATTTTCAGTAGAAAAATTACTCAGAACTGATTTGAAGCATTTAGATTGATTTTTAACAAAAAGGTGAACAAGAAATGAACCAAATGCAATGTTTACACATATCGTTAGCGAAGCCGCGGGATTGATAGAATCCAAGTTAGGATGTATAGCATAAAGGTGTACTGTTAGACCCGTTTTTAGAAGTAGTGACAATATAGTGTCAAACCAGTGTGTTTTAGGTAGATGGTAAGGTAGCGAAACAATAAGTGACTATTAGTTTTTCTTTCCTTATTTCTTCTAATGCATTTGAGCAAATTTTTTTCCAATAAATCAATTATTTGGAGTTTTGTTTTGTTTTGTTTCCCTTCCATCATAAAATGTGGCTAAACGCTTCCCGGTAGTCATTCATGTGCTTTGACTGTGAGTGCGTGTGCATGAACGTATGAACAAGTATGTGAAGGTATGTGCTCGTGATCCGAAGAATGCCCGTAATTATCTGGTACAATACTGCAAACTAGCAGAACAATGATGGGCATGGAGTAAAATAGAATTATATAATAAAAACATTAAAAAAAACACAACAAAAGCTATAAAAATTTCGAGTAAGTATTGGCAGTGCGGAATAAAAACAAAACCGTATGGTATCACGTATCATACGGTTTTAAAAAAATATGTCTTCCTTAACAAAACAAGAAATCGATACACATCAACACTTTGACACGAGCATACAATCCACCCGTTTTGGAGGGAAACCGGTGCACACCTACACACGCACATGAAAAAAACACGGACGAAACGACTGCAAGTTAGACATCAAGAGCACTCGACACATTCGACAACATAAAATCAGTCACACATTCACTACAAACAAACATGAAAAAAAAACACACAAAACACTAGAAAAAATGAATTGACTCATTAATGCAAGTACACTAAGAAAAATGATCGCCGCTTTATTGTAAAACTGCAGTTTGTAAAACTATGTGACGTTACACTATAGATTTTAAACGTTATGAAATGTGCATAGTAGTTGAAGGGATGCAGGTCACTAGTGGTGCATGGCTAGATGGGATGGTTTAGGGGAATAATTACCCACGAAACAGCGATTAGCGATCATCAGCAAAAAGTGACGGAATGGGTTTGCACAGTAGTGCTAACTAGTGTCGGTATAAAGTCGACTCGATGCTCTCAGCTCTATCTGTTAGCCAAGAGCATACCAGATTAGCAAAATTAAACAAATTCATAAACAAAATAGTGCATCTACATTCGTGACCGTGGTGTGGCAAACAAACAATAATGTACGGTGAATTATCATCCTAGTTGACAAATGGTAGCAATAAAAGAGAACAGTCTCCTGAAAAAAAACCTGCGACGGGCCCCCCCAATAGTACCCAGTCTTACAGGTTTGATGGGACGTCAAATCGTGGAAAAACCGTGTGGAAAATGCTAAGCAGTGACGTTTACCGCACCATTACCGTGATGCGTATAATGTTGTGTGTACATAATATACATAATATACATGAAGATATACATATTGAAAATTATCAATATACATTATATACATACACCACATAACCAACCTACGATGATGCGGTGCTCCAAGGAACGTTAGGTTCACAGTGGAAGACGTGACGGAAATGGGAAAGAGAAACAAAGCAACAACAAACAAACAAACAAAAAACCCGAAGATATATGCGTGTATGTTCTTTTGACATTTTAGACACTTTGGAAGCTTACGTTTTTTGGGTGAACAATTTTAGGTTAAGCCGTTGGATTTCCAGATTCGCCAGATCTATATCTGGTTCAGATAGGGAGCATAACGAAACGTGTGAAGTAGAGAGTAAAAAAAACCAAAGCGAGATGTAATTTGTTCAAATATAGCAAAACAAAAAAACAATGAGAAAAACTTAAACACATACACATATCATATAATTCATCAAAAATCAAACACATTGTTTTACACTACCATACACTTTTACTAGAAGAACTGCAGTGATTTGAACGATCACCAACCACCAACAACCGATCACACACACACACACTCACCAAACGCAAACACCTAGAATCGAAGCACCATTATTGATTATGACACATACACACACACCAACACACACGTTCTACTACAAAATACAAAAGTTCACAAATCGTATCCTCGATGGCCTCTACAAACGGGTTGCACGATCAGCCAAATGTCAATAGTGGGCATCAGTTTTACATACGAATATCGTCACACGCATGATCACGATCCTCAATTTCGTCCAAATTTGTTGGTAAACCCAATGTTGGTGGTAAACCGTTGTTACTGTTTTCTGTGCATGTTTAAATATCTGAACCAATCCCAACCGGCTGTTTCTACTACCCCCAACCAACGGACGGTACACGCTTTATGGAGCTTGTTTTGGTTGAACTGTAGCAAATTTTAAATAGCAAAATGAAGATATCATTGTTAGAAGATCGGTCAATAATAGTGTAGAAGGAAAACGGAAGCACAAAGACAAAGATGGAGTAAAAACATCAATCAGGCCAAAATGTGATTTAAATTTTTTTTTTAATCCAGAACACATTCCAACATAAAATGTTTCAAGCCCTTCACAACAAACCACGCTGCGCTTTAAAAAACCAACCTTCAAAACCTTACACTGCACGTGAAGGACATTCCGGACAAAATTGCATTTCACAAAACAGGAATAAGATAAGAAAAAACGGGCGACTACCACTGGGAAAGAATGATAAAAAACGACAATGTGTACAAGGTTTCCTACAAGGTAGAATATTACTATCAAGATCGTTTTTGTTTTGTTTTTAAAATAAAACAAGCACAATGTTTCGTACCGACTTCATTCCAAGAAACATTCACCGGTTTAACCATTAATTCATTCCATCCGCGCATCAAAGTACGATAAGTGCATCAACAAACATACTCAATCATGAAAGCAAAACATCCCAAAAGAAGAATACACATTATATCGCATCCAAACATGAAAAGAAAACCAAATAGAAATATGTTAGCATAACAAGTGTAAAGCTGAATATTACAACCGGAAGCAAAAGAAACATAAACAAAACCGATTCAAAAAAAAAACATCAGCTCATTGTTCGAATAGGTACGCGGGGAACGAGGCAACGAAATATAGGTGGGGAGAGAAAGTACATACCAAAAACCCAAATCCCATGTAAGCTCGTGTGTGTGTATGTGGGCAGAGAAGAATGAAGAGCAGAAAATAAAACAATCTGAAGATGAAACTATACCGAATCCGAGGTTGGATTGAAATTTTCCCATTACTCGTGTGTATACCGAGGTGTACCATTCGTTGAAAGAATACCATTTCTCGTAGCGGATGAAAAGATAATGTCTATATAATCTCACTTCAAACTGCCGTACAAAAGGTAAGCTCGTTACGATATTATCCTTCCGTTCAATCCGATGGTAAGTTTTAGGTATTATAGTTTGTTCGTCGGTTTGCAGCACGATTCTCGCTCGAGATGGCACCTCGATTACATTCTTATCCAACGGCTTACGTACATGTGTTGTAATAATACAACACAGCTGCGAAAGTTTTGTTTTCTAACGTGGTGGCAGGTGGGTAAGTGTATTTTTAAAGTTAAGATAACGTGCATTTTGTTATTATTTCACGATGAAATTCAAAGCGAAAAACAACTTATACCGCTGATTTTTATTTTATGCTAGCTTCATTTTTCAGATAACACTTTCAAATGAAAATTGCACAAAATACATACAAAATTAATAGATATTGAAACTCTCAATCTCTCTCTCTCTCTCTCTCTCTCTCTCTCTCTCTCTCTCTCTCTCTCTCTATCTTGGGATAACGACCGTTAAGGTTATGCCGGCCATTTCTGGCTTACTAGAATTGTTTTACCACATAGCCGGATAGTCAGTCAAGGACGGGGGGTGGTCCGGATGGGATTTGATATCCAGTCCTGTCGTGTGAGACTGTCATCATTTCCCAGTAAGAAAAAATCAGCTTTAGTGGCGAAACAGCGGCTTATTGTCTCTAAAATACCTCCTCCAAGCAGAATATATCCTTACCCACTCTAAAACTTCTCCTCCGATTCTAACTCTAGCATCTGAAAGCTTGTATTATACTTTGAGTTCTACCCAACGGCATCCAGTTGCTAGTGCGCTACTGCAGAGCATCCCGTTAGCGCCTTTAAGCTTGTGTTATGCTTGGAGTTCTAGCTAATAGCAATCAACAGATTGAACAAGCCGTCCATTTCACTTATTGGTCCTTTAGCAAGGGTCTTCCATCATAGTTTTATAGCTCATACCGTTAGACCATCTAGAGTTTAACATTTGAATTAGATAGACAGAGTTCAATTTTCGATAGCCTCCAATATTATAAATCTGTTAGTCTCTCAAAATATAACACTGAAATGAAGAGATAAGGCGCAGTTAGTCATAATTGATATGAAAGAGTGCAGATTCATCAAATAAAAAGAGAGAAGAGAGATTAGAGAGAGGAGAGGGAAAAAGAGGAATAAACTTCTTTTTCTCCAATTCTACTTTCTGCTTAAACAGCAGATTTCTCTTATACTTGGCTCTAAACATCGCCGTATAAGAGAATCTAAATTCTGTTAAGCTGCGCTGTATAATTACTGAAACTATACGGCTAAGGAACTTCGATTTAAGCGATGCTTAAAGATAAAATCCTTCATGTTTTCTTACTGGGTTAACACATACACCACCACCATCAATATTGTAGGAGCAGATTTAAAAGTTTTTTACTAAAACCACTTTTTTATCCTTAAATTTTAAGGCAATCCGCCAAACCAAACAAACTATATCTAAACAAACTATATCTAAAACTAAATGGAAGAAAAATTTGTATCATGCTTCATTGATTCATTAGGTAAAAAGGTTCTTTCTTCGTTGAATGTTTCTAGCAAAGCAATTTTGTTAATAATAACCGCAGTACGATACGACATCGAATGGATCATGAAAATAGAACGAAGAGTAGAATATGAAAAAGTAAATTCAAACATTTCCAATGTATTCTGTATCACTTTGTTAATGAAAATTGTTTACAAATAAACGAAAACAATAACGCGCGTTAAGCGGAGAGGCAAAGAGATAGTCAACCCGAGTTCAGGATTTTAAAAAATATATTAGACAGAGACATTATAGACGTAGGAAGCAGACAGTCAAGGTACACCTTAAGATTCGAAAGTTTTTCGTGCAGCTTGCAAGGTCCTTGCGATATTCTTGTGTGGGAGATGGACAGAAACAAAATTGAGTTATTAGTCGAATCAAGTACCAACAAACTCTTCATCTAGTGTAGTTGGTATTGTCTACTACCATTTCTACATGTACTAAAGTTTAATTAACTTAACAATAAATGCCAAAATGAAATTCCATTGAATTATATTTTTTCATAGGTTGTTAACCAGTCATTTGTACAACGGAATGGTTTGGATGAAATTTAATATCGATTCTCGAGCGCCACTACCGCACCAGGCCACCCTAATATTTTATTAAACAATCTTATAATACAAAATACAGCTGTAATCAAGTTGGGAGGGCCCATCTACAGAACGCTGTTAAAACCATATCCAGCCTTTAAAATTATTTCATGATAGAAAGGCTCGCAAATCTACTCTACTACTAAAGTTTATTACATAGATTTTATAATATCTACGATTTATCAATGTCAGTTGTCTATAAACCAGGGTTGGTTTTGTAGTTGATTTCCAAAATTCCAAATTCTTTAATTTTTCTTGTGAAAACTCTTGATTAAAATATCAGTTAGACTAACACATATCGATATCGAGCGTCTGAGCCTTAACAAGGATGTTCAAAAAACTTATATAATTTATATTTATATGAGATAAGTCTTTATGGTCTTCACATTTGTAAACAAAACATTTGCTGATTGTAAGGCGCTGATTGATTGTAGAACTCTTCAACTGGTGTTAAATATGAGCTTCAAGAAATTCGCTCCTCTTTAAAGCTGCTCATCAACGCTTTTACAATATAATATCCGCTTAAGTGTAATTTTGTAATCTTTAGAAAAACCTCCGTAAACTATTAAGTATTGCTAAAATAATTTACGAGAGTTAAAACTAAAAGCAAACGAATTGATTGTTGGTTTTAATGCTCTTTTATTGATGGATTCGACTACTATATGATATGAATGAATTTCTAATTAATCCTACAGTAAAACTGAGTATAGTAATTTCAAGGCAAGAGTTTAGCCGTTTTGGAATCTTTGTAAGTTTATAAATAAAATGATAAAATAAGTTTAATTTAGATAATTAAGGAAATTATAAAGGTAGTTCTAAAGGTAGATATAAAAGAGAAGAATTTTATTTCTAACATAACCTAATGTTTTAGTTTGATTATGGCAAAGACGAAGCTAATCCAAATCCATCATATACCATTTCTACGTAAGTCTCTCTCTCTTCTTGGCTTTAACGACCTTACAGGTCACGCCGGCCATTTCTGGCTTACTAGACTTATTTTTACCACGTAGCCGGATAGTCAGTCCTTGCTACGGGGGGGCGGTCCGGATGGGATTTGAACCCGGTCCGGCCGTGTGGACTGGCGCCGTTTATCACATGCACCACCGGGCCGCCCCACGTAAGTAAAGACCTTTTAAAAGGACCATCAAATAGTTTTACTATTAATTTGATAGTTGCTTCGTTAACCTCCAAAGATCTGCAATCAAATCAAACGATTCTGTCTTTGGTGCGACTAGATTTTTCCTTTGCGATTAAAATGAAGAATGATCTGTAATTGTATGTGTTCTCTTTCCGAACTCGAAAATGCATTTAAAGAATTAAAGAGTTCGATGCTATGCCATCGAAGCTTAATAGATAAGGCGATACCGCTAGAAGAGAAATGGATTCATTTTTCTTCAATCGAACAATAGCTAAATCAATCTCGTCTATCCTTTACACCACTGCAATGCCGTCTTAGGCTACCGTGTGCGTGTTAAAAAGTGGTGTTAAAAAATGCGATCCATAGAAATCATCATCAATTCCTAGAGTTACCACCCCGGGGATGGCAATGGTTACCGTGAAAGGGTTTCTGGTAGATATTTTTTGATTAATGAAAAGCTCATAAATCAAATAATTTGCATAAAAATACAAACGAACCGCATCGTCTGTACCGTAGAATTGTGTGAACTGGGAAGTGACTGGAACGATGATGGTCTTTGAACATTCAAACTTACACTGAACGTTGGACAGTGACGAAAGCTTTACGTCGGATTTTTGTCTCGGAAAAAAATACGACGAAGAATGTGTAAAGGGGCAGAAAAAAACTCTGAACTATCCCCCATTGACTGAGCCACTGTTCTGATGATGATTGTTTGCGTTAGCGTTTGATCTCCGCTTTAGTTTTCCCTGAACGTGATGCTCATGTCTACCACACTGCTTCCTTTTTAACAAGAAACCATCCATGGTGCGAGAATAGTGAAAAGTCAAACGTTTCGAAATCGACTGACAAGCCACCAGGTTCCCCGTTTTTTTCACCCGACAATCGGGAGCTTTGAATCTAAGAAGTAATTTTTCAGCACTGTCAAACGAAGGAATACTAATGAGCTTTCCTTTCCTTTTTTGTTTGCCTTTTTATGCTTTATTGTCGACCGGGCATTGCATCGTCGACGCAGAGACGCAACGCTCATCCCTGTTACGCCACACCGCACATCAGTATTGTTTTTGTAGTAGTCGCCAAAGTCGCCTGCAAACAAAACCCAGATGCAGTGTGGTGGTTGTGGTTTTTGTTTGTTTGTTTTTTTTTTGTTTTTGTTGGATAACAGCACTCACTTTGCTATCGAACTTTTCCGTCGAGTCAATCTTCCCTCTGTTTTTGGGGCGATTCATCCCGAACACTCATTCACGTGGCACATCCACAACATTCGCCGATGGTGAATGATCTGATCGGATCACTTCCGTTTACTTACAGGGGGTACAGTCTGATAATCTTGCGGTAAACTTTTACTACTGACACCCGGCCGCCAAGTTGGAGTGCCAAGCTTTGGTTCGGTTTTTGTTGGGCAAACGTTTCGTAAAATGGTGCAAATTAATCATGTTCCATCTTCCAGGGCAGTTCGGTACGTAAAGGTACCCGGATTGCGAAATCGGTTGTCCCGGATTTTCCCGGACGTCAGTTGTTTGTTCGATGGGCTCGCACACCGCACTTTCCCCTTCCGTACGCATATTCAGGGGTGTGTCCGAACAGATTTATTCGCTTATCAATGATTAATTGAGGGAAGTGGGTACCAACAGCATCTAACTTTGCCGATACTCAACTTTACGTTTGCTGCGGACGAGATGATGGTTACAAACTGGTTTTGTAGCAATGTTGTTTCTTCGTGTAGACCGTAACCTGGCTTCTAAGAAGTGGTCTTATTATTGATTTGAAGTTAAGCACATTGCCATTGTGAGATATTCGGTGCAATTAATCATGTAAATGAAGCTGAAGTTTTGCTGACGCGTGTCATAATGTACAGAATAGCTAACAAGCGGGACACATTTACAATTCCAGTAGTGGTTGTTTGAATATTTTTCTTTTTTTTATACATTTTTTTATTAATAATAATTATTTTAATTTATTATTTACTGCCAACATAAATCGGGAGGATTAAAGCGACTTACCATCAAACAGTAGCTGTTTGTTCAAATGATCTTTTAACTAGCAAGAGATGCATTGCAACACGCTTCCAAGTGACACGATAGCGATAGTGGATAAACAGTACTAGCCAATTAAATATAACCTACCACATCTTGCCCAGGTGTGGTGTGTTTGTGACCGTACCGAGCATTACCCGTCTAATTGCCTTGTAATTAAAAACATTAATCTAACGCTTCGTTTGACGCTCTAAGTTTATTAGCGAGTGCTAACGAAATTGAGTGAGCTGTTGGTGCCGTCGAAGCGCAACGCCCAGCATGAAAGAACGACACGATTATGTGCATCTTATGTTACCGTCGATTTGAAAGATGTTGTTTTATCGTTTGCTAGCTCCCCATCGATCCACAAGGTACAGCTGCATAGGTGGGGGAAGGGGTGCCGTGGCTGTGTCTCGGATTGCGATGGTGATGATGACGATATGAGCTTCAAAATCTAATTAAACCTTATCCGCAAAGTCCAGCTGCAGGGTCCAGGGTTCAGGCAACAAGAACACAAGAATAACATCGACCTACTAGCCCGGGTTCTTCGGTCGTCCTCCCTTAAGGAAGAACGTACCGGGTTCTTAATTGTGTCTGCCACTTTGGCCTTAATGCAGACCGTGTGAACGCATCCGGGCGGGCCGGGGAAAGGCAGATGTACCTATCAAGGTACATGATTAAGATGCCCGAGATTGTTGGACGAAGAAAGTAGAAACACGACTGGTACAGTAGTAGTACCTGGAGCCGTCTTACTGGCTTGATACCTCAAAAATACGTGATATGATGTAATTAATTTTCACATCAAAGTTTGCCCTTTCCTTTCGGTTCAATCCGCACCCAGCTAAGGATGGTTCGAAAAGGTGCAAAGTTGGTTCGTTATCATCCTGTCTCGAGCTGTCTTCGAGGAGCGTGCTTCGGGCCAGCAGCAACCCGACGGATAAACTGCTTGCACAGCGTTAACGTTGTCACCGGTAATGGAATTCACGTTTCCAAAGGGAGTTGCGTTCGAGTGTATGGGAAATGGCGCAAGTGACCAACCGCACGCTGGTCGATTGGAGTTTTTTTTTGTGTGCTTGCTCATTCTCTCTTTTTCTTTTCTTTCTACTCCGCAAAACTCTTTAGTAGAACCAAATGAGCTTCCATTAAGGAAGACATCGTTATAAACGCACAAATCACAGAGGATGAACTAACACAACCACATTTCAGGATTGTATACCCACGTTCACGAAACATGGTTAACCACTCCATTGCACATAATGGCAGAGGATGTTATGGAATGAACCCGGCAAAAAAACAGAAAGTGACAATAAACTAATTTTGAAAGATTTCAGATGCGCTCTTTTAGGCGTGCAATTATTCTAAATGTATAAAAGTTAACAAATTTAACACTAAACGTTAACACTTTAATCCATCCTTTCTATACCTGTCAACTTTTCAATGGCTTTTAAAAAATGAATTGTTTATTTTTATGCAGCACATTTTAAATCATTCTATTTTTTTGTTTTGGTTTCACGTTTTAATGCTCAATTGCTACGACTACCGGATGTCATCCCGCAATCAACAGTTTTCAGCAAACAAATGACAATCAGCCAAACAAACCGACCAAACAGCAACCCAAAAACGGCGACCTCTACAGCAGGTGCCGGAGGTGTGTATCGGTTGTAATGAATTATTTTAATCTATGACACTATTAAATTAAACACCAATCCACCTATCCACCTTGTTTGTTTTGTGCGTACGGTGTTGCGCCTCGGCTGTACATTTGCACGGTGATGGGAGCGTCGGTCGTGTCTCCCTACACCCATGGTTGACTAATTTCATTTTAAAGCATGTTTCTCGGCGAACTAGCTGCAATCAAGAGCATCGCTAAAATTGTACTAACTTTGATAACAGCAATACCATACCGTTACGCTTCCCGCGTCCGTGCGCCGTAAATCAATAAAACTTAATTAGAAACTTCATTACAATCATCGATATAATAAAATGTCACACACATGCCCCATCAAAATCGGATGTCAAACCGCAGGATATGGCAAACCCCCATTCCTCAGTTCGTACTTTTAGTCATCACCGGGAGCGAGAAAGAAAGCCCAGTGAAAGGGACATGGCAGAGTGAAAGAGTATTCTGGCAAAATTAAATGAAATATTACGCCAGTAAGGGATGGCGTTAGCGCCCGATGAAAGCAACCCACCGCTTGCTGCCACAACGTACAAAACTCTTCACAATAGACACTTTGCGCAAGTTGCAAAACAGTTCCAAAGGTTCGTGCACAAACGCCATTGCTGCTGCTGCTGCTACAGAATGCGAAGGGGTTGAGTACCTTTTGTAAACAGTTTTGAATAATTTAATTAAATTTACGCTAAATCACACCGTCGAATACGAATCGAGCTTACACGCGGTGTGCAGACGGGAGGGTTGTTTCGGGTCCCGTCCACCCGGGAATGCCTATTTGCGATCTTCTGCTTCCTAATAGAGCGCACACAAACCACCCCAAAAGTGCACAGTCGCCGTGCCGATAGAACCGCAATGAACTCGTGCGCGGGACATGGACGAGTTGATAAAAGTACATCGGTTGAGCGTACTTGCAGCTCGTAAACATCGACGCACAAAGCGAAGATTGATGGGCCATGGCTTTGGGAATCGCTGACCCGAGTGTGTTGGAGATGAAGAGCTGTATCAAAGTTCCGGGTGGCTCGTGCTGTACTGATTACGATCAATTAAATTATTCCAAAACCGTAACCATAGTTCGTTGCAAAGCTGTCAGTCATTGTGGTTTGAAGGAATTGGAAAAGCTCGGGATTTGTGGACATGCAAGGAAGGTCACTCGGGATTGCTATTGCGATTTAGTATGATTAATGAACATGCATCATATGCTAAGAAACGTATTGTAGTTTAAAGAGCTCAGTGTTAAATAAAATACATACTAAAATAATGCAATAACATAACAAATTTAGTCTTATAATTATGTGATGTTCTTTATGATATATTTAAATTAAAACTGAAATATTGTGTAAATTAATGTACAGATTTTTAAAGGGATAGGATTAAGGAAGAGGGGTAGATTCAAATAAAACTAAATCGATTAAGTTCATGAGTGCACCAACAAGAAATAGTGATGGGAGCCATAAGCTTTCTACGCACCTCGCGATATTTTAGCACTGACTAAACCTACTTGTAACTACAGGTCGAACCGAACCGTATCAGATTGAGGTTGCTTTCGATCCGATAGCCGTACCTTAACATCAGAGGACTAAAGCAGCAGACAAAGATCGCGAAGTGGTTTTAGTATAGAACTATCTAGGATGGCATTCGGCGAATCACTTCTGGTTGATGGATTTCCGGATTCTGTCAAATCAAGTAACTATGACCGTTTGACAGTAATTCATAATAAAATGAACTTAACACAGTACACTATCAAGATGCAGATTTTTTATCTCTCTGTTCCAAAATAATGCTTTTTTATCGATTTTCACAAACATAATGAAGACGATAAGGCAATTCAAGTAGCAGGAACGACATGTTATCGATTTTACGATTCACTTCTTATGCACTTCTTAACCTAACAATCTGGCAAAGATCGCATTAATTGTGCTTCAGTTTTTGGTTATTTCTTAAATTAAATACCATATGCTGTCATGTTTTCTTCGAGTTTTAAATCCAAATCACAAATGAAGTGAGAATCGTGGTGGTACTTACCTGGTGATCGAACAGTTACAAGGATCACATTCTCAAGAGCTACTTCTCTGTCACTATCGTTAATATCTATGGGTGCAGAAAAGAAATTTATTGCATACATATACACTGGAGCACTGAGCGGAAGTTCAAGCCATAATGTATTCCATAATTCGTTCACAATAAATATTAACCAAAGATCTTGTTAATATTGGCAATATCGAACTAAACATGAAATCAATTAATTTTTAGAGATCTCTGGAGTGGTTTCAGAAAAGTTCTAGTGGTATATTGGGTTACGAAGTCGTTTTTTATGTCGTGATCATCTTAATGACGTTTTGGTGAGTTTAATGTGTTGCGTCATAGTGAGTTCTTGAAATAAATCATGGAACTCATTATTTTAGCATATTTAGTATTTAGTATTTATTTAACAAAGTGTAATCTCTCCCTAAATTTTGCTAAGTTTCCATTGAAATTAAAGTGTTCGAATAAAATGGTAAATACTCTGGACATATTGCGTATTTCTGAAATCCAGGTATTTAAATTGTCTATGTCTCAATAAAATCCTGTTTACATTTAAATTTATACGCTCTAATATCTCTGGAGTATCTATTGTCCCACGAAGTATGCCTGTTACAAATAACGCTTGACAACTTCTTTTATTGCAATATTGAATCCAATGAATTCAAGAATATGATTGAAAATAGGGGAATGTCTCCAACTCAAACGGGCCTTATAATCTTTTTTTTATTCATTTTAAAAAGACGTTGGACGTCGGTCCTACTGGCTGGAAAGACGGTCCTACTGGCTGACATTCGCCTGTTATTGGGCACTACAATCGCACAGCTTAATTTCAATCATAGCTAATAGGTCCTTGTCAGTTTTGGACAAAGTCTCCGTTATCACATACACCGTTACGACAATTGTTTTAAATCAAAATCTAACTAAAGTACATTAACCAAATAGTAACGAACCTTGACTCACCTTTATACCTTGACACAACATGACCCCTGTATAAAACAGCACTCAGAAAAAGTACAAAAGACTTTCGCACTACAAAAGACAAAATATGGTTCAAAATATTCGCGAGACCAGAATAAAAATGGTTTGAAAATATAAATTCAAAATTACAAAGGATCAAATGAAATTATTCCTTTACGAGTTGCATTAATTTATGAGTTTGGCCCTCCATCCAAGCCAAACCTCTATGGATCATGCAACGAACGCTACAATCAGTTTCAACAAATCGATCCCATGGAGCGCGGAACTATTTCATTTCCGACCGACCGTGTGCGTCTGCACCATTGTTTTGTGAGCCAGTTTTTCGGTGCCACATGTTGGCATTGTTTGCCTTCCCCGGGTGCATCGGAAACTGAATCAGTCGAATCAGTACTTGGGCTGATGGTGTGCGTAACGAAAGAAAAACAGTACATTCGCATCAAAACACACATTGCAGCCCGGAAGCGGTGTCAAATTTGCTAACACAGGGAGCCATTTTACCGAGAACGAAGAACCATTCATTCGGGAGCATTGTGTTTCCGCTTCCATTTTCTGGGAATTCGGTACCCAAAAACGATCGCAAACGTATTTGAGCGGTCGATTTGCACCATGCGAAACGGAATTGAGTGGCACATATCCGTATGCGTGCTGTGCACGGACGAGGTTGGGATGGAGAAGGTGGACAAAAGTTTAATTTAATGAACAGCATAAATTATCTGTTTTAACTACAAACCGTGGGTAAACATTCAGTGCATTCGGTGGGCATCAGCTGCACTACCGCACAATACGCTGTATCAAATCATGTGGGACCAGCGATGCATCTAATCAATGTGTGCGATCGATGAATAGAGTTCGCTAATAAGTGGATACATTTACATACGTAAAACTGCGTCTCAACTGTTCTGCAAAACAACAGCCCGGCTGGATGCGGTTCAAATGAAACCATTCCAACACAATCGATGCGTACCGATCGCTGAATGTATGCTTATGTTGTTTTAACCGACTGCTCACTAAATACGATCCTGGTGCAATATGAAACCCGTGGGCTGTTTGCAAATCGGACTGTATCAAAAATAAACACAAATCGATGCTAATGAAGAGGCATCCAGCAACGTGTTCAATGCCGCTTTCCAGTTCCCTTTTTTTGATGCGAACACGCTAATTGCTCCAAACAGCACGCACAATGTAAAGAACACCCTCCCGATAGGCGAGTGGCTACTCATTTTAATTGGCAAACCAACCAAACCACCAACTCATATCAACACACGCCACCCGCCACACGTCAAACGGTGAAAGGAGAAAGTTTTTAAAACTGTTTGACAACACTAAGTACCCTTTTTCGGTTTGCTAGCTTTACCGGCAAGGTTCAGAGTCCCCGCAACCGAATGGCAGTTGTTCGTTAATGGAGAAGACACTCGAAAGTATGACACGGTGCGGGTACTTTCTAGTGACTGGTACCAGTTGTCCTTTACACCTTCGCACCAGTCGCACACGAAAATTTTCACCCGATGAAGTGAAGATGGTAACTAGAGGACGCTTCAGGTGCAGCCGTATTTATCTTAATTACTTTTCACAAGTAATTAAAGCACATCAGACTCGTACGCGCTTTGGTTCGTGGTTGTGCTTGCGTGAAGTTTTTCGCAAAGCGTCGAACCGTGCGAATAGTGAGTAAGGTTGAGCTAACTTTCCCTCAAAGCTTTCCATCTGCTGCTGGTTTGCACTGTCAACATCCTTCATGTTCGAAATCGTGCTCCAAGTGCTGGTGAAAAAACACTTCAAAACGAAATGGAGTGAATCAGTCAATATTAGTCGTGGTCAGATTGAAAACTATCTGTTGCTCTATTTTTTTGGCCATTCTTTTCGGACAAACGTAAGTCAGTTACAACAAACAGCGTTTTGTTTTGACCTGGATGAACTGTTAACTAGTAAAAAAGAAAGCATCTCTTGTTCACGCTCAATTAAATATTTATACTATTCTATATATTACAAATTGTTCTTCATTAGTTAAAACATACACATCTGGTCATACTAAACAGCTCTCTAATTCAAGCTCTCTAATCTCTAATTTTGTCTTATTTTTCTATTATTTTTTTCATCAATTTTTTTAATCAAGAAGTAAATAAAATAATTATTCTAAAATATCTACATACTTATGATCGTGTATCTAATAACATCAAATCCAGCTTTGCAGCATAAGCGCGAGTAGATCAGGTCAAGTCTGGCGTCAAGAATAGTAAGAATATATCCGAACGATTAAATGCCACCGTTTGAAAGACGAACGGTTCGAAAACATCAAACGGATTGGCAGTGGTTCGATTTTTGGTGTCGAAATAAATCTTCCCGATTTTCGATTAAATTGAAATTCACACATTGCACATCTACAGAATTCGTAACGAGCAGTTAGCACACTTTAGACAGAGAGAGAGAGAGAGAGAGAAAAAAAAAGAATATGCGACTCGTCTAGTTTAGAAACATTTCGCCGCAATGTCTAGCATTTCGGTGTGAATGTTGCAACCCATCGAAAGAACACAAAAGAAAGGGAGAGAGAGAAAAAAACACATTATCTTCTGATCGTAAATCAGCCCCTAATCGATGCTACCGGGTATATGGTATGGTGTGTGTGAAGGATCGTTAGCAGAAATCCACCACCAGTGCCAATGGAAGACAACCCGCCAAAATGGATGGAGATTACGCTAAGATCCAGCTCATTCGTTCCCATTCGTAGCGATTTCGTTTCGTACGAAATCGAGCCAGAACCGGAACCAGAAACGTCTGTGCTATTCATCCATCAAATGCCCGAATGTCAATAATACTCGTAAAAGCCAGTAATAATGCATCGGATAGTGATGCATCCTTGGAAACCGTCCGATCCCAAGCCCGTTGACTTGACGTAAACCACCGACCGAGCTCGATTTCTTCAGATCCAATATCCTTCTCCATTTGCCGGCATCCGAATGCTAATGTGTGTGTGTATGTGTCTTTACTGATCACACCATGCACAAATGGAAAATAGGAAAAGTTTCATACCCAGAATTCCGTGCAACTTGAGCCACTCGCCACAGTGTCGTAAATCAGGCGAAAAATTTAAATTTAAATCCCAACCATCGTATCACGACCCAAACCCGAAGTAGCCACTCGACTTGCCCGGGATGTGTCCCACCCTGTACAATGGTTCTACGGCGTACGACGCGTCGTACGTGTGCGGGATTTGATACTTCAGCACCATTTCACCCGAAGTGGATTTAAAGTCGGTAAGGTGAAAAATTACGATGGTTTCTTCTGCCAAGCCAAGGTGAAGCACCCGGATGTAACGTTGGCCGAAAGGGCGACGTATATCAAAGGTGCGTAATATCCTCTAAACGTTCCTCCTACGCCAAAAACGCAGGATGAATACCTGAGGCAGTATTCCTCCATTTCGTTCTGACAGCAATTTGACCGACCGACGAGACGCACGTCCACAGCCAACAGATCCTTACGCCATCAAAAGTCTTCAACTAATCTCGTGCTATTTACATAAATTATGCTTGGTTTTGAACTCAACTCTCCCGCTCCATCCCCACTTACCATCCTGGGTCCGTGGGTTGGCGTTTCAATGCATTTGAATTTTGCTCTTCCTCACACATCCCTCACACATCGAGACGTTCGAGGTTCGGGTCACTCCATCCCCGATTCTTACAGATACACTTACACGCACCCCCGCCACATGGTAACTCATCCAGCACAAGAAACATTCGGCGGACAGGGTTGTTTTAGGGCACGGTTGAACTTAATGACATGGAGATTCAGTTACGTGGTGTTGCTTCACGCTTGCCACTCAACCTGCCTGAAAGTCGTACGCTTGATCTTTCCGTGTTGGTTTGGGCTTTGTGTTGGCAGGATTATGCCGAAATCTCGTCGGTATGCTGATTAATACTGGGTTCTGTTAGGAGGGAAGGGAAGGACAGATCGTGGGCGTGCTATCGGGGATTAGCTAAAGGTGAAATGACTTGTACGCTAAGAATGTAAACAAGATTTCAATTCCATCAAGCATTGGCAACGATTCGTTTGATTTTTTTTAAACCTATTTTCAAACAACATAAGCTGGATGATGTTTTGTAAACAAGTTTGTCATACACAAACGAATCGGCCCGTGGTGGATATTTCCTGGAATTTTTATGCTCAAAAATCCTGCCTTTAGTTTCGTTTTAGCCCTGTTATTTACACATGCGCCTGAAGGAAGAAACAATTTGCTGCAGCATTTAGCATTCGATGCGTGGCAGCATGCAAATGATTTGTGCTGTACTGTTCAAGTGGCAGCCCTAACAAAACAATAACAGTAACGAGGCCCGTACTACACACTTCTTCATTTGTGTTTCGAACGAGTTGGAATGTGTTTTAACAACTTTCAGCACCGGTTTTCCAGTGAGTGGTAGTTATGTGCACTTCATTCCTTCCACAGTTCTGAACAAAACTGTGGCAAAAATGAGCAAAGCCCAAGCAACGGGCAACGTTTGCGTTGAGAAATAACTTCATCAGAGTCGTGAAGAAAATTAGGTGCAAGAAGCGCGGTGGATCGCTGCGGTCTTCATACGACTTGGGTACAGTTTCAACTTCAATTTTTTCGAGGCTTTCGGTGACTTTCGAGGCAGGGCCATGACTCTACCAGGCACGACTTTTGGCGTTCGGAGGCTGAGTTGTTGAAAAGCAAAGCACAAAAAATAACCTCTCGGTCTCTTTTTATCTCTCGACCTCTCTTTTACTTTCTTTCAACTTTCTTTTTTTAAACTTGGAGCGGTGAGTTTGGCGAAGGGCCGGGAATGAAACTTTATTTCATTTTAAATTACATACTTATAATGCCATTTATTTTCCGCAGAACGAGACCGAACTGACGACGACTCCCTCGTACGGGGCAAGTCAAGGACGTAGAGGAACAGTGGGAAGCGCGAAAGATGTAAGCGAATAATGGCGGGTAATAAGGGAAAACGAATGAGCTTTGCTTTCTGAAGCATGCGAAAACCGTACGCGTGTATGTAGCGTTATACGCGTGCTTTCTTGCGTATGTTTCATCCGGCGCTCAGGCATGGCTTTTCAGGTGGCCTGATCGAAGCATACTCTTACGGAGGGCAACGTATGCAATGGTTCAGATGGAAACCACATGCCCAATAATGAACTGGCGAACCGGTTTCAGTTTTTCATCACCTTTTTTTGGTTGGACTCGATTTGCCCAAAAGGACGACTGTACGAAGACATATGCTTTGCTAGGAGACATATTGGACACAAGAGCAAAAAAAAAACACAGACACGCTATCACAGAATGCTCCATATGAAAGGGATGCTGATGCGGCCACATTTCAGGCAACACGTGTGCAGCCGAAACGGCGGCTGCTGATGGTATTCTGATGTGTTAAAACATAAACGAATGAAATGGTTCCTATAACATGGTCATTTTGTGTCATCTACGCCGAAGTACATCGCAATCAGTATGACTAACTAGGGCATCAAGGGCGTTGCGATGGCATGTAATTTACTTCTGATTTATGGTGTTCAATTATCACATTATAGTATAATTTAGTGAAATGCATTCTGAAACATTTACTGTAAAATTTATTGCATGTATTTTTATCAATAGTGATGTTTTTGTTGGTTAGAACAATTGTAAATTGTTTTCGAAATGGAAAAGTAAAACACATAAAATATATAGCAAATAATATAACAGAAGAAAGTAATATTAAAATACAACGAACTAGTAAGAAATAATCTGGCATCGAATTTGGCAGGCAAATTAAGAACGAATTTGCATATATTTTTTTAAACAAAACTAGTTTGATCGTTTGCACGAACAATGAAAACCAACGCAAATCCCTATCATCATGAAGAGCCGCTACATAAAATGCTTTCCTGTGCAGAACACCCAACCCGAACATATCCTTTGCTCCATTAGAACTCAATCAAAATGCCATTGTTTTCATTTTTACTAAATTAAATTGATGCCAAAGAGCATTAGAAAATTTCACAATCCCCTCATTTCGCTCTTCACTTCCTTCGGTTTTGGCTTTTATCGTTGCTTTGCTATTTTTCTTTTCATGCCTGTTTTCATCAAAAGACATTAACATTGCAGAATGACCGAAAACACAAAACCCCATCCCACCCCTTGGCCCGGGTGTTGGCTTTTCAATGGATACGAAACTCAGGCAAAAATAACACCAAATTAAAGCACTTCCAGCCGGGATTGGAATTTGCCGTAGCGTTTTAGCTGATTGTATTTTTTTAAGCTTTGCCCAGTTTTGTTTTATGCGTTTCTTTCTCTTTTACCCGTGTGCTTCTTTGCCATTCCTTTGCTGCCTTCGTTGTCGTTGAGTGTTCCAATGGGCTTTCGGCTTCTACTTGCCTTGATGTCCGCTTGTTCCGGTGCGTTGTTTTCGTACTACTCACGCAAAATCGTGTACGGGATTTGGTTTTCACCGAACCGCTCGAAGGCTTTTGGGTGAAAAACTGCGAAAACTGATCCCATCCTTAGCCCCTCTCCCCCTTTTGGGAACGGTGAAAATTGACGCGCAAAAGGTATGTGCACAGCAAAAAAAAGAAAGGTTAAAACAATCGTACCAGCTTAGACTTACCCATTCTTGGCGAGCGAACCACTTAATTGAATCCAACAAGATGATGCCCTTTTATCCTTCCCATATCCTTGTGAATTTCTTGAGTTTCATCCATTATTTTATCCGGGTTATAAAGAAAATAAAGAAAGAAATACTGAGCAATGGCGAGCGAAAAGCCTGTCAATCTGTTATGTTTTCCGCCCAACATGTCTCAAACATTGACGAATCGAAAGGACGGGCGCTGTTGTTGTGCCTGTGGTTTGTAGAAATTTACTCATGTAATTAAATTTCCACCCATCAGTAACTCACGTGCAACGCAAACCCACGGCGAACAACTTGCCTTGGGGATTTTGTATTCTAATGACCCTTAAAAAGGGATCGCAGATAAAACAAAAAAGAGAATAGGTTCCGTTAAGTAGTCTAGTTTTCCGAATTGCAATGTACTGATATGAATTTTGTGCTTCTGGTGGTTGAGTGAAACCAACCAAAACAAGTAATAAGTTATGTTAGCTGATTTGTCTAAGTAACAAACACATTGTTTTCCAATGGTAATGGAGTTCAATCATAACTTTCTTATCAATTAATATGATGGCAAACTAGTAAGGTTATCCATTAGACAAAAACATATGATGTTCTGAGCATATTTGAAAACATATCGCTAATAACATTTATTTCAAACAACTTATGCTACTTTTTTGTCTCGAAATTATTCTGTAATGAAAAAAGCAACACACAAAAAATGCAAATACTTTTTAATGTCTAGTGATAAGGAAACGGAAATGTCATCTTTATAATTGAGAGTCATTTTACCGTAATTATTAGAGAGACTACCTGAACAAAGCTTTCAATTTAATTAAAAGTTCAACGGCTCGATTAAAAGAAAGCATTATTTAAATGATTATGTACTTGTACTTTTATAAATATAATTGCACTATACAGGGGTTTTCAGATAAAAATTAATCTTATCTCTGAATTCTATTAAAATTTTGTGGAAATGTGTAAAAGGAGATATGGATTCCTTTTTTCATCGTTTTTCGAGCATTTACAAACTAAAAACTGTACCAATTAACTTTCATGAAGAATGTGATAGTAGAAAAAGAAATTTTAAAACCATAAAATTTGTTTGGAAAAAAATCCAGAATATAAGAAGAATTTCAATCTACTTCACACCAGCATGAAATATTCTTTCGAAAACAAGTTCAAACAGTCACAACTGCACTCGAAAACCCTGCAGTTTCTAGATTATTATTGATAGTCCATTATATTAAAAAAAGCAGCGTTGCATTTAGCTCAACTATAAAAAGTATATTCATGGAAGCTTTCCTAGTTCAGTTCCATTTTAGAACACAATTCAACATGTCGGCTAGTACTTTTATTCTTAAGTTGATTCTATACCTTGTTCTTTTGAATGAAACTAACGCCGGTCGACAAGAAGATGTTGTTGAGTACGTAAATCGTCTTGCACAATACGAGCAGGAAAAGCTTCACGTAGGTGTCTTTAACTGTTGGCTACTCCAATTTGCTGATAACGCAACATTTTCAACCATACAAAGTGAATTAGCTTGCCGCATTAATGCAAACTACATTAGCCTGTTGCAAGTGAATCACCGAAGCAAATATCAGTTCACCTTGCCGGTACCCAACATGGCATTTATTTTGTTAGGAAACAAAACAATGGCACACGACGACTACAACATCCACCAATGGGTAGCAAACATTCCATTCGAATGTAAGACGATTGTGCTTTTCGAGGGTAACAGCAACGCAACACAGCCAAATCAAATTGGACACTATTTTGCGACGATGAGCTTGTGGAATGTGATACTGATCGCCACCAACCTGGACGCAGTGTATGCCTTTCATTATGGACCTTTGCGCATTTTAAAATACACCAACTTTCCGAGCTACAATGTGTTGTTCTTCGATCGATTGCAAACTTTACAAACCAGACATCTATTGGCAGCGTACATGAAGGACATCTATACTAAAACACGATGTAAAAATATACTAGGAGAAGATTTATCGCTGTTCAAATTGTTTGCAGATACCTTCAATTTGGAGTTTTATGTGGAAGAAATGCAATGTATCAAAAGCGAATTGCCGGTCACGTGTTTCTCGCGCTATGCCGATAAGGATTTATTAATCAATCGATTCTTTTTCCAACAATACAACAGATTCGCTGTTGACTGTATAAAGATGGAGAAAATTGCTATAGCCACACCGAAGGGGCGCCTACTAACGATATGGGAAATTTTGCTGCATCCTTTCCAACAACCCGTTTGGTGGATATTAATTGCAATATGTTCCGGTTTCCAGCTGCTAGAGATCATCATACCGACATTGTTCACGAACAGCATTGTCGGTCTAGCGCTGTTTGGGTTCGAAAAGCGTCAGTTACGATTTACAGGACGTACCGAAAAAATAACAGCCAGTGCCTTTGTTGTGATGATTTTCCTGTTTAAATGTGCGTACGAAGCTAAACTCATTTCATACATCACCGAAACTCCTCGGGAACCTAGCGCATTATCTATTGAACAGTTACGTCAACGCAACATTACCGTCTATCACAAACATTTCAACACTACACACATGAACAAACTGAAGGGAATGTTAGCGACCTACGATGGTGATTCACTTGTGTTTGAAGGATCAACTATTGCAGACAATATAAATGCGTTAAACATTGAAATGATGTTAAACGATGTTGAAGGTACTCCTTATAAGATACTCGACGAAACTTTGTTTGAAATGTTACCATTTTTTACGTTCCAACCTAAAATAGCCATTCGACAGCCATTCCTGAAATACCAGCACCGGGTGTTTGAAGCTGGATTGCCCATGCACTGGCATCAAAAGATGTTGAACTGTTATCGTACTCACGTAAACGAATTAAAGTTAAAAACGCATAGCAATTCAATGGAAAACTTCATACACGCAGACAAACTAAAGCCCTTGATCATGTTTTTCTCTGTGCTGTGGACATTTGCGACGGCCGTTTTTGTGATTGAAGTGATCGTGGGAAGACGATTGAGGAGTTGTTAAAACGTTTCAAAGGAAAATAATTCGAACAACATGATCGAGGTTGTATTGAGCAGTAGTAGAAGTTGAAATGCATGTTGGAGATTAAAATTACATTAAGATTAAAATTCTGTTACAAACGAGACGATATTTCGTACAGCCAACGAGGATCAAGAGCTAGAGCATCTATACGCGAAAAATTGTTCGTTTATCACATTTCCACAAACGCACTAATATTTTGTGAAAAAAACTACTGAATCACAATTATACAATAAATCATCTTTTGCACTCGGAGACACTTCATCTTTGTTTTTGTTTTGGAATTTTAATAGGATCCTAGAACGGATATTTGACCGTTGCACACTACAATTGATCTTCTCCGTACTAATCCTCCGCTTGATTTGTTATTAACAAAGGATTTAAAAACGGAATTGTGTCCGACGTGTTCTGCACTCCATCTTCTCCCTAGTAACCCTGAAATAATCCTTTAAAAGTTTATTCTTTAATTATGATCTTTAAAAGATCATGATTCGTAATAACGTCCGAGGGACATAAGTTCCTTCGGACAATTGCGGCGCTGTAATTCAATCTATATTCATTACAATCGATTCAATAAACTCAATATATCCCAACACTATATGTAGGAAAAATATCCCAGATTGTTAATTATCTTACCATCTTGCTAGCTTTCTTTATACTAACCAATTCAATTTCCTTGGCAATTTTTTACAGGTAGTTATGTAGGTTAACTTCCTTCATAATGTTTTACAATAAGGTTATGTTTGTTTACTATGTGTTTTTCTCCAGGATCAAACGAAAAAAGTACATTAATTCTTTTTGAGTACCTTTTTGACTTGAAGCTAATGCTCCTCTACGTCTCGTGCCGAATGAGAACCTTCCTGGTGGAGCATGAGTCCGGCATCCTCATCACGTGCCCCAGCCATCGTATCCTTCCGGTTTTGACAACCGTCAGGATATCTGCACCGCCAAAAAGCTCAGCTAGCTCGTGGTTCATTCCCCTTCTCCACACGCCCTGCTCGCACACACCGCCAAAGATAGTCCTTAGCACCCGCCGTTCGAAAATAGCGAGTGCATTGGCATCCTCCGTTAGCAGAGTCCAGGACTCGTACCCGTAGAGGACTACCGGACGAATCAGTGTGCGATATATCGTGCATTTCGTGTGTTGCTGGAGCCTTCTGGATCGCAGGAATTTGTGGAGCCCGTAGTAGGTACTGTAGCGACCAGGACGCCACCTGGCGCAAAATATAGGTAGCAGGATTACGATCCTTGGGGATTAGGAGATAGGGACGGCATGAAAAAGATAGAAAAGGACAGCTAGGGGGTGCACGTGCACTGCGCGTATAAAAGCTTTGGCGTGCTCTCTCGTTTTCTTGCCACGCTACCACGCTACCACGTTCGTACCACATCGCACCGCGTGTTGCCCTGAGGTAACAAAATAGGTTAGGAATAAACGCTTGTTCTAAACACTAAAACTGGTGACCCCGAATCCTCAGAGTGTGAAATACGCCTTAGTGCATGGGTGTAAGGTGCAAAAAAAAACTCTACGCGCCCGCATACAGTCCAGCGTTCGAACGAGTGTTCACATGCCCCCGCTACCCAGTGCCGAGAAACGATCTAAGTGCATCGCGTCCGTGAATTGCATGCGTAGTAACGTCCGTCGCGAGTGCCCGTGTGTCGTGTGAACTTTTCGACAACGCCTTCGATTACGGACGCTAAAAAAAGTGCAGTAGTGTATACCACGCGTAACGCCGACGAGTGCTTAGAGAACGTGTACGCACTCGCCGCACGCTACGCACTCCGCGCCGTGGCAAGTGAACGACACAGATACACACACGCGTATCGACATCGAGTGGCGTGCCGACAGGGCCGTCAAACCCAAAGCAGAACGTCGTTCCTTTTTCTGCTGCGATCAGCACGATATTCCCACGTTACCGACAAGCATACCGTGTCCCGTGATACGCATTTTCACCTAACGTGCGCACTATCATCGCCGTAGCCGAGGACAGGAATCCGCCATCATTTTCCCCACGTGTCGCCGCCATCTTCCCCTCGTGCAACAGCCATCGCAGCCGGACCAGTGCTGAAGTCCCCGGACGAGGCTAACGACCTAAGACGCCGCCATCTTCCGCTCGTGTAACCGCCATCGCTACAAAAACGCCTTCATCACACATTTAAGGTAAGATCCATCCTTTTTCTTACTACTAACCAACGAGGATGATGCATAGTCCGCCGAATCCTGGGGTTACAGTGGTAAACCCCGCCGCGTCGATAGCCACTGATACCGGAATGACAGCCCCTGGCCCACTAACAATCGAACCACCTTTCTCGCGCGATTCCTCTACCGACCCGCCGGAATTTCAAGTGGAGATCGTTAACAACATGCGCCTCAGACCACCCGAATTGGACACAACCGACATCCATACCTTTTTCTACGCGTTGGAAAATTGGTTTGACGCATGGAATATTGCGCCGAGCCACCACGTCAAGCGGTTCAATATTCTAAAAACACAAATCCCGACGCGAATCCTACCTCAGCTGCGCCATCTTCTCGATAACGTGCCTAACACTGACCGCTACGAAGCCGCGAAAAGGTCAATTATTCAACATTTCGAGGAGTCTCAGCGTAGCCGTTTGCACCGATTGTTGTCCGATATGAACCTTGGCGACCGGAAACCGTCCCAATTGTTAGCCGAAATGCGACGCACAGCAAACGGGGCGATGACGGACTCTAGCTTGGTCGATCTCTGGATAGGACGTTTGCCGCCATACATTCAATCCGCGGTAATCGCCGCTTCGCCAGACGTGGAAGACAAGGTAAAGGTGGCCGATTCTGTCCTGGATTCGTTCAATTTGTACCACCGGACGGGAACATATCAACAGGTGTCAGAGGTTCGAAAGGGAGAGGTGGACCGCCTCACGAAACAAGTAGCTGAATTGACGCAGCGTTTAGACGCCGTCCTGAATCAGTTAAATACAGGGCGCAACCGAACGCGATCACGATCCCGCGCACAGCCTAACCAGTCCACCAGTATCGTCGCTAACGACTTGTGCTACTATCACCAGCGTTACGGTCAACAGGCACGTAACTGCCGAGCACCTTGCTCATTTGTTAGCCGTCAGCATCGTAACAACGCATCTTCGACGTCTGCGTGACAGCTCGCGGGAGATGTTCGGCAACAACCAGTCCACTCTATATCATCGACAACCCATCGCCTCGTCATAGTAGACCGCAAAACGACCCAACCATTTTTGATAGATACTGGCGCCGACGTCTCCGTAATTCCACGAGAGCATAGTGGTGCTGTCCATAAACCGTCGTCCATGAAGCTTTTCGCCGCTAACAGGACGCCAATCGCGGTATACGGTGAGTCGCTTCGGACTTTAGACCTGGGTTTGCGACGAAATTTCCTGTGGAATTTTGTGATCGCCGACGTGGGCACGGCCATTATCGGGGCCGATTTTCTCGAATATTTTCATCTGCTAGTCGACCTTCGCAGTAGATGCCTGGTAGACGCCTTCACTAACCTTCGTACGCCCGGTGTCACAAACTGTAATCCAGAGGAACCAACCGTAAAGGTTTGCGATTCAACGTCACCGATAGCTTCCTTATTAAAGGAATTCCCTGGGTTAACCTCGCCTACCACCCCTGGTACCCAACTGCAATCCGACATAACACATCGCATTGAAACATCAGGACATCCGATCTACGCTCGTCCTCGTAGATTGTCCCCCGAAAAATACGCAGCCGCTCGTGCTGAATTTGAGTCGTTGGTAAAGATGGGAGTTTGTCGGCCTTCCAACAGTAGCTGGGCCAGCCCCTTACGCATGACTAGAAAAGCAGATGGAACGTGGCGACCTTGCGGCGACTACAGAGCCCTCAACGCGAAGACTGTACCAGACCGTTATCCTTTACCTTTTCTCCAAGATTTTACGATGAATTTGCAGGGCAAGACCATCTTTTCAAAGGTTGACCTGCACAAGGCTTACCACCAAATCCCGATCCACCCGGAAGACATCCCAAAAACCGCCATCACGACTCCATTCGGGCTGTTTGAGTACACTACGATGCCATTCGGCCTGAGAAACGCGGCACAAACATTTCAACGGCTCATCCATGATGTTCTTCGAGGACTCGACTTCGTGTTCCCGTACATTGACGACATGATCATCGCTTCGTCAACACTAGAAGAACACCACGAACATCTGCGTCAGTTATTCCAACGTCTGGAACAACACCATTTGGCTATCAACCCAGCCAAATGCGAATTCAACCGAACCCAAATCGCCTTTTTAGGACACTTGGTGAACGCAAAAGGTATCCGTCCTCTCCCGGAACGCGTAGCAGCCGTCACCGAGTTAAATAAGCCCACAACGGTAATGGAACTGAAAAAGTTTCTCGCAATGGTTAACTACTACCGCCGCTTCTTACCACACGCCCTAGATACGCAAGACATATTATTGGAGATGACGCCTGGAAATCGAAAAAAGGACAAAACGCCGCTCACCTGGACACCTCAGTCAACTGAAGCATTCACTCGCTGCAAGGAGCAACTTCGACAAGCAGCATTGCTGGCACACCCGAACCCGAACGCAGAACTATCGCTTTGGACAGATGCTTCCGATTTTGCCGCCGGAGCCGTTTTGCATCAAAGAGTAGACGACCAACTCCAACCACTGGGTTTCTTTTCGAAGAAATTCGAAAAGGCTCAGAGAAACTACTCGACCTACGACCGTGAGTTGGCGGCTATATATCTCGCCGTACGCCATTTTCGATACCAGCTAGAGGGCAGGCAATTCCGTATTTATACGGATCATAAGCCTTTAACCTACGCGTTTCGGCAAACGCACGATAATGCCTCGCCGCGAAGAACTAGACAGCTGGACTTCATTGCACAATTTTCGACCGATATACACCACGTCTCTGGGGAGCAAAATGTTACAGCCGACTTGCTTTCACGTATCGAAGTGGTGCGCGCGATGCCAACCATCGATTTCGAACTTTTAGCCGACGAGCAGACTTGCGACCCCGAGCTTATCGCTATACTGAATCGGAAGATGGCATCCGATCTGTTCCTCCAAAAGACGCCGATCCCCGGAAGTACCAAAGCGCTGTACGCGGACTGCCCTGGCGGAATAGTTCGACCGTATATCACCAAATCATTCCGCAAACAGCTGCTCCACGCCGTTCACGACATAAGTCATCCCGGAGCACGAGCCACAGTTCGACTGATGACAGAACGTTTTGTCTGGGCGGACATCAAAAGGGAGACGCGCGAGTTCGTAAGGAACTGTTTGCCATGCCAACGTGCTAAGGTCGTCATACCAAAAGCCCGCTCACGTCGTACCCGACCACGCAGCACAGGTTCAGCCACATCAATGTCGACATAATCGGCCCTTTCCCAGTAAGTAACGGAAACCGATACTGCCTGACAATAATCGACCGATTCACCCGTTGGCCAGAGGCAGTGCCGATACCGGACATCACCGCATCAACTGTGACCGCAGCGTTGCTGTACCATTGGATCGCCCGTTTTGGAGTTCCATCTATAGTGACAACGGACCAAGGTAGACAGTTCGAGTCATCGTTGTTCAGCGAGTTGAATCGATCCCTCGGAACAAAACACATACGGACGACGGCCTACCACCCGCAAGCAAATGGGCTAATCGAGAGATGGCACCGCACTCTCAAAGCAGCAATTACTTGCAAGGACACGATTAGGTGGAGTGAACACCTTCCCTTAATACTGCTTGGACTGCGCACAACTTTTAAAAGCGACATCCAAGCATCACCGGCGGAACTGGTGTATGGTACGACTCTCACCATTCCTGCCGAATTTTTCTCCAGCGAACCACAACCAGTATTGACAAATCAATCCGATTTCGCCAAAACACTACGGGATGCGATGAGCAAAATTCGGCCACCAGACACCGCTTGGCACACCAACCGAACAGCCTTCGTCCATCACGATCTAAACAAATGCACCCACGTATTTGTTCGCAACGACACCGTCCGTCCCGCTCTAACAACCCCGTATCACGGCCCTTACAAAGTACTGACACGAAATTTTAAGTCTTTTCAGATATTACTCAATGGTCGACCCTCGCTAATATCCGTCGACCGACTCAAACCGGCCTACACAGTTGACGAAATCCCGCCTCAACCGTCTCGGGAAACTCCACCGACGGACCCGATACAGCCGTTCCCGGCAACCCAACGGCCATCAGCTGAGCAACCGCTAACAAGCCACGGACAAGCAGCCACGGCACCCGAACTGACGTTGCACAATAGGACAAACACGCCTAGCGCTTCGCCAACACAGCAGCCTCGCGCCGCGCATCCTTTGCTTGCACCGTTGCCCCAGCCACCGGCACCGACTGCTACACCAACTACACCACTATCTATCCTGCGACGAAGAGGAAATGATATATCGACCGGTGTTACCAGATCCAACCGAAGAGTGAAAATACCGCTGCGTTACCGATAACACCGCTCTAAGGGGGGAATACTGTAGCGACCAGGACGCCACCTGGCGCAAAATATAGGTAGCAGGATTACGATCCTTGGGGATTAGGAGATAGGGACGGCATGAAAAAGATAGAAAAGGACAGCTAGGGGGTGCACGTGCACTGCGCGTATAAAAGCTTTGGCGTGCTCAGCCAAGCTCTCTCTCTCGTTTTCTTGCCACGCTACCACGCTACCACGTTCGTACCACATCGCACCGCGTGTTGCCCTGAGGTAACAAAATAGGTTAGGAATAAACGCTTGTTCTAAACACTAAAGTACGATCTCCCTGAACAGTGCGTCTTCAGATTTCGCTGCTCATGTTGTTGTCCGAAGTTACGATCGTAGCGAGGTAGTAGAACTCCTCTACCACGTCGAGATCGTCGCTGTCAACTGATCACGGAACTCTATCACGGTCAAAGCCTCCGTCAATGAACAAGTGGTGCACAGGGATCTGCTGCTCTCGGCACTTCTGGAGGATCTGCCGTAGTCAAGATTTGTTTATTTGATTTGTCTACAACAAATCCAGTGTGGTAGCTTCCGACGCAATCTGTTTCAAGGGGCGCAAGTCTGCAGAAGAGCATTCGGGACAGGATCTTATAGGCAGTATTCCAAAGTGTGATGGCTCGGAAGGATACAGACTATTCATAGCCACTAATAATGGATATTCAAGCACTTGGGTCAAGGTATTGAAGTACAGGAGCTTTAGGGGTATTGGATTTCTAGGCTATTTAGATATACCAAGTAATTGATTTCCATAAGGAATCGCTTCAAGGTTAAATATAATAAACACATCCAAATTCATGGTCAACAAAAGGTCATTTAATTATTTTTTTTTTTTGGAGAGCAAATCCTGTCATGAGCCACGCAAAGTGTTGTCAAGTTCCTAAGCATGGCCTTGAATGAAGACTTGGATCAGTGCATATATTACCAAAAAAGTCAATATGGATTTAGTACAATGCCGCAACAGGTCAACATCAAAAAGATACAAGTAATAATGCACTGTCTTTTATACAGAGCTTATTTGCTATTTAAAAATTGGTTCAAAAAATATTTGGAGAATTAGCAAGACACTCCATTTCTTCGCTAGTACAATATTAAACATTAAATATTTTTGATAAACAACAAACAACACAACACAGGACGAGATGATGCGCATCCTCAAGGAAAAGCTGGGGGATGATCGGCAGAAAGTGGAGCGTGTAAGGATGAATTTCCAGGGGAATATTCTTCTGGAATTGTCCTGCAAGAGCCACGACGAGACGCTTGAGATGTGGCGGAAAGTGTCCGAAGCACTGGAGGGCAAAGCGAAAGCCCGACCACGGACCCCCACAACTCGCCTCACCTGCACGAACATTCCACCAAGCTGCACCAACGAGGAAATTGCAACGGACCTTAGCACAGCCCTGGGAGTTACGATCTACGCAGACCAGATCAGTACCGTTAAATCCAATTACGGAACGCTGGTCGCATTTTTCGGATGCCCAGAGGTGGCAGTGACGGACGACGTGCTACTAAAACAGCATGTTGTCGGATTCAGCCAGTGCTGCCGGTTCAAGAAGGTTGAGGTGAAGCGCCAATGCTATCGGTGCTACGAGTTTGGCCACATTGCCACTCACTGCCGTGGGAAGGATCGGTCAAGCAAGTGTCATCGATGTGCGGAGACTAAGCACACAGGACCGTGCACCAAGGAACGGAAGTGCCTCGTCTGCAAGGGCCCGGAAGCAATCGGGCACTCGTTCGGACAGCGCAACTGCCGCCAAGTAGGAGAAGGGGTAAAAAACCGGCCTCGTCATGATTAATGTCCTTCAACAGAACCTTAATCACAGCCAGCTGGCCCAGGACATGCTGATGCAGACTGCTCGGAACGAAGGCTGCGACATAGTGTTGATCGCCGATCCATACCGGATCCCGGAGAACAACGGTAACTGGGTCGCGGATCCGACGGGCAGAGTTGCAGCAGTATCGACAGGAAGATACCCTATCCAACGCATAATCGAGAATCGGCGGGATTGCTTCGTCGTGGTCGAAATGCGTGGTATCGTTTTCTGCTCCGTGTATCTACCTCCTGTGGGGTCCGATTTGTCAGTGGAGGATTATCGACGCAAATGGACCGAAATTGCGTCGGTGATTCCGCGGAATCGGGACACCGTGATCGGCGGGGACGTCAACGCCTGGTCAGGAGCGTGGGGGATGGAACGCAGACACAACGATGGAGAACGAGTTCATAGGGGAGCAGTGGTGATGGATGCTATGGCATCACTTGAGCTAGTCTTGTTGAACCGGGGCAACCGGCCAACCTGGAGCAACAACAGTGGCCGTAGTTCCATTATCGACGTTTCCTTCTGCAGCTCGTCTCTTCTGGGGGAAAATAACTGGCGAGTCTGCGACGAAAATCCAAGTGACCACAATACCATCAAGTTTGCGGTCGGGAGGACGACGACGCAGCGTAACCTGGGACGCAGTGCACAGCAGGCTTCGGAGAGCAGATGGGCAACCCGGTATTTCAACAAGGACTTGTTCGTTGAAATGTTGGGGTCACTGGACATCTACAACCGCACCCTCTTGGCGGACGAGTTGACAGAGGCAATGTCAACCGCCTGCGACGCGACGATGCCGAGATTGCCAGCAGCACGGGGAGGACGACGATCGGTGTACTGGTGGAATGACGAGATTTCCCAGTTACGTCGCACTTACATCGGGATGCGGAGAAGACTCAGGCGAGCCCGAACGGAAGAGCAGCGACTGGATCGGCGTCCGGCGTACACAGCAGCGAGAGCAGCACTGGAGCAAGCGGTCAAGCGGAGCAAGAAGGAGCAGGGCGATCAACTTCCGGAACAGCTGGGGCCCCACGGATTCGGGCCAGGCTACAAAATCCGGAGGCAGATGTGGCAAGGAGCCCGAGTACCGATGGAACGGGATCCAGCCAAGCTGCAGCACATCGTCGGCGAACTTTTTCCGGTGCAACCGCCCATGGAATGGCCCACAGCAACAGGATTGACGGACGAGGACACGGCACGGGATGCCGTTACCGAGGGTGAGCTGGTGAGCATTGCAAAATCGCTCAATCCCCAGCGTGCCCCAGGAGACGACAACATTCCGAACGTGGCCTTGATTGCGGCGATGACGGCGTTTCCACGCGTCTTCATGAGAACGTTCCAGCACTACATCGATTCCGGCCACTTCCCCGTCGAATGGAAGAGGCAACGGCTAGTGCTGTTCTCGAAGGCCGGGAAACCACCCGGAGAATCATCGTCGTACCGGCCAATCTGCCTGCTGAGTGTTCTGGGAAAAGTGTTGGAGCGACTCATACAGCGCAGACTTACGGAGCATCTGGATGCTACGGGCGGTCTCGCTGATGCCCAATACGGATTCAGGAAAGGACGTTCAACCATGGATGCCATCAACAGGGTGATTGCCAACGGAAGGGTTGCGCTCGACAAGAAGCGCAGGGGCGATCGACTGTGTGCGATGGTGACAATCGACGTGAAGAACGCCTTCAACACGGCCAACTGGACAGCGATCGGAGCAGCTCTGCAGCGAAGGAACACGCCACCGTACCTCCAGGCGTTGCTGCGGAACTACTTCACGAATCGCACGCTCCACTACGAAACGGATGAAGGAATGGTCTCGCTACCAGTATCGGCAGGTGTCCCGCAGGGTTCGGTTCTAGGGCCAACACTGTGGAATGTTATGTACGATGACCTTCTTCGTTTGGAGCTGTTCGGAAAGCGTGCGGACATTATAGGGTTTGCTGACGATGTGGCGTTCACCCTTATCGGGAGGGACCCGCAGGAAATCAGCAACCTTGCTACGAGGAACCTGGAGATGATCGAGCGTTGGATGGATGGAGTGGGATTGAAGCTGGCCCATCAAAAGACCGGCTACATGATCTTCTGCACTCATCACAACCCGCAGGTAGGTCAACTACGTGCGGGGGGACACACGATCGTATCCACGGAATCGCTCAAGTACCTGGGGGTCGAGCTCTGCCGCAAACAGCACCACGGTCGGCATTTGGAGAAGGTTTGCAGCAAGGCATCACGTATCACGAATGTCTTGACCGCTCTGATGCCGAATAAGTGTGGCCCAAAAAGCAGCAGAAGGAGACCCTTGGTTAACGTTGGGAATAGCATTGTCCGTTACGCGGCACCATCGTGGGGACGGACGCTTCTTCAGAAGGACGTTCACCGGACCACGGTTCAGAGGGCGCACCGCACAGGAGTTCTTCGAGTGGCCAGTGCCTTCCAAACGGTCTCCTACGATGCCGCTTGCGTGGTCGCAAGCACTATCCCGTTAGTCCTTCTCCTAGAGGAGGACATCCGCTGCCACGACGAAAAGGTAGCGAGGGGAAGTCCAGGACCAGACATACGAAAGCGGCAAAGGGAAGAGACCATGGGACGGTGGCAACAACAATGGACAGCCGGAGCGGGGCAGCCGAGATCGCCGGGGATGAGGACGAGGAGAATTATCCCGGACATTATGTCCTGGGTAAATCGCAAGCACGGAGAAATTGATTTTTATCTCTCTCAACTCTTTACAGGGCATGGGTTTCTCCGGAGCTACTTCGTCGACAAAGGCATCCTCGACGGCTCGCCAAACTGCCCGGTGTGTGAACACCAAGTGGAAGATGTCGACCACGTAATGTTCCACTGTCCACGGTTTGCTCGAACCCAACACGAGATGCAGCAGCAGAGCCACACCCGCTTGACGATAGAAAATCTTGCAGCGGAAATGTGTGCCAACAGCAACACATGGGAAGCAGTCCGGACCGCCGCAAGGACCATCTTCAGAAACCTCCAAGTGAGATGGAATGAGGAAAGTCCACCTACGGCCAGACGGAGACGACAACAACGACGGCGGAACACGGAACAAACGGGACAGCAACAGCTGCCGCCGTGACCGCACCAAAGGATGACGACAACGGAAGCAGCAGCAGCAGCAACGAGTAACCAGAGCAGCAGCAGGAGCTAGACCCCACCGGAAGTAGCGGCTACGGACGGGCGGAATTAAGCAGCAGCAGCGGAAGGAAGGCACGAAGCAGCAGCAGCAGCTGAGACAACTAGGACGGATGACGCAGTAGCAGCATTGGAAAGCAGCAGCGCGTCAACAGGATGGGTGCATCGCACAAACGTTCCTGCATGGAGTACTACGCACATCAAGCGCATCGGCAGGGTTCGGATCAGGTCGAGGAGTGGTTTAGTTAGGGTCCCATCGGCTGCCGGGTCCGCTTCACGGGCCCAGCGTCACGATGAATCCCACATAACCCATCTCGGAGGGATTGGCTTGTAGCCGCAAGCCGCCCTTCGAGGTGGGTACCTTTTGAAGGTTCCCTCCCCGTTAACAAAAAAAAAAAAAAAAAAAAAAAAAAAAATATTTTTGATAAAACTCTTGAAATAAAATACTTGGTATTGCATTCCTACAACCCTATCAAGAAAGCAGTCGCTCGTTCGCCCATTGATTAGTTAATGTAATATTTTTTATTTAAAAAACGCCAACACAGTTTATTTGGACATTCCTTTGGTTGAAACAATGTTTCTTCCATTGACAGAAATATCAAAATCCAATGCTGCCCATTTCGACCGTCGTATTGGGTCGGTTTGTTTTTTCCTCTTACTTCTGTTCGATGGAAATATGCCACGGCAATCAGGGAGCAATTTGCAACAGATATGAGTCAACCTGGCAGATGCCTCCCCAATGAGTGTATCATCAGCGTCATGTGGCACTGATGTTAATGAAAAGATAGTTCCCATCGCGAAACCGTCATTCGGCACACATTTTGCCCATCAAACCACACGCAACATGAGCAAAAGACGACAGCATACGTTACCTCACCCAAAATCACATCATCCCCCCTTCCTTTACCCTACCCCATGCACCCAAGCTTCCTCCCATTTAACACATGATGGCTCAATTTTCTTCCTTACAGCCAAAAAATTTGCCTCCAGCCAGTAGTGTAGTGGAAGCCGGCACTGGAACAGGGGTGAAAAAAGCGCAAACACTGTGTTGTTCCGTTTTTCCCTCTGCTCGATTGTACGTTTCCTTTTTTTCATGTGTGTCCTCCAGTTTGTGTTGACGACAGACGCTTTCGCCAGTATCGCTTACGGAACCGTATGCGATCCTGATATTGTCACCGGTGGAGGGAACAAAAAAAACAGGAAATCATACACACAACCCCGCCACCGTTGGGTACGGTATGGCTCATAAGAGCCATATCAGATCGCATCCCATTACTACGAATTTGTAGTCATTTTTCATGTTTTCCCTTGGACATGCTAGTTCGACCGTTCGACCCGGCCAGAAAGAACAAAAACACCCGAAATCATTTGCTACTTCCGACAGGCGGTCGGGAAATGGTTCCACTCTTCTCACTCTACCGCCTGATGTTTGGTACCTTTTGTTATTCAAATTACCATACTTTGGTTCAATATTTGTTTTTATTTGTGTTTTCTAAAACCATACCGAACGAGGATGCTCGGCTAAGTTGTTGGTTGGTTCTATTGAATGAAATTGTTTCGATGTTTTGTAACCCATCGGGAACTGTTTTGCTCTGTTTTGCTGATTCAATTTACTTTTGCTGTTTGATTGGGATCAATTGCCAATTTTCTTCCATTTTTACCTCTAAACACACATTTTTTAAACGTGTGAAGCTGTTCTTTACCCTGACCAATAACTGATAATATTTTATCAGCCTTGTGATTTAAAAAATCATTCGTTAATCATTCGTAATTCAATTCATTCATTTAATCTTTAGTATATTGTTAACCACAAGTAATATTAAAAACTATTTATATTTATTTGCTAATAATAACTTGCCTGAATCATAAAATCCCATTCAATGGTTTCCCACCTGCGGCAGTCAGCAGCAGCTAACAAATTTCGCACAATGACAAGCATGGGCCAAATCTCCCAGAACGAATGCCAGTTGCACTTCTGCCGAAACCCAGCATGCCGAACCGGAAACAATGGAAAGGTCCACTGGGTCCACATTGCAGCGACCAGATGCACAAAGCAAAACCACATCAAAGCCCGCATTTCACCGGGCTTCAGCGACGTCACGTAGGTACGACGATGGAAATTTGGAAGATCAATTGAATCACACAAGGCCGTTGAAATATACCGCAGTTAGTACAAAGAATGAAGCCATGAAGCCGCTTCCGGGCTTTAGCTGAGAAGCGTGTTTTATGGTAAAAGCATAACAAGAGTACATAATGCTTAAAGCGAACTTTGTTTTGCTAGTTTCAACAAAACAGTAGCATTTCGATTTTAATGCCAAATATAGAAAGGCAATCATTTTATTTAAAACATGAAAAATTTTCAAAATCTCCCTAAAATAATAAATTTATTAAAACCATTTATGAAGAAACCTATTACATAAGAAGAAGAACAGAAAAAGTATCCAAAATTTCTACTATTATTTCTATTCCTTAGATTGAGATTGCCAAAAAAAATTGTAAAACCTTATAGAACTTATCTCGTTGATTGTAGCTGCTCTAAACTGCCAACCACACCGAATCTCATAAACCTTTCCAGTACTAGAAGAAAAAAAAAAACTTTAGAATGAAAAATGTGTCATCAACATTTCTCAACCAAGAAAGAAAAGAAGAAAAAAATATTCCCGAACGTAAAATAACATGAGAAAAAAAGTGGAACCCACTGAACGGCAAAACTAGTGTCACGTGCTCGGTTACAACGAGGAAAGGCTGAAGGATAAAGCGAGAAATACAACAAAAGGGAAGGATAATATATTTTATGTAAATGTTGCGCTCATTTTCTTTGCTCAATCTCGTTTTTTTTACGCCTGGTGCTTTTACGCCTCCTCGAATACGTACACCGGCCGTGGGTGAAATTCGGTGACACTCGGTGAGTGATTTAAAATTCAGATTCACAGGCCAAAGAACCGGTACCTCCTCCACCTTAGTGTTCCTTTTGCATACGGTGTGACGATGGAGTTAGGGGTGTTTTTTTCCTTTCGACAGGCTTTCCTCGACCCAGTGCGTTGCGTTCTCATGCTCTAATATCCAACGGTACCGGCCCATCGTTTCTAGCCTCTACGACACCAGTCAGTCATTCAACGTTTCAAATAATGTTTGAAGAAGCTGACACCGAGCATGACTGAATGGTCGTCCAGGAAAGTGGTTTCGAATTGTTGCCGATTGGATCAAAAGCCTGATGAGAGCCAGAACAGCTTGATAAGAAGGACCTAGCGATTTTTAAGCTTTTAAAATTTAAAACTTCTGTTTTCATTTTCTTACACAGCCGTATTAATATAATTTTAACTCATTGTTTCTTTTGTATTATATGACCGTTAAATCATTCCCTACCCGGGACAATTAATTTGGATCTGGCACTGTTTATTCGCTCATCCAAACATCCCAACCGTGATCCACATGACAGGTTTCATCGTCTCGGTATCAAACCGACCACTTGAACGATACGCTAAGCTTGTCGACTCGTACCCTGTACCGTCCGGCTTCTCCACTATCCAAAGCTATAGTACACTCCTCCTCAACGATCCATGGCAACAACGTTGCATGTCACTCAATATGTTGACGTCCGACGTAGATTTTGGACGAACAAACGAACATAACACAATGTTTGTGCGTTGACAAGCGACGGAAAGAGGACACTTCTCTATGTCCTCCCTGTCCATTATTTCCATTCCCTTTCCTGCTGCCATCCTCTCTCGGGAATAATAAGCGTGCTGAAATAATAAATGACAAAAGAAGGATCTCATATTGGGATATACGAGTTTTTTTGTGTTGTATGTTATTATTGTGTATGTGTGTTACGTAGCTCCTTATTAACATTCCTGCTTCACAAAGGCAGACTTTCACATCAGCTCTGGTGCCTCCTTTTGCGAAGAAAAATGTCATATAAAAATTCAGTTCACTCTTTACGCTCCATGACCGATCCATCCCAATTCGTCTACCAAGCCCAATTCTGCCCACTGCCATACCTCTCTGTACTTCTTAATGGTGCGAACGCCATTTCGAAATAAAATCAATTTCCAAAAAGATAAATGGATTTTTAAACGATATTTTCTACCGATTTTCAGCTTTCTGACTTGGTTCTTGGCGTCGACTGTTCAAACACTATTAGCATCACCGGAGGGAACACGAGTGCGTGAATAAAGGATTTCTCACCACACGCATGTAACCGCTTCGCTTATCCTTCTCATGTGGAGTGCCGTACGGGTTGAGCGTGTATACATTCATGTATCCGAGGGCACTAGCGAAAACCTTCAAATATGTAAGAGTCCACGCAAGGTACGTGGTTCCGAAAGGATAAACATCTATAATCGCACACGAAAAGGGTTTGAGTCGATAGCGCTTCCATGCCATAGGCAGGTCGGAAGAGCTACCCTTTGGCGTGATGGATGCAAGATTTATGAAGATTTTACCATCGTCTTTCACTTCTTGAAAGATGGGAATGGTGGGATGGGAAAAAATACATATCTCGCTCACTAGAAGGTGCTATAAAAAAGTGCAATTTTGGAGCATTTATTTCCAATCGAACGTTTCATCCTTGAATCCAGCCCACGGCCAAACCTCCGTTTAGTGGTATTATAGAACGGGAAAAGCCATACAACTTAAGCATCATTAATCTCTGATGTGTTTCGTTGAATACGATGAGAAAAGGAAAGAAAGGCGTATAACGTCAGACAAGCTTTAGAGTCATTTTATGCCAGAAAGTCGTAGGAAATCTCTACACGGTATGGCTTTTTGTACTGTGAAGCTATTTTTAAAAATTATTCATTGTAAACCCTGCCTTGGATCTTCTTCATAAGCTTTTTTTTACAAATTTTTGAAAATATTGAACAAATAACAACTTTTATCTCAATACACAAACTTCCGTTTGAAGTCACAAAAAAAAGATTTCGATCGACGCCTAACCTCAAAAGCTTACAAAAATCGTTGAATTGCCATTCGTATCTTCCTTTGCAGTAGGTGGAATATTGCGATTTAACTTGGATTAACTACACCCCATGTCCAAAGAACCGAATTCACAACCATCTATGTTCGCTCAGCATTCTCGGACTTCGGGATACCCACGCAATCGGGACGGATTATTGAAAGGGTTTCCGATGAAGAATTCAATCGGTTTTTATTTTGATGTTTTTCTTTCCTATATCCATCACTTTCGAAACAACAGAAGACCGCGAGAGCTTTCATAAGTACAGCACATAAAACCACACCAAATCTTGCGAAATCTCATGGGACGTTGGTCTGCTACCTTCGTGAACAATAACGCAAGTGGCTATGCGAGTCGTACCGTTTGCAAAAACAATGATCGAGTTGAGATGAAGTAAATCCAAGCTTGAGGAAATCGAAAAGATTATTAACCTAAGAAATAAATCCCCGGTCCGATTGTATCGTGCAGCTATCTTTAAGAAACCTCGCGCAACAAAATATCACATCGTTGTAATCCTCACGGGCAACTAAGAGCATTTGATCCAAAGTAAGCAAGAAAACAAACAGGTAATCAATAATGTTTTTCTGCTTACAGTACGAACCAAAGATAGACGCTTCCGACACACGCACGGTTGCGAAATTTGATCTCATTTCCTTCACAAGAAGGCTGTCCTCAAAGTTGTACAGCTGCTAAACAGGATTAAATGTGATACAATTACTCGAACCGTAAGCGATATATCATAGGTTCGGTGTGATTGTACTATTGCTGATCAAAATATTTTCGTTCAGCACTGGACGTTTATGTCCATGGTACTAGCTTTACTAGTGATTACTTTTTCATGTATTTACTTCAAAAATTCAATCTCTCCCGACACGACACGTGGCACTTGAAGGCACTTTAAGCTGAAAGGATGTTACATTTTTATTGCTTTCACAGCTTCTACAGCTTCTCTTTCTCCATAGCAAGAAGGACGAAAAAAATCTTCACCAGACGCCTATCCACGCAAACGGTGTGCTGTTTTCTTCGCGTGAATCGCGTGCAAAGTTAATTTGAACATCATTATGTGATTTTCTTATTTTCTCCCGGAATGGTTTTTATGAACTCTCATGCATTGATGAGATTCGTTACGCCAACGACCGACCTCATGTAGCTTTCGTTTCCGCTTTGCCTGGACGTGGTACCGTGTCCTTCCCCCTGGTAGCCCGGCACCTCCAAAACGCATTCATTTTTGCCTCTAAATTATTCCTTTTGATGTGCGCGTCATCATTGACTTTAACGATGGTAAGAAAGTGAACCAGGCAACGGTACCCACCGCACGAAGCGGTAAAGAAGCGTTCCACTCACACACACTTTTCATTCTTCCGGCGAAACGCAAGAAACGATGCTGCGGGCTGAGCGCCCGCAACCTTTGCCGGAAACGATCCCAGGCTATCGCAATCGTTCCGTACGACCTAATGTAGGTTTGAGCTCATTTAAGGCTTTGGCTGTGATCAAGTGCTCTGCAGCGAGTGGTTCGGGAGTCTATCAGCAAATGCGTTTCTCTGATAATTTGCATCCTTCGCAACGTTTCCTCTACCGTATCGGAATCACATTCAAGTGGCTTGTCTCTCTTTAGTCACAATCATTACGAAGATGACGGAATCCACGGTATGGAATTGTTATTCCACCCGATTACACTCATATCGTGCGTGAGTTGATAAAAGTTTCTGTAAAATATGATCAATTCCTATAATGTTTAATGTTTAAAATTCGCTCTTACAATAGTCCTTCAAATTTAATGCGGATTATGTGCATAAAAATTAAGGTTCCCGAAGCAAAGCTTATGCTCTTGTTCCAATGTTCGTTAGCTGCAAATTTAATTCGAAAAAAAACTTCACCTAATTATTCACAGCTATGATAAACGATAGCTTCATCCATTTCATCCTTCTATCCTCAACGTACATCCGAGTGCTCTTTGTTCCGATATCGATTGTTTTGGTTTCCTTCACCAATGCGGGTTCTCTTATGAACGCTTCTGACGTGTTGCCATAAACCCGATCGGTACATTCAACTAGTGATGGGAACTCTGGACTGGAATTATGATTCCACTCCGACCCGGGAGTTGGAAAATCGAATTTGATTCCAACACAATCCGGAGTCAACTCCGTGGTCAACTCCATTATTATTCCGGAGTCAAAGACGGAGTTGAATTCAATATCCACTACGATTTCCGGGTTCCGAAATCGACACTGGAATAAATTCATACAGATTTTCAAACTAATTTTCCCAGTTTTCTTGTAATTTTCCTCATATTTTTTGGCATTCTTTCCCATGTTGTCACAAAGTTTTTTAATAAATTTCCCCAAGTTTTAAAATTGTTGGTGATTTTTACTATTGGAATTTTCCACAGTTTTCTTCTTGGTTTCTAATATATTTTTCTGACTTTCCTACAGTTTTCATTAGTAACTTCAATAGTTTTCAATTCGTATTGATATTCGGTACCATTGTTTCGAAAACTTCTATTGTCATTGATTACTTCATTTAATCAGATTTTGATATAAGCTTTCATTTGTCGGAGTTGTTCCGGAGTCGATTCCGGAATGTTCAGCAGCTGGATTTCACCGACTCCGATAACAATATAATTTTTCCCATCACTACATTGAACTTTACAACACGTAGCTAGTTGATATGGAACATTATCCCTGTCCAGCAAACTGCTTCACACACCCGATTCAACAATTCTGTTTAGTACAAGATTATACCTTATAGGCCTTATACCATTATACCAAACAAAGGTTTAATTTAACAAAAATTTACACTCCAAACTTTTTGCTTTTTTAACCATCTGTGTTTTAAAGTATATAATGCGTAAAAAAATCTCATTACTATGTATGCTGTCCATCAATTCGCTGTATGCTACCATGTGCCGATTAAGTTTTACCACACAATACCTACATTCCCATTCTAATTGCTCGTATGGCTTACACTGGACTCAAGCCCACAGCAACGAAAAAGGTTGCCCCAGCAACGATTGATCCTATCGATCACGATGACCGCTTGGTTTGGTGTTATCGGCAACGAGCAGCAACCTTTCACCGGCAAAAGTCAGGACGCTTGGACCGTAAGAAGATTATGTCCAATCCCAAACACCATGCCGACCCTTTCACCAGACCACACGCAGTGTTTATTGAGCATATCGAGGCAACACGCATGCTTGTTTACGCTGAAGTCATTACGACGACTTATATCTAATACCCGCATGCTGCTCGTGCCGTATTAAAGCGCCTACAAACGAGCTTTGGCGGGACTTATCGGGATTCCAATAATTGATCCATGTCGGTTTTGCAAGGTCGTATTCAGAGCATGCCGCGTTATACTAATACGCACCAAAAGACTGTAGTCGACTGTAATCACAAATCTGCAGTACCATTTAACCGTACCCATTGTCCAACGCGTACATACACTGAAAGTGAGTAAATACATTTTCAGTTCGACAACCCGGTACGGTTCCAAGTGAAAAATACCGCATACCCATCCATCCATCCGCTCTCATTACCACTGCTACTGGAAGTGATGACGATAAAACCCGAAAAGAACGTTTCTTGAACGAAGTGGAAAAGTTTTCCACTCTCCTTCCGTCAGTACTCGACGCCTTTCTACCATCAAAAACCTGGCATTTAAAACACCATACTTGGTGCCGTACGTGCTACGGGAAAACCGCACGAATCATCACCATCCGAAAGCAATTAAAATTAAAACTGTTATGACATTTAATGTTTTCTCTGAAAACAAGCGACCTAAGTGCAACGTCGAAATTTGGAATCGTCGCTGTTCGGCCTGCTAGGTGAATTCTGCGTCACACAAGTACGGACCAAGCTCAATAGCTTCACTTTATAGCCAACCTACAACATTTGCTCTGTGGCGCTAAGTGACGCTTTCAAATTGGTAACATAAATCTGCAAAAAATTAACTGCTACTTGATGGCAATAATGATCATATTCCTTCTTGACAAAGTGTGCTACACTAACGCGAGCCATGTCTGTTTACTTAAGTAAAAGTGACTCTATTAGAGGTGGATTTCTATTTTCACATAAAAAGCTTACACTATAGAGAGTGACTGCTTTGTTTTATACATTCGTTTTGCTCACAACTTTGAGCAGATATATTTTATATTATTATTCTTTTTAATTCATTTTGAACAGCCTGGTTGTATTGCTAATGAGCGGACTTATTGATCACTATACATTTATGACAATTTCAATAGCACAATCAATCTGAAATATAATCTTATTAAAACTTTAAACTATCTGTATTTTCCTTTAGGGTTTTAACAACAATCCTAAATTAAGTGTTTTTGTAAAGAAGTAAAGTTATTCATGTTCCCAAAGTATTATAAAACAGATCCAAAAACACCGTAAAGACTTTTCATACGCGCCACAATGTCAAAGCTACAATATAATAATTTGAACGTGAAAGAATTTTTAAGGTATTTGCCGAGCGTTTGCTGATCGAAGAATTTGTAAGAACATAAAGACACTTCGTAGACCTAACTTACAGAAGAAAGACTTATTTTCGAACCTCTTCATTAATTTACTCAAACATTTGACACTAGCAGCGGTAGAAATATTATTGTTGCAGTTTTCCATTCTAGAATATGAACAACAAAATGAAACCATTTTCATGGCAACTAATCTATTTTTTTAAATGACTGCGAGACTAACTAAACTTGCAATCTGCATAGAATTGATAAGATCTGTCAAACTCGTGAACCTAAAATGTGTTATCCATTCGAGATTGAATCACTTAATTAACTTTAAGGACAATGGCTAGAGAGCTTCTAAGATCTTTAATTTTTCCTCAGAAGTTCATGTAGTTCATGTAGTATCACGATTTTTGACCTATACTGATTTGATAACTTTTGTACATTTGACACAAATTGAGCATTCAACATTTTGGGATCTTGTTAATAAATGGGAGCTAACATGTATACTGGAACTTGGGCAAAATAATTAAAAAATAAAACAAAATTTCGTCAACTGTTTGCAGAATTCATAGAACACTCTCGCAACCTCAATAATAAAAAAACAAATACTTATCTCAAAAGTCTCCAAACTTGTGACCAAAAGCTTTAATTGTACGTCAATTTTAAAAAATTGTCAAAATAACCAAGCTTACTTCTTCTCGGCACTGATAATACACACATGAGAAATAACGTGGTATTGGCCACATCGCACTGTTGGATGATTTTTTTTTAAATTGCACAAGACATGTAAGAGGGCCCTGAACATGACAATTCCGGACAATTCCCTAAACTTCCTTTCCCTCCTCTTACCTGTCCTAAGTAACATTAGTTCAAGTAAGAGGACTCTCATCCTACGTTTGTTTGCAAATTATGTCATCCACATTGTTGGAAACAACAATGCTGTGATTGATATAACAATCCTTAAATGTTCTTTGTAATCCCTGTACGTCATCCCTTTATGTTTTCTATACATTGTCGAAACTAGTATGTAAGTTGTTTTTAATAAACACTTTTTATAAAAAAAAATTCTTCCTTAAAAATGTAGGGATATGGGACAAACCACTAAATGTTGATCTTAATACGATCGATTGCAGTAATTCGAAGGTAGATATACAGTAGACTTTGGAATGCCATTGGTCCTTCCAGGGATGTGGTTTGTTCTTCAAAATATATTGCGTACTTTATCAATCTGCTCCCGTATTCCGTTTGCACAGTCCAATATATATTGGCTAAGCTTCTAAACAATTATCTTCGAAAAACTGATTTTCTACTATAGTCAATATGTTGGCTTTCCATGATTTGAGCGCCATGTAGAAAATATTTTCATTTAATCACACGCGATACTGCATTCTATTGGTGTACAACAAAAATATTTAAAAGGTTCTCAAATTCTACTTACTATAGTATCACGATTTTTGACCTATATTGATTTGATAACTTTTGTACATTTGACATAAATTGAGCTAATTGAAGGAATAGTAAAAATACATTGGGGTGCATTAGGGAAATTGGCAAAAGAAAGCAAACTAACATAATCATTGAAAATAAGAAGCTAGAAGTAAACCTTCCGAACGTAATATACTGAAACGTAGAACTGAACAAACAGAACTCCCGTTGGCTACGCTTTTATTGTAAAATATCATAGACAAGCAAATTGAATTTCCATGATTTAATGAATGAATATTACACAGACATTATCATAAATGAGATTAACAAATTAGCGAAGCTTCACCATAATTAATGATATAACTAAAAACCAATAAATTTTCTACATTTTGTATATCTACCATCTTACCTAAATAATGGGTAATAATTTAAATAATAGGATAAATATAATGAAGGAAAGCAAAAAAAAGGCCTCTAATTTCTTTTTGGGGTTAAATTAAAGAAAAAATGGTCTAAATTTTGAATAACTTATTTAAAACTCATTTAAACTCAGCAAAAGTGCAGCTCACCAGTAGATAGAATAAAAATCAATAAAAGAATCAGCAGAAATAAAATCATTCCATTCAATCATTTATGACCATACCTGTCTTAACTACTTTGTTGTGGTTAGCACAATTATTTGCTTCATGCTACCACCATCATTTACCAACCGATGCTCTATTTCAGCTAATCGCCAGCTGACCACATTCCGAGTAATCTTACTTGCCTCAAACGAACCGCATAAATCTGACTCCTTGTCTCCTATCTGTATCGATGTATGATTGCTTTCAGCAGCAATATTTCTAGCGTAACATCCCCCGTTGATGATGATGGTGATGGAAATGGTTGTGCAGGCACCGGAACCGTTTGGAAACCGATTTTACTACATCAGTTCAATTCACTCACACAGCTGTCAGCTAAATATGATCGCATACCTTGTGTGGTTGCGCATGAAACCGACTATAATAACGGAATATCATTCAGTGTCGGAAGCCTATCACCGTAATCCTAGAGCTTCAGCAGCATCATGGCAGCCATCAACTAATAGCAGTTATTACGGGTTTTCCGATACACCTGTCAGCTATACGTTCTGGTGGGTTGGTAATGTGCAAAGCTGTTGAAACGAAGCCCCACGAAAATGAGGGATCAGTTTTTTTTACAAATAAATATTCTTCGCATCTAAAAATAAAGTTTTATCCAACTGTAGTTACACCTAACAGTAAAGTATAAATTTAAATCATATTTACACGAATTGTGTGCCTGTCAAGTCACATCAGTTATACAGTTTTGTCCCATTTGTACATAAACGCTCATCAAAGCGGCATAAAATAGGAACTTAATTATGGAGAATCGTCAAGAAAAGTGATAACAATCGACTGACAAACGAAAAACAAACGATCGCACAAATCTTTGCCGCACACACCGGCAAACCGTCAAAATGGTTTTGTGAATTTTCCTTCCAAAAAAAACAATCTTTCCGCTTCATACCTTCCGGCAATTGAAAGACGTTATCACACGATTACCATGCAATAAAACAATTCATTAAACATTCATTAATCTTATTCCTTGCGGTTGGCATCCTGCACTACGAGTGTTCGGCTGGGACACGGTCCAGACTGTTCGGCCAGTAGTCGTCGTCGTCGTCGTCGTTACCGTGCTGCGGTTTGTACCCAGGTCAACATTCTTGTACCCGGAAGTTGGTTTTCCTTTCTGCGGGTTTCACTGCTGGCTGTGCACAAGTGAGCATAAAATTGGCTGCTATAAGGCATACCAACAGTCAAACACACTCAGACACAGATACACTCTGGCAAAAAAAATACAAGACTGAATAGAGAGCAATGCAAACAGGGCCGATAAATGCTACCAAAAAAGAAAAAAAATACGATCACAACCTTGTACGGTTTGCTTGGGAAGTGAAGCTTGGGTGCGGTAGTAGCAAGCAAGTGGAGCACATTTCAAGCAAGCCGACATTCCACGGAAAGCCAATGTTCCTGCACGACCACCTCGCACCTAGCTGGCTCGTTGATAAACGAGGTATCATTTATCTTTCTCGATTTTATTTGAAACTGTTTCCGCTTTGCCACAGTGCCGATGCCGTCCTGGTCACCAGCGCTACGTCGATAAGACTAACCGAGAGCATTATCCTTTGCAATCCGAGATCCGCTTAACCCCACCACACTAACCAACATTTGCACTAGTCGTCGCGAGTGACCATCGGATATGGTGCCGCATTCCCATCCCACAGTACCTTGCAGCAAGGCACCAGTGCATCAATCAGAACCTCCACCAGCGCGCTGGAAAACCCATCACCAATGATGCGCCCGGTGCGATAAGTTAATCTATCGGATTCACCTAATGAAAGGCATCTCGCCGCACGCCACAAGACTTTTATGTCGTTACCGTATCGCAAAACTGCACCGATAGAAATAGCTTTCCATTCGCAGAGGATTCAATAGGCTGAAGCACCTATTTGCACCATACCGTGCCACTCCTGCGGTGATAAACATTGTGGCAAACAATTATAGCCTTCAATTATCACCATGTTCGTGAGGTTTTGCTTCTCTCTAAAAGGTACCGTCGCCCGCAGCGAAACGGTGCGATTATGCTCGCGGACAAGACATAAAAATGCTTCGTGAAACCATACTCAAGCACAGTAGCAACACAGCAGGAAACGGCAAGAACGCTACAATCGATGGCCTGGTACCGCTGCATACCGCTGCCATTTTAACGTACAGCGTACATCTTTTGTCAACTTCTTCCGCATGGACACATCGTCATCCGGGCTCGATTCGCTTCCGTTTGTCGTTCCCATATTTTGGGAACCGATGCCGTTTCGCGATGCTTTAGAATCGTTAAATTAGATTTCATTTAATTAAAGAAGATTACGGTTCCGCCATCTTTCTTCCGACGGCTTGTCTCACCCATCCCCAGACGTCGCGTCGGCGGAAGGAAGCTGTGAGCGAGCACGCGTACGGTTCGAACACCATTTTGCAACAATAAAATAATGCGATTTAATTAAAAATGTGAATCGTTCCATTAAAATCCTTTCTGGCTTCTGGGATATGTTTACTTTTTGTGTGTTTTATCTAGAGAATACCCTAAGAAGGCAATTCATCTCGTACCAACAAAACTGTTGGACCGCTCTGCTCGACGCCTTGAAAATGTATTTATATTTTATTTTTTTCATACATAAGATTTTGTGACTACATTAAAGTGAGAAGCCATGAGTGTCACTGCTCGGATGGTTACATTCCGAGTTTTAAACGTCACACATTACTTTAAACACATCATTATCCCTTTGCTATGGAAAACATATGAAATAACTTTTTAGATGGAATAGAAGTGCATAAAATTATCATAAATAAAACATGAAGTTGGAAAGAATGAAGAACATGAAGGATAAAACATGAAGGAAACATGAAGAAAAGACGACAAGGTAAGTAATGTTTTATAAAAATTTGAAGATGTTAATCTGCTTCACGCACTGTCGCTTAAGTCCAATAATTTGTTTTCGTCGATTAGCCTAATAAGCACATATTTTTTAAAAGAAAAAATTTTAAATGCTACTTTTTTATTATTAAATATATTATTATTATTTTATACTGTGTTTTATCTGATTATGATGGCTAGCATCCAATTATCAGATATTTTTTACATTTTATTAACGGTTATGCCGTATCAAGACTTATTTTTACCACGTAGTCTGCTAGTCAGTCCTTATTATTATAAGATATTATTATTATTTTTTTTTTTATAATTTAATTTATAATTAAGTTTTATTATCACACATCAAAAATCTACCTTCGGTTTTCCTAATTATTACACCGAAAACATAACTTTCAAAATATGTAAAATCATCTAATTTATATAAATTGCAAAATAGTACTTACAAACTATTTACGTAATAAAAATCATTTCAAATCTGTGATAAACATTCGAAAACAGGAATATAAAAAGCATAATTTATGTTACCTGTGTAAAACTGAGTCAATTTCGAAATTAAAAAACATTAAGTGTAAGTTAAAATATGTGAATATCATAACAAAAGTGTAGTCTTATGTTTTGTAACTTTGCCGAAAATATGTATTACTTAAATCTTTTTCCTTAAAAATAAAAAAAAAAACAATATGCGGCTATGTTGTTGTGTAACACGATATGTAACGAATACAATTCTACCTAGTTCGAGTTAAATCAGCACTAAAGCCTGATTGACGAATTAATTTAGTTTTTGTTACCTAATTTTCCTATCTAAACCATCACATTTTATTACACATTTTATTTTGCATACCTCTAATATTGTACGAAGCTTCTCCTTACTTCACCAGCTTAATTCTCGCCAATTTTCGTAAACTTTTCCCATTGCACTGAAGGTGCATTCCATGCATTCCTGAATTGCACTGGTCGGTCTTAACCAAACCTCAAGCGATCCGTACCAATCGCGTTGCATTGAAATGGAATTAATTCAATTTCATCGCCGCACACGTGTCCGATTGTAGCAACGGGCGGCATTACGAGAAAAACTTTTTCCAACTTATTGACATCTTCCCACTTGAATGTCTTTCTGCTCTTCGAAAGAACAGTTTTTTGTGGGTGTTCGTTACACCTTTCGCCAACTCCCGTCAGCTTCTCCGTTATCTATTACCATTGAAATGGTCACACGGTGCATTCGAAGATTTTTCCACGGACGGAAACCAATTTTCTTTAGCGCTTGCATTTGGCTTCACGTTTAGTTGGGTTTTCCCTAACGTTTGTTTCCTAGCGCTTGTTTTATGACCCGATCAGTAGTTTTCTGCACACAAGAAAACACCTTTATCGCGAGCTCACTTTATCTTGTGAAGTTTTTTTATCCTTTTTTTCATTCTCCTCAAACACCATTTTGCTCGCAGATTCTTTGGTATGTTTACTCTCTCTTTCGCTCTCACCCAATATTAAAGACAAAATGCAGCGTTTTCATGTGTATCTGAAAATTCTATCGAAAGTAGCATTCTTTTCTGCTCGATATGCCCAATGATCGTTTCAAAGCCCAAGTCCAGTTCGCATCAGCTTTCCACGGAAGAAGTTGGCGGAAATTGCGCCAAACACCAGAACTCCACACTGTTGACGCCATCGCCAGGGCGTCAGAACTTTGCCGAAAAAGTTGAATCCGATGATCTCTTCTTTCATTAGTTCTGCACGTGACCAGCCGCCGTTGGATTAATGTCTTGATGCAAGGGCAAAGTTGGGCACAACTTCGGTAACCGGAACCTCAAACCAGCTTTCCGCACGGGCTCTGTTCAAGCCGGGTTGCAACCCGGCAAGCATCATCTACGTTTAACCTATTTTTATCCGCACTTCAAAGCACCATAACAACCACCGTTTCCCACTAGCCATCGTGTGCATACGAGCGGAGATATTACTCACTGACAGAAAATATATATTTATATAAATTAAATGCTTCACCACACTGCAGACGAAGGCAAAGTCGGGCAGACATCTTGCCTCCTGCGTCGCCGCTGCATGTTTTTCCCACCACTTTGGTTCCATTTCGTTTCGAAACGGAACGCGCGCGCCACGGGTAATCATGTCGTCCGGCTCGCACGGAGGCGCAGAGTTTTCCGGCACACCCCGAGCATGCCACATGAGATATCTTTCCGAAACATTCCGAAGCTTTTCGTGATTAAATAATAACGCTTGAGGATATTATTTTTCCACTCTTCATAACGGTGCATGCCATCATCCGTTGCCCACGTGCGCCAACGCATACTCGTCAGTCTTCCCCCTTTTCGAGTGTGAAATCATTTGCTGGAAAAGTAGCAAAATGTAGCAGAAGCGTGGTGTTTGGTGGCGGAACGTGATACATGTTATCCCGGGCAAGGGTAAAAGCACGGGGTAAGATCAGGAGAAGAATGAGGCAAAAGCATGGATCAACCCATCCAAAAGCATCAGCACTGGGAGTGTGAGATACCAAGAATGGAATTTATTCTAATCCCGGATCTGGATCCTTTTATATCTGCTTTTTTCTTCCTCTTTTTTGCCGTGCGTTGATAGTCCTATTGCTCCACATAATACTTCATTTCTACGACTAGCTATTCCAGCTCGCTCGGAAGAGATCTGTTTTATTTGTTTTTTTTTTTTTGTGCTTCATGCATTGTTGAGGTAGCATGACTGATAAGAAGGTTTCCGGTAGGTAAGGATGGCGAAACCTAGCGCGTCTCTAACCATCGCTGGTCATCTGCGCCTTCATATGCCGTTATTTCTATTGCAGGATTTTCTACATACCGAGTGATTTAGCGTGTTAGATGTTGGTCCCCGTGTGTGTGTGCGGTTTGTAGAGTTAAGAAATTAGTTCATAAGTATAAACTAGGTTAAGATTGTAATTAGTATGTAAGTATTGGTGACGCAGCACACGCATCATACGGTCACCCGTAATGTGCGTACAGTCAGTTGAATAAATGCCACGAACAAGTACACAACAGATTGGCGACGAGGATAAAGTCAAAGAGTACAAAAGTCAAATGGCGAAACAAGTGATCGGAACAGTGCAGCCGTATGTGTTTGGAGAGGAAATAGAAAATTACCTGGAAAGAGTGGATCTTTTTCTGGAAGTGAACGACGTTGAAGACGACAAGAAAACGGGGTTCTTACTAACGATTGGTGGCGCCGAATTGTTCGATGTGGCAAGGAAAGTGTGCTCGCCAAAAAACCCTAAGGAGATAAAGTACGATGTGCTTACAAAAACATTAACATCGCACCTAAAGCGCAGCACAAATGAAGTGGCGGAACGTTACAAATTCCGCTTGGTGTTTCAAAAGGAGCTATCGATAAACGAATACATTATCGAATTGAAGGCGGCCGCACAGTTGTGCAATTTTGAGTCATTCCTTGAAAAGGCGCTACGTGACCAACTAGTAGCCGGGGTCACCGACCAGGAGCTGAGAAAGAGACTTCTCTCAAAAAGCATGCTCACATACGAAAGTGCGTGCAATGTGGCATTGTCCTGGGAAGCAGCAAAGCGACAGAATGATGAGATGAACCCAAATGAAGCACAAAAAGAGATAGCAACAGTGCGAACCAAGGCGACCAGCACACCAGCTAGATCAGCGTCGGAAGAGCAGGACGAATGTAGGCAAGCGGAAATGGCGGCGTTACGACGTACAAAATGGAATAATTATTCGCCTGCCGCACGTGGTGAGCGAAATCGAGTAAGCAGAAGTACAAGAAGTGTATTGTGTTATCGGTGCGGTAGACACCATGATTCAAATCAGTGTCCAGTTAAAGCGTGGAATTGTTATGCGTGTGGTAAAACGGGACACGTCGCATCGTGCTGCAGGAGCAATCGAAAAGGCATGAGAGCCTTCGAGGAGGAACAAGAGGAAGAAGGCGTAGAACATATGGGTACAGTAGTGGCATTACAAAACGTAAATGCAATTGGAATGGGAAATTTACCAATTAAAGTATCCTTATTTTGTAGAGATGTACGACTAGAATTTGAGATTGATTGTGGGGCCTGTACCAGTGTGATACCAGAAGAAATTTTTCGTAAAAAATTTCACAAGCACGTTTTAGAAGAAACGTACGTTACGTATGTATCTGCGACCGGACAAATAATACGACCACTAGGAAAGTTTAATGTAAAAGTACGAACTAAAGACGGGAAAATAGGCGTATTGCAAATTACAGTAATTCCGGCACAAAGAAAAGTAAATTGTTTGTTAGGAAGAGACGCCTTGGATTGGATGTTTCCCACCTGGCGAAGAGTATTTCAAATCAATGCGCTAGAATCAAATCAAGAGTACGATATACTAAACGAAATAAGAAAACAATTCCCGAATACTGTGAATAATAGTGAAAATAGTATGATAACCGGTTTTGTAGCCAATTTGATTCTTAAACCAGATGCAACACCAATTTTCCATAAGGCTTACACCGTACCGTATTCCTTAATCGATGAAGTTGAAAATGATTTAAATCAGTTAGTTAAAGACGGAATATTAGTTCCTACCGAAACGTCACAATGGGCAAGTCCAGCTGTTATAGTTAAAAAGAAAAATGGTAAAGTTCGAGTTTGCCTCGATGGCAAGGTTACCGTGAACAGAATGTTATCCACAACACACTACCCTTTACCACATGTAGATGACATACTATCCAAAATTTCCAAGTGGAAATATTTTTGCAAATTAGATTTGACTGCCGCGTATTTGCAAGTACCATTATCAAAAGCCTCACAAGAAATATGTACAATCAATACCCACAAGGGATTATATCGTTATACACGCATGCCATGTGGCATCAGTTCGGCACCAGCTATTTTTCAAGGAATAATAGATCAAATTCTGTTGGGGTCACCAGGAATGGCCTACATAGACGACATACTAGTAGGAGGAGCGACGACAAAAGAATGTAAACGCAATCTTTTTCTGGTGCTAGATAGGCTAAACAAGCACAGAGTAAAGTTGAATTTAGAAAAATCGGAATTTTTTAAATCTAGTATTGATTACCTCGGATACAATATCTCGGCAAGCGGCATAAAACCAAATCTAGATAAGGTTAAGGCGATAGCGGAAGTGGCAAGCCCAAGAAACGTAAATGAACTACAAGCATTTTTGGGATTATTAAATTTCTACCGTAGATTCCTACCCAACTTGTCAGCTCAACTTTATCCGTTACATGCGTTACTAAAAAAGAATACAAAATTTAATTGGGATAATAAATGTGAGGAAGTTTTTCAAGAAACAAAACAAATGTTAATAAATCATAAAGTCTTAGAACCTTATGACCCCAGTAAACCAATAGTGTTAGCTGTGGACGCTAGTCCATATGGAGTGGGAGCGGTGTTGTCTCACGTCATAAACAAAATAGAAAAGCCTATCGCATTTGCCTCAGCTACACTTACCGAAGCGCAAAAAAATTATGCTCACGTACATAAGGAAGCGTTAGCCGTAATGTTCGGGGTAAACAAATTTCATAAATATATATTTGGGTTCAAGTTTAAGTTAGTAACCGATAATAGCGGAGTTAAAGAAATTTTCAACCCAACCAGAGGAACTTCTTCGATCGCAATGGCTCGTTTACAAAGATGGGCCTTGACCCTTTCAAATTACGATTATGTTATTGAACAAAGACCAGGTACAATGATGAGCAACGCAGATGCTATGTCAAGGCTTCCGTTAGTGGAAGCACCAAGTGTTGAAAATATTCAGTTAGGAATAAAGGCGGTTCAAGAAAGTGGGCTATTAAATGATGTTCGAATACGTTACAATCAGCAGGAAGACCCTTTGATTAAAAAATTATATGAAAGAGTAAAAGGCGGCTGGACGCATGAACCGGACTATAGTTTAAAACCATTCTTTAAACTCAAAACGCATTTTGGATTGGAAGACGGCATTTTATGTTTTAACGATAGGATAGTAGTACCAGAAAGCCTAAAAAGTCTGACGCTAACAAACTTACACCAAAATCATGAGGGTATAGTAAAAATGAAAATGAACGCACGGCAGCACGTGTGGTGGAAAACCATGGACAAGGATTTAACAGAATTTGTAAAATCGTGCAAAGTATGCCAGTTACGTCAAATAGTGCCAAAAGAAGTGGTAGTAACTAAATGGCCAAGAGTAGAAGGGCCTTTCCAAAGGGTACATTTGGATCTTTTTTATATAGAAAGCCGTACCTTACTCATAATAGTAGATGCCTTTTCAAAATATATAGACGTTAGACTATTAAATCTTTCGCGGGCGTCCGATATCATCGAAAACCTAGAAAACTTTTTTGCATGTTTTGGATTGCCTCAGGAAATCGTGACCGATAATGGTCCACCCTTTAATTCGGTTGCTTTTGAAAATTTTCTAAACGTGAGAGGTATAAAGGTATCGAAAGCACCCCCATACCACCCGCAATCAAACGGGTTAGCGGAAAGAGCTGTTAGAACAGTAAAGGAAGTCATCAAAAAATTTATGATTGATGATAAAGTAAAACATCTATCCCTAACTAGGAAAATCAATAGATTTTTAACAAATTATAGGAACACACCGTGTACTGTAACGAAAGTCACGCCAGCCTCACGAATATTTAGTTATGTACCAACCACTATAATGAATTCAATGAAACCTAAAACGGGAGCGACACCTCTTAAAAAATCACCAATGAAAAAGCAATTTAGTAAACCTAACGTAATTAATACGTCGTATATGACAAAGACGGTAGAATTTAAAGAAGGAGAAAAAGCCCTATATAGAAATCATTTTAAGGAATTATTTAGATGGATTCCGGTTACTATTTACAAAAAACTTAGTATTTTACGATATTTGGTAAACATTAATGGAAATATTAGAATGGTACACATCAACCAATTGAAAAAGAATTCTAATTACGAACCAATAATCTTGGCCCAACCGCAGACAACAAAATATGAAGAAGAAAAGGAAATATCAGATAAAGTAAAACTAGAACCAAAACCGAGTAGAAAACGAGCCAGAAGCGAATCTTCCTCACCGCCCATTCGAAGATCTGAGCGACTAAAGGGACAACCTAGGAAAAAATATCCCAAATAAGAACAATAGTTTAGCGGGGAGAATGTAGAGTTAAGAAATTAGTTCATAAGTATAAACTAGGTTAAGATTGTAATTAGTATGTAAGTATTGGTGACGCAGCACACGCATCATACGGTCACCCGTAATGTGCGTACAGTCAGTTGAATAAATGCCACGAACAAGTACACAACACGGTTCATCTGGAAAATTCCGTCCTAGACGAAGCGAGAATAAAACCATTCCTTCTTAACCACGACACTTCAACCGGAACGACCAATGGGCAGAATATTTGCACAAGTGGATTAAGCATAATTTACCTCGGCTTCGGTTGCTCTTGACACTCATAACTCACGATCACTAATCGTCCGTGCCCGTCGTTCCGTTCACGCACCGGTACAGCCGTTCAATTATGAAACCATTCTCTCGAAACTGGCCCGAGCGCCCTTTGAAGTGACCCTGCGTACGAGCTGAATTTAATTATCTTCCATCGCTTCCAGCGAATTTGAAGAGGCTTAAGCTGACAATGGAGGCTGGCGCAAGCAATACGCTGTGAGATGATAATGATTTCTGTTTTATCTGGTTGAACGAACCGGAGCACTGCATTCCAATCAACACATCAGCACTAGAAATGCAGAGAAATACCCCGTGTACGGAGTGTAGGACAATTCTTTATCTCGAAGCTCCATTGAGAGTCTGTGTGTAGTAGTAGCCGTGTTTTGGGAAGCCTAATGCCAGACTAGATTTTAACAGTGTGTCGATGGTTTTCATGTCCTCATAAATCAATTCCTGTTTCATAAAAAGGTGGATACACGTTTTATTGGTTTGGTCACTGGGTGAAATCGTAATAAAGGGTGCACGAAAAATAAATCCGTTCATAACACTCATGACAGCTGGATAACCCCAAAAAACCACTCCAATACTCATATTGATCAGCTTGAGGAAAAAAGGAACTCGAGGTTTGTTTTTGTATCAATAGAAGATGAAGAAAGGGTTTTAAAACGAATATTCCCAAACGTTTTTTTTACCCAGAAAGGGATAAAAATTCAGCAGCAAGTCTAAGCCTTATCAAGCCACGGAACCGTACTCAAATATTATCGATCGTAAGCGATGTGTATACATTTTTTTTTCTTGTAATGTTAAAAACAATTGTTTGTTTTGTTCTTATACCAATAAGTTCCGTTTACAGGTACAGTGGTTCCTCAGGGTTTTCTTACGAGAGCTTTCAAGCGGTGTGAAGTTTGGTTTGGTCCTAGCTCTGGCATTTTCCTTCGCAACTTCGCACAACAGGACTGATATAAAATCTTATCTAAACCACAATATTAAGAAAGGACTGGCTATCGAGCTACGTGTTAAAAAGGAGTAAAGTATGCCGGAAATTGCAGGGTTGACCTAAAAGGTCTCTTTTTTAAGGAATTTTCATAATTGTAAATCATTGATTATTACTCTGTTCTAACTCCGATCTTTGTTAATTTTTTTTTAAATTTGTTAGTTAAACTATTAAGGTTTATAATATCAAATTTACCGTTTGAAAATTACATTTCCTTCCACCGATATCGATATTTATTTAAGTATATATTGTTGTTCATAAAAAACAATAGAAAAACAATAATCACAAACAAACAAAGCAATTCAATCCAATGTTATTCATCTTTTCTTTTTTATGCATCAATTAACTTTTTTAAAATAACTGAATTCGACCTAAACACTAATTTTCAAATAAAGTTGTAACATTTTTTGAATTCGTCTAACCATTGAAATAACTAGCGTTTTGAAAAGCTTGGCGACTTCTGTTTCAAGGAGTCTTTTTAATCCCGAAAGGAGATCTGATTATTTTATAGGCTTAATATTCATAAAGCAACGAACTTAAATATTTCAGTTCGTGCAGCTTGCAATTAATAAAAATATTAAAAATATCTTCTGAAAGTGTTTAAACTTCTTTGTTGATAACGCTATCCCAAACCTTGTGGAACCTTGTGTAGAGTGGCATCTTTATGTTTCTTCTTATATTCCAAGACAATCTCATATACCACAGTTGCTTAAGATTAAGTTATAATGTTATGTCAAACTTAACCGGTCCCTAGCTGAAAACGGATCGAAGAATATTCAATTAACAGGCAGCCACCACGCGAACGACTACACCGTTGCACATCGTATACAACACACGAAAAGTTTTTAAACTGCAGCTTGTTATACTCCATCGTCACCTTTCGTCCAAATAGTTTGCACTGAACGGCAGATCGATTGGTGAACAAAAGCAGTGTTCGTGTAGCCAACGCCACGGACCTGGTAGTACACCGTAACCGTGAGTTTGCCGATTGTGTGTCGAATTGATGCATTTCCACGGACGTCAGCTCCGTATTTGTTCGATTAATTGAGTTGAGCTTAAAAGCGATTCCAGGGAAGCGGATGACGTTGAATCAGCGAAACTTTCTCAGACCTGTTGAAGTTAACAGCGTGTCACGATGCGTTACGGTCCTGTGGTTCCAGCAGGACTCCAGAGACCGGCGGAACGTGAAGTTGACAGAATGACACTGTGAAAACATTAAGGGAAGTTCTGTAAGTATCGACGATATCTTTCGATTTCAAATCAAATCAAATTGAAAGTATAAACACCAGACCAAAACCAAACCTGAATTGATGTCAGCTGGGAATGCTTTGAAATGGGAGTGATGAAAGTGTTTAAAAATGCAAACTTCACATAACTTTAATACAAATTAAGTACATCTAACACGGACAAAAATTTGTACGCAATTCGATTTGATGCCCCAGAAAGATATTTCCTATAGATTCCCTTGCCGTTAATTAGTCTGACCCTCAGTACGCCACTGGAACTCATTATTATCAAATGCAATAGCAATGTCAAAGTACTTTCTCTAATTCTGTCCAGGATTTAATGTTCACACGCACAAACTATTTAGTCATATCATTTCAAAACGCTATCAATTATTCATTTTATTACACCACTGGTATTATCCAACGCAATAGGCCACACGCAGAAGCTATCCATAAAGCCCTCCCAATAACCCCGGTGGCAATGTTCCCGGTATCCTTTTTCTACCGCGAACGTAACAAAATGCGCTGGATTTCAATTTCTAATGCATTTTCGAAAATGGTCGTTCCGTTCGCTGTTCATTAACTGAATTGATTTGACTCTCTCGTTCGCCAATTGTGTGTTGCTGCAACGGTTTATTACCACACTTAGCCGAGTGTAAATATGCAAGCTGCACAACCACGTGCCATGCAATGCACATTTGTGGGTCGGTTGGAAAATTCGTTTCAATTACTACTCCCCAGCGAGTACGAGCTTAAGCATGTACGCGTACGTAAGTATACGAACTTTGTCCCACCCGTAACGAAACAAGCATAAGCGCTTGCACCGGTACAAAGTTACAAAGTTTGCCAATTAAATCCATTCATTATGTGGTGCTGCTTGTGAGCGCGCCTGTGAATATGCAACAGAACGCTTAGCTCAAGACACTTGGTGCAGTTGGTTCGTTGCGATACTAGTACACGAATTCAATCTTCCTTCCCAAGTAGCCCATCTGGCATGCTGTAATGGAAATAATTCGATAACAAAATCGTGTCAAAGTGATTGCTCCTGGTTAATCGCGTTCCGCGAAGATTTAGGTCAGCAAGGAACGTTTTCGTTTAGCCCTGGCTTTGCTCAAGTGTCGAGAACGAGACTGTAATTAAATCCTAAACGTTCGCACCCACTCACCGGCTTCGCTCTAATGGAGGCGCCGGATAAAATCCATCGAACGAAGACACTGCAGATTGAACGGGAAACGTGCCGATGGTCTCTACCGTATCGTTTTACAAACACTTAGTTTTGTGATGAGCAGTCATCGGCCCATTAACCTTGCCAGCACGACCCGGTCTAATGATTTCTGCCGAAGTTCAATACTTTACGGTGGAATGATGCCAAAATGTTGTACGATGTAAGCTTCGAATGGGGTTTTTAGAAATTTATTTTGGAAAGTTTTGTAAATTTCAGTTCTATAAAACTATTTTAATGCCTTTCCACACTCTGATTAATCAGTTTCTCAAAAAAAAAAAAACTTCTATTATTCAAACCATAATGTGATCTCTCCATTAGCAGCTTTCCACCATTGTTTTATTCATCTACATTAGTTTCAGCAATTTATTTTTTTCTCGATCATTTTGATACTTCATCACAAGCAATTCACACACCATCGGTTCAATCGGTAAGGAAACATCGGTCGGTGAAATGAGCCTTCGCAAAAGAAAGTGCCTCATCATAAACACCGTCATCAATTTTGTGGTTGTTTTATCACTTTTTTTTCACCACCATCATTGCTTTCTAAAGCATAGGAGTAGAAAAAAAATTCGAAAAAATGTACAGAAAAAGAATAAAACAAAATCTCCAAAGGGGGCGGAAGCTTTTCCCTTTGCGCTCTCTACACCTCCGCTTCGAACGAAATCGCTCGTAAAGTTAAAGAAATATGAATAAATTATGAATTTCTCATTCCGCTACTATACTGCCGGGGCAGTATGTCTTCCATAGGCTGTGGTGGATATTGTGCGGTTCTTTAGACATTTGTTTTTTTTTTCTTCCACTTCGAAGGATGCTTCTAAACTTGGGCTGAAACGTGTATTCTTTAGAAACCGTGTGGAAAAGGCTTCATAAGTTTTCCGCCGATTCGATTACAGCAAAGTTTACAGGTTACGAACCAATCCCAGAAGCGCCCATTTGATTGACCAGAGTCATCTGTATCCATGTTGTTTTTCTTTTGGTAATGATCTCAATGGTTCTAAGTGAGAAAAATTGTGAAAAAATGGTAAAAGAATAGACATCACACCGGGATTCTTTCCAATATAATAGCACCTAACAACAGTGTGCTCTCATGCTGGTGGATTCATACTGGAGATTAAGATAAAAACAAGATACGGGATATAAATTGAATTTCCTCTCTGCTGTATCTTCATTTCGTCTTTCTCGAAATGGATGGTTGGTTAAAAAGCAGCAAGAGGTAAAAAAACATACCATGATCATCCGTTCATTCCCTTTCGATTCATACGGAGTGTTAGTGACAGGTTTCGTACTCGAATAGTTGTATTCTTCGTCACCGACATGATCATGCTCTTTCGTACCATCGCAAACGGATTGAAATGTCCATAAATATATCATAGATTTATGTCGCTTACCGTGAACGTTGCATTTGTGCAGTGTTGAGTATCGTTTAACATTCAAAGCGCAATCTTCACCGTGGCTACAGTTTGAACTGTTCACCACAAGAACCATTTTTCCGTTACGGGAACCTTAACGAACTTTACCTACGTTTAAGTGTATTATTTTGCTGCAAACTAAATAAAGTGATGACAGGTTTACAGACGGTTATAAATTGCTCTTCTGTTGCTGGTTATTCAATCGTGCGGTTGAATCCCAGCAGATCGTAACGTTTCACTGTAAAGAAAAGCAGTAAACGCTTGGTGTGAAAGTTCTGATTGTTGAAATATTTTTCGTGCGAAGTATTTTTTGTTTTTAGATGCTATTTGCTGAATGTTATGTTTTATTCATATAAAAGGTTGAAATCTGGTTATCAGTTTACCAAAAATTTAAATACAACCATAATTCAACACTAAAACTGTTGGACTATTTATTTTGATAGATACGGTTTTTTTGTTACTGCAATAATTTTCAGGATTGAACAGTTCTGAACCGTACTTGATACAGGACTTTTAGAAATTTATTGTAAACCCTTCTTTTACACGTTTTCTTTATAAAGATAATGAAGTTCTTTAATTCAGGCGAATAATTTCCTTCATATTGTTTTTTTTTACAGTCCGGATCAAATAGTGCATATAGGGCATTTATTTCTGTGCGAATGAAACACGTTACATTCGTAAGTTTCATAGGATCTATTATATGGGCGGAATTAGTTTTCAAAATATTTTCCATACCATGCTACATAACATAGAATTACATTAATTTAAGATAGTCTCTTGACTTGTTTGGAATTTCTCATAATTTTTTGTTTTTTTTTTCCTGTGGACTAAGTTAACTAACTACTAACTATTTGGTTGCCACCTGTTAGTATTAAGTTGTTGAAGTGCGTTTAATGTAAATAAATAAATCTTTTTCGCAACTGGTAGCCTTACTTTTCCAAAAAAAACGTCAAGAATAGACAGATCCTACGTCTGTTATTATTACCATACTGCCCGTGGTACACTGTTTACTATTATGAAAACAGATTGCTGAAATTCCTGTGATTTCCTTCAAAGTCTGAATAACCGTTAAGATAGGTGTAATTCTGGTACGATATTTCAATACATGAAGTTGAGAAGTTTGGGGATAAGTAATGGGTGGTGCATGTGAAAAACGCCGCCCGTCCACACGGCAGGGCTGGGTTCAAATCCCATCCGGACCGTCCTCCCGTAGCATGGACTGACTATCCTGCTATGTGGTAAAATAAGTCTTGATACGACCAGGCCGTTCTAACTGAGCAAAAAAAAAAAGTTGAGAAGTTCTTCCCCATAACTCCGCGATAATTTTAATGCGGAGTCAGCGATCAACTCCGTCCATTCCAAGTTTCAAGGAAATCTCGAAACACGATGTAGCAATTCCACCGATTTGAATAAATCCGGTTAAAAAGCATTAAACCTATTATGTTACGGAACGCGGCCAGCAAAAAGAATTCCTAGGCGCAAACAGACTCGCAACTGGTGATGAGTTTGACATCACTGGGCTATACTGTCGAAGGGTTAAAATATAAATCATCCTTTAAAAAAACTTGTTCATAAGGCGACCACCAAACAAATAAGACGTTTGAAAGGCTCGATGATTGAGCCCAACAAAACAAGGTTTGTGTTAGAATAATTAATTAGTATGCTCTCTCTCTTTCTCTCTCTCTCTTTCTCACTCTCTCTCTCACACACACACTCACTCTATCTCTTTCTTTTGTTGGCTTTAACGACCTTTAAGGTCATGCCGCCCAATTCTGGCTCACTAGTCTTATTTCTACCAAATAGCCTTATAGCCAATTCTTGCTACGGGGAGACGGCCCAGCTGAGATTTGATACCCAGTCCTGTCGTGTAGATTCGGCGCCGTTTATCACATACACCATCGGGTCGCCTGCGCCTTAGGAAACACTCCATGAAATACATCAACGGAAAACATTAGAATCAAGTCCTGAATCAGGTCGATAAAAAAACCATTCAAAGGCCTTAGGTGGTAGAAACAGTTTTCCTTAAGTTTAACACATCCCCAGTGATTCTAGATTAGATTTGAGCGCCAAACGACAAATTGTACATTTTGTGTAGTAGTTTGTCTCATTTCAATATCTAAGTGATAACGTCGATTCTATGAATTTTTTTTTTCATATTGTCCTCAAGCTCCACTTGCACAAAATGTGTTTCACGGTCATCAAAGCCAATGAATGGCGAAATGTTCCAACCGTATGCGCTTCTCTGCTCAAGTTGAGTTTAATTAGCCATAAATTATGACACACTCTATACTAAATAACTTCTACTCAACGGCAAATAAGAATAGGCCAACCAGTCGTGGAAATGCAATCATTTCCACGCAAGCTAACGTAACAATAATTAAACGTTCGCTTTGCGTTTAACTTTCGGTGCTTCCCGAACCCATCCAACCGCTCATGAAAGCAACGATACGCGGAAAAATCATTGCACATGTACGTAAACGCATCAATGCAACACCGTCGGCGCTTCAGGAAGAGGAAAAAAGAATGAACCACGGTTGGATTGCTCATAACAATATTCAATTCATACGCTCATCGGTAACCATTTGTGAAGCTGACCCGGGACAAAAATTATTATTCATAGCAATATTAAGGGCGTTTCAACACCGTGCAGGTGACAATGAGTGGGTGAAATAATTGTTCTAGCATCTGCCACCCGCTAACCGTTCCCATCGTTCACCCATCTGCTGTCATTTTTGTTCGCTCTCGCCACGGCACCAAGGCATATCGGCGTATCATAATACCCTTCATCGTGATTAACACCATAACAGGTGAAAATCAGTTCGGATGCGAGTAAGGGCACATCCAATGGTATAATTTCAGCCGAAATGGTGCTACGAAGTTGACTCCATTTTCCGCACCGGCTGCAATGAAATTGACCCGGAAGCGTCACAGCAAGAGCAACCCGTCCCGTGACAACGCGCCCGGAAGTCACACGACGAACGCACCATGGTTCAAATGGTGACGGAAACAATTGCCTTCCTTACCAATCCGTTGCCGTCTGGCAGGGCGATGGGTAAGGAAACGACATCACACATTCACGACGGCCGGGTCATCAGTCGGATTCGAAATCGCACTCAATTTTCCAGCTATAAACTCTCATAATTGTATGCCATTTTATTTGTGTAATCAAACTGACGCGCCGAGAGTGTACGGATCATCGAACAGGATGGGTAAGACTGTACGGACATTGGATAAATTATACGACAATTAAACCATTCTCGAAAGCCACATGTACACCATTTCAGTTCAGATACCGAGACAGAAAGCAATCAGACCTTCGTCTCATATACCTCCTGGGAAAAAAAGGAATAGGACCTTTAGTCGAAGAAATCCTTTCTGCTTCTGCCAAAGGTAGTACAAGTGTAACAAAATACACTGGCAAACAACTAGAATCACCGAGTCGTATGACTAGATCCCGATTAACACATCCCAGATCGTCCAACAATTGTCCTCTTTGTACTACTCCTACTTTACTGTTCATGCTATTGTTACGACTGCTCGTCTTGTTGATGATGATGATGGTGTTGCGTCAAACCATCAACAGGGTTTGAGTTCTTTGCACTCCCTCCAAAGCATTACCTGTACCTTTCTGTAAGCAGACAACCGTGTTATGTCGCTGATGTTCGAATGAAAGCAATGTTCTTCTCTGCCAATCTCTGCTTATACAATCTGCCATAGAAGTCATTACTTCTAGGTTTGCTAATAGTATGAAGGTTTACACACGCCAGAACGAAATCTGGAGATCGCTGCCGTGCGTCAATTAAGTAAAGCCATTAAAAGGGCGATGGCATCAATTGGTTCTTGTTTACTGATTCCATCTAATAGGTGATGAGACGTTAAGAGAATTCTAAATACTTTAAGCGCTGTTTAACGTTGAATAGCTTTGGTGTTTGTATTTACGCTACGTTCCTTAGATTTGTTGCCAAAAAAAAGTATTTTAATGTTTAATTAACAAGTTATAGTAAAATGTTAAGATTAATTAATTAAATTTTAAGTTTAAATTATATTAAATTAATTTAATAAATAGTTAAAAAATTTAAATTTTCACTTTTTCAATTTTTTTTGTTCATTAATCTTCAGAAAAAATGCAACAATATTTCGTCAGCAAACGGCTATTCCGTCACCACACGAGATCACAGCAAAATATGCCTGTAAATATGCCACATGATCGTGCACTGACAGGAAAATCGAGTAAAGATGAATTGAAAGTATTTTGATTAATGGCATAGGCTGATAGCATGGACAGTGATCGATTCTGGCCAGGAAAAAAGCGACCTATCCGCGGGTTGTAAATGTTTCGCTTTATATTACAACCGTGCCGCTTCACACGTTCGTACGAAAAATTTATCACACATGTCAGCAAAGTTTCAATCATCTTGCAGCACATTGGAGTCTATGTTATATTTCCATTTACGTTTATATTTACTTATTTTAGAAATAAAAAGTTGTTATGTTAATAAAGAAGACAATTTAGAGACTGATTTCATTTCTTGTATATAAGCGTTGCCATGATTTGAAACCAAAGCAATATTTGTAAAACGATCGGCTATATGTAAGGTTAACAATATCTATTCATTAAAATTTAGCATAAAATCAATTTATCGTCAGTCAACACTTTTCACCCTCGAAACATTCCGCTTAGCAATCGATAATGCAAGGTTTGATTTGATTGCGGAATAAAACACCATTTTCAAATGGATTAACTTTCCTATCCCATGCTATTGTTCCGTATGGATTCCTGTTAGCAACGGTGAGTAGCCAAGGCTACACAGCAACGGATTAAAATTACACCAAAACCAACTCAAAACCATTTGTACTTGAACGTGTTCGGCGCTAGCAAAGATTGAAACCCCAGCATGGCCAGTATGCGATACCGAGAACAAACGAATTCGTCTAAAAGATAGCAAAATAACAATAAAAAAACAACAATATCCCAAAACGCGTTGCACAAACGCTCGACGATGATAAATGGTCACTCCATTCTGGACGAAAGCCGAAAATTGGCCCGGACCCGGTACGCCATCGACGGAAATGGTTAGCGCTATCGGGAAGCTAGCCATCATCATCGTCATCATCATCATCAACGTGGTCCAGCTTTTTTCATTCTTTTTTTTGCATTCCCGGTCCACGTTCCATTCTCTGCGTCAGGGAAATTTGCTTTCACTTAAAAACAAACAATTTCCCCCTCCCCACGATGGAAAACCGCCGGATCGGATCGGGTGCGCCACTCGCACGCAATTCTGTGCCGTGATGCGGTAACACGATGGCCTTCTGGGACTTCCGGACTGGATGCAACGCAGCGAACGATTCGATCGATCACGGGAAGGGAAATTTCCATAATCCAATTAATTTTTTACCACTATCGACTAAATAACAGCGTTATGAATAATATTGAGCACAGGACGCTCACACCATTCAGAACGCTTGGCACATTTTCTAGCACGCTTCGCACCGTCGTTTGACGCTTTGCTAGTGTTCGGCAGGAGGATTTTGTAATTCGATTGGTTCTGGAATAGGATAAGTGGCTCAATCGAGCACTTACTAATTTGCAAGTGATCGGAGCACGGGTACGCGCTTCATGTCCGAACAGTTCGTCTGATAGGTAAGTGATGAAAATCTGTGGGAGTCGACAAATATTTCATCATGCACCTGGGAAGTTACGAGTCATATTGGTAACAATTTATTACATACCATATCGCCGTAGAGAGATACATTAATCAAATTTTAATTAAAATGTTAGGTATTAAAAAAATCAATGGAAAACGTTTTTAATATTTAATTGTTTTTAACAAACTGTTTCCGTATTACATTTATGCATGATTTATGTATAGTCATTTTATGTTTCTTTTACATTGAAGACGATCATATTTTTTGGTAGATTCTGTTGACTATAAGCGATTCTGTTATAATAAAACATTTCTAATAAGGTGCTAAGTTAATATGTTGAAATAATTTCATTTCATTTCAAATTTCATCATATTTATTCATATTAAATGCCTTTCAAACCAAGTATATAGTGAAAAATATAATACTTCTGAATGAAGTGCATTATAACTAAAAAAATATATAACAATGGATTTCCACCAAAAAATTGCGAGTGTAATTGTTGTGTAAAATCCGCAATGTCATATTTTCAAATTTATAATCATTTTAAAAGGAAAACATCTAATTTACCACTAAAATCATTTAAAAAAGAAAAATACCCTGTTTTGTTGAAGTGGAATCAAAATTATTTAATAATGTGGAATAGATAAAATAAATATATTTAAAAAAATTAAAATAATCAATTAACAACCACTAAGCAAACGTGACCAAATTTCTTATTCGTTGCAAGGTCTAGTTCTTTCGAATGTTCTATAAAACATTGGTTCAAAACGACGTATACCAAACATAATACATCCAGAACTCTTTTATCCGTATTGCGTTTTTTTTTTATTTTGACAAAAGAAAAAACACATAAATAAATTTCATATAACAGTAGAAAATAACTTCGTAGGCAGAAGCGGTATTTTTATACCCACCATTCCCGAACGCAACTAGCGCAGGTACCATCTCGGGACTAATTTCTCCTACCGAAAACCATGATATGTGTTTCTTTCAAGCCTGCACCAGTTAATGCTCCCTCGCGCCACACTTTCTTCCATACACCGAAATGGAAAACTTAAATGGAGTCATATGCTCCTCCGGGATGTGTGGAAGCACATCGGTGCCGATACCGGATCTTTACAGCGCTATAAACTGTAAACCTTGCAGTTCACCACCACTCCTCTACCCGTGGAATGCCATTTTCTGTAGCGCCAGGGTCGTATTTCCGCTAGAGCGCTAGAGGTTACAGTGCGCGAAAAGCGTTGCATCGCTTACCGGTGCAATATTCACCGTGTTTGGGAAAAGCGCCGGATCCATGCTATCTAGAGACTGTTCCACAGCGCAGCATACAAGCACATCTCAAGCTGAATTCTCACAAAATACATGCCTTCACTAAAACCCTGCTTTACCCCTATTCCGCAAGAGCCTTGCCAATTGACCTGAAACGGAGCATAAAATAACTGGTGTACAAATAAAATAAAATCTGTGTAAAAATGTAGCTCAAACATAAATACACTCAACCTGCCTACGGAGGAACGGGGAGGAAGGTGGCACGGGTCACAGAGGGAAAGATGAGACCGGGCTGATTCAACATCTGACAGCGGGTGGGAAAGCGGCACCATCAAACGATAGTGACTTCCGGTTTCCTGATTTGGCACACCATACGTTGGGCCGATAGACGATAGACAGCAGGTTTCTCGAAAAACACTGCCTGCGATTCACATAAGAAGTTTCAGTTCAGGTTCGTGAGTGTGTGTGTGTGTATATACAAGTTACCACATACAAGTCTACACTCTTAAAATGGCAACCAAATCGAAAATAGAACGAGCTCGATAGAAAATGAAGTAAACGCAGCAAATCGGTTGCTATTTGATTTCGAAACTCAATCCACCAGCTTCAACGCACACGAGCTGGAACGCTGGGAATGCTGAAGAATGTAGAAAGCTTTCTACAGCACCCCCTGCTTCCCCCTTCAACTCTCCCTTTAACTTCCACACACCCTCAAGCCTCGTTTCCCCAACCTGCCATTGATGCTGTGCCGTGCTGTGTCAAGCGCAGCGTTAACATTTTCCCATCATTTCCTTTTTCCGCTGCCTTTTGTATCTTGCCATTTGGTTGGAACCGATTTTTTTACGAAATACAATCAATATGTTTTTATTGAAAATTTATATTTATTTGTGCCTTCTCTTTCTGGCGCACGCCAGATATCCCATCGGCCTTAAGCTTGTTGAATTGCAGTGGCTTACACATGGTCGAGATTCATGAACTTTTAAGATCGATCTGCATGAGCGGGCCGAGTACGGTTGACTGTTTGTTAAAATTCGTGCTGTGAGGAAGGAAAATGTAGAACGGGGAACAGTTGGCCACCGGTGAGGGAGGCCCTATAAACGTTTTTGGATTTGAGTAATGTTCAACAGCTCATGCATATTTCATACCGCTTCCACTTGTCGCACTGATCGATTCGATGCATTCGCCTATAAACTGATACAAGCAATTTGGAATCTTTCACATGCTAATGCTAAAGACCGATAGCAAATAGGTGGTGCTGGCTATTATTACTGACCTTACAACATTCAATTCTAGTTTCGTATTGTTGCATATATTTACGCAACTTCAGCTTCTACTAAATGTAATACAAATACACAATCTAACTAGGTAATAATTATACAAATCTTGGTTTTCATCGTTGTCCTCGTTTTTGTAAGCCCATATATAACCCGTATTAATGATTTATTTAATCTAAGAATGTTTCCAAATCCAGCCCAAAGAATCGATGTCTTTGAATTTCATTCAAGTGCCTCACCCTCACGTCCCGTTGTGAAATTGTGTTTCCTGAATGACAATTTATTATTCACCATTGTAAACACTGCCTACATTTGCAGTACTAGCAGCAACATTCTTTCTCAATCTAATTAAAATACTTCAAACAAAACAAAAACCATCGGTTGACAACTTTGCATATTCCATTTTGTCATTCCATCGGTATTGATTTCTCCTGGGTGGAATAAAATATGCATTCATAACAGTCGAATCGACGATAGATTATATTAAGCGGGCTACGAATGGAATCAATCATTTTGATTTTAAATTTACATTGCATTACTCAGCAAAATTATTTATCTTTCATTCAATTCATTCATACGTCTGTCTTTAAAACAAAGACGTTACTTAAGCTATGAAAGCTGATAAATTTAATTTTTGGTCACCATTCAACATAAAAAAGGTAAAAACACAGAATCTCGAAGCGGAAAGATGCTTTGTGGATAGGAATACTACAGTATTAGTACTTTATTGCAAAAGTACAATAAACTCCCGTATAACGAGTATCCTTTACACTTTTACACACTTTATTTGTTGAGCGTGGCTGTCTGTTTGAAACTAAGGAACTCTCAAACTCCTCAACCATGTTTAAGAGTACATCCACTCGACTAGTAAACTTTCAACTACTAGGGTCATATGAATCACGATCCTGGAAACCGATTTTTTTGCTACTCAGAGCCTAAATTGAAACTTTCAAGAAACTGTGTAATGTTGTGAAGAATGAAATGTTCGGAAGCTGACCAGATCTTTTTTTCTTCCCTTTGTGAAATAAATTCCTTATTAATTCCTTCCCTTATTAATCTACCGCATTGGATTGGATTATATGCATTTTTATTGAACGTTTTCTTCACAGCATTCTTCACGTTTTCTTGAAGCATTTTATATAAATATTAGTTCAACTCTCTTCCAGTTTTTCGTATAACGACTTGAACTCTTTAACGGAGAACAGGGCTTCAGGGTACAACTCACCGTTTCGAATTATAAAAACAGAATATGAAAACTTCAATGGTGATCGCTTAAAAGAATGATAGTTTTTTTCCTAGCAAAGTGGGTCTAACTGAAAAGGGAGCTCTTCAAACAAGTGAAACTGTGGACAAATTGCAAATCAATCTGCTCTCAGATTTTTCAGAAGAAATTTCAGGAACGGAATTCATTTTTTTTTTGCCGAAAAATTGACAAATACTTGGATGGCTCATATATTCGAGAAATTTCTTGATACGGCCAGGCCGTTCTAACCGAGCAACAACAAAAAAATAACCAAGATATTAAAAGAAACGTTTAGTATTTCTGTCAAATGTTTGCATAAAATATTGGTGGCTGGTATGTTTTGATAGTTATGAAGTTAAAATTTCACACAAAAATTATTTTTAAAATAAAAATAGCACATTTGATGAAATTGTCTATACTGTAAGGCAATTCAAGTTAGGACAGCAGTGTCCACCACAAAAATTATGGTGAAAATTACTTTTCAATTAACAATTTTCTGGGGCTTCCAACAGGCCCATTGAGTGTAACACCTGATGATGGAAACATTTTAATTCCAGCTATCGCCCCCCAAAAAACCGGTTGGTAAACAAATCATGTAAATTCCATCCACTTGTAATGCCATATGTTGGTTTATAAAAGGTAACTGGCCCATACCTATGGGGAATTATTTGACTTTATGCATGAATTGAATTTTCAGGGAAAAAACATTTGCTAAATTTGCATAAGTGGCAACATTTTTTCCAACAAAAAATGTTTTTTTTTTTCTCTATTCGATTCGAACGCCTAAACCAAGTATAAATTCAGCTGACTTTTTGCAAATGTTGGGTTTGTCCTTGTTTGATTTTACAGTTAGAAATAAACAAATCTACACACAAGCGTATCTTCACTTATCGTCTCATTTTCGGTGCTTTTAACTTAAGTACCATATTTTACCGCCGTTCATCGTAAACGGATGAATCCACAGTTTACACTCATCGCTGGATTGAACAATATAGTGTCACAAGGATTTCATTCCACTTTATACAAACCATTCTTCACCTATCACTCGGGTGCTGTTGGCATCGTTTGGCAACAACCGCGTTAAGCAAACAGACAGCAAAACAATCCTGGGAATGCGTTTAATGTCGTATTAAAAAATATACCAACAACCTTCCACCTTTCCTACAATGTATCCGGCTGTAAGTGGCTTCCACCGAATGGATATTTGATGGTGTATTGCTTCGGAAGATGGATAGATATTTATTTTACCGCGGGCACTTGCCGTGGCCACATTCCAACCCCATTCGTAACGAACGATTCCGCTACGACGGTACGAAGTTTGGAATGATTTTGAAATTTTCATTTCCATCCACAGCACCGAAAACGATTACTACTTTGTCGTGCGACAGGATTGGCGGTAATATCGGACGCTTCAAAGCACGCTGTCGTCTGAAACATAAAATGGACAATACGCTTCCTTCAGCTTCGGCGAGCTGCACATGCACTGCCGCACCCTCGCGGTAAAAAGGGGGACGCGATATGGGAGTGGTGCCTTTTGGCCTTAAGGGTCGCAGCGAATCCGTACGAAACGCAAAAACCACTCGGGCACTGTTATTGCCGTTATTTTATTATCATTTTTATGATTTTTTGCTATGTTTTCCGATGTTTGCTACTTCAGCTACCAGCCGTGTCTTTTCGCGGCGACCAGATCATTTCGTCGTCTTTGGTGGGCGAATGGCTGGGGTAGTTTTTAAAACTGTCGCCACACAAACTCGACGATGGTACGAAGTTTTGCCCAAGTTTTGTGACCGTGCACGATGCTACGCGATACACTTTTGTACTAAGAAGAATCGAAGTAATAAAATTTAAAAGCTTTTCGTTTTCGAACGATTTGCGTTTTACGCGCAATCTTTCGCGTTAGCAATCAAGACACAGTATCTTTTTTTATTTTTTATTTTTTTATTTTATTTTATTTAACCGACACACACACATCCTCCAACATAGTATCAATTGAAGCAACGTACTATGAACTGTATGAAACAAAAAAACACGTTTTTTTTAAATTAAATGTTTGTTATTAATGATTGCTGCTAACGTCGAGATGGACTCTTAACGTTTCATTTCACACTAATACGTGGCATTTTGAGTATGAAAACCTTTCAAAATAAATAGTCATTAGTTTTAATTTTTTTTTCTCGGTTAGAACGGCCTGGCCGTATCAAGATTAGTTTTAATTTAAACGATTAAAAATAATTTTTCAAAATAGTTCTACAAACTTTTTTCAAGTTTTTCAAATACAGACTTGCAAATTGAAAAAAGTAAAAAATACTCCTTTTATCTACCTTCTTCAAGAAGAGTTGAACTGATGCGAAATATAAAGAAGCTGCGCATATCACCAGCACACGGTACCAAAGGACACATTGAGTTAAAAACAATAACAACTTAAAGTCTCAAATTGTGCTTAAATGGTAAACTTTGAAGATCCATCCACCAAAGGATTGAGGTGCTAAAAGCTGATTCCAAAGAAATAGTTTTCTACAGCAAAAAAAACTTTAATTAACTGTACACATTTTGTTATGTTACTCAAACTGTTACTCCATTTACTTTATACAAACACTACACTAGCCTACAATGGTCACATTTTTCTATACACGAATTCACACATTAAGCAATACGCTCATTGAGAAATAGACATAACTTTTTTTCACCAAAAAACAACCAACATGTTCCGATAGTTTTTTTTTCAATAATTTCTTTTTTTTTAACTAGCAGAAACTAGCACGAAGCTTATGAAAAAAAGCACAAAAACGTTTATGACAACACTTCTTGGCTAAATGCACTGCACAACACAAATGCAAGTAATTTGCAAGCTTAGAACACGCATAGTACACGCACTGATTGTAAATTTCTTTTCACTCACACACGGACCCTCCGGCGTAAGCGTGCAGCAAACTACGCTGATCACAATGCTGAGTTTAACGTTGGAGTAACAAACGCAAAAACGTACAATGCCCGCCCAGGTAAGCGTGAGATGGAAAAAATCTTGTTATCGCTTAACAACGATATTGTTTAACCCGAAACTGTATTGATGATTTTGGGATTTAATCAAAAGAATTAATAAGGAGGCAACCACATTACCTCAACTAACTTCAACGAACTGTTGTCTACGCTTTCAACAATTTGTCCAAAACAGAAATCTTCTCTGTTTAACATTACATTCTTTGTATGGAATAAGATCATAGGGCCACTTTGTGGCACCAAAAAATAACTTAAAAATAAAATAAAGTTGTCTGTGTACCGACAGCTTTTTTTAAAAGTTTAACGTTTATCGTTATCACATGATCATCATCTCTTCTGCTTTGTTATAACGACACACCTACACAACTATAAATTAGCGAAGCGTCTCCGAAAAGACGAATAAAAAAGAACTCGTAAAAAAGCTATTCAACAATTCTTCGTTCATCTCGATAAAATACTTACATTTATACCATGGAAAATGTAGGCATATAAACACTTTTTAATAACATAAAACACTATTGTTATGATTAGTATTAAAACACTTTAAAGGAATATTGATTCGATCATGTGACAATGATCGCCGCTTTCCCATACCATCTTGTAGGCGAATGTGCCGTGGCTATGAATTTTCTCCTGCTACCAACATTCATACACATTTCCGTTCTTCGAGGTGCTCACTGACCAGGTCCTATGAGGCCGCCTGCTCCGTCTATCGTTAGATCCGCTACAGATGGTTTTACGCCTATCGTTTTCCTATTGTCTATGAAGTCACTTCAACTCACTGAAGATTGAAGTGTGAATCCTTATTTTGACGTAAATTGTGGTTGATTTGCTCGAATATCTTTGAAACATATTTTTGAATAAATAAAAGCCTTTTATCCGTAAACATGGTACAACTGGTGAGTCATTAGTTCAAAATTGGTAAAATTTGTTGAAAAATATCAACACCCAGTGGAGTATGTGATAAACGGCGCCGGTCCACATTACAGGACTGGGTTCAAATCCCATCCGGACCGTCCCCCCGTCGCAAGGACTGGCTATTATACCACGTGGTAAAATAAGTCTTAATACGGCCTGGCCATTCTAACCAAGCAAATAAGAAACAAGATCAAAGAACCTCGCTAAAAAATGCGTTTACAGAATCGATCCAGTCAAAAAAACTTTTAAAAAGTTTGCCCCAACACATTCTAGTTCAACTTATTCAGAATTTAAACCAGAAATTATTCTTATTTCACCACTCGAACTCGAAACCCCTTCAATGCTGATCCATTTATCGATGAAAATGGAATAATGTGAAGTAACTGGTTAGTAAATCGATGAATGTAATGAATTATATTGTCGCAATCCTAAATATTTTTCCACTAAAGTGAAATGATTAAGGATAAACATCAATTGAGTAGAGACAGTTTTCAATTGTACCTTGACTATCAAAGGCATCCGATTATATATCATTTTTTTCTGATTCGCTAAAGTAACTTCAATGCTTTTTAGCGAAATTTATTAGATTTTCGTTTTATCTGGTTGTCACATAAAGTATATGAATTTTATTTTGAAGTCAAATACCTAGTTTTTTTTCATTTTTTTACAGATTACAAAACGAGATACTTGTAGCAAGAAAAAATCACTGGAACGGTTTACACACGCTGTCGGAGAGTTGACTGTAATTCATGTTTGTTTTCAATTGCTAGAAAAATAAAACATTTTTTTTTATAATACAAGGTTCTTTACCCAAAGATAAAAAACATTATTTCTCCATCTAAAAACAACAACAAAAAGAAAATGGTATCTAAACGGCCATGTTTAACCTAATTAGTTGTATTACATGACAATTTTTCTTATTCCATCCATTCATTACTTCGTCAGTTACTGCGAAATAGACGATTTCATCTCAGGTAAGGTAAAAGTGACACGGAAGTGTAGAAAAAAATGTAAGACCAATGGCATTTAATTAAAAACTCATTTTACCAGATGTTTCCGTCCTTTCCCGTTTGGCGAATGGTGTAAGAAAGTGGTGCGGTGTAAATGAGTTTCATTTTTAACGTACCTTTCGTACATACGAATCCCCTTGTTTCACTGCATCCCTTCCTGTGGCACATGGTTCAGCATTTCTTCAGCACCGTTGCGGACGTTCTTAAGTCCACAAAATTTCTTCTCAACATTAGATAACGATCAGTTGCTACCGCATTCGTCTATGTGCTGGACAAAACTTCATACTTTCATCACGCCTTTCCGAGTGCGCCTCCAATTCCCTTGGCCGCCACCTTCACCAACACACATAGCACCGTTCTCGCGGTTACGGAAATGTTATTTTCAACCCCTTTACCGTCAACAATTCTACAACAGCAATACAGTCATCAAGGCGCTATCGCTTCTGCTCGGCCAAACTCGGTATCGCGATCGAATGGGCAGGAAATTTCTGGCACGATTTGTTCGAGAAAACCAAAAGTGTAAATCAGATGCCAGATTAAGTGTGGCTCCATGTTCTCGGCCAATCTAACCGAAGAAGCCACCGCACAGCAGTGGAAAGTTTGGAAGCGTCCCCGTAGTGAAATGTGGTGGGTGAAGCTGGTAATTAATAAATTCATTTCATAACTCGCAACTAAACAAATTTCCAAACCATTTTCCATCCAACCGTACGCCCGTTTGCCCAGCTGTTCCGCACTTGTCAATGCTTTCTTCCGCATTCGCAACACCAAACCCCCTCCCAAGCCCATCCCCGGACGGACAAAAACGGACAAACTTTCCAAACGCTCGGCCGAAAAGTTGTCCGCTTTCGGTGCGTTTTCCGGTGCGCGCAATGCAAGTTTATTTCGCTTTGCTCGCTAAACCATTTTCACCAACGCGACCAGCTGCTGGCAGCTGACAGTTTAGCATTTTCTGTGCCGATTTCAAAGTGTAGTGCAGAGCAGCCCACAGCAGCCACCGTTCCAACCAAACGTCGCCCCGAACTAAAACGCATTTGCCGAACCCAGGGCCAAGTACGGTTCGCGTAAATAAGCGCAACGATCGTCTCCGTTCCGGCTGGTCTGAGTTAGATTAAAGTGTTGAAGAAATATTAATTGCTTCCCGCTCCGGCATTCCTTCGGTTTAACGATGCGAAATTCAGCCACTCTGAAGCCATAAGCTAGCATCATTTGGTAGAAAGCGAAATAAGCAACAATAAAAAAAAGGTGCGCAAAAAAACCTTCCAGTATGCTCCATAGAGGAGAAAAAAAAATTGACACTGAAGGGTGCATTTTTTAGTGTTATCCAACTTGGTCAAGTTTATCATTTGACTCACGGAGATAAAAGTTGCTAGCTTGAGTCATTCAGCGATAAAACATTTTTGCACGATTTTACTAAATTAATTGCATCCATTTGTGGAAGCGTAACGTCACCGAAGTATGGCGATTGTTGTCCTGTGTCGTTCTTTAAATTAACACGATTGTTATCCTGTGTCGTTCTTTAAATTAACATAATAGCACAAAATTATAGTTTCATGCTTTCGTACTTGGTAACCAACATCGATCAAACCGGTCCGTACTGGACAAATTCCCGTGACACGCTTCTAGCTGATGATTCTTATGTTTTGCAGTAGATATGGTTTTCTCACAAAACTAACCTTGGCCTTCAGATTATTCCCACTTTTTTCTTTATTTCTTTTCCAAAATAATACACAAAAAATCAACCCCACAAACCCCACCACGACTAGATACGATGTAAGTACCCCTTCAACCACTATAGCTTCGATTTGGTATTCTTCACCAAATCCCTTAGCTCCCGGCGCAATATTTTACCGCTCGCTGTCTTTGGAATCGTTTCGACAAATCGAACCCCACCGTGTAAGCGCTTCTGTTCGGACACCTTGCCGGCGACAAAGTCCCTTACTTCCTGCTCTGTCAGCTGTTCACCGTATTCCTTCACGACGAACGCAAGCGGCAGCTCGCCGGCACGTTCATCCGGTACACCGATAACAGCCGCATCACTAATCTTCGGATGTTCCAGCAGTATTGCCTCCAGTTCGGCCGGCGGAACCTGGAAACCCTTGTACTTTATCAGCTCCTTAATGCGATCCACGATGAAGAACTCCTGATCGTCATCGTAGTACGCGATGTCTCCGGTGTGCAGCCAACCGTCACCATCGATGGCATTCTCCTTGCCTACGTACCCTTTCATTATCAGCGAGCCCTTAAAGCAAAGCTCACCCCGTTGGTTGGGTCCTAGTGCACGACCCGTCTCCGGATCGATCACCTTCACCCACTGACCCATGCGCACTCTGCCTACGCTACCGGCCTTGTTCTCGAACCCATCCTGCATCAAAACGCCTAGTGTGGTTTCGCTCATGCCATAACCCTGCCGTATGAATGCCACACCGAGTCGTTCTCGTACCTGATCCTCGATCTCCTTGCTCAGTGGAGCCGCACCGCAGAACAGCGTCATGAGTGTTGAAAGATCGTAGTTGTCCACCATCGGATGTTTGGCAAGAAACACCATCAGTGGAGGCACGAGTGTCATAAGGTTTACCCGATACTTCTCGATGCAGCTAAGAAACAGGTGTGGATCGAAACGGGGCATCACCACACATCGGCAGTTATTAGTGACCATGTTGAGCAAACCGACACCGGCCACCACATGGAAAAGGGGCGTTACAGCCAAAGCTACCAGCTGGTCCGGGAGATCAAGCATCTTGGCCGATTCCTTCGAATGTGCAATCGTGGCAATGATACTCTGATGCGTCAACTCTACTCCCTTCGGCAGTCCGGTCGTGCCAGATGATAGGACGATCAGCGCGACGTGTCCCACCTTATTCACAGGTTCCGGTCGATAGCGTTTCAGATCGATTGATCCATTGTCGAGCAAACTGGCAAAGGGAATCACTTCCGGATATTGACCGATAGCTGATGGATGTTCACCACACAGCACCACGCGTGGCTTTTGTCCCTTCATCACACGGAGCGTCTGCATCAGTTTCTCCAGTACATCGGGCGATATAAAGATTAGCTTTGGGTTCGCTAGTTCAATCGCGTGCTTCAGCTCCCCTGCGAGAAAGTGCCAATTTTTTTTGTCCTTATCAATTGCCCACATTCGATAAGCGAGTGCAACCAGCTGATTATAGCCTCTGCTTACCTTCTACATAGGCTGGATTTAGCAGTGCCAATGGAGCACCGGTGAAAATGCTGCCAAACATCGTGATGCAGTACTCTAGGCTGTTTTGACTAAATATTGCCACATTGTCCGTACGCTTGATGCCTAACTTCGACAGACCCAAGGCAAGGCGTGCAGATCGCTCTAATATCTGACTGTAAGTTAGCTCCTCCAGTGTAACCGGATCAATCTACAAAGATGTCACAACGAGAAATAATCAATATTTTTGTCTAACGCACATAACCGCTTAGCTGGTTGGAAGATGACAATACCAAACCAAGGTTCGACGGGCGCAGGTTCAGCTCCTCTACTATAACCTCTCCCAGCGAACCGTACTGGTCCAGGTCAGTTGGGTCGGGTCCACCATATAGAACGTACTGGTCATCCTCCTTTGTATGCATTGTTGCTTCCGGGACACGATCACTTTAATGCACTCAGCTGGTACAGCCAAAAAACTGCGATGGACACGTAAACAACGCCGAAAAAGTACCGACGATCTGCCCTTTGGACTGGCGGAGGGCAAGCAAAGGTTTCACGAGCACGCCGGGTGAGATAGCCAGAGCAAAACAAATAATCGCTCAACTGTCAGCCGAAGCACCCCTCAAGAACCGGTTTCGAACGCGCGAACGTTGCGTGACGAATAGCGCAGACTACACCTGCGTGAGCCACATTAAAGGCGCGATAAAGAACTGACTAGGCGAAGCGTGTTAGTGTTGGTGCGAACTGAAACTGTTTCACTATGGGATTCATGTGGCACAGAAAATGCGTATGCTGTGGAGTTGCCTCAACGAAAATTCAGTCAATTTGAGCCTATCAAACAAAACGGAAACATGGGAGTTTCAAGATAATTATGGTTATCGACTATATCTGGTGCAAATAACGATTGCTTTTCACGTGACCCACAGTCAACCACAAACCTTAAATTTGTTGAAAATGCCTTTAATATGCCAAGAACTACTATTTTACCTTGTGTTGAAGGTTATGTTTCTATTACAAATTGTAACATTACAAATTAGAAATTGTAACATTATTTTTATTTGCTTGTCACTTACACCTACAATTGCTTTTGTACTCCCCTAGGGAATTCGGTGAACAATTTGGTGTAATCACACAATATCAAATATGAAATACTGATCAGGTGACTAGGTGACTAGTTGTCTATCGAAGAAGCAACTTTTGAACTTCTTTTCGATTTGGTTGATCCTTCTACATCAACGATACACTTCACGATGCAACTACTGTGGTGTTTAAGTGTTTGTTTGTGCCTTCTAGTAGCTACGGCAGCTTTTAGAGAAATGGAAGTAGTTCAGTATGTAGCAAATGTGACTACCGTTCTCGCAGCACGCCGTACCGGAACATTTATCTGTTGGTTGCTTCAGTTCAGCTGGGAAAACTCCGCCAAACAGCTTTATAACACATTGTCCAAAGAGCTGTCCGTAAATCAACCACTAACTCTCCTGCAAGCTGATCACACCACCATTTACAACGCAACGTACCTGGTTCCAAACATGGTGACCATAACGCTCGATGTGCTGGACGAGGACCTTAATGTGGAAAATATTGAATCCTGGCTTCAAGCAATTCCAGTCGTGTGCTTTGTAATATTACTTTTCAAGCACACAAACGCTGACCTAGTAGTGCCAATTGCCAACACCTTCGAAACACACGCTCTAGTGAACTTCGTCATGATCGCAGTGAATGAAGATGTTATGTACACGTTTCATAACATGCCCCCGCGAGCAATACTACACAGAGGGTATCCTTCCCCAGAAACCATTTTGTACGATCGGTTGAGTGATATAAAACTGGGCGAGATATCTGCTGCGTACATAAAGGACGTATACACTTACCCTTTTGAGGATAAAATTCCCGGCGAAGATATTCAACTGTTTACACTATTCTTTCAGAGACTGGGCCTACAGATAAACATGAAAGTGGCGCACTGTAATCCGAGGGAATCTTATGTGCAATGTTTGTTTGACCAACACGACATTGTTATATTTGTCAATCGATTCATGCCGTTCTGGTATTCAAGTTTGCTGATCGATGCAATCGAAATGTACAAGTACGGTTTATTTGTTCCGAGCGGTCGTTTGCTTACAATTATGGAAATCTTTTTACTACCATTCAACAGTAGCGTGTGGGTATCGGTGGGTGTTTTGTGCATAATTTTCTACATGTTACAACGTTTCGCTCCAACGCTGTTTCAGAACAATCTTATATTGGTTGCATTGTTCGGGTGGGAGAAACGTAAATTGCGCTTAAGCGGTCAGTGCGAAAAACTGTTCGCCATCGCATTAATCGTATTATTTTTTCACCTCACGTGCGTCTACGAAACAATCGTTATCTCAAGCATGATAAACCGACCGGTAAAACAAAGTCCAAAAACCATTGAGGATTTTCTTACGGCTAATATAGAAGTATTGTACGACTCGCAAAAGTTAGACATTGAACGTTACAATATGAATGTTCATGGTATGGCTTTACGATCAGCTTCCAGTTATACAGCGTTAGAAAATAATGCATATTTGAGCAACCTGCTTTCATTGGAGCTCCTATCAAACGCTGTAACCAACATTGATCATTTTACCGAACGACCACGGCACGTTATTTTGAAACAATTTGTTTGGGAAGGTATGGCTTTCTACTACTTTCGAGAAAAATCAATATTTACTAACAGGTTCGCTAGATTTCGACGGTTGGCGTTTGAAGCAGGATTGCAACGACACTGGCGACAAGAGTTACTGTTGCATTACATGCGCAAACATAACTTAGCGTACCACAGTATGGCTAATCAAGAGAAAAAAATCATAAAACTCGACAAAATATCACCTGTATTTAAATTGCTGCTTATTGTATGGGGTGCATCAGTCTTAGTATTTGCTATTGAAAATTGTGTGTTTGTACTACAGAATAAATATTGCACTTGAATTTTCAAAAATTATATCTGTCTTCTGTACTACTTATACATTGCTGTTGTAAGTGTTTTTAAAGAAAATACACAGTTAATTGCAAACACTTTTTCATTCGTTATTAAATAATTACGAAAGAAGAACGATCCGTACGCCGTATTGTTGAATTATTTGATATTTGATTTTACATTTTGTGCACATTGTTCAACATTTTTCAGTTCTGAAATCATCCGTGGTTTGCTGAAATGTTCATTTTTAAAACATTACGAAAGTGGAAAAAAACGTTACGAAAGCCATTAGGAAAATCGGTCTCCTCATAAACACAGTCGTCCTCCATACTATCCTTTGCAGCGCAATGTATCACGTACCGAATAATACATCTTTGTAAATGAAAAAACTTTGAAGTACTGGACGAAAATGGCGACTTTCAAACTATTAAGCTAGAACCTGCCGTAAAATCGTAATCGTAAATCGTAAATCAAAATCATAAAAAAGTTGAATTGTAACACATCTTCTAGAAGAAAAGATCGTTCAAACATGAAATCGAAATTTTTACAAAATCACTAACTGAACCCGGAAACTTAGATTTGCCCTGAAAAAATTTCAAGCAAACATTTTGAAAGTTTAATCTTGATCCGTGTGGCATAGAGCGGCGATTAGAGAAAATCGTCCATAAATTAAGAAAACTTAAACTCTTACCATTCACGATCGAAATTATATTTCCAATGAAAGCATTTTTTTCTACTTCTTTTGTGACACTAAAGCTTCAACAGACATTTCTGGCTTACCTTGACGATTGGGATTAGATGCCAGGCCCTGAAATGTATGGTAGATCTCTTTACGAACCTACACAAAGGAAATGGACTATTTTGCCTTGTCTTCAATCTAGAGAGAGCCATTTGCGACTTCTACCTTCTGGGTCTAACTTCTATAAGTCAATCCAAATCATGGAATACGCTGATGACAAAGACATGATTGGTGCTGTGCAGTAAACGGAATCCCGCGGAATGAAGATTAACCAGGCAAAAATAAAATTAACCGCTTTTTTGAATATCTGTATCGCGAATCTGTATTTGCTGGAGAGAAAATAGCTACCACATCAACATAGCAATATATGCTAGAACAAAAAATATGATCAATCTATTAAGTTATCTTATAAGTTGTTTCAGCCTTCGTAGTACTAGGAACTTTTATGGATAGGAATAGTGGCGGATAGAGTGGCGGATCCGCCCAAAATCGAATGTATGCATCAAATAAGTTATATTTCGTATTCAGCGAATGTTACAAAGCACTTGCAAATATTAATTTATTTCTAAATCTATTTCGACAATTCTAAGGTTTGCTGGAAGTAGTTCTTATGTCAATAAATTGTATAATGTTAAGTACTGAAGAGGGAATACAATTCGCAAAATTTAAATTCGCACGAAAAAAATCGAGTTTTAAAATCTGCATAAATCGAATCCGCAAGCCAAATTGCAGTACAAACAAAGTGAGAACCGTGCTGGTAAAAAAAAACTGGCGGTTACATGACCAATCGCTTTCAGATATTTTGATGATTAGATTAGGTGCTCCTGTTAATGTTGATTGAATCAAGCTTCGTAAGGAGATCGGAGCAATAACGATTGTTCCGTAACGGCAAATTTAGTAAATTTGATGTCACGAGAATTAAAAGCAGTTTTAATTGCACGCAGAAACGCGGCAGAGCGTTACTTTATTCTCTGGGTTCTTTTTTTCCTTTTAGCTGAACCGTTCATTATATTTAAAACAATTATCTCAGACAAAAAACATGCATAAATCAACACTTGAGCCCCAACAACCGTTTTATTGAAAAACGATAGTATGCAATTAATAAAAAATTGCTCCACTCGCAGGGATCATTTAATTATTACGTTATGTTTCATGAGAAGGGGATTTATTATAATGTTACGATTGTAAAGTAAAAATATTTCCAAATTTGTTTTTCGTAGTCTTTTCCTTGACTTAACCACCTCCAAGTTCATGCCGGCAAATTTTTAACTTACTAGTCTTGTTTTTACCACGTAGTCAGATAGTCAGTCCTTATTGCAGGGTGACAGTCCAGATGGGATTTGACACCCAGTCCTGTCGTTTGGAACCGTCAACGTTACGTGTTTTTACATTTTAGAAAAAACGTATATCAGAGATATCTAATACAAGTTCCTCTTATCAATCATATATGATAGATATCATATTGTGTACTGAAAACAATTGATATATTTATCGCTTAAAAACATATAGTATTCAAAGTATATTCTCTTGCTTGAAGAACAGCCAGAACATCTAAAAACAGCTTTTGTTCTTCTTGATTTTATATCATAAAAAAATAAGAATGAAGACTAGTGCAAAGAAACCTCATCGTTCCATCTGAACAAGAAATTGCTGAATAAGATCACCAAAAAACATCCGATGGTACTGGTAAAAACAAATTAAAAAAAAAAAACAATTTATGAAGCACGACGTCATATCCTCTCGACGTTTACACCACGTCATAATCACGAATAAAACATGGAAAAGAACATGGTTTTACCTTCAAGACTTGTGATAAATTTTGTATTTTTTCGTTACGTAATAAATGAATGATCCCTTAAGAGTAATTTTAATTCCTTTAATTTTATATCGATTGCTAACAAACAAACGATTAAAATTGTATATGTACTACGACGTACTAAGCCCTCAAAACACGACATTTGCAGCCAGTACAACATGAACCTTCGGATCAGAACGTATTTTGTATTCATAGCTATCTTCTCCGTACAAGCTGTCACCGCCGAACGATCAATCGACGTTGCTCAGTATGTGACGAATGTGACTCATTTTATCGAGGATCAGTACGCCGGATCATTCGTCTGCTGGTTGCTTCAATACAGCGTAGAATTCCTGCCCGGATCACTACACAACACACTGGCCCAATCGCTGTTTGCTCGCGAAAATGTGCTTCTGATACAGGCGGATCTCTACACACCTTATAACTCTTCGTATCTCACGCCCAACATGGTTATCATCTTTGTCAAAACATTGAACGAAGATGTAAACATAACTCATTTAAACCACTGGCTCGATGCAACACCAAGTCAAGCAGTCGTATTCATCCTGTTCAGCCTCACCAATCCATCGCTGGTGCCTTCAGTTGCTGAAAACTTTCTGTTACATGGAATAATTAATTTGATAATGATTTCTACAAACCAAGATGCTATCTTCACTTTCCAGTATGCTCCAATAAGGACCTTAACGCATACTGGCTTTCCGCATCCACAAACATTGCTGTACAATCGACTGAAGAAATTAAAAGTGCGATCAACGATAATAAGCATCGTAAGAGATATATATACCAATCCTGTTGAAGGAGATACCGAAGGAGAAGACGCTAAGCTGTTCAAACTGTTCTTCAAAAGATTCAACATAACTCCATCATTTCTCGAAATAATTTGTTCGTTTAACAATAATTCGCTTTTGCGATGTCTTCAACAATCGAATGGTCTCTTTTTTGCCAATCGCCTTTCTTTCACTAAATATTCTCCTCAATTGGTTGATACAATGGAAGTAGATAAGATAGTTATTTTCGCTCCTAAGGGAGAAACTATGACATTCGCCAGAATCATACTAGAGCCATTTCAGTCCATCGTGTGGATATTGCTACTAATTTTGTGTTCTATCGTTTATTTGATATGCCACCTTTCTCCAAACCTTATCCAAAATGATTTACTTCTTCTTGCCCTAATGGGTATAGAGAAGAAGAATCTAAGATTTACTAGTCGTTTTGAAAAGTTGTTTGCCGCTTCATTGATTATACTGTTCTTTCAACTCAAGTGTGCCTACGAAACTAAATTTATATCGTACATGATCGATAGACCTACCGAACCCGACCCCAGGACGATCGCAGATCTTCACCGTAGAAACTGTCAGGTAATCGTCAACTCCCACACATTCAAACCACATCGATTCCATGAACCGTTGGGTGAATTAATGCTGGTTTCTAATGACCGTTCAGTGGAAGTAAAAGACAAAGCTCTCTTGGTCTATCACATACGTCTACAGATGATTTTGAAGGATGCCGTGAATATAGATCCAGCCAATGGAAAACACCGATTCGTTGTACTCCAGGAAACATTAGGCGAAGAATTATCATTTTACTTTTTTCGCCAAAATAGCCTGTTTCAGCAAGAATTTATGCAGTTTCGGCGATTTGTTTTCGAGGCAGGATTTCAACAACACTGGAGAAAAATAATTAAGACATTCTATGATAGAAAAAGGTGGAACATTATTAGAAATATGTTCAGTATCGAGGATGCGATTATTCAACTCAGTACTCTTAAACCACTATACATCTGCATTATTCTGCAATGGCTTCTTGCAATAGTTGTTTTTATATGTGAATTAATAGTCTTTTATGCACCATTTTGGAAGAAACAAATTATTGAAGCAAAGTTAATAGGGAGAAAGCACAAAGTATAAACTAAAAAAGCTTGTCAATAAATGTAGTCTTTGAAACCAACATTATTTTATTTCATTGTCCCTTCTTTATGTGACATAATTCTCTTTATGTGAAGCAATGAAACAATTCAACATGGTTTAGCATCGTTCCAAGGGTGTTTTAACATTTTTTAAATAAAACAAACCATTCCATGCTTTGGAGCGTAATCTGCTGTTAATTTCGTTACCCCTTTTATGGATGCGTTTCTGTTCAACACATGTACGGTTCACGGCCCACAAAATAGTGCGTTAAAAATACGCACGACCACATCAACGTTCTTCGCGTGCTTACTCACACGCCTTTAAACGCACAGTTTGTTATCGGGCAGCAAAACAAGGGCCGCTAGAGATGCATTCGTAATAGTATAGTGTAAACCGTGGTCACGCACTGTAGCAAACGGTATGAGCACCGACGAGAAGTACGTCTTCTATGGAGGATCGTTGGAGGAACCGATCGAAGCCGGCTGTCGTTCGCTGGGTGAACTGATCATCAAACGTTTGAAGGAGAACGGAAACGGGGTAGCATTCGTAAGTACCCGTCAATTAGGGTGGAAACATTCTAAACACAAACGCAACATAACAGTTCCCTATCTGTACGGCGTAGATCGATGGCATGACAGACGAAAAGTTTACGTACGCCGATGTACTGGAACGATCCGTTCGACTGGCAAACCGGTTCCACCGGCTGGGTATTAAGAAAGATACGGTGGTGGCGGTTATGTGCGAGAACCGTATCGAGATGCCGATCGTGACGTTTGCGGCGACGTATTTGCGAGCGATACCGATTCTTCTCAACCCGGGCTACACCGCTACGGAGCTGGCGCATGTGTTGAAGCAAACGCAACCGCGTGCCATCTTCGCGTCGCCCCTGGCAATGGCCACCCTGCAGCCGCTGCTGAAAACCGTGCCATCTATAAAGTTAACCGTTCTGTTTGGTGACAAAAAACCGCACCCGAAGGTAACACTGTTTCAAGAACTGTTTGACCGGAACCGGGCTCAGTACATTAGCTTCACACCGCAACCAGCACAGCTGGACGATCAGGTCGGTCTGATGGTGCTATCCTCGGGTACTACCGGGCTTCCGAAGGCAGTCCAGCTGACGCAACACAACATCATGTGTGTGTTGGCGTACATGCGTGAAAACTCAAAAGTCATACCGTTCGAACAGATCGGACTGGGGCTGCTACCCTATTTTCACGTGTACGGTTACATGGTGCTGATGCACTCGCTCGTAAACTGTAGATTGCTTGTAACGCTGTCCCGATTCGAGCCGACGCTTTTCCTCTCCACGATCCAGAAGTACCGTGTGACGATCGCATCCATTGCTCCACCGCTGATGGTTTTCCTCGCAAAGCATCCGCTGGTCGACAAGTACGATCTAAGCTCGCTCGTTTTCCTTGGCTGTGGGGCAGCACCGCTAAGCAAGGAGCTCGAGCTGGCCGTTATGAAGCGTTTGCCGAACCTGCAAATGATTCTGGTCGGGTATGGGCTCAGCGAAACATCGCTCGGTGTTACAACGCGGGCCTCTGACGTGCACGGTAGTGTCGGCAAGGTAAACAAGCTGAGTTGGCTAAAAGTGGTCGACGTGAAGACGGGCCGTACACTCGGTCCACGGGAGACAGGTGAAATCTGCGTCAAGGGTCCGTTAGTCATGAAGGGATACCTTAACAATGAACGCGAAACGCGCGCTATGATTGATCGTGACGGTTGGCTGCATACCGGCGACACCGGCTACTTTGATGAGGACGAAAACTTCTACATCGTCGATCGCATAAAGGATCTTATCAAGTACAAGGGCTTCCAGGTGCCACCGGCCGAGGTGGAAGCGGTACTACTGACGCATCCAAGCATTAAAGATTGTGCCGTGGTGGGACGTCCGGATCTTTCAGCCGGTCAGCTGCCTGCCGCATTTGTGGTGCTGCAACCGGGCGCAAACCTTACCGAAGCCGAGGTAATACAATACGTAGCCGAACGGTTGTCCAAGCAGAAGCAACTTCACGGTGGTGTTCGTTTCATGCACGAAATACCCAAAACGGCCAGTGGAAAAATTTTACGACGCGAGCTAGCTGCACTGTTCCCCAAGGCGAAGCTCTAAATCAAGCGAAAGTGACACGTCACGCTGATAAAAGTGGATCATAATGTAAGCGTGAGGTCAATAAATGCGGGAGGTTGGACGAGAAGCAAATAAACAATTGTATCGCCACGACGATAAGGAACCGTCAACGATGGAACGTTTGTTAAATAGCAGGGCAGGTTGATAACGAATAACTGCTGGTTCATTGTACGAATTTTTGGCAAGATTCCCTGCAAGTTCCCCGCAGTGATTCAGTGAAAAAGGGTGTATAAAAAGACTGTAGACAAGATTCATTGTAGATGTAATTTCATGGAGATTATGTAGTTAAACATAAATGGGAATTTGTTAGGCATTAATAAATAGAACCTGTATCAGTAGTATAATATGTCTAATCGATTGCAAATAGCGAATACGAACAAACCCTAAGACAACCATTTTGTTATCTCCAGTATTAAGCATGTTATCTTCAAAACGCCAAACACAACTTATTTTTGTACTTCATGATAACATTAAAGACCAATGCTAAGATGAACATAACATTCCACAATTTGTTGCCTCAACAAAAACAACTTGTTGGCCCATCACTATCTCCGAAACACTGTCTGCTCTAGGTGAAGCACTTGTAGCATTCAGACACAATTGATAATTGGTATGGAGCAGGCAGCATCCGAGCGGTTTGTGCTGTACGGTGGTGATCTACGTAACAGCATCGAGGATGGTTGCAACTCTTTTGGCGAACTGGTCGTGAAACGGTTACATCGCAATGGCGACGAGGTGGCACTGGTAATTGAAATAGTGTTTTTTTTAAATTCCAATTCCTCTACTCATACATACCCTTGTCGTTGACAGGTGGACGCAGTTTCTGGAGATTCGCTCACATACCATCAGATTCTAGCCCGTGCACTCAAGCTAGCCAACCGTTTCCATCGGCTCGGCATTAAACGTAACAGCGTGGTTGGAATATGTAGTGAAAATAGCATTCACTTCCCCATCATTACGTTTGCTACGATTATGCTGGGCGGTACAGTGCTACCGATCAACTATAGCTACAGCTCCTCCGAGTTGAAGCACGTATTGCTGCTAACCAAACCCGTCGCTCTGTTTGCGTCCGAGGTACCGCTTCGTAAGATCATCGCGATGCGTGATGCTCTGCCATCCGTTAAGCTGCTCGTTTCGCTCGGTAAGAATCGCCCAACGCGTGGAGTTGCCTTGCTAGATGATTTCTTCGATTCCAGCCCGATCAGTAATATGCGCAGTTTCACGCCACAACCTGTTCCGCTCAAAAAACAAGTCGCGGTGATGGTGATGTCGTCCGGTACAACAGGACTCCCGAAAGCGGTACAGCTAACGCATCATAATGTGATGACTGTGATGGCCTACCAGGCGGAAGATCCTCGCTACACTGAATTACCGGTGCCATTGCGCGTACTGGGACTGTTACCGTTTTACCATGTGTTTGGTTTTATGCTATCGCTTAACAGTTGCCTCAACAAGGTTCCAATGGTGGTACTGTCTCGCTTTGAGCCGAATCTGTTTCTACGCACTATCCAGGATCATCGCATTACCATGGCAAGTCTCGTACCGCCGCTGGTCGTCTTCCTGGCCAAAAGTCCGCTAGTGGATAGTTACGATTTAAGCTCACTGTATGCCGTGCTTTGTGGTGCTGCACCACTCAGCCGGGAGATAGAAGAGCTGGTCCGATCCCGGCTACCGAATGTGCAAACGATCCGAACCGGTTATGGTATGAGCGAAACTTCGCTTGGAGTGATATCGCGCACAAACGAAAAGGTTGGTTCCGTCGGCAAGGTACATAAAACCACTCACGTGAAGGTGGTTGATCTAGAAACGGGTTGTGCGCTTGGTTCGAACCAAACAGGTGAGATTTGCATCAAAGGCCCATTGGTGATGAAAGGCTATCTTCACAATGATCGTGCAACATCTGAAATGATCGATACCGACGGATGGCTGCATACTGGCGACATTGGATATTACGATGGAGAGCAAGACTTTTACATTGTCGATCGCATTAAAGATCTGATCAAGTACAAAGGATTCCAGGTGCCACCGGCCGAACTGGAGGATGTGCTGCTCAGCCATCCAAAGATACGTGACTGTGCCGTAGTTGGTGTTCCGGACGAAGTGGCCGGCGAACTTCCGGCAGCTTTTGTGGTAATCCAACCTGGAACAAAAGTCACCGAACAGGAAGTAATCCAATGCGTGGCATCCAAATTGTCACCCCAAAAGCATCTTCGTGATGGTGTTTACTTTGTCGACGAGATACCCAAAACCGGTAGTGGTAAGATATTGCGCCGTGAACTTCGAAATTCTTTGCAACATCCAAAATCAAAACTGTAATTAGGCAAGCCATTTGCAATATTCATTAGATAGTTCGAGGATATGGTTTTTAAATGTTATTGCAAAATTTAATAAAGAAAAACTCTTCTAAATCCCGATTACAGTTTAAACCAATAGCTGTAATTTTTCTACTGAAACCATCCGAATCAATTAAAATTAAGTTTAAGGACTCGTCTTGAATTCATTCCTTATTACTTTTTCTGCTCCGTCAAACGTATTCAATACCATCCATCTTTTAATCGCCAACTACTTAAACAGTGTCATTTGGAACATTCTGTATCTATGAACACCTCCATGGGCGATTTGAGTTTCATTTTCAGTACGACCGCTTAACCGCTCTGTGTCAAAATCTGCCATCAAAATATCTCCTCCAAAAAAAACAGACCGTAACGTTCGAAACGGATAATAAAACGGGAGAAATTAATTCACCATAGAACACGATGGGAAAGGTTTAAGTGTTGTTTTACACCAACCAATCGTCCCGCTAGTGTCCTTTTTTTTCTTTGCTTCTCAATCTTCGTTAAAACATTGAGTCATTTCTCGGTTCTCTCGTTTTTACCACGGCCGCCGCATCATTTCGAAACGGTTCATTGGGAGCTTTCGGCTATCCTGGAAAGGAATTTTAATTTTGAAGGATAATGAATTCACGGAATATCTGAATATTTCTTTCGTGGGTTGGAACATAGGGAAAAAAACGATACCGAAACACATTCAACGCATCGTGTTTATTGAGTTTCTCTTTTAGTATCAACATAATCGACCATTCCACGGATGGATCTTCAACGGCTACAGGAAGGAAATCGTACCATGGTTTTGTGGTTATTTCTATTGGGACATTGCACAAAACATCACAGCAGCGTAGCATCTCGTTCTTTTTTTCCCCTCCTAACGTGGCACCAGTCCCATCAAAGAATCAATTTCACTAATTAACTGTAAAACATCCGGGCATCTCCGTGTCTCCGGAAACGGAATACATAAGAAATAAAATATAAACTCGAAACTAACCTAAAAAAAAACAAAAATTGCTTGGAAAATATTCGCACGTAACTGAAGTTAAGCTCAAGGTTTGAGGCAACGACAGATAATTTGTGACCATGTCAACTGGGCCCGGTTCTATGCAATCCACGGCAAATAATTATCTCACACTAACAGCAAAACCGTAAGCCACTGATACTGGCCACAGGTTTTTAGAAAACCTTTCAACGAAATTAGAGTTTCTGTACAATGTTATTTAGAACGCAAGATCGGACTTAATGCCCGTAAAAACTCAATACTAAACAAACGGAAAATTTAATCTCAAGAGTTCACATTTCGAAAATTCTACTAGAATAAACTAACCATTCTTTTTAATTAATAACATATAAACATGTAAAATAGAATCTAAATTTAATTTAATTAAGTAAGGCTCATTTTTGCACTTTCCTGGGGGTTTTGTTTTGCTCTTTTCGACCTTTTACTGTGCTAAGAAGATAAGAACGTGTTTATCAACAGAGGAATGCTATCTTGTGACAATAATGAGTTTGAATTGTCTGGGAATATCAACTCATAAACAATAATAAAATTACTCTTCCTAAACACAGAATAGTAGCAAAAAAATGCAAGAGCATGAAAAAACGGAGCTAAACCCACAAAGCGTCCATCAAAAAATGGTAAAGTTGTTCATGTTACAACGCGTCCCAGTAGCTAGTCATGTTTCTGTTCATTACGGAAATAATATTATGCGGTAAGAAAGCATCAAACTACTACCAGTATCTTTCAGTGCCGACCAGCCTCTCCTGTCTGTTGCATTATCAACTTCTCACGAGATAACGAGAACGAGCTGCGAGTACTCTTTTAATCATCGTCCGCTTATTCCGCATCCAGTGTCAATCTAACCATTCGTCACGATGGAACAACCCGCATATGAAGACAATTTAATCGTACGTGGTGCACCAGCACCAGCTGATCTTACGTTGGGATCACGATCTCTCGGTGAACTGTTTCTGAAAGTGCTCCGTAAGACTCCGGCCAGTGTGGCACTGGTTGATGGTGTAACTGGTAAGGAGTATTCGTACGCCGAGGTGCTGGAGCGTTCGTGTCAGCTGGCCGCTTACCTGCAGGATCACAACATTAAGCGCGGTGATGTGGTGGCAATAGTGGCCGAAAACCGTAGCGAGTACCCGATCACGATCATTGCACTGTTGGCGGTTGGAGCTACTGTCGCACTGTTCAATCCAAGTTACACCTCACGTAAGTTGGACGGCATACAAATTGTGTCTCGCATAAAGCATCCATTAATCGAGATTCATTTCCATTTTCTGTCCATTGTACAGGCGAACTCGTACATGCGTTGAACGTTGCCTGTCCGAAGCTTGTGTTCGTTTCATCATTGGCCAGTAGCGCACTGCTGAAAGCTAGCCGATCTGTCAAGCAGGGCTTCAGCGTTATCTCTTACGATGCACTGGAACGTTGGACAACCTTTGGTCAATGTTTGCAGCGATCAAACAGACGCTGTACTGCCGATTCATTGCAACCAGAACCGGTAGATATTGCCGACGAAGTGGCTATCATCGTGATGTCCTCCGGTACGACTGGTTTACCGAAGGGTGTTCTTATCACTCACCGTAATGTGATGGCTACGATGGCTAACGTGCGAGAGGCACTGGATAAAGGGTTCCCGCTACATTGCAGTCTCGATGTGCTGCCCTGGTTCCATGTGGCTGGCGGTATGTCCATGGTAAGCTGGCTCGGTGCTAACCTTACCGTGGTCTATCTGCCACGATTCGAACCACACACTTACCTGCGCTGTATCGAACGGTATCGACCGAGCTTCCTTAACATGGTGCCACCGATTGTGGTCTTCCTGGCGAAACACGCGGCCGTACTCGAGTACGATCTGTCCTCGGTGCAAACGATCGCCTGTGGAGCGGCACCTCTCAGCCGGGAAGTAGAAGAATTGATCTTTGCACGGCTACCGGGTATACGCATCCGACAGGGTTACGGGATGAGCGAAACTACCCAAGCAATCACATTCTACGATAGTGACGTACCCAAACCGGGTAGCATTGGTAAAGTGCGTGCCGGTCAGCTCGGCAAAGTGGTCGACCCTGATACGGGCCGTGTCCTTGGTCCCGGACAACACGGTGAGCTTTGCTTCAAGGGTACCCTGATCATGAAAGGTTACATCGGAGCAGAACGTGTAATCGATGCTGATGGATGGCTGCACACCGGCGATATTGGGTATTACGATGCTGATGGGGATTTCTTCATCGTGGATCGGTTGAAGGAGTTGATCAAGTATAAAGCATTCCAGGTAGCACCGGCTGAGTTGGAAGCATTGCTGTTAAGCCACCCGGGCGTGAAAGATTGTGCAGTAGTTGGCAAAACAGACGAGCGTGTTGGTGAACTACCGACAGCATTTGTAGTAAAAGCCGAGGGTATTTCGGTCTCAGAGGCACAGCTAGTACGGCACGTTGAAGAACGAGTGTCGAACGAGAAACGATTGCGTGGAGGAGTTATGTTCGTTGAGGAGATTCCAAAGACGGCGAGTGGCAAAATCTTGCGCCGCACGTTACGTGAGTTGGCAAATCAGAAGGCAAAGTTGTAATTATGTTAAGGTGTAGGTTAAACAAACCATAAATACATACTTAACAGCCTTTTCATTATTCAACAATTAATTTTAGTTAAATAATTATTATATAAATTTGTCAGAACTTTTTCATTATTTTTTATAATGCAGTAGAGTAGAAGCATTAATTTCGATAAAATGATCGATAATGTATGTACATAAAAGTAACTATTTACAATTTGTATGGTTTACACTTTTGGGAAAGTGGGATTTAGGGACATTGATAATATAAAAGTAAATACAATTCACTCAACCGTATTAGCCACCTCTGGTAGTAATAATGTTAATGAATTTATTTTTTTTATATAGATAACATTACGTTTGAAGTTTGTTTTAACAACTTAATGTACAGATATTATTCGACAACTAAAATAAAAATATTAATATTGTACGACTCGGCAACACTGTCAGTCTTGGTATAAATCATAACTAAACCATACTCTCCGTACGAACATTTTATTATACAAATATGAACATTTCAAACCACAAAAGGATAAACAGAAAATAAACCTCAAAGGAGGACAAATTCGAACTCGGTTACAGGATCAAATAAGACTAAGAGAAAATACCAAATTGTTTACAAACTAATACTCCCTGCTTTCAAAATATTTCAAAAAACAAAGTGAATAATTAATAAAGAAGTACTTACCATGTCCCATCCTGAAATGTGTGGTGTATACAAGATTTAATGATGAAAAGTGAGTTCCTATCCCAAAACCCAATTGCAAAGCATACAGAACACCTTTTGTCGATCAAAAAGATGCATTACACTAATACAGGCAGCTAGCTGGTGCCGTCGATCGATGTGTGCGCAACCCAAAAAACGCACTCGACATATCCAGAACCAATGGCCATCCGGCATATTTCTAGCACACGTGTAGCACGAATGGAGGGACAGAAAGAGAGATAGAGAAGAGAAAGAAAAAAAAACGAACCATACACAGAATACTATGCCATATCTAAGCTGCATCCACATTTTTCATCATGAAGTACACTCTACACGATGGGAAAATATCTACCTATCGGCTAGCAATTCAGCTCAAGCATGATGCAAGATGTGTGCCGAATCGGTATGTGGCAATCTGGGTGTATACAAATAATCATTCAATTAGTCTGATTAGGTTTCGTTCGATCAATCGATCGATCAGTTCCAGTTCTACACCCGGAGTCTCACAAATACGGCTCCGGATAAGGTTTGAAGAGGGGAAAGTTAGGAAATATTGCATTTCTTTTTTTTTGTATGTCTATTCAAATATCGTACTTTTTGTTCATCGAATCGCTTCACACCACAATGAAGATTGAAAATTGTGAAAACAAGCACAACAGCAGTAGCTTGGCATGTACGCCACTATCAGCCTTTATCTATCCTTTTCTTCTACTCACCTGGCATCAAACGGTCCCTTCGGATGTATCGGAAAGCGAAGGAAAACTTCGTCCTACGTTCCTTAGCGAGGCAAATCGGGCAAAGTGGAGCGAAAAATTACCTTATCCTATAAATGCATCACCTTCAACGGACCAAAACAGGTGATGAAGATGGACACAGAACGGAGTGGATAAGATGTCCCGGAAAATCGTACCTGGTTGTGAGTGTGTGTGTGTTAGAATCTGATAAAGGTCAAGTGAGCCAACCTTCGATGTGAACCGAAGTGTGTGGCGTAAACTTCCGCACGCAGCATATAGATGCGATACGGTGATAAAGCTTTGACCCTTGCCCACTACTCAGGCTCAGAATGCAGCGGGACAATCTCATTCCAAAAAACCTGCCAAAGAGAGACCTACATTGTTGGACCTAGACTGTTCCATTTGGATATGGTGGCCTATTCGCCAGGGATAGGGAAGGAGTGTCTATTGCCTACCGTTCGCAAACGGTAAGATGTGATGGTAGTCCAAAACCCCCAGGGGGAATCGTTTCGGAACTCTGAGCATGGGCAAGACAGACTGTGGCAAAGCACAACCTGTTCGTTTCCTTCGCCAAATATACTACTAGGCCGGTTTGATGAGTAAATCGGAAAGGACCAATATCGAACGCGTTCTACCGGTATCGGAAGCAAACTGAACGTGGCGCTCCGGGACACCGGGTAAAACATCTATAATCCTGCTCATAAATATTCAAAACATTTGTAGCAAAACCACCGATGAACGAAGGTGTGGATAAGGATAGTAGCGATGGTGGTACTAGTAGTAGTAGTAGTAGTAGTAGTAGTAGTACCAACGCTAGTCGCCGAGAATAGCACCTTCACCAACAGACAAGGAATGAGCTACCTGCGGGAAGGTAGCTACCACACACCATCACGGTTGAAGCACGAGAATTAAAAGCCCCAACCGGTGTATGGTTCCGGAAAGCTTCACGGTGCGGAAAACTGTGCAAACGAGATGGATAACAACCTTCACAAGTGCTGTCTCGCGTCCCGAAGGTAAAAGCTTTCGTAGTGTGAAACGACGCCAACAAACCCGATGTGGCACGAACGGCTATCAGCTGGCTTTTCCGGCGGGAGCTTTTCCGCAAGCACACACTCACACATATGCGCACAGCGTGCGCATGAGCTGCGATGAGATCTGATTTTAGAACACACGCTACCACCTCCGGTTGGCACCTGTTCCAATGTAATACTACACCACACCGTACGGCCGTAGTACCGACCACGTGCGAGTGACGTTAGACGTACTGACGTACCACATTCGTTCCTGACCTAGCTGAAGTTTTTCTCCCGTACCGACACGTTTTCAAGGTACCAGCGATCTAACACTATGGCGTCCTTTGCAAGTGAACCATACGAAACACTGGTTACCACAGCGTATGCAACTTCTGCATTACCTCCCACTCAGCTACTGGGAATGTCCTGACCAGACATGCAACTTCTTTTGATCTTTCAACCGGAAGGTATACATGTTTACCATGCTGCTCGTTTAGTCATCTTTTTTTTTCATGCTGCACAACTTTTCCCACCATGCGACCGCTTCTGGCCCGTGATGGAAGGCATTTCGGGTACCGATCGGGAACATAGCCTTGGCTGCGCAGTTTGCCGTAGACTCGAAGAATTAAGGAAGCAGTAAGGATACAGGTATGAAAGCGTTGTCATTTTTCACACCCATCTCGAAACTGTCGTTCGGTCTCGTTGACGTGTGCCAAGAGCAATTTCTGTTCGGCAACATCAGTAAGGCAAAGAAACAGAAACTGAGAGAACAAAACACCACATCCACAGACGACAAGCGGAACTGCCCGGAGTTGTTCCTATTTACTTTCGGTCAAAAGCAATGCCAGAGTTGCCAAAGCAAATGAGGAAAGAAATTACCTTATCTTGCAGGACGGACCACATCGTGCTCTTCCCCAAAGGACCAACAACAACAAAAAAAAAACTGCCCGAAACATGCCCCGATGCGTACAAAATTGTTTTGTCATTTCATTCCACCGTCAGTACACGACAACGGTCAGCAGCATTCGTAGCACTTTAAACCCGCACCACCACACCTCCAGTGCATTGGTCCGCATCACTGATGTGGTTTGCCTCTGGGTCAGTACGAACAAACCACCGGGCGGATGGGTTAAGGAACCGGTTCCAGCTCGTCTCGTAACCAACGACAATAATTGTATTGCCGAAAACTCGACAGCAAACAAAGTTTTGTACCGATTTGCGTTTGAATTGTTAGCTTACGGCTAAGGACATATGGCACTGTATGCTGTGAATGGATCTGGTTTTGAAAGTGCTTCGAAGATGGGCAAATGAACCGACAGCAACGACATTTAAGTTTGGCATATGGTGCTGTTGCACTCTTAGATATTTACACTAAAAATGCACTGGAGATACAACTCCTTTCAAATGTTTGTGGAGGAATCATAAAGTTTCGCAAAAAAAAAGATTTGTTGTTTTAACAATTTTTTTAAAACAATTAGCAGTTATATAATAAAAGCAAGTTGAAATATAAAAACATTTAATTTAGTGTTTTTTTTTTATTCATAAAGAACGGCCTGGCCGTATTGCTAAATTAGTGTTTTAGAAAATAAAAAAATAATAAAATAAATATAGACAAAAAGTTTTGTAAATCCTTATTTGCGATACCGACTTGTATTTTGTTGAAACTTGGTTTGAAAATAATATAAATGTTTTAATTAAAAATTGATATTTTTTAATCAAAAGTGGAACAAAAAAATAAAATCAAAGCTTACGTGAAGTACTACTAAACTAAATCTAAACAAAGCAGAGTAAATTTCAATTTAATTTCTATGGTCTTCAAGATGCTTTTAAATTTAATTATTTTAGAGTTTTGTTTATTACTGACTTTATTTATCTGCTTTTATTTTGAACTTTAAAAACTTCACGCACTTTATGTCCGTGATATTTTTCAAATTTCGAACTCAGTTCACACAAACGCCGTCATTTCAAAATTCATTAAGTTTATCAAAATCTCCAAAAGGTTAAAAGATCATGTTCAATGGAAAGATTGCAAACATTCTAACAAACCACTTGTATCATTAATTAATTACAACTTGACAACATCCCCATGGACGTTTATTAATTTCAAAGTGAGGTTGACATGTGCGCGGTGAAACGATTTGCACGTGAGCACTATTTTGATAAACCACAGCCATTGAGATAATAAATCGCATTTGCTGCGGTTTTTCGGCAGAACATCCTGTAAATCTTAAAAAAATACAAACAAAATTATTATTTTTCTGCAGTAAAAATTGTTTACATTGAATATCAATAATTGTTTTTATTCTACAATTTACTGACGAGATGATTTGTGAAATACAAATAAAATAATTTCTTTGGTACTACAATAGTAAAATCAATTTAAAAAAAACTATGATCTAATCATATCTACAACTAATATTCCTACGTATCAGCTCGATATACATATGTTTAAACTAGTGACGCTTACCACGTCAACACTGTAGAGAGATTTCATGTTGTAAATCAATTGACGCGTCATACAAGTCCTCGGTGATTTCAAGGTTTCAATCTCCCACTGTATTTGCGGCTGTAGAACGGAAGTTTAATAGTGTGTATCGCGACCACAACGTCACTCTAGTGTCAACAGTGTCTAACTCGTCTCTAGTTTAGTGGAAATGTAGTGTGTCGCGTGGTTAATGCTCATTCCCATTTTTTTGGTACTAGACAAATGTTAAACGTGTCTTTTGATTATTAAATAAAAAAATATTTAAACAAATCTTTGTCATCATAATACTAAAATAAAATCTTAATTATACAAAAAATCAACAAATTTATTGTGAAATATATGTATAGTTCTATGTTATTTTTGTAGAACTAAATAGATACATTTTAATAATATCATGTATCAAATAGATACATTTGAATAACTAACTAGTAACACTTTAAAACGATAGCTTTTGTGTGAGTCAAATCACTCTGTTTGATATTATTTCGCTTTAATAGCGCCCTACAATTTCGCGATACATTTAACGCTCTTCGTAACACTCTGTCTAAGACACTCTCCCAGACACTGTACAATGTCTATGGCCTGGACCGTGAAACGAAAGATGGAAACAACACCAGAAGCATAATAATAGAGCTTAAACCGTCCTTTTGCTGATCGTTTCCGGCCTGCCAGGGGTTTGCAACACCACCATCGCACCATACAGAAAATAGCTAGCGGTCTATGCTTACCCAGCGAGACGTCAGGACATTAGACATTCCGACCCGCAAGCTTCGTCCGCTTTCGCTAGTTTTAATTTTCCACTTTTGTATTCCGATCTGAACCGCGTTGATGGAAGCTTCGACAGCTCCAAAGTGCTGCCAGTGGCGTTGTCTGACTTTCTAATACTCTCCCACCGTTTCGCTTCGCTGCTGGTGGGAAGAAATCTCAACAGCAAATGGTGCACTTCACAGCAGCTTAGCAAAAACTAGCAAAAACAAGTGCCAACCATTCGAGACGTACTTTAAATCCTTGCAATGGATGTAGTGTGTGAGTTGTGTGTATGTGTGTGCAATTAATAGAGAAAACACAGCTAATTTCTCCTCCATTATCCCGTCACCAAAGCATGTGAAAACGTTTTTTGCGTGTTTGCATGAGCCAGCGGTTTGCCACTTGTTGGGAAGAAGCCGAATCAAGAGACGGACCATGCTTGAAAGCAACCGATGAAGCAGGAAAACAAACATATCAACAAAATGCTAGCTCATGGTGAAAAACGGACACATACCGGAACGTGCACATGCAATCTCGGATTCTCTTACCAAATCCCAGATTTCTACACCTAACGATCAGTGTTCACTGCAAAGATCAAACCTAAAGCCAGTAAAACAACCAAATAAAATAGGATAACCATTGATAACCAAGGAAAACAATCTAAAAATCCTTGGGATATTCGCTCGGTGTAAAAGGCAATGTCAGTAGCTTAGCTAGCCTTTATCGATACTACCGAAAAGCTTTATCGCTATTCACTTTTGCTCACTAGAAATGCGTGTTATAGAAAAGGGACGAAATTATTAAGCCTTTCCCCTTTCAACCAGCTCCGGCTGTCATCGCTTCAAACTGCCCAGGTCAAATTCACCAGCACTGACCAGATAATTGTTCACTATGAACGCATAGGTCGACAGTCAGATAACGTAAATAAAGTATGAATAAATAATGCCTTCGGCGGTGTTAAGTTTCATTTGTTCTCGGGATTAAAATAATTAACGAGGATTGTGCACTATGTGAAAGGGGCTACCCATTAGTGATCCGATTATCTCTGAGCATGGAATGTAAGATGATGCATGTAGAAAAGGACATAAATATTCACAGAATGGAAAATACATCGTGCATCCTAACTAAACCTCGTTTGAATACTAGTTTTCCATGCTTAATATCTTTCAGTTTTTCTTCTGTTTTTCTGAACAACAAATTAAAATTTTTGGGCCTTTTTGGCCTCCAATCTCTTTACTAGTAAACATCAAACAAATAAAGTTTCGCTACTGCATCACTAGATATTGTTTTATCCATTTAAAATATTAATTAGGAAATAATAAAATATAAATAAAATATTACTATTCTAAACGATATCCGAAAGCTATTAAAGATTGAAGGTCATGAAGTTTCATTTCTGGTATAAGACAGTTATAAAAAATTAGTAATCGTTATCAAAAACTTCGAAATAGATGGAAAACTTTATCAGATTATTAGCTCCAAAGCACTGTAACAAAGTAATTACTAAACAGTGCCACTTTGCAGAACGACAAATTTACCCTGCTTTACTAAGAAAATGGTAACAAAACCGACCATTACGTTCATCTTCACGCCGAGTGACATCATTTGTTTTCCTGTACGACACCTGTGTTCTGCTCGATAGACGTTGTGCACGAAACCACTGCAATCGATAAATAGCGCTGTCCATCAATGGCCAATAAATTCTCCTTAACCAGTGTTGACAAGCTCGCGCCCAATTATTCTAGCGGGTAGTAAATTTTGCAGCTTTGCGAGCGCAGAATTGTTAGCGCCATTTACGAAATCAGCGCGAAACCTTCGTCTTTCGGGGCGGAATCGATGGCCATCATTCAAAACTCCTAGGCTAGTGATTGCACCGTCACGACACGGTCATTCACCGTCACCGTCGATGCTATCACCGAACCGAAATCAACCATTTGTCACACTGCCGGAGCCTAGCAGAAAGCTTAATAAAGAACGCTCACACCGTGCTCACACGGATGTCGTGCAACGGGTATGCCGAAGCTCCTCCATCCTACCGTGACTTCGAACAAAGACGAACGTGTGTTCATTGTCATCATGACAAAAAAAAATCCTGGAACCGATGGTTTGACTTCAACCAACAAAACGAGAAAAAAAGATGAACACCATCATCACCTTTCCCACCACTTTCATCTTGCAGGAGCATCCATTTTTTTATTCTTTCGCTTCATTCGTTTTAAAAATTCTTACGCGAATGGTGAACTTGTGCTCTAAGAACAGGGCCAAAAAAAACCTCCTTAACCGTGGGCCAAAAAAGACCAGAACTGAATGGTGTGAAAGTGTTGACGGGAAAGATATTTACCACAGGAAAAAAAACCCCCATCGAACAAAACCCCTTGGTATTCCAGCCGGGATATCCTGCCAAGAATACAAGAATACCGCTTCAACTGATAGCAGGGATCTACCCGGTTCTACTAGGCCTGTCGATAGAGGAATGGTTAAAGTGGCGGATGGTACGCATGTTATAAATTACCTCATCAATTTTTCATTGTAAATATGCATAACGTGAGAAGTTTGATCAAACTGTCTGGTTCCGATCAGTTCGTTCGGCACTTGTCTTTCGCCTCGTTACACCGTTTTGCGTGTAAAAAGTTTTGTGGTAAAAGTTTCTTCCCTAATTATTTTTATTGAACGGGATGACACTTTGACAGCACTTGAGGTAAATAAGAATATACTATAATAGTTTTGCCAACAAGCTGTACTAAGGTATGCATATTTGTATTATTTTCTCTATGAGAAGCTGCGCTTCATTCATTTCGGGCGATTTTCGGAAGAAAACGTGATTTTATTAATTGTTGTAATTGTAAAACACAAATTTAACTGAACAATTTAATGTTCTATTCTTTGAATCACCACACTGTTTATGTTACTACTTATAGATCTAGTACTACATACATTAGACACTTGTACGCACGCTTAAACTAAAATTGGCTCTAATTGGCTTTTCTCAAGGACGCACTAATCTACCACACTATTTTTTAAATACTGTGCATTAAGGCCGAAGTCGTTTAATACTGCGTTTAATTGTCTGCACATTATAACCCATGCAACGTTGCCCAAAAATACAATACTCCTACACCTTACGGCAGCTCTCCTGAACCTACGCAAAGGCCGATTTAAAAGTAGTTAAAAACATTTGATTCACTATTTTTCCATGTACTTGACGATCGATTTATAGTTTGGTCTAAAGATCACTAGGAAAAATCCTAGGTTTGAGGCTTGTCCAAAAAAGCTCTTTTGCCTCTCGTAAATATTGTTTTTGGTAAATTATACATCTTTCAAAAAACTGCTATAAGCTGTCAACATCACCTATATATTAGCTTTGGATAATCATTCATCTTTACCAGTCCATTTCCTTTAATGATTTCTAGAGATCATGGAACGCGACCATGTGAAACCGAAAAATCTACATCCATAGTCTTATGATAATTCTTTATGTATAAGCGCAACTTCCGAAACACATTTTGTGACCATGTCACCCCAATTCCTTTTGAAAATAAAAACCTTGAAAAAACTTCTTCGGGAACATAGTGTAGAAGTAGTCATATCTCCTTAACATAATATGTGCCTGTTAATCTCTGCCAAGTTGATCTCGTCTTCCACTAACAGCGTGTTATCGTTCTTCGTCTGCTTGATTGTTTATCAGCAAAATTTTAATCGAACTTTCTGAGGTTGATCTGGCGAGAGGCCTCGATTGATAATTTCCTATACCAATGTCTAAGTTACTTTGCGATACAACGCTGAGGTTACCTTGCCCAGGATCTTTACCCTTAGCTGCTTTCAAACTTTAATATTATGTTGTCATCGGAAAGCCGGTTTAAAACTGTTCTTCAACAGTTAGGAGGCATTTAACGCGTCACTTAAACTATAGCCGGAGGATACGTAACGATGTTAAATTGTTTAGTTCTTGAGTGAAATCTCCAGCACGAACAAATATTCTTGAGTGTTTTTCTAGTGGGGTTTTATGTTAATTTTACCACATAGATCACAAGATCGAATAAAGAACAAAACAAAACATAAAATCAAAAATGGTAATCAAAATTGTACAGTCTAGGAACAGGATCAAGAGTTGCGTTCTCTTGGGTCGTAGGTTCTGTGAAATGTTCGAGTTCCTACAAGCATCCTCAACTGATTATAATAGGAAGAAAATGCGTCAGTTCAAAATCGGAGTGCAAAAAACGAACTATTCCAATATACTACTAAACTGCTACTAGTACTGAGTGTTTTGTATGGCATGTTTTGTTGCAATAGGTGCTATAGACAATATAAGGTTCAATTAACAAACTCTTTTGCAGTGCCCTATTTAATATAACTTCCCAGAGGATAGTTTTGAGATTTAAGCTGCTTTTGTATAGGTGGATACTAGTAAAATAAATTAAATTCATAGCGTTTTAAACCTTCTTACAAAACAATCGTAATAAGTTCACATAATTTTAGAAATTTAAATAATTCACAAATCAAAACGTTATACACAATATTTATTTACTTTTGTTTATGCAAACTCGTGTAAGATATTTTATATTGAAAATGCCTAACGAACATTCTTCAAAAAGAAAGAAATATGTATTAATATTTAAATTTGTCTGTCCATTATTAACCCTATTGTCAATGACCGCCTACCTGGGTAGGTTTTGCACTTTTATTTCTTAATATCTTTTTATAGGAAAGTCGTACAGACTTGAAATTTTTAAAATGCCTAGAAAAACATGTTTTTCTCCATTTCGCATAAAAAGAAAAACTTTAAAATTATTTTTACCAATAAAAAAAAAAAATTTCGTTTGATACCCCTTATATCTACGACCGCCTACCCGGGTAGGCCATACGATTTGTATGGGGTTTTTATTTTTTTCGGATTCTGAAGCGTATATCTTTTGACCTGCTCGTCGTATTTGCATGAAACATTCAATATAGATTGATTTTTTAGTTGTCGAACTAATATCATTTAGCTGATAATTTAAAAAATTCTGGTTTCCAGTTTTTTTTGCATTTTTACAAATTTTTCTCCGTATATCTACGACCGCCTGACCGGGTAGAGCATGGGATTTATATGGGAGTTTTTATTTTCTCTGAAGTTTTCTGGGACAACCTTCAGCCGAGATACCTCAGGAAGAACCTAACATAAAGGAAATTGCTATTTATGTCAAAAACCCTGCTTGTTCTTCGCGTTCTGATTTAACACATATTTCTCCAAATGTAAATAATTTGACATATTTGCACTTAGTGTTAGTAATATGATAACATTTGAGGTTTATAGTAGCTTACGTGGAAAGCTCTTAATTATAAAAAAAAGCATTTATTGTTTTTTAATAACGCAGAGTTGCGAAAATAATACACAAAAATTAAATATGATTAAATATTATTAATTGGCTGCAATTAACCCCGAAAAACTAAAAATATATGCTTTATACATGATTTAGAATCCGAAAACTGAAAAATCAAATACAAATCGTATGGTTTACCCGTGTAGGCGGTCGTAGATATACGGAGAAAATTTTGTAAAAAATGCAAAATACATAAAACCAGAATTTTTAAAATTCTCAGCTAAATGATATTAGTTGGACAACTAAAAAACCCATCTTTCTTGAAAGTTTCATGCAAATACGACGAGCAGATCAAAAGATATACGCTTCAGAATCCGAAAAAACGAAAACTGGCATACAAATTGTATGGCCTACCCGGGTAGGCGGTCGTAGAACAACGTGTATTTTTTTGGTCGTAGACACTACGGTTAAAGGGATTTTGTACGAAAATAAATACAAGCCATAGTTTGATGGCGGACCGATGCAATGAGAAAATTTGTTGGAAAATGAAAATCTCTCTAATGATCGCAAGCATCCAGAGTGTTCTGCCTAAAATTCAAAACTGCTACACGTTACCCGTTGAACTATGTGCAAAAACACGCTAACAAAAAGAAAAGAGCATTAAACATTGAAATACCTAGCATTCCTTCTGTTCGAAGCGTTCAAGCTACGTAAAACTCGTACACCGGATGGACGCGGTTCGAAAACTAACGACTAAAAGATTGGGTCAATGGAGTATAGCGGAGTTTTTTTTTTCTAATGATAGGACAATTTCATTCCCACACGTACGGACATCACAACACAACCGTTACACAAAGCGTCCGACGATGTATTATGTGGAGTTGGGCTTTTAGTTCAAGTTTTAGCGCTGGGACTCAAATTTTATCCCAACGTCCACTCTATTTCTCGATCAGTTGCAGCCGATTGTGTTCATTTATTTTATATGTACGTTATTCAGTATGGTCGCTTGTTCGCTTGTTCGCATTTCTTTGCGCCGAATGCAACAAAAGAAGTTACGGATGGTACAAATTAAACTTTGGAAATGACATCTGCTGGCGAAGGTAAAACGTCAACGAAACAGACAAACCGGTAAATGAATGCATGGAAAATGGGTCCCACCGTATACCGTTTTCGTTCCCATGGCCGCAAATGAACTGAAACGTTCGGGTTTATATGCATCTGTCTATTTTTCCCTTTATTTTTGTTTTGTTTTTTTGTTTAATAGAATTTCCCAAGCCCATTGGCCCTGGTCGGTACAAGTGTGATTTCATTTGCCATCTCACCAATAGAAAGCAAATGACAACAACCAAAAAAACGGAAACTTTTGTGTCGGTTTGTGACATGGTATAAAAAGCGGTAAAACCATGGACGGGAAACAAATCCAATCACTACCTAGCTTGGCACTGCTGATGAAATGGTTTCCAAATGGGCACATGCACTGGGAGAACATAATTTTTAGCATGCAAAACAAATGATAGCATGGGGGCAAACGGCTGTACCGTTGGTGCTAGTTGCCGTTGGAAGGATTCTAATTAGGATTGGCAGAAAATGGGAAAATGGTTTCGTTTATTGTGCATTGCATGCAGTAAACTCTTTCAAGTAGTACAAAACCCTGTATCGCACTAAAAATATAAAAAAAACACACACACAGAAACAGACACAAAGATTTAATCCATTCATTGTTCATTTGATGTATTATGTCTAATAAGTGCGTTGATTGAAAACCATAAAAATGTATATAATTCAACGAGTTGACTCTCATTAAAATGAGTCACATTTTAATCCAACAATCACTCAAATTCGCTTGCATTGTTCGGTAACTAATATTGTAGCATTTTCATGAAAGCTCAGAGAATAGTCATTAATAATTGGAAGCTATCAAAGTGTTTCGATGGAATTATTCTATCGAGAAAAGATTTTCCATTGTTCAATGGAACTATTGAAACTATTTTTAAAATTGAATTCCGGCAGTTTTATACGCCTCATAGAAATCATCAGCAGTTCCATTAGACGAACAAAAAAGATTAGGTATTTTCTGTGAAATTCTTCAAATTCTTACAAACTGTAAAAAATAATGGTTGCACTCTGTTCTAGTTATCTGTTGGGTGTATTGTTTTTTAAGAACAAAAAAATAGTTGTATTTTAAGTACAATAAATAGTTTACATTGGGTGCCTCCTAGCATAATTTTTACGCTATGTTTTAAAATGTTTTGTAAAAGGAGATTAAGATTAGCTAACTATAAGTAGATTGAAGTTTATCGTTCATGTAGTGGAAAGAAAAATATACAACTTTCACAATTAAAACCTGTGCCATTAAATTGTGTCATTTAATTGATACTGCAAATAGTTTAACCAATACTAATCTAATCTGTGGTCATGATATTGTACACCTAATATAATATAATAGAATGTGTACGGTAGTCAGGTCGATCAATAATACTACGAGAAAAATCACCCAAAAAAAACTGTACCAGATGCCGATCTCAGATGCATTGGATTCCCCTGCTTCGGAAGGTAGGGCCCTAAAACCACCAGTTGGTATTAGCGGAACTGGCCGTCTCCCTAAATATGGTGAAACAGTTCCATGTATTAATTCTGGAGCGGCATGTAAAGAATGCCAGGGAATGTCACTGTGGGCATTTTGGATGCGTGATGAGACGGTGGACTCTTCAAAATGCATATTGATACCACTACTTACTCATAGTTTGATTATTATTATTTGAGTAAAAATATCGTAAAAATAATTATTCGTCCTTCTCAAACTTCGAGGAAAGAGATGGTACTTATCATCATTTATTTTTTATCACTCCAAGCTGCACTGACTCAATTGGATAATTTCTAAAATCGTAGCTCAAGCAATAAAGTATTCTAGAATTGAACAGATAGCGGATTTGTAGTCAACATTCAATATTAACCTTATTTACTAGCTATAGATTTTTGTGGATGTAAAGTGTGTAACTATAAGTTTTTAGAATTTCTGTAACATTTGTGAACATCACATTCAGATTCATTCTTTATGATCAGAAATATCCGCAGTTCATCTGCATACTTAAGATGAAAGATCATCTTAGGTTTATTCGAAAACAAAAGCCTTCTAAAAGAAAAGCCTTCAAAGTGCAGAAATAAAATCAAACGATGAATGAAACAAAGATAAACAAAGTGGAAAAAACCAACCCAAGGCAACATACAGCGTCAGTTGTATTATTTTTAGCCATTTTAATTGAGATTTAGAACAAAAGCAAGATTTTCAATTGACGGATTTCAATTCTGTTTCATTTGGTTTTTCTTTCTTTTTTTTGTTGTGAAACACGAATCTTTTGTTTTATTAAACCATAATCTCCGAAAGAGACACAATCCCCTCCAGTACATGATGTTTTTGGTTCCCATTTTTTTCTCCTAGAGAAAACCCTTCCATACACATACGGATGATTCATTTCCGCATCGTTTTGCAGAGCGAAAAATATGCACCGAAAAACATCCATCCCCAACCCCATTGTGTTATTTTACTGATTGAATTCAAATTTGATTCCAGCAGCTTGATTTTACCACGTTGGAATTCGATTCAATGCTTAAACCATGGCTCCAAGCGGTTCCTAAGCGTTACCGGTACCGGTACGATCGGTGATGCGGTAAAATCCTTTCAAATTTATCGAATGGAACAATAAAAATGCGCCCATGGAACCATCAAGTCAAAGCTTCCTCCCCTCATCGTATCCATTCACACGTGCCACGTCAAATCGGATTGACCATCCCGAATACTCGTGGCTCGTTCTGATCATCAAAATCCGATTGTTACAAGGATTACGCAAACCACCAGCCTAAATAAACAGGAAATGGCACATGTCGCCTCCCGTACCTTACCATCGTCCTTTTCAGCGGGAAAACCAAAAATTGTTCTCACTACTACAGGCAAACAGGAGCAAAAAAATGCACACACCCAAAAGCCACCGATGAAATGATCCCCGTTAATGAGATTACAACGCGTGACAAAAATGATACGAGTTTGTCATAAAACGAACAGCTCCGTCTATCAGCTCCAACGCGTGCATCACGCGCGCATACAACGAAAAGCTTATATATAGCAACCTTCGCCACACACACACACACTGCATCCTGTACGAGCGCAGCCACAAAGTCAAATTTCAGGCGGTATTGGCTGCGTCCGTTATTTTTTATGTGATTTTAACGAGCTCGTCCGAACCTTCGCGCGGTTCGCTGGTTAGGGTGTTGAGTTGGATTGAAGTCTGTAGCGAGATTTACACTGCTGCACTGCTGCCAACCGGTGGACCTCATAAAGACGACGATCTGTCACAGTGTACTTCGTGTACTTACTTCCGGTCGCAGATAAGACAACGCTCCGTCCCCGGTCACCGGCTGCAAAGGCCATCGGTTGTTCGTAGAATTTCCTGGTTTCGCGTTTCTTTGCAAGCAGTTTTATGACGCTCCAGCGCAACTTATTTGCTCTAATCTTTCGCACAATCGTTTCGAGCAGCCGTTAGTATGTTGCGTGGGGGATGCTGCACGGTTACCAGGTGACCGGTTTACTTCAAATCGGGTGAGCACTGGGATGTACAATCCGCCAACAACTGGATAAACTCAGCCCAGCACGTATGTCTACATGTGTATGTGAAAGTTTTTCCAAAGTCTCGACTAACGCACTACAATTTTACTAAAAAATAACCAATACTACAATATAAAAATGATACGGGTAGTTCTTTATGGACCTTTTTATCGTGTTTTATCAACAACGTTGCAACAATCTATGCTTTAGTAAATAATAAAACTAGCGCTCCTTTAGTTTTAGTGGTTCTTAACATTTTTTTACAATTATTATTAATTATTTTAAATAGGTATTTCATGAATTGTTTTAACATTTATTTAATATGTTACATTAGGATTTTTTATTATATTTATAAGTATGAATTAATTATTATGATAGGTAACATTAACTCTCATTAAGTCCAACAAGAGATAGAGGGAAAGAGAAAGATTGAGAGAACGAGAAAGAGAGAGAGAGAGAGAGAGAGAGAGAAAGAGAGAAGCTCATATTAACAACGAGACAACAACGAGAAAAATGAAGAATATAACTAATCCAAAACAAACAGCAGTTAGATAATTATTAATACACACATGACATAATGGTCGTTCAATTTGTTGGGTGAAGATTTTAAAAAATGAAATAAAAAATATTTTAAAATGGCTGCATGCCGATAAAAACTTAAAACTGCTAAAACAAAAACTATGTAATAAAATGAAACTTATAAATTAAGAGACACAAATAAAAAAAATCAATAAAACAACAAGATTAAAACAATAGTAAAAGAAAAATATAGTGACACAAAATAAAACTGGTAAATAATTGTTAATAATACAATACAATAAAGATACAAAGTTCTTCTAGTATACAATTTGTAGAACATAAGTTTTACTAATTGTAATGCACATGTAATTTGTAATATATTTATATTAATAAATTTTCTATCATAACTGATAATAGTGCTTTCTATTTCAAAATAGTTAAACCCCTTGCTTGTTGTAAAGGTTATATGAAAAAAGAAAAGAAAAGAAAGAGAACAAATTAAGAAGTGATAAATTTATACAATGATGATGATAAACAGTATGATAAATTTATACGGGGCGGCCCGATGGTGCATGTGATAAACGGCGCCAATCCACACGGCCGTACCGGGTTCGAATCCCATCCGGACCGTCCCCCGTAGCAAGGACTGACTATCCGGCTACGAGGTAAAAATAAGTCTAGTAAGCCAGAAATGGCCGGCGTGACCTGTAAGGTCGTTAAAAGCCAAGAAGAGAGAGAGAAATTTATACAAACATGGATAATTGAATTTTTTCAATGATTACTAAATTAAGCAATAGACGCCAAGCGTGTACAAATTAAACTATTGTAAAATAAACTTGCAACTAATGCACACTATTAAAATATATTCAATATTCTTACAGTTAAACTTGTGCTTAACTATATAACATTAAATAAGTTAATACAAAAATGCTAATACTTAACCATTTTTATAATTGCTTTATACACAAAAACACACTATAATACAAGGTTCAAAGCGCCCAATGTTAAGATTACGTACAAACGATACGCTCATCTTCACTCAACCGCAAGATGGAATGATATTATCCCCCGTTAAATGTCTATAGCATGAATATTAAACTGTGCTACCCGTCAGATCCCTTTTTTTTATTGGTATCCTTCGCTTCAACGCTACCAGCACCGCCGGAAACGCTCTGCCGAAACGGGGCAACACTTCATATCCCACTGATTTCACGGTGCTTTAAATGCCCGCCATTACTCATTTAATAGTTTCGATGATTAATGGCATTCCAACAGCCGAAATTTAACCAACACCAAAACAGAACGTGTTTGCAGTACCAGCAGCGGACCGTTCCTTAATCTGATCCTTTTTCACGTCGTCGCATAAGACCGGATCGAGAAGGTTTTCTGTTTTTTTTTTTAAGAACGGATCCGTTAGGTCGCTGCCGGAACAGCATAAACGCGTTCCATAAACACGATCACACCGAACGGGCGTCCCACTTTCGGACGGGAATGTTACCCAACCCGGCAAGAAATATTCCACCATCATTAGGCGGAACGTGCCCAGAAAGGGATATTAGTGTCGGTAACGGAATAACGACTTAATTTACGCTGCCGTATGGCGAACTGCAGGGGGGTGTTGTAGGCTGCGTTCGAAACGTTCGAGATGGCAATGTGCGATCGAGCATCGGGGTGCATCGCGGTGATGCGCTACATTATGGTTCTTTAAACAACCAAATGCTTAAATTTCTTATCCTCTTGCTTCAGATCAAAGCTCATGTTTGGGATTACGAAATAATTCCTCGGTGCAACTTTGAACCGTGCGTCGACGGTGGTGATGATTCACCACATAATTATTTAACGTCTCCACAAGGGCAGCATCATTATTATCACCATCTAATAATTACTACATATCCGTAAATGAAGTGGTAAAAAAATTGACACAAGGTAATTGGTAGTTTCGGTCAAGTGCTCTGCAAAACCACCGGCGTAATTAGCATTTAATGTCTTTTGGAAGATTTTTTTTGTTTGCAGTTTGGTTCAGTAGGGTACTTCTATTCTATGCTTTATGGAATAATTGACCGAGACCATGCACACATTATACGCTATTTAATATTATTTCTACATAATTTATTTTATGTCAATATGTAACACAATGTTTTCTAAATCTTTTGATTTGCTACATTTATTTAACAATTTTATTTTACTATGTAACAGTTTTAATTTAAATATCCATTGACTCCATTAAAAGGAAGGATAATAGTGTTTAAAAGAATTAAACTTTTTATTATTTTATCACTAAAAATAACTTTGTTTGGATTTTAATCATAAAAATCAGATCAAACTGCGTAATGAAAAAAGTTTGTTTTTCCAATAAAAAATCGAAACATGTGTCTAACGAAATCAATTTCGTCCGCAACACAGCCATTATCGTTTGCTCATACTTAACATTATCATCCCTTAACAAAAAAAAACATTAACATACGTCATCCCGTCGCCCTTTTCCTGACCGTGACTTATTTCTTATCTCTCTGCTCTGCTCATAAATTGATGGCCATTCGATTAAGATATTAACCCAACGACCTGCCGTTTTCCTTGTCCCGACGAACCAAAGCCTTTGCATTCCACGCACACACACACACACATATCGGTGGTTACACCAAAAAAAAACACCAGCGGCAAACGGCCCCGAAGGATGTGTGCGAGGACATCCAAAGCATCCCACGCGAGCGTCAAAGTTTTCGATAATTTTTGCTGATTACTTTTTAATAACGTCGTAAAAATTCATATCTGCTTCTCTGCGAAGCAGCACCCGCACACACACCCCTTATGGGGCTGCGTAACCAATCCATCTATCCATCTAACATCGTACCGGGCACATCATCATCTCGTTTTTTTATACTTTAGCACGGTTTGGTTCCTATCGGTTGAAGGTGGAAGATCTAACAGCAGGCGAAAACGTGTAACCCTCCGTATGAATGATACGGGTCTGGTTTTTCATGGTTTTTTATTACTATTTCCATTGCCCATTTATAGCGTTTGGCAATGGTTTATGCACGTATGTATGGCCTCTGTGGGGAATGCTTAGAATGACACTTTTTATTGGGCAAAAAATGTAGTTCTCTTATTCGAACTTAAATAAATATAAATATTATAACAAGTATGTAAAAAACATAAATGAATGAATGAACTCGTAAGTGAAAGAAAAAATAAATAAATCAGAAATTAACCAACAAATTAAATAGTCTATTATACATGTCGAAAATTAGTTTAAACACTTTTTTTTTAATTTGCTTATCTAAATGCCTTCGAAGTCGAATTTAAATACTTATTACTGTCTTGCATAATTTAAGTCTTAATTTCTATGAATATTATGAAAACATCACACATTCATTTGGACTAAAAAGTTCCACGAAGACGTTACCGTCCATAACGCCGTTGAAACTTGATTATTCATCAGTTATTTCCTAAAACCAAGCGTGCGATGTGAGGGATCAGAATCGAAATTTTAAACTGCTTACTCATTCAATGGTTCCATTTTCGACCTCATAACCGGCCAACCGCAGCTGTCAATCTCCAGTTTTGCCGGTTGACTGAACCATTAATTAGCAACGCCAGGGAACCTGACCAGGGGATTGTTCTACCTTCCGCGCGCGGTTTTGCCAATCGATACGAGCTGCAAGGAATAAATCAACCTTCACCGTAACTGATCCAACCAACATCAACGGTACGGTACGGGTACGAATACATGATGTTCAACCGATGACGAAAATGGGAAGGAAAAAAAAGCCAACACAAAAAAAACCAGGAGTGTAAGGTTGCAAAAGAGGCAAATTGCGAAAACACGACCCCCTCGATCAAAATGTGCAACTACACGCGGTAAGCGAACTTATATAGTCAGATGCATTAAATTATTCAATTATCGATTTGAAACATTCGGTCCCGATTCAGTTCATCGATTCGAATCAATTGGTTGATTCCGTGGTTCGACCATAAAATTAAGTTGTCTACATTTGTAATGATTGATTGTGTTTCAAACACACACACACGCGCGAAAAAAAGAACAATTACAAAACCTGTCTGATAGAATCGGTACTATAAATTTGCATCCATTGTGTATTGCAACGGACTAAATGATTAAATGAAGTACACTAACAGAAGGAGAGAAAGAGGGAACAACACATACACTTGACTCAATTGCATACTCAATGCATTCGGGCTCATTGTTGATGGCCGTATCATAACCTTTTTGTAGGTTGTTGATGGAGTTGTATTTTACAGTCGAATAAACTGTGCTATTTTCAATGCTTGATAAACAGGTAATGGATAAAATAAGAATGCATAATGAACAGTACGAATAGTACAGGTGGGAAAATAACATTTTTTTCCAGCACCATCAACAGAGAGAGAATAAAAAAATGGTATAAAATGATTTTTTTATTCGATTGCTGGAATAGAAGTAGAAATTTTAAATAAACCATTTAAAATAACTTCCAGCATCCATCCATTCGTGTTTGCACTAAAATGCTTAAAGTTTGCTAACATTTTTTACTCAATATTTCTCGTTATGTGATCTTTGTCTTTATCGGTTTTGATATTTTATTTTTATTCCCCAGTCTATATTCAAACCCTACTCACTTTAGTGGTAGCATATCCCAACCGCTTGTACCGCAGCGATATTATTATCAAATGAGCTGTAAAAAGGTGTCCTTGTTTTATCCACCCTGCTTGGCATATTCGTTATTGCCGGGAGCGAAATGATAAATACATTCAATTATCATCCCAGCGGCGAGGACAGAGGGCAACCGATGACGTAAAAAAAAAATTGATTCCAACCGATTGCTATGCATAGTAATTGATATGTTTCAACCTGACGATCTGTTTCGACCTGCTTCACCGTTAGATGACCTTTAAAGTTTTTTTTACAATGTTATTGGCCTTCATACCCATGGAGGCGCCTAGTCATGCACTAATTATTTCAACCGTACCAGTATGTATGCGATGTAGTTTCCAGAAATGATGCACGGTGATGTGATTTGGTGCGTTTTGCTTGCGTACGCCTATCCTTACTACTTTGTCAGCAATATCAGGATAATAAACCCTTCCGGACCATTACATCTGACCGGTATGGCTAGATGCGATATTAACACTTTTTGTTTCTTTTGTGAGCAATGTACTAAATATTGATATTATGAATTAAAGTTAAATGAGTTGAAATGTGTTTTCACTAATTTAAATGTGTTATGGTGAACATTAAAACGTCAAATGTATAGAAATATGAACATTCCCTTGCCCAATGCTCAAAGCAATGTTGATTGATGTTGAAATATTGAAACATTTCTTTCTTCCCATTTATATAACAACAAAATTATATACAAAAAAACGTTCGTCTACTTCTTCATTCGTTCAGAGATTGCCACTCGTCAAAGTTTATTCCAGTTAATAACAATATGATTATGCCAGCGATGGTACTATAGCTGTTTGCCCAACCTGACAACTGTTGCTGTCAATACACCATTACTTACTAATACCATTTCGTACATTATTGCAATTGTAACACCATTAACTCTAAAGGCAAATAATTAATATAAGTATACTGCATATCGCTCCACGAACGCAAAGCATGGCTTTAGCAGAGCGAACAAGCAAAACAATGACAAACAAACAGAAATACGATACAGCGTTCAGGCCAAAGCAAACGAGAAATTATTGATCAAAGGGTATCAAAGTATCACTATACCAACAATTTGGCAAAAACACTCTAAAACCGACGACTACTAGTAGCTATAAAGTATACTGCGTTTCGAGATTACAACGTTCTAGAAACCATTCGTTATGTAATTGTTGCTTTTTTTAGTTTTTTTTTTCACAGATTATGTATATTAAGCTCTTTGCGCTTTGTATTTAACCCTAAAACCAGATTCGATTAATGTTTGGTTGGGAAAACACGTTCAAGTGTTGTTTAATATAAGCTGGGCCGATTGAAACGAAAAAAGTCACCAGAGGGCACTGCCACACGACCACTGTGTCTTCGCTAGCCGCCGGCGGCAAACAAAGCTTATATGGAATGTTACCGTTAGCAGAAAAGCCTTTTGTGGTAAAAGTGGGAAACCTTGGGAGAGGAAATGGTTATTGAGCCTTTGGCGAAAGCTCACATCGTCAAGCTTTTTATCCTTTCTATGTTTCTGTAGAGATTTTACAAAAGTTTTTTTTTTTTCATTTGTTTCAAGCTTATGGTTAGTGAAGGAAGTCAATATCTAAACCTGTAACAAGGATATAAATTTGTTTAGGCATTATGTCGCGGGTAATGGAGGCGCCTGGTACACTGTTTAGGAAAATTGATACCCATGCATAGAAAGCTTTCCTCGGAACTCTAGCTACAGCGTCAATATGCGTCAATCGGTTGACCGATGAATGTATATATAAAAGAGTATCAAATAGCGTAATCTAATATGTATCCTTCATACGCTTACGATGCACACGAATATAATGCTTAGTTTTCATTGATTGCTGCACTGGCGCCGCCACCTCCTCCGTCGGTCTCACTACTGCCAGTTGTGATCACTGTGGCAAGCGAACGCTTGATGAGAAACCATGAAATCAACATCTGTATCAGTAATCCAATAACAACGAACACCGCCGTCCTAACGTTAATCGACGTAAAAATTCCCATCGGGCCGTCCGCGCTCAACTGCGATCTACGTGGCGGTGCCCAATGTATTTTGTCCATGTCCAGCTGCAGTTTAACAAGCTTCTTGGAATGCTCCTCCAGCTTTTTGTTGATGTCATCCAGCGTTTGCATGATTCTGCAAATTTAAAAATAGATCGGATACATTTCAAACGGTCAATTTGACGAGCGAAAACAGCGTTGCTTACCTTGTGCTAGAAAGTACGGTGTCATGGCCGTTAGAATGACTAGAATCCGAATTCGGATCGTTCAGATCCGGCGTCGATGTGTTGGAAGATATTTTCCTAGATTTTATCGCTCCGGAGCGATTTTTACGCAGTGAACCTCGTGAATCCACCTGTAGTATGTTCAACGGATCAGTGCTTACGACGGATGCCGTACGCACCATCGGCGCTTGGTGACGAGTTTTCGTTTGGATCCGGTAATTACTCTCATACTGCCGCAGATCGTTCCGTGGATCCCATGGGCGCAGATCAGCAAACTTATAGTGCCACTGGCCGGTAACAAAGTCCTGCTGAAATAGCAGCGGTACCCACTCGGTGCAGGTTGCCTTCCGCTCCTTGGCCGAGATTCGTTGCGCCTCTTCAAGGGCCGTCTTTTCCTCGGTTGCTCCTACCTGATCGTCCCGATGTATGGCAGCCGATACGTGTTGCCACAGCCGTTCCGATTCGTTCATACCCTGCGACTCCATGGGTACGGTAAACCGTTTAAGACGGCGACCACGTATATCCGGCGTAGGATTAAAAAGAAGCGTTTCCTCGTTCGTGCGTGAATCTTTTATCCGTATCTCGCTGTCCCAGTGTCCGTTGATGGAAGCCATCGTTTCCTTGCCCAGCTTTAGTTTGCCGACCACCAGATTCGTGTACTCATTGCCCCCCAGGAACGGTTTCAGCTTGAACTCCAGCTCTGTTTTATAGCCCGTGTTTTCACACTCGATCGACACTTTGCCACCCAGCTCCATCGAAAGCGTCCCCATTAGGATTCCCTTACAGTGCGCGTACGGTACAGTTAGTGTGTAGCATTCGCCGCGCGGTAACAGTGTCAGCGTTGCGACACCCTCTAAGATGGCCGATGTACTATTGCCATAGAACTTGGACTTTGCCAGTATGCTACAGCTGATAGAAAATCCATCCTGACGATTTGTTACGTAAAACACCGATACCGGTGGATGGTGGGATACCTGTTCGGCAATATAGAATGTCCTACTGCCGTTTTCGTGCTGCCAGTAACACCGGAACGTTTCGCCCAGGATCGGATTGTACGGTTTTTTCAGCCCCTTCGGTTTCTTGTAGAACCCAGATAAATACCACTGGACCACCGTTTTCATGCGAGTGAATGGATCGTCTTCAAGCACTGCCTTCGAAAGAATATCAGCATGATAGTACGAGTCGGCAAGTTTGTCCAAAAACGAGCGAGGTTCCAGTATGAATGTCGGTAAGACCACCTTGCTGAGATCCATCCCAGGACGCACCTGTTTTACCAGAAACCAAATCAAACTTTTATGCTCCTCCGGTAATTCTTCCACTTGCTCGCCAGCCTGCAAAAATACGAACCAATTTGATGAGTTAGAATCTTGTAAAAGCATTTTCAAGGAGAGTTGCGAACTTACCGCACCAAACTCTTCCTCGGGCGAGTGCACATAAGGTGTTTCGGGAAATTCTTCCACATCCATACCTTCACCCAAGTCTGACTCAGACTCCGATTCGCCTGCGGATACCATCGTGCCCTGATCCAGCTGGCTATCGATGTCCAGATCTAAGAAGATAAAAACAAATAGACAAAACCATTCCGTTAGGATAACCAAAACCACGAAAGGAATTCTTCCTGCATTGACTGAGAAAAGTGATTGAAGATAACTAAAAACTTAAAAATTCCCACATTGATCGTCAGAGATGCGTATTGTGATGCCATGGTGACCTTTGGAGAAATCTGCCGGTGAACTACGACGGCGCAGCTTCTCGGAACCATTAACCGCCATTAGTTTGCCAGCGTCGGATGCTACCGGCACAATGTTGCTTCCGACCTGATACGAATTGCGCCGCTTGCCACCTGCCATCAGCATCGCACCGTCATCCTGCCCGCTAGTCTTGAACACTTCCTCGTCTTCTTCCTCGTCCCCATCGACACCAGCCGGTGAAACCGTTCCGGAGGATGATGGCATCCGTCGACGCAACGGAACACCGATGTCAACCGATCGGCAGCGGAAAAATTCCGGCGAATCTCGCAGATAGCGCTCCCAGTGAGCAACCGCCAGGTAGAGCTGCTGAAAGATCGGTGTCGGCGAAGGGCAAGCGCTACGGGGCAGGGATTTTTCTATCGGTTCTACACGCAGGTTGTTCTTCTCCGGCGGGGATGGTGGAAGATACTTGAGCAGATAGTTCAAATGTTCTTTCAGGCGCGGAGCTGAAGGACGCACATACATGGGGATAGAGTCGAGCGAGCATTGACCACAGGTAAATTTGGAAAGATGGGAAGGATATTCACAAAGCCGTAAGGGATGTAGGTGGAACAGACCAACATTGGAACGACATAACAGCAGTCAGAAACACACGATATGCGGGAATATATGTGAGATGTAATCAGTACAAGGTAACAAAGGCACAAACGCAAAGGGAACAAATAAATGCGTGATTTTAAAGGGATACAGCAAAAAGAAAAGAACCATCAATTAGTTTCAGGGTACACATATTATAAGAAAAAGAAATTGCACAACCTTGACAGGTCCCGTGTCCTCATTCCTTACCATGCTCATCGAAGTGTTTTTCATAATCCGCCTCAGACCACTGCGTTTCGTGCGTAGTGCTGGTCGCTCCTTCGCTTAGATTCGTGTCAATGTTCGGCACGGAACGCACCAGCAGTGCTGAACAGCGCAACGAAAGCTCCAGAGCGTCCATCCAACATTTGCCAGCCGCCTGACTTGGGGCGCGAAAGATAAGGTACGATGTCGGAAGTGGCTGTACTACCGCACCCATCGTTTCCTTGTCCGGACCACGCGGTGCCCAGATTGTCTGATCCAGCGGGTGGAATAGCTTAAAACAGAATCCATCCTTTTTGCTCGGTCGCTCGATCACCTGGCAGGATGTAAGCAACACCGTACCGACCCAATGACTGCTTTTCGTTTTCGGGCTTTTGTAGATGAACAGCAGGCCTGGCTTAAGCACACACCACAGCTTTGTCCATGACTTCAGCGTTCCTCGAATCTGCAAAACCGAACGGAACAGAGGTGAATTAAATATTCAAATGTATCGCCACCTCTGGCGCAATCGAACGTCCTTGAACCATTCCCCCAGACTGGCTGGGGACAAAAGGCTCGGTTCAAAGGAGTGCAACCATCTGGAGGTAAAGCTTTATTACTATTCTTCTTACCTTCAGCCAATCCGCTAGCACAATGACGGCCGGGTCTTGCAGTGAATTGAGTAACTCTGATGCCACCCGCTTCTTCTCTCGCCTGTAGTTCTTTCGTTGTGCTTTGTACGACTCTTTCCGATTGAGTTTGGCAGAATCGTGCTGGAATGGTAGGGGAAAAAAAGTTAATTGAGTTCAAGTTTTATGAGTAATTGTTCCTTCTGCTTCCCACTTCTACTTTTCATGCCTATGAAGCCACATAATCAACATATTGGAATAATTGTCCAACAAACCAAAGGAAATGTTCTCTATAATGCTATTACTCCTGCAACAAAGGTTGATTTCAATTGTTTCGACTATTTTTTGTCACCAAAATCGCTCATAATCATGTCCTAATCCAACAACACATTGCCTGCCATCTACAAATATCTCTTCCCAGACATCTGTTTTAGAGATCGATAGCTTTATTACTTCCCACAGTAATCATTACACAGACGATTCTTTATTTAGCCAAGTTTATTAAGGTCATGTAAACAGACAGTACCGCAGCTTAAGTAGAATGTGTTTGTGGGCGTATTCATGTGACCATGATAAACTTTACCATGGCTTCATCTTACGCTGCGATGGCTAAAAAGAGGTGTTTTTACCCAAAAGGAAACGCAAAGGACCTTTTTCGCACCTTCCACAAGGCCATCGCCAACGTTGCACGTAAGGTGTTGCGCTAGACCGTACACACAAGAGTAGCAAGCTCGGTTGAGTTCATCCTTCCGGCGTGTGTTATTCAAACAATTTGCAAACCCGCTTCCTTCAACCCGATTATACCAGCAGTTCGTCTCACCGACTAATGAAGGTCTCGGAGTGCACAGTGCTCTTCTGCCTACACCTGCACCGTGTTTAAACGGTGTGCAGTACCGTCTGATGTAACACACAGAAACGGGAACCATTACTTCCAATTACATCAAACCCCCTCCGTCATCACCGCTGCTCTTCAGCGATTTCTGCCCCGGGGAAAACCCAACCGAGTGACAATCGACAAGGTGTACACACGCGTACGGGTCGTTTGCAACATACAGCAGTGTAAGCAGGTATCGATTTTCCAACCCGACAATAGCAGAAGGCTCTCTGGGTGCTCTGATATGCCTTATAAGACGGCAGAGTATGCTTATCATCGGCGCGCTTACCGGTTACAATTCCCGTGGGTTACGAGGAAGAAAGGAACAGCTTAGTAAATGATGTTTATACTTTAATTTCATTACTCCTTTGAGTATTTCAATCCACAACATGGATAGCGAAGGAACGCAACACCAGCTGGTAGACGTCGTCTGAACCCATTAAAGCGGTGGAGACAGAGGAAACCGTTTTTCATGCACATCGCCAGACACAATGTTTGATGAACATTTCCGATAACTTTAGGGCATACGGACGAACGCTGCCAGAGAATTACGCCATTCGCTTGGTTTCGAAACAATAACAAACAAAGCAAAAAAGAAACATACAACCGTACCACCGTCAAAAACCATGGCAGACGAGAGTTCGCGAGTGAAGCAAAAAGTGAAAACACCACTACCGGCACGGCAGTCAGCAATCAAATCATTTTAGCAAAACCAACCGTTGCCGAACCGTCAGAAGGCGAACTACGAACTTGGCAGGGCATTCGAGTCGGCATACTCTCATCGTAAGGGCCGATGTGCGTGCCGATACTACATAAATTACGCGCAACGACAACGATTATATGAAAGAGTTTCGCTCCGTTTATTGGAGCTTTCATTTTTGCGCAAAAATGATATCATTTACCTAGACCAAAGCGCACGTGTACGGACAAAATACAATGCAGACGGATGATTCATCCTGGTCCGATGTTCCGGTCGCTGCAAAAAGGACTATTCACAAAAAAACGGCTACATCCGCAGGAAATAAAAGCGAGCAAACATGGACAGGCGAATTCTCCGGCAGGCGAAGGACGCAACAATACACGGGCCGAGATTAACTTTAACGCGCCGTTTCGTTTTTGATGTTTGCTTGCATAACTTTAGGCGGCAGGATCTTAACGAAACGCAAAGAATGGAAAGCATGCGCTCGTTAGTTTTCGTATCAGCACACGCAAATCAAATTGCTGCAAGCTCCGCAAGGAAATGTTAATTGCTACCGCTTCATTAGCAAATGCTGTATTGCGCTTCGTTTTGTTTTCATTTTGCGACAATGCTTTCCTTGAAATTTCCTTCCCTTCATTAACAATGAGCAGCTCATAAATGATTCTGCGTGTTTGTCTACTGAAAATAAACAAAACAGGACTGGGACACTGTTTTGGTTATATCATTGCAGTGTCATCTTAAATAAATCAATTTTTTTTAATTTACGGAACTGGAAGAATGTTTTACCAAGAGATAGCCGGTCCACACGGTTTAGTCTTAATACGGTCAGACCGTTCTTAAGAAGTAAAAAAAGATCGTGAGCCACCGAAACAACGAAGCCAGAGATCCTCAAGTCTTTGGAGATTAATGAATCTTTAACGATTCGTCTAATTACCCTTTGACCTTCAAATATTTAGAAATGCATTCAAAATCTACGCATTGTTTCGAATAAATCTTCACTTTAAATTAATATAAATGAATCTACACAAAAGATTCATTAAGCACAACATTAGTATAAATACTGCAAACGGTAGAAACAACCGCACAAGTGTGAAACATGGATCAATCGATTTCGTTTACCGGCATATCACTTCCTTTCCTATTCATTATTCAACCATCCTAATACAATTAAAAAGCATTCAGAGAGGTGCGCTTTAGAACAGGATTTAAAATTCAATTAAATACCAGATTCTATATTCCCCAACTCTGTTTTTAATTGGTTCATATGTTCATCGGGATGTGTATTATATTCCGTCCAAACTGTCTGCATCAGTAGTCGCAAAGATTCTCCAAACTCTTGAAATGTGTTTTAAGGAAATAATGTGTGAAATTTTGATAATTAAATTTAAATAATATTTGAACAATTTGCTGAAATTTAAGAGATTCCAAATCGTCATAGAAAAGCTAAAACCTAATCTGCCTAACAACAAAACTAATATAAAAATAATCCCAAATATTTAAAGTCAAACATTTATGTGCAAAACAATAAAATCAACATTCTTGAATCGACCTGGAATAGATATATGAAATATTAACCTCACATGAATAAATAAGAGATTTTAAATCTTCATGTGATTACGATGTGGAAATGTGTGTCATACTTTCCATTTGGCGAAAAATCAATAGCCAGTCGATGGTAACACATATAGGATATGTGGATCCCAAGTTCTCTTTGTGAGCAAGGACAATTTCTGCAACGTGTAGAATTTATTCGATTATTTTTACGAACCACCATTATGGTTCAAATGAAGCTACAATTAGTGGAAAACCCTCAACAAGAGAACCATTGGTATGGAACATATACGACGATGGAGCATTGCTGAAAGGTCCAAAGAGTCCACTGGTCTATGGTTGGATCCTCTCTACACAATTTACCAAAACTGGAGAATGTAATTGATTGATTTTGGCCTATAAAATGCTGCCCATCTTCAAACCACAACAAAATGAAAGAGAATGTGGGGGAAAGTGAATAATTTACAGTTTCAACCCATACATTTTTCAACTTACTTTCAATATAAAAAATGGAGAACATTTAAAACAAATTATTTATTCATTTACAAACGCACACTCACCTTGTCTGGGAAGCCTGACTCGATCTTGGGGCTGTTGTCGTTCCATCCCGTGATTCCTAGAAAGAATTTCATAATTGATACAGTCTGCCTCTATGATGTGTGTTGGGGTGGATGTTTGTTGATATGGTTGTTGTTAGGACGCGAACAGTGCGCCGGTGTGCTGTCGTTGTTACTGCTGCGTGTCTTCAAAGGAGGATGTTTTGCCCCATTTGCCAACCAAGGGAAGAAACTAGTGCTTCCCCGGATTTGTTTATTTATTTTTTAGCTTTGCTTTGTTGGATTCCTTTTTCTATTTGCTCTTTTGCTCTGCCGTCTACTCCTAGGGAAGGAACCGATCACAACAACACAACAAATACGCGGCAGCAGAGCAATTGCCGAAAATCATACGAAACAAGACAAGATTTCTTCACCTCATGCTACAATACACAGAAAAACAACTAATCCGACAACATGCTCGACTGTGTTACGCTCGCGCATTTCTACTGTACAACACGGACACGTATCCGGTCCAATTTTTTTTTTTTGCAAGCAATTAAGCTACGTCGTAGCAAACTATAGATCAAACAGCTACACTGTTGATGATGATGCTGTTGATCGCTACGCACTACTACTTATTAAATGACTACCCCCCGACACACACTGTGGTTTACAAGTCGGCGTTGATACGACGAGGAGGTAACGCGACATAAGATGACAAAAATGTTTAATCACTACACACGCAATCAAGCGCACGCAAGCCACACTGCATACAAAACATAGAAAATGGTTCAAATAACACAGAACAAAGAAATACACCCAAATCTACATCTAAACTGTGCACTTATCACACTTTGGGTTAAAGTTTCCATCAAACGCTTATGGGGTGGGTGAAAGCTAGATTCCGGAGACCTTTATCAGCTTCCGTCGCAACAGTAATACCATTCATTGCTTGTTCGTTGATCGTTTGTTGACTGTTTTGGGCCGTTCGTGTCTCGTGTACCATAAACAATCTATCGGGTGTGCTTTTTTTTGATGAACGGTCTGTTGATTATTTACAGCGATGAGCAATCGGAACACCACACGGGACATTTAGCACAAAACTTATCCATCACTGTTTGCCGTTTGCTGATCACAGCAACTTGTCTTACACGCCCTTTCTCTATTCTGCTAGCAGCACAACTTGCTTCAACTTATTTATATTTCTACCGCACGGAAACTACACTGCGCACTAAGATGCACCGAGCCACAAAAAGGGGTGAAAACCCTTTTGCATTCGCAAGAAAGAATAATCCAAACTGATAAACAAACAACGCCCGCACAAAATGCCAGATGGACGGACGAACGGAACCCGCTTCAGAGACGATCGCAACCGACACGATCCTTTCTCTGGTTCTCTTGTCATAGCATTTTAAAATGCTTCTCGCGCTATAAACTACACGCTCATAGGGTGGATTGGGACGTTTTGTTAAAATTCTTCACGAACACTGTTTGTGTTTTTTTATTTCGTTTCGTTGACGCACCAAGAGGCAGATGACGCAAGATTGTTATTTACACCACAGATCCAAAAAACCACTCAGCACGATACTCTTCGATAAATCGCCTCTCATTGCGTTCTGAGTGGATGCGCGTTTGTCGCTTTTGGCACGTTTTTGGGAAACACGAAACGCCTAACCGCGCGTCAACAATCACTGGCAAAACGAAACGAGATCATGTGTGTGAGCTATCAAAATATCGTCTCCACGGAATTAGAAGATCACGGGCAAAGCAGCAAACCGATGCTGACGGTAATTGCGCTGCTCGCTGTGTTGGAAACTGCCCGCCCGTCAAACGGTTGCAAGCGGACTAAGCGCCAACACACGAAGCTGACCACGCGTCAGTCCCTACGAACCCACTGTCTGGGGATGGTGGTTTGGACACGGAAACTGTCGTACTACTCACCACCACTAGCGCCACTGCACTGGGCCGAGTCGGTGCTAACAGCGACGGAAGCGAACGAATGTTGGGGTATGATATCGATGCGCTCCGATACACGGCCTGTACGTGTGTTTGTACATACACCATATGACAACACGCAGCCCGACCCTGACCGCAGGCCGAAGCGCAGTCCACCACCGGGGGCGCACGGAAGAACTGTTTTGTCGCCGGTTTCGAAACTACAATTTCGACTGCAGGCCGACCGCTCAAGTGGCCCCACGGTATACAGTGGGACTGAGCGCCGCTCGCCGCTTGCCTACTAATCGTCTACTAATTACCATATGACCCTCAATCCACGCTTCGGCGCTTTCTCGATTCATCCGCTTTCGCGCGTTTCGCCTTTCGCTAAAGGGCGCCTGCCCCACATGAAAGATGGTGAAATAAAATAGTCATGAATATTGCATCGGACATTATCAGCGCACACTAAAGTGGAGTAAATTTTGTATTAACTGTTAACGCGGGCTGTGTTAACGCGGGTCAAAGGTTTCCAAAGTAAAGCTTTTGTTTTTTTTAATTTCCTTACGAATTCTAGCAATCTAGCTTCTTTTGCAGTGCTTCAATAGAAAAATGTACATAGAAATGTGTAATTTACTTTATCACATTAGATCAATCGATAATCGATCGCTTCAAGCGTTACAACTATCGAACAAGATACGAGTTTGATTTGTAAATTGCATTAATTTTTTTTTTTGGTTTCAATTTATACAGAACATGTTCTTCCATTTTTTAAATTAAATTACTCACACCCCATTACCAAAGTTCTCGAACAATTAATTTCTCGGAAACGTTAAAACTAATTAATTTAAAATTGTGTCACGTTTTTACTGTGCACTAGAGATGAGAACAACAATTCATTCCATAGAATAAAACACACTTAAAAAATGGCTGTACGGATTTTAATCTTTTGCTCGCTCTTTTGAGATTAATTATAAAATGCTCTTAATTAATCTTTTGATTACTCTCTTCCGACAACGCACTCTTTGGTATTTCAAATCACTCAATACGAGTCATTCGTATTTTGTCATTCGATTTGTATTCATATCGCACCATAAAACTGAATAATAAAACAATTTACTGCCATCGATAAAAAAAATCAAATGAATAAATTCCAATAAATTACTTTTGCACAAAAGTGTAGCGAATAAATTCAACAATCACTGCAAAACAGTGATTGAAATTCAAAAGGATTAACAAGATAGATTTGTTCATTCTTATTGAGTGATTTTTTTTATTTCAATAAGGACGTCCGTATGACTTAGTGAGTGATTTAAATAAACTAACAAAATACTTACACACTTTTAATGAGTGATTTGAAACGATAGTCAGTGCAGCGAATCAGTGAGCTAAAGCGCTAAAGAGTGAGTAAATGATTCGTAAAAAACTCTTCATGCTGAGTTGAAACCATAAATTCACATGCAGGATTTAACTCACTCACTCTTACTCAGTGTACACACCGTTTCCGAGTACTTAACTAGAGATTATTTTGAATTTGTTTGTTTTTCTTATGCAAAATATCTATCAAATGTTCAGTTACAAATGTTTTTCATTATTGCCATTAGCAGTATTTTAAAACAAAATGTATGTTACTGGACTTTATAATCCTTTTAGTTTATTTGTCTGTATACGTTTTGTCGTTTGGTGGCATATTCGTTGCTATTTTTCTATGCAAATTGACCAAATTATCCTTTAAAAATGTAAGTTTAGATTATTTTCATAATCCTACATTATTTTTTACAAACTATTTTTCTATGCTTTTTTACTCAAGTTTGGTCATGTTTTCAGTATTTTAAAAATGCCAACAAACATTTTTTTGCAATTTTTAATGAAAAATTTCTATAAGTTCCTGTGCATCGTTTAGCATAACAACAAAATTTAATTAAAGAAATTGTATTATCAATTCGAGCATTATCTTCGACGAAATTTTGAATAGCCTCTCAAAATAAAAATTGCCCTGATTTTGATAATTACTGCCTGTAAATTTGTTTACATTTTATTTTAATTAGCTCCCTTAGCAAGTTTTCATTACCATTCTAACCATACCGAATAAAAGTTCTTTCTACAAAATTTTCTTGAAGTGCCAAATAACATTCCGGAAAAACAATGGACAATAATTTCTGCTTTACGCTTTCGAACTCCAAACACTTGTCAATGCATGTGTGCGAACCGCCCGGAAGCACGCACGTAGAAATATTATTAAAACGGTGTAAACACACACACACACACTTTCGCTTCGGTATTCAATTTTTCGTTCCATCAAAAAGTATGAAAACTCGTGTGAAACCATTCGAAACGGTACAAATGAGTAGTTTTGGTATAATGTGATGTTTATAAATTGCGCACAAAATCCTGCACAACGAAACGGCATTTAAAAACATTAAACATGCTGTGTGGGAAGTAAGTGATTAAAAATAAAAATTACAAGATAATCGACTAAGTATTATCTATACGATTTATTTTCCTAAACTGCTGCTAATGGTTCAAAACAACAAATAACGAGTTCGAATACCTCCATTCTTGTTTAATAAATTAAAAGCCATCTTCAAAAAGAGTGTTTAAATAATAAAACGTCCTTTGCAACTGTCTTTAATAAATATTTATCTTAGATTTGTCATATTGTATTGACGTAGCACACTTTTCCGTTTTTCTTACACAGTGATCACCTGCATGGAAACAGAATAGTGAAAATAACACTTGCAACCCTTAACCCTCGCCTATCTTGATACCAAAGGTGAAGTGAGTGGTATACCATCCACGGTGATTACAGTGCATTATCTTATACCTCATAATCAGTAAATGACAACCGTTCTCTCGCTAAACACACAGGGGGCACAGGGGACAGCGACACACATCTGGAACGGTCTTGGGTGGTGACACACTACCCTGTATGGAGAGGCCTTCACCTCACCCACATCATAGACAAGGTCATCATCACCATCATCATCGACGTCATACAATTACACGCTCTAGGTGCAGTCGGGTGTCGCTTATAATACAGCGTAGGTGTGAAACTGCAGAAACGCTGTGTGATACAACCAGCGATCCTACGAGTGAAGCCGTTCTAGGGACAGAAATGCGAGGATGCGAGAAGGCTAGCGGGTGGCAGGCTAAGCTAAGGCGTGCAAAAGGTGTATTTTCTTTCCACTTGGTACCACGTGCCACTATCGCACCATACAGTGAGGGATAGTACGCTTGTAGGAAACATTTTAAATTTAACGTACCGTACGCGGCCGTACGACTCGAGCTTAAGCAGCGCCAATTGTAGTATCGATGGATGAGGCCTAATAAAGGGGAGCAATGGAAACTAGATCAGGTACAAAATCATTGCAATACACGCCCACAGAGAGAAATAGAGAAACATAATGGATATGAGACACATACGGATATTAGCAGACAGTTCCCACATCTTCTGTCACGGTTCTATCGCCACCACGATCGATGATGTCCTTCAAGGATTGTCTTGCTTTTGAACGATTTTGCAAAAATGTACATCAACAGCTGGATGTGATTTGTGATTTCCCACATCCATCGTGTGTCGATAGTAGTGAGGCTTGTTCGCTAGATAAATGTGCTGCCCTTCATTGTGTGAAATTAACACCCATCACCTCACGGTTTCAATTATCACATTCAATCAGTGGTTGGAAAAAAACAGTTTTTTTTTTCTTCAGAACATTCGCATCTAAATATTGAACTTCAAAAGTGTAAAAATTTTGGATGTCTTTTTGGATGCCTCAGAAAAACATAAAAAATTGCTAAAAATACAATTCAAATAAAGTTTAGTAGAATATAAATTAAAGTCTTTAAACATTTAAGTAAATATACTCTTATACAAATATACAATTTTTATAAAAGAACCTTACGTTGGATGTTATATTTAATCTCAAATTTCTAATCCCCTTTTTATCAGGAAAACACTCTCCCAAATATTTCAATATGTGCATAATCCGACGTCTGATTAAATTTCAAATACAAAACGAACCCGCAAAATCTCCTCCCTATCGGTCTTCGGTGCGAATTCCTGTGGATCCAGTAAAAAAAAGTTGCGAACTCATTGAACCATGCTCTATGCCTGTCTGGTCGCAACTAATCCAACTGTCAGCTCAACCGTAAACGCAGAGATGGTTCACGTGTTTCTTAATATAGAGTACACCGATGTGCATCTATCTAACACTTATCGATATCAGCTCATGCTTGGAATGTGAGTGCTGCGAATGCAGGGAAACATTTTTTTTGGGGGGGAAAAGATAGATAACAATTCTCAGCAACTAAGACACATCCCAATCGGGATTAAACTTATGACGTCTAACGTCATCGAATGTGTTTGTAGCTGCACATGCTTAACACATAATTTATCTGGACGATAAACTTTCAACAGCTCTTTAAGTGTTTCGTTGCCTTAACGGCACTCATATATGGAACGATCCATAGGAACTCTTCTAGTGTCTCGCATTATCTATCACGTTCGTTATGCAAAACATCACCTGAGCAACACCTCTTCTGCAGTTCCACTGCTGCACTGTATCAAGACGGTAAACAGTAGATAAAACACAGCTAAGCACCTGCATTATTGAAGAGTTCATTTTGTTTCATCAGGGGCCCTATTTATAAACGTTCCAGGTATGTTGCCGGCGGAGGTTCTTCATGGTCATCATTCAACCGTGCACGAGATGTATGATGCTGAGAACGTGCCTTAGAAGCCGATTTATTGCTACACCGCTTAGCATAAAAAAGTCAAAGCATAACGGAGGATATAAATGATTCCTCTTGACATTGAACCAAGCGCCCATCAGTGTGGGGAGAGTTGTTTACTTTTCATACATAAAAGATGGTCATAATCATAATTTTATTGCACAAGCTATACATATCATGGATCTAAAATAGATTTATTTGTCATTTCATTTTTTCGGGAAATTATTATTTCACTACGGCAAACAATCACGCAAAGGGCGTTGCGGTTTATTCGCCATCGGATCAAAATGTCACCAAAACATGACCCTAGCCTTCATTTGCCTTCTACTCATCCAGTGAGTAATAGTCATAAAGTTGAGAACGAAACTAATTTCCCTAATGGGCACTGAGGCACCGAGTAGCTCAAACTCAAAGACTTGTTAGTCACGGGCATCACTAGCAATTCGTTGAAACATATACGCTCCAACACATGCCCCATACGGACACGGTTCCAGCAACGGTTTAGAAGGCGCGATTTTCTTCGCTAACGATGTCCGGTTCGCACCCTGGGACGTTTTAAATATTTGAATACATTTAAATTATTCAGTCACGCTACAACAGCACCCGCGACTAGTGTGTCGTACTAGTTGTCCGCTGTTCCATCGGTGCCATCCATGCCATGGAGAAAGTATTTCGTACCGATGTTCGATTACGTATCGTACGTATCATTGAACGCACAAGGATGATACTTCCGTTGTGTGTGAAGAAAAAAAAGAAAAAAGCCATCAAGCATATGCCGTGTTCCACTTCAGCTTAGAAAAAAATACAAACATGATAGCGATGGAGAAGACTCACCTTGTCTTTTCTGTGCAGCAGTGCCGCAAATGGACAAGTTTGCTGTTATTTGCATTAGTGATTTGCTTGTTTAAGTAGACACTTTGCAATTTTGTCTTGTACAGTGTCGTGCACTGGGCAAAGATTTCAAGTGATAACAAGGGAAATATAACAGACGGCGGAAACTTTGTCTTTTTATTGAACGTGATTGTTGTAGGGATTTATAAGAATTATTTGATATTTCAAACTTTATACAATGTTCTGGGAGTTTCCATGCACCTCAGATTTCTTACTGATCAAGCGCGCAGGAAACTTTCTGTACATTGAGAAATGAAATGAATTTCATAACAGCAAACTCGGAAGCCGTATCAAAAGATTGTTGCAAGCGGTTAAGACATTCTGGATTCATCCATTACCCCTTAAGCGAAGGAAAAAGAACGGTTCGAGTTGAAACGTTCCAAAGTTTTCTCATTCTTTTCCCACTCCTCACTCAAGCCGTTTGCATCTTCACTCAGTCATTCATTCGTAACGTTTGTTTTGGCAAATGCAAGTCAAGTCTACCAAACTTCTTTTTTTGTTAGTCGAAGAATTTTACAGACGAAGATATCCATGATTAAAATTAATCTGTACTTCGTACAACTAACGGCTGTAGGGCAAATTCTCTTTACAATTTGCCTTATTCTGGCAAGGTCCGTTCAAGAATGAAGCTACATTGGATTTGAAATTCTTTGGAGCCAATTTCATTTGCTAATGCTGAGTTAGTTTGGTAAAATGACGTAATCGGTACTATTATTGTACATGTTGCGCTTTTGAAAGAATATCAGTGAAATCTTACGTATCGTCGGCATCAAGCCCTCTTCAATGCTTTTTCTGAATTCCTGTAAAGCTAAAAAGAGACTTTTTTTAGAAGGAACACGATCATATATCTTCATCCTCATGATATGTATGATTGGCCCTAGCTAAATCTGCAGAGTCCGGTAAACTGCGGTACGTACTTTGCCGGGCAGTTTCGCTATCTTTTTAGACATTCGGAGTCAAAAATTTTTCTGTGCTGCTCTAAATTCTACATAGAATACCATACCATTGGAACATCTAAAGCGCTGTCCATTTAGAATCAGGTCACAGCGTAGGACGATGTTTCCAAAAAAATTTAAATACATTTCTGAAGATAAATTTATCAGCAAAATGATGATGTGGCAAGCCATTTGCCAATTCAAAAATTTAAAAAAATAACAGTGTGTGGAAAATTTTCATTCACTTTTCATCAATTCTCATAAAGGTCCAGTAAAGTTCTGGACAGATTTAAACATCTAGTACTACTGTAGGAAAGTATTAGAATTGTACAGCAACAATATACATACAATATGTGTATATACAATAATTTCTATTGAAAAGAAAAATAAAAAAACAGACAAATCAACCGAAAAGGCTGCACAAATAGCTAAAAACGGGGAAAAAAAAGCTGCTGAAGTCGACGATGCGGATGTGCGGAAGCTGATGCATGTCATTAAAAGAAAGCTCCGCGCATTCGTACAACAATTCTGTTAAGTGTGTGTGTGTTAAAAAAATATTTCTATATAAACTACAATCAAATATCTTTGATTTGATGTTTAAAAGATTATTCTGCGTCGCAAGTTGACCTAATTATGGCGAATAATTTGTGTTCGGATTCGAAATGAACAGAAGCTTTATGCTTAAATACATTTTACAATTCATTTATACAATATAAATTTGATAACTTATTGAAGAAGTTAAAATTAATAGAATGATAGATACACAATTATCATTACCAACCATACACTAACAATCACTCAAATAACAATTGTGATATCTAATCTGATCAAAAGGTATTCGTCCACCTGTCTTCCTTATCAAGCTTTTGATATGCCTTGAACAGCTTTGACAGGGTGCCATGATAAGATGCTCGTGATTTTTATAACCACCTGATAGCTCACCCAATTCTTGACCACTGCTGAACATATCAACAATTGAGCTCATTTATTTGACAGCGAGTTGACTTCTGAATAAAAAAAATATACTGTTCAATGTGATAATCAGTCAATCGATACATCAACTTAGCGGTCGCCTAACCAAAAAAAAGAGTATACAAAATCGCGCAAATTTATACAACCAAAGGATTCCCCTTATCAGGAGGCTTTGATTGAACAGGCGCTTAAAGAACTTTACCGCCATAAAAGAAGTCCAACACCTAACGGCAAGGAACAATAAATCAATTTCGCCTTTGAAGCATCCCCTTCAATGCAGTTTTATCGACACTTTGTATGGACAAGACAGGCACGCCTATCTACTTGGAAACAAACGATAGACACCAAAGCCATCACCCCGAAGGCAAAGAACACTGCTTCATTGATTACAGCGACGATCTTATCGCTGTACCAGCAGCCAACAGCAATAATGATGATGATGGAAAAAAGTGCTTACGGAAGCTATCTGTCCCACCGGCTTGGACATAACCTTCCATTCTCAGGCACTCGTCAAACGATCAAACGTTGACCAATTTCAAGTGAGTTGGCCAATCAAACATCAGAGGGGGGAAACATTATTCTTTCCGATTTTTTCATTTAAACAACGTTCGAAACGAAATGGATTCGATCCACGCGACTGATCATCGCTGTTTTGTGGCAGGGTCGCTAGTTCATGAAAACCAAGTCAATACAGAAGAAGATTACACCTGCGGACGTACCGCATAAAGTGGTCCAGAACGGCTATCTTTGGTGTATTAGGATGGGTCGTAAATTGCGTTCGTGCTTTATTTCTTCATTATGGTTTGATTCTGCTTTCTCTAGCAGAACAGTTTTAACGGAAAGACGATTGATGATTATGCAATCATCGACAGTGGCACCGAAATGATGATTGAGTTGAAAATTTTTAGTTTTTCAAGGTTCAAATTTTTCAACACACCTTCATTTAACTATCACAACGATTTAAAAATTATTTAAAAAAATATTTCCCAAAAAAATTTGAATATAAAACCATGTACAATTATATAAATATAAATAACTTACAAACTCGATAAATATGTACTAACTAAGAATAAAACAAGAAGATATTTAGTATCGCGGGAAATAAAATATCTCTTAAGCCTCTATTCACATGCTACAGTCACAAACGTAAAGCTTCGCCATTAAAACATATTTCAATTCTGCAACACCAAAACATATCTTTCATGGTTGCATTGGCGTCTCGAATAACCCTCCATGGGGTTGTTTTTTCTTGACATTCATACGGCCGTTCGTAAAGAAACGAAACCCCCTATAAAATGGGGACGTCTCGACGCCCTCACAGCAGAAAGAAACATAAACCTGGCTCAGGGTTCGGTTCGGTTTGGTTAGCTTTAAGGCACTGGAAAAGGCGACCATCGTTGCTTCGGTGACGATGATAAATAGAGCAACATTCCCACTAATGATGAACTTATGTCAACCCACAACCATGACGTCATGAACACGTCCGTACTGTGCATTGAAACATCCCGTTCAACGACACAGTGTGACATACGGTGCTTACACAAGACTCTAAACAAGACAGCAGAAACACAGCAAAACCCCATGTTGTAGGCTTTTTGTACCAAAAAAAAACATTCATTCTGCTTCTTTTTTGCCACCCCACGGCAGTAGCCATTTCCCTTACATAATGCCGGCTAAACAACGCACCAAGATGCCAGTGTCGCTAAGGTTGCTTCTTGCCGTATTCAGCATTATTATTATTATTATTATTATGGCTTTTTCTTTCCATAAACCAACAACACTCCAGTGTGCCACACATGTTCTTACTGCGAATCCATCGATATGACGCAAAACGGGAGTTCGGTGCTTATGCGTTTTTGTGTATGTTTTTTTTATGCAGCTTTTGTTCCATTTGGTTACCCCAACCGCAAGTAAAAGCCGCCCTATCCGGTCTGCAGCTAACCTCTGTACGAGCCCACGAGTTGTAAAGCTCCGCCGGCGGTCGATAGTAATTTGGAAAATGTTTATTTCCCCAACCACAGCCGTAGGTTGAACACGGGGAAATGTCTGCACACAGCATGGTTCATAAATAAGTGTTAACCAACGCATTTAACGACTGTGGAACATAAACAAACCAAAAATATTATACTGTCAGATCACTCTGTCTAGAGGTGAGTACAAAAATCGCTTGCAAAATTCAACGCCATTTAAGGGTCATGTAGATATTTAGCAATTTAAATAAGTTTAGAATTTGATAAAAAAAAAAACAATACTGAAACACACTCGCTGATTATGTAATAACCGAACTAACTTCCACCAAAAACGGCCCTGGAACACACAAAAAAACATCCAAACAGTCAGAACAATATCTAGTGCACAGACACAAGCCAATCTCCGCAAGCAACACGAAATGTAACAATTTTCACATCAAGCAGCAGAAAAGGCACCACACAAAACGTGGCCCATTACCCCACCCATTGAAGACTTTTCACAAAAGGAAATTAAGAACATTTCCACGCCCGAATGAACGCTGGTGCGGGTGGATCATCATTTCACCGTAATTAAACAAAACTCGCCACGTCTTTCGCACTTGGTGCTCGGTGGTTTCTGGTTCAGTTTCTTCCAAAGGCACGGAAGCGTATACCAGCAGAAGTGATGGCTGTAAAAAATAAAGACACAAAATAATAAAAAAAGCTCGTCGACAACGGGAGCGTAAGTAAAAAAATTTGTGTGGAAGATTGTGTGAATAATCTCATTAAGCATAATCGCTCGTTCGTTTTAATATTAGAGGTTGGTTTTTATTGAACGATTTGGCTTTTAATCTTTTTCTGGGCGTTCATAACACTTATCAGTTGAAAACAATTTACATCTCCAGTGTACCGTGAACGATATTTACACAGCCACACAATTGAGTGTAGGCAACTTTAATGTAACAGTTATGGAAAACCCATCTTACTAAAATTGGCGTTTAAAATGTAAATTGGCATGCCTAAAAATTGTTAACATTCTTGTTCAAAGTAGTTCAACAGAGAAAACTAAATTTTCCCTCATTCCAGAGCCGGAAGTGTGGGTCGAACAAGATGACTGGAGCGTTTCTGTGATCCACCTTACATGATATTTGTAGTAAAAAAACATTCACGATAGAAACATTCACCAAATTTGCCTGTTAATGCACTTTATGGTGAAAATGGTATTTAATCGTATTGCAGGAATATGTAGATGAAAAATCATTCCGCAGTTTTTGTAATATTTATTCTTAAAATATTCTAAACTTTCAATAAATAAATTATAGTATTCTCAAACTTAACTTAACACATTTCAGGTAAACATGAAAATTATACAGAAATAGCTTTCTAGAGCTAGGGCCTGTAGTTCGAATTACAGGGTTTTTGCTTTTATGTGGCAAAGTTGAAACGATTTTATGATTATTTTCAAGTTTAACTGGAATATGTATCAGTAGATGTCGATATAAACATTTTCACCTTTATCGAGTTTAGGTGAGTGCAAGGTGAAATTAATTATGTGCGAAAGTTTTTCAATTCACTCATTAGCAAAGCTATCCAACATGTTGGATATTTCATTCGAAAAAGCTTTGTATAGAATCAGTAATTTATAGTAATCAATGTATTTTACCACTGAAACTCAAAACCCTTGTATATCATTTTTTTCTAGAAAAATATAAGTTGATGTAGATACAAACCCTTGGATACAACTTCCCAAAAATTCCCAGAATTGTATAACTGTTTAAATAAAGGTATAGATTTACGAATATTATTTTATAAAAAATATTATGATGCACATCGAAATTATAAACTTCTCTGTGGAAGAATGAAAACAGTGCTACATTTAAGATATGAACGGTTAATCAATACAAACACAAATAACGAAACTAAAAAATGTTTTATAACAAAAGTTAATGATCAAATAAACACTACGAAGGTATTAAAAAACAAAACAAAAAATTACAACATTTAATACGAGAGCAGAGTAAATGTAGATAGAAACATATAACACAGCAATGCGACACATATTAAAGATTAAACTGAGCATAACACACCACAAACACACATATATAGGAAAACGAAACAATATCACCAACATACACACCACAACATACCACAACAAGTAGCAAACGTTTGCAAACAAAACCCAAACAACAACCGAGCGTCCACGATCCCGACCGGAAAATGGCAAGGCACACACACACACACACAGCAACAGCAGAGCAGAAAAATCACACCACGCCGAAGGAACCAAACGGGACGGGTGACATGTAAAAGCTAGAGCAAACCGATTTACCGGTTTGGGTTAGTTTGTAGCGGGACTAGTTTGGTAGGAAAATCGTTCAATTCACCTGGCGAGGACGGTCCCGGGCTAGGGCCGGCACTGTCGTTCGATGGAAGCTTGGGCAGAAGCATCTGCAGCGAAGTTCGGCGATTTTTCTTCTCCTCGGTCTTCACGTCTGCGGCAGATAGCAACGATACGGAAACGTGTAACAACCGATTGAACCGACCGGAACATGACCGGAACACGACCAGTTGAATGGGAGTATATGAAGACGTAAAGAAAGTGAGAAAAAAAAAAAGAAATAAAACCAAACATAAGACGAAGGATGAGTAAAGTATATATAAATATATGGTGCACACATGGTTCTAGGTGACGACAGTGAATGGAACGAATGGAAAAATTGTGCAAAAACGCTATAAATAAAACCTTCATCCGGAAGAGGAACATTTATAAATATAAGTATGAAGAGCATAGAGATACCAGCATAGAAAACTGGGCCATATTTGTAGCGAAGATATTTGAAAACGTTTTATGTGTGTTTCATATATTTTTAAACATTTGCAAAATGTTATGTAAATGTCTAAAATAATTTTACAAACAAGATATTATTAATTTTATCTACTGAAAGAAACAACCGTCAAAAAAAAGAATATTTTTTTTTTAGATATGTTTAAAACATCACGCTAGTACATCCGTTTTATATATTGAATAAGTCTACAAAAACTCTACTGAAATAAATTAATATTTAAACAACAGAAATTCTTCACAAAAAAGGAATTTCAGGAATAATCAGGAATTCATTGATTTTAAGATTTATTTATTTAATATTTTTAGTGTACAGTTTAATGTTTAAAATTTTAAGTATTAAAACTACTAATTATCCAGTTTCGAATAAAAAAAAACAAAGAAAGCCAGGCATTAAAATTTTGCATTCGGCATTTCTCTTGAGATTTTTCCCAAAATTCAAATGGTCAAATGATTTGCGACAGCAAATTCGAATTTAAACTTAATACCTTTAAATGCATCATTGTCATATTTCGTTTTATAAGGGTATAAACGTTTTTCCAAAGCAAACGTTATGTGTAATAACAGCCATATACAATTTTAATTTTTGAATAAAATCTCTTTGTCTATTCAGTGTGATAACGCTATTTTGGGCAAACATAACGTATTTGGCTTTCCTTCAACAAAACCCTCAGTGCGTCATCTCCAACTGTCAGCGGCACAAAAACCAACAGATTCGAGCATACTTCTCGGGGCACTAATTAGCGTGTCCTGTGTCATTTCGCGGCTCCAATGACAGCGGCAGCTTCCTTTACATGCGGCAACCTATCCCGTACAGACACACGGTGTCATATCCTTTTCCACGTTAGCAAAAACCTACGGCCAGATTAACAAACCTGGCAAACCCCCTTTTTTATCATTTCCAACGGACGACGGAAAGGTTCGCTTACGTGGGGAGTCAAGTTACCTGGATATGGTTGATAGACGCAAGGCGAGAAATGGGAGCGGGTACCGGGGACGCATCGGAGACAGCGAAAAACAATTTGAATTCATGAATAATAAATCTTGAAAATAACAAAACACACGTCAAAACCAGCGGGCAAACACCGTGCGGTTAGATTGTTTGCAAAACGAATGTCAAGCGCAACGGCAAAACGTTCACTAAGGCACGTTCTCGGTGCAATAAATAGGTAACGTAGCTAGTGTTGCTTGCACGCATAGGCGATGGTATGACTATCTAAAGCCCGATTGTCATAAAGTTTCGGACAATAAAACATTTCACGATGTGGTACAAAATCGGTGAAAACTATACACAATCGTCTGAATGAACAATAATATACTATATACATCGTGATGTAACGCGAATGGATGAAAACTGGATAGAAGGTGACATTGCTACCGTTCATGGTTAACATTCAAACATCCTTTCCGTTTGAAAAATATTAAATATTGTATTCTTGCATGTTCTCGAAAGCTTAAATCTTGCAAACATCGAATTCAAATTTATATTTGATTAATTATCTACGCACAAATTCTATGTCCTAAAGCATTTTTCTCAAAAGAGCACTCACAAATCGGTACACACAATTTCTCAAAAGCATGTCAATCGATTGGCTTGAAATATTCATTAGGTGTTCTTTATAAAACTTACAAATAAAGGTAGACCTCGAGATTCCAGCGGAACTCGGAGATCCCCAAAAAATCATTGCATCTCGAATTTCCGTGTATCCTTATGCGTCTTAGGCAATTTTTTTAAGCATTTATACAAATTATATAAAAAAATATTTGATTTAATTAGAAAACAGTATCAAAAATATTTAAAATGATTTTGATAAATTTTGTGTTCTAAAATCACTGAGCTATAAAATCTTAAAATCCGCATATCAGAACTTTCATGTTTCTTGGGGACTAGACGTGTACTTGACGAGAACTTCGAAGAATTTTTGAATCGGTTTCTCTTTGTACGAAAGTTCGATATGCTCAAAAATGAAAAAATATCTTTTTTAGGTAATTTTTTAAATTAAACATTAAGCAAGCATTTCAAAATATGCAACTTACGTATGATAAGGTGTTTCTTATGAATAGCAAATGTTGTATACAAATCACATAATTTCTCATTGCAATGAATCAATATAAAAGAAGTGAATTAAATACGCTATAAAAAAACAAACAATTTGATTGTTACGTATCACTCTCATGTTTTTCCACACCATTACTCACACTATGATGAATAAAGAAAAGTAATAAATTGCAACATCAGCTGGTACACCAACGTACCCGTCGTGTGATTTACAATTTTCCCAACACAAACGCCCATACATAAAGCAGAGTGAAATCGATCAAACTCACAATCCCGTCTCCGGTGCTCAGGCTAAATTTCCTTTTCTTCCCTGTTGGAAAATCACCCAAACACTGCAAAGGTGTCAGAACCGGGAATATGGAAACGGAAAGCTGGCCGACATTCCACGACATTCGACGACGAAGGAAACAAACTCCTTGGACCGAGCACGACAGTAACATATAGCAAATGGCAGCTCGAGGTGCATAAAAGAACGACAAAACCACAGACACACACAAACAGCGAAACACAAGCAAACAAATCACAAAAGCTAGGACAACCGCACGATGGCGCCAAAGTGTCACGACGGTGGACAGTGCAAAATTGTCTCTTGACACGCGATTGAACCTTTTCCACCCCACCTGACCGACGTTGGCCTTCCGGGCGATGTATTGCGATTGTTGCAAATTTGTAACCATCCCAGCTTGCGTCAAAAAGCTTGCGGGTAAGTAATGTTCGATGAGATTTTTTTTAAATAGTCAGCTGTACACCAAGCTCGAGGTGATTTGCTGCAGTTCTGTTGTGCAAAGGACCGACATTGCCAGTCGATTACAAAATGGATTCGTTTCACGCGATCGAATTTGGCAGTTTGAATTTTGTGTAATTTATCACGCAGGCAGTAAAATATAATGTAAGGATGGTTATGGTTTTTTTTAAGTTTTGTAAAAATAATAGGTTTAGCGATAAAGGAGGAGGATAAAGGATATAGAAATTCATAACAACTTGTTCGTAGACTATCTAAATAAAACGATATTAGAGCCTAGGAATTAATATGCATATATCAAACCAATTTTCTTCTTCACTGTGTGAGGCACTTTAATGGTACTAATACTTTTCTCCAACACTTCGCAAGACTATTTCAAACTTCTTTATACGGTGTAACGCTATTAAGCACTTACGAGCAACAACACGAAAAGCGTTTCAAAAGTGAATTAAACATTTGCAGCTCACTTTAGTGGGCATGTAAACGGAAGTGCACTAGGTGCAAATAGGTCAATTGTACCAAGAAACTTTTGCCAGTGTATGAAGTATAACAATTACAACGATAAATATATCGCTACATCTCGTTGCAATTTCCAATAGCTCGTAGAGGAGTAAACAATGATGATATAATGCACTACGACCACTTTCATTGGTTTGCAACTGCATTTTTGTGAGTAATTCGTGTTCAACTAACTGTGCCCGCCAACTAAGCGAGGTTGAATCCGGAGTTAAAATCGGAGATTACTTCGGATTTAACTCTGGATGCAGCACCGAAGTTAGCTCCGTAGTAATGCGCCATTAACTCCTGAGTAATTCTGAGTCAACTCCGGATTTTTTCCGGAGTTGAATCCGGAGTTCCCAAGACTAATAAGATTTATAAAAAAAATGCTGTTTTAAAGGCTGTCAATACTTTTTTCTTATATTTTGGACGTCGCGGCCAAATTGAGCATTGGCAAACTTTTCCATTCTTCTCTCACTAAAGGAAGATTTCATTGCAGAACGGCTGGGAAAGCCTGCATTATAGCACTATCTTGGAAGATATATTTTGATCTACAATATCTAAGCTGAGATGGAATTATTCACCTATGAAAACGCAATATGACCTGACACGAGAGTGCAATACAAGAAATAAATACCAAATATGATTTACAAGTAGCGCAAAATTCTGTAGAAAAGAATAAGAGCAGTTTCTGTAATTTAATAACAAGCCTGGATATCCTTTGAAATCATCCAGATAGAACACAATTTTGTCAGGAAGGATTATGATTAATTTTAATTGGTAAAAGACTGACTATTCGACTACGTGGTAAAAACAAGTCTAGTAAGCCAGAAATTTCCACCATGACCTAAGAGGTTGTTAAGCCAAGAAGAGAGGGAGAGAATATTTCAACCATAACATTACTAGAAAATAAAACCAAAATTATAAAAATTACTTTTCCCAAAAAAAAATAATAAAAAAAATTTAAAATAGGTATGCCAATTTCACACATTTTCATTTGTCAAAAACATATTTTAAACTTTATTTAATGATACCATAGTTTTAAGAAGAATTATCGCACTGAATGCTGGATGTTCTTGTTATTTTTACTTTACCAATTCTTGTTGGAATTATACTATTTTTCGAAATACCTTAGAAGAACTAAATGACACAATCATTGCTATAAATTACCATTTCATTTTAAAAAAATAGCTTGATAAATTGACAAAACGAAAAACCTGCAATTGGTCCGATAGTACAAGTTAAAATTGCAGCATGAACTTTTCCACGTGAAACATATGGCTCGGAAAGGAAAAGCTCGTAAGGGAAAAACCATTTTTCTACGCCATGCTAATTCATTAGACCTGCACAGGAGTCGTGTATTCGAAAATCGGACACACAAATCAAACCAAAACCAAACGAAAGGGAAAACGAATGAAACACGGCAAAGCTGATAAGCGGGTAATGCAGTGGAAAAATGGCGCATAAAATGTGTCGCACCAAAGGAAAAACAAAACAGAGGGAAAAAATAAGGAGCCTAGCTGCTCCTGTGGGATAAATGCGCATAAAAATACATACATAAACCAAAAAAAAAGCCGGAAAGAAATGGCACCATTCTGGTGTGGAGCTTACCGAGAAATTTTCCACCCGAGTTGGGTGGTGTGGACGCCTGGTGCGAGCTACCGAAGGCGGGGGCCGAATCCGGCCTGTTACCGGCATTGATCGGCGTCGAGACGGCACTAACGGAAGCGGACGGTCCGTAGCTGCTGCTGGCACTCATTGTATGAAGCTGTCTTTTCGTTTATACGTGCGACGAATTGTGGCCACGACTCGGTTTCTATTCACTCCCGGAAAATTGTGTGGCTCTAGCAGTGAACAACGATGGAAGGATGCTGAAGCATACGGCAATGCGGCTCAATGATGCGTATCGTGAATGTATGTTACGCTAAGTATGTGCGTGTGTGCGTTTGCATATATCACGTTTGCTTGCGCTACGATAACGATACGTTACTGATCGCACTTTTGCTCTACTTTTAATGATAACTTTTTCTACTAGCTCACGCATGCCTCGCGCAACTCATTCGTAGTAGAACACTTTCATTTAGCACCCGGTATACTACGGCCGCTAATGGAAATACACATACACATACACGTGGACACGCGATCGTAGGGCAAACACAAACACAAGGGTTGATACGATGAAATCGCACCGATAGCACAGCACTACTCCACCATTCGAGCGATATTTGCACAATGGATAAAATGTGCTCTAGCACAACAGCTCTCGGGTGCGTCCGCGAAACCCAGAACCGAACGCACAGACTCCTCGGACGAGATCAAATAGAGCGAGTGAGAACGAGTGAGCGAGACAGTGTGTGAGAGAGGGGGCGAGATAGTGCCAGCGTGCGTACAGGTGCCAGAGAGTGAACGTGAATGCGAGTGAGCGTGTACTACTGAGATGATGTAATCTCTGGTCGCAGCAGGCGAGAAATTGTGATGCACTTCCAACCGTTCGTACCCAAGCTGTTTTGCTTCACGCTACTGCATCCTTTCCTTTTCAGCAACCATATGCAACGTCACTTTCTTGATATTCGGTGTGTACGATTAATCACTTACAATTTAAAAAAATACCTCTCCTTAAGCTATTGGTATTACACGATACTAGCACGTCACAAACAAATACAACGCAAAAACACACTTTTACCTTTACGCACAACAAACTTCACTGCACTTTACGCACACGACAACGACGCACAAACATCCCTCCACGAAAGGTGACCAACTTCTTAACACGGATGCTTACGTTACGCTTTCTTCCCTTTGCGAAATGGGTAGAATATATGGCATCCGGAGTTCACTAATACGCTACACAACACCACTAACTAATAGCTTTTTAATTATTCACTGTACATCATACACAGAACCAAACAAACGCTGCCAATGATGTGTGGGTACTTTTGAACGTGATTAAATGAGATAAAAGCTTGAGATTCGTAAGACGCGTTTCAACCGGTGTCGCTGTGCTGGAAGGAAAGTACAAAAAGAAAGAAAAAATGAGCTAAATGTCGCTACCCACCAGCAACCGGATGCTGCGGAGCTAGAAACAAAGAAACGACACACCATCAAAGCGAGACAGCAAATTGTGTGATACGCTAAATGAGCGAAATTGGTTCCGATTATCTCGATTCGCTGTTGGTTCGCGGATTCTTGCAAGAATAACCTACCCCCTGTACCCCACCCTCGGAGGGGCGGTTAATTTGGTGTCACTTGGTACACCGTAGGCCACAGCAGACAGACGGTGTGACCCGGGTTTCATGTATGTGTGCGTGCGTCGTAGCGTATTTATATCATGCGCTTTCCGACTGTTGGAGCGGATTATGAACGAAAAGGTCGTAATTGGATTATCGTGTGTGTAGGTTTTCCTCTGTTTGGACGGTTTTCCACCGGGTTTTTTTTCGTCACCTTTACTACGGTGAAAAACAACACAATACTATCAGGCGTAAAGTGATACTGCACCGATGCCTACTATTACCTCACACTCGTCGCTAAGATGAGATCGATTTTACTCGTTTATGGTTTTTTTGCTTTTTTGGGAGTTGATGATTACACACATCAAACCAAACTTTATCTTCCGCGTCCTACGATTTCCGTTTTACAGACCCAGCGGTAAAAGCCCGAATTTTTCCGAATCGGGAAAACTCGCCAAGCTTCGGTTCGGTTATTTCTCTTCTCAGTTTTCCGGATGTTCTGTATCTCTCAAGCTCCATTTGAGGGACCGTACGGAACAAACGCTTTGTAACAAACAACAATATTCAGTAGATCAGAATGCGCCACAGGACAACAAGAACCACTTTTCCAACCAACGGGGAATGGTTGTCAGACGACTAAATAGTACACAACTCAACAACCACACTCACACAATGACATTCTCATCCCAAGAGGTGTGCTACCGAACCGTACCATACACACCGGAAGCTTCTTTATTGCATTAGCTGCAGTGCAGTTGGTGAAATAAAAGTTACAACCTTGATCCGTTCATGGCACAGTGCACAAAATTTAACAATAGTACAGGTGGCAAACCAAACCGATACAACGTCACCACGAAACGTAAATTTCGTTCCAATTACCTCCAATTAACGGCCAGAATCGTACACTCGTCTCCGGGGCACTTTTGAGACCAGAATAAGGGTGGAACAACACAACAACACCGCTTTTGAGAAGCACACAACCAGCCGTCACCAACCAAAACTGCTTTCGTGTGTTGGTTGACGCTGATGTGCTACTGTTGATAGGACAGCAACGGGGTGGGGGAAATTGCGTAGAAGGATAGTAGAGGAAAAGGTAATCGAAAACATTGCTTCTGGCCAACATTAGTGACAGTTTATGATGTAAATATGCTTTTTTTTCTTTACTTTCTATAAAAAACTTCATTACAATTACTTCATCGTGCTTTTAATAGAAAATATTTATGTTGCTAATTATTTTGTTTTAAAATGCAATATAAAAACAGTCTCCTTTTTGCACAAATAAAAAGTCAGGAAATAAAATCTTTAACACATTCGGTACACATTATTCAGTTTTGGAAGATTATCTAATCAATTAACCTAATCAATTGATAACAAAATATAATTGTAATATCGAAAAAAGTTTAAAAAAATTCTGATGAAAGTCGACCGTTGTACGGATTGACATTTTTTACATCCAATTGAAATATGTTTACAATACATGGTTGAGAGGGTTTACTTCGCTTTGCAACCAACAACAAATAAACAAACCATGTAAAAAGAATAAAAAAGGTAAAAGAAGAAAATATGCCCAAAGTACAATACCAAAGATAGAGTAACAAAACGTGAACTAAAAGAAAAATGGCAAGACAAAAAAGGACACACAATCAAGAAACTAACAAAATTTATCACAGAAAAAAACATAGAATTATAAAAAAAAAAAAATAGAATAATAAAAACAACATGACAGTAGACGAGAAAAAGTAACCCTTTCACCCTCTTCCAAACGGAAGAAGACTGAAACGGGACAAACTTTTACTCCCGACCCAAGATCAGGATAAAAATGTACAACGAAGGAAAAACACGCAGCTTCACTACATGCATTTTGGCCCGCAAAATACATGATAGGGAAATAGCAGTAAAAAAAAAAAAAAAAAAAAAAAAAAAAAAAAACAAACAAAACAAAACAAAACAAAACAGATCAAAAAACGGACATACAGAAAACAAGAAAAACCAAAGAATAGCAAAAACAGGGAAAAGAAGAAACAAAAATCAAACAAAACAAACCAAAGATATAAAATAATGGAACAAGTAGACCTAGAACAAAGAGAAATAGACTGACAAGTCTACTCCACAGAGACAGTCAAGACTCTGATTATGCACCACCTGGTAGCATAGGAGGAAAATACTGTCAACAGAGAAAGAAGAAGAAGAAGAAAATATGTAAGCAATCAGTAAGAAAATTCACACATCAACTCAAACTGAAAAATTATTTTGTTTTATCATCGTATCAAATGAATATGACTCTGTAATCGTTGTACAAAATCATAGTACTAGAAGAACACTTCTTCAGGTGATTTATTCCTTCTATAAAGAGTACATCATTACGTTAGTGTAAGCATAAGAATTGTATCCTTGTTACGATCCAAAATAACCTAAATCAAATTAAACCTTTTGCAAAACTGAAATGAATGTTTCTCGCTCCGAACGTGGGAAACAAACATTCAACACTTATAATTTACGTGTGTTGATTGATTGGATTCTTAATTGCCATGCACGTTAAAAGCCAACTTCCTAGCATGATATTGCTCCTGCACTATTGGTTAGAGAAATGTTAATGACGAACCTAATGGTTTAATACGTGCAGTACAGCATAAATAAATACTGTGAAATTTTGCCTATCTTGAAAGGAAAACGATAAAAGCTCTCTTCTTCAAATGGTTCAAATGGAACTATTAATCAACCGTTCTGTTTCGTCGCTCGATAAGATTGTTCGTCTCACTACGTGAGAAAAGACGTTCTCATCCCATGATGGGGAGAGAATTTGATTATTCGGTATTATGTCCTAGAGATTTTAGTTATAAATCGAAGCAATAGTTAACGACGTCACATTACAATTTTGTAATTATACTTATTTGCGGGGCGTGGAATCGACCATGTCTGGCCCGATCCACTCTCACCTTCATCGACAACACGTAATACACATTCCGTCTAACGATTGCCTTTTATGTCTTTCGCTCAGAACTCACCGAAACGCACAGGTCACGAAGAAATGGAGCTTTTAATCATCGAAGTCAATGTCGGAATCATCCGAATCGTAACCACCGCGAATCGTTTTTAATTGGGTCGGTTTCTTTTGCTTTTTGACATCCGGTGGAGTCAAAAGATCACCCTAAAAGCAGAAAATAAGTTAGCGCAAGTAAAGTTCAACCCACTACCGTACACTTACGTTGTATTCGATTGCGCCAGATTGTGCGATGCGCCACTCGAGCATTTCGGTGCTAAAGTCATCACAATTGCCCAAATCGGTAAAGCCCACGATGTAGTCCTTGGTTTTGCTGTCCTTTATCAGTGCAATGCTCGGTATCACCTTTATGCGAAGACGCTCTGTGAGGAAAGGGCAACGCTCAGCGTTCACCTTGCAAAACTTCGCCTCCAAATGCTTAGTGGCCAGTATCTTCAGATGCATATCGACAATTCGGCAACGGGGTGTAGAGTCGCGATAGAAATGGCACACGATGTTGGGCGACTTTTTCGATATCGCAAAAAATTCCTTCTCATCCGCCAGTTCAGAGTACTCGCCGTGTCCGTTGTTTTTCCATTCCTGCCTCTGCTGCGCCTGTTTCTTCAGCTGCTGAATACGCTGTTCCCGCAGCTTGTCCAAATCATCCGTGTTCAGATTTTCCAGCCGATCTAGTTCACTGTCAAGATGCTTTTCGAGCTGCACTGCTGCAGAGATCATTTGATTCTGTATGAGTTGTTCCATTTTGCTACCAAGACGGAGGAAATGTGAAATTAAACGTTAATGTGACAATTAAACAAACAGTTTTCCTTAATGCACAGGACACGCGAGCACACGAACGCCAACGCCTCCGCTTTGCATGTAAAGGCCGGTCCCAGTTTTCGATCACCGTACCATGCATCCGCATTTCGTGACGGGGGGCATCTGATCGTCAATTCGACAAAATACTGCCAACGCCCAAACTATACCCCATTGGCAACTGCACTGGACGATTGCCAGAAGTTGAAAATTACTCTCAACGTCCTAAAATACTTACTTTTTTCAACGTTTCTTTAATATAATTCCAGTATTACAATACCGTCCCGTTACTTTGCTTCTACTTTTTTTTTGCTTTTGGATATGTGATTCACTCCATCCTCTTCAGAGAGCTCTGTCTTTTTCTTTCTTGACGTTTCTCCAATGTCGACAATGTCTATATAACGAAAATTCCCCACAGTGGTATAGTTCAGGGGTATCCGAGTTATATCGAATGAAAATAAATTTGTTTTTCTTTGTCTGTGCTTTATCGGGCTGATACAAATGAAATATTCTTTGAGTAAATTGAATTGTTTTCAAATAAAGTTCCTAACTTTTAAGATTTGTTCATTTCAAAATCGTATCACCGTATTTCAAAGGTATTTGGAACGTTTAATTTGTCTCAAACATAAGCATTGTTTCCATTTGAATATACCTACCTATCTCAATGGAAATTTACAGCATTTCGTGAAATGGCAAAAACAGTTTAAAAAAATGCTATTTCCAGTATACAAAATCGTAAAAATCGATCAACGTTTGACAGCTACGGTTTAATCGATTCCGGAACCATGGTGCACCGTGTACCGGGGCCTGCATATCGACTTTGACAAATTACAAAAAATCGGATCGTTGAGCAGAGCGGACGGAGCGTTGCTGTGCGTGCGTGCGTTTAAAGCTAATCTTTTGTTCGTCTCAAACACTTTGCAGTACGCGTTTCAGCTGAAAATTACTACATTTGATTGGTCGTGTTTGTTGTCTAAATCGTTCGTTCGAGCCAACTGCCGTAAAACAGTTTTCGTCTAGTAATCGAACTCGCGCGTCTTTTCCGTGTGTTGCCCGTTTGTCTTCCCGTGGTGTTACCGGTTTGATTTCGCTTGCGATAGTGTGAGGAAAACAGAAAGCTCTCATTGTCCATTGAAATCCACCAAAGCCAACTGAAAATAGTAAGTTCAAAAATGTGTAGACGCTATTTTTCTTTTGCTCACATCACATTGATACCGTAATCTTTGTGGCAAATAGCTCCTGGTGCGGCTTCCTGATATTGTTCTGTGGTATTGCTTTATGGTGCGTGTGTGTGTATGTGCGTGCGTTATTCATTAAATGGTTTGGTAGTCAAATAGAACAAGTGCAACAAGCAACTGTGCTACCACGCAAAACCTACCTGCAAACATTCTAAAGCCTAGAATAGCGAAAAAAAGCCTTCCAACAACCTATGTGTAGCCTCACAAAGATACAAGTAGGCTTGAAAAAGGGGTATACGCTTCGAAAGCACTGTAACGCACGTAGCGGCGGGTGGCGCTGGCGTTCCTTGGGCGCGGAACTTTATTTTTAGGTTATTTTTGTTTTTCTGAGGCAGGGCAACCTGTGGCAAGTTAGGTTTTCCGGGGTGCGTGCGGGTATAATTCGCGGGCTTCTCTGCCGAGAAAGGTCACACTTTTCCCGTGCAGAAAAACAGCCAAACGAAGAGACTGCTAGGTTGTTCGCCAAGGCAATGGCGCAGTGCGTGTGAAAAGGATAGCCGTACTCTCTCTCATTTTTAAATGAAAATGGCGTATGTGCAGTGAAGGGCTAATACAGACTTTGGGTTGAACAAAATCGTTTACATTTGTGACCAATTATGTAGTGTAATAGTTATGTTTCTGTAGCATATAAATATGAAAAAAAGATAAAATAATCTTATCTTCCCCCGGGAAGGGGTTTTCAATCGGTCTGGTCGCATTGGATTCTTCCTAGAAGACCGTTGACTACGAATGATCAAACGTGTGTATGTGTATCGCTCGCTCTCTCTCATATTGAAAAAACCCGTACGATGTAGAACAGTGTGCGTGTGAGTAAATTCGCTTCTCTTGTTCTCTTTCGTGCATATGTGGTTCATAAGCACAAGGATGTTTTATGCTTACTTTTATGATGTACAGCTCACACACCAAAGAAAGATGCGTTGGTATTCGGTCCCTTCGACGGGTAGAATGTTTGCCCGTGATGAAGGAATGATAGAAAAGCGAGTACGAAAAGTATGGGAACGTTAATTAAGCGAACTGAACGTCGCCCGCCTTAAATCTGGTCCCACCACAGCCGTCTTGGATGAGATAGTTGAGCGATAATGATTACAACTTAACTTAACGATGCAATATGGACAAATTGTAATCGTGTTTTTGATTGAAATAATATAAACACTACTCGTTATTATTTCTATTACAATGTTCTTACATTTTGGCCCATCCCGGGTTAATACTTAAAGACTTATAGACCCAATGTCTATAATGCAAAGAAACAATAGGAACCGGGCTGAAACCTCGAATAATGCGGATCGTTCATCAATCCCATAGTATATAAGAAATATTTTTGCAACAAGCTTTAAAAAAGTTGCAAATTTCATTAGACAGTAGGTAAGGCAAATAAATCAACCTCCACATCGGTTATTATAAAGTAATATAAAATGTTATCATTTTAGCTAAACATACAAACAAACATCATCTGTGTCTTGATTTGGAAATTGTTTCACGGTCCATGGAATACCTTCCCCAACAGGGAACAAAATGGAAAGCTGTCCAACCGCTTTTTCTCTTCAACTTCAATCTGACCAAAGAAATGCCTTCCCTTCGCATTTTTTCATGCGACAAGTGGTGCCGTTATGGAAAAAAGAATTAAGAAAAACACGTTCCTATCCGTGGCCGTGCACTTGTGCCCTGTTTGTAAACATTTTACGCCCGGTCTACAATGGGACATGAAAGGGAGAGGAAACAAAATTCATCACGTGTAAATTTGCGCGCCATTTACAGTAAAAAAACATTCACGTGAAAACACTAGAAATGTTGAAAGTCATGCCACAATTGATGAATATCTGTGATATATCTGTTCATTGTTCATGTGCATTTATCCATTGTGGTATATTGTGTGTACGATTTGGTAAGAAACGTTCAAGAGTAAGTTATCGTTGCGCTAAGAAACAAAAAAACCATAGTTGTATGTCCCTCACTGTCTTAGAACCCGGCACATCATTACTTTGTTATTTATAAACTCAATCACACTCAACGTGTTAGCATATCTGCGGTGAGCAGCATGATCTCTGATTGTCGGTGTATTTATCAAATACCGCAACACATTTAAGGGCGGCTTAAGCAACGAAATCATCTAAATCTATTCACTCTTACAGTTCCTTAAAGGATACACTTCACCACAACGATCAGTTACCCGCGGTAAGCGTGTGTGAAGGATGCCGAATTTAGATTCATTCGAAAAACGTGCGTACGTTTGAAATTTTCGTAATTTATTCTCGGCACTACAGACCACTACAACCACACAGCAAAACCGAGAAAAAGCAACATTCGTTCTGTCTCTTTAAAGAACTAGCACTATTGAGTTTCTATTTCCTTCTTTATGCTCGTACGACTCAATGCGTTGAGTACGCGTGTAACTTTTGCACGATATTTCTCAGTCTGCAACGTTTAGCGGTATCTATGTCAGCCGACGCGCGAAAACAAAACGGCAAAAATCCGGTAGGCAGCGAAAAAACGACAGAAATTAGCGAACCGCGTGCGTGACGACGAAAACGACGACGATGCCTCCTTAGATTATTGGCCCCCCTCGGGGGTAAGCTAACGAAAGCATATGTGTGTGTGTGTGTGTGTGTGTTTCGATTTATTTTATTTTTCTTTGTTTTTTGCCTCAATGCTTGCGTACGGTCATGGTCAGCAAATTGTTGCTCGTCTGTATCTTGAACTTCACTTTCTTTCAACCTACCAAACGTGGGTGCGTGCTCAGCTAAGTGGGAGAAGTGATCAGGTAAAGTGTTATCGCTTTGCAAAACGATACCAAACAGCAGACACGTTTTTTCATAAATATTTACGTAAGCATGGCAGTATCTTCCTGTCCATCAAGTACGCAATATTCGCCCCGTTGCGAGGCAACATGCCAACGGACAGGTGATGCGATGTGGGTGATATTTTAAGAAAAAGCTATTTATTTTTTTATTCTTCTATCGCCATCACGACGACCGCATGTTATTGACTGCAGACTCTGGGAAGTGACAATAATTTTAAACCGCCAAACGCCTTTAACTGAGAACGTTTCGCACATGATTTAACTATGTATCTGTGTGTGAATGTAAAATAACAAATGCTAAAACCCCTTCTTTAATGATATGCATCGCGATGAATGTGCATCGATTAATGTCATATTGTGCGCATTCCGCTTGCACAGCGTGGTCTTAGTAGGTATGCAAAAAGGTTCTCGTGGTAAATCACACACCAATGTTCAAAACGATCGAGTTTGATCAAGTGAGAGCATATTTTAACTTCTACTTATGGTCCTCTTTAAATCCATCTCTTTTAAAGTGTGTATTCTTCTTTGTTAGTCGTTGTTTCCGATTCTTGGCCATTTTTTCTCACTGAGGCGTCTATCCTTTTCGACGGACAGATTAAATTGTAACGCTTGATCGGGTTTACACAGCGCGCGCGTTAGAGCTGATTCTGAAACCTTACAAGCCAACAACATCGAACAACAATGCTCGACAAACATAAACGAGGTGAAGGCAGAAGAATGAGGTGGTGCCAGTGAATGACAAAATAAACGAATCGTCTCGCCCCCGATCTGCCCAACACGCTCTTGTTGTGAAATAGGCGCATTGGATGGCCAGTGGTGCGTTGTTACGACCTGATAAAGATTCGGTTCCCTTTTCGCTGGGTGATTGGACGACAAGTGTGCTGAAGGTTGGCTAGGTGTGGTGTTATTTTGTTTCCAATGGCTATAAATTCGATTTTGTAGTGCATTTATCTAAATAGTGTTGTCGATTAGCGTTTGGGGAAGGGGGGGACGGAGTTGATGGGACGATAGGTTCGCTTATTAGACTATTGTTTTTCCATGTACTATTACTAGAACGAATGATAGTTGTAAGAGACTGAAAAAACTAAGTGAAGCAGGAAATGAAGCTATGTTTCATTGGTAATTATTACAAGAAACACGCGGCTCACACAAACACGCTGGCGTGAATTAGAAAAATAAAAACCATGCCGGTTCTTCGCTTGTTTGTATTCGCGATCGCAACAACATACACATGCGCAACATGATGTTTGGGCATCGAAACAATGCTGACCACAAATTTAGAAGATTTTACACATGCACGTTATTCGTAACAAGTGATTAAGTAAAGCTATTACTGTAAGCATAGTACAAATGATAGAGGTTATAAATAATTTTATTTAGAGTAAGATATTTTATAATTAAGTAATACATTTATAACATTTAATAGTTTTCCCTATTTCGTGCAAAATTATGTAATTTTTGTATTATTTAAAGGAAGCGATAGTTTATTTGCAATGTTATTTTCATGTAGTATGCGTTTTTAATTTACTCACTGTAGCGATGTTTCTTTCGATTTCGTAGTGTAGGTTCTATATACAACAAGCACAGTAGGCAGTGATTTTTACCGGCATGGTTTTACCATAGCGACCGGGTACGCACAGTTCCATTCGTGCATTAGTAGTAGTGTTATGTGCTAACCAGTGCGAACCCTGCCCGCGCAATCGACTACTATATGTACATGTAAAACATAGTCGCACACAACGCACCACGGATGAGAGCACAGACAAGTAACTCAATGATTAACGCCCGGAACGACGCATACATTGTGAGAGCTCTAGATTTGTCTCATTTTTCTCCGCTATGTAACGAATAAAGAACTTGTGTTTCAAGTGGCATGCCGTTCGCCCGTTAATTTTTTATCGTCACATGCTCTAACGTATCTTTTGTTCTATCGTTTTAGATGTCGCTGCAAGTGTCCAATCAAAACCCGTCCGGACGTCGTACGCCACAGGTGTACCAAGGATTTGGTGGTGTGGTAACAGCACCTAACGTAACCACAACGCCAACGGCCACTAACGGTGGTGGTCCAGGCAATGCTCCCGGTAGTGGATCCGTTGGCCGACCGGCAAAAGGAAACAATAAACAGTCACAGATCCCTGTCGCAATCGGTAGCATGGTCGGTACACCATCGAACATCGAAACGGCTGCACCACAGACAGCCGTGGTACATCCCGGTACTGCCGGTACTACCGATGCCTCACCCGGGAAAAAACAGATGCAATCAGATCATTTATATGGCATGAAACAACAAGGTACATCGATGACGATGGTCCCTGCACCGGCACCTGCCGGGGCAAACCGCTCAACCACAAATGGATCCCAACCGGGCGGGAACGAAAAGGCACGCAAGAGCTCCACCAGTGGAGAAGGCATGGGTGCGAAAAAGGTAGAACCAGCAACGACACAGCTTCCAGTGATTGGTGAGACTGGTACTGCAAAGGGACGGGCACCAACAAACGCTCGTAATCAGCAAAAGCAATCCTCGGATGAAGGTGCCACAGCGAAAGGATCGGAGCAGCAGCCAAAATCGGAGAAGAAGGTCACTGCTGAGTTTGAAAACTCGCTCCTCGCGGAAAAATCACTCAAAGGATTCGGCTCGGACGGTGAGGAGATGGATTCGCTTTTGCTGGAGCCGTGGGATTTGGAAGACACACAATCGCTAGCCCGCTCGATTGGGGGAAAATCCAAGATGCAGAAGGCGGCTCCACAGGCACAGGCACGCGTCAGTCCATTCAAGGCGGGTGGAAAACCGCAAACCAAACAGGATACTGCTGCTGCTGCTGCTGCTGCTGACAAGGAAGCAGCCAACAGTCAGAACAAGAACGCACACGCAACCGAATCGGAAGGTGAAAAGAATCGTTCACCTAAAGCGACTCCGAAAGCTGCCGAAGCCGATGCTCCATCTACACCGACTAATGTTGGCGATAGCGATTCGTTGATCGGACGCCCGCTACGTTCCATATCCGGCCGTCGCTCGACTCGCCCGATTGCGGACATCAAGTTTACGCATCATCGTCGTTCGGCCGCTAACGATTCGATTTCCAGCATGAACGTTACGATCGGTTCGGAAGTTGGAAATGACAGTCTGCTGTTGCGTACGCCAGGATCAGCATCGCGCAAACGCAAAGATATGACGCCTGAATCGACTTCCGATGATGCTGCGGTGGTTGAGAGCCCGAAACGAGCTCGGCTCGATTTTACCGGCTTGCTCGGCATGGTTGCCACACCGGTAACGATGCTGAAGAATCGACTGTCACGTGTCAAGCTGCACAGTACACCACGCTCGCTGGCCGTTGACGAAGAGGACGCCTCGAAGGTGGTTACGGCGGAAGCGACCACCACAACTACCACCAACATGTCGACCGAGGAGAAGGAAGGTGATGTTGCTGGCAAAGCAATGGAGGTAGATGTGGCCGAAAAGGAAAAACCTGACGAAGCCGGTCAGGCGGCAGTCTCCGAAAAGGATGCCGAGGGATCGTCCGCCACCACCGTCGTTGATGATGAGGTTGAGGTGAAGATCGTCACCGATCAACAGCAGCAAAAGCAGTGGTGTAGTATTATGTAAGGCTAAAATGGCATATGTATCCATGTAATCGCAACCAGATTGGGCTCTGTCTACCGTTCCAACACGATTTAAATCTCCTTCATCCCTACCTGCCCCATCCTGTCTCCTTATAATCCCCCACCATACGCCCCGGTGTGATGCATTTGTATTTGTATCTGTATCCTTTGTCCTGTTTTTTTTAACGAAAAGGAAAACACACTCTTCCCCCAGGAATCGTCAACGTTCGATTTTTCGGGAAGTGTAAATCGGTACATAATTATACTTCGCGTCGTAGGTGCGGTTCACAAATTTATCACAAATATTCTTTTATTTACATGTAGATGTAGCATGTATACGTTTTTTTCTGTTTCTAAGACCATTTCACACTTGGAATAGACTGTCGACAGCAGGGAGAAAAAGGATATGCGTTTAAGTTTTTTTTGTTTTCACCCATTTGCAAACGGAAAATGTTTTGCTAAACAAACGTTACGATCATCACTATCTCTGTACATCATCCTCGGCACATGGTTCTGTCGATGAATGTGTTGTTGGATGGTTTTTTGGTTTAATCCCGTCTCATAACCGATGTCTAGTGCGCGTGGATTTAGTGAAAGATTAGGAATAAAAGCAATTTTTATGTACGGCAGGAGATTGGATGATTTCGTTTTATTAAAAATCGGAAATATAATATTTGTTTTTTCGTTTTTGTGTTTTCACCAATCATCTCTCTACTCTCTACCCCAGCAAATATGTAGCAACTAATGGACGCGCGTGTGCCGTCCGTCTTCCCCCTTAAGCAGAAACAAATTAGTATGTAGTGCAAGTGTGTTCTCTCTAATCGCAAAAAAGGAATGCATGTTTAGGTGGCATAATGAGTTTTACTGTGTACACCGGATAGGATTATTTTTAGTGGATGTAACGTGAACATGAATTTTGCACCGATAAGATGGAAACCACTGTAAACGTGTGAAGGTTGTGTAAGGTGACAACATTTACTCCTCTCTACTGTAAATGTCTGGTGAAAGAACTCAAATTTGACCACACAAACAACAAGTACGATAAACACATATCACACAACCCAAAAAAATACAAAACAAAAGGTGCAACAAATCAAATTCACAAAGCAAACAAAAAAAACTATTTTTAATTCTGTAAAACACCAACTCATTTACGGACAAAAGTGAAATAAATCAATCTCAACTGTTTTATGGAAACGTTTTTAATTTGGAAAACGAATATACCTATCTGTATTTGTAAGACTAAAATTGAATAACTGGAAAGTAATGAACGAAAGAAAAAGTGTGTAAAGTTGGAGAAAAATGAATGGAATATGTTTCTTCATCGAAAATGTTGGCAAAACCACAGAAATAATCGAAGTGAGCGGTTTTTAGCATCGATTAGGAGCTAAAGATCGACCGTAGAGTAGTTTTAAGCCATTTACGCAAAGTTGGATTCTAAAAGGAGCAAATTAACAGCTAAAAAAACGTTTGCCAAAGGGTGGTGAAGCAGCTCAAAAGGTGGCCAAATCAGGACTAACGGCCATGAAGGTTCTACTTTGTGTGCTTGGAGGAACTGGAAAGGAATAATTTATTACGAGTTACTTCCGTATGGTTAAAAACTGGATTCAGAGTTTTACTGTCAACCACAGGTCCGTTTGAAGGTATGCATTGACCTCAAATAGCCAGAATCGACCAACATGTGTTGTATTCTAGCTAGGCCACATTTGTCTGTTGTGACTCGTCAATATCTCAAGAAGCTTGGTTGGCTGATGAAGCTGATGTTAAATAAAATCATGAATTTATACGTGTTCGTATCGTGCCGAAATCATCCGATGATGACATTCAAAGAAGCTTTAAATAAAATAATTCCACCAGAAACGTGTGTCGTTTCTCCAGAAAACGTGTCCACGCAGATTCGACCGATTTCGCGTGTGGTGTTCTAGATATTGCTTTGAGTGGGAAAATGTTAAAACTGATCTATGAAGTCAATGTAGGTAATAACTATAACGTCACGATTATTACACGACCGTACTTATGGTATCCTAATCGTCTAAAGTCTAAAGCGTTGGGTTATCTTATCGAAATACCGTTATCAGAGATGGGAGCTGCACACCCGGCATTGTTTTAAAGGTTGCTATTTCCGTTTTTGTCATCATTTCGCAAAGCAACCTCTGCCTAAACGGAACGGTAAGACCAATTTAGACCTTTCAATTTGATCAAAGTAAGCCGGTGATACGGCAAAAAGAGTTGACTTTTAATATCACAAAGAGGAAAAGTGATTTTGCAGTTTGGTTTTCCCTTTTTTGTTACGTATTCGCTCTATGCGAATGATACCGGTCTATTTTTTGTCCTTATCACACCAGCAGCCAGTCCAGTAAACTGTCAATTTGACTATTGATATCGACCGCATATTAGCATAATCTGCACGTAAAAAAGTCCGACTGTTCATATTACTTCTTCTTCGGCAGCTTAAAAATGTGGTCCTTGGTGGCATGTGTAGGTCTATTGTATGCGCTGTGCGATGTAAACTACTTCATACGGATACTCACCACCGTACTGCACGTGATGCTGTTTCCCGGAACAATCAAGGTCACGGACAAGCATACAATTTACGGTGAGTAGTGAGTCACTTTATCGCGTGCTTGTTGTTTACCACCGGGTTTTTTTTTCTGTTGTTGTTGTTGCTCCATTCATAAGTACAGGATTTTGCACGACGCAGGATGTTGATTTCCTGCTGAACCACATGAACAATGGGCGCTACCTGCGGGAGCTAGACTTTTGCCGCTTCTACTGGTACGGACGGACACGCTTTTGGCCGCTTGGAAATGCGAAGAATCTGCTGCAGGGCGAGTGTATGGTGCGATACCGGCGCATGCTACCCATCTTCCGGCCGTACAAGGTGGAAACTCAGATGATCTGGTGGGACGAACGGTCTATCTACTTCGAGCATAAGTTTATCACACTGCACGATGGTTTTATCCGTACCGTGGCCTACTCACGCCAGCGTGCCATCGGTGTCGATTTGCTCGAGTACGTCCAACAGTTCGCCGAGTGTCGTGATCGACCCGAACAACCGCCCGTCCTGAAGGGCTGGATCGAATCGAACGAAGTGAGCAGCCAGCAGCTACGGAAGTGAGAAGGAAGCAAAACTTTCACCTGACCGCCGAAACAGCCGATCGTACCTGTTTCGATCTTTCTCTCTATTTCACTCGATCGCTACTTTTGCCATCATAGAAAGCCAGGTGAGAAGTACATAAACGAAAGCAGTATGCGTGTGCGTCGGAACTGTGAAGACACACACACACAGACTGCACGGCATCGCTAGAAAGCCTTCCAGCAGCAGGTTTTTCTTCGCATACCATACGAAACCTATAGTCGTTGAAAGGTTTCTGCCGAGTGTGCACCTGTAATTAACCAGCGCGGTAAGAACCTTACTTGAGTGGATTCGCGTATAAATTGTGTTCTTTAGCTTAAAACTGTAGTACGCGCGTGTATGTTTAGTTCCTTTTTTCGTTTTGTTTTATCGTCCAAAACCAAGTTAAACGTAAATCGATGTGTAACCCTACTCTGACCGTGTATCTCATTTGGAGTGGTGGTATAAAGTCCAAAATAACCCATGAGACAGCAAAAATACAAAGCTAACGGATGCAATTGTGGTGTTGCTTCCAGGAGAAGGTTTATGTTTAGTCTCTAGTCAGATCAGAAATGGGTTTTACGCGCTCATATAATCAGTGTAGTTTGTTTTACAAAACGTTTCTCCTAAACTTATAGTTAAGAAACTCAAGTAGATTCGATTTGTCGGATGATATAATGTAATCATGACGTAAGCAACCGGTTCCGGTCTAGATTGTTTGCCTAACATCGACCTGGTTTGCTTGAAATGAAAGTTTGCTGCACAATACAAATTACTGTAATTTAAAAATTATTTTTCGGAATTTAAGAAAACAAAAACGTCTCAACCCTTGGACTTGAGAACATAAATAATTTATTTCACTACTTTCTAATATGGTCGTGGAGCTCACAGTTCATCTTTCGGCTGACCGTACAGATCGACAATCAGTTCATCGATGCTACGCTTAATTTCTTGCCTATAAACCACCAATTCGCTGTCGTCGTCTAATCGGTGGTCTAGATTGTTTCGCAGCACTAGTAACGTATGCCGAAACAGTGGACACTGGGACCACGATTCGTGGCATAGCTGCTTGCATACCTTTAGAGCTTTCACCGTATCATCGGTTAGATTGTCTTCCGGTATGAGAGCAGCTTTTTGCTGGTGAAAGAATTCTCCAGCATGTTTGCAAAATTCCGTCCGCTCTAGCCCATCGGTTAGCTTCGTCGAACGGTATTGCTCGGCCGTGGTTGGATCACTCTTTCCCGCTTTGTCGGTTGCACTGTGGTAATCTTCTAGTACGTCCGCAATCAGCTGCAGCACCTTCACCTTAACCTTCAGCTCGACCTTCTTTTCCCACACACCGTACAGCACACTGTACCCATGCGGCGTAAGCAGTTGCTTCTGGGCAAAAGGGAACTTCCGCACCAAGCTGCCGAACGCGTACAGTGCGGCCGAAAGTTCATCCGTCGTGGAAGCTCGCCCTAGGGCAACGATCAGATTGGAACCACCGTTTCGTTCGATTAGTGCGACCTTTGCCTTGGGATTGTTTTGTATGACCGTGCCTAGTAGCCTGAGGGCTTTCGTACGCGTCACACTGTCCTCGGTGCGGTTTATGCTGGGCCAGATGATTTTCTCCACCCCGCCCCGATCGATGAACTGTAGTGCGTTGTCGATTTGATGTGCCAGGTATTCGAGATCCTCGAACAGTGCGTCTAATTCCTGTCGTTCTGTGGCGGATGATTTCCGGAGCGCTTCATCGAAACGGCCAAACAAATCGGTCATAATTTCACTGTCGCTTTTCAGCTCCACGTTTGCGTCTTTCAGCTCTTGCTTGATCTGTTCGTAGCTTTTAAACCGGGCACGACCCGATTCCTCATTTGTTTCCTCCTCGTACTCATTGGACGGAATATTCTTCAGTGCTTCTTTTATTGCTTCCAAATCCATAACACCAGCGGTTTCTGGATCGCTTGCGCTCGTTCCTGCTACTTGGTGATCCTTGACTTCTTCTCCCGGTACCATCGACAGAGATGAGGAGTCCGTACCATCACTCTCTTTGTCCAGTAATTTGGCTTCCTTTTTGCCGCTGGTTAAGTTTATCCTTACGTGCAATCCTTCTGGGATTGATTGGCCCTCCTTGATCTCCTGCCATTCGTGTGTTGGCACGAACTTGTTGGATTCATTCGAACCGGTCGCCGCTTGTGTAGTGACGGTAAACACCACCAAACTTAACAATAGCACTAGCCTACACACGTCCGCTAGCATGTTGAATCGGGAGCTTTGGATGCGATATCTCTCGGACACAATCTTTTTATACAAACTGTACAATTTCTGACGAAATAAACATGTTTTCTTGTGCGAGGATGGCTCTGATTTGAACTTTTGTTTTGAAATATACACGTCATAGAATTGAGGTTATGATGTGTAGTCGAGCAGTTTTGACGTATCCGAGGTGTCGCATTTTTTCGAGTACTTTCGGATGTAAACAAACTAGTGATGGGACAATTGGAAAAAAATAGGAACGGAACGGAGCTGGGTTCCTTTTGAAAAAGAACGGAACGGAACTGGTAGGTTAGTTGGTTTCTGGTTCTGGTTCTGGAAATTGAATTGATAGCGGGGAGGGGAGGAGTGGTCGTAATGGCAGATGAAATTAAATTTATAGCGCAGGAGGGATGGGGGGGCGGGGGTGGTTGTTTGTCAGTGCTCTCGTGATGTAACTCGTAACTGGAACGGAAATGTACACCTATTCTATCCAAGTTCTGTAAACCTACCAGGTTGATACGGTTCATAATTCCGAACCTAGTTCCGCGAACCTAGCAGGTTCAAAATCTTGAACCTAGTTCCGATCGTTCATCTTAAGGAACGGAACGAACCTACCAGGTTCATTCCGGAGCGCACATCACTAAAACAAACCACTTTCGAGCTAAAATTGTGCAGCGTTTTTTAGACAGTTTTTTCGTTCGTTTAAATTATTTAGATGCTATTCAAATTGCGCAAAGCATTTATTTGTTTGCAGTTTATGATTGCTTTTTTATAATGTACCTTGTCTTAATTGGAGTGACTGTATAAAACATTCTTTGGAAAAATTACTTATGTTATACATTCCCCGGACCCGCACTAATTGTTAATTAATCCTTCCAGAAAATGATCTCCTGTGTGTTGCTGGTAGGACTGCTAGTCCTTTACATGATCTGGGACGTGAACTACTTCCTCCGATGCGTGGCAACGCTCGGCTACGGTATGCTGTTTCAACGCAAACGCAAAGTTACAGAACAAACAGCCATCTACGGGCTCTGCACGACACAGGACGTGGACATCTTTATCCGTCACATGAACAATGCTCGGTATCTGCGGGAACTTGACTTTGCACGCTTCCACTTCTACGGTCTAACCGGAATCTATGGCAAAATTAAGGCCAAACGTGGTGGCGCAGTACAGGGCGCTTCCAGTGTGCGTTATCGGCGCACGATCCCAATCTTTACCGCCTATAAAATCACCACCAAGTTGGTCTGGTGGGACGACAAAGCTATCTACCTGGAGCAACAGTTCGTGACGCTAGCGGACGGTTTCGTGCGCGCCGTAGCCATGTCCAAACAGTGCATTACCAACGTGGACGTACTAGAGCTGATGAAAGAATTCCCTGGCGCTGAACAGAGACCACCAATGCCGGAGGAACTGAAGCTGTGGCTCGATTCAATCGAAATGTCTAGCCAGAAGCTGCGTAAGGACAAATAGGATATCGGCAAACCTGGCGGGTGTTATTGCCCGGTTGTGGTGGCATTATACTTAAGCATTTTGTCTGGGGAAAAAACTAGGGGATGGAACTCCTTGCCTATGGCAAGAAAACGCAATCAAATGACAGATAATTAGTAAGCACTTTTCTATAACAAATTTCATCTCAGGTATTACTACTGAACTTGACAATAAATGTTTGAAAATTTGGAACACAAAAGTTGCATAGTTCTATTTTGCGGTGACCCTTTTATTGAGGTATATAATACGTCTACCCAGCCCCTGGCATCTTACTGCACTAGTCTAATAATTTATCCCTTGCTTATGCGTTACCTACGTACAATTCAATGACTGGAACTAGAACACTCAACACTCGAAAGGAAGAAAAGCCACGACATCTTCCGCAGCCCGCCCCATCTCGCTGTCAACGGTGCGTTTTAACAGATCGACATAGGTGATGAGATATTTGACCAGATTTTCATCAAGGAATATCACTATCTTACGCTCACTATCATCAGCTGAACCGTCCCGTTCATGCTCATCACAATCATCTTCCAGCATTCGATCTATCGCCGTCGTCGAACTCGTTTCATCGTTCAAAAGCAGTCCCGATCGGTCCATTTCTTCGTCTGCACCACTTGCAGTGGACGATCGCGCAATGTCTAGCACGACGGATCGCTGATCGATTATTGTTGGTTCGATCACACTATCATCTAAACCCACCGCTTCCTCACTCTGTTCCAGCGGTCTCATGTTATTCGCAGACACGTTCGCTCTAGCGTTTCCTAGGCCGGCTTTTCCGTACGATTGCTGGACCGTCACATTACCGACGATGCGGGGCAGTTGCATGGTCGAATCGCGCACAAAATCGTACGTACGGCTCGAGATTGGATACTGATCATAGTCGGAGCAGGGTGGTGGTGGAAGCTTGGGACGTACACGAATGACGAGCCTTGTCGCATCGCTTTCCTCGTCCGTATCGAAAAACACTGTCTTCGGATCGAGCACCTCCAGCAGTTGGCATTCGTGTACGTCATAAAGTACGAGGGCCTTACTGTAGATAGCAACCAGCACCAACCGATACTCGCCATGCGTAGCTAACGTTGCCTGAACGGTAAAGAGGAGCGATCCTTCGCCGACGGCTTGCGGTTCCCAGAGCGCCTTGTGCGGTATCGGTTCCAGTCGCTGCAAGGATTGACGCGAATGTAGCTTCGGTGTGGGCAGTGTGTTGTAGCCGACGCTTTGCAACATTCCTTGTCCGGTTAGGGCGACCAGCTCGGCCGCACCACTGATCGGTTTGGCAAATGCTCCTACAATGCCTTTACCCATGCCCGTCACTACACCGATCGGATTAGTGGCTTGTAACGGATGATGAGCTAGTCCACCAACGGCTCCGAGCAGGCTAATACCAAGCCCGGTCAGGCCCTGGGTAAAACCGTCCGTCATGCCTTGTGGTCGACGGCGTCGTAACGCATCCGTGCGTTGCACATGTTCCGAATCGAGCGTTAACCGATCGAGATTGCGCGATACTGATTGGGCCAGCTTCGTAACCGAGTTCACCGTACCGGCGGTTATGTTTCGTACCAGCGAGGCAGAACCCTGCGTTACTCCTACCAGAAAGCCCCACGGACCACGAAACAGACCCTGCACAGGCAGGGATACAAAGTCGCGCAAACCGCTCGTTACAGAGCGAGCCAACCCGCTCGGACTGCCTAGTATCTCGAGCGAACCGATCACCCAACCGCCACCAAAGATCGCCCCGGACAGGTAATGCATACCGACCGCATTGCCAAACTTGATCGGTAGCGAACGAACCGAGCGGCGTTCAAAAGCCGCAAATTCGAGCGGACTGTGATCGAGCGCAATGTACAAACGCATGCAGGCATGCACGGAAAGCAACACGGCAAGTGGTTCGATACGTACGCACCGGAACTTGATTGGTTCGGCCAGGTAACTTGACTGCTGTATAACAGCTCGCGGAACGAGCACTTCACCCGGCTGGCAACGGATGCGAATCGGCGTCATATCACTGTCACGCTGCTCGTAAAGCATTCCTGCTGGAAGACACTCCATCAAGTAGTCGACTAGGACGTTTATGTACGTATCCTCAATGTATGCTCTGATTGGATTGATCTTGAGCCGTAATGCTTCCACACCCGACCAACCACCATCGGAGTCGCCGTCATCCTCAACAAGATCACACTCGACGGTACAAAGCGCTACCTTTGCTAACAGCTCCAATTGATCCTCCAATCGGTAAGGGTTTGGTGGAGATTGGACGAGTAACTTGCGTTGCTTCGTATCGTGATCTTCACTGCAAAGCACGACCGGGAAATCGTATTCTCCGCTTGAGTGCAATTCATTGTCCACCTGAATGTTGGCACAGTGCAGAGTGGCTTGGTTTGCTGTGCTGCAACGCTTTGCCTTGAAGCCGATTCGCTCAAAATTGAACGAAATAATGTCCTGCTTGAAGCAAGATTGCAGAGACTCATCATTAAACAGCGTGATCATCACCGTTCGGAAGTAACTCTGTACAAGCTGTTCTTTACCCGAGCTGGTCTGTTCATTCTCGGAACCATACTCGATCGATGGATAATCTTTGCTTGGGAGAGATGACCCCTGTGAGGTTTCGCTCGATTCCGCTGGAGATGCTGGTTCCGGCGGACGAATCGGGTTCGAAAGGCGCGTCCGAATATCCTTGGCCGAAAATTCTAAATCCTGACTAATGTAGTCGATCACTAGTGCCGTCGTCCGGTTGCGTAACTTCATCGCCAGCTTTAGGTCTCCGTACAGAGGAATGTTCAGAAAGATGCTCTTATCCTCATCGATCTTTACCGGGTGTGACCACCGGATAGCACTACCACTAACACAGGCAAATATTAGTGCCATCTCGGATTCCTGCGGTTCCGGAAATTGATCGTCGAGTGACGGTGGCGTGTAGAACACTGTCTGTCGGGAGCCTACCGTCTGAAACCAGGAGAAATTACTTTCCACCGTTTCGGCAACCGCAGTCGCTGCCTTGTTCGGGTGTACCGTGTCCGATTGAGCAACGTAGATGTTAAAATCGGTTCTGTTTTCAATCGCATACGATGGACACGGATCGTCATAGATCGATACGTGCTGCTGACCCTGATGCGATACGATCGACAACGATAGTGCATGATGTCGCCGATCGATTGGATCTTCGTGCGGTACGCTAAGTGACTTCCTGGCGATTGGTTTGTTTAAGAAAATTGGTGCCGAGAATTCGCTTCCATTTTCTCGCCGCTGGTAGACGGTCAGGTAGTGGTTGAAGTTGGTGCTTGACTTGATCTTGACTTTTCGATGTGATACATTATTAAGCATCGTTATGACGGTACCTTTGGGGCTGTGGAAGAAATTAGCAAAATAATCAATCAGAAGTCTAGAGGTAGAACGCATTTTTGAGGAATACACATACTTTTCATTTTTTGCGTTATTTTTAGGAAGGCTATAACAGCAACTATGCGGTCCAGAGTTGCTTAGCTTGAACTGTTCCAACCGTTCGTTGGACGGTAACGCGAATGACCAGCAGTGTAAATCAATGCTCGAATAATTGGTCACGATGAATTGTGAGGCCAAGATGAAGATTCGAACTTTGTTTTCCGTTAGCGATGTTAATACTAAGTTCATAATCTGAAAGGAAAAAAAAAACATTTTTAACATAAGAAGCTAGAACAAAGTTTGATAAATTGATAAGCTGTATGCTTTGCTCAGCGCCTTCCTTCAGACTCTCAACCATGACCTATGAAAACGGGTCCAAACCACACTAACCACATCCCGTACCCATTGCGAATTCAATGAACTCGCCATACCCATTGACCCAAATAAGGTTACGTACTCAGAGAGGGATGAGAAAATAGTTCCCGGCAGATAACAGATAAAATGTAATTTTCATGTAGACAACACATGGTGTCCAAGTCACATCGTACAATCCGTATTAAAACGTGCAGAACGATCATAAACTGCATAACGTGCCTATAGACTTGGTACTTGAGAGACATGTTTAATGCGTTCTGTAAAAAACGCAATGAATTAAGACAAACAAAAACATGAAAAATTACACACGACATATGACGACGGAGTACGAATGCGTCTCACTGGATGAGGGTGATGTTTTCCTATGCTCTTGCGAGATACGCACGACCGGATTGTACAGCTGATAACGTCGTTTTCGTTTCATTTCGTACCAGCCCACCAATACATTTGCGATCTGATCTCTCTCACACCTTACAAACCAGCTGTTAACAATCGTACGCGCAAACCACATACGCGGCAGATAAGTTTGCCTTTTCAATGGCTCTCATAAAAACCAGTCCCCAGAGCTAGAAAACAGCTTAGTCAGTGCATTCGCGAAGCTTAAACCAGCAGCACGTTCAATACCGGTGAAAGTCGGAATATTAACTTTAAAATCAAACATCGTCTTAAGCCATGGAGTATCGAATAAGCGCCCCGGAGGTACTACGCGAACCTCTGGTAGTGCCGGAAAAGTTGCTAATGGGACCGGGACCTTCGAATGCACATCCACGCGTCCTGGAAGCGATGAGTCGTCCAATACTGGGTCACTTGCATCCGGAAACGCTTAAAATTATGGACGACATTAAGGCGGGTATGCGGTATCTCTTCCAAACGAACAATGCGGCCACCTTCTGCCTGAGTGCATCGGGCCACGGTGGTATGGAGGCTACGCTGTGCAATCTGCTCGAGGATGGTGACGTTGTGCTGATCGGTCACACCGGTCACTGGGGTGACAGGGCGGCCGATATGGCTTCGAGGTATGGTGCCGACGTGCATATGGTGCAAGCCGCCTCAGGTAGTTCGCTCACTTTGGTCGAGATTCGAAAAGCCCTGGAAACCCATCGTCCGTCGGTGTTGTTCCTAACGCAGGGTGACTCTTCCACCGGAGTGCTGCAGGGATTGGAGGGAGTGGGGGCATTGTGCCGGGCAAACGATTGTTTGCTCATTGTGGACACGGTTGCATCACTCGGCGGAACACCTTTCCATATGGATCGTTGGGAAATTGATGCCTGCTATACCGGTTCGCAGAAGGTGCTCGGTGCACCGCCAGGCATTACGCCAATTTCCTTCAACCATCGCGCTGTGTAAGCATTGAAATTTGTTTGTTCACCACGACGTAATTGTCGTTATCAAACGCGTGTCGGGTATGCTGATTAACCTTTTTTTTCTCTTTTCTGGGCATCTGTGTCTTTTCTGGACCTTCATGGAACTCTGCAACTGATGAATTGCTGGCGGGAATACCATCAGTGAGCGATACAAACGCCGCCAGACGAAGGTGAAAGTGTACTATTGGGATATGTTCTTGGTTGGTGACTATTGGGGATGCTTTGGACGACCACGCATGTATGTGTTATATAGACTTATTATCTATAAATCATCTATACACAACCGATTACATTTTCCAGCTATCACCATACGATATCTTCAACCCTTCTGTACGGTCTCCGTGCAGCAATAGCGATCGCTTGTGAAGAATCGATCCCATCCCTGATTTCCCGCCATCAGGATTGTGCAAAGCGACTTTACGATGGTCTTCTCGCCCTGGGCTTCGAACTGTACGCCCAGGAACGCGACAGATTAGCTACCGTCACCACTATTCGGGTGCCAACGGGTGTGGACTGGCTGCAAGTGTCGCAACATGCAATGAAAACCTATCTGGTAGAGATTAGCGGAGGACTTGGACCGACTGCTGGGCAAGTATTTCGCATCGGGCTTATGGGACAGAATGCTACAAGCGAACGGGTAGACCGGGTGTTGCAGGTTTTCCGTGAATCCATCAAAGCCGTGAAACCAGACTTCGTGTTCCGCAAGAGTGCATCAAAAATGTAAAACATATTTAAACAAAGTGTTTCAACCTTTTAACGTGGAAAAATATATCATCTTTGCTAGATGTGCGAACCTATCTAAACCTATCTTTAACTATTACTATTCAAAATCCTTCAGAAACAACACTTACCCCGAATTCCGTGCGGATAGTGATATCGATTGAACCATCCAGCGGTAAAACAGCATATCCGTTGGGCGATTGCTTCTTCGTCTCCGTGCTATCGATGTAGATCAACTCCGAATGGAGTGAATGTCCAATGCTCACGATCATTTCTAGCGTGAAACCCGTTTCCACGTGGAACGGCATAATAATGCTGTTTGGCGCAATAATATTTACATCACTGGTTGTGTGATTCCTGAGTCGTACTTCACATCCCAGCTGGTTAATGAACAATGCCCACGGTGCAATGTTGAGCATCAAGCAGCAGGACATTTCATACGCCGCGGAACAATGGTACAGTGGGAATGTTGCTTCTTGTATTGAATTTTCCCGTCGCCATCGAAGCTCTTCCTCACGTGAGCACGGCCAATCAGGGAGTCGTCGACCATCCCTCAGCGCCATCAGTGCATTTTCAATGTTACGGAACCGGGCCGGGACTTGGAAAAATGTTTTACCGTCTATCAATCGATAGGATAGCAGGGCCTTTCGTTTGTCTTCACCATGGGGCGAGTTAAAGTCCATTCGGAAAGCTAGTTCATGCTCGTCCGAGTACGTGCCGGCCACGTTAAGCTGCTTTCGCTGTCCTTGTCCGTAGATTGAAAACGATTGGTTCAGTTTTTCCTCATATGCCTGGCGAGAAAGGAAAGTTAAGTGTAAACATAAATGGTTCCTATATAATCTTCGATCGCCTTACTTACCGTGGTGTTAACGGTCAGGAATGATTCAACCATAAACAATGGCCAAACGATTACCAACACACGCTCCAGCACCTCCCCATTCACTGCAGGTGCTAGCTTACTATCAACCAGCTTTTCGCGCACGATCCTCACCCAATAGCTAATGTAGCCTTCGCGTGTTATCGTGGACGTTGGTATCTTCACCAGGTACGGCATGCTTCCACCGTTCATGATCTCGCGCAACGGAACATCACCTGACCAAACGACCCGCCCATCCTCGCCATCGATCGCAATATTCATCGTTTGCTGATTCTTATTGTTGGCCGGCGAGAACAGATTAGCACTATCTCCAGCTGCCACCTGGAAGCTGGTAGTCGTGTAGTTACGGTCACTGTTTGGCACAATTTTGTAGTAACGATACTGAAACTTTAAACGCTGCGAGGTCATATTGTAAAACCCGATCTGTCCTTCAATCGTAATGCTACGCTGGGTGTTACTACTGCTACCATCGGTCCCATCCACCGAGAGCGATTCGATACGGATCAGTAGCATCTTTTCATCTTCCATGTCCTCTTCGTAGATCGATTGTACACAAACTTGTTGCAAACCGTCGGTTGATACATCGAACGCTTCAGTCACTACCTGTGTGTTCCCTTCGGTGAAATACAATTGCAGCTGCTGACGTTGCCGGCAACTTCGAAACGCGTACAAGCAGAGCTCATTCGGACCGAGGTATACCATTTCCGTCGTACCGGTTTGACCAAACTTTAAACCGGACTGTGTGCGATTACAAACGATATATCTGCTGTACAGCACAAACGGTGAACTTTCGTCACTTTTTGACATGCTTCGATTCCACATTCGTTCCGCCACAGCTAGGTTGTAACCGATGGAGGGACCGTACCTTAAGCAAATATCATCCGTTATCGTCCGTAGCTCGATTGATCGCTCACCGATCCATCCGTAAGCCTTCATGTTGCTAACTTCCAGTGCATTTTCGAACGTAAAATAATTGTAATCGAGCAGATCGCAGTGCAAATTAAACTCCGCACCAACGAACATATCAAGGTTGTCATAGACCGTGCACTGAGCGCGCAATCGATGCGCATTGAGCATGAGGAATTTATGTGCTCCGAAATCTGCCGATTCTCTGCAGAGCCGATATCGTTCAAATGGTTTTGGCAGCTGGCGCTCCGGATCCAGATGCACATGGTTGAACAGATTCATCTGTACGGGTTTTAAATCGATCGTTACTTCCAGATTCGGTACCAAGGCAGCACTGAACATAGAGTCAACCCGCATACATGCGACAAAGATCTTCGGATGCAAACGATACGGTAAGCTGACCACTCGTTGTCCGGGCAAATAAGAACTGTCCGTTAGCACATCGGTGATGGTTGTCAGCAGTGTTCTACCCAAACCATTTGCATTGCGTTGCTGCGATGTGTCCTCGTTGTCACTGGTGCCGATCATTTCATCATCTTCATCTCGTGCACGAGCCATTCCCTCGTCATAAACCACATTCTGTGTCATGACTATTCTCCAAATGGCCGATGCTACTTTACGCTGCGGTAGCTTGAGAAACGTTTTCTCATTCTCGGAAAGTGTGAACTGGCACACCTCTACGAAATTACCGTTGATGTCTGCGTAATGTTCCAGCTTGCATTGGATGTTGACCGATTTGGTTGTGTTCATCGGTACGGGATAAACGATCACTTGATGCAGTGCTCTGGGTTGAGGATATCGCCAACAGATGATGCCTACCTCGCGATTGATGATTTTTATCTGATACGGCAAAGGAAGTTCGTTTACTTTCATACTTTCTATGAATTGAAAAGCTCCAGCTCTACAATAGAATCGTGTGAAAATAAATAGTGGTTTATGAAGACGTTAAAGACATAAAAGATAACACACTTACCTCAGATCATCCTGGTAGTATTCCTCCTGCATCTCTTTCGTACGCTTTTGTTCAAACCGTGGCGGTACGATGGGTATAAGCAACTCGCGACTTGGCGTCATGTTTGCACTTTGAACCGTAGAGATCGAATCTTTACGGTCAGTTTCTTCCCTGCGCAGTGCGTCCAACATTACCTTCTGAATCAGCTCCACTTGGTGAAAGATGTAAGGAATCAGATCCACTTGTAAGTAAGATGATTGCAGCTTTATCTGAACGAGTGGATCACGCTTCCAATATTCCTGAGCAAGCGTTAACAGCAGTTTGAAGGAAAAAGGATGAAGAATGACGAATGTGCCAGCACTAAGCAGTAGCTCAGCCAGCTCTAGCTCGAATACGATACGCTCCGGTCGTTCTTGAACCCTTATCATTGAGTGTACGGAAGAAAACGACAGCTTCATGTTGTACAGTGGCGGCTTGTTAGTATCTTCCTCTAGCAAATGCAACATCACCTGCGATAAACTTATTTCGATCTTTTCAACATCATACAGGTGTGATTTAATGAGCAAAAATTTGTTTCTACTAACCACCGCCTTAGGCAATGGTTTCGTAGTTCCCGCGCCACGCTCTTTGTTTACTTTTGGTGGTGTAAAAAGATCGTCCAAAGATGCAACTAATTCCATCACCTTCTGTATCTTCACGTGTGAGAGGGTCAGCTTAATGGGTCGCTTAAAGTCAATCTTTATCTCACGACTTCTCTTAGTCAAACTGTTTACGAAGCGTGTTTTAACGATCGGCTGCGGAATACCTAACTCATCCGGTTCGCCGGCTACCGTTTTGATGATCGCAAGTTCGTCTACTTGTACGGTTAGATCAAACAGGGATAGCTGAAGAACCCGTTCCAGCAAGTTTAGTGATACGAGCGCATTTGGTTGTACTAAGACTAGCTTTAAAGCTGGCCTAACACTGATGCGATCTCGTTGCGTGAACACATTTATCTTAAAGTATCCACCGAGAAGGCACACCTCGTACGGAACGATTGTCAGGTTTGTTTGTGCCATTGTAGAAGTCGTTCGTGATCGCAACGGTTTCGAAGTGCTTTCGGAAGATATTGATGATATTTTACGATATCGCTGGGTGCTACTTTTTCTACTCCCACTTGATATCGGCCGTTTGCCGTCCGACGTTCGATATGATTCAAGGCCCGAATCTTCCTCACACTTGGATAGTTTCGAGTTGCTGCGACGGAAACGTGTCGACGGTACCGAATCTCGATACGATCGTACCGATTCTCGGCTCGCATCTTCGCCACTTGGTGCGTTGGAAGCAAAAGTAAGTAGACTTCCCGTATCGATAGAACTGTTACTGCGCGACATGCGAGCAGTTGGTACAGAATGTCGTGGAGATTCGGCAGGTACCGGAAACATGTAGTCACCAATTTGTTTGCCTTTACTCAGCAATCGCTCAGCGAGCTGTATCTGGTCCAAATCAATATCCACCACCAAATCCGACATACAGTTTAGTTCTATCGCACGGCTACAGATAAGCACGTTCTTGTAGATGATGCACGGTGCATAAATGGCAGAAAAGTTGAACTCTTTAAACACGGTTACAACGTCGAAATGAGACGTGCGTTGCACTCCTTGATGAAGGTTATTCCACTCGAATGCTGGATTATCATGATGCGTGGTTGATGTTTGTTGATCGTGCAAGTACTTAACCACATCGCTCCAAACGGCAGTACTCAGGGAGATTTCCTTCAGCAGCAGTTCATACTGACGGTCTTCTATTTTCGAACCAGGCACATTTAGAATGCGCATCTGAGCCGCTTTCGTATACACGTCCGGGCGCAACGGAACCCGGCAAATGGGATTTTCTACATTATGATGCACGGTAATTGAATTGATCTTCATAATGTACACCGAGCAACAATCGCGATCATCGGACGATTCTGAGCGCAATGGAAGAAACACCGTAAAACCCTTACTGGCAAACAGTATCAAAGGTAAGTCTTTTACGCCTAATACCGAATTTGAACACGAATTGTGACTGATGTCCTTTTCCACCAAGTTCGATGCCTGTGACGTGCTGGGTTGACAAACATTCATCATACGCACACATTCACCGAGCAGGTCAAGATCCAACCTTAGATCAACCTGTTCCATTTTGATCAATACCTCCACGAGGGTGTCATTGTGTTCGCGTGACTTTCTTACCGTGTCCCACTTGGTGTGTACGTTTTGGGTTTCTGCTCGTGTGATCGTCATGTTGAAAAAAGTATCCGTACCAGTCGCTTTGCTCGTTTCACTTGCTTCTCCCGTTTGCACCGTTAAGCCTAGGGCTTCGTTACGTACCCATCCGCCAGACGGCTGCTGGTGTGTACCGGATGGACTATCTTGCCATTCGTAGCACACACCGCTCATGCCTCCAATTTTTGCCTTCATCTGCGAATATACTTCCTGTTTGTCGAGCGAATAAATAATGTCCTCCAGTTCGATCTTTAGTTTAATACGTTCTTTACGCGTTTCCTCTTCCCGCGTAATGCAACTAACGGTAAGCTTTGAGAAGGTCCACTGTAGCCACAGCGATGGCATTGGACGGCGCCCATCATGTTCCGCTGTGGTTGCTTTCTCTTTGAGCGTTTCATCCGATCCTCCGCTGGAGTTGTGAGTTATGTCGAGAAATTCACGCAAATCGATGGCCGCTATCGAACTACCACCTCCCGGTAGTTGGGGAATTTCTAGAAACTGTTGGACGCTGTCCACTTTGTTCGAATCATTCGAATCGCTTCCAGCGGTTTGCACCATCGGAAGCTGCATTATTCGATCTAAGGTGGCACGCAACAGTACCAACTGTTCCTTCATTAAAGTCACCCGGAATGGGGTGGTATCAATGTGGAAGCAAGCGGAGGAACAGGATGCAGCGTTCACTGAGTGATCATCGCTAAAGGTAAGCACCATCGATATGTTTGTGGTCGTTTCGTCGAGCAGTTTGTTCATCTCGCCACCTTGGTACGTCCAGCTGGACGCATTTGCGAGCGAAATAGTCCATGGAAAACTTTCCTTCTCCAAAGGCCAGACGGATTTAGCGATACTGATCGGAAACCGGTTGATGTAACCGGACAGTGTTTGGCACTTGAAGGCGGAATTCACCGAAATCAGTGGAAGTCTAGAAATATAAATACCGTTGTTAGCTGGATGACAAAAAATCCTCAATGATAGACGAAAACGATACTTACTTGATCATGAATATTTCATTCTGCCCAAACTCATCCTCCAGCGAGTCGCTCAGTGAGTGGAATATAATATTGTTTAATGGAAGACAGACGGTAAAGTGGCTCACTTCCAGATGGAAGATCATTCTTTTCGCAAGCTTCGCCCAAAATTGCTTATCTTCGGCAGTGTTTGCAGCAGCACCGTCCGGTGAGGCGGTGCATTGCTTCGGTTCAACATCGTCCACCCCGATGGTAGACGTTGGCCGTCCGTGCACTATTGGACCCGCTCCGGGAATGCCAGCCCCTTTGCCCGAGCTCGAATGGACGGAAGTAGCCGGCGCAGAATGTTCCTTCTTATCATCGCTTCTTGTCACCGGCCGCAGGTTCGCTTGCACCGAACGATGGGAATGTTTCAAAGAAGAAGCACCGAATCGACGATTGGAAACGGCCCGATCCATTAATGGAACCGCCCGTTGCCAGAGCTCGAGGAAGGCAAGAAAATTTGGATCCAAATTCAGACTTAGATCTAATAATTTTGCATACAGTAGCGGTGGATGTTCGATGGTGGCATCGAGCTGCTTGGGAAGCTGCAGTATGACAGTAAGAAAATCTTCCTCCGTGGAATGGTCTGGCCATAGAGCGGTGAGTGATTTTTCGTTTGCTGCATCGTATTGATACGTGAGCAGCTTTAAATTGCGAGCCAGCAGCTTGTAGCAATCCGTACGATCAGCTTCAACCTTGCGCAGATGAATGAAGGAAAGAAGGAGATCCGCTGTGGGAAGAGGAATTTGTTGTTGCTGCAAGGGCTCCCAGCCGATGTTGGGTGTGTCCTGGTGCGCCAGTAGTGACTGTACGATGGAAGAAGCCGTCAGCGCTTGCAGTGGATTGACGACCATCTTCAAATCTGTCACAGTTAGGTTGTGTTCCGTTTTGTTAAGCTCCTCGTTTGGCCACAGGGATGGATGGATTAGCGTACGCTGCTGATAGTTCATGCTGACCGCTGTAGCTATTGTCGCGTCGTTCCATCGCGAATGATGAAGCTCCATCTGTAGCCGCTCCAAGTTACCGGATATCGATTGATAACATGCATCGAACAATTTGGCCGGTGGTTCCGGTAGCTGGCAGGTAGTGTACACGAGCCGATTCGGGTAAAGCGGTGCCAGGATGTTACATTCTACCCGATTAAGCTGCACCGTGAGGGATGGTTTCGTAGCTGGTGTTTGTATCTTTCCGCTACTGGGCTTTCGAAGCAATAAGCTTTCCTGGCCATGATCGAAGCAGTGCAGCTCAACCGTGGGACTCTGCAGCGTAATGTGAATCTGTCGTAAAGGAACTTCATGCATCAGTGCATCGTAATCTTCCGCCGAAGGTGGTGGCAGCTGAGAGAGTGTTGGCATCGGCTTATCCTCATAGTATGGTGGATACTCGTAGAAATCTTTGTACGATGCAAGCATCTGGAATCGATGAATCGTATCGGCTGAGATTTTCGCCCGAAAGCGTCCCACAAAGACGCGTATCATGTACTTTTCTGCCAGATTGCTAAATTCCAGATCGCTACCAAACTCGGACGTTCTTCTATCGTCGGGTAGCTGCACCTCGTGAATGATATCGATAGCAATGGCGGGAAATTTCTGCAACAAATGCTCCTGACTGAAGCTACTCAGATGATAGTTCCAATTCACGTTGTACTTCCGATTTCCGCCGGCATTATCGCTAAAGAATGAATGCTCCAGATGGGTTGTACTCTCTCCCGGTTGGTGCAATACGAGGGATTCGAAAATTTCCTTCACACTGCCCTCACGATGACCACAGGGACAGTCTTCTAGCGATTGCACCTGTACGCGCGATATTCCCAGCGTGACATTGAACCACTTCAGTCCACATGCTATCATTTCACCGTAAAAGTTGTGAAAATCGAAACGCAATATTGGATGGTACTTGATCTTCTTGGTCGTTCCCACCATGCCATCGCCGATCAGTTCCTGCGTTTTGAAGATTATTCGCAGCTGATCAATGTACAGTCCGGTGTGTAGTACGCGGAAATCGTGCTCCTCGGAATGATCGCTTTCGTTTTCCTCGGGAAAGAAAGAAGGAAGCAGATTCCAGGCCCACGAAAGCAATGATTCCTGTCCGGCTTCATCTTCCTCATCTACACCTCCCTCAGGGATGGGTTGCAGCGGTTCGGTTTTTATTTTGCCCTGCTTTAGCGCCAGCGCTAGATCGAACAAACGCATCAGCATCGGAAACTGCTGCGACGACACGTTAAAATCAAGGAATTTGGAATGTACATCAATGCGTGTCAACGACGAGCGATCGTGCGATGAAGCGTTGTACTTCACCAGCATACGCAGCTGTAGCGTGCTGCGGTATAGGACCGGTTCCTGGCAGACCTCAATCTTGCCAGCTGAATTTCGTTTGTCCAAGCAGATCGTCAGATCGACGATGTTTATCAGCTTTCGCAGGGATACTTTTGTCGGGGACATGTCGATGAAGGCCGGATTCCAACTCCCGTCGGCCGATTCCATCGATAGTTGCTGGATGTTCATCGAAACTACGATATCCTCCTCGACGTACTTTAGTATCACATTGTGGCATCGGATTGTAATGTTGTTGGCTATCTTGCTTATCAACGATGCCATGTAGCCCGGTGGAGGAGCTTCTTCCGTGCTTTTGCCCTTCCGCGGAGGGTCACGCTTTGGCACGACGTTTCGCTCATTGGTGTCGCGTAACTTCAACACAAACTCAATCGTGTTGATGGTGATGACGATCGGTTCCGAGGCAATCTTTGTCCATGGTACCCGTATACCGAGCTCATGTATGTGACCGGAAAGAAAATTGAACGGTAATTGCAGCTCTTCCTCCAGAACGTCTAGCTTGAGGTCCAGGTTTTGGAACACCACTTCCCCACCCCATAGCGATAGCTGTGAATCCTCGGGACGGATGTTTTTCACGTACTTCTCAACGTAACTCAAGATGATGGGTGTGATGTAGGATTCGATTTTGAACATCGTTTCGCACTTGTCCCGCTAGGCAGGTTCGCGTACAAATTCCGATGTAATGGTACACCCAAGTTTAACACTATTTGCCCAGACCTATCACTTTGCCGAATGGTAACAGAATCGAAGATTAATTCCTTTTGATCCTCACTGCCGTCACGTTATCGCATGTTGAATCCGATATGGTTTTGTTGCAGTGTTACTGATAAGAAACCCGATGCCGAACTTTAGCTTTGATATTGCACGTAGAATTTTGCTTTTTTCCAAATGGTTCGCTGTTGGCCTCCTACACGTGTTTACTCGAAATTTTATATGTTTTACTGCCTGTTTTGCGGTGAAGCAATTTCTATTGCAAATTTTCCCCGACTACTTTTCCACGCAACAGGAGTATATCGAACCAAAACTGCATGATTCACCAGACAAAACTGCACAGTTGGCACATTGATGTGTTTGGCAATGGGCTTATTTCCTCACAGCGAGCAGATCTGTTTTATTTACAAAGCGTTAAGCCTGCTGGCGGTACACGCCGACTGATGGAGAAAACGGACCACACATCGTACGATTCTTTTTTTTTCGTTTTCTTAACGCCTCTTCAGCTTGTTTGCCGGCCCGACACTTTTCAGACGAAAATGTTGTTGTGCTCCATTAAAATATCAACAAACGCAATCAACGATCTGACAGCAAAACATCCTAACGCCCCTCGTGTTTATGGTGTGTAGTTCAAAAAGCACATCGTAACGCCATGGTAACGTGTTTACATCCGATGGGATTTGAATTGCCCGTTTTCGCTAGCATAATAAGTGCATTTACACAAAAATTGCACTATTGTTCACAAGAGTGATTGTGAACAGTATTTTTTGCGATTTTCTTGAAAACATATCATATAAGTGAATTGATCATTCCGTACGGTCAAATTAAACAAAAATCGTTAATGTACAACTCTACAACACACCTGGTTTGGGCTGGATCGTTAAAAGTGTGGTAAAAACGTGCTCCCAACACACAGGAGCTAACTATTGAGCTATTCACGTAATGGATAGTCAGTAATTAAACAAGAGAAATCTAAAGACATACAAACGCATTAACCAGCAATGGTCGTAGAGCTATTGAGAAGTTCATCCGTTCATGTTATTCTCTTTTGAACAAACAATCCAAATCGATTGGTTAATCAGAACATGTGTGTTCTACTTTAAATCTTATGAGCACATGAATGATCACAGGAAAATATAAAATGGGACGTAATCATTAATGTAAATCTACGATCGTGTAACATTTTAAAATCTCAAGTGAATGCATAGTATGATGTCCAACTGAAAAGATGTCTCCCAGTAATTACTGTTTTATTGGACTAGAAACATTCCTTCTCTGGAAGTGGAAGCAAACGTTCAAGTGCTTTGAACATCATCAGTATCGGGGTTTTCTACAGTCGTTGATATTTTATTCATTCGCCCACATTGCACTGTGTGATGGTGGCAATGGAACTTGTTTATCAAACACGTCCAGCTAGTTTAACAAAATCCTTCTAGTGACGCTGCTTCAAACCCCACCACTAGCAAGTTCATGTCGCATAACAATGTGACCAAGAGCCACGATCAAGAACATCGGAAATGAGATCATAAGAATAAAAATTATTTAAGCTTTTCGTTCACGATCGCAAGACGACCGTGTGGACCGGACACGTTGGAATATTTTTGTTTTTGTCTCCACACGTTGGCATGTTGGTATCGTTCAGTTTTCATCGTCTTGTTCGTGTTCTTGTTCTTGAACAGCTTGTTGGGGGCTCGTTTCTACACCGACACGAACGAACTCTACGCAACGCATTTCACATCGCGTGGTTCAACGTCGTCTAATGAATGTTTTATTTATACAACCAGACAGACGGCGGTTTCTTGACTGTGGAGCGACCAAGAAAGGGGCAAATAAAATAAGGAATGATTGCGGACGTGGTCCCGTGTTTGTGGTTTGTGTGTGGTTTTTTTTCTTCTTCTACACATTCAGCTGTACATTCAACTTTAAATTGTACACCTAAACTCGTAACTTGAATACCGAAAACAACCGGTATTTTTTATTTGAAGACATAGATGCTACAAGTCTTATTGCAACGCATTTGAGTAACATGTCGTCATGCTTAGCTCATAACCGGCTTTAAGCAGAGGCCTTTACCTTTTGCTACACACAACTAAAATTCTTACTCTTCCCCACGATGACGTCATGGAAAAGGGTCCACAGAGGGGAAAATACTTTCTGGCATTTCTCTCACGTACTCTCTCTCTCTCTGTCTCGTGGAAAACAAACTTTTGCGTTCGACAGAAAGCAATTTGCTTTGGACAATTGGATCAACAAGGACGTTTGGAGGTTACTGGCCTTACGGTGGAAAGCCGGATTGCATCATGTGATGGGCGCGGAAAAACAGGCCACACAACCGTGCCACAAACTCATTGACGGTCGTTGGAAAACGGTTTCTTAAAATGCTGAAGCAATCGGATTCTAAGTTTTCCACATCTTTTTTCCGGATCAGCGTACGTTTGGCTTTGGTCCAGCAAATAAACAAACGGAAATATATACATGGTCCTCGTCATTCATGTGATAAACAATGCTGGAAGTATTGCACTGCGGTCAGCTTTTCCTAAAATAGATCTTCACCGATTTTAATACCATTTCAAGTAATAACGAACGCATACGCAAGTGATCGGTTTGTACGATCGCTATATTTTATTCATTCGCTGATGATTACCTTTTTAAGTTTCGATTCCGAGCATTGCATGTCTAATTCATTCGACATTTAAAATGCAACGCCAGAGACAACTTGCGTCGTTGCGCAACGCCATGTTCAAGTTTAATTCGATCAACTGGGAAGTGAGTTATCCAGTAGTGAGATTAGCTATTTTGTCTAAGAATGTTAAGATGCAATAAACTTTATAATTGTATAGAAAACCAAAACAGAATCAATAAAAGTGATGAAACATCAATGGTGATTTTTACCTTCCAATAAACCCTCCCTAGTGTTGAGTCAAACTGGATATGTAGAACGTTTTTGTGGTTCTATTTCCAGAACCATTAAACTCACTGCAGACTTACAGCAAGATGACGAAACATTTCCTATTCAATAGAAATAACACACTCAATATGTATGCCACAGCGGCACAGCTATCGGGAATTCCCTTTGCCCTACGAACAGCTTCGTCTTTGGAATATGCATTAACTAGCAGCACGTGGTCCGAAGCAATTCAGAACGATCGTAACCCTTATAATACCGGAAGCATGCGTATGTTGAGCTGCTATGCCTACCATTTATCATCACCGATTCTTCGTGATGTGCCCATACCCGTTGTTGCCTCGGCTTCAGCTGCACAACAAATGTCCACCCGTTGCTATAAGCCGTCGCTCCAAATACATGGGACAATTCAAAACATGGCACCACGTGCGTCCCTTTCACTCCAAACAACCGACACCGGTTCGGTGTTTTGTGAAGGAAAGCGAAATAAGAATTAAAATCCTTATGATTTTCTTTCCCCTGCGCATGAGATATTCGGAGCTGATTTGCTCACAAACACGCCGTTCCGAACAGGAGCAGAGAGCAACTTAGAGCGAGTAGGTTGACGTCACGTGGAGTTATGCTCTGCTTCTGGAAAGGGAACCGACATTGTAGTGTGGGAGTTCCATGCCGTTCTTATGGACGCGCGTTACCGGTTTCCCTCTTCGGTGTTTTCTGCGTGGGATCCAAACCAGCCGCACAGTTGTCCGGAGTGCAACCCGAAAGACCTTCCTTTATAAGACCGTTTTCTTCCGGTGGGGTGAAAATCGATCAACCACCATCCGAGGCGAGTGCGAACGTGTATTTTTGGGGTTTAGTGTTTGGCTGGCAGTGGAATAAACAGGACGTGATAAACTCGTCCTAGTGCCGGTAACTACTAGCGAGTTGTATTAAAGTGCGTCAGTGCGTACTGAGAAGTGCAGACAGTGTTTTTTGGAAACCATTTCCACGGCAGCAGGTGAATACAATCGATAACCTTAGTAGGGGTTCACGGGTGATAGGAATTCCATGTCCCTATTATGCAACAACGATGCAGTGGCCTTGCTGACTGTTGTTTGTTTAAGGCTAAACGGGGAAACAATTCTTAATGTTCATACTCAGAGCAACTCAGAGCCCAACGATTTAAGCGTTGATAGAATACAGTGACACGACGCAATTTGTAGCTGGCCGAATGTTGCTTGACAAGTTGACGGATGTTGAGAAGGTTCATTCCGGGTGTGCAGATAACAGATTGCCGACAGATCAAACTGGCCTGTACTGTATTGGGGACGTACAGGGCACCAAAACAAACAGGCTTTGTTGATTAGAACCGTGCGGTGGCCATAATACAGCGAAGTGATTACAAATGTTCGTTGGAAACATTCGCTGGAAAGGCGCCTTCCATCGGACACTACGCAAGTGAAAGTCAATTTGCTCCCAAAAGGGAAAAGTGTCTAAAAGACGAATTTTCTCTCTCACTGGTGTGAGACGGTGAGGGGAACTGAGCGCGGTTGATAGTGCGCATGTACACCCGGAATCGGACGACTATCGTACGGGATCCGTGCCATGGTATGATAGGGGTGTGTTGTGTAGATTGTCCAGCACGGTATGTAAAACCGGGTTTCGCAGGTTCAATGAAAGGACCTGTGTGACCTGTTGTACGCATGTGGTGGTAACCTGTAGGATTGCATTTACGCACTGGCATCGTAACTGGCTGCAAACATTTTACGTCACTGATTGTAGAGATTATTGTATTTATAGTTTATACGAAAAAAATCCTTCAAAAATAATCACTTTCATTGAAAATGTTGATCACTAGAGAATGATATTAATTTACCTGATGATAATTTAACGACTACATAAAACGATTTGCGTTTTAATTCTATTAAAGCATTATGTAATGTACGAAAAATGATTTTTTTTATTCGTGTGTCAATTAATATTTTACCTCCCAGGTGAAAAAAAAACATCCCAGCCAAACTAGATAATCCGACCCGAAAACAACTGGTTTCCGTCACAAACCAGTTTTCCGAGCAGGCCCCCAAAAATGTCAAAATCTCTGTTGATCACGTCGATCGAATTTTCGCGCCAGTTCCACACCTCCAACACTGGATTGAACTGGTTGCACGATCTTTCGCTCGCATAAGCCTGAGTTATTTATGCAAAAACCATACTTTCATTCTCATTCGTTTGCACGCCATGTTCGGTGAGCATTCGTTCCAAATCTCCTACGTACAATGTCCCGTGCGACACAAACAGTATGACGCGTGTTTGGCGAAACACGGAAGAGAGACAAAAAATAACAATTTGTACAGTTAAATAAATGAAAAACGTTATCATCATTACGCATTAGTGTTGCTATTTATGGAAGAGCAAGTGAGAGAGAGAGAGAGAGCGCTTTCTGTTGGAGGCTGGATGTTTAAAGTTTAGGAAAACACAGCAACCGCTTACGCTACATCACCGAACACGATCTTGCGTTTGTTTTGTAGTGTGCGGTTTTACTCGCTCTACTAAGAGCGCACGATCGCCGATCGTTAGTATTCGTAGATAATCCTCTTAACAATTGGGAAGAAAAAGAGAGCGAGATTATCGCGGCCAGCTGTGAGGATGGAGCAGGCGTCGTCGCGGATACGATTATCATATTTCAAGTGTCTGCGTGGGGTAACGATCGTTGGGCCCACGTTGCGGAGGATGCGACGGCGTTCCCCCAATTCGTTGCGTGGCCGTATGCTAGAGCGAACGGTGGAACCAACTCGCACCAGCTCTCGCTCTAATCGGACCGGCTGCAATTTCTTGTACGCCACGTTCCGAGACGCTTTAATACTGTTCGAACTCGCAGCCGAAACGGTTCGCCGAACACGTACTGTACGCGGCCCGTGCATTAGCTGCTAGTGTCCTTTCGTGACGATCTTCAACAGGATTTTGTGTAGTGCTTGTTTGTGAATCGACTGCGTGTTTTTGCTCCGTAAAATTGGCAGTAGAAATAGTTTACAGATTGCTAGAGAAGGTACGAATCTCGCAATGTTTTTTACTACAAAAGTATCCTCGTTTGAACACCTGTGTACCTTTCGATCCAGTATGAAGTTGAATGGCCTTTCGTTTTTGGGATGGGATTATGTAAAAATCGGTTAAACCCGCGCGTGTGTTTGCCAGAAAATGATTACAAACAAGTTGCGCCATTCGAACACATGCAAATAGGGTGTTTCGAAAAGTTTAGTACGCGTTTTGAGCACGTTTCGAATGGTATCTAATGGCCTAGTGTTGTAGCTGTAACTGTTCAAAAATTACCCATCGGGAACACGATTTAAGTAAAACGATGTGGCTGACTTTTCAGCATTTAAATTCAGTCTTCTCAGTCCAATGATCTGTTGGTGTGTTTGTGTCGTTCAACAATTCGTTTTGTTGTTATAGCGGCACAAACATATCATTTTTATCTAGTGCATTTGTATTCCATTTGCACCAGCTGCTGTACAATACCGTGACCATGTGGCCTTGGATAATGACACTTGTGTTATCTCTCTGCATAATGGTAGAAGGAGAGAAACAGCACCCAAAATGAAGTACAACAAAAAATGGGAACCATTTTATCATACCAGTTTTTGTCTCTCGAAAGGAATGATTTGCGATAAAAAATGCATAAATACAATGATACTCGCATATGGTCGCGTAGATGATGGTGATGGAGCGTTGAGGTCTGTCTGTGCGAAACATCAGTACTTGATCGTTTTTCAATTGAAGGCTCATCTTGCCTTATGAATGCGACCGCAATTGAACGCAAATTACACCAAAAGCGCGACAGTGTGCCGGGAAACTCAACTCAATTGGTAGCGTATATGTGCGGCATGAAAGACAGATGAACTTGTTCTGATCGATCGAAAGCAGCAAACAGTACAAGTCAATACAGTGGCGATGAAAACTGATTAAACTATCCAGTGTTGGAAATGGCTTCGTTCTTGTGGTTTAAATTGATTGCGATTAACTATGGAACGATCGTTTCAGTATTGTACAAATGCAAGATGCTTTCATCCAAGTTGTACTAGAAGAATGTGCTTTCTTCCAAGATCAAGAATTAAAGAAATAGCGCCGTCCTGGCCGTAATAATAAAAATAAAAGATCAACAAATCAAACTTACGCACGAAATGATCGCAACACTTTTGTACGATCCCAATCACCGAAAATGGGTACAAGCGAGGTGTGAGTTGACCTTCACACTGCAGACCAGAAGGGCGAAGAATTGGAAGAGTCACGGGGCATTTGATAGGGGGCATGAATTAAGTAATCACAGCTTTTTTTTCGGACCCGTTACCTTAGACCGTGTGTCCGACACATGTAATTGATCATTTGAGTCTTATCTTCCTTCGGGGAGTATGTGCACAGATAGCATTGTTCATGCCGTACGTGAATGAAGGCACCAAGCATCAACATTTTTGGGTAGTGTAGAACGAGTAGACGAGATTGTAAAGAAGGATGAGAAGAGGAGATGTTTCTCGAACGACTCCGTCAAAAGCATCTCCACTGATAATGTGGCAGCAGTTGATAGAAAAATTTCAATGCACGAAAAGCCGGATCGTGCTCTGGAATGGGGAAACGTCTTCATGGAGAGATAGCCAACACTTTGAAGTAATTTGAATGAACTTGTATAATAGCTGCGTACAGTCATGATTCGTTTATCCGCTTATTTTACGCGTGGCCCGGTATCTTATCAAACGCCGTGAAGATATCAATTGCCCAATTAACGCCTGCTAGGAGGTAACGAGCGTGATCTGCACGCATTTCTTGCATGCTTTCCGTGAGATAAAGCTGCGGTGCATTGGCACGATTTCTTAACCCGGTAACGATAAGATTTCGACGATATCTTGCGAGTATCGGTTGATTCATGAATGGGTTTCCAAATTCTTTTTATACTATGCCAATAATAAAATCCACTTAATCCTTGATTTGGACCCCACGTCCGATCCGTGTGATTAACTAGTAGATCTGTCGTATAGAATAAATTGAATAACAGCTCGAACACTGCTCCGTCAGCTGGGGTGCAATTGCGCTTTACAACACAGTGGGGTTATCAGTAGTATCAGATAAGATGGAGCCGCCCTACTATCAGTGGCATTATTTTGGGCCTATCAGTAGCTCTTTGGTATGTTAGACACATGAAATAGGCAAAACATTTCTGGATTAAACAAGATTCCCGAACCATTCACATCCACTGACATTGGCCGTTTTGCTACTTTCTCCGTCCTCTTATCTAGACGCAACAAAATCAAAACATTGCGTGTGCAGTCCGTGTGTGTATTTTCATTTCTGTATGCGCAAAAACCGCAGCTCGTTCGATCGACCATTCGGGTAGACATATTTTTAAAATGCTGTTCGCAAACTTGAGCAAATTTTGCGCGCACACACACACACACACACAATGCCTGCCAGGTGTGGGATAGGGCCGGATTATGTAAAGCAGTTGGGTGAGCAGTTCATTTGGTCGGTTTGTTAAAAATACACCCAGGAAGCGAAAGCTATCCCCAATCAATGAATTGCCAAAGACAATTGGCATTGATTGTTGTGGCTGTGGAATGTGAACCAAAAAAAAACGAAGTCGTTTGTGGGAGGATTTACTGCTATTATTTTCGTTCACATACATTTAAGACAAAATAAGTAATACTGTCGAATGGTAATAATTTTTTTTGTAAACTATTGCTAGGATACTCATGATGTAGTTTTTTATTATTCAAAAATTTATTTTAATACTTAAAAATTTGAATAAAATATCCTGTCAAGGTAAAATCTTTCTTATAAAATTAAGGAAACATTACAAATACATAATTAGATGCGTTTTACAAACAAATTCAATGAAGCGTTCCTGCTTTGCTGCGCTAATCGGCACGATCCCTAAACCATCCCATGCCACACATCGGATGTGTTCTTATCAACTGAAATGCATTATTTGTCGGGGCGAACAAGCCAATGCAAATGTCATTCGACTAGCGCCTTTCGTTCAAGGGCACCACCGTGTCGCCATTTCACTGCTACTGTTTGGCGTCGAAGGTCCCATCTTTCCATCAACAGACCATCATCATTAAATTAATAATAATTACAATCCGTCTGCTGATAAACAGCGTTGAAAGAAAAGGAAACAACCACTGGCATTGCATTGTCGACGCTTCCTAAACTAAACGGCCGGAGTCGGTTGGTCTGCATTTTGTACTACAAAACACGGCCAAGTGTGTTGTGCTAACAGCCCGGTGTCCACGATTATGTACCGTTTGGTGTGTGATAGCAATCGCGTTAACAAACACGAGAATGGCCGAATTTTCCTCGCCGTCAACGGGAAAACCCTGAGCATAACCGGGGATGGCGAAGGTCATCCCAAGGACAACACGAATGCTCGGATGAACCGGGAAACAGCCGGGAGTGGTTTGGTTCGTGTGCCGAATTTTTTCAATGCACTGCAGCTCATCATTTCATCGCAATGGCAACGTAATTTGTAGAGTAAAACCATTTGTCCTCAGTTTGCCGCGTGTGCGTCACGTGTGATGACAAAAGGGTGGGTTTAGAGTTTCAAACGGGGAGTTTTTGTTTTTGTTTGCAACGTCGATCATATTACAGTTCGATCGTGTAAAGTTGGATGATGTTTAGTATAAATGGGTGTGGAATCCATTAAGGTGTTGTTTGAAGAGAAGAAAGAACAAAATTGAGGATTGGTTTGTTTTGTGGCTGATGTAATTTATGAGTTTGCGAGTTTAAGTGATAGTGTTGGAGCCATTTTTAGAGAAAATTTCCACTTCTATATCTAAAAAATAATTTAAAAAATTGCTACCAAATTTATCACACTGCAAAATCATTTTAATTTTTGCAAATTTATTTATTTACACCGGAATGTGATATTCTAATCAATTACCATTTAAAACAGTAATATAGTATTCGCTCTCCTTAAGTAAATGCCATCCATCAACACTTGATTGATAGCCCGGTCAGTACCAAATCAATCCACCATCCACCAGCAATTGGCGGCTGGTAAAGGTATTGCTGCTCCGTGCAAAACTGCATCAAAACAATTTCCGTGGCCGCCCGTGCATCGATGACGGAATCGATCGGAACCAACACCATGGGGATATGAAACCGTACCCTTTCGTGCCGCAATTTGTTTGTTTGCTTTCCCCATCCAAGCTGGGCAGGCAGTGTGGCTGTGTTGTGAATTAATGGACAAATGGTGTGTGATCGTGCGGTGTGGCGCGTTCGTGCCGCGTGCAGCACGTTTCACAGTCCAATGCAAACGACATCGGCAGTCCATAGTGGCTGACGTGAACGTATGTCGAGTGTTTAAATATTGAATTTTCACTTAACGGACAAACCCCGATGGGCGTAGGGTTGGGCAGGGGATGAAAAACCAAACACGGTCCATTTTCCACCAAGGATTGTGTTACAAGATCATACCATTTACTTAGCAAAAATGCTTATTGTGTGTGTGTGCGTTTCCTTCCACCTTCCTCTTCCAGGTACCGTGGTGACAACTGAGCGGTAGCAAACATGAGCAGCAACGCGCCCGGGGCCACCAACCCCATGCTGTACGATCCCATCCCGGAGGGACAGGGCTCAACGTCGAAGCGCAACCAGTTTGTCGCTGCTCTCGGAAGTAAGTAACCGCAGACGGTTCGGGTTTGCACACGCACGCCAACGGCACGCACACCGTGTGCGGCCAACAACAATTGAGCCGGTCGTTTTTGGGACGATTCGGTTGTGCCTGCTTAACAAGATAATGAGCTACAATTTGGCTTCATTTGCAGTATGTATGGCAGCCGTCAGTGGTGGCACGGCCCTGGCCTGGACTTCACCCGTACTGGCCCAACTCGTGCCGGCCAATCAGAGCGATATCAGCGGGCTCGAGCGTGAAAGCTTCCTGCTCACGACCGACGAAGGTAAGTAAAGGCGACAAGAATGCACTTGCTGCGCACCGGCAGCACTCGATCACCGGTAAAAGGGCGCCGTTATCAGCAGCGCCACGTCTTATCTCACACGTCTGACGTTTGTCACCTACTGCTGGGGGTCGTAAATAGGCTCCCACGGATTCTTCCTTCAATCGTACGGTGTTGTACGGTATTTGGCGGGATTATTTTTTATTGAGGGAATTTATAGCCACTTAACTACTGTAAATCACTTGATGTATGAGTGTGGATCTTTTCTGTGGACATTAAGGATGAATTAAATAGATATTAATAGTATTTTTATCACCGTCGATAAATCGATTATGAGTACGCTTGTTATGTAGTGAAAATGCTTGCACCTATTTAAAGCTTTGCAATGTAAGTTCACGCCATTACGATTTATAAAGGGGGGCTTTTCCGGTTTTTAATTAGTGATTATCAATGGTAATCATTTATTAGTAGGAAGAAATTATTTTGCGTATGTTTCTGGAGTCTTTTTGAGTTAAAATGGAAAATTGTTGAGGAACCCATGGAATAAATTTAATGGAATAAACTTACTTACTTATAATCAATATTATAAAAAAAACATTAAAAAGAAAAATTTGTCACGTCTGAAAGGTTTGCAAATGTTGAAGTTAAGAATGCTTTGCAAAGTATCGATTTCACTATATTCAATTATATAGTTACTATATTCACCAATTCAAGTTGGAAAGAATCAAGAATGAGATGAAATTTTTCCATTTGTTCTTAAACATCGGATAACTTTATGATTTGAGCTCACTATGCAGTTTTTTTTATTGAAATTGCTCAGGAGTGCTTTTTGATTATTTACTTATTGATTCATTATACACTCTTCGCATATCAATTATTGTACGCCTTTGGGATGTCAGGGAATTTGGAAAAAGATATTCCCGTTTGTGGTACTTTTGGATTGTTGGAAAGTCCCAATCCATATGGTAAGCTTAACCGGTTCCATTGGCACTAGTCGTGAAACTTGAGCCGAACGTATTTGCATTTAAATCCCCCACGTTAGGATTGCGAATGCAACGGAAAACGCGAATGGACAACGTACGTAACGGTTTTGCGGTTGTCTGTACAAGATAAATTACACTTTCATTGAAGGTAGTGCACGCTAACCCATCATCCCCGGTTGGTTGCTAATATGATGCGTTTCTAATGGGGCTGTGCAAGCATATTTATCTACCAACAAGCTGCAATATCGATAAAGTAAAACGATAATGCTTGCCGTCATCGTTGATTGTTGTGCGAGTATTTGAAGGACAGCTCTTGTCCAGTAAGACTGGGGGTAAATCGATTGGCTAAGTAAATATCAACATATGGTCGAGCGTGGCCTCTTGAAACGGTAATTAGAGGTCATCGAGAAAAATAAAAAGTGTATAATTTTATAATGGACAAGGTTACTCAAAGTTTAATGTGGACAGTATGTGGGAGTATATAAATTGAAGAAAAGGACATTACGATTAACTTCTAAAATAGAGAATAAAAATTAAAAATTTACTCACCATATGGTATGTGATCTATTGCAGGATCATGGGTAGGAGCGTTTCTTGCGGTTGGTGCCTTCCTTGGTGCCCTGCCTGCCGGATACTTGGCGGAGAAGATCGGTCGCAAGTACACCACGATGTCGCTAGCATTGCCATATCTCATCAGCTGGGCATTGATCATTTTTGCCAACGGTGCCGGGATGTTGTACGCTGGTCGTTTGGTTATTGGTAAGCATGGAAACCTAATCGCCCCAATGTTTCTCCATCACTCAGTACGACGATTTTCTTCTCATTCTTTACCAGGTATTGCAACGGGAGCATCCTGTGTCGTTGCACCTATGTTCATCTCGGAGGTGGCGGAAACATCAATTCGTGGTGCTCTTGGAGCTTTCTTCCAGCTACATCTAACGGTCGGCATTCTGTTCGTGTACGCCGTCGGTTCGTACACGCACTGGGTAACGCTGAGCATACTGTGTGCCATATTCCCGATTCTTCTGATTGTGGCAATGTTTATCGTACCGGAGAGCCCGGTATACCTGGTCAAGAAGGTATGCTCGCTTTGTCGATCTTCGTTCCAATCGGTGCGTTATTTAATAGTCTAACCATTGCGCATTTCAGGGTCGTCGAATTGATGCGGGAGTAGCATTGAAGTGGTTCTGGGGACCAAATGCAGATACACAGTCGGCCCTTCAGACCATCCAGTCCGATCTCGATGCTGCTTCGGGTGAAGCGAAGGTGTCAGATCTGTTCACCAATGCGACCAACCGAGCTGCTCTCTTCATCTCGCTGCTGCTGATGTTCTTCCAACAGTTTTCCGGCATTAATGCGGTGATCTTCTACACGGCACCAATCTTCCAGTCCGCGGGCAGTACCATGGACCCGGCCGTCTGTTCCATTGTGGTTGGTGTCGTGCAGGTCGTCATGACGCTTGCCTCATCCATACTGATCGATAAGGCTGGCCGCCGGATACTGTTGCTCCAGAGTAGCTTCATCATGGGCGCGTGCTTAATTGTGCTCGGTGTGTACTTCAAGATGCAGAACGACAAAGTGGACGTATCGAACATTGGGTGGTTGCCGCTTGCCTCGGTTGTACTGTTCATTATCAGCTTTTCGCTCGGTTTTGGACCAATCCCGTGGATGATGATGGGTGAACTGTGTGCTCCGGACATCAAGGGACTTGCTTCAGCGTTGGCCGTAATGTTTAACTGGACCCTTGTGTTTCTGGTGACGAAAACGTTCGGCACGATGCAGGAGATGCTCGGTTCCGACTGGACGTTCTGGTTCTTTGGCGCTTGGATGATGATCTGTACGGTGTACGTGTTCATAAAGGTACCGGAAACGAAAGGAAAAACTAACGCACAGATTCAGGCCATCCTGAGTGGCAAAAAGTAATTCTTCACCGGTGCAGCTTCTAATGCGAGGAAAGAGAGCACAACGTAGTATATCTGTGTTCGTCCGTTTCGGTTTGTTTGGTAATCGTTCAAAATTCCGTGTCCATAGTAGTGTCGTTAGGGAAAGATTTTTTTTTTACATAAGTTTAAAGCGGTATATTTTAACGTGTTGTAAATATGTTTCTGTAGCCCTTTCTCATGCCCACTAGTATATATGAAACCGTTGTAGGTGCAAAACAGTCGGAAGCCATTCGTTGAGACAAGTCGTCAGAGAGGAGCAGGATATAGAAATTAGACGGTAAAAGGTTTCTTATTCGTTGAGGCAAAAGTAGAAAACTTGGCACAGTAATCGAAACGACTGATGGGAAACAGGAAGCAAATATGGGATTAAAAAAAACAAACAACTGAGTTAAAAAATTGCCATTATAGCTAGTAAATGAGGGTAAAATAGTAAAGAAATGATTTTGAAAAAGTATGAATACGGAGCTTGTTTGCTTCTTTTAGCCGGGGTTTGTGCACTTGCAGGACGAGGCTACAGTAATGGAGTGTTAGCGGTATTGGTTGTAAGAAATATGCTAAGTTTAAAACAAGTAAGTTTAGGTTGCGTTACTGCAATGCTTTAGTGCTCGATTAATTCAGCTTATGAGCGATGTTAAGCCGCAATAAGTTTTCAACGAACGAACCACGGTCAGGGAGCTTACTTGCCACTATACGCGCAGGTTAAACAGTTCCTCGTTGTCAACTGTTCGTAATTCGTGTGTCCAGCAACGCAAAAAAAAGAAACAATATATCGTAGGCGATATATACGCAGTCTGTTTAGCGCATATCAGTCAGATGATGAAAGGAAAGGAAGGAAATTTTCGATCACTTTATCCCCCGTGCACCGGTGTATCTGAAACCCTGTTAGTCCCTTAGACCACCATCACCACCTATCTCACAATACAACTTCCCTAACCAATGGTACAACCAGTCAGAACCTCGATTGTATCCGGTTTATTGCCGTCACAGCTCGTTTTTTGGACATGTTCAATTTATTGCTAGATTTTCAGATAGTGGGCAAAATAAAAGATTTTCGTTCCATGGTGCCATATCGAGTAAAGCGTATATGCTGAATGTTAAATAAACTCCTCAAGAGCTACATATACATATAGTGTAAAACAAAAAAGGCTTTAGCGTGTTAGGCGAAGCAATAAGTGGATGGAAAATGGAGCATCCATGCTAAGCTTCCGTACGGCTCATGTAAACACAGTCGCCTCATCCCTTCCACGTACATTTATTCCCACCGGACGATGGTGGCGATGGTGCGTGAATTTTAGTAATTTATAGCACTATACGAACTGGTAATGTAAAGAACTGTGGTTGTGTGTTTTACATGAAGCTGGAAAAATGCATCGAAAAAAAAGAGATGGAAAATATAACATATTTAACCGGTGTATAATTGATGTTCATTTCTGGTTTTACTTCTTTCATTCTTCATTCCTAGGTTTAATGCAGTATAGTGATGAAAGCGCTTAATCATGCACTTAAATAACTTACGTTGGTCGGGTATTTTTTTCTCATCACCTTAAAATGCGGCTGAACAATAACGATCACAGAACATTAATCCATCGGATAAAATTACGTGATGATTAATGATTCGATTCTTGGTATTTGCCATTGTTTGCATACCATGATCAGAACAAATGTTCGTTATAATGAGGGTGATTTTGCTTCCAACCTTTTTGCAATAAAGCACACTCATTATTTTCTAACCACTTACTTGTTGTCCTCCGTTTAAATTGATCGTCACCAAAAGCAGCAACGTTACACGAAATGTAGTCGCGATTTCTTACGATACACTCCCAAAATTTCCGCTTGCGAACGATATCACTGCTCGAAAAAGCTGCACGAACGTAATTCAAACTGCTCGCAATGCCGCTAGATGGCGCCACCGGTGGTTGCAAATTTTCCACGATAAAACCGCGTGGCGTCCGCATAAGGACTGCCGTTGTTTATGCTGGTGCTTGTACCGACCGCTACATTCTTGCACGGGGCTTTGGCGGCGTCGGCAAGCAGCACAGAAGCATTTTAACAAATATTAGTCACTGACAACAGTACCGATTGAACGCGTCCTATTGGACGCTGCGCGCAAAATGCATTGTTTGCACTGTGATACTAAAGTATCGGTCTATTCTGTTCATACATTAGAGCCCGACGCCACGTTTCCTGTTTTTCACGTGTATTTTGTTCACTGGAATCGCACTGAAGAGCCGTCTTGTGGCTCATTGATACGTGCATTGGGTTGGTTTTCGTAATGAGTTAATTCCATGCTTTAAACGATTTTCTTTGTTTTAGTTTTTGTACTAGCAAAGCAGTAAATAGTTTCCCCCATTTGGCCTAATGACATCGATCGATGGCAGTAGATAGCGATCTTACTGGAATGCGCTATATTAGGTGTTTTCCAAGTCTGAATATTTACTATTTAGATCTACTAATCCTGAACCAAGCAAATGCTTCACTTATATACGGCTTATACCAGTGAACCATTTTGCCATTGGTTCTAAAAACCCACATGTGACCACACTGTCCGAGCAGTGCATGCTGTGTACGGTCTTTTCAATAACTTCCTGATAACGTCAATTTGTTTGGCCTCATCCCGATTAGACACTGCTCGTTTGAGACTGACGCGTTGACAAGAGTTCATCAGTATGTGGCGATTAGCTTCGGAATACGGATCTGTGCTGGACCAGAATCTCATTGATTGTTTACCGTAGCTATTCGTTTAACGTGAGGAAAATTATTCGCGATGTCGATAAACACCACCAGAGGGCAATAGGTCAGTGTGCTATTGTGTGTGTGTGTATAGGGAAATCACAACAAGGTGAGCGATAGTCGAAAGAACAAACAATACATACATGTATGAGGTTAAAATATTATAAAATGCAATACGTTCACTAATCAACATATCAATGAATTGAAAAAGTTCAATTTTTTTTTTGCAAAACGTTTAACTCAAGGCTCTCGATGTCTCTCAACTGAGGAGTTGTTTATATATTGATACAGTTGGCGCCTATTACTAATACTTCAACAAAGCTGTAATACAGTTCGATTGATTGGAAGTGTGATGTTTTTGAAACAAAATAAAGATATTTTTTAGTTGAATTTTTGAAAAACTGTAGCAGTCTTTTAATACAACTGCAGAAAGTTTGTTTCATTACCTGGACGGGCATAAATAAATGCATTCACATGATATATTATCAGCGATCAATTTTAATGACCCCAAAGGTCACACCTAAACATGTATGGCAACATGTTTAACTCGGTGACACAAACACGTGCTGTTCTTAATCGCTCATCAGCAATTTTCCCGACACTCTCACCATCTGGAAGAAGGAAAAACTCGTTAAGAGAAAGAGAAGGGACACCGTCGGTATGTGGGAAAACTGGAAACACCCCCTATTTCCCGTCAGTACCGGGTTTGTAACCCGTTCTATGGGTGATTCCATTCGTATGTATGCGCGCCACCACTGATGATCACCGTTCGTTCTCGATACATTCAACAGAAGTGGGAGGAAAATGGTAAACAGTGAAATAGTTGTAAAAAGCATCTGTTTTGCTTCATCATTACAACAAGCATACGCAGACGTACACACAAACAACGCTTAAGTGAGCCACCACTTTCCCTCTCCAATGCGGTTGTTCTGATAAGTTGATTAAGCGCTGCACTTGCTACGATTTGCTTGCGGGAAGGCGTTGGGGCATGCATCAAATTTGCATGTGCACCAACATTCCAAACGGTCGAGCGATTATCAAACGCAGCCTAGATTGACTGTGGGCAGCGCTGGGGAAGTTTAGTGCTGGCCCAGCTTTCGAAATTAACGGACAGACAGTCGAATCTTCTTAGACGATCATTCATATCTGTTACAACTAGTGCAAATATTGTTTGTTTTTCCACAGTTTTAAGGAAATTTTCGGATTAATTTAACCCAAAAAGTGAAACCAAAATGTTTCAAAAATGGTAACTAATATTATATAAGGTGTTTTTGCTACAAATGTTTGTTCAGAACTTTAATCGAACGGAACAACTCAGAAACTCAGGATTAATTAATTTGTCGATCGAGAGTGACTTCGTGTTTTTTATACTTCAATTTCGCTTCAAACTAACGATCGAAGTGTAATAGATCAAACCGGAAGTGTGAGCGTTAAACAATTTCAACACAACAGAGGGCGGAAAACCCCGTTTGAGTCGATAGCGAAGGTCGATTATTACACATTCTTCACAAACTGCACTCGGACCCGAACGGTTTGGAGTGAAGCATTAGATAAAAGATTAGTTTTTCGGTTGAAGTGCAGCTGGTTGGGTTGCATCGTGCACAAATAGGAATGCATCAATGTTTTGTGCCTGCTTCTACGGGTTTTGTTTAACCAGTCACTATTGAATCATAGGGCACGTGTTTGCTATCAACGAGACGGAAGATACCCATCAGACAGCCGGTGCACCAGAGCCGAATGCGCTTCAGGTGTTTATTTCGAGCGAGAGAGAGAGAGAGAGAGAGAGAGAGAGAGAGAGAGAGAGAAATAAAAAAAATGCAAATGCACCTTCTTCTAATTGCCATGCGAAAATGTTTCAATTTCAAAAGATATTTCTGAGTTATGTCATTTTGAGGTTTCGAAATGTTTGACTTCTACTTTGTTAAGTGTGTCAAGCTTATTTAAATTGCCAAAATGTTCATGGTATTGAAACACGATATGAGACGTAACTATTTTAAAGTGAATTCAATTCACAAAAGGAATAATATCTTGTATTCCAACCATTTGTACTAAGGTATTTTCTCTTCTTCAGGGTTTTTTTAGATGGCTTGTTCCTGTGTATTCTAATTGTAAAAGCCTTCTTTGTACGAAGCCTTTTCTTTGTAGGAACAAGAGAATAATTTCTATTCAATATATTAGAACCCATCATGAACGATCATTTATTTGCTGAAGATTTTCGTCTACGTCTTCCAGCTCTTTTGTGTTTTTTGGTTTGTACATTTTCGATTTAAGTACAATTGTCAACAAACAAAAAAAACAGAGTGTTTCTTTAATATAATGAAATAAATTACACCAGTAGGAGTTATAATCTATTTTAATAGACAAAATCTGCCCAATAGATCCTTGAGTCCACTTTTATATTCTTTCTCTCTCTCTTCTTGGCTTCTTGGCTAAGGTCAAGCCGGCCTGTTCTGGCTTACCTGACTTATTTTTACCATGTAGCCAAGTCCCCTGCATCTGTACCTTATATTAATTATTATTATTGTTACCCATTCAACAAATGCCCACTACTCACATCACTTCAATTGCTTATACACTGTCCCTAGCTTACACTAAGATCTCTTGTATATGTGAGTTGTTGATCTGTGGAAAATAAAATAGCAAAAAAATCATTGCTATACTTCCTAGTACAGTTCGTTGATAATTTGTTCCATTTTATTTGTGCAATAAAACGCACTATCTACAAGAGTTGTGGCGCTGTTTGTTGAAGCGCTTTGTTTTAGTTGCCTTCCACGATGGACTAACGATACGGAAACCTTGATCGTCTTTAGCTTTGGATTGATGGACAGTAGCGAAGCACAATACAGTCGGGTTTTGTTGATGTAAAATCATTTGACATGATTTACAAACTAGACTCCGAAATCTCAACCGAAGCTGGTCGGTTTCTTTATAGACCGAGCGCTGCATTTTGCACAAATAAATAGCCACACCCTACCGACTGGGCTGGTTCAAATCGGGCTAAAACGAGAATAGATCGCGTGGTTTATCTCAATGTTACAATATGTAAATCGAGTCGGTTGCATTCAAAACACTACCACCATACCATCCCGCTTGCTGGCACTAAAAGTTTGTTTATCAAATGTGAACTTGAAATCCTGCCATTTCCGGTGTGCGATTTCACAAGCGGCACAGTGCCGACACCTTGACGATGACCGCTGACATCTGCATGCGCACGGGACCATCTCATAATTCCAGCTAGAAGTTGCGTTGGCACAGCGTAATGGTGTACATAAACCGCGTGCGACAACGTGAGCATGGTCAAAGAAAACAAGCGCCTAATTAAAACGCTGCTAACGCACTTGCTAACCCGTGGATGGATCAGACGATGTCGCATAAGAGGTGCCAAAGCAATGAAATAAAGCTACCCGATCGATGATAATGTTTCCCGATCCGAGTGCGACGAATGCGCACGTGCGTTGCGATTGTGCGCTTCCGTTTATTGTTCCTCGCGACGATAAGTTTGAGGAAGTGTTGTGGAAGGTGTACAAGAATTATTCAACTAGTCTTTTAAACTAATCAAACTGCTGGGTTTTTGTACACGCTCGTCAATATTTTGTTATTCGTTTTATGTTTTGTGCTAAGAGGATCTCCGCTACTGACGCCATTCTTACCATTCCGGTCACCTTTCAATCCATCCAATCGCGGATTAGGACACTTACATTTCACGGTCACCCCTGCTATCGGGAGTGACGAACCAATGGCCGGCCGTTGAACGAAATGTTCCTCTAGTCGGGAGCATCGATCCGACAAGATTGATTTCCTTGACGTGCAACGGTATCCCAATGCGAATCGGTGTCGTACTATGGTCCATTTTAAAACGGATGCGCACTATCCACCTCGAGCTTAGTCGCGCTTAGCTCGTTGACGTTGGTGTATATACTGTACTTCTAAGTACAGCTACAAGCAGTGTAAAGATTAAGAAGAGTGCGTCACACAAGACGTCTTCTATGGCTAGGGTAAGTGCAGTGAAAAACATGAAAGGCACAAAGCTGCACAAAAGGTCAATTTAAATGTTTTTATTGTGATGGTAACAAAGAGATAGACTTGTCGTGAAACAGGCGCTGTGGGATAATCGTTATCATAGATTGGGTAAAAATGTTTCGTGATTAAAGTGCAGTGTAGAATTTATGCTGAGATGTTTAAATATCTTACTTGAAACTTATTAGAAAATTTTAAGGGAAATATTAGTTATATCAGTGATAACCCCGATCGGACACTATTGCCGTTATAGGAACTTGTGAACTTCTAACTCATAGTCCGCACACAATATGAATCAGGATAGGAATGCTCAAGTGTCCACCACCTCTTTGCCACAACCAGATTGACTGATAGTGTGTGTTGACTGTTTGCACAAATTCAGCGGTATGCTTCTTTCTTCCATCGGGGGGCCGTGTGTATGTTTATGTTCCGGGGAGTTCCTTCAAGTGCTACCGTGATTGCAACACCGGTCGATGTATTTAAGAACCGCGATACCCTTCTTACGGCATTTCATTCAATTCCTGACATTGACCAGCGCGACAATCGAGACGCGACAAGTTTCGCACTCGACATTTATTATCATCCACAACATCTCGGTCATACGGCAAGGTTCCCGACCGCAGGGTTGGCTCAAAGGGATCCAACGCTCTCTCAATTCTGGGTGTACTAGTTAACAGTGTAGGGTTCGTTATCCAACATCTTGTGCAAAAGAAACTTTAAATGTTTTTGAGTAGTGGAGAAGAGTGGTTATAGAGTTTTGTGTGGAAACGAACCAAATTACCAGACCAGTATTAATGATTTATGCTTGTGTTGCTCACCGAAACAGGGACACAGTGTTAAATGAATCCTGCTGAACTTAATCAGTATCAACCAGTCGCTACCTTTGAGAAGCTCGAAAGCTCACATTTCTCCAAAATGGAAAAGGGTAGTCCATCGCGCCAGTTTATGGCTGGCATTATCGGTAAGAGCGCATCTGATGTGAAAATGTTTTACGAGATGTTATTTTGACGATCTGTTCAATGTTTCTTCCGTATCAGTGAACCTGGCCTCGGTTATGGTAGGTACATCGCTCGGTTGGACCTCACCGATTGGACCTAAGTTTGCGTCCAAAGACACCTCACCGCTTGATACGATCCCATCGACGTCGGAAAACTCTTGGATAGCGTCCTTGGTAGCGCTGGGTGCTCTAATTGGTAAGTGAATGTCCCCAACTAGCTTTGCAGATGATAATCTTTACGGTTCTTGCTGAATGTTGTGTCTTCTTCCATATTAGCACCCTTTATAGCTGGACCGTTAGCAGAAAGAATTGGTCGTAAGTTCACCCTACTCGGCAGCTCCGCATTCTTTCTCGTGTCCTGGGTGTTGTTGTTGACGACAGCAACTGTAGTGCAGGTGCTAGTGGCCCGCTTCCTACAAGGGTTGGGCGTTGGTTTCGTAATGACCGTTCAAACCATGTACATTGGTGAGATCGCCAGTAGCGAGTATCGTGGTGCGCTAGGATCACTTATGCAGTTGTGCATCGTTAGTAAGTATCTGAAAGCTTGGCTCTCTTTCGCTTGATCGCCATTATTTACATTATCCCAAATTCTACTCCCTTCTAGCTGGCATTCTGTACGTGTACAGCATTGGCCCGTATGTGTCATACCATGCACTACAGTGGGCCTGTTTGGTACTGCCGATTGCGTTCGATGCGACGTTCTTCTTCATGCCGGAAACGCCAGCCTACTACATCTCGAAGGGAGACAAAGAAAAGGCGGTCGAATCGTTGTGCTTTCTGCGCGGTAAAACCGTAGAAGGTGTTCAAGAGGAACTGCACGAAATAACGAGCACTGTTGAGGAGTCGCTCAAAAACAAGGGTACGGTGCTGGACCTATTCCGAAATGCCGGTAACGTGAAGGCACTGATCATTTGTGCTGGTCTGATCAGCTTCCAGCAGCTGTCCGGCATCAACATTATACTGTTCTACAGCCAGAACATCTTCGAAAGCACCGGCAGCAGTCTGTCACCGGCCGTTTCAACCATCCTTGTCGGTGCGGTACAGGTGCTGGCTAGTGGTGCCACACCTCTCATCGTCGATCGGCTGGGACGTAAGCCGATTCTGCTGACATCTGCTGGCGGCATGTGCATATCGCTCGGTACGATGGGACTGTACTTCTTCCTCAAGCACACGGAATCACCCTCCATCGACAGCCTTGGCTGGTTACCGATTATGTCGCTGATCGTGTTCGTGTCGGTGTACTGCATCGGATTTGGACCGTTACCGTGGGCAGTGCTGGGGGAGATGTTCCCGGCAAATGTCAAATCTATCGCATCGTCGATCGTTGCCTCTACTTGTTGGGTGTTAGGTTTTCTTATCCTGCAATTTTTCTCCGATCTTGATAAGGCCGTCGGTTCGCATTGGTCGTTCTGGATCTTTGGCATTCTGTGTGGTGTGGCATTCCTATTTACCTTTACAACCGTCATGGAAACCAAGGGACTTAGCTTACAAGAGATTCAGGACCGGCTGAACGGTAGAGTTTAATCATAGCGAAACTACTCGCTGCGTTTGACATAGCTTTGTCTGCGTACCACCACGCATTTACTGCTTGTGGTAGTGGTAGTAGTAGTGTCCAAAGAATGTTGCTGTAGAATTACTATTTGTTATTTTCTTCGCTTAGTGAGTGTAGTAAGCTTTCATCCGCACCAAAGTGATACGTTTGATAGGGTTCGCAAACGAAAGTGTTGAATGTATTGTGTAACATTACTTGAATAAAACAAGTATCTATACTGTAAGGTATGTCCTACGATTGTGTGAATGTTATTCTATATTAGGGTAAAAGGTATCTAAACGATATAAGCTCCATTAAAAGGTATTAAGGTAAGGTATTTTTAAACAACACATATCAACCAACTATTAACTCTTTAATGAAAATGGCTCAAACTTATATTTATTATTATTTAGTGTTAACATAATTTAGTTTGTATATTTTTTATGGTCATCATTATTTGATTTTTTTTAACTAAACTGAAAACAATGCCATTAGAATAATTTGTTTCATATAATGTTTTGCAAATTATCCGACATATATTTAAATAGCATTGCAAACGAGTAGTAAAATAATTTCTTATCATTATGAAGTAGTAAAATAATAAGTTAACGTTTTCATTTTTTTATCTTTTAATAAACAAAATACAATCTCCAATCGCAAGTATGACGCAGGACCAAAACTTTACCAAACCGTTTCTCTAAGCAATTATCCGACAAAAGCTCTCCGCTAGACTTTTTTGTCGGAAACGAGCGTTAGCTGTATGGTTCGGAAACCGACTAAAGTGAGATTTTGTCGGATAGGCGTGGGGCAGGTTTTGTTTAATTGTTTTTTCCGTTTTAAAACAACAAGCATAACTGTGTTCGATGTGATAAGAAACTGTAAGCTATCTGTTGCAAGCTGTATGAGCATGAGATGGGAAAGAGGAGGAGAAAATACTGTCAACTCACATACAGAAGGAAGGGGCACAAACTTTTTTATTCGCGACATCCTGAGCTGTAAAAAAACGTTCAACAAAAACTAAACAAACGGACAATTGACGGCGGCAACGGAAGATTAAGCGCGACAGTGGTTGCGTTTAATTGGTAATCGGTAATGAGCAAGGGTGGTTGAAACGATCTGGACCGAGTTGCCGGTGGTCAGTCAAGAGCTGGTACTCTTTGAAGTAAGACATGGTGAGGTGAATCTTCTAATCTACAGAGTAACGTATAATCGTTTCTAGTAATTCAATAAAGTTGCTCTACTATCGGGAGCTTTTTTCCTTCGGAGATTACATTAGGAGATTATTCTCGTGCATGTTTGCGTACTTTAAAGTTAATGTACTTTGATCCAACCCTGTGTTAATGTGTACGAAAGACATCGTCAATTAGCGTACTATTGTGGATGCTTCGACGTTGTAGCTGTTTACCTATTCGGTTCTGTTAGTCCACAGGGATGGTCTTTATTCACTAAGTGCAATTGATGTATCATCGTGCGCAGTAACATTGTCGAACAGTGCAAGATACCAGCCAAGGTGTTATATCGGTACTAGTTCAGCCTTGAAGAGACATCAATCACTCATCTGCCCGTTATCACCATGTGGATCAGTGGTATTGCATTTCTGCGAAACAAATGCCAATATTTGGCAGCTATTTTGGGTGAGTAGTGTGTGCGTTAAGAAATGACAGATAGTAGCAAAACAGTTCACTAAATACTCAGAGACGACTAGGTGTTTGTCAACGTTCTATGGTGTCTTATAACTTGAAAGTTTTCTCAATTCAGCTAACCTGTCTATCGTCTGTACTGGCTGTGCAATGGGTTGGACATCTCCGGTCGAATCAAAGCTTAGCCATCTGAAGCACTCACCTTTGTCCACAGTGCCGTCAGATACAGAATTCTCTTGGATTGGGTCGATACTAGCATTGGGCTCGTTAGCTGGTAGGTATCGACACACGGGATAATTTTTACTTTGTACTGATCGTTCCGGAGCTATCTTACAGGACCTCCCCTGGCAGGCTATATCGCACATCGTTTCGGGCGGAAAATGGCCCTGCTTAGCAGCGGTGTACAGTTTGCCATAGCTTTCATCCTTTTCGTAACAGCCCGCACCGTGGCACAGATTCTGGTCGGACGATTTCTACAGGGATGTGCAATCGGATTTGCACTTGGTATCACACCGCTGTACGTGTGTGAAATAGCAACCGCACAAAGACGTGGCGCACTCGGCTCATTACTGCAGGTTTCGATAACTCTCGGCATGCTAATGGTGTACAGCATCGGTCCGTACGTTAGCTATGCCGCCATGCAATACATTTTGTTTGCTGTACCAGTGCTGTTCTGTATCGCGTTTAGTCAGATGCCGGAAACACCACACTACTACGTCGCCCATGGACGTTATGCGGATGCATCCCGCTCGCTAGAGTACTTACGCGGCGAATCGATCGAAGAGCTGCAGGACGAGTTCGGCTCGATTCAACGATCGGTAGAGGATTCGATTCGCAACCGAGCCACCCTCGGGGAGCTGTTCCGCGGTCATGCCAACCGGCGAGCCCTGTTTATCTGCACCGGCATTATAGTGCTGCAGCAACTGTCCGGCATTAATCCGGTGCAGTTCTACACGCAAACCATCTTCGAAAAGACGGGATCATCGGTCAAACCCGAGGTGGCCAGCATTATCATCGGTAGCGTGCAGGTGGTAGCAAGCATGATAACAGTCCTAACCTTGGACAAGCTTGGGCGCCGCCCGTACCTACTAATCTCATCCGGTGGCATGTGCTGTGCGTTGGTTGCCCTCGGGACGTACTTCTATCTGGAGACGCAGCGCGTCTCTAGCGGAATCTCGCTTGACCGACTCGCCTTTCTACCCGTACTGTCGCTGGTCGTGTTCACATCATCGTTCTGTGTCGGATTCGGTCCGATCGCGTGGCTTCTGATTGGTGAAATGTTTGCGCCCAACATCAAATCATTCGCATCGTCGATCGTTTCCATCACCTGCTGGGGTGTTGCCTTCTTCGTCTTGTTCTACTTCAGCTCATTAGACGCGGCCATCGGAACGCACTGGTTGTTCTGGACCTTCGCCATCTGCACTGCCGTTGCATTCCTGTTTACCTACCTGTTTGTGATCGAGACGAAGGGCATGTCCCTGCCGGAAATCCAAGCGCAGCTTAACGAAACCGCTCCAGTAATAATAAATGATAAGGCCTGAAGGTGCTGGCGGCTTTTCGTTGATTGCTGCATTCGCTTTCGGCTTTGTGAAGATGCGGATTAAGGACACTTGGCGATTATCGGCATCGTCAAAGATTTGTTCCTAAGTACTTCGTCGAGTAGTAACTGAAGTATATGTCTAAGTAGCGCCAATTACCGCAGAGTGGTTGAGATAGTGAAAGTTGTTTCCGGTGACATTATTTCAGTGGATTAGCTTCAACCGGATAGTCACGAGTCGCAATCCTAACACTTCCATATCAAGGATCTTGTTATAAAAGCACTTGTTTAGGGTACTACAATTATTCTCCGTACTAAGAAATAAATTGTTACTAAATGGGATCTCAACGATTGGTTCATTTTCGTCGATTACAACAATTTATTGTAGTTGTTGTGCGGATACCTTTTGGGAGCAATAGTCAGTTAGTTCAACCTCTACATTAGGGCAGGTCCAAAAAAAATTCAAACTACTTCAAACTTCCGACACAAACACACATTAGCTTGCACCGGAGGCGATCATTATTCTAGTGGATTAAACAAATTATGTTAATATACAGTTGAAAATATACATTGAAGCTAGCAGCAATAGAAACTTCCTGTTCGATGACAATTTGAACACTATTCCAATGCATTTCAGGCTAGCTGTGGGTCTAGCACCACCCCGGCAAATAATCGATCGATGGTGCATTTCTGCAAACTTGTCGTGCCACTTCTCTGCTCGTGTTCGACAATTTGTGCAATCTGTGCAATGTTTGATTTGTGCGCCGCCGTACCTAGTTCCGGTGCGCGTCATCCAGTATAAAACCGTCACACTCATGCCGATAGTTCACTGTACAGTGAGAGTGTCAAGTACGGCTAGCAACTTCGTCCAATTGCTGCAATACCATGCACTGGCGTTACAACGAATTTCTAGCGGGAGCAGTAGGTAAGGATATTCGTTTTTTTTTTTGGGGTAATGTACTTTGTTGCTTATTCGTTTTATTAATTTTGTTTTCTTGTAGCTAATCTTGCCACGGTTTCAATTGGTTGTGGTATTGCCTGGTCTTCCCCAATTTTTGAGAAGCTGTCCGATCCCAATCTGGAAGATAATCCTTTCGGAATGGTGCTGTCCGAGAAGAATAAGATGTGGTCCGAGGCGGGTCTAGCTATAGGCGGGCTAGCAGGTCCTGTACTGGCATGTTGGATCAATAAGCATAAAGGGCCACGAATTGCGTTATTACTTAGCAGCGTCCTGTACATTGCGGGTTGGCTACTGTGCATGATCGTTGGTTCTTTCTCACTGCTAATAGTAGCGCGCACCATAATCGGTTTTGCGAACGGGTACGTCCTATTGACGGTAACGCTCTACATTGGAGAAATCGCCAGTGATCGCTATCGAGGTGCGTTAGGATGCTACATTCAGATCGGCACTACGTTGGGTATCCTGATCGTGTACTGTGCCGGACCGTTTGTAAGCTATCTGGCACTGCAGGCCATCTGCTGTGCAGTTCCGATCCTATTCGGTACATTGTTCCTGTACATGCCGGAAACACCTCACTATCTGATACAGCGTGGACACAACCAGCGTGCAATCGAAGCGCTTATGTTCCTGAGAGGAGCTCGCCATGCCGACGAAGTCAAGTCGGAGTTGGAAGAGATAAAGCAGTACGTTAAGCGACGAGATGGCGATGATGGTGTACCAACTAGAACAATACACCATCTGAAGCATCTGCTGACACATCGAGGAAATCAAAAGGCGCTCATGATCAGCTTAGGATTGGTAATGTTCCAGCAGTGTTCGGGGATCGACATCATTCTGGCAAACAGTGAGCTTCTGTTTGCCGAATCGAACGCATCATTGGGACCCATTTTTGGTACAATTGTGCTGGGCGTGCTACAATTTCTTTCCAGCTGTTTAACACCATTCTTCATCGAGCGTACTGGCCGTCGTCCAATTCTGCTGGCATCATCAGTTGGGCTTGCGATCGCATTAGCAACACTCGGGACCTATTTCATGCTGAATCGTTACACCGTTCCGGTGGAGTCTATTCGCTGGTTACCGCTAACTGCATTGATCGGTTTCGTGACACTGTACAATGCAGGTTTTGGCCCTGTTGCATGGGCCATTGTGATGGAGATTTTCGCCCACGAGCTAAAACCAACCGGTGTGACGCTGTGTGTGCTCGGTTCGGTACTGTTCGATTATGCCATTTTGCAGCTAGTCATCGTCCTCGTAAAAACGGCCGGTTTAGATTGGGCATTCTGGATGCTTGCTAGCGTCTGTACTGCAGCTGGCCTGTTCTCCTGGATGTTTGTTATCGAAACGCGCGGACTTAACCTGCTCGCGATCCAGGAGCGCTTGAGCGGTATCAAGACGGTACGATTATGAAACCGGTGTTTCAGGCACTCATGCACTCGCAGATGTGTGGCAGCACTATCGTTTCACATTGACATTGCCGTACGCGCGACCGCGTGTTGATAAGCACTGTTTTCCCACCCCGTTCGTTACGAAAACAATGCATCACCGACCGTTTGGTGGACATACATATATACCTTCCCTGCTGCGAACAATGTAGAGCTGGTGACAAAATGTTTCGCGCGCGTTTTGTTTGTTTTCAACCACAAACTCGTCGTTCGGAAGCTAGGAGGTTTGCCGTGCGGACTCGCTTCAGCGATGGCGCGATAATGCGTGAACGTGACGTGTGCGTTAAGTGCAGGAGAAAGAAGCCGGCTCCTGTTGTGTGGCGTCCTTTTGGACAGTCGCAGAGAACAGTAAACATTACGCAAGACTTGAAGCGTTGTTGACGGTTTGTTGCATTGTTCGGGGTTTCACGTGTTCGTGATAGCGCAAGCGCTTCCCGCCTCCGAACGTTTGACTGATAAGACGTTACAGATGCACCGTAAACCATTTGCAAACGTTTGATAATAAGCTGCGTTGATCTGTACTGTGATCTAAAGAGTTGTTTGAATTAAATACTATAATAAAGTAAGCAAACGTTTTATTGAATAATTGCTGCAATTATTACCATAAACAAATGATGCATTTTGCATTCACTATTAATTTAAATAAAATTGTTTGCAGCCTATTTCCATACAATCTTGCTCGTGTGTCTACGTTAAACATTTTTCCATCCTTTGTAAAATGGTAGGACATACTGATTCAAAGAAGAATGAGCATCTTAGCATAAAGAACTTCTTTTGTTCGTCCTTTGTCTTCCTGTTTTCAATCGATACGATGTCGACGATCCGAGAACAAACTAACAAACAAAACCTATTGAAAACAATGACTTACCGATGTGGAATTATTGTCAATTACTCTCAACGGTTTCAAGAAACGATGTTGGAGAAAAAAAAGTATTACACATGCACATTAGCTCGAATGACATCAACGCTGGTAACAAAACTGTGAATTAGAAACCTGTTATACAACTCGCCTAAAAACCAGTCAATATGAATTGATTGCGAATCCTGCTAATGACGCTTCTAGGGCATCAAATGTTTGACAAATTAATTACTAATATAGCTGGTGTATCCGGTATTTCAGAAGTAAAACGAGTTGTATCAATGATTCTCTGTCTCTCTCTCTCTCTCTCTTCTTGGCTTTAACGACCTTACAGGTCACGCCGGCCATTTCTGGCTTACTAGACTTATTTTACCACGTAGCCGGATAGTCAAGTCCTTGCTACGGGGGGACGGTCCGGATGGGATTTGAACCCGGTCCGGCCGTGTGGACTAGCACCGTTTATCACATGCACCACCGGGCTGCCCCCAATGATCAATGATTCTATATAATTTGAATTTAATTAATGTTAAACTAATAATATTAACTGATAAGATAAGATTAATTGCAATAACATTGGTAATAATGTATCCGGTATTTCAGAAGTAAAACGAGCCAAATATTGTATCAATGATTTATTATAATTTGGGTTTGATTAATGATAAACTAATAATATTAGCTGATAAGATAAGATTAATTACAGTTTAGCTCATGTAGCCGGTATTTCAGAAGATAAATTAGCAGCAATATATTATATTAAAGTTTCTGGATAATTTAAATTTGATTAATGTTACACTTATATTATAAACTGATAAGATTTTAAAGTGCTGAAGATCATGCAATCCGGAACTCTGGTTAGCGTGAAAGATACTTCACTTTGGGAGAATAATCTAAACCCTTGCAAACCAATTGCCAAAGAATTTTTTTCTCTTTGCTACCGGGACGATTGCTTACTCATTGCTACCGCTCTGGAATAGAAAGATTTATTCTACCCCACGCATCACGTGGTCACCCCATTCGTGATTATTACTTAACAACATCATTCACCAGCCGATACTACTCTACGTACCAGGCCCCTATGACCTACATGTGGATGGGTTTTTTGGGACTTGACGCTTTACTCGAAAGTATAGCGTCCGTAACACGGAGAGGTCACTGAATTGTTCGAGTCCTCCGACGTAAACATTACCATGACTCATGCGTATGACTAACGCTCGCAGCATAATGATGCTTATGAATTGCGAGAGTGTATTTGTGTGAGTTGGGGGTTAATCCATCGATAGGGTAAAATACCGCCACATTATCGATGGCTTCGCGCAAATCATTGAGCGATACAAGCAAATTATAACTCCTCTACACGGTGACATGTGTTGAAACCTGCTCCATACGCACTGTCGTACAATGGGCGGACATAATCCGAATTCAATTGTATCTTATGTAGGACATTTGGTTGTTTCTAATATAAGGAAGCACTTTAATTTTTGTTAATATCAGTTTCCGACATACACAGATTATGGTTTTTGTTGTTTTTTTTTTTGTTGAACAATTAGATGAGTAGTAGCTAAGGATTTTTGGTTTAACATTACAAGTAACAGTAATACAAGTTAAACACCAACATAAATAAATATTTCTTCGCAAAACAGTCGATTATAATCAATTAGTCTTAAAAATGAGATAATGAAAATAAGAAACTTCCTGTTGTTGTTAAAATAAGCCTCTGTGTGGGAGAATGAGTTCCAGCTCACCGTATCATCATTATTTAAAAAGAAAAAAATATATAGTTATTAATTGTACAAATTAGCACTGCATTACCCACTAAATAAACTAACGCAAAGAAAAACCAAACTTATTTTTACGATAATATTATTTCAACAGTTCAGCTGTATGTCCAATGACGAACGCGTTGGCTTTCCAGCGCGGAGAAACCAGCTGAAGTTGAAGCGCGCGCACTGCCGTTGCCTATGATACCGTACGACGATGAAGTTTGCGGTCTCAGAAACGATTTGTCCGTCCAACGCGCAGGACACGTCGGCATGAATTCGCGGTTCCGAACTGGTGGCCTCTGGTAGTGATATACATTCGCCCGTGGTCACGTACATATCAACAACCAACCAAGTTTGTGCTCCGAAATGTGGTGATTAGTTGGTGTTTTTTTTCTTCTTTCAAATCAAAAGAAAAGACAACGGTTTTTCATACAGGCGTTATCGCTTGAGCTACACATAATTCACGACCATCGGATCGGAGTCCTTTTTTCTTTGTGGTTTTTGTATGACTTATGGTGATCTCGGTGTTTCCGGTGTTTGCAAGCGCTTCCCGATGAGTGACAAGTGCATGTGAATAATTTTAAATTTAAATTTAAATTTGTGATAATTTTAAATTGAAAAAGTGAAGTTAAGTTTTGAGAGCTACTATCAGTGAAAGTAAAAAAAAGACAAGACGCTACGCAACGACACATGTTCCCTAATATCTTGGATGTGGTGAAGTTTTGCTTGTGTTTTTTTTCTGCTACTGGTGCAAACACGTTTATTAGGAAGTGCCGTTTACGTTAGCTCACCGCTTACAGCATAGGTACGTGATTTTTTTGGGTGACATTTTTCAACAACTCCACGAAACCACGAAAGCAGATTCTTCCAATGTATGGTGCACCGTAACGGTTCTTTTGTGCCGTGTTACATTGCAGCTGCAAATTTGGTATAGGAAGACCACTTGAAACCCACTCAACAACCATGTGGCTGCCGTACTTCACCGGAGTGAATGTCCGATCGAGAGGATATCTCGAGAGGAGAATATTTCGAACATTACTCATAGTCCTCCTGGCACTGGTGTGCCACACTGTGATAGTGACGGCTGTGATAGACAAACGTAGTGCCTTGGATCTGCGTCGATTGCGGATGGCTGAAGATCATCTATCTACGGAAGGTAAGGTGAAAATACGATGTCAACTTGGCTTTCAATTAACTCCTTGAAGTTCATTTATAGCTTCCGCCGTCATAAAAGTGGTTCCGGTGGGAGTGTCATTTAATAGTAGATTGTACAAACGAATGGTTCCGGTCATATTTTGGAAGTGTTGTTTTTTGGTGATCTTCAACGAACATTTTCAACCTGACGGATCGGCGAAGGTCGTTACATTAAATAACGTGTTTCGCATGTGTGTTTTTCCACTGTGAATTTGCACTTCATTTGCAGAAGCGTTGATGAATAAGAGGATGCAGTATTAAAAGGCTTCCGATTGTGTGTTTTTTTTTTGTTTAGTCTATGCACGTTCATACCATATTCCGAGAAGAAAGGAAACGCACCACATTCGAAACTACTCTAAAATATACAGATCCCCTCTTTTTTTGCAATGTCTGGTCATGCACATGTCGTCTCCAGCGCCTGTATCGTGCTTCTACCACACGCTGTGGATGATTCACCAAAGATTCCGGTTTCAGGCCAATTCCCTTACACTTCGTGACCACGTTCGTCGTTCGGCGTAGCACACAGCACAAGCTCACGAGACGGCATGCGTCTTGGGTGCTTCCGTTCGATTATTTATACACACACCCCCTCTAAGGCAACCGCATCGGAACGCCAGCAAAAATGAATAGCTTTGTTCTCGCGTATCCCGCTCTCTCTCTCTCTCTCTCCCTCTGTGGCATTTTAACCGGCGAGTACATTGACTGTGCTGTTTCATGCGCTCTCCAACAACTGTGATTCATTCATATTCTCACGTATTCGTTTCCGTTCGCGCCAAAGATTCCATCGCGCATCGTACGCTACCGAGTCTTCGCGGTGTCGCACAATCGCACACAGTGTGGCGCTCGCTCTCGCGCAAGAGTGCGGCTTGCACGTGGTGAGCATTTGGCATTGGGCTTGCTGCTACCGTACGTACGGGTTTAGTGGCGCGTAAAATGAATGTCGAGGTTTCTTTCGATCCCCTCCACACACGGGACGGGACGGGTCAAGTTAGGGCCCGAGCCTTGCTCTCTTTGCTTTGGGGCTTCACCTGTTGCATGGGCGAATCATTAACGAAATCGATCAACCGTTGGGAAAGTCCAACAAAGCATACAAAAATATGAATAATCAGTCCATGTCCTTATGCACACCATGCATTTCCACGTATTCTAATGGGTTTTTCTTGTCCATTTCCACTTTCATTTCCATAATCAGGACGTGCGGGCGAACATTTTGTACTGCACGATAGGATTTTCCCAACATTTCACTGCCCCCGCACGAAACGAGCCTTGCGCTCATCATCGCTGGACGATGATGACAGGCAGGACAGTACTCGGAAGCGGCCGAATAAGCGTGGACCCCATCGGGAGCGACTTACCGTGGAGTATGCAATGCAGAATGAAACCATGACTCTCGATCTAACGTTAAATGAAAACATTCTCCCGGAGGACTACACGTTCGTGCACCAATCGCCAGAGGGAAAGGACATTATTGAGCGCCTTGATCGGCAGGCGGTGGAACTGTGCCATTACGAAGGAACCGTACGCGAACGACCCGGTTCGCGTGTTGCCATCTCGACCTGCAACGGTGCGATCGAGGGTGTGATCTACGAGCGAAACGAAACCTACCTCATCGAGTATCACAATGATACGCATCTGTTGTACCGGAGACGCTACAAACGGGACACCCTGGACAATGAGCTGGCGCTGGAAGATGCAGGAAATAGTGCACTTAACAACAAAACAGCGTTTTCCACTGGTTATCGTGAGGATGCGGATTCGCTGTACGTCGAGCTGGTGCTAGTCGTCGATCGGACGCTTTTTCTAAAGTTTAGCTCAAACGTACAGCGCGTCCATCAGCATTGTCTGTCGGTGGTGAATGTATTGAACGAACTGTACCGACCATTAAACATATACATCCTGCTCGTGGGCGTAGTGCTTTGGAACACGCGCGATAACATCGTCATCTCGACCGACTCCAAACAAACGCTTACCAGTTTTTTAGCCTACCGAAAGGATCAGCTGCTCCGACAGATCCCGAACGATAATGCCCATTTGCTGACGGCGGTACGCTTTCCGGACGGCGTCATTGGCAAGGCCGAACTTGGTTCCATGTGCAGCACGGCCGGGTCCGGCGGTATTGCCGTGGTGGAGAACTTTGTCGTAACGCCACTAGCGACAACGATCGCACACGAATTGGGCCACAACTTCAACATCGATCACGATTCGGAGGAGTGCGGTGGATCTCGCTGTCCCGGACCGGGACCGTGCATCATGGAGGCGAAGTTGCGCGATTCCGACGATATCCCAAACCGCTGGAGTACCTGCAGTGTGGATGATTTGCACGAGTCGCTCAAGCGTGGGCTTGGGGCATGTTTGAAAAATAAACCAACACGGCTACTAGTCCGGTCCGTTTGTGGCAATGGTTTGTTGGAACCGGGCGAACAGTGTGACTGCGGTCGGCGAGATAAATGTGATAATAGCTGCTGTGACGCACGGACTTGTCAGCTGCATGCAAACGCCACCTGTGCCACGGGGACCTGCTGTGATCTGAATACCTGCCAGCCGAAACAGGCCGGAAGCGTTTGTCGAAAGGCGCGAGGAGAATGCGATCTTCCGGAGTACTGTGATGGACAGAGTGAACTGTGTCCGAAGGATGTGTATATCCGCGATACGAGTCCGTGCCGGAAGGGAGAAGCTTATTGCTACCGGGGAGAATGTAATACTCGCGACACCCAATGTCGACGTCTGTGGGGACCATCGGCCCGCTCTGGGCTGGAGGTGTGCTATGAGACTAATGTGAACGGAACCGTTTTCGGCAACTGTGGTAACGATCTGGCGACCGATAAATACGAACCCTGCGCAGCGCATGATCTCCACTGCGGGTTGTTGCACTGTACGCATCAAAGCGAGAAACTTGAGTACGGTGTAGAGGCGTATGCGAAGCGAACTGCCACCAAGTACCAGCACTACGGTCCACGCGGAACGGTACGGACTACAATCTGCAATGCAGTCATCGTGGACCTTGGCCTGGACGTTGTAAATCCGGGTCTCGTACCCGATGGTACGAAGTGTGGTACGGGACGGATGTGTTTCCACCAGCAATGTGTCGCCATCAGTCGCCTGCAGGAGGAGCAAGACATTGGTGACGAGTGTCCCGAGAACTGCAACGGGAACGGGGTGTGTAACAGCGAGGGACACTGCCATTGCCATCCGGGTTATGCACCACCATTTTGCGACAGTCCCGGAATTGGAGGATCGATTGATAGTGGACCGGCGGAAAGAAACGCAAACAATGTGCAAGATCTGATTTTGAAGGTCTTTGTGCCTGCTATAACGATTGGTGGTATCTTGATAATATGTAGTATCATCTTGCTAATTGTTAAACGCACGTTGGTGATGGCAAAACTTCGCGTTGTTTTGAAACGATTTCGTGAGCGGAAGTACGGCCACATTGTTGTGCCACCGGTATCTCCGACCGCTGTTGCAGCTCCGGCCACAATTACCACGACCGATGGACAACGAAAAGCTGCTAATGACATACGACGGCCAGCGATACCTCCTCCGCCTCCCATTCCGGGTGCGAAACAACCGCAGTGCTTTATTAACGTGAACATCAGCCGGGATGGAAAGCTGACGATCGAGAATAAGCTGATCGATTCTCCGTTCCTGCACAAACCGAGCGTTGTCGACACTCACGAAGCATTCCGCATGCGGCTACTGCAGGAACGTTCGTACAGCGTGGAAAGTTCCACATCCTCCGAACATCCGCTCGTGACAGCGGAAACGCATAAACCGAGCCTTACGGGTGTAACCGAACCGGTAGAAGCAGCCCCGCCACAAGGGAAAGTGTTCGGTTCGGTACTGCATGAGCTAAAGCAAACGGATCGAATGCACACCTTCCAGAGTCAGCGTTCTAAGAGTGATGAAAGACCGTCAGCAAGACAGCTACCGAAGCTGCCCCGCCAATACACGATTAGCGACTTTGACTCGATCGAACGGTTGCCGGATGTGGACGAAGAAGAGCCACAACCATCCCTTACAATGCCCAAACCGATCGCAATTCCACGACCATTGCCTCGCGTTACACCGGGAACTCAGTCACGCTTACTGCCGACAACGCCATCGAACGGAAGCACTGCTCCCAAGGTGAAAACACTCAACAATGGCGATAAAGGTTCCGGCGTCCTAGTTCCAGGAAAAGTCTCTACCGGTACCAATGTGGCAGCGCTGAAGGCAAAATTGAATCTCGCGGAAATTGGTGCAAAACGATAGGGAGCTTATCACATGGAACACGTCGCGCACGTGCGCTTGTACCAAACCATATCGAATACGAGCAGTATTGCAGCAAATTGTATTATTTCCTTTTTTGAGCTACTATCGTAACTTGCAAAATTGATTGTATTTAAAAAATGTTTAATAGTAGTAGATTTTAACCAAACATAGACTGCATATTTATTGCCTGCTTTAGGCAACAGTTCATCCGTCCATGGGAGTTTGATACACTGTAACTAAGAAAGCAATTTATAGAATGTAAGATTGGTAATATTGTAAGAAGATAATGATGCTACAGCGCAATAAAAAAGAAAATTGTTTGTCTAGTCACTTAAAAGATATTTTCTCTTTTTTACTTTGCACAAAACGAGAGAAAAATGAAGGTTTGTATTTATGATTTCGTTCACTAACAGATACGAGAAGCAATGGAAATAAGAAATGATTTTTTTTTACTTATGTTTAACGTTTTCCAATCCATCTTGAAACAAAATTTGTGCTCAAAAAGTTTTGAAACGTGACTTTAAGTACAAAATTGGGAAGATAATTCTAAAGTTTACCTGTTGTTCAATTAAACACGTACACGTTTCAATAAAAAACGATTTTCATTTTAAAATATGTATCACAAAAACGATTACAGAATACAACCTATAGCGTTGGATGTTTGAATGCTTTCAAATGTGTGCTTATTTTTGGGAAAGTTTAATTTGGATTTTATCTCGTTTTTGTTGTGGAAACAAAAAACATAGATAACCGTCGATTTCAATGCGAGAGACAGCTCTCAAAGCGTTATTTGTCAGTCTGACAAAACCTAACGCCTATCGCCGCGTAACGCATTGGCTAACGCGCAGTAACGCGTCAAGCTCAAGCTGTCAAAGTATGTAACGATTGTGCTGTCATGGCTGTTGTTTTCATCTTCGCTAAAAATTGGTATTAATAAACAACGGTAGGAATTTTTCGTGTCCAAAGCCTATATTATAGAATACTTTTATAGATTGAATGATCTGAACTGATTGCGAACGAGAGCGTAGAGTGATCGAGAGAGTGGACGAACGAATGAGCGAACGAACGGAAGTGCGTGAGCAAACGGGAACGAAGTGTTGGGGTGAAGGTAGTCCTGGTCTACCCGAAGCGCATAATAGATTATCGAAGAAAATTCACCTGTCCGCAATACGTGCAAACTATTCCCATTGGCCCTAGCTACAATAGTATGCGCCCGATTGCATATTGTAGGGAAGATTGAATTTTAGTGGCATCTCAACTGCAGAACCGGAGACAGACAGCTAGACGGCCAGACAGCGCAATGGCTGTAGATATGGGTTATAACGGTACGGTGCTGGTCGTGGAGGAGGAAGGCGACGAAGCCGTTGAGATTCCGCTGGAAGAAGACGGTACGTTATTGCTATCGACTTTACAGGCCCAGTTCTACGGTGCGTGCGGTCTTAAATACCGTAATCCGGATAATAAAGCGATAAGGGGTGTGCGACTGAGCGACAATAAGCTTCACCCGTTCTCGCCTGATTCCGGCTGGGGTAACCATGTGTACATATGCGTGTTTCCAAAGGAAAACAAACGCAAGAGCGACGACAAGCTCGAGAACTCGACACCGAAGACGAAGCGGATCGAAAGTAGGAATCGCACGACGACAGATTTGATCGTGCTGGGTTTACCGTGGAAGACGACGGAAGAGAGCTTGCGCGAGTATTTTGAGACGTTTGGTGATCTGCTGGTGGTGCAGATTAAGAAGGACTCCAAGACGGGCCAATCGAAGGGATACGGTTTCATTCGGTTCGCTCGGTTCGAGAGCCAGATGAAGGCACTGTCGAAGCGACACCTGATCGACAGTCGCTGGTGTGACGTGAAGGTGCCTAGTAGCAAAGACCAGACGCAGCACCAGATGCCAAGCAAGATATTTTTAGGGCGCCTGACGGAGGATATCAACTCGGACGATATCCGGGACTACTTCAGCAAATACGGTGAAGTGACGGACGTGTTCATACCGAAACCCTTCCGGGCATTCGCGTTCGTCACGTTCATCGACCCGCACGTAGCGCAGAGTCTGTGCGGCGAGGATCATCTGATCAAGGGCACATCGGTGTATGTGTCGACGGCATCGCCCAGACCGGAACATGGTCGACATCACGGCAAAGGCCAGATGGGGGGAAATTTTTCCAACTACGATGAGCGTGGCCGCGGTGGTGGTGGGGTCGGAGGTGGTAGCGGCGGTAACGAGTATCACCGGGGCAGTGGTGGCGGTCACGCCGTGGGTCCCCACGTCCCAACACCCAACAACAACTATCATCATGGTAGCGGTGGCGGCAGTGAGGGTGGCGGACCCGGTGGGTACAACAATCTGCAATCGGGAAGCGGTGGTAGCCAACAGCCAATCTGGAACTACAACGAGTACACGGCACAGAATCGGCAAAACAGTAGCAACATTGAATCGATGCCGAACCTGCAGGCACTTGGCATTAACTCGAGCGGTCCCAACGGGCAGCAGAGAGGTGGTGGCGTCGGTGGAGGTCTACACAGTGGGCATCACGCAGGGATGGGAAACCATTTGAGCGGCAGTGGTGGTGCCGGTGGATCCGCCCCGGGTGGTCCGGGAAACAATGGGGCGGGTGTAATTGGCGCCCACGGTGGACCAGCGGCCGGTAATATGAATCTCTACCAGATGCCAATCAATCCTGCAATAATAGCGGCCGCATTAAGCCAGTGGAGCTTAATCGGTAACCAGATGCACAACACGGCCCAGGGAGCGGGTGGACCCGGTGGCCCTGGTGGCCCGGGTGCACCTGGGCAGGCGAACGCGAACGTACCGGGTGGACCCGCCGGTGGACCACCGGGAGGACCGGGTGGAGCGGCCGGTCCCGGACCTGGTGCGTCCGAACAGGAGTACCTGCCCTGGAACGGTACCGGCAATGGTGCACCGGGTGCTGGTGGACCGGCTGGACGGGTGGACCCAAACCGTCAGTGAAACAGCTCCGGGGGGCCGCAGACACTCCCTCGACAGTCTTTAGTTTATCTGTTAAAAAGTAAAGTATCATAGTACCGGCGATCCTGACTGCAAACTCGCCCTGTCTTCGATCTCCCGGAACATCCAGCCGACTAGATGATAAGGTTGAAGAGAGGATGCTAAAGATGTAGTGGGTTGAAAGTGCGTACAAGCGAGAAAGAGAGAAAGAAAGAGAGAGAGAGAGCGAGAGAGAGAGAGAAAGAACGCAAGCGAGACGAGATGGGGTGGGTGTGAAACATAAAGGATGTGAGTCGACCGATGATGAATGTGTGCTACGTGAAAATAAGCGTGAATAGAATAGAGTGTGCATGATGTGGATGTGTGCAGTTAGTGTGCAGCTCCCTCGAGCGCGTGTGTGTTTGTAAGAGTTTTCAAAGTAAATTTACTTTTAATATTATAATTGCACCGGATTGGTTCGTTCTTCGGAATATTCAGATTAATATTCAAATTGCTACCGTCGTCATAAATTAAAATAGGGGCTTTGCTGTTTCGCTTGCTTTGAAGAAAGCTATGGTAAAACATTTAAAATACCAGGACACGCATCATAGTGCCGATTTGTCGTGAGTATTTCGGTTTCACAGCAATTGTGTATCGATTCAATAAAAAGTTAGAACCGTTTCCTTTCCTTTTATTTCATATATCGCTAACACGACAATACCTTTACGTGCGTGTGTATGTGTGTGTTTGTGCGTGTGTGAATGTTTTGATCCCATGATATCTGTTCGTGGTTTAGTTTTGTTTACTATTGAAACTACCTTCGGTTACTTTAGCGTCCAGCAATAAGATTGTGCGTATGTATGCAACAAACACCGAAGGACCGGCATTCGAGCACAACTGGTTCAAAGCACGCTGGTTGGCTGCTCGGTGTCGCGAATGCCAACTGAAACGTAGACTGCAATACACAAAAGCGATGATCGAGATTAAACGAGAGATCATGTAGAACCAAAACTGTAAACCTGAACGGAAACACCTCAGCAGCAATATTAACTATATGAACTAACTTCATCACACAAAACACACTGGCGGTGTGGCTACGTGTCCCGGGGAATCAACGTTTCGGTCTGACTAGTGATGCAGAGCAGAGCAGTGAGCAAGAATGAATGAGTGAGTTAATTCGCATCCCCACAAAGATTATTAACTCAATCAAACTTAATAGCGATTTAATTCACTCAGGGAGATTTAAACCCCATGTGAGATGAATGAGATTTTTTAAAATCATGAATGAAAACTCTTTACGTTGACTATCAACTCACTTTCACTGAGTGAGTTTTAATACTCGCGAGTGAGTTGATAGTCGCCTCATCGATAATATAACTCACGCGTAAAAAAAACTCATCTCACAAGCAGCCTCACCTCAATTGAAAAGACAAACAAAACAAATATAAAAAGGAAAAGCAATGCGAGTGTACGATAAAAAAAAACCAACTTCCCTCTTCCTTCTCTCTTTTTTTTATGGAAGATTCACCCTTTAAAGACCAACTCACTCTGCATCAATCTTAGTGAGTTCGCTCACTAGTTCCATCACTAGTTCTGACTAAACGAATCCTTCCACTTGGTAATGTTGCATACATCGTTAGGCTTTTACATTGTACGTTTTTTCTGTGGGAAGTGAAAGAGCAAACAGAGCAAATAAAAAAAAATACTTGATTGAATGTAAAACACAAAATCTGTCATCAACGGTTTAATAAATATAATATTAACTAAATGAAGTACAGTAGCTTGGTATACCAATAAGCGTTGTCTGTTGAAACGAATCTTCCGAACACGGTACGAAACTACTAATGCCTGTCAGCGGCAAACAGATACAAGGTCATGCTCTATATTAATGTTTGTTTGATCGCTAGACACAAAAGCGACAAAATGCTTCAGGTCGTAGAACCTTGATATGCAGCAGAGCCTTTATACTTTCTAACCTACCCCTTCACAGGCAAATGAGTTCATTCGCCTTGTTCGCTTGAGCCAATGAGTTTCATTGTGTCGCATTCGTTTAGCTCACTCAGGATAATAATGATCAGTTTTCACCATTTTACGACGACGACGAAACCGACAAATTGCTATATCCGAAATGCTATAATCCATTCATCCTGCGTCCTTTTTGGAAACTTCCGGCTTCATCACCGTGGTGTGTGTGTAAGTTGATTGCTTCTCCTTTCGAACTAAGTTACTCACCGGCCACCACCCACTAGTAGTAGAAGTCTGTTGCATGAATGGTGGTGATTTCAGTGGGACAAAGAACGAACTGACCTATCCTAACCAAGAACTTTCCAACGAATAGCACACATGGCGTTTGCAGTAGCATTGAACTCTTGACAGAGACCCGAAAAAGGATGTTCCAAACATTCACATTCGTCCCCACACACACACACACATACTGAGTAGGAGCGGTTTCTTCATGCAGTCCGGAAATTGAACAAAGAACCACCCAAATGGACTCGGTCGGTGGAGGTTGCATGCAGACACATGGGGGAACAACCATCCCACAACGGTACAACGGACAGGATACACGCGCAGGTACGTAGCCATCATTGCAGTCAAGGTTAGGAAGCCAACAACCGGCCCAGTGTAGACAGAAAAGCGACGTGTGATGTCGACGAGAGCATCGATGTGTTAGTTTGAGGTTTCGCGATTGATTGCATCTTCTCACACTGCACTTCCTTGCCCGGGGAAGTGGCTGTAGTTCGGGGTTTTGTCTTTCTTTCGCCACTTTGGAACCGGGCCGGTGCAGACAACGCGTATCACTAGCGAGGTTCATGCATTTTAAGGAACCCAGTGAAGTAGTTTCGCGATACTTGAGTCTTACGTTGCCGGCGAAAAAAAAGGACGCGGGGATAGCCGCCCAGACAAGTTTATTGACTTTTGCAAGTAGCTTCATGTGTTTTTTTGTCCTTGTTTTAGGTTTTACTACTGCTACTTGTTAATGTACCCAACCAAGCAGTTTCTTGTGCATTAAAAGCGTGTTGGTATTGGCAATTCAAATTGGGATATCCCGATAGATGATCAATTTCTTTGTTGTCCCTTTTGATGAGAGCATCGTAAAGGTGACCAGAGATAGTAGTGGGATAGTGTTTTCATAATTGATTTTATATTGTATTTTAAAAAAAAATGTATCACTTTATAGTATCAGAAAGACAGAGATTTCATCTGAATCCGAACGTTACAACTGTTACGAGGATCAAAGCACATTGAAATCTGATTTTTTCTCTATCAAATAATAATCTCCATTAATTGTAGCATTGCATAAAACAAAGCAAATCGTTACTAATAATTAGTTACAGTTGTTCCGTTCTGGAACTTAGTAATGATTCACAGTATTTAGAAACTCAAATGACTAATGGAAACGTGCCATGATATAAAAGAAGTTTGAATTGACTTATCAACAGATGAAAGAAGGAATAGAGAAAAAAGATTTCTGTTTGTTACACTTTCAATAATTTTCTACATTCTAGTAAAGTTTGAACTGTTGGAACATTAATTAAATGTTTCATCCTGTTGAAACATCTGAAGTTGTGCAATTATACATTTTATCATTTCTTCCTATTGTTTGCTTGTTTGCCTTGGTCATCCTTTCATGTATCTGTTTAAGATGGCAGGTCAGTCTTTAATGCTAATGAAGGTCTTTGCACTTTTCAACCATTTTGAATTTACCATAAGTATTAATATACACAAAAAAGATTTTTTTTTCTTCTTTTCGTGATTCTCTATTTCAAAGCTACCAAGTAATGTAATTAATGGTTAATGTCATGTTTATTTTCACTTCATACGCCAAGATTGAGTTGAATAATTGCTTCGACAAAATCAACCCCGTACAGTTCTAATTGAAACCGACCTACGTTTGATAATAAGAGAAACTGAACTGAACACACTATGTTCGTGATCGTAAACTCTTGTTCACGTCCTCTCACCCATTAGTACCCAGAGTTTGCCAACTAGTAAAAGATCGCCAATGTTCGGCGACCTCCTGCTGTAAGGCACACTTCATAGCTACAGCCAGGGAGTGCCTTCGAGCGTATATGTAGACAGATTCGACATCCGGCGCTGGATTCTTTGGCCCATGTTTGGATGACATGTATTGCCCGGTATGGCAGCACAGAAGCCGTCATGTTGATGTTTAGAAGAAAATCGCTAGCAAAAAAAAATTCCCATCCAGCACATGTTGCCGTCACCGTTGGTAGGAGCGATTGGGGTTGAATTTGGGGCCAGGGGACAAGAGTGTATCGTCACGTTCATTCACACGCTGTTTGCATCAGCCCCCATACACATCCTTTAAGGCTGGTAGCGCATTACCAACGTTGCGTATGATCTTTGCGTTTGTTTTACGATGTAATTTTTTTTGTTTTATCTCCAGCACTTGTCCATTGCATCTTTTCCGAGCGTCCTCCTCCTCCTCCCAACTGTCGACTATCCGACCGTGCACATGTTGGCCAGCTGTGCCATGCCCCGAAGCAGTCGCGATACAACTTCCAAGAATGTGTTCGTACGCTCCGACCATTGCCCGATCCTTTTGCAGACACAAAAGCGCACACTGTTGCTCTCGGTTCCACGCGAGATTCACAAAGGGCACGAAGTACCCGCTGTAAAAGGGCCGCTTATTCGCGCTACCAGACCACCATAGCCAGAGCATAGCATAGCTGTGCAATATCCACGATTCTCAGTCGTGTTGTGACCGGACGCCGCGCTAGAACACTTTCGTTCTCTTGCCATCTTTTCGGTAGAATCATTAAATGAAAAAAGGTGACTTGCGTGGGCCACTTCGTGGACATTTTACGTGGCTGTATACACGCAAAACGAAATATAAAAAGCGTCTGCAATAGTGTGGAAAATAAAATTCAAACGCGCCAAGACCGACCTATCTTCTCCATCGGCCATCGGGTGAATCTAGCGAGTTTCGCGGGAAATATCTTTGCGCGACAGTTTATTAAAAGAAACACGACCAGTACAAACCGGCAAGTAAGTGCGGTTTCGGGTGGTTTTTTGGTGGCCGCTCAAACCCCGCTAGAGAAGACTATCGAGCAAAAGTGGGTTAGAGTTTGTGCACGCGACAACCCCTATAGGAGTGTTTCTGCAAGCAAGCAAGCAAGCGCCGTTCGACACGCCGTTGGTGTTCACCTGTCGGGTGGAAAAGCGGGCCCGGCATTAGTCCCATGGCCAAATCGAAAGTGATGCCCGAGATCTTGACTGGTCGAGCGAATCCGTTCATGCGACCTTAGCACCAATATTTGAGTTTGTATTCCCTCCCGCCTGCCCGAAACACACTGCCAAAGGAAGCGCAAGGCGCGTACTTTTCTGTGATATTTCCCGCCATCACCGACCCACACATTCATCCATATCAGTTTGGCCGGCCAGCGAGTAAACAGGATGGAGTCGTTAGCTTGGTCATTCTCGATAGTAGTACTAGCGATAGTGTTGATGGTAACACCGTTGGAAGGATTAAAAAATCATAAGCCACATCAACACCCTGGAAATGATGATGGTACCAATCGGAACTTGCCATTACAGAAGGGTGAGTGAGTTATTTCCTTTACCCGCTTTGCTTCCACCAGCTTATCAACATCCTTTGTCGGTTTTGTTATGTTTTAACCCCAGATTTGTTTATTTACTTTATTAGAGTAAAACCAGTTAAACACTCATTAACTTTGTGCAGCATACCGCGCTGGTGTTAATAGAATAAAGGGAAATTCCTTATGTCTTCATGTGTTGTTTTTTGTTTTCTATGCCACTTCGTTTCCGCTAGTGATAAGAAACTTTGGTACGACATGAACCGCAGACTGATATTAAACTAAACCGTTGCATTGCTCTTTATGAGCATCATATGATGTGTACGATTAACGATAGCTTTAAACAAGGAGTTTTAAAATAAATATTAGCTAACATAATTTCTTTGTGGCAGGAAAAAAAATACAAAACAAAAATATTTTTTTGAAATTGAATTTCCTTTGTTAAGAAACGATAACTGAAGCGATCCTTTGTTTATTTAAAAAAGAAACACAAATTAAAAACGATCTTTCTCTTGTCGACTATTGAAACTTCTCAACCACAACCTCTCAATACCGTTCGTTGTGGTTCATTTTTTTTTATTCGTCATACTTTTACTCGTATGCTAATGAATCCGATCATGACGGAAGTTCCGTTATGGCGGGGAACAAATTTCCGGTTGTGATGTTTCATACATGCAACGTCTCCCTGATGTAGGCCTTCCCGATGAGTAATGGCCGTACGGAAACCGTACACAAAATACAGATTTTATTCTAACGCGATGTAAAGGGGCGTGTGCCACATCGTACCCTTCGTGCACCGACCGATCGTCCCCGGTGGTGGTGCATGATGCGCGTTTGTCGCTGAACAAGCTGGCAGCTAAAATTAAAAACCATCTTCAAATGCGTATCTCTCAAGTACGTACGAGCATCGATCAGCTTTAAAGTGGCCAGCTGACGTTTCGCAGATCTGTGCGGCTTGTTTTCGGTACCGCACCGCACGGATGAGAGTTATATTGGAAACGATTACTAAACTCCAACTGCAACACTGTTGGTCCCCACGTACGGGAGCACTAGAATGGGGCATTTCATCAAACACCAAACCAACAAAACTTGCTAGACCGTGCTGCTGCTTCTGTTGCTGTTGGTATTGGCACATTTCTAAAGCATAGATACAAAAGAATGTCAACACCAAACTTAGCAACTGGCACACCGTAAGGACATTCAGACATCTGGTTAGAGCTCCTATCGAAACAACGAAAAAAACGGAATGTCCCCAGCTGTGTTCGTGGACCGATTCATTTGGACCGAAGGGATGTTTTTTAGTAATTTGCCATTTTTATCAACTCCCTCACCGAAAACTTCAACCTTCCCCCCCTCCACCATCACCACCCATGGGAAAGGGAGACGAGACACGAGCTTGCCATTTGCCAAAAACAACCAACAAATTCATTCGCTCAAACTTATTGACTTCGCAAGGAACTCAACCGAAAGAAGTGTTTTCATTTTCTCTCCCTTTTGGCCCACCGCCCACCGCACTGCTACACAACAGCAGAAAGGATAATAACAATATTGATAATGCAAATACTAACTTCGCTACAATCAAAGCTCTCTCGGCCCCTTCCCCCTATTCCTGCTCGGATGCTTTACGATCAACTTTCCTAGGGACGATCTGTTTCTTTTCTAGCATCTAGCATTGGCGGTACGCGTCATTGACTGGGTGTGTTTGGTCTGGTTTTGAATTGGTTTCATAGCACGTGTGCACGTAAGCTGTGTCCATGTAGGAATGGAATAGGATACACAAAAAAAAAACGATCGAAAAGCACGTGCTGCACGGCACACGACTGTCAAACGGCGCCCATGCTAGTTGCTCGATAGTGATGAGTCGACGCGGGCATTTAGTAAGGCACAGAAGAAAAAAAAACGTTAGACGAGACGAAGATTTTGTGGCGCACGAAATCTGGAAGGAAACTTTATATTGTCCAACTCACCGGGACACTTGTCAGTCTCACAATTCATTTTTTGGCCACCTTTGCTGGTCTGTGGGTCGTGTCGCGTGGGTTATGCGAGATGGTGCATAGGCGTTGCTGGCCTAGACAGGTTGAATCATTCGGCTTGTAATGATGAACAGTGGTGACGCCAAGCTTTGTTTTTGCTTCGAAGATTGCTTAGGCATGAGACCAATGGATCAGCTGGGTATATAAGCCTGTAGAATAAAAAGTTAAAACATTTTTTAAAAATTTCATTATTAGACTAATTGCTAGATTCACACATGGTGAATGATTCAGATTCTTGAGTTGATTCGGATTCATTAAGATGAACAACTCTGAATTTATGTCATGAAGAATCATTCGAGAAATATGGATATTTAAAGATTATACGGTTAAAAACACTATATTACATCAGCTAAAAATAAATTTACGTAAAATCTTCACAGATAGACGACTTTTATTGGAGATATTTGAAGGACTCTTCACTAAAGATTATTATTATTTCGCTAATGATTCTTCTGATTAGATAAAGGTTTTAAAAAAAATTGTACAACTACTTTATAATGAAACCAAAATCTGTACGGCATCGTGCTATAAATTAGTTTCGTTTCAAAAATAGCGATTCTTTGCACATCTTGCCTTTTACAAATCGTCTACAAATTGCTCATCGCCATTAATGCATGTGTTACACAAGATTCACGTGCCATCATCATCATCATCATCATCGCAATAAAACTGATCTTAACTGTGCAACAGAAATGTAGCACAATCGAACAGACAACCCCATCTCGTTGTTTCACATTACACCACAAATCACTACCACTACTTAATGTACTCAAATCAATTGAAATGCATTCATAAGAGGTTGGGTTTCCCCCATACTATGTCCGATACAAGAACGTGGCGAAACATGTGCGAAAGTTGTATGGATCGAAACAAGAAAGAAAAAAAAACGAATTTGTTTACGCTCAATTCGGGATTTTCTTTTTCTTTTTTGTTCTTCATCATTTTATGTAATTTAATCTCGTTCGTCGTCTATTTCTTATCCCCCACCCAAAAGTCTAGTTTGTTCGTTAAACACAGCTGATAGAATTTCGATTCGGCGAATGTATTTCACCACTGTGAGTAGCTGAGAAGGAAACCGGCTCACTCATTGCTCTCTTCTCACTCGAAGTGAGAATTATGCTTTTTCTCATCCTATCCCATCGAGTGAGAGAACAAGTTCACTACGCGTTCCATTTGGAGTGCATTTCTCACATTCGCAATCATCAAACTGCAATAAAATGTGTACCAATAGAGCAGCGTAGGTTTAAGTTACGTGGGGAAACTACCATGCGGGTGGCACAAAAGGGGGAAGGGGAGCTGGAAAATAAATGCAAGCTGTTTCCAAGAGTCAAGCTCATCTGTGGAAAGTAACCGCCGAATGCGACGCCGAATGAGACAACAAAGAACTGCGACTCGCTGTTGGGAACTTTTATTTTTCTATGCTGGCTTAAGACTTGACTTCATTGGCAAAATAATACACCATGTCGCGCGCTTTTGCAGTTCCATTTTCAAATGTGAAAATTGCACTGAAAGAGTTTCAGTTTGTCACGCACATTCCGTGAGACTGTGTCAGTAAGGTATCCATTTCCACTCTGAATGCAATGAACAAAAGTTTTATGGTCGATTTAATACGAAACATTTTTTCTCTACAAAATCGTTTTATAAACTGCTCAAGAATGTAACTGACTAGGTCAACTTAACGGAACTTTTTAAATAGTTATAAATTGCTTTATGCTGCGATTTTAATATTATTATGTTATGGTAATGTTATGTTTATCTCCAGTCCCAAAACCACTGCTGTAAAGAACATTTTCCATGTTCAAGTTTTGTGCTGTATGCACTCATTTGCCCACACACATGTACTGCTAATCGCCCGGGTGGCTTTATTACAATCTTAAACTCTTGCAATTAAACTCAAATGCTTTCTTCGCGCATTGTCTTAATGCACCTCCCACGTTCCACCTTTCTTGCAGCTGGCAACGCCGACGATGGAATCCTTAATCCTATTTACCCCCTGATGGTACCTTCGCAGAAGCAGGACACGGTCACACTGACCTACAATCATGGTGGCAAGGTCACCGTGTTACCACTGATCCAGAGTCATGGTCGGACGACTGGTGATTGTCAGTACTATCGGGCAGGAACGCAATCTCGTACCAGACACGATGGTCAACCTAGCACCGAAGTTTTCAGCTGCGATGGTCGCATCCGGGGAACAATCCGTTTACCGGAAGGAACGTTCCAGATTGAGTACGATACTAAGGCGGGGGTTCACTTTATTCGACGGTAATCCATTTTAGAGACTTGACGATATAAAGGTGACGAATTAATAATGTTTGAATTTTACTGACCGCAGACTGATGGACCTGCAGCGCCACCGAGAGGGGAAGCATCGCACGAAACGGACTCATATCAGTACACTGAGAGGCCCGTACCAGGCAAATGCACATTCGAACTACGTCGAGTTATTGCTCGTCGTGGATAATTCACTGTTTCGCAAGCTGGACCAGGATGTCTGGAGAGTGTATCAGTATTGTGCCCACCTCGTTAACCATATCAACATGGTATGTATAGAATGTTGCATGTATTAAAAAAACCCGACTGAGACCCGCTGAAGAAAATAAAAAAGATAAAGGAGAAGTTAATAACTATTGTATCTACTCTACAACTTGGAATGGAAGCTGGACAGGAATGGACAAGAACCAAAGCAATACCTTTTGAAAAATTGAATCTTCACATTCATGTAATATCTTGACATGATAAACCGAGGAAATGAATAGACGAAAAGTCAATTTTCTCCTTCTTGTGATGCTTCTGTATGTACTTGTAGAAGAATAGCTTGTGATGTATTCGGTGTGTGATATTCAAAAATTTATTTTTACTCATTGTCCAACGTCTTAAACGTGTACATTATTTGAGTTCCTGTCGCTGTCATACACGTTCGTCAAGTAGGTGTCGTCGTCCAATAGGACCGCGATGTTTCCTGCTGTCGGAATGATCTTTTATCTGGGTGATAATCACTTGTTAGGTTTGACCAACCGACCGATACTTTCGTACATCAATTCTGTGCAGGTTTGGACGATCCTGGACGATTTTGAAGGCTGGTTTAATTCCGATTTAAATAATACTAAGCAATCCATCCAGCAGGAATGATATTTTACAACTATTCTAAAACATTCCTTCTCTTTTAGCTGTACAACCCACTGAACATTTTCATCGCCCTCACGGACGTTGTCGTGTGGAAGGATGTGGATCGTATCAACGTGTCTACGCGTGCAGAAGAAACGCTCAACAGCTTCCTCTCATACCGATCCACGGTACTACTAAACAATCATCCGCACGATCACGCCCAACTTCTGACAGCGATCGAGTTTAAGGACAATGTGATCGGAAAGGCCAAAGTAGGCGGCATGTGCTCGGATCGCAGCTCGGGTGCGATCGTACGCGTCCACACGGATGATGTGGTGGTACAGGCTAGCACACTGGCCCACGAGATGGGTCACAGCTTTACGATGGAGCACGATGAGGATGGTGATTGTGCCTGTCCCGATCGGAAGTGCATCATGACACGCACCGTGACGGGACTAACGCTTCAACACTGGAGCAACTGCAGTCTGGAACAGTTGTCCACGGCTTTTGGACGGGGGCTGCACCATTGTCTATCGAACCGTCCGACGCATCTGGCGTTCGAGAGCTGTGGTAATGGATTCGTGGAAGCGGGTGAGGAATGCGATTGTGGCCTAGAGGAAGCGTGTGAGAATAGTTGTTGTGACGCAAAGACATGTCGATTACGGGAAGGCGCACAGTGTGCCACGGGTGAATGTTGTGATCTAGAGACGTGTAAGTTGCGTGAGCCTGCAGTGCCATGTCGACAAGCACGAGGCGAATGTGATCTACCCGAGTACTGTACCGGACGGTCGGAGTTCTGTCCAGCGGATGTCTATCGACGAGATACGGAACAATGCGCCGGCGGAGAAGCGCATTGCATTGAAGGACGCTGTCGTACGCGGACGGATCAGTGTCGTGCACTGTGGGGACCCTCGGGACATGCGGCCAGCGAGGCATGTTACGAGGCAAATGCGCAGGGTACCAAGTACGGCAACTGTGGCTACGAGGGACGCCCGGCAGAAAGCTTCCGAAAGTGTGCTACAGCGGATGTGATGTGCGGATTGCTGTTCTGTCACCATCACAAGCCGGACGAGGAACTGGAGCTGGGCGAATATAATGGAGACTCGCGGTACAGCGTGCAGAAAGGCAATGAGACGATGCGTCACGTTCTGTGTCGCTCGGCTTACGTTGATTTGGGTGATGGTCAAGGGCGCCATCCAGCTTTCGTACCGGACGGAGCACCCTGTGGCGAAGGCCGGATGTGCTACAGACAGCGGTGTGAGAGTGTGGAGCGACTGAACGCGTGGGGACTCGGTGGCAAGACGTGTACGCACGATTGCTTTGGACGCGGTGTGTGCAACAGTGAGGGACATTGCCATTGCCAGCTGGGATATGATCCACCGTACTGTGAGCATTCCGGTGTTGGAGGATCGCTCGACAGTGGGCCTGCCTCTACCGAAACGGGAACCATAAATGACTTGCTAACGTACGCAGCCTTCACACTGGTGTTATTACTTTTGTTGATATCGGTTGCCGTCTATGTCCGCAGTTTACGTGCTGGTATCGTATCTCAATGGGGACGTGGCCATTGGCGTGGTTGCAAAGTTCGTGGCACCAGTCTTCGTGAACCAATCAAAGCGGTCACACCAATTGCTGCACGCGACATATCGCTTCCGAAGTATCACTCGTCAACGCGCGACATTAGCGACGATCAGCAGTATCGACCGATCGCAGGAACGTCCTGGGAGACAGAAACAGACCCAGGAGTTAGAGTGCTAACAGTGGCTAGACCACAGGAAGGTACACACGGACATCCGGTAACGATCGAGTACCGGATCGTACCGAGCACTCGCCGCCACGCCCCACTCCCACCCATTCCGATCCATCGACAAAGACCATTTTAGCCAGACTTCCCGTTTGCTCAAACGAAATCACCAACGAACAATAATCTCCACACTCTTATACATGTCTTCGTCCCGTTTTTTAACGTAAGCTCTTCGTGTAAGATATTAAAGGCAATAAAAACTCACCCACTTTTTCTAGTCATATCTGATAGATAATGCTAAAGTTCGTAAAAAGTGCTGCACTCCATTGCGTTTCTTTGTTCTTTGTTGAGAATCGTTCTGATGATGCGTTTGCTAGATGTCTACTATTACTTCGTAGTATATCTTCTGTAAACTTTGGACTGCGAATTGCCGAAATGTCTTGATCTTATTTTACCATTGGCAGAATAGTTATTCCTTCCTACAGAGGAATGTTCCGAATAGATCGGCGCCAATATCTTCGCTATCGGACCACCTTACTTGGCTGTACCACCTTACTTCAACATTTTAAAACTGAATAATAAAGTTGCAGGCCATGGTTTGGTTACATTTAATAGGTTTAAGAAATAATATTTGCTCTATTGAATCGATCATATCCTGTATAACCAACGAAAGCAAACCTATGGAAAATAGTGTAAAAACTGTTTTATTAAATTTCTCCAAACAAAAGCTGTAACGCATGTAACGCTTGTAACGGCTTGAACGGCTTGTGACAGTTTGAAGTCCGGGACCAAGATTTTATTTTGTGAACTATGGGCAAATGGAACACTACATTTATTTAACAAACCCTTTTATTTTTTCTATTTTAGTTTTATTTGTGTCTTTAGAATCATTTCAAGCAAATATGAGAAGAATCGTTCGTTGGCGATAAAACTAATTATTTTTACCTTTGCTGTGTTTCTACACCACATAAAAAGTACGATTTTTTATTTAAAACCCAATAAATTATTTATGTTCTTATGTACGCGAGAAAAAACACCATTGCAAACAGATAAAAAAACATAAAAGAAATATAGTTATACTGTATTCCATACTGACCTGAACCATTGACATTAAAATGATGACGTGTACATACACCCTAATCACGAGTTGGTCTCTTTCTTTCTACCTTTCGCACTATCTCGCTCTGGGTTCGCGTCTTCACTATGGACAAAGTGTCGACCATAATGAACCATGGGATTGAAGGACGGTCAAAAAGAAGACCATACGTCTTAAGTTGTTGTTCTGTCATTGTTATTGTTTGTCTCTGCTGGTACAGATCGGACGGATGGGTGTAGCTGTGCGTTTTTCCTCCAACAAATTTGCTCTCTAGAAAGTCACTGTAGCTGGAACATCCGGTTAAAGAGTTTATTATGTTCGCTGAACTGCTAATTCAATCGTACGCTAATTTAACTTTGTTTCGTTTGCCTTAAAATCGGACCACGCGTGTCTTTTTCCGCTTACGTGTTAGGGAACCCGCTGCATCTACGGGTCGGAGTCGATTCCGATTCTGCTGCACCCGACTCCCGGTCGAGCCATGAAATAAATCGTACAACCCATCACTAGTAAGTGTAGGGCGCGCGAGTGCTTTGCTGCCTCTTTGTTACCGTGCAAGTGCAATGTGTTTATGCTTACATCGATTTGTTTCCATAAGCTCTCCGCTGTTAGCGAAATGCGTTCGCCGATAATCGTTCGTTGAAGTGTTTTATTTTTGTTTTATGTGTGCCTGCATGCAGTGTGTATTACTGCTCGTGCCCATGTGGTGGTAGTTAAGGTTGACCGACCTGCCGAAAGCGTTACGGAAACGCCACAAAGGAAAAGCAATTCGTAGTGTTTGCTTCCCAAAACGCATTGTTTGTTGAGTGCATCGGTGCGTGTGTCGTACGCAAGTGTGTGTTTATGTGTGTGTGCGCGTATGTGTCCATGTTCGGTGCGGACAGAAGATGCTAATGTCCAGCTGCAACCATCATTGAAGAAGCGTATTGTTGGCACAATGCAAGTGTTGCAGCAGTGTGTAGTTTTGTTGTAGCGCAAGTACAGTGCATCCGGATGCGTGTGCCTGCGTGTAGTGCAATTTCGTGAACACAATGGATACGGATCGATGCAGCACCACCGTGCGAGCTGCATACAAGGCCAACCATCGAACGGAATCCTCTTCTAGCGTGTTACGCCGCATGGTGAAGAAGAAAACTGGAGTTCAGCTAAACGTTAATCCATGTCGACGACCGCAGCTGGCCCAGCACCAACAGCCTACCGGCGACGAAGATGAACGACGAAGGAAACGAAGAAAACGCACCATCCAACCACAACTGATCGAGCAAACGCAACCGCCGCACCGCATTAGCTGCCCGTCTAGAATGCTCAGCTACGGCATTGCTATGGAAACGGGAAAACAACACCATCGTCTGTTCAGTCCGCAGAGAAAGATCGCCCATCGTCGAGCGCAGGCCATGGCTTGCTGTGTGGGATTGGTGTTGCTGCATCTCATCTCGCTTGCTGCATCAACGCCCATGTTGATCAAACCGGAGTACTGGCAGCGTGTGGCGTCTGTGGGTCGTGCAATGGCAAAGGAGAATTTTGGCACAGGTAAACATTTCGATCGATACATTTGATTGTATTTCCCGTCCTGATGTGTATCGTTTATCTTAAAGGTAATTTAACGCATCTTGAAACGATTGTCAGCTTACGACGAATTGTGAACTCGACGATCGCGATCCTCCTCGATCACATTTTATTTTTGTAGCGATCAACACGATTGCTTCGCGTTCGTTTGCGCTGGCTCCATTCGGCGACCGGATGCTATGATTCCGATTATCAACAGTGAACTTTTGACCTCAGCAAGCGTCCCACAATCGTCACACAAACGCATCGGACAGAACGGTTGTACGATTGTTCGAGAATACACGGAGAGCGACTGTTGACTGTCTTGATGCCTGCAGTTTGTCTTCCACGTGTAGCGTGTGTTTACAAATCGAACATTAACGCGGCACAGATGACCCTGAATTGAGTCATCTGCATTGCGTTCTTAACACGCTTCGACAAAGGGATTGTTAAACGGCCGTTAAAAGCAACCTGCAAATATTTTCCACTCGATCGCATGTATGTACTTTGGCCACCCAATGTGCAATGTTTACATCTTGCTAGGGAGCAATGAAGGAATTTTTTGTTTTTCACTTCTTGTTGAACATTTTGCCATCCAGGAAGCGAAAAAAAGCAGCTGAAGAAACATCCATTGATAAGAACGTTAAAGTCTGTATGGGGTTCTTCCCTTAAGGCCATGCCGCCAGGCCGTCTGCGATGATCGAGTGGGGAGCGTTGACCGAATTGCTGGTTTTTTAATCGTATTTTTACTGTTTACATTTACTGATAACGGACAAACATCGATAAAAGCATGTGCAAATATCTAAATATGGTTATCTGGCCATCCTCAAATATATATCACCTTGCATTGGTAAATATTTGCCAACGCCTTGCAATATTGTATCTTGAGAAGGAAGCAGTAACGTGTGTTGTCTTTAAGGATATGTTCCGAGAATTTAAAAATAAATATGTCCAATAACAATTTTTGAAGAGACAAATGCTCTTGAAATATGAAAGTAAAATAGTATCTTCTTTCATATAATTTTTAAACTCTTCATTTTTGATTATTTGTATTTGGTACCGAAAACTTAAATTTTTTGGACAACATTTCAAAGTAGAGTTTTCAGTTAAATTTCATATTTTATTTTGGTATAAATTCGCTTGAATGCGTTTACTTTTCTTTTCAAATTTTCTTCAATTGTATTGTAATGTTCACGCTAGTACTACCGAATTTCCGATTTTCAATCACGTTAATTTTTGCAGTTCTTAATATTAACTTAATATTAGGAAGAATCATTCTTCCTTATAGCAGTATGGCCTAGCCGTTCCTTATGAATTAAAAAGAAGTTCGCACTGGAGAATCTGCACTTAAAATTCTTCTTGAAATTGTTTTTAACACTAACGACCTACCAGCCATTTTGACTGATTCAGCATTTTAAAGCTAGAATAATGTCTCGGCTGTAAATTAATACGAGCATATCTTAGATCGGATTGTTATTAATCTATCTAAATTTGTATTTTCATTAAATAAAAAATGATATAATTCATATTTTTGCCACTGTCACCAAGCCAGTGCATAGTGCAACTCAAAAACTTCTCATCAAAATGTCGGAAAAACCCCGGACATGTTTTGGGAAGTTACATTTTTTTAACGACATAGGAGATCCGTTCAAGTCATTATGAGTGGGTCTATCGAAGTGACATTTTTCCATTCCAGCGTTAAAGAACATCGCGTAAAAAATAACACATTCGTAGTGTTAATATTACGCATTCTTTAACAATTGTTGACCTTTTTTGTACTTAAAGCACAATTTTGAAATTCTTCATAAACTTTAAGCGGTAATGGGACATTTAAAAAATAATAATAATAATAATTCAAATAGTTCTAATTTATCAAAGATTGTGATGTTGAAATGGTGCATTCAGTTGTTAGAATTATTTACGATCGGTTAAAGTAAGTCTCATTCTTTCAGTATTTTTTTCCCCTGTGCTTTGAACATAAAACTGCGTCTATGTGCATTACTCACAGCTCGCCAGCATTGAAGTTGATTTATGACGGCTTGGCCAAAAAAGTTGGTAGAACACAAAACAACGATTGAACATTTTATATACAACGCAGTGTTAAACCCGTATTTGCAAGCCGGGGAAACTTATCATACGGCACATGCATTTTACTTTACCGACCTTCCTAAACGCGTTTCCACAAAAAAAAAATACGAAATGTTTGTTCTGTCTTATTGCTCTTATCGATCTTATTCGGGTCAGGGTGAGGTTTTTTAAACCAAAGCAGCGAGAGAGGGAGAGAGAGCGAAAGAAACATAAAGGAAAAGAAATGCATATTAAACTGTAAGGACTGCCTCATTGCAGTCGGCTCCAAGCCAGAATCGGCCCGAGCACAGGGAGGTTTTGCTTATGAATATTTTCCAACCCGCCATCATGCCGGATTGAATTATGCGTCCGGCTTCCGGTGTTAGTTCGGGACGCTGGCCCTAAGTAGGCCAGCCAATCCGGTACAACAGACTGTGACGGGAAAACTGTTTGTCCGAAAGGCTGCAATTGGGGGTTTTGCTCTGAGGCGAACGTATGCCCGGAATGGTATAATAACGACGGACTCATGTATATTTTAATTCCATCCTTTACTGGATTTTAGTCCCTTTTTTAGGTTATTTCTTCCTTCGGGATGCTTACACATACCAACAGGGATTTGGTATAATGTAATAAAACACCGCCAGTATGGAGTTCAACCCTTTTCAAGATGTTACAAATTCTTCCGGTGCGTTCCTGGTGACGTTACAAAATGTACAAAGAGAGTAGATTGCTTCTTCGCTTCGAAAACGCATCAACGCCCTTCCGTGTTGCTTCCAGCTTGTCCATATTCACATCAGCTTCAACGGAGGCGAAAACATGTGTGCACGTTTTAGAAGCCCGAGCGCGTCACCCTCCGGACGACAAATATGTGTGTGACGCTATCGATTTGTGGAGTTCCGGAGCCGGATGCTATGTGTTTACTGTGCCGTGCCCTGCATCACAGTGAAGGTCTCATCTCATCGGTGCAAGAACCGGAGGGCGGCACAGAACGATGGCGGAAGATTAACGATGTGTATGAGAGTTGAACCCGGAGACACACGAAACCGGGGGCACATTGCCAATGGTGAATGACATAAACAGAAGGGCGCGAGAGCTCGAACATCTCACGAGAAGAGTTCTCCCAAGCCTGCTGCTGCACGACGTCAACAACATGGCCGGTTGGCTCCACCAGATGATGGTTAGAAAATCTTACATCGATGGCCAGGGCGTACCATTATAACGAGGTTGAGCTGTGGCTGTGAGTTATAAAGATGCTCCCGATTAAATGATGCGAAAGCGAATCATGTCCGCTCATCAGCATCGGCATCATCGTAACCGGGTTCAGGATTTACCTTCCCCACCCCCAAATGATGGTATTTCACTGTCAAGGAGGAACTTTTGCGCAAAAGTTTTGCGCTACAGTCAGTTTAACTTTAATGTGATGGGGTTTTTTTTTGTTGTTGCTAGTTTTACTCTCTATTGTTCGTTTGCTTTTCCTTATTTGCCTCCGCCAATCTCTAGTCCATCCGCACAGTTGCGGATGATGTCAGAGTACGGGCTGGGAGTTTGGATTGTTACTATTTTTTTGTTCTCTTGTCAGCTTGTGACGCTTCTGAAACAGGATTCGAGGCGCCATTACTGTGTGCCAAAACAAAACCAAGAAAAAAAAATCAAAATTGGGAAGTTGTGTCCGGCAAATTGAGAGGACATTTTGTTGAGAGCGGCTTGCGGATTGCGAAAATATGTCAGTTTTCTTTTAGTTTTCTGTTTGTTAAACTGTTTTCGTATCTAGTTAGTAACGTTCTAATTATCCTTCCGGGCAAGCACGAAGCCAGCGAGACGTTTAAATCCACTGCTACATGATCCGAAGTGTCCCCTTCGTGACGTGTGGATGGAATTTTAAATCAGGTTATACGCATTTCGATCGAAGTGGGATTGATAGTGTTGCCTGCAGGTTTCTGGTACCCGGCACAAAGGTGGGGGTACGGGTGGATAGTTGCCCATCCCCTAGAAGCAGTTGATGGATCGATGCCCGTGGTCTTGCTGTCGTGCGAAGAATATTTATTTGCAACGCACAGCAAGCCCACCAGCCAGCATATTCTGCTTATCGACCGAGCTGCCAAGCAGGGGAGAAAGACCACTTAATGGATGAGAATGCTGCCCGTTGATGGTGGTCAACGTAAACTATTGCTGGGTGGTGTACGGATCAGCGTGACGGTTTCCTTTCGGTGGTTCTAATTCGCAATGGCAGTGTTGTTTTTTTTTAGAGAAGTATATCCAGAAAAAAACAAATTAACTACATAGACATGTGTGTAGATTGCTGTATGGTTGACATTTTTCGGGATGAAAAATGGCAAACGACTCACGCGGTCGGTTTTCTCCTGGTGGTGGTACCGTGCAATGGAGGACATGGATACATATATGGACGGTTGATCTTTTGGTTCGGTTGCCAGACACCCAACAGCGGTGTGTCAAAAATAGTCTATATCAGCGAAACATGACGAACGCATTAATGCCTATGGGTGTGTGGTTGCACGAAGAGACATGGATTAGGTTCGAAAAATCGAAAATACATTTATTTTTACAAATATGTGTGATGTTACTAAAACATTTCAATTAACAAAGTTTGGCTTTCGACGACAAAGTTATAATTGCACCAAAATTAGTTTTTATTTTATTGTGGTTTGTGTTTGATTTTTTTTAACAATGAGGACAACTCAGTTATCTATTTTAACTCAACATATATATCTTTATCGATATGGGTGGGAACATTTTTTTGCGTTTTATGTCATGTGACCCCTTTTTTAGGCTTAGAATTAAATCAAAGGGAGATATACAGTCAGAATATCAAAAAACAAAAAAACAAAACAGAGCCATTTGCTATGACAAACATCTTCGGTAAATAAGAAGATTGAAGTCTCATAAATGGTTGGTAAATATTACAATCATTATAAAGACAAATAGCTAAATTATAGCACCAAACAAAAAAAACAAAAACTTTTATTTTTCAAAAGTTTTTTTTTTATTTTTACAAAAAATAAAATATAATTTTAATATCTTTCACCTTCTCTGAAAAAAGTAATACACAATGCTTTGCACAATGTTTTGTACAAGCACAAGCTTTTTGTAATTTTTATTATTTTTTAGAAAAAACACTTAAAGAAAACTACAAAATATTATTTTAATATTTATCTTGTATTTCTCGGTTTACACGATTAGTTTAACTTTCTGTCTAAAATAATTCTAATATTTATTTCGTCACAAAAATCGTTGCAATTCAAAAAAAAAGTTTTGTTGGATATATTTTATTTTATTTTTTGTATATTTTAGTATTTTGTGGATTACCGCCAATTTAAACATTTTTAAGTAGTTTTTATTATTTTTGAACAATCTTACATTTATTTTATACGTTTTGCCCACCTTTACTTCACCATGACGAGTAATGATCGATCATTCAATCATGTTGTCAGATACGTTACGATGTAACGAACCTCCTCGACACGTTCATTATGTTTCGCGCCAAATAATCAATTTTGTGGCACGGTAAAAGAAATTGTTCCAATTTCGCATCCGCCAAAACAATCGAAACCACATTAAACGCAACGTTGTGTATATATGTGTTTGTCTTTTCGGTTTTCTTGACGAATTTAACGCTCGTTCTGCGGTTTTTGGAACCACCACTGACAAATATAGCATGATCAAGGACGGTAGATAACAAGAAAGCCGGTTTCTGACACCATTTTGTCGCAACCCAACCATTCAAGGAAGGAAGTTCGTGCAACGAAATCGCACATAAAAATTGACCACTTTCCACTGGCGCTGGCGGTGAAAGCGGTATGTGGACGAAACTAGGCGCATAAAGCATAGGCTTGTCATTTTGGCACAACTGCTGTTACAAATGGTAAGAGGTTTGTTGTAAAACTGGACCACATAAGAAGACCATCGAACGTTTGTTCCCTTCCGGGAACACATATGCTCGTAAAGCACAGCAGGTAGTCTACATTGGCAACATTTCAATTTTGTTACATCGTACGTTACTGTGGCTGTTACTGTGGTACAGCAAATCACTACCCAAAAGATTGCAATGACCTCGAGACCATCTACCGGTGGAACACTCAACATAACCCCGAGCACAGCAGAGGGCAACTGCAGCAGCAGTGGATGTATGGTTTGAAAACTCTCGATTTCATTTCCAGCCCGGCTGACTGGTACGAGAAATCGAGCCGAAACAACCAGCAAATACAGATCCATCCACCCCAACACGGCAGGCACACGAGAGCAAGCAAAACAAAACAAAAAAAAAACATAATTTTATGCTTGTGCCTCTTTCGTTTTCTACGGACTCTGAAGTCATAGTAATCAGCAGCAAGCAGCCGAGAGCACGACTCATCTTTGGCGTTTTGAGTTCTCCGACTTTGGATGCGTGAGACTTTTTCCCTTCAATTCTTTTCGATCGAGGCGAAAGAAAATGGTTTCATCAAAGTGGATAAATGTGTGATCAAGAGGGAAAGCAAATGCATTCACCACCTTCGCTTTACGACGCGATGATTAATATGGAGGCAGTTTTACTATTTTTAATGGTCGTAAATGTGTCTAAAACGTTAGTAAAGTCACAGTTTCGTTCGATGAGGGGTTGTTGAACTTGCGGAGTAATATATGGATATGGAAAGGGGAAGGACAGCAAACATGAACTAAGAGCAAATGATCAAATATTGACACTGGATGCAAACAGAAAATGGTTGGTTTTATATTAGTCGATTTTTGTTTGGTTATGCTTGTAGATGGAAAAAATGTAGATCTTTAAATGGAAGATAGTTTAGAGAAGAACCGAATTTTAGCGTAACACCTCATACAATTGATATAAGTTTCAGATATATCTAGAATCTTTGCTGTTCGCTTTTGTGAAGCAAACGACTTATCAAGATGGGTTTAAACACGCCGGCTATTGCATTTATTACTTCTAAAATATATGGCGCCGGTTCTACACGACAGGACGCATGGACGAGAGCCAGCCAATCCGCCTGATTTACATCGATTCGAAGGCGACCTTCGACAGTGTACCAATATTTATACAGTTAGCAAAATTCAACAGATTAGCACTTCCTGAGCCACTGATATTACTCCAATATTCTGTATCGTATCTGTTATATTACTTCCGGCAGCTCGTGGTGGTCCGACGAATTAGTCAACAACCTTTTGAATTCTCCAAGAAAGATGTTCCTCGAGCACGAATCATAGGTACTCTTATGTTTTTTTTTTAAATTATTCGTCATGCTGAGGAGTTCAATATTTTCGTATTGGTGAAAGGTATTGTAAAGATTATGGTATACATGTGGTGAAACCATAATTTCATTAGTCTCTTTGTTGAGAAAAGTAGACATGTATCCTTTTAGGTGATAAATTAGTAATAATAATTAATAAATAATAATTAGTATAATTAGGTGATAATCAGCAACCAAACCAAATCGTTACCATGAAAACTTGCTAGTTTGCTAGTCCGTCATATTTTAGAATTAGCAGCTTTTAAATAAATTCCAAGTATTCAACGAAAATTTTAATAAAATATATTTAGAGGGTCCCACTAGACTCCTCAGAAATTCAATATATATATATAAAATATATTTTATATATCTATATATATAAAATTCTCGTGTCGCGGTGTTAGTGTGCATACTCCTCTTAAACGGCTGCACCGATTTGTATGAAATTTGCGCTGAACGTTCGTTAGGTATTAGAATAGGTTTACCGCTATTTTTCGTTTCGCTAGGTGGCCTCTGGCCAATATTATGAGTTCTTTTCTGTTTTTCCTACGGGAGTTATCAAGTAGGCATATCCATTTTTGCAACACGAGTAATGTTGAACACTACCGAAACAAAAAAGTTCTAACGAATATATCAATCAAAGTAGGTACACATGACGATTTATTAGTGCAATTTTATTCATTAAAGCGTAAAGTGAGTGATAAATAAGTAAAAAGCAAGTGTGTGAATAATTAAAAAATGCTATTTAATGATTTGCGGGTCGGTGTTACATGTGGAATCGGCGCCTTACACGGAAGGACCTGATATTAAATCCCAATCGTCAAGGAAAGCAAAAAATTCCCTCCCTTCCCAAAATGATTCCCTCCCTTCCCAAAATGTTTGCATTAAATACAAAAGGCATGTTTAAGGGCAAAGCTTGGTTTGTCGGGTAAGTTAGTCTTCTATAAAATACTAGCTTACCCGGCAAACCTAGCTTTGCCCTTAAACATGCGTTTTGTAATTAAAGCAAACATTTTGAGTGTTCAATCTTGATTCGTGTGGCATTATTAGAGTGGCGATTAGAGAATATCGTTAATTAATTGAAATTTCTCAAATTATTGCCATTCTTAATCCAAATGATATTCCCAGTCAAAGCAATTTTTCTTCTTTTTTTGTGGCTGATCTTCATCTGGCTACTTCAGGGGGCATTTCTGGCTTTCCTTGACGATTGGGATTTGACTCAGGTACTTCCGTGTAAGGTGCCGATTCCACATGTACCACCGAGCCGCAATTCACTAAATAGCATTTTTTAATTATTCACACACTTGCTTTTTACTTATTTATCACTCACTTTACGCTTTAATGAATAAAATTGCACTAATAAATCGTCATGTGTACCTACTTTGATTGATATATTCGTTAGAACTTTTTTGTTTCGGTAGTGTTCAACATTACTCGTGTTGCAAAAATGGATATGCCTACTTGATAACTCCCGTAGGAAAAACAGAAAAGAACTCATAATATTGGCCAGAGGCCACCTAGCGAAACGAAAAATAGCGGTAAACCTATTCTAATACCTAACGAACGTTCAGCGCAAATTTCATACAAATCGGTGCAGCCGTTTAAGAGGAGTATGCACACTAACACCGCGACACGAGAATTTTATATATATAGATAGCAAAAATTCCATAGATCCATAATTTGTGAGACCTTTGTAACTTTTGGTTTTTCTTTTGGTGAGCTACGAGTGGTGGACAAGATCATTAGTACAAAAAAATGTATATATTGTCGGTAATGCACATCTCAACAACAGGCCTGATCTCTCTGTCAATTGGTTCTTTCATATTAATGACGACTTGGTACGTCTTTACCCAAAGGAGGTTTCTCTCTATATTTTCATCCCACGCTTGTTGCATGTGCGAATGCATCACTTGTTGATGTTTGCTCGCAATGCTTCTAAACGATCGTAATGCTTGGGACTGAAAATAATTGTGAGAAGATCACGATCACGAGGCGGATATTATTTTTTTTTTAATGCATCTACATCCTTACATCAAAATGCTGCCTTTTTACCAAACACATATGTCGGGTGTAATGTGTATAATTGAATAAATTATGCTTGATTAATGGGGCACAATGTAGGGGATCGGCCGGTATGGTCGAAGCACACCATGAAAAAGATGAGTACTGCAATGGTACCATACGAGCACACATCCGCCCTGTTGTGCTGCAGGGTATATGTTTAAGATCAACAGCACGTCGAAAGTGGGAGGAAATCCAAATCCACACCAGTGTAAAGTGTTAATAAACAAAGCCCTCATCTGCTTCGTGCCTACATTTCTTGGCAAATGATGTGTATATGTTTAGGGATCGTGTTTAAGATGGAACGTTACTGCATCGATGCACATCTCCAAAAAAAAAATGAAATGTTTTCTGCCACCTAACCTAACTCCATCTTTCCAAACCATCTCGTGCCCAAACGTTGAGTACGTGCGTACGTGTGCGTTATTGTTTCTGCGCCTTATCAACATTTCGCTTTTCTGTGATGAAAAATACGATGGAATTGATGAGTGTGTGCGTATGTTTTCCACTTGCCAAATTTCACCCGCTGCCAAAAAAAAGAATCATTTTCATCCATGGTAAACAATTCGTGGAATTTTCAACAGGCGCACAACCATTCCTTATGCGGCTGTCGCGCGGCCCCATTCGATCATCCTTTCCCTTTGCTTTTCGTTGCGTGACCTTCGATGCGTGCAGGACAAAGGAGTTCGACCGCAAACGCTCAAAATGCTCGGATGATGGGACCGATTTTGAGGGCACTACGTATCTGTGGATTTTGTTTTATTTTTTTGACGTCAGGGCTTCTGCTTTAATTCCATATCCAGTTTCTTGCGTTTTTGTTTTTTGCTTCTTTGCAGCTTGTCGATTTCTCTTATAATCTTTGCGAACAAAAAATAATATAAAAATAAACTGATCGTTAATGTCATCTACATGTAGTGGGGAAGGATGAGCAGCGAATGAAAGCATTTTCTTTTAATTTTTAACGAACCGTTTCGATGATTTTTTTTCTTCTTCTTGGCAAGTTGCCCCTATTCCGGTCGCGTATGAGATGGAAATGGGTTCTCTCCACTTTGGTGGGCGTTATATTTTCGATGTTTCATATTTTTTTATGCGACTACTTTACGTTTCATGTAACATGACTTCTGTTCCAGGGGCGGTTTGCCCCATTTCCATTGCCTTAAATATTGCAGGAGTGATCGCAACGGTGTGAGATTGTGAATACGGCCCATTGTTTTTTTTTCGTTTCGTTTTCATCTTTAGTTTTATGTATCCTTCCTGTAGAATTATTGAAAAAAAAACTATGGGATTTTTGAAAAAACTGAAATTTGTTTGATAACCACTTGAAGGTATGTTTAGAGATGTCTTAAATCAATTTACAGGGCTTTCGAGTTCATTTGATAAAATTTCAACCATTTCTAGATTGTTTGCAAATTGAAGTGGAAAATGTAGAGGAAGATGCGGCTATTTTCTACCTTTCTGGATCTTCAATGTGACATAATTGTCATTTCGCTGTATATTTCCATTATGTGAATTAAGCCCCAGAACCTATTTCCACATCTACCCCTCTATATTCTACTTTTACCTTGAAAAACAAAAAAATAATTCAGAACAGGTTCCATCTTTGAGGTCTTTCGTGGCTCAAGGTAGAGAGATTACGCTTTAAGATGGTATCTGTCAAACAATCGTACAAACATCAAACGATTAATTGAAACAAGGTTGTCTCATCCTCAACGATTTGGTCTCATTTTCTGGAAGTATGTCCAAAATTAAGTCAGAGCATTGCACAGAATCGATAATAATTTGATTTCACATCGACCTTTTATTCTACATCTATCGCTGCATTTTTAGTTCAACTGATAAACAATGAGAAATTGGTTCCATCTTCAACTCGAAACCCTTGTAATAAGAATAATTGCATCGTGGTTCTTTCTAAGTTTTTCTTCTTAATTCTTGTTTTTATTCCTTGAACATATTTCTTTAACAAATAACACCAATTTATCGAATGATCTTGTTAAACTACTTGTATTGAGCGATGGATTAAAAGGCCATAAAACTATAACCATTTCCTACACTTTACTCTACCCGTCTTCAATTGGGGTGTGAGGATGGGAAACTTAAATTTGGACAATGTTCTCAACTGATTGTCAGATTTCAAGGAATGTTGTACGCATTCTCGCAATAACAATCTCACCAAGGCCGATCGTACGCATTCGTTAGGTTTTGCTTCACTCGTTTAATCAAATTAAATCGCTCGAAACTGCTTCACATCGCTCAATACGCACGCACAGTGTGTGCGCTCTTGGTAGCAGTACAGCATAAGTGCAGCATAAACCGTCGTTCACCAGAAACACTGACCAAGGCAACTGATCACAGTGCGCAGCGTTTGCAAACGATCAAGTCAAGTCACACAATTGTTGCACTCACTCTACTTCGTGTGAAGTAGCGATGGTACGATCGTCATTCGTTTCCGGTTGATAAATGTTAAAACGGAACCGTACCGATAGTGGTGTTCCGTTGCCGTAATAGGAAACTCCGCGTCCGACAAGATTCGAAGGTTTGCGCTGGTTCAATAAAAGGGGGCTTGGGGAAGAAAAATAAATAACAAAAATCACACACGATTGGTTAGGTGCGAAGCTTATTGCATAATTGATGAACTACGAAAAATAAGAAAAAAATAACAGTATGAAAGCGGACTGGGGTGGGCTATGCTTGCCCACCGAAAGGAAGTGATAAGACGTTCGGCTGCGCTGTATTTTGTTTGCCGCCGCCGATGCGGAAGAAAAGAAACTGGCTGTTGCTGATGGCCGCTAGAGCATGACCCGATCGGTCTCGGTGGAATTGTGCGGAAATAATTCCACCACTACTTGGCGAAATATCCGCTATGCCGTTAGCAAAAAATATGTGTATATAATTTTTTTTTACTAAAATAAAAAAAATTATGGAAATTTAAAAATCTTATTTCCTGTTTAATGAAACAAAACTAAAAAATGTGTTTTTGTAACTCATCATAATAACAAATTATGCTCTTTGTGAATGCAGTTGTGTTCGATTCTTCCTGTTCTGGTTTTTGGAGCTACAAAATTTGTCGCATTTGAATTACCACCCTTTTGTTTTTTTTGCTAAGCTGTGTGACAGCTTGATTACCTTGAAGTCAAGGATATTCACAGGTCTTCACAGTATTCAGTTACCTTCCTTCGTAATAGAAAATCTAACTTTTGAAATTCTTCATCTTGATACAATGATCTTGACTTGACTTATGTTAGATTCAGTCTAATGTTGGATGGGTTTCAGTTCCGGCGCTGTCTTGTAAAGATGTAAAGATAACGGTTGAGGATTTCTTCGGAACTCAAAATCGAAGACACTCACAAGGAATTTTGAGTGATTTGCTTATTTCCTCAAAACGAACATCTGCAAAAGTCTTGAAAATGTTTGAGACCAGTTTGGGGAGTTCACTTTGACAGGTTCGGCAGTGTGTATGAACGTTGTATAAAAGCTTTATTTCACAATTGAAACTTTTTAACCAAAGTCCAAACCAATTGTTGAACATTGTTCCTTAACCTAATAAAACATTTATTTATGTTTTTATTCTTAAATTAAATAAAATTCTTTAAAATTTGAATTGTCATATTTTCCTTAACATAGAAACAAATACTCAATTACCCAAAGAATTTCTTGGCATTCGTCACATTGTGTATTGTCATTGATGAAAAGAGAAGAAGCAAGGCCACCGTGAGTGATAGTTTGAGAGACAAAATTTGAAGTTTTTTGAGGAATTTAAGTGGCTGAGGAAGTTTGAGGAATCAGCTGTGGCCATGATCAGCTGTAATGGCCCTGCGGCTATAGCCTCCACTATCACTAAACCACCAAATCATCCGGAGAAGCTTTGATTCAGTCGAGCATTTGTGGCGTATTATTGTGTAATGAAAAATATTGTGATGCAGCTACAAACGTACTTTATCACTTGCATAGCTGAAAGCCAACAGAAAAAGCAAAAGACATATAATTAGGTGTGCATTTTAATGTCTTCGTTTCTATTACCTCCAAGCACGTATAAAAGCAGAGATAAGGACACTGACACTTTACCACTCATTTGCTCAACGAAAAGCTAACAACACAAAGCTTATCTTTGGGATGGTGCAAGCGAAAATAAAACACTGAGCAAACGTCGTTCAGCAGTCGCGATCGCAATGACACGTTTAATACCGCTCGCCGACTTCATCAACCAGCATTATAGGGGCTTGACCGGTGTGGCAATGGCAGCTTTCTTTACTTTCACACACAGCACACTAATCTGCTGAAAGCATGTGCCGATTGCGTATGCGATCGATGTGCCGACGGTGCATCGTTGACAAGTTTTTCTTTTCCTTTGGCTGTCGATTGGTGGGTTTTTCACGTGCCACACTTAGCGGTAGACAACGATCGTGGTCGCAAATGAATCCTTTTAGAAATCACGCTTTTTTAAATACTTTCTCAACACCATACATATTCAATCCTGTGCTGTGTGCAGTGACACCATTTTCATATAGATAGCATATGGAGCCGGTTGGGCTTATCCGGCAGGCGGATATAAAGCATGTTAAAGTTTTTCCAAACCATAAGCAATAAATTTAGATTTTTTTCTAGTTGAAAAACATATAATTAAAAACATTATGAATTTAAAAAATGGCTGATTTTGTGAAATATTTCTTTGATTCGAACATTTGACATAAAAACATGTTGAATAATTTAATGTTTTTTTTTTCATTATTTCATTATTTCATTTTTTTGTTGCCACACCGAAGGACATGGCAGTTCATCATTAATTATTCCCATTATCCGGTTCGTCTATGTCTATTACTTAGTTTCCTAACGGTAATCCTAATAGTTCAAATAATAGTGCTTCTTATGAATATCCCATCCCATTAGATGCATTAATTATTTAGTGCATTTAATCTAACCTTTGCATGATTCAACTTAATCACTCTATGGAAGTTAAAGCTTAAACGAGCTTAAACAAAGAATGCTACGTAGTTTTAGTACCAAAAACAAAATCCACGCTAGTAGTCCATGTGAGATAATCTACCGTTGAGCATCAATTAGGGCAAACGACAACGACGGGAACGGCTTTTCAGCATAAAACTCAAGTCACCAGCAATCGATCGGCCTCTCTCAGACAACTCTCACTTGGTCACATTTTTTGAATGCACAGCTCGACGACGATCATCTTCCCCGATCCACATAGCTGCCACATTCCCGTTAATGCTGTGCGCAAGTAATTTGTATCACCAATAAATTCCTCAAACTCCTTGTGTGCTGGTGTATTCTCCATCTATTTCCTTCATCCGGGCATTGGTTCTGCTTTGGAAAAGGTGGACCTATAAGTAAAGTGGGCTGTTTTTCAAAGCCTCACCATTAAATTCCGGATGTGGGAAAGCAAATAGCCTGTCCAATCGGAACAGGTTACCGCCAGGAAATGGAAACGTGCGGGAAAGTCACGGAGTGTTATCGGATGCAATGGGTCTTATGCTACCTACATATTCGCTATCGCCGATCCGTCCTCTTTCTAGGACGCGTTTGCATGTGTGTATCGCTATTCTCAATTCAATCGGATTTTAAATCTCACATGACCTCAGAACGTTCTGTTTGGGAAGAGTGTGCGGCACACTTAGAATGGTAGCATAAATTTACCTGCGAGTGTTCTCGTGAGGTTTTTGCGTTGGTGGGTAACGAAATTTAAATTTAGCTAAAGAAAACGAACGATCGCCGCAAGCAGAAAACTATTCTATTAACCCTTAAGAAAGCAACGCTACATAAAAAAGGGCGTTTACGATTAAGATTACACAAAAATGCAATTAATTTAGTTTATTTTGTGTGTTGTTTTTTGAAAAACAAAATTGAATAATATTTTTATACTACTACATATTATTCTACAGTGACTAGAATGCGCTGTGAAGGGTTTGGAAAAACTCATGCAAAGGAGAAACCTCGAGTAGTAATAAATAGTCATGCGTGAAATTAAAATGTCTGTGCTAAGGAATTCACTGCAAAGAATGTTAGAAGAAGATATGATTGAAATATTTCTAAACAAAAACACGCAAAAATACGACTAAGAAGTTGTTTTTATGCCAGTAGAACCGAAGTTGGGAAAAGTTGCTTATGTTCGTTCGTTCATTCCACTGTGATTGAGAAGTTTTATAGCAAATAAGAAGGAAAAGCCATAAAATCCGTATGCTGGTTAAGTGGTATCCCCATCTACCGACTATTTCTTGGAAGACACGACCACCTTGAAAGGTGACGAACATTCCATCGATACTTCCATTTCCCCGGGCCCTGGTTCGGAAGCGGAACCATCATCCTTTCGATAATCTTCCTTCTGTGTGAAGTGTCACTTGATTGAACGAGAGTGAAAAGCCAACAAAAAAAATCACTTTCGAGACCGATTTCCCTTCAATCCAAATAGTCACTCGTTGCTGTGCTACACGCGTCACACGACAGGGTCACCCAGTAGCAGCACCGTACACTGAATGGACGCAATGTGAACTCGTGGAAATTCAAGCGAAAGTAAGTGAAAAGAAATGGATACTTTACATCCATTTTCCTCCCCAAAAAGAGAGTGAGAAAGAGCGGGTGAAGAACGAACGTTGGGGGATGGTGATGAACCCGGTGAGAAGCGAACGAGAAAAATGTGTTTTTCCACGGCAAGGAAAATGGAAGCAAATGCTCTATTGAAAGTGAATGCCAAAGGCACCTGCTAAACCGACACCATTATACACAGTTCAGCGGTAAGTGTTGGAAGCAAGAGAAAAACCAAAATGAAAAGTAAAAATGAATGTTGTGTTGTGTGTAAAAAAAATCAAGGAAAACCTAACTCAAAAATGCCAACGCGTGTGTTTCTAAAACCTTTTTTTGTTGCTTCCATTCCCTACAAAAGCTACACACGGACAGGCAACTCTACAGGAAAAAAGTAAATATTGTTGGTTAGAATACAGCTTTCCACTCGAAGTTGGTGGGATCTTTTCTAACTCTGTATCGTCTTCGGCTTGGTGGAAGGTGTGGGCCATGGTCATGTTTCAAGTTGCATTGCCAAACACAAAAGGCGCCATATTCTGTGCGGCCGTTCGTGCCTTTTGTGTCGTCGGTTGCTTACCAAGCAGGCAAAACCAGAAACATACCAAAAGTAGGACCATCGTTCGTATTTTGTCTGCATCGAAGAAGAACCATCAACAGAAACGCTTTTCATTTGCTATCAGTTTGTGCTGAGGTCACTCGTAGTTGGGACTTTGTTCTTATTCTATATTTCCACCAACGGACTGACGACACACTGGCACCATCGTAAAAATCGTTTAGCAAAGGTGTGCTCGTTTGTAAGTGAGTGCAAGCAACTCTTTGTCCTTAGTGGTGCGCAAAGCGGTTAAAGAAAAAGGTAAAAGAAGAACAAAAGAGTAAAATTGTACAATGACAACAGATCATGTCTTCAAGACTATAAGAGTTTTGTATCCTTTATCACTTGCGAATATATGCGGGAATAAAACCGCAACTATTTGTAGCAATCGCGGGAAACAATGTGTCATCCTTTAATTGTGCGGGTCTTCTTTCACTCTGCATCACTTCCTTTACCGCGACTTTAAACGATCGTGCGATGGAAGCTTATGACATAGTATGTGCGTATATACTCTGGACCCGGTTCTACTGTAGATTGGCTTTGTCTGGCGCTGTTTCGCTTGCACCTTGAAACAATTAAGTCTCATTTAATGGGCCGCGTTTTGTTGGATTGGTCGTAACGATTATAGTGATGATGTGGAGAAGGTTATTATCATTTCAGCCAGCCCGGGATGGCAAACTAATGATGGAACAATATTAGCAAGACTTGTCACAAAACGAATGTTGGTAGTACGTACGTACAAAGGGAAGTTAGCTAAGTTTCAATTGTGCTTTGTTGGTTCACGATCAACAGCTGCAAAAGTCTGCTGTTTTTACAATCATTCGTACAATCATCGATACGTACCGTGTTTATTGGTTTAAAAAGTCTCCGAACCATCGTAAGATGAACGAGCCAATGAATTGGTAACAGAATTCTTGCTAGTCCACAGCATGAATCACGACTTTACCGGTCGTGCAACGAGAAAAGGAGGCCAACAGAAAGCATAAATTCCTCCGCTTCCATCGCCCGGTTGTTCCCTTCCTACCAAGATACGCTGGCTACAACGTGAGTACTGCAGAATACAGCATAGAATAGAATCAATCGAGTTGATCGAGTGTGTATCTCTTGCAATGGGCGCCAACTCGCAGTAAAGGATTCGTTTCTGATTCGGAAACATGGCATATACTGTAAGTGACTCCGCAGACTGCAGCATGCACAACCGTGGCAAGATGCAAAAGTTATTTATAGCTTGGTTACGATTGGGTATGGCCAACCCCAATCCGTGGTCGTCTCTAGCGGTCGGGGCTATTGACCGGACGCAATTATAGACCCACACACACACAAACGGTGTGTGGTTTCGCCATTTTTTCTGACAATAAAATTGTAAATAATAGTGTTTTTTTAAAGTAATATTGCTTGACCTAATTAAGGTAGTAATAGTTTTTATTTAACTAGAACTGAGACCTAATTACGTCTGCATAACTCTTAAGTATAACAAATTGAAGGGACTACAAAAAATATGTTAAGACATAAAGTTTCAAGAATCTGTGAGTATCTTAGGTTATACCTTAAATAAAATATAGTGGAATGCTAATTACCCGGGTATTGGATTATTTGTGCAGCTCAGAAATAACGCTTATAAATGCAATATAAGGGTAATACAAGGTTTCTATCCTTGTGCGTATGAATAAACAACGTTACACTGTAATATAATTTTCCTCATGTCCTTAGAACCTGGTTCTTGTCTGGTTCTTGTATTCCATATAATCGTTTATTTGAAAAGAGTTATCACCTAGAACGATAATTCTGAAGAGATTTGATACCAATCCTGTCGTGCGAAGATCGTCACCGGTACCACTAAACCACTAGACTGACTCCACAAATGAACACGTTTAAACTGGTAAACATCTCATTTAATCTGTGTACGGTACTGATAACAGCTTCCATAATACGACACCCCAAGAGGTCATCCAATCGATGGGGCCACGTTCGGCCAAACGCCCGCTCAAACGATCGTCGAATTCATGCCTGTCTATCTGCAACGTTACAAACAAAATTACGCTTTTATGCTCATTGAATGCAGTGTGCCTGGCGCCCATCATCCGCATGGTCCTCCTGGCGCCTCTGCTCATGGCGTCGTAAACGTCGGACACGTCGGACGCAAAATTGGAGCAAAGTGTGAACTCACTTAAAACCAATTCCAATCCCCAACTGCTCTGCCAGGCGGCTGACATCACTCATCGCTAGCCAGATCTTTGTTGTTTTGTTTTTGGCTCTTCATTTTCGTCCAGTTGGATCATTTTATGCGTGAACACAGCATGGAACGGCAACTACTCACACTACACGGTAAACCCTTGGGTAGATACTCTTTTTTTTGAAGGTGGGAAGTTGCACTTCGGGAAAAATATTTGTCATTATTCCGTATCTGAGAAAATATCAGCCAACATAGGGCAATTGTTACTACCTACTTTAACTCCTTCAGATAGACAAAACAGCCTCCACATCGGCTGTTTGTTTCTCATCGTTTAATTGTCGAATTATTCCGATTGTTGGGAACTCCTCGCATATCTCCCGATTTATGCTACTCCCCGAAGGGTTGAGCTTTCATCGTCTATGTTTGTGGCAGTATGAGAGTAAAACAAAAATCATAAAAGGGGAAAACTGAAAGGTTCATGGTCACGGCTGCCGTAGCCATATCGATGACAAACAAGGCGGACCAATTTGACCACGAACATTTGCTGAAAAACGGTCACTGATGGAGCACAGCAAACACACCCATATTATCCGGACACAAAAAAAAACTCGCGGACGGAGCTGCACGTCCGTAGCTACGGAAGATTGAACTTAACCTCAACGTCATGCACAGAGCAATGATTGACGGTTGGCGTAGTACGCTGAGAGACTTTCGCTCAAGTCACTAAAGTCACACAGAGTCGTCAGACATCTTGTACAGTCTTTTGAACTCGTTTTTCCGATGCACAGAATTAAGGGAAAACACTGTGCAGCTCGTTCAAGTGGAAACGACGATGTCTCAATTGAGATACGCCTTTTTTATGATGATCATCGACAACAATTGTCGTTCGAAGTGCACTTCGGGGCGAGGATATTGTCACGTCGTGGAGATGGGATGATGACTGAAGGGAGAGTGACTTATCGAGGAGAGGAAGAAGACATTCGATAGATAGATTGTGGATAATGGCTGGTGGTAGTCATCAGCGGGCAAAAAATGGCACCAAAGATGACAGAGAACGTCGAAAGGCAAACGACCAATGCCGGGAACGTGACGATTTTATAATGAAATTGAGATCCACGAGTAGGATTTCGACACTAGTGCATGCGAGTTGGTAGCAATGCTTGTCACGAAATGGCGAAGAAGGATTGGATATCATTATTTCAAACATGATTTGGCTATTATGTTAATAGATTTTTATACAAGTTTCGTGCAGTTACAGATGCTTCTTATGCATTAAATTCTCTTATTACCGTTCAAATGAAAATTTTGACAGCATTATTAATACTCGGGTGCGAGTTTTCGGGGTGCGTTTAGTGTCGCTTAAATCTGTTAGCCATAAATAAAGAAACAATCGTTGCTTAGCGTGGTGTACACACAGTTCCTCCCTTCTTCAGGCTTCTAATGATTGCAGTCAAACCTGGCGTTTAAAGCCATTCGATAGATAGGTTTTGTGGATAGTCACACACTAAAAAGGCAAGACATCGCATACACTGTTCCGGAGGAAACGAAACGATAGTTATATTATTTTATTACTATCCTCGTCCTCTTCCTATCCGACACCGACTAATCCACCGGATTAGGGAGGATATGACGTAAGCTTTCACCTTCGGCGGCATGTCTCAAAAAAAAAAAACAATTTATTCCCTGACCAAACGCGACAGAACATTGGAAGCGACACGGTAATTACGGTTCTCTTCCGGAAACGCCGACAAAACTTTGGTGCGTTACGGGTTTATGGAAATTTTTGTTTGTAATCTCCAATCAACCGTGGACGGTTTTATTATTTATTTATTTTTGAAAGTTCATCGAACAATAACGCTAGTGTGACGACGTCGGTCCTAGGGTAGGTGTTATATTTTTCTTCGTTCGTTTGCAATAGTAAGAAAAGCATTTCAACCAGAAAAAACCTTTTCCATTGGAGGCTGACGCCGGATGGTTTATTTTCCTCCCGGTGTTATGGGTGGATCGATGCATGCGGACCCCAAACCTTTGTACGCTTTGAATACGTCTCGTTTCGTGTCACCGAATTGTAATGTAAATTCACGCCCCTGGCAAACATTATGGGCGGATTTCACGGAGGTTATATTTGTTTTGTTAGTTATGGGTTGGTAATTTAAAATGCTAAATAGTTAGGTCCTCCAGAAGGTAGCAAGATTGTGTGCGTGTAAATATGGATTTCTTTTTATTTATTTATATGTCATGGTTTGGAAATGTTTGTACAGAAAAAAATAATGTAGTATTTCTAATAATTTTTCTTTAAATATTATACTTGAACCCTTGTTAGATACTATATGGCTGCCAATATTTTGTTCCGACGACACTGTGCGGTCACGTGGAAACTAATGTCTCACCTACCATCTATTATAGCAACGGACAGTTCCACGTGGCTCCACCCCAACGAGCGCTCTCATCTACTTTGTTGAGAGAAAAACTTACCATGACTCATCGGGCAGCTCGGAAAAATGTGCACCTTTTGTGTTGCAGGCCGGAATGGCAACGATGTGTGTAATACGCTAGGGGGGTTAATTACGTTTATTGATTGCTATCTTTAGCCAACACGGTGAACGATGTATTTAAGCGATCCGTGGGAATGTAAATCGGTGATAAAAGTAAGAAGGGGAAAAATTATCTTTTCGCGATTAATCGAATAGTATGATATAATCTTGGCTTTAAACGTTGTAATTAGGCTAAAGGTTCTATTTGAGTTTGGAACTGATCATTTATAGTAAAATGTCTGGTTACCGAAGATGCATTTACATTCAGAAAGCTAAAGGAAATTTATAAGTTTAAGTTTTTATATTTGAAACATCTCCCGGAAATATATTGCACACGTAAACGTATTTTAAATTTAAAGAATGCTTAAACATTGAAGTGCAAATTTCAGCGACCCTACTTTCAAAATAATAACGAACAAGTATCTTCCACCCTGCACCTAAAAACAAACTGTTCCATAAATAATATTCCGGTCACACGGACGCATGCCATGTGTCTCTTGTTTAAGCCTCTTTTGCTTCTAAGCAAACAAAGATGTCGGCAGTTTTGGGACGAGGGTTATATTTTCGGCATACACATCCAATGTCTTGACATTCCTCTTGTCTTGCTCGGGCCGTAAAGTGTGTACCGATGGGATTTCGGACTTCCTTTTCGAAGAGTATGTTTTGCTTTCAAACATCCGGGAAATTCTATTGATACACCCAAACACACACCTGTCAATTAGTGGGATCTTGCAAACTGACTGTAGCTGTCCCTAAGGGTAGTTTGGTTTACACTTGCACTCTTCGTCATAAAGGTCTAATGCGTAAAGATTTAATTTCTTCCATTCCATTCTCTCGTTAGAACAACTAACCCGATGTATTCCACAAACGAAAATTGGAAATAATTTTCTTAAAAAAATCGTAGTTTCTGGCCGATCCAAACACAACAACTGTACGCCAAAACCTCTTACCTGGCATCTTTTCCAATGTTACTACGCCTATTCCAGCAGCATATCAGGTGGTATTGATCTTCAAATTTCACCTTCCTCATCCGCTTTGAGTAAAGAGCCCTAACCTCGACACCATACAGTATCATGTTTCCTCTTGGGATCTTTTTTTGTAATGTTCTTCCTTTTAGCTTCCATTGCTCGATATACCCGCCAAGGGCGTGTGCAAAAAAAAACCTTCTTTCTTATAATTATTTTGCACAAGAATTCGCTTCTGTTATACGAAACCCGTTGCACAGACACACCGAAGAACCGCGCTCTGTTTCAAACGCACGGACGACAAATAAGGAAACTTGCCACTTGGTGTTATTATCGTACACCTTTTGTACACCTTCAGACCTTTGGTTGCAGTGGAAAAGCTTCCCCACGCATCATGATTTCAATTGATGCGAACATTATTGATGTGTGTCCGGACGCGGGGGGGTTTGGAATTTATCGCCATAAAATACGGTTATTATCCGAGATGCAGTATTGCAGGTGGGAAGATGGTAACAAAAAACTAGAATATTCTTCACCATCTCCTAAGCAGGAACGTGATCTCTTTTGATTGCACAATTGCATCCCGATTACTATTCTCGATCGAAGATCGTGATGATGAAACACAGCTATCGATCAGATGAGCAAACAAATGCACTCAAATTCCAAGTGCTGCTCTCCGGCATTAGATCTGCTAGATCTACACGGTACGTGCATTTTTCCATTGAAGATTGAAGCTCCCGATCCCAAGTTCTTGAAGTGCATGTGATTTAGAATGTGTGTACTCAAAGCAAGAAAATACAGTGGATGATGATGGAGCAAATTTTCCCAAAATAGAATCACACTCAACATGGTACAAACATTTTGAGGGCAAATGTTTACTGCCACACGTACGCTGCAATGCCTCGGATGTAAAAACTTGCCCAGCTCTGAGTGGGGACTTTTGGGTTTGCCACCGTTGTTAAAAGGACTTTCTGCACCGAAAATGACCGAATTTACTCTTTTGGGTGTTGCCGGTGTTCTGGTCCGACATGCATATCTGTAAACCGATCCTTTTGAAGTTGCTTCTCATTAGTATCATTAAGCTAAGGTTGTGTGCTAGTGCTTGGGTCGTGTCACATTTAAACTCGTGGTTATGTACACGCGCACCAAAACAGGGCCTTCATTCTTGCGGATGTGCCACAACTCCTTTTATGGAGTGTAAGGGTAAGAACGAAATGTGAAATGTCGGTGGTTTTGCCACTTTTTTAATACGATTCTAAATGGATGAAGCCACCCATCACACCGTAAAGAAGAGGAACTATGATGCTGCCACAATCCGGTCCTTTTTGGTAGCTCTCGGTCATGATCTGCGCTCTTAGTGCCAGTCTTGCAGTTTCTTTGGACGTACCACAAAAGCCTCTAATGTCGAATCCCGTATATTGACAAAACCCATCAGAACAAGCCTCCGTTCTTTTCCTGCTCGAGACTGATGAAGACAGAGTTTGTTCGAGCTGCAACATACAGCTTTTGTTCCATATTTGGCGTAGGTTGAACTGCGGGAATGGTTTTGCTGGGGAGGAGCATCGTTTGTTGTGTAATGGTCTTACCCTTCGCCATGGGCCTACCGGCGCCCTGTTGGAGCCTTTCGCTGTGCCTGTGCTTTAATTGGGCTGTTCAAATCTCCTCGGTAGGAGTGCCGATTCCAAAGTCAAACGAAGACGGAGTTGGGTTTTATTTTGGTTTAGTTTGTATACCGACGTACAGTTTTAATGTCCACCACTCGGTTGATGGTAGTCTTCTAAGAGGCTTTAATATTATTACCTTAATTGATAAGAATAACCTTATTATACTATTCAAATTTCCTCTAAAAAAAAACTTTAAACTAAAATTTATTAAAACCCATTATTATTATTCAAAAATACTTTTAAAACCCATCACCGGTTTTCCAGCTCTATTTCCGTTATGATCTTCCAGTTTGCAATAACTGTTCGAGCGATAATTGATGAGCTGAACGGTGCGTGTTGGGGTCACAACGTTCCGTTCCGAGAACATGCTCACCATCCGTTGGCTCATTTGGCGCCGTTCGGATGCAGTTTGTGTGATGATTTGGATGCTGCTTCCAAGAACATTGACTCACACGCTGATGGTTTAGATAATTCTGTTGCGTAGGAGATCTTGATGATGAATTCAATTATAATTTACGTTAATTTATTCGTTCCAAATAAAATGAGCCTAAGCATGTTTTCTTATTCTATGTCAATTAGGATATAATAACATAAAACATCGATCTCTTGTACAAGAATAGTTTTTTAATGCTATTTATAAATTAATTTGATTGAATACAATTCTATTTAGGTCTTATTCTCGACTTTCCACTTCTTTGCGGCCTTAACTAGGTTTTGCCATTATTCGGACCTAAAATCATACTCACACACACACACACACTAGACAAACGAACAGAGCGTTGCAAATGTGTTCGACAAACGGCCAAAAAAAAACGGTTCCTCTTACGGTGTCCGTATGTTTATCTCCACTCCATTCCAAATTCGCCCGCAAAAGCACAAAATCTTTGGCCTCCCGGTATGTACTTTAAGCCCTCGCGTCCATTTCGCTTTTGTGTTAGTTCCCTGTGTGCGTTGGTTCAATTCAAGCCGCTTAAACATCCCGAAACACCGGGGCCGGTGCTACGGTTCGGCAAGATCGATAATTGGCTTTTAATTTCGCAGAATCGTCAGCGTGGGGCCAAATCCATTCGTGTACGGTGTCCCGCAAAACATTGGTGCCATACCGGAAAATCTATCAACGGAAAGGAAACGGCCCGTTGCTTTTTTCCGTGTCATGGAAGACGAAACCGGCAAACCGATTCGATTACGTTGACGGCACACAAAGAGAACGGAAGAGAGAGAGAGAGAGAGAGAGTCGCTAATTTTGCACGGTTTGCAAAAGTTCCGTTTTTGTTGTAGAATTGATTTCAATCGAAAACTACCCTCAAGCGAAATAAACCAAACCTTCGTTGGGGATGCTGTGAAGCCATTGCTGGAGGAGCAAAAAGTGCAAGAATGAAGGCTAATGACCCTACCCTCCAGTGAAGGGCACGATTAAGAAGTGTAAAATTTTTGGTTTGAATACAATCGGTGCTTTTTCTTTTTGCTTTGCGGCAATAAAATCGATTTCCTTTTTGGCTCGTAAACGCTAAGGTTGGCTTTGTAGGTCAAATGCTAATTTCATCTACCCTTAATCGACTTTTTTTGTGCAGCGCGTGCAATGTAAATTACTTTTCTTTTCGGGGGTACTGCAAAAGGTGGTTCCCGTTTCTCGCATTTTCTATTGGTATTTAACAAAGCGAAGAAAATAAACCAACTTAAATGAAGTGTAAAAAAAATTTGCTTACAAAAATCATATTTAAACAAATTTACGGAAATGTGTTTCCAATGCTAGCACATTGTTTATTGCCGATACGTTTATTGATTCGCAGAAACTACTGCTATCAGCAATATTTTATGGCTCAAAGGAAGCATCAAACGTTTACTAGCATCATAATCGTACACAATGAATAGCTGATGCGAAGGATCTGAGGTTATAAGCCACCCTTGACCTTCGGTGGACCACCCATCGTTGGAAATGCGATTTAGCACGCATCGTCAAACGTCCAATAAGCACAGAAAAAGTAAAATCAGCACCATGAAAGTAGTGTGCCAACACAATACAGTCTGATTACACCTTTATCAAATTCCGTCAATGGCAAATCAATCATTCGCCCATAGTTAGGCACAAATGCCGCAATGTTTAATCGAGTCAGTCCAAGTGCAAAATGTTGACACAGAGACAAACCCTGCATCGCGTTCAAATCACGGATGTTAATTACTCTTTACCAAGCACTTGTGCACTCATTCGCGGCACCATGTACGTGAAGTGTCACTACTTCCCAGCACACCCTGTTGCATAATCTGTCGCAAGATTTGCACCCAAGACCCAAGACTGCTTTTGCTGAAGAAAAACATAAGAATGGTACTCTTATATCCCACACCCTCGGATGCTTTCCAGATGGTGTCACTTGTGGCACCCACTTGACTGATGTTATCTAGTGTCTCGCCCCGAGCTAAGGCATGAATGATTAGCGCAACGAATTAGCAAACTGAGAAAACTGTGAAGCCGTAGAGTGTTACAAGTTCTGGAACGGTACAATAGCGTGGATTCATTTCCACCCCAGTGACAACTTCTTCGGCGTAGTTGGTAAATTGGCACATCCGCAGAGGCGAACTAATCGCTTCTTCTTTGTGAGTGGGATTTACTGTTTTGGAGTAGCAAACTGTTCGCATTACTCTGTGTCATATTACTCTTGATCGGAAATCGTAAAAATTTTCAACTATTTTGAATATTTTTTTGAACAAAACTTTATAATATAAGGCCTTTGAGATGAAATGGTGAATTTTGAGCCATTTTTGGTTTATTTTCAAGTTGAACTAGAATATGTGAAAGTAGATGTCGAATTTCTAATTTATTTCTCAAGTTTTTGGCAACTAGAAACGTATTTGGATAAAGCTTTCTCAGCTTATGGATTCGCAAAGCTATTCGACGTTTATAAATTTATTTTTTTCGTGTTTGTAAATATTAATTATAATTATACATCATGATCCATGATACAGCTTATCAGCTGGGAAAGTTATGGACAGAATCAATTTAATGTTGAAAAAAATTTGGGTAAAAATTGCTCATGCACCACTCATTTTTCACTTCAACTTGAACAGAATCGTGACATGATTCCAATTTTTTACCCTTTTTAAAATGTTTTCTCAATTCTCCTCCAATTTTTTTTCCAATTTATTCGACTAGTTGTACAAACCTTTGTTATATTGTTTCTTTGAATATACGTTAATATCCGTGCAACAATTTGCTGGAACAATTCTTCACATCTCACAAGGTTTTATAGCTGAAGTGATTAAAAGTTGGGATCGTTTCATTTAGTTTTGCACATTCAAGATGAACAACTAATGGTGTATTTGATATATTTGTTACTTTCTCGAGCTTTAGCAAGTTGAACTTGGTTTGTTTTTCAAATCAATGGAAAAAAATCACTTCATATAAATAGCTTGACCGCAATTTCACGTACAATAAATAATATTGTAAAAAATAATCTTTAGCTATTTAGTGTTGGAATTATAAGTGTAAGGTAAATTTAAGGCGTCTTCTATCAAACTATTGGTGAGATAATGAATAGTGGTTTGAAACCAGTTAAATTATAACGAAGAAGTTCTTTTGATCTGTTGATATACCAAACGAACTTACAGAGGGAAGTTCTTGTAAATCTTGCATGTCAATGCAAATCTGAAGTTAATGTATATAAAATTATAAAATAAATTTACGTAAAAGAGAATCCATCATAGACCCCTTTCGCAGTTAAGACTTGATAAATGTTGAATGAAGTTAGTCTTAAAAGAAACCTTCACGTGTAGGCGTCCATACGTTGGTCTCGAGTCAGTGGATCCGTTAAGCGTCTTGCAATTCCGTAACTGGCAACTTTTTTCTCGCTTTCCTGCTGGAAGTTCGTCTTGTTGCAAGAAGACCTCATGCCATGTCTAATCTGAAAAACGGTTTCTTAATTTCATCGGGTATGCTTTTTTTCGTGGATTATTGCTTGGTTCCTCTCACGAATCAAGGTGGCAAGGCGAGTCGGTAGGTTCGGACGCTTCAGAGGAGCATAAACGTTGGCCCACGTACTTCACTGCACCTTTGTCACACAAACACACAGCCATATTAACAGCTTTAAACGCCCGTCATTAGTATCTCGGGCCCGCCGTTCCCGGTGTTGTGGTTCTTTTGCGGCGTTGCATCTCGGGTAGACTGACCCAAATCCGTACCGGGCACTTTCTTTTGCTTGGACGCATTTTTTCCCCCACTTGCAGTACACCTTTTGGCGTACAGTAGAACTAGTTTCAGAGCAGGGAACGCGAGCTAATATACGTTTCGAGCTGACGTGAAATAAAAGGCAAGAGCAACACATATTTTTGTTTGCTTTTGAATGCACGTGTGAGCACTTGTTGGAGCTTTTCCTCTTTTTTTTTGGCGTCGTGTACAACTGCTGGAAGCTGCTGTCCATGTGCGATGCTACAAAAAGGGGTTATAAGATCATTTGAGTTGTTTGTTACGACCGTACCTACATGTTTTCGTACTCAAACCGAAGACGATAAAGATTTTACAAGCACAGATCCGATTGTTTTTAAGAGAAGGAAAACAAACACGGTGTACCGTGTATGTATCTTTCTCAGTTAATAAATCCAACTTTATGATACGTATAGTGCAGGAGCTTAATGGCGCCATAATTTCTACGTGAAGTCGTATTTTGTTCAATAAAATGGTTGGCGCTGATGGTAAGGAGAAGACACTAGCCGCTGATTGTACGAAACTTGTCTGTATCAGGAAAAATGTTTAGAAAGCATAGAAATTGAACATCACATCCAACTCACCAGTCTCAGCTTTATGGCATCTCTATTGAAACCATTTCCTTTCGTTATTTCAACTTGCAGATGAGCATCGATTTCATCCTTCCAAAGAATTCTCACACTATGGTAGAATAACGCCCCAGCTGCAACATGGCCGGCATAAGCGATCCTTAACAGACACACGCGAAGAGGTAAGCTTCAATAGGATGTGAGAATTCCCTTGACGAATTCAATGTTGTAATGTATTTTTGGTTTATTTTTTCACCACTCTATAGAACGGGCTTCACGCGTCGCATTTAACATTAAGTTATACATTAAACGAAGCTGATGTGATATTAGATTTACAACTAAACAAACGGCTTTTACCGGACGGACACTTTCTTAGCTATCAGCTGCCGAACAGTACTGGCAAACAAGTCGTACGATACAACCGTCCGGAGGAGGTGGATCTTTGCCATTATCAGGTATGTAGCAATGGTTAGAAAACACCCCGGTGCCGGATATATCTTCATATCCACATTCGGTTTCGTTTGATCATTCAGGGCAAGATACGCGGCAAACCCGACTCTAGGGTGGCAATTTCAACGTGCGGTGAGACGGCAGGCATTAGAGGCATGATCATCGATACCGACGATACGTATTATATCGAAAGTCCACCGGCGACTGTAAAAAGCCACGGTACTAACAACGAAACGGCAAGGATCGACCTTGGTGAACACTTTATTTATCGGTAAGTCGCAAAGCTTGCTCAACGGTCTGGTTTTATCTAATGCACTTCATACTGCTTTCTTGCTGCACCCCCATTATAATCAGACACGCAGATTTAGTTCCCGCTGGACCGAATGGTGGAGGTCACCGATGTAGCTACGCGGGAGGACACATCAACGCAACCCACGATCCAGAGCTGTACCAGCAACATATGGCAGCAACACCGAAGGTACGTAGCGCTTGTGTGTTTGATTGGATTAGCTTGCAATTTATTGGACACATAAAGTTGATGGTGGAATGACAATTTATTGATTCACTTTTCCCTTACCTTTTTTCAGCGCGAGAAACGTGCCACTTCGTCCGGCTCGTCTTCGCCCAAGATCCGCGGTCCGTACAATGCGAATAAGTACTCGAGCTACGTCGAGCTGGTGATCGTGGTGGACAATAAGATGTTCAAGACGATGCGTGAAAATTTCAAAGCCGTCCAGCAGTACTGTAAGGATATAACGAACATCATCAACGCACTGTACGAACCGCTGAACATCTTTGTCGGGTTGGTCGGTGTGGTTGTCTGGAACGAGGGTGACGAGATCGAGCTGTCAAAGGATGGCGAGGTGACGCTGAAAAACTTTCTGCACTACCGCAAGAAAACGCTCATGAAGGATCATCCGAATGATAACGCGCAGCTCTTTACGAAGGAACACTTTGACGGTGGTGTCGTAGGCAAAGCACTGAAAGGACCGATCTGTACGTACGAGTTCTCCGGCGGTGTGGAGATGTATCACAGCGAGATCATCGGTGTGCAGGCGACGACGGTTGCGCACGAGATGGGTCACAACTTCGGCATGGAGCATGATACGGCCGATTGCGAATGTCCGGAGGAACGGTGCATCATGTCCGCATCCAGCTCGTCAATTGCACCGAAGCACTGGAGCCGCTGCTCGATCGATCAGCTAAGTCTAGCGTTTCATCACGGCATGAACTACTGCTTGATGAACAAACCGGAGAGTCTTTTCGATTCGCCCGTCTGTGGCAATGGGTTTGTGGAAGCGGGCGAACAGTGCGACTGTGGGCTGCCAGACTACTGTGACAATTCGTGTTGCGATCCGCGCACCTGCATGCTCCACTCGAACGCATCCTGCGCGACGGGTGAATGTTGCGACTTGCGGACGTGCAAACCGATGGTGGGTGGTACGGTTTGCCGACAGGCGGACGGTGAGTGTGATCTGCCCGAGTACTGTTCCGGTGAATCCGAGTACTGTCCGGGTGATGTGTTTAAGCGCGATACGGAAATTTGTGACAATGGCAAAGCGTTCTGTTACCGCGGTACATGCCGCTCACAGAATGACCAGTGCCGATTGCTCTGGGGTCCGACCGGGAAATCGTCCGAGCAATGCTACGTTAAGAATGAGGACGGTAGCAGACATGGAAACTGTGGTTACAATCGAGTGAAAAACGAATACGTCAAGTGTGACGAAGCGGACGTACACTGTGGGATGCTTCACTGTCGCCATTTAAACGAAAGGCTCGAGTTCGGTATGGAATCGGTGGCAATACTGTCGCATAGCTTCATGACGTACAACGGTAGTGTAATACCGTGCCGGACCGCAATCGTCGATCTTGGGTTGCAGAAGGTAGATCCGGGCCTTACGCCAGACGGTGCCAAATGTGGCGAGGGAAAGATGTGCCTCAATCAGATGTGCATGTCGGTGGAGAAGCTGAGGGCCAGCGGTAGTGGTGCCGCATGTCCGGAAAATTGTAACGGCAAGGGTGTGTGCAATAGCGAGGGTCACTGTCATTGCGAGTCCGGCTTTGCGCCGCCACTTTGTAACCTTCCGGGGCACGGAGGATCACTCGACAGTGGACCAGCAACCGATCCAAATGGTAATGAATGGAAACAGTGTAAAAGTAAAAAACCAAACACGAGCAATTTAAATTATCATTCTTATTCTGTCTTTGTTTGCAGCTACCGCTGGATTCCGTCGCTTGATGTACATTTTCTTCTGTGGTGTTGTGCCAGTATGCACCATCTTCGCCTTCGTCGTATACTATCTACGCAATGGGCATACCTTCAATGGCAAACGCAAACCGCCACCGAATGCGTACGTACCGCGACAGTCGGCACTTGTCGCTTCGTTTTCTAATTCTCGCACTGCCCTTTCGTCGTTCGGTGCCAGCAGTAGCGGTGATGGTGATGGTCAATTTGTTTTCACCGCAGCGCACCATTCGCAGTCCCGTGATAGACGTGTACCGTTGATCGGTGAAGTACAGCTAGTTTCGAGCACAAACATTGCTACGTTGCGCAAGGCACCCGAAATACCGCGTGCAGCTTCTGCCGGCCAGCGGCACGTCTTGATCGGTGACATGCGTCTAGTGTCCAGCACTAATCCAGCGCTGCTTAATGCTAGCACCGAGCTGCATCTTTAGTTTATTTGTGTGGAGTTTGTCTTTTCTTTCCCGTTGGATGCATGAACCGTTGCGTTACGCAAATACTTGCTTGTAAAGTGAATTGACCGCTAAATTGGTTGGTAGAAAGTAGTACTACAGTAGTGTGTTCTTTCTTCGATTTCGTTCTTCTTTGGCGTTCACGAATGGTGGTGGTATATATAGATATTAGTAGCATGGGTATGTGTACACGTATATTGTAGTATGTTCATAGATATATTCAATTCAATTTAATCCTTCACCTATGATATCATTTGAGAACCATATCATAATATGTGGAATATACATCATCATAACACAATAGTTATCCGAATGCATAACGTAGTTGAATAATTCATCTTTCTCGCTTTAACATCAACTGCAAGTTCTATTACAGGGTTTTTGAGTTCCTATTTTAAAGATGTTGCGTAATATTAAACAATTTTTCGGCACTTTGCTTATGCCTGACGATTACTTTACTTGTCACAATTGCCATAACAACTATTAATATTACAATATCAATTATTTATTGATCGTTGGAGTGATCGAGACCTTATCAAGGATAGACGTTCGTTGCTCTTTAAATAAAAGGCACAAGTTATGCGTTGGAGTTTCACAATGGCAATGGACGTTTATTTCATAATTTTAGGTTTTCTCAACATTTGAATTGGTCTTGTTACAATTTTTACTTTTTGCACCAAAATGAATGTATGATATTTTGTGGAATGTGTTATTCTTTCGTAGTTGTTATATTTTTATGATTGATTTGTTGATTTCGACTTGATTAAACTATTTGGAATGCTTTATTTCCTATTTCTATACGGTTGTTTGACAATAAGATGATTGTTGAGGTAGATGTGAAATCTTTCGAAATTTCTGGAAAATGAAATTAATTCATTCGAAAGCTTTTTCGACTAACACATTCTTCATGTAAATTATAAAAAGCTTCGCACAGATTTGATTCCAAACATTAAACAATTTAACATTTACCTTTACACATTCCACTTAAATTTCAAAATAATTCAGTAAAGGTTCAAATTTAACCACATGAATTCGAAACCCCTGTACAATTTTATTTGAAAATCGATATTTGTTGTATGTGATGCAATACTTTGTAAAGTAATGTACTAACGAGCTCTTTTATATCGTATTGCATGTTGCTTATATTCCTGAAAAAAAATCAAAAACTCGAGTGCTCTCTAACACATTATATAATTTTGCCTTTTACAGCTTGACAACACACATTAAACCGGACGGTTCACATTCGGCCAGCTCAACGCACACAATACTGCCATCCTCACCGAATTCACCGGACTCGGATATGAATGCGGCTCTGCTCCGTCCCTCGTCTACGGCCGGTAACGCAGTCGCACCGAACGAATCGGACTTTGTGGCCAACAACAATATGTTTGGTAAATTTAAAGGATTCACCCTGCAACCCCTTCCCCAGTCCACGGTTGGCGGCGTCCCGGGTGTTCATAAAAAGTCCCCCAAGGTGGCGTTCGTACAGCCGGTCGCTAAGTGTATTGAGGATATGTCCATCAATGCTGTCCCAGCCCGTGCTGCACCTCCCGTACCCGTACCGCTAAAAACGCTAGCACGTGACAGTAGCAATGACCGTAGCAATAGCTTAGATAATGTAGCGACATACAATACGGCAGGTAACAGCGTGTCAGCGTTTTCACAAGCCCGCGTCAACGGGTGCAAACTGGCCAACCACGAGCATCAGCTAGACAAATCGGCAGCACCGGCATTACCGCCGGCCAATCCCGGCTCTACCGCCCGGCCGATCATTTCCAGCCCGATCCTCGAATCGTCTACCTCGCGAGAATTGGTGGTGGTGGCTGGCGTCACGCAAAAGACATCCTCCAACGTTCCTATCCGACCTGCACCAATGCTTCCACCGGCGACGGCCACCAACGAATCCCTGGTGGTTACGAATCCCTCCACAGGGATCCCGTCCGATACATCGAGCACACTGTCCGCCGAAGTGCTAATCAACCCTGTCAGCAAGGACAAAAAGGCGAAGGAAAGCAAGCTGAATCGCATTACGTCGTATTTGAAAAAGGAAGAGAAACCTCCCAAGCCGGAACCGAAACAACTGAAGGTGATCGATAAGGAGAAGCTACGTAACATCGACATCTCCGCACCGATACCGATCGATCAGAATAATCCGGAGCTGGCGAAAAGTATGCCTGGCTTGGCCGACATTAATACATTGAGCGAGGAGAAGCAACCGCCCCTGATAGGAGTATCCGTGCAGCGTGCTAAAAGCATGCGCGATCCAGAATCGACCGTTGGAAATGTTTCGCGCAAGGTACGCATCGTTGACGATCGTTCTGACCGGTCGGAAAATGGTTCGATCGGTAGTGGTTCGTCGGGTAAGAAGGGAACCGGTGCTGCTTTAAAGCGACCGCAAAGTATGGTGGGCACACGGCCCACCATCCCACCACCGAGACCACCCGTACCGGCAGCTGTTACTCAAACGACGGCCATGAAAATTCCCGGCGTTCCTGGTTATCAGAATCCTCCTCCACCGAAATCGGTTAGAATCATTACGCCAACCGGATCGAGGGAGGGCGCTAATCAACGGCACGAGTATGACGACTGTCGTGACAGTGGAAACGGTACTGGACATTCTTCGCTCGGTTCGGACAACATCTACTCCGTGATCGATGAATCGCCCTCGCCCCCGAGCGCCCTTTCGCCACCGGCTATTTCGTCCGGAGGCAGTTCGGAGAGTATGGGTTTGTTGGGCGAAATCGTAAACGAGATCGAGAGTCGCAACGGTGACTCGGTGTACATTGCGTCCACGTTGCGTCGTGGTGAGAGTGGAAGTAGGAAATCTTCATCTACCGCCAGTCACCCGGCAACGACGGTGGTAGCGGCAAATGTGACCGCCACATTAGCCTCACCGGAAGATGATGAGCCGACGTACGTAAACACGTCCGAGATACTTGACGATGATGATGATTTCGATGCGACGGAAGACGACGATGATGACGAGCTGGAGGATGACAGTCCGTTGCAGAACCGAAACTCGGGTGTCAGCACAACGTCCAGCGGTTATTTGCGCCCGTCAGCAATTAACAGTACGCCGATCGCTCGAATAACACCATCTACGAATGGCACGGTACCTACGGCGAAAGCACTATCGACAGGTATAAGTAGCTTCAAATCCACTGTACCGGTGGCGGCTGTACCATCGAAGGTTGGCCAAACTAGCAACGCCACAGGCAATGTGTTAAATCAAATAAAATTTCAAGGTCCCATCAGCAGTAAGGAACCGTCGAAAAAAGCGACACCAACGAACAGCATCAATAACGCCACAACAAATGGCACTACCGGTACATCCTACAAACCGTACCACAGCGTACTGACGAACAATGCACGCTCCGGTTCGGTGGTGGCTGCCGCAAAAGCCAAAATAGCATCGGAAAAATCAAACGCAACGCCCGCCACCAGCATTACCACCAAAAAACTGCCTTCACAAGCGAACACATCCGTCCGCACGCGTACTCCCTCGCCACGGGGTAGCATTGCCAACGGTTCCCTACCGAATGGGACCGTAACGGGGAAAGTGCCGGTACCACCATCGACCACGGTGGTGAGTGGAAAACCGAAAACGGCCGCCAAACCAACGCCAGCAACGATCGGCAATGGGAAACTATTGACTGCTGCCGCACGTCCCGGTCCAGGGAAAGTGTCCAACGTTGCTTCATTGCAGCAAAAGTTTGAAGGACGAAAGTAAACGATTGGAGCACAGTATGGGGCAATAGTGTTATCTTCTTTTTTCTTGGTTTAACGACCTCTAAGGTCACGCCGGCCATTTCTGGCTTACTAGACTTGTTTTGCCACATAGCCGGATAGTCAGTCCTTGGCACGTGGGGGACACGGTCCGGATGGGATTGATACCCGGTATTGCTGTGCGGAACTGGTACCGTTTAACACACACACATCTCCGGACCGCCCCTGTGTAGTGGACCTGGCACTAGTGTTATGTTCCTTTCAAATGGGAAAATAATGGGAGATGTTCAGCGTTGCTACAACTGCCGTAAATTTGTGTTGGAAAAGGAATATTAATTTTTAAATAGTATCTTATGATTAGTATCCGACAGAATGAGCTGGATGCCAGGATGTACGAACAGGAAGTGTAATCTTCTTCTTCTTCTTCCTGGCTTAACGATCTTTAAAGATCACGCCGGCATATCTGTATTACTGGACATATTTTTACTACGTAGCCGGATAGTCAGTCCTTGCTACGGGGGGATTTGATACCCGGTCCAGTCGTGTGGAACCGGTGTCACCCCAGGAAGTGTAATATGGAGATTATTTATATTTTTGCCTTTGGTACGATGGTTGATAGGACCAATTAATTAGTTTTATCCTTTATTTTGAGTAGGCAAAGAAACAAAAAAAAAAACGCTGCACTTCAGTGCGTGATTAAGAATCGTGCCCAAGATATGCAGTCTTATCAAAATCCCGACGAATTGGACGAAATAAAAAAAAACAAACAACACAAATCGCCAGAAGAAAAAAAAACAATGCTGATTAGTTCTTATGTACGTAAATGTATCGATGTGTTCAGTAAGTGTGCTACGAAGGAGCCAAAGAAAGGATACTAATCGGTCTAGCGGTGTGTCACCAATTCGTAGAGAAATTTTTGTTGAAACACAGTGCTAGGTTACGATTTGTTAGGCAGAGCGAAAAACGTTGTTTCGTTAGGCGAAAAACGGTATAGAATCAAAAGGAATCCTCTCGAGTATAGTTCAACACATATGTATGTTTGTGGACTGTGGGAAGGTCCCCGACAGTTGTACATATTTCGTATAACACCAATCCGATGCGTAGACGCAGTAAAAGCGGATCGTGTTCTATAGATGTCTTATTTTATTCCCGAATCGAATCACTGAATCTCCGAATCGATCGAGACGACATACACACATACAAATTGTTTATCCTACCGGTGGTGAATGAATAGAACATGTGGGAAACCATTTCCCACTCACGCTTAAGCTAAACTCACTTTGTACACATTGACCTTTGACTGCGTGCAGGATGGAAGACTGGCTTCATTCTGCGATAGATATTTAATTTGTTCCCTCCTCGTGCATACTGCGGAAATATGTAGTTCCAATTTCGTACAGTAGTACAGTGACGAGCCCGTTGTATCGAAGAAAAGTTGCAGATGTGGTTTAATAAAACAAAGATGTCATTTTTATACTCAAAAAAAAAATGCTACCGCCCAAATTGTTTTTAATCCGAAGCTTGCTTTTTCTTGAATAAGTACTTTTCTAGCCCAAAGAATGGATACTCAAACGCGATACACCAGACCGTTCCGATGGCGGCACTAATACTGATGAGCCCGAACGATGTGTAGAATATGTTTACCACGGTAAACTCGACCGGGAAGCGAAGGGCCTGCGTTAGTGTGATCGCCTGTATGGCAATGTGTACGAGATACATCGAGTAGGACAATCGAGACAGTGGCTGCCACAGTGGATTGCCCAAAAACCGATCGACAATACCACCCTGCTGATTGATGCACACAAATATAACCCACATGACGGCAAACGCCCAGAACGAACGATGCAATGACTCGTAGAACGCGTCCGCAACCGGGTCGATACGCGTATAATCACCGATGTACAGCTGCTTCAACGAATATCCCGTCACGACGAGGATCGCAATCGTCAGCAGCCAACCGAGTGCTAGCACTGGTTTGGAGAGTTTGACCCGCGTGTCCCGGGTGTGATGCAACAGATACCCGAACAGCACGCCAAACAACCAAACCGACATACGGGCGTGCGTCGGATGGTAGGTTTTACGAGGCATCAGCCCATCGCCCCGTGGTGCCGATCGGTTCAGTCGATACTCGTTCACCATGAACGTCGCAAAGACGCAGCTGATCGAGAGCAGCGCCAGCAGGACGATCGCCGGAACGAACCGTTTGCCGTACCGCCACAGCAGATAGATGAGCAGCGGTGACACGATGTACAGCTGCATGTCCACCGACAGGTACCACGTGTGCACGAAACACATCGACTCGTAATGAACGTAATTCTGCACATACAGTAACGCCGACCACCAGCTCGTGGTGCACGCGTTCAACAGCTCCTCGGCGACTAACTTGTACAGTACACCTTCGCCGACTATGTCCACGAAAGCGATACCGAAGAGAATTAATGCCGCGTATGCTGGTGTGATGCGTATGATACGATGCATCCAAAGTTCCAACACGTTCAACCGACTCGTTCGTTCCAGCTCGCGTAGCATCTTCATGGCTACGAGCATGCCGCTCAGCATGAGAAAGATATCGACCGCTTTTCCGCCTAACCGATGGAACAGCACGCCGAAGTAACTTTCGGCGTACTCCTGCCGTACGGGTATGTTGAACGTCGGTATACCGAGGGCCGAATCGTGCACGTGGTTTACGATAATCCACAGCATCGACAACGCACGAACACCGTTGACACACTCGAGCACACCGTCCTTACCTACCGTGCGCGGTACGATGCGGAACACATGTCCAAGATTTGTGTAGAACGAGAAACGCTTCACGTAGCTGGGAGCTTCCTGCTTCTGGTAGAGGAAGATCAGCTCCACCAGCGTGGCCATGAGCAGCACTGCACCGTATACTGAAAACAAAACACTGTGGTAGGGTTTGCGATAAGATTAGTCAGCAATGCGACATACGTTGGACGTCAGTAGCGTTACCGCAAGCAACAACTTACATCGCAACGATGGTGACCGCGGGAAAGGATCGTTCCTCATCGCGATAGCAGAACTTTTCCAACAGTGGCCCATTACCCACAAACATTTGGTTGGCGGCGAAGTACGCGTTGGTAAGCTGGGCTACCATTGGCGGATCGCAGGCATCCGGCATACAGACGCCATACTGCAACGGAGCAGGTACTGGAACACCGGTGCGGCTAAGATCAATGTACAGTGTGCAATGCTGACCGCCCAGCTTCGTCAGTGAACTCTGGTGCGAAATGCGTCGACATTGGTCAAAGTTACCGAACGCAAACACATTGCCGAACAGTATACCGGCCGGATTTTTTCCCCACGAATCGTACACTGCGTATGAGTGGTAGAAGAAATAAAATAATGTCTTACCTTGGTTCTTTGGTTCTATCTCGACTGATTCGGTATGCACTACTCACTGCTAAGAGCCCACGGTTCACCGGCATCGAATGAGCGCGCAAATACGTCCAGCTGATTGAGACAAGCTTGCTCGTTTGCGGACGTCGCGTTCCATACCTGTGGCACTCGTTTCAGATGTTCCAACAGTCCAATGGGAATTTGATTTAACGCTTGAAGCTGACCGTTGGCACTGCTTAAGATGGCGACACTAATGATGATAAGCGAACAGCATACAGATCGAACCAGTTGCGCCATGACGACGACAACCAGCAACCACCAGCAACGAGTACTGACTGCTGCGGTTTACCTGCGGTGACCAACTTAATAACCAATGCGAAACGGACAACCGATTTGCTGTACCGCGTACTGATATTTCGGCTCGCAATCGGATAAGATATTCGGCAATCGATCGATCAACAGCGAGTGGTTTGTTTAAAGGTAATAGCAGCAAAAAAAAACCAAATCCTCAAAAAATCCCAAGACCCACCATACCAGTGCGTGCAACATAAGTCATATCACTTCCGATCTAGGTTAGGCATTGAAGATTTGCTGCCTATCACCTGACGGATTTGTTCCATTATCATGAAAGTTAGGAGCTGCGGCACTACGAACCAGTCGACTATTAGGAGTTCAGACATAATGGCCAAAGCGGACCGTAAGACAGTAACATTTGCCGGCATGCTAAAAAAGATTACTGTCCTCGTAATTGTTGCTTTTTATCGTACGTACCTGTACATTTGTAACTGTCACATGCCGTAGCTTTTACGTTGCATTTTATAACGCGAGTCACGCGCACTTTTTGGAGTCTCTAAATAAGAGCAATCTGAATCGTAAACATGGAATAAGAAATAATGTTAAACCAGCGTGCCAACGTGGTGCTGGCCGCTGGAACAAAATGTACCGCTGTACAAAAAAGCACTTCCATTTGTACTGACAGCATTGTACGATAAATATCGCTCAACAATACCTTATATCCTACATGATCTATTGAACAGGAGTGCAGTACTAGTAGCAGGCATCATACAGACGGTTCACACGGGTTAGTTAGTCTTATCTTGGAAGTACCTTATTGTCCGGTACTCCGTCTACGGTACTATCGCTTATCGTCTCCTTATCATGCTCAGGTGTACCGATAAGGGACGAGCTTACTATGCATCGCGGGAACAATTCTCACCGTGTTGTTTGAATATGAAACAACGCTATCAGGAGAACAGGCTGTAAGGTGTATGTTGCCCCTCTTTAGAAGGTGTTCCTTTTTTGTTGGATAAGACATAGATAAGGTGGGTGTTCCGTGGGGGTAGAGATAAGAGTTGCCTTGCTTATTTTTCTTAGGTCTTCTATTTGCGCACAACTCAACAGTCTATTTGAAGAAGCTATCAATGTGTCGATTAAGCTACCTTAATAGAGAAAACCCTTCCATTGAAATGGCTTTTCGATGAGAGATTTGAGTCGCGAATTAGCTTAGCGAGTTCCTTATCACGGCCAGATTTCTGATAAAAGCGACTACCTACAATGACGGGCTTATTTTACGTGAGATTGTTCACCAACACCATTCACTGATTCGGGGAGATAGGAGAACAGCTAGCTCTCCTAGGGGGAATAAGATCACAAACGATAAAGAATTAAATTGCAAATATTACGACAGGCAGCGACGAATTAAAAGCGAGACACAGGTAATAGTAGTAGCTGATATTGGCAGCGCGCTTTCCAAAGCGTGGAACAAAGAAACAACTGTAATTCTATTCCTATTTGCGAACCCGAGAGCAGCGAACACGTACAGCTAAAAATAAAAACAGAAGGAAATTGAAGTTAATATATTAAAAACAAAGTATACTCATCAGACGTGTGTTATTAACCATAACAGTGGCGTAACAGGAACTAATGTTGATAATGTCGAGTCAATGGAAGTCTCAGGACTCTATAAAAGTGACTACCCCGGAGCGCATGGTTCTGAAAAACATAAAATTAAAACGTTGTGTAAATCCACACCACCAACCGAGTTAGGTGGTCACTCCAGAAAGCGTCATGGTGAAACATAAAAATACACTATTTTTGCTGGCTATTGGCGCATTTGGATTAACATTGGCAAAGAATACCGTAGACATGATTTTGGGGAACGGATACTTTCTCGAGCAGCATGAGGTAACGACCGCGGATGGTTATATCCTGACGATGTTCCGTATTCCCGGCAGTCCAGCGAATCCCGTAGTAAAGGGGAAGAACGTTGCCTTCCTGATGCACGGTCTACTAAGCTCGTCGGCGGATTTAGTCGTGGCCGGACCAGGCAAAGCAATAGCCTACATGTTGGTGGACGCAGGATACGATGTGTGGTTGGGTAATGCCCGAGGCAATACCAATTCTCGCCGCCATATCTTCCACGATCCGGATGCACGCAAAACGAACTTCTGGGACTTCAGCTGGCACGAGATCGGATACTTCGATCTACCCGCCATGATCGATTACACACTTGCGTACACTGGCCGCACGACACTGCACTACGTAGGCCATTCGCTTGGTACGACTTCGTTCTTCGTGATGGCATCAACACGACCCGATTACAACAAGAAAATACGCTCGATGCATGCGTTAGCTCCGGTAGCTTTTATGAGCAATCTGCGATCACCGTTTGTACGTGCCTTTGCCCCGTTTGTGCATCAACTAGAACGGGTCACGAACTTACTGGGTGTGAACGAGTTTTTACCTAGCAACGAAATGATGGTATTGGGTGGCCAACGTCTGTGCGAAGACGAATCGCCGTTCCAGGAGGTGTGTGCTAATGTGCTGTTCCTGATCGCCGGCTACAACTCGCCTCAGCTCAATCGTTCCCTGATTCCGGCTATTTTGGCCAACACACCAGCAGGGGCCTCCAAATACGAGTTAATACATTACGCCCAGGGTTACAACTCGGGTCGCTTCCGACAGTACGACTTCGGTTTATCCGTTAACCAGGCCCGGTACGGTTCGATTCGTCCGCCCGATTATCCGCTGCGTCGTGTGACGGCTCCGGTAGCTTTGCACTACAGTGACAACGATTTGCTGGCAGACGTCTCGGATGTGCGTAAACTGTACTCATATTTGCCCAATTCGATTGGTCTGTTCCGCGTACCTGATCCACGGTGGACCCATTTGGATTTCGTTTATGGCATCGATGCTAATACTTTCCTGTACGAACGAGTGATTAGTCTTATGAAGCGATACAACTGATGCTGGAAAGAGCCATACCCCACTGAAACAAAGGTGTACGATGGTGGCTCACTAAAAGAGTAGCATAATACACTGCGTGGCACAAGAGCTTTATACATATGGAAGCAATTATGATTGTGAGAACGTGCCAAAAATATATTTTGCTTCTTTATTGGACGTAATAATTCGCCATTAACACGTTTTTGGAGGAACTCAGGCACCAAACTTCATGAGGGAAATTCATTAAGACTAAATGATTGCGTAATGACCGTTTTAGGGACACCTACTGCAAATCGACTTAGGAAAAAAATCGTCTTACCTTACCACATATGTAGAAGTGAAGATGAAGAGAGAGCAACAGTTCGTACATCGAAGGCGCGATGATATGCATCATGATCATCATGATCTGGTGTTCACTTTCTTTTGACCATGTGACAAATTCACAAATTGTTCGAATTTTCAATGTTTTCTATGAACTAGAGGGATCACATCGGGTCGCCTTGATTCAACCTTGAGAAGGTGTTAAAATTGTGAAGTTCCGTCGTACTGCACATCATTGAAGTCTTCCTAGACCATATCAAGTAAGGCTAGATGAAAATGGTCACGCAGCAAAGTATTGGTAAAGGGGTCAGCAGATCGGCATCATTTTCAAATAATTATCTAAAAAACTACCATAAACTTGCTATTGAACACCTTTTAGCTCTAAATCGATGATCTGGGGAGACGAAAGAAGCTATTGAAATTCTTGGACATGAAAGACTATGCCATTATGAAACACTCCTTGAGTATGAAGATGTTGCAGGAGGCTAATATCGATCGGTGCCCAATCTAATTTCCAAATTGTCAAGAATAAGCTAAGTAAAAGAATTAAGACTGGAAACAAACGAAGAATAAATCATCCCGGATCTTATCATGAAATTTTGGGAAATCTGATGTACGTAATACTGTCCACAAGTCTGGTGGCAAGACGGTGATGGATATCAAACTAAGCTAAGACTGGGTATCAAATCCCCTCCGAATCGTAGCCCTGTATACAAAGGACTGACAACACTGCTACGGGTTAATGAAGTCTAGAAAAGTCAGAAGTTGCAGGCACCCAGTAGTCCTTGAAGTTATAATGCCACAAAAAGGAAAAAAAAGTATAAATATGTGCACCACGGCTTTGCATATCTTGATCGCTATTATTCGATCAACAACACTAAATTGGTTTGAAAATAATACTGCGTTATGTTACAGTGTTATGTTACAAATGAGGCCGCACGTGGGATTTCCGGCTTGGACTGCCAACAGTCCTTTTTTTGGCCTTTTGTGGCACTACAGTCTCAAGAGATCTTGGTGAGCCAAGCACATCGTTGTTAAACATCAGTTTGTGAGAGGCTCAGCCTCGTCATATTATCCGAATTCTGGTGATGTGCTATACTTCATAGGATATACGCTTAAAACCCCAAAGTTCTTGCTGTTTGATTAGGTAAATTTGAGAGATTACTCTTAAGCCAAGGTGCTTCGTAGACACAGTAAATTGATATTGTTTTTTTTTTGTTGTAAAAAAAATCATTTCCCTCACACCAGAGCACATTGCGTTCGGTTTTAGGGACCATCGGTTATTGTGTTTGATAAGCTTCCAAAACACGGTCTACAATGTGATAAGTTCGTTAAAGAGTTTTGATAAAAGATCAAATTCATCGGTAATTTGGCAACGTAAGCCGACAAGCCAGTGGTCTATAAAGCAAGATTAACTAACTGGCAGCAGGCACAGTCAGTACAGAACCATTGCTCAAGCATGGTACTAAGCAACCGCTGTTGGGTCCTGCTGGCCCTGGCTAGTGTGGTCACATTAGCGCAAGCCTCAACAATCCGTGACGTGTTGGCGTACCGTGCTGGAAACGGACCACAACCCAGCGATATCGCACCACTAACAGCTGATATCATCACCAACGATGGTTACTTTCTCGAAATACATGAAGTAACGACGACCGATGGTTACATCCTGACGATGTTCCGTATTCCCGGCAGTCCAGCGAATCCCGTAGTTCAGGGGAAGAACGTTGCCTTCCTGATGCACGGTCTACTAAGTTCGTCGGCGGATTATGTCATTTCTGGACCTGGAAGAGCACTAGCCTACATGTTGGTCGATGCCGGGTATGACGTGTGGATGGGTAACGCCCGAGGCAATACCAATTCTCGCCGCCATATCTTCCACGATCCGGATGCACGCAATACGGACTTCTGGGACTTCAGCTGGCACGAGATCGGATACTTCGATCTACCCGCCATGATTGATTACACTCTCGCGTACACTGGCCACACGACCCTACACTATGCAGGCCATTCGCAGGGTACAACTTCGTTCTTCGTGATGGCATCAACACGACCCGATTACAACAAGAAAATACGCTCGATGCATGCGTTAGCTCCGGTAGCTTTTATGAGCAACCTGCGATCACCGTTTGTTCGTGCCTTTGCTCCGTTTGTGAATCAACTAGAATGGATCATGAACATGCTAGGTGTGAACGAGTTTTTACCTAGCAACGAAATGATGATTATGGGTGGCCAACGTCTATGCGAAGACGAATCGCCGTTCCAGGAGGTGTGTGCTAATGTGCTGTTCCTGATCGGTGGCTTCAACTCGCCTCAGCTCAATCGTACCATGATTCCGGCTCTTCTGGAGAATGCTCCTGCCGGTGCCTCGGTCAACCAGTTGGTGCATTATGCTCAGGGTTACAACTCGGGTCGCTTCCGACAGTACGACTTCGGACTAACGCTTAACATGATCCGGTACGGTTCGATTCGTCCGCCCGATTATCCACTGCATCGTGTGACGGCTCCAGTGGCACTGCATTTTAGCGACAACGATTGGCTGGCAGCCGTGGAAGACGTACGCGAACTGCATTCGGAATTGTCCAATTCGATTGGTCTGTTCCGTGTGTCCGATCCTCGCTGGAACCATCTCGATTTCGTCTGGGGTATCGATGCCAATACTTTCCTGTACGAACGAGTGATTAGCTTTATGAACCGATACAACTGATACTGCGGGGGGCCAATCTTTACCGACACAAAGGAGTTAGATTAGGGCCTACTAAACGGGGTAAAGGTATATCTACCGTATGGCACAAAAGCCTTTGTAAATAAGGAAGCGATCGCGATTGTGTGAGTGTTCCAAATGGAACAAAAATATATGATTTATGGAGTTCATTCATTGACTGAATTTTTTGGTATAACTTTTCGCTTTGGTCTAAGTATTGTTCTTCATCTTTATCTGCTTACTTTTAAAGGTGTTAGAGGCTTTTACTTTACCTTTACCCTGTCCAGAACAGGACAGTCTATTCGTAATTTTGATTTAAGAATAAACCAAATATACTAGTCCCCACGGACTAGGTGTTCCAGCCGACGCCATTCTATAACTACTGCTCTGACATTGTTTTTCATGTCCCTCGTTACCTCTAATTCATAAACTGGGAATAATTTGTGTTTACATTCCAGATTTCATCAGATCGAATTTTGAAGATTATCCCAACACATGGTGTTTGTTAAAAGCAGTAAAATGGCACTGTTTTTTTAAGAAGCAGTTGTCTGGCTCAGTAGCACATTGCGTCGTTCCGATTTGGGCCCAATCGGTGATTATGTTTGATAAGGTTCCAAAACACAGTCATCAATGCGATAAGATGTTTGTAGAGTTTCGATAAAAGAACAAATTCGTTAGTAATTTGGCGACGTAAGCCGACAAGCCAGTGGTGTTGTATAAAGCAAGATTAACCAGCTGGCATTAGGCACAGTCAGTACAGAACCATTGCTCAAGCATGGTACTAAGCAATAGCTGTTGGGTCCTGCTGGCCCTGGCTAGTGTGGTCACATTAGCTCAAGCCTCAACAATCCGTGACGTGTTGGCGTATCGTACTGGGAACGGACCACAACCGACCGATATTGCACCACTAACGGCCGATATCATCACCAACGATGGTTACTTGGTCGAGCAACATCAGGTAACGACCGCCGATGGTTACATCTTGACGATGTTCCGTATTCCGGGTGGTCCAGGAAATCCACCACGCGAAGGCAAAAACGTTGCATTCATCCAGCACGGACTGCTCTGTTCATCTGCCGACTGGGTAATTCTGGGACCGGGCAAAGCCCTTGCCTACATGCTGGTGGACGCAGGATACGATGTGTGGTTGGGTAACGCTCGTGGTAATACGCACTCCCGTCGCCATATCTTCCACGATCCGGATGCACGCAATACGGACTTCTGGGACTTCAGCTGGCACGAGATTGGTTTCTTTGATCTACCCGCTATGATTGATTATGCGCTGCAGCACACGGGACAGACTTCGCTCCAGTATGCTGGACATTCGCAAGGTACGACTTCGTTCTTCATCATGACATCGCTGCGTCCTGAATACAATCAGCGCATCCGTTCGATGCATGCGTTAGCTCCAGTGGCGTTCATGAGTAACCTGCGGTCTCCGTTTGTTCGTGCGTTTGCTCCCTTCGTCGACCAGATTGATGTAAGTTCCATCCTCTTGAGGGAGAGATTTTGCGAATATTGTACCTCGTTCCGATGTGTTATTTGTTCCTGATGCTTGATTTCAGTGGCTGATGCGTATGCTGGGTGTGAACGAGTTCTTACCGAGCAGCGAAATGATGACTCTCGGTGGTCAAATGCTCTGTCGTGATGAGGCTCTCTTCCAGGAGGTGTGTGCCAACGTGCTGTTCCTGATCGGTGGTTTCAACTCGCCCCAGCTCAACCGCACTATGCTTCCGGCCATTCTGGCCAACACACCAGCCGGTGCTTCGGTCAACCAACTGGTCCATTATGCTCAGGGTTACAATTCAGGCCGCTTCCGGCAGTTTGATTTCGGACTAACGCTGAACATGATCCGGTACGGTTCGATCCGTCCACCAGACTATCCGCTAGACCGGGTTACTGCTCCTGTAGCTCTGCATTACGGTGACAACGATTGGCTGGCGGCAGTGTCCGATGTCCGTGAACTGCACTCCAATATCCGCAACCCGATCGGACTGTTCCGTGTCTCCGATCCGAACTGGAACCATTTGGACTTTACCTGGGGCATCGATGCCGATTCGCTACTATATCGACGCGTCATCAGCTTCATGGATCGATACAACTAAACAAAAACCGCCTAGAAAACAATTGAAAACGTGTACAACCGAAGTAAATGCTCAGATAAAAACAATCGTACGATAAGGCACCAGACCAGATGTTTTGTAGACTATTTTTGGTTCACTGTGTTTCGTCGTTTCTACGACATGTCGCTAGGTACGGGAAGAAAATGAGACTGAACTTAATTAATACTCTCCCCGGCATTAGATGCCGAGTCCTAAGCTGGGGAGTAAATGAAATAACAAGAAAACGTCATCACAACGCTTATGTACCACACTGTGTGTATGTGATGGGAAAGAGTAAAGGATCATCATCTCAGCAAGCACCGAGCTGTGCACCGAGGTGGTATATAATGAATCTTCCCCCTTTTTTCGGCGATTGCTATGTTACGTCACGACAGTCGCCGGACTTACCGGAACCTTACGCTTTCCCCAACAGAACGAAACAGCTAAGATATTTGCTCGATGTGTCTTCCTTCTTCCAACGAGAAGAACAGTGTAGGATGCTTCTTTATTTTGCCGCCACGACACTCCCGTTCACACACAAACGGTCCCTCTTGGTAAACGTAACTCCTGCGGAACCTGATCTCCTGATAGAAATCCGACTTAATGAGTAACGCACTAACACAACCGCCGTTCGTTGCGATAACAACCAAGTGGGAGGCTAAGACTGCCTCCCCACTGAAGGATACACTTGCTGAGACATGCTGACTAATTAAAAATGCGAGTAGCTAATTGTTACATTCAGCTGTTCTTTTTTTGCTTCGTTGTGCGTACCTTTTCCATCGATAGGTACAGTGCCGAACAAAATATTTTGTCACACGTGCTTTCATTTCTCACTTTTTCATTTTAATTAATTTGGTAAACCAGTGGAATTTTTCTTGTATTTCATTTCTTTTTTCTTTTATTGAAAAGTTTACCAAAGTTGATTGTTTTGTAATGTTTCTTATTACACTTAGCGACTAAAAAAGAGAATCCACTTGAGCAAAAGAATGTGTAACTGTTGTAAATACCTCCAGAGTATGATTTCCGCCGACTGTAATCCTTAATTGGTTACGGCATTTATTCTAGTGTTGGATCTACGGAGAAGAACATTAAATATATTTAGAATGAAACTATTAATGCACTTCAAGAAAATAACAAGTCAAATTGTAAAAAATATTTCCTGCAAAACATCTCAATTATAAATAAGTTTTCTTTAACTACATTTAATTTTTCTTCTGCGACGGCCCGGTGGTGCTTGTGATAAAAGGCGCCCGTCCACACGGCAGGACCGGGTTCAAATCCCATCCGGACCGCCCCCGTAGCATGGACTGACTATCCTGCTACGTGGTAAAATAAGTCTTGATACGGCCAGGCCGTTCTAACCGAGCAAAAAAAATATATTTTTTTTCTTCTACAATTTCCAGAAGTGTTCTTCACACGAAAAGAGAAATAAAAAAAAGAAATGTAATATGTTTAACTAATTCGTAAATAATGAAAACTTCAGTTACATCGCACCTACTGGTTTGCTTAAAAAAGTAAAAATTTAATTAGTTAAATAATTAATTAGTATTAATAAGTTAATTAGTAAAATAGAAAAAAAAAACACAATAATTCGTAGTCATGTGCCTTTTTCCATTGTTACTGTTCTTTTTTGGGACAACACCATGACAATCTCACCCCCCCTTCCCCTCCCTCATTCCCCCTAAAAGCAAGTTCATTCAAGAACTAATTAATGTCGCCTGCCGCAAACCATGCTACTGAAACAATGCTCCCATACAAAAACTCATCAGGCACGAACAAGAAACGTAGGAAAAATCCGACGCAGTCGTACTTCTCATCCAGCAGTCCCTAACTCCATCCACCCCCCCCCCCACATTCGCACATCATCAGCCGAACCCTACACCGAACGTCCATTTATCTTTGTCGGTCTGCGCGACGTTTTGTGGTGTTGCTGCAGCACTCTGTGGCCCTTATAGATTTCACTCATTAAGCGTCCATTTTACCAGGCGCACAGAACACAGCGGCAGGTTGCACACCGAGCCGGATCCAACATTTGTGAAACGAGAAAGGAAAAACTACCATTCCAAGCCATTCCAACAAACTCTACCCCAGAGGTGGTGCTGGTGGATGGAACCGATTACAGGCAATACAGGCGAAATCATGCTCGGCTATGTACAAAAAAGGTTTCACCAACGTAGGGAAACAGTTGGGGAGATGGATAGGACCGGGTGAGGAGCGAATTGTTCTTCCCCAGTGACACACCAACCGGTACCGGTGCGTTCGGAGTTCTGTTTGATTTTCCTGGGGAAATACCGCTCGATTCTACTATCAGCGATTCATTAGCCAGAGTGAAAAGGATTCACTATTGCGAGTCCGTGTGCGAGAGGAAGATAGGTTTTACAAGAAGGAAAAGGTTTCAGGCGCGTGTGCGTTGGCAGTCCTTTTAATTACTCATTCCCCTTTCCTTCCTTTCCTCTCAACACACCCTTGCAATGTCCGTACTTCGTTAGAAGTTTCCAGCACTACACTACATTCTCAACCAAAGATACACATACAACGAGATACATAGATACTGAGGGAAACAAATAGTAGAGCGAAATTTAGAAGACAGAAACTTAGGATCATAATCAAAATTAAGTACCAATGTATATGCCGATCAAATAACGATGCAGGCAATGCCGGCTTCTCAACGATACGTTAGTTCAAATCTTGATTTTGAAGTTCGTAATTGAACGAATAAGTTAAATATAAACAGTAGAATAAAAGGTAACCTTCACACAGCAACCCCCCACACAGGGTTTATTACATAAATTTCAACTAATCCGCAAACCATTCAAATACTTTAATTGCTTTCTTTTGTCTTACCCTTGCATCAAGCGCCAGAAACCATCGTCGTCGGAACAGATTCAGCCGTCGTTATCATCGTGCTGGTGGTAGATTCTGCCGGAGCCTTTTCTCTCTCCGTCACATCCGTTTCCACAGTGGTGCGTGGATTGGTTGTAGTTCCGGTTGCTTTCGGTTCCAGCACGAGCACCTTCATTCTATCGGTCGCAATTTTGGCCGCACGGTTATGATGCGACTGATCCGTATCCTCCCGGAATGGTTCAAAATCAAACGTATCCAACCGCTTACAGTCGGTTTCGGGATTCGTTTGTGGATCGGTTCGCTTCATGAGATATACTGGCGATTGCTGAATGTTATCCGAATTGCGACAAATGATGCTCGATAGTTTTGTGTTGTAAATTTGCTCTAGCTGACCTGTGGGCATTATGGAATAGAATGATTAACATACGGAATGATTTTTTTGCTTTCCCATTTTGTTTTTGATACCGCACTTTAGACACTTACCTTCGCTAAATCGTTGCGGTCCTCGGCGTCGCTCATACCAGAACGAATCGCCCTGCTTTAGTCGCAAAAATTGATCAGCAATTAGACAGGTCAGCAGCGGTCCCACGATACCACCCTTAACCGGTGGTTCACCTAACGCACCCGAATAGACGTCTATGTTGGCCGGTTCGCGATAGATGTTTCTCATCTGCTTGAACGATTCTGGATCAACGATACGTTCCACATCGCTCCAGCTGTCGGCCGATGTAAGATGACAGTGCTTACGCCAGCGTGGATATGCCGGCAAGCCGTGATCCCGTCCACGCTGAATGTTGAGCGACACCAGGTCCAACCCACAGGGATGATTATGGAGCAGATGTTCGTCCGCCTTCTCAAACAGCTTCTCGGTCAACTCGGTAGAGAAGTATTGGTCGTATTTCCCAAGTGCCGTGCTCATAGCACCGCCGAGCGCATTGTCCAACCCATCGCGTGCGTACAGTGAGTAAGGATTAAACAGCATCCGGTGCAGTTCGATACCGGAGCTGGTCGAGGTCGGATTGCGGGTTTTCTTCATCAGCCCCGGAAGCAGCGTGTGGGCAAACCGAAAAGCCGCTCCAGCAAACACATTGGCGATCGAAGCATCAACCGACACGTTGTACATATCATCACGATCAGCAGATTCGGGCAAAAGACCCATCCGAGAGGCTGTATCATTTCCGACAATCACCGGCACAAACTCGGCGTACGTTATATGTTGCATCTGGGCCGCAAGTATACGCCGTGCCTCCTGGAACACTCGCTCATCGTCCCAGTGCGGGTTTACATGGGCCAGTCCATCGGCAAGATTATTATGATGCCTTGCCCAGATCAGGTGCATCGACGTAAGATGAAGGTTCTCGTTCGCACGTGCATCACCCGATTCGAAGCAATATTTACCGGCAGCATTCATCTCCTCTTCATTGCACCCATCCAGCGGGTCAGTGGATACCGGCAGCAAATCTCGACCATCCGGCGTACGTAACATACGCAACCGACCACCCTCACGCGTCCGTAACGCTTTCATGCGTTCCTCATCCGAACCGTACACAACCGAACCGTCAATAAACGCGGTAGCTTGATTCAATTGCTGCCGGGGACCAAAATGTCCGGTCGGTGCCGGCACTGAGCGGACAAAGTTCATACACGTAACGTTGTACTGATGGTAGTAGGGATCTCCTGGGCCTAATGGAACGGGGAAACACTCCGGATGTTGGGGCTGTCCTGGATCACAACACTCAATGGGCTTTCCGTCCACGCCCTGGTTCAGTGCCGTCGATGTTATGTCATGATCCAGAAACTGTCCCCAAACTGCCAGCATGACGCTAAAGTTAGGATCACTGTGGTACGATGGGCGATGAATGTCGAGCGAAATTTGTCTAGCGCTGGGCAACTCGGTACCAGCGACGGAAGCACGTGGTGCTGATATACCATCGCCATAGTCCGGATTCAGCTGCCGGCGAAACGGTATCATCGCGACACCATACTCGTACGGGTGATCCTTATTGTTGCATGTTCCGTTCGGGGTTCGATATCGCGCGTTAAAATCACACTCCACATGGTTGTGCGATCGCGGCAAATTCATTGCTGGTCCACGTCCTATCGATCCTCGGTGACGGATGTCAAGTTGTCGCACCAGAGCCTTGGTAGCACGATCCTCCACAAATCCTACTTTCGCCGCCAACCGTGCAGCAACCGTTGCACCGACCGACTTCTGATGCCGGAAGGTGGGCGAGTTTACCGGTGGAGAAGAAAGGGTTTCCTCCAGCAATTCCTTATCACCGAGAGCCTTCTCGCCTTCTGCTATTGCGGCAGCTTTCGCATCCTCACCAACATCCGTCCCGTTCCACTGGGGCGAAGGTTCATCTGGAAGCGAATGTTGCCAACACATTAGGTCAACATTCTTCGGTTGTCGGCCTGTTCGTTACTACTTACCGATCAATGGGAAACTAATGAGATTTAGCAGCTCAGGAAAATCCGCCGCCGTCGTATTGGCCCCATCAGGTGTCGGCTTCGTCGCATCACCGAATATGATGTAACTAATACTGATCACGATCGCTAGCGCGAATGCTCCCCTTTTTGGAAGAGGTGAATGTTTCGAGTTCCGAAAAAAACAATACAAATTACATGTTAAAACATTCGCACTAAATGTTACAACTTGCTTACATTATTGCCGAACATATCCAACATTGAAATGTTCGTACTTGGCGCTCCCGAAGACTTTCATGTGACTTCAGGTGATGCACATTTCCTGAGGTACCTGACGCCAGCGGTAGTGGGCCGGAAAGGTCCGACGTTAATGGCGTTCGTTCGTCAACCATGACCATCGAGCCTGCCATGAAGAATGAGACAAATTAAGCACTATTAGAACTTATATCTCTGGTAACGTTATTTATATTACGCAATATGTATAGCGCGACACCTGCCGCGGTGGTTACCGGGGTATTGAAATGTCCAAAATTATCGACTTTTGGAAACAGAATTTGCGACTGTTTCTCAAAGAGCTCCTACATCGACCACGATCGCACACTGACTAATTGAACTATCACCATTACATCTAATAAACCGGTCTTTGGCCACACACCGCCGTGTACCAGAAGCCACAACCGTCACCATCGTGTCATTTGATACAATGCATTCCAACCGGTGCAAAGGCTCGTTTGGTGTGACGTGACCATACGTTGCCGAGTGAAGCACTCTGTCTTATTTCTACGTTCCCGCGGCCTGTGACTAACGCTACACCTTACTAAGGTTTCGCGTTGTTCAGTTTCACTCGCCACAGTCGGACCGTAAGGAACGGTGAGTGCTCCATAACTTCTAAGAAAGCGAGCCAGAAGAGTCCAAACGGTTTCTACTTCCGATGAGGGCCGAACGCAAGGACTTGGCGTCAATCATTGACCGTCAACGTTTTTTTTTTATTTCAAAGTAAGATTAACATAGTCTCAATGTTACTTTCTTTCCGGTAATACGGACGGATATGATTTTGGGATGATTTCAATGATGAATTCGTAGGTGTGTTGGAAATCGTTCTGTGTGCCGCACTTGAAAGGTTTCTTCAGTCAGGGCGACTGAATCCGGTCAACGGATCACAATAGAAAAATGAAGGTAATCAAGACGGCTTTTTTACTCGTTTCTTCTCTGCAGCTGATGAAACGCGCATAGAAACAATGTTAGCCCTTTAAAAATGGCCATTTCCCAGAATTATGTTTGAATTTGAAACACGTTTTGGCTGCGGTCTGTACGTACTGAAAGTATGCAGCCAACACAAGATAGCGGGCTCTGTTTCACTTCTGATGCAATCTGTAGGTTAAGTTAAAATATAAACTAAACATCATTGCAACAACTTTTACTGCACTTCCATGCTATTTGGAAACATTTATCGAAATACTTAATTCAGCACAAGTTCATAAACTAGCACAATTCATGCGTACTATCGCCAAATTGTGTGCGGTACTGTAGCTTATAAGTTGCAGTACGCAGCACGGAGTTATAAACACTCGCTGCATGCCGGCGTGCATTGTCAAACTGTGTGTTGACAATTATTGCACACAAAAAAAGCGCGAGGGTAGCAAGAGCTGCGAACGTTTGTTTGTAAAATTGTACAAGAAAGTGCGTGCACTGCGTAATCTAACGATATTTTAACCTTCGTATTGTATCATGGATCGCCGTTTTTCATTTGGTCCCGGTTCAGTCAAAAACAGTACAATGTCTCGGTCGCGTCAGTCACTGGGCGGTTCACTGTTCTCCGGTGGTGCTCGGTCAACAAACACAAGCACGTTCGCACGTCAAGGCTCGGGGTATGGCGTTACTCTTTTTTGGTTTCGTTATAAGTGGAATGTTTAATTTTCCTCGCTAACAGTTTTCCCATTTTCCTTCCATCTTTGCATCCAGTCGGTATAGTTTATCATCGCGTTCCAATGTGTCCACCTTACGCGTGGTTGCCAAATCCGAGTACAACATACTGGAATCGTACGGCTTTTCGCTTCCGGTGCAGGTGACCGAGGTGCTTACGTTTAACGAACGAAACATCCACGTATCGGTAAACTATAGTCAAAATGGTTGGGCTTGGTTGGTGCAAGGCCGTCGCTTGTTTGTGTGGCAGTATCGCGATAATCCCAGTCAAAAAACCGGCGCAGGGTTTGGGGCGGAAACATTCGCTACCCCCCGGCGCCCTTACGCTGGCCAATGCCGTCAGTTGACCCTGCCACATTGCGATATCGGCCACAAGGCATCGCTGGTAACGGTGTTTGTCAACGAAGGACATCAGATGGCTTCCTGTTTGGCCGTTTCACCAGCCGGCGATGTACGTTACTGGCAATCAATTGCCCACGATGGTTCCTCTATCGACGAGAACAACATCCTGGAGGGACAGGAATTCGAGCAACTGATCGGACTCGGTGGACAAGAGTTTGTGCTAGCGACGACAACGTGCAGCTTAATGCGACTGAATGTGCATCTTCAAAATGGTCGCTACATGATCGTGCCACGGCTTATTAAACCACCGTCGGGATTTTTTGGTGGTATCGGGAAGCGATTCGCATCGATTATCATCGGAATGCATAATAGCCAGGAGCGTGAAAATGTAAGCATTTTAAAAAGCTTTTTCATTCTATTTTTCCTCCTTATTTACGATATTTTTCTTATATTTTTGTCTTACCTTGTCTAGAAATTGGTAAAAATAAGTTGTGAAAAAATCTCACAAAACCCCAACGAATGGCACATAACAGTGTTGGCCGATCGGTGGATTCAACGTTGGGCCGTGCAACCGCATAACGGGAACGAACGGTTCCTTAGCGAGGATGCAGACATTATGAAAAAGATGCGTGACTTTTTCCATCAAAAGCTGTGGAACAATCGGGATGTGTCCGAAATTGAGCTATGGGCGCTAGACATGCAGGCAACCGACCGAGGTGTAATTATTCTCGCAGCAGCCGTGAACGAGCAACGTTCACCTCAGATGTATTATGCGCTGATGACGATAATATTCGATCCCGATAACACGTTCACGCTGAAGGAAAGCACCATTATGCGCTACAAGGGTTTCTACAGTGCGGAACGGTTGGCCGAGCTGATTGATTTTCGATTCATTTCTAACCGTAGCTTTGCATATGTGTACAATGATCGATACATTTTCCCAGTGGCACTAGCAGAAACAGGTGCCGGTAGTGAGACAAGCAGTCCTACCACGACTACTGGAGAAGAGGTGGAAAAGTTAGAATTTCACGCACGTGAAGATATGATTCTGATGGGGAACTGTTTTCAAAATACACCACTGTTTTTCTCCCGCCTGAACGGAATGGTTATCGTAACTCCTTCCGATTTCGATCCGAGTGATATGTTCAATTCGTCCATTTCCTCGGATATGTTCAACCCAAACACTTCCGCCATAGACGCGACGATTTTTATGCAGCAATCGATCTTTGCACCGGCCACCACTAACGCAGGCAACCTGATTCTATACGAACTGGATCCGGAAGAAATTGCAGCCACGGCAGACATGTACGAGCTGGACCCGGTACAACAACTGAAGGCGGCCTTTATCTACCACATCAAGCGCAATACGATGGCGGCGGATGAAATTATTTCCACCCTGCTAGAGTCAGTCAATCAGCGCGAGCAAGTGGATGGAGAGCTTGACCGAACGGTGCTTAAAATTGCCATTGATCTCGCCCAGGATACACCGGCCGCCGATCCCCGATGGGAGATCACCAACAAGCATGCGCTCGGTTCTTCCACATCGATGCAAATCATTCAGCAACTTCGGGAGAAAAACGTGGCCTACACGCAATTTGTCGAGTTTCTGCGCAGCAGAAATCTGTGGGATCGTTTAAATGCAGTCAGAGGCATTACGGCAGCAGAATTAGGTGACGCTCGTCCAACACCACTCTTTCTGTCGGATATTGGCGAGAAGATAGTGGCTATGATTGGTATCAAATGTCTCCACAATAGCCATTCGCGGATCATCGACGAAGCAATCAATTTGGTGCTGCGAGAATCGAACCGCACTGTCCCGTTTCCTAACCTAACACCACAAGATCTCTTTTACGCACAAACACATCGGGTGGAGGAACTGTTTAAAGTGCTCAGTGAGCTGGTAGATGCGTACGTGCAACAGGAACTTTCTTCGATTCAAATTCAAACAGCCCTGGTCGAGGTAAACACGATCGTCCTAACTGTGCTACAGGAAGTGTTAAAGTACCGCGAATCGAAGGCAAGCACTTACACGATTCGCGATGAGTTACGAAACCGTTACGAGCAGATACCTTGGACTGCAATGTCAGGAAAGGGTGGTTTGAGGGATGTTCTGCTGCAGTTGATCAGCAGCACACTTCGCTATGGCGTAAAGGGAACAGCAGAACCGGAGTTCCGCATGAAGCATTTCAAACATATGACCGAACTAATCGATTACGTGTTGGATGGTCGAAAGACGTATCTGGAAAGTGTTTATGACGAGGAAAAGTATGCCGTTCTGCTGCAACAGTACGAATCACAACGGATTGATCTAATATATCCCTTAGGTAAGAGATTTTCGGCAGGTTTATATTTTATATTTCAAAATATTCCGCTTCAACATTATTTCTCAACAGTGGAAGCAGAACAGTACGAGATGGCGGCCAAATTGGCGGAAAAGTATTTAGACTTTCAAACGTTGGTAGAAATTTGCGACAAAACCAACAACCAGGAGCGGTTGGATGAGTATATCGAGCGCTACAAAGAGCACGACTTTTCACAATTTGCCATCAGCTGGCACATGAACCAGAACAAACAGGGAGATATACTGCATCGCTTCAAAAACAATCAGTCCGCGTTGGCTCGCTTTTTGGTAGATCATCCTTCGATGGCCTGGATACAGTTGCTGTTCAATGGTGAGCTTGCACAGGCAGCGGAAGTGCTTCTCTCACTAGCGCACCGCGAGAAAGAGCTACTGGCAAGAAAGCGGGCAATACTTTGTCTCGCCAAGCTGTGTTTGTTGGCGGCGGAAGGAGACACATTTCAGGGACAGATCGATGCGATCAACGCTGAGCTGGAGTTGATCGAAATTCAGGAAAACATTCCAACCGAAATTTTGGACATGTTTGGTTATGACACGAAACATGTGAAGGTTCTAGCACCGGAGGAGATAGTTGATGTAAGGATGATGGAATTTTTGGATCCTTCAAGATTATCTATAAGACTCGAATAATAATGATTCTGTTTTCGTTTCCTCGCAGCTCTACATTGCCGATGAGTATGGTCAATCGAGTGAAAAGGAATTTCACTATGCACTCTCGTTGTTGCCGTTCGTTGAAGACCCGATCGAGATACGCCATCGGATTTGGTGTGCGTCCATACAGCGCGATTCGTGGGAAGAGTACAACAAAAATGCCCCACTAGACAGTATGCAGAACATGCTGTTCTTCCGGCTAATTGATCTTTGTTACATCTCTGATGCGGGAGAACTGGAAAACTTCTTGCCACCCTTGGAAAGCTTTCTGAATGCACCGGAGCTCGGTGACCTAACGCAGAGCAAATCGTTCCAGTATCTCATGAAGCTTGGATACGAGCACATTAGTGAATCGTACAGGAAAAAATGAAAAGTTTTGATGAGTCTCTCCGTAACAGTGAATGTTTGTCTTAAGTTTTCAAATGATAATATGCAAAAAGTATCTTAATAAAGTGTGTTCAATTCAGTTTAACGTATAAACGTTCCAGCCTGTGTAACTAATAGGAGAAATAATTCTATATCGATCTGGGTTTTCTGGACGGTCGTTTGTATCGTTCGTCCGGGCTCTTATAAGGTTCGTAAATCTTTGTTTAATTTAGACTGATCCCGCAAAACCCTTTCCTTCTTGGTCATTGAGGACAACCTAAGATCACGATTTTCTGTTTTGGTCGTTCGATGCATAATCTTGCTTAGTAGTCGCAAAAAAGATAATCTAAAATTGGTAAATTGGTAACTGTTGCAAAAGTCTTTGAAACATAAAAAGTACTGTTCAGCTTTCCACTATATCTAAAACTTTTTTAATGTGATCAGTGTTCAACAAATGTATATGATTAACATTTTAATTCGGTTTAGGGACGTATAAGTAGTGGCTCCCCGGGGGCCCTGAGCGGAATTGTAGCTCTTGTCGTACTACTAAACGAATTTTAAATACATTACACTCAGGTACTAACAATGGCAAGGGCTCCCCTTGAAATATAGAAAATAGAATTTTCGAATGACTGAACGGGTGCCGAGAGGGATTTTTGGAGGAGTCCTCACTACCAATCTTCGGAATAAGTATATGTCCCAACAATACGATAACTGTAGGGCCCCTTTTCTATCTCAACTGTTTCTCACTGCCAATCTCCGGAATAAGAATATGTCCCAACAATACGATAAGTGTAGGACCCATTTTCTATCACAATATGGTATGTATGTTCTGATACAAACATTTTAATACACTTCCCCTACTTATCGATACCCATCGTAAGCCAGGTATAAGCCACAACATTCTACTTAAACGTTCAATTGTCGGATTGACCTTATTTGTGATGGAAACACTGAAGCTCCATTTGGATAATATGGTATTAATATCCATTACGAACCAATAGTTACAAACGTCGTATTGCACAGAAAATGTTTGTAGCAAGTTAGTTAAGGGGAAACATTGATCATCTCTGCTCCAACGACCTCATACCTACGGTCGCTCGGCACACCTACACCCGCGTCGCCAACTAGTAATAGTTTGCCATAGTACTAATTAAGACTCAGGAGATCCGCTTTGTCGATAAGGGACAAACATAACCGCTAGCCCAACTGAAAGAATCGTACCAACAATCCAAAAACTAAATTGAAATCCAGTACATTCTATCAGCAAAAATTGCCAATCAAGCCAATATTTTTGAAAAATCCATATCGGAACACTTCAAAGAACAAGTGGTCTAACCCACTCATTGATCCTACAGTGAGGTCCTCAACCTTCCATTAAAATCATCTTTTCCCATAAACTTATAAACGAAAATAGCTGCGAGTAAATATCTAAAACAGTTTGTCTGAAATAAGACCCTTTTAGCAAATAGTCGACAGTATCACTAGAGTAACACTAAGGAAAGTTATAAGAAAATGCGACTAGCAATGTTCCAAGAAGTTGTTTTCTTTGTTGTAAAGGAAAATATGATTATTATTATTACATCTTCTTACGATGAAAAGAAGATTATCCAATATTCGCTCAGACTTCGGACCATTTCATCGAACCGCAAGATGTCCCCGGGAAAAACCTTCTCTAATAAGTCCCAAAATTTGCATTTACGCTAATGTATGCTGAATATCAATACTGAATTGTATATCGGTATTTAGAAGGATTTGCTTCCTAGGACGAGGGCCAATTTCTTTGAAGTCATTAGACGGACGCAACAATAGCTGTTGAAAAATGTGAAGTTGTGGCCGGAGAATTTATGGAACCCTAGTAATCGCTTATCTCGTTGGATTATTCAATTTCATCTCATGCTAGTGAGAAGTCCCTAAAGTCTATCATTCTATACACATGGCACTCGTTCTTCAAGAACTACTTTCGAAAGGCTTATTCTAGGTTACGGCGTCACCTAGAAATTAGCATTGATAACAACAGAGAACACACCGATGAAATATATTTGGAACAATCCAACAAAGAACTCCGATTTGGGATTAATATACGATAAATTGTCACATTTTTCCTTCCACCCCCTGTAGCTCCTATAGATCTGATTAGATGAAAGAGGGGTTTTGAGGATCAAGTGTATCGAATGATCGCGATTTATATTTAGAGCGAAAGGGTTAGTTGATTGTCCAGCTTCTCCTCTGTATTACCAAATGAAAGATCATTGGTCAGACGTAACTCACAGACTGTGACTCTAAATGGAGATCTCAGCTATGAATTCTTGGTATAAGCTGATGACGTAGACATCTTATGATACCTTTTAAACCATTAAAAGTTTGCCAAAGCATCAATTATACGACAGAGGAACGCAGATGGCAACTTCACGTTGATTAATAATTAATGATATCTTCGAAGTTGCTCAAAGTATTCCCTGCCTAAGGTCAAAATTCAACACCAGGAATAAATCAACTTTAAATTTCTTCAGCTTTTCATATTCGAGTATAGATTATATCATCCTATGTTCGATGCGTTCTCCGTTTGCCTGTCCATAATCAGCCATATTGGAACATTTTATATTGTCAAACTTTATACTAAAGCGTAATGGGAAAGGCGAAGAACAGCATAAGCCGAATTGTGAATCTATGCTCAACAGAATGGACAATGTGTGATGCAGAAGAGACAGAACAAATAAAAGAGCCAAGGTTAGTCAGATGTAGGAAAGTCAACGTAAACAAGTCAATACTGAAAGGTGTATGTTGTCGAAATATGGATGGAATTTTACACGCCAATCAACCAAAGTTGCCAATTGTGATAGAATAGGAAGGTTAAACTGTTGGTTGTTTTATAGAAACTTTATGCTCGGTGGCTACATCGCTTCCAACAACAGAGCAATGTCCACAAAAATTGTTTAAAACCCATAAGCAGGAACAAATGCTAAAAAAGAATTAAAAATGAAATGATTTTGGAAGTGTATGTTACGCACAATTTTAACGGTACTGTAATGCATTCGTTTACCGCGAATTCCGAATTGCATTTACTATTCAAAGAACAAGTTTTTAAACACTTTCACTTTTCGGCCTTCTTCCGATTCGATTGCAGTTTATAGTGGGAAGTTATACAATGGGCATTATGTTTGAACCACTTCATAACTATTTACATTTTATTTTCTTACTTCTTCATCACAACAGACAATCATATGTAGAGCCTCTCTCTCTCTCTCTCGCTCTCGTTTTCCCTCTCTGTAGATAATATGTGTACGTGGTGTGCTGTGTACATATGTCCGTTGGTGTCATCACATAGTTTACATACCGGAGATTGGGCTTGTTAATATTATCCCACCGAGGACATATTTACTAAAGTCGGTTTTTGATGTGTTTTGCTTTGCGGAAAAAAATTAAATAAAATAAACTACTCTCTCCTTTCTTATCACGCGTACTTTCCCAATGCGAATAATGTCTGGCTCCTCTTGTATGGAACTCTAAACGATTACTACCGGTTGCCGTTGCTCCTTCCCAATCCTTGAGGGGAGGCAGAAACTAGACAATATTTTAATTCAAAACGGGGTAAATTCTTTTGTTGAGGAGTCATACGTGCACTTTATACTTTTGGACCGGCCCGAATAACTCGAACAACGTTTAGTGTACACATTTGCGGGATTTGCTACAAAAATTTACTAAACCATAAGCGACATTAATTAAGTGACCCCGGAAGAGAGTACGCAGGGAATCCTCATTTAACGGTTTCGCAACGGTCGCTGCACAAACGACTCACTTATCGTGCACTGATCTCACTGTGAACACTAGAAGCGAATTACCTTTGTTGCCTCATCTAAACAGCAGTGAAACATTGCCTACGAAACAATAACCGAATTACGGACTATGAAAGGATGATCAAATAAACGGTAACGCAAAAGAGGATGAAAAAGAATGTAACGCGTCTGCTACATGGAAATTGCCATTGCCAAATCACACACATATGAAGCTTGTTTTCCATATCGAAATTCACTCGTTGTGTTTTTTCGCCTTCGTCCGGTCTTAACCTTTACGTTGTTTTTTATCAGTGCGTTACGGGTAGTGTAACGGTCCTTTTCTTGCTATCCACGACCCGCAAAAAAAACGACATTACATGTACTACACATACACACACACACTCACGTCACTTAACCATTGTGAAGCATTGGAAGGATGATTTAAGGACACACTTCTTCACCGCTAACGCTTCTTTTCATGCGTACGAGACGTGATAGACGCATAGCGATACTTTCGCTAAATGGCATTATATGTAGATAATCGCTCGCGATAAATGAAAAAAAAAAAATCAAACTTACAACAAACCGCGTCATCTTCGTAATGAAATCAACATGTATGTACACATAATAAACACTAGCGCAACTACCGCTATATACGTGCTAGAATCCGTAACTACGGATGGTGCAGCAGCGTGCAGCCCTCCTTTTCGCGCGAGATAATTTTAATCGCACACACACACTGTACACGACAACACGCCGGGATACGCGCGCGCGAAACATTAAAACACGAGCGGACAAAACGGAACAACGGATATGCACTTACAGGGCCAACAGTGAGCAGCGAACCCAGACGACGGCCGGCCATTCGTTTCACATTGCACATCTTCTTAGCCGGCACCATGGAGACCATTTTCCGACACATAACTAAATTTCTCGATTCCTTCGATCCGGGGATCGTTCGATTTTCGCTTTCTCGCTCTGGCCTTCTAGTGTAATTATTTTGTTGTTTTTAATTTTTCTGCCACACTAGCGTGCTAATGTGTGGACAGGTGGGACACTACTGCACCGACCGCCTGGTACCACTGGTACGTCACACGTTTTGTTTTGTTGCACTTTAACTTCAACGGTTCATTAACATCACCGGTGGCATTGTTGCCGTTGTTGCGGTGGCCGTCGGTTCCTGTGGAAGTCCGTAACTACCCAGATTGACCAGAGGTGTACCGGAGGCGGAACCTTCCCCACTGATTAATTTTCGCTTTGCGATTGCTTTCTTTACGTACGCAGTAATCAACGCCTGTATCTTGGCCGGATTGATTTCACCCGAACGACTGTGACAAATCTGTAACGAGCGAAAAGTAAAAAAAAAACACAACATTACGTGAATAATATTGTACGCAGGAAGATATTAGCTTCGCGCAAAACATACCTTGGGGATGGATTTTCGCATTATCTCCTTGTATTCGTCTTTGTCGATACGCTTTTTGTTGAAATGAGGTTTTAGGAAATGTTTTACCTCTTCAACGATACGTTCCTGTCGCTGAAGCTTTTTGATAAGCTGTGGAGAGACAGAAAAAAAGATTAGTCACATTACTACCAGCGCATTACGACGGAAGGTCGGTCACACGATACACTTACCTTTTCCTTCACCTGCATATCAACCGCCGAGTCCGGTATTTCATCTAACATTTCTAGTGTCATTTTATGTGCTAACGAGAAGAGAAGGATAAAAGGAAAACAAATGTTACTCCCTCATTTCATATTATTCGTGCCCGCTACTCTACTTACGTTTGTACATATCGTCGACCGCTATCACCGATCGATGCTGATAGCTTTTCCGAAGATCACCGTACAGTGTTTTGGGATCGTTTCCGAACACCTTGCGCAGATTGTCCACCGTCAATGCGATCGTTTGAGTTTCCCCGTTACCATCGTGGCTCGGTGGTTCGAACATCTGCTCATCGCAATCACTCGATCGCGGCGAGTACGGTGAAATGTCACCATCGTTCAGTTCATCCTCAAACGGTACACCACCGCTGGTGGTCGCACCGCCACTGGTCGTACCGCCTCCACCACTCGGTTGACCGACGGTGGCATTCGTTAGACTCGATTTGCCAAACAATCCGTGCGATCGCCCATCGCGCCCGGAACCACCACCACCACCCGAGGCAAGCAGTTTCTTCGGCATCGATTTAATGATCGCTTTCATCGGCGACGGATGATGAAGATGATGGTACGGCATACCAGAAGTGACCGTACGCGAAGGGCTACTGTTAAGGTTGTTGATCTTCTCAAACGGTGAGCCCGGATGCAGATCGAGCACACCGTCATCGTTTCCGAAGGCCGCACCGGAGCTACTTTGTTGATCGGTTTGCACCATCAACCGTTCCGGTCCACCGTGCCCATGATGATGGGCATGTCCATGGTGAGGATGATGGAGCAGATGATGATGGTGGTGGTGCTGATGGTGCTGGTGAAGATTATGCTGAGCAAGCGAATGATGGTGGAAGTCATTTTTCGTATCCTTCTGATCATCCTGATGGGCGTGATGCTCGAGAAAGCTGAGCGATGATATGCTGCCCAAATCGTGCCTCGAAATGGCCGTGCTTGGAGAGGATTTCGTAGGTTCGAATGGATCGTACGAGTCGGGCGATTTCGGGGCTGGTTCCGGTGGGGTATTGGGACCACGATTGCTTTGATCTAGTTCGTTAGTTTTAACTTCCTCCTTGCCGGACCGTTGCGCCAATGTTCGTTTGCCCTCCTCGTCGCTTAGCACGATGACTTCTTTCGGGCTGGATATTATCTGACCGCCAGGCGATCGTTCTAGGTCAATCACCATCACAGGCTTAACGCCTGGATCGAGCTTCTTTTTCTTTGCCGGAGGAATCTTCTGTTCAGGTGATTGGTGCACCGTTGAATGCTGTTCATTTTGTTGCTGCTGCTGGTGGTGCTCCTGCTTCTTTTCCTGCTCTGATTGCGCTGACTGTTGTTGCTTCATGTTGTACTTCTCTTTGACGTCCTTCGTCTCTGGCTCTCGCGCAGGACTGGTACTGTCCCGGTGAGGACTTCGAGCGGACGTTCCCACGTCGGATGCACGTTCCTCTTTGGTAACGATTAGCTTTTCGCGAGTCTTTTCCCTCTTGGCCTTCTTTCGCTTGCTTTTCTTGTGCCTGTCGCTTCGATCCTTCGATTTCTCGTTGTCAATGAAGCTGACGCTTACCAGAATGTTTTGACCGGAAGCGAATATTTCCTTCGACTGTGCCACCTCATGCTCGGGCGGACAGATGCGTTCCTCGAGTATTTCCTTCTGACGACGCTTATCCTTTTTCGCCCGTTTGCGCTCCCGCAACCGTGATTTTTCTTTCTTGCGCTTGTCCTTCTTGCGTTTCTTGTGCTTTAGCACTGGTGGCGGCGCTACGGACAGATTCATGGAAGATTCTGTCATTTCATCTACGGAGCGGTCCTCCTCGTCCGTGAGGTCCTCGTATACCGGACTGCCGTACGCTTCGCTTGCCCGCACCGTCCCGAAACAACTGCTTCCGGAACTGATGTCGCTTAGCACGGATGATAAACTGCGATCGTGGCTAGCGCTCTGCCGGGAGTAATCATCGGTGCGGTACCGTTCCCGCGGCGATCTCTCCAACATCCTATCGTGACGCGCCAACAATCTATCCTCCGGAGAAATAGGTCGTGTTCGACGCACATTCTGCCCCTGGTACGGGTTAGGGGTGTAGGGGGGAGGTTGGCTTTGGTTTGTGTATACTCGCGGAATTTGACCATTGTGACCACCGCGCCTGCGGAACAATTTCACAGCACCACGGTGATAGTAGTTGCCTCTACCGCTGGCACGCGAGTACCGCGTTATACGCATTCCGAGTGTTGATGTTTTCTGCGTGCACAGCTTTTCAGACACCCGATACCAGGTGAACGAAGAGTACGCGTTCCGTACCGATGCTTATGCAGCACGGTTTGTTTTGGATACGTTGCAAGCAACAATTTTATCTAGAACTTTACGACACTTTCAAAAAATTTTCGTTTTGCGACTCGAGCTTGACAGATGCTTCTTGCTCATCTTTTTTTGTGTTTTTTGTTCTCTTCACCGAGCGCATTTGACGTATCGATTGTTGTCTAAACGAAGGAACCTTACAAATGTAGCAGTGGTTGCACTTTTCGTTCAATATTTATTTTATCAAATTACAAAATATACTAAATTTTTTGTTCTAAATTTAAAAAAACTTTCAAAAAACTGGCTGGAGCAAACGAAAGCACATGAATAGCACAATTGGAATCAAACAAAAATATTCACAATCATTCGTCAACGCAACATAGCAACAGTGGTAGAATCCTCTACGTATTCCTGGTCATTTTAATTTCGCTTTCGGTATTTTGTATTTTAGCGGTAGAAACAGCAAAAATTTGAGAGTGTATCTTCAAAACTTTAAGTAAAAACATCCGAAAAGGATTGAATAATAACATTTGTGAACGAAATAATTGAACAAAGAGAGAAAATGTGCGCATTAGAACTATGTTTTTTCGTTTGATTTTATGTTTTAAATGCTTATTCATGTGTCGTAAAGCGATGAATTATTGAACATGTTCACAAAACTAAAACATTTCATACAATTCATTGCACATAATGTCACAAAATTGTCCCATCCAGCGCCCAGCAGTACAATACGTAAATAACAACATCAAACAACACTACCAAACAACTTGACAGTGGAGAAGCAAAAGAAAAAGCCACACAGAAGAAAGAAAGGAGTGAAAAGATAGGAGGAAATCTCTTCCGTCAGACACTGGCTGGAGTAGTCGAGGGTCAAATCAAGATTCAAGCGAAGAAATACGGAAAAATATCACACAAGAAAAGTGTTCGCAAACTTGCTGCAAACGACTTCCGTGCAGCTAGTGCGTGCTGGTGGACCACGTTTGTGCTACAGCTGTGAGCAAAGTTGACCAGGTTGCTGCCCCCCCCTCATTGGCAGAATGTGACACTGTTCGTGACGAGTTGTTGTGTGGTGCAATGGCGATAGCGAAAGGAAAGTAGTCGCAACGGAGAAGATTTGCATTGGCCATCGCCATCGCCAACCTGCCACCATAATACCCGCTCGTATGTGCAACGAAAAGACTGTGTGCGTTCCCGTGCGTTGGGACAGCAAGTAGGGCAGCAGACGGCAGGACGGGTTCCGTCTGGTTGGTCTGGCTGGCTGCAGAAGTGCGTGTATCGTGAATCGGTGTGCATCGTACGTCCAAAGAAGTTTTTTGTACAAAAGAGCATTTGGCTCCGAAAACCATTTCTGGCAGCAGTAGCAGCAGTAGCCATAGTGCATTTTCCGTTTGTTTTATTTGTGTTTTTGTCCAGTGCAATTGGGCAACGAATAATCTAGCAGTGCGCGTAGTTTGTGGAACGGGATAATCGAAGGCACCGTTGCCGCAGGGTGGTTGAACACGGTTGTGCTGTGTGTCCGCTGTGTCGAGCGTACAAAGAGTAGGTGCACGGTTCTGCCTGCAGCATAGACTACCCCGTATCGGGGTTGATTTTCTGTTCGAAAGTGGAGTGGTCTTCCGGTAGCGCAGCGAAGCGGAATGCCGCTCGAGTATCTGCAAATGTTTGTTTATCTGCTGCACAAATCCAAGTATCGAAGAAAATGTGGCCCACCGCCATCACCATCGGTGGTGGTTGGCCGTGCCATGGATCTGTGTCGTCTTTCATTGGTGCTGTTAGCTTTATCATGCCACTTTGGCCCTACCGTCGTGTCGTGCCAAGGGTTGGCTGGGGTGGCCGATTCCGTCAACAAATGCACGGACGTACGCTGTATGAACGGTGGTGTCTGTAAAAATGGAACCTGTGTCTGCCCGGACGGCTGGCAAGGGTCCGAGTGCCAATTCTGCGGTGGTAAGGTTAGGTAAGTGTCGTCATTCGAAACCTGTTTGTATTTGAAAGCAGGAAAAACAAAATGCAAGAACCAATACCGTGCATACGGGGACGATCGCTACACTCCCAAGTACCGTCCCAGTGACCTGCATTTATGGTGTACAGGGGGACTAGAAACCATCCAACATACTACGAACAACCCGACCAGCCGCTGATTCCATCCAGCAAGTTTGGCCTGAAATTCTGTAATCAGATTAAAACTGGCAATGGAAAAGCGAGGAAAAACAACAGCAAGAAAACTATGTGCGCAAGCTTCTTCGCGATTGAATCCAATCAAATGCTTACATGTGTTGGATGCGTAAAATAGTAGTTTTCGTACATTTGTGTCCGTTTCGTGTACGAACAGCTGTTGTGAAATGAAGCGTTGCAAAATGATAGTATACAATCTACATTCGGGAAGAAGTTAAAAATAAACATCGATACGACTTTTAAACAAAATCGTTTTGTTGCAATCAAAGCTGTGGCGCATTTTTAATTTTCCTACTTTTGATTCAACTTTCGTTGATTCGTTCATCAACAGCGATGAACAAAAAGGCTGAAGCAAACAACACCACCACCAAACAACAAACAATCCGGAAACGAAGGAAACCATAATCCCCATTGTGAATGTCGGATCGAAAAATAGCCTCACAGAAAATTAGGTTGCTCACTGTAGGTTTCTTTCCCATCTGTGTGCGTGAATCAGTGAGATACTTTTTTTTTATTCGGCTTCGAATGGTGTGTACTTTTTTTTTATTTCGTTTTCGTGCTTTAGCAATTTGATGCACTGGATCGTACTTCTTATCTACCCTGGACGTTAATTACGCTGGATGATGATGGTTTACAGAAAAATACCCGTGGCAAGGAGAGGTCGTCTCGTCTCTTTATCTTACGATTTTACGTTGTTTTTTTATGAGGGCAACTACGGAAGCATAAGACGCCAAGTAGGCTATGCGTATTGCTACGTGATACAGAGTGATATCATGAGACAGGAACTGATGAATGATACCATAAACAAGGGGGATTTTTGGTGATATTTTAAAAATAAAAAAAAAAATAAATTCAAGAAAGTAGTCATCCATGAATGTAAATAAATAAATTTGCATTAAATCCCACACCTGCAGATGTCCATTTATGGCTTATACTAATAATTTGCTTCGTTTTTGCTTTTCTTCTTTCTAGACTGACGGATCCATCAGGCAGCATCCATGATGGGCTCGGTAACTATTCGATCGGTGTCAAATGCAGTTGGCTGATCGATGCACGCGAACACAACAGCATCACCGACAAGGTGTCGAACGGTCCCACCCAACCGTCGGTGATACGGCTCCATCTGGAAGAGTTTGCCACCGAATGTGGCTGGGACCATCTGTACGTGTACGATGGCGATTCCGTCGAGTCACCGCTGCTGGCAGTGTTTAGCGGGTTGATGTATCGGAAAAATTTCACCATCCGTCGAATACCGGAAGTGTTTGCCCACTCCGGTTCGGCGCTGTTACATTTCTTCAGCGACGATGCGTACAACATGTCGGGGTTCAACATTTCCTACCAAGTGAACGCCTGCCCAACGAACGATTCGTCGCTCAACTGTTCGGGCAACGGCGATTGCTGGAATGGTGAGTGTAGTTGCAACAGTGGATTTACCGGCGCCGCCTGTAATATTCCGCGCTGTCCAAACTATTGCTCCGCCTATCTGGGACGTGGCGTGTGCGACAAGAAGCAGCAGCGATGTGTCTGCAGTGCCGGCTACACGGGGAACGATTGTTCGCAAACGATCGCGCACGGCTACTGGACGGCGATCGATGCCGGCGAAACGGAAGGCTTCACACCGCCGGGCAGTGCGTCGCACGGTGCGGCCGTCTTTCACGATACCCTGTACGTGATTGCGGGCGAAAGTTACGGCAAAGCGGAAGCACTGCTGTACATGTACGATTTCAACGGGAAGGTTTGGGAAACGGCCCACACCGAGAGCAAACCGGTGCCGGAGCTGCGGTACGGTGCGTCGACGGTCATCTTCGGCGACAAGATATTCATGTACGGCGGTGTAATTGAGGGTAAGGGCGTCTGCGGCGAACTGTGGGCATTCGATGTGAGTGCAAAGATTTGGGAAAACATTACCGTAAAGTCGGAACAGTGCAACGAAACGTACGAGATGTGTGGGCCGCTCCGTTCGGCCGGACACACCGCGACAATCGTGACCAACTACGATCAAACCGGAGCCAGTGGTAAGAAGATACTGTCCGGTGGGGGTACCTCCCAGAAGATGGTGATCATTTTCGGCCATTCGCCACAGTTCGGCTACCTGAACACGGTGCAGGAGTTTAACTTTGGTACGCGCGAATGGAAGATCGTACCGACGCGCGGGTACCCGGTAAAGGGTGGTTACGGTCATTCGGCTGCATACGATCCGCTACGCGAACGCATCTACGTGTACGGGGGCATCGTATCGGAGAGTGACAGCTCGCAGTTGCTAAGCAACAAACTGTTCAGCTACGAACCGCACGAGCGTCTGTGGACGTTGCTGGAGACGGCACCAACGGCGCGTTTTCTACACACGGCCAACTTCCTTACACCCGGTCTGATGATGGTGTTCGGTGGTAATACACACAACGACACATCGCACAGCTTTGGTGCGAAATGTTACTCGCGCGATCTTATGGTGTACGATGTGCTGTGTGATTCGTGGCACACGCAACCCATGCCAGGCGATCTCTACGCGGATCTCGCACGGTTTGGCCATTCGGCAGCTGTTTTCGAGCGCTCGCTGTACATCTACGGTGGGTTCGATGGGCAGATGATTAACGACATGCTAAAGTTCACACCGGGCGAATGTCACGCGTTTAACCGCACGGAACAATGTCTTAATACGCGCCCGGGTGTAAAATGCGTGTGGGACATTCAAAAGAACAAATGCTTGCCGGCGGCGGCGGTACAGCGCGAGCGGTTGTTCGATCGCGACCAGGAAGGTTTGGAAGTGTGTCCGAAGAAGAGCCGCCTGGTAATGACACAACAGGAGCTGATGGATTACGAGCTGTGCAGTCAGCTGACAACGTGCCAGGGTTGCGTTTCGACCGCGTACGGCTGCATGTTCTGTGGCATCGGTAATGGGAAGGGTATCTGCGTGAAGGAGAAGTGCCCGGACGTGTCGTATACGTTTCGGGCCGATTTCTATCCCACCAAGGCGCTGAAGGACTGTCCGGATAATGATGAGCATGTGTGTGCGCAACTGCACGGATGTCACGCCTGTACGGCGGTGAGCGTATGCCACTGGGACTACGAGCATAGCAAGTGTCAGTACAGCCGGAACAAGTCGGGTGATGCGCTGAACGATGCCTGTCCGCCGGCCTGCTCGGGGTTAACATCGTGCGGAAATTGTACGCAGGAAGAGTGCATCTGGTGCCAGAATGAACAGCGCTGCGTGGACAAGAATGCGTACACTGCTAGCTTCCCGTACGGACAGTGTCGCGAATGGACGACCGGTTCGAGTAAGTGCCGTGCGGCAAGTAGCGGGAAAAGCCAGTGTGGTTTCTATCGTACCTGTGCCCAGTGCCGGGATGATCCTGCCTGTGGTTGGTGTGATGATGGTTCTATGACCGGGCTGGGCAAGTGTCTGCCGGGCGGCGATAGTGGAGCACACGAAGAGTCCGAATGTCCGGCACAGCGATGGCACTTTACGCACTGTCCCAGCTGTCAATGTAACGGTCACAGTACGTGCCCCGATTCGAAAACCTGCAAGCAGCCCTGCAATGATCTAACCGTCGGTTCAAACTGTGACAAATGCAAGCCGGGTTTCTGGGGCAATCCGGTCAATGGTGGCATTTGCCAAAAGTGTGAATGTAACGGACAGGCTCAGTACTGTCACAGCGAAACGGGCAAATGCTTCTGCAGTACCAAAGGGCTGGCGGGTGATCATTGCGAAAAGTGTGACGCAACTAACCATTACCATGGTGATCCGAGTCGCGGATCGTGCTACTACGATCTAACGATCGACTACCAATTTACGTTCAATCTGTCGAAGAAGGAGGATCGCCACTTTACGCAGATAAACTTCCGCAACTCACCGGTCAAGCCGGATATCGATGCTGACTTTACCATCACGTGCAGTGTGGCGGCACGGATGAACATCACCATCCGGACGGCCGGTGGCATCGAGAAGCCACTGTTTTCCGCCGTTAACTGTTCCACGTTTCGGTACCGATTCTCCAAGGCGGAGCATCAGTTTGGTATCGAGGATAATGTGACGCTGACGACGTTCTACGTGTACGTGTATGACTTTCAGCCACCGCTCTGGATACAGATTGCATTTTCGCAATATCCCAAGCTGAACTTACAACAGTTCTTCATTACCTTCTCAACGTAAGATACATTAATAGCGATTTTTTTATTCTGTTCAATATTTCCGGAGTTGATTAATCGAGCTTCTTTCGTTGTGCAGATGTTTCCTTTTGCTCCTCGTAATGGCGGCCATTCTGTGGAAGATTAAGCAACACTACGATATGTTCCGGCGTCGTCAGCGACTTTTTGTAGAAATGGAACAAATGGCGTCGAGACCATTTTCGCAGGTTAGTAGTTAAACGACTTTATGGCTACTTGCTGAACCCTATCCGGTAACAGTAGAGAAACTAAACTAAAATGTGAATCTCGTTGCAGGTTTTGGTGGAGATTGAAAGTAGGGAATACAACGAGTTATCGCCAGCGGTAGAAAATATTACCGCTGCGCCTCGGAAACGTAAAAAGGTAAAAGGTTCTTTATTTGAAAGCAATTGAGACATTGTTTTAATTTTCATTGTTTGTATCTCTTTACAGGACTCACCAAGTCCTATCGCACTGGAGCCATGCGAAGGCAACAGGGCGGCAGTTCTTTCGCTTCTAGTCCGGCTGCCAACGGGTATGCTAATGGGGATTCCCAATATCGATCAACACGCTAACTCTATTATTCTGTTGCTTTTAGGTGGCCTTCAGCATTCTCCTCCTGGTCAATCGGCAGGTCTTGCCGTCGCAAGTGCATTAGTAACGTTAGGAAACCCACGACGCTCGTCTATAGAACATCCGAAGGAACCTAAGACTAAGCGTAAGCAGAGCCAACACCCTGATAGTTGTATATAAAATATCATGTCTACGTATATCCATCCCGCGGGCAACAAAAGAAGAAATGCAACGGTTTTCGTTCGTCGAACCAACCCCATACGCTCCCGGTGTATCCGGTTTTGTTGGCGCTAACCATGGCAAGGCCATGCTTGTCTGTTGAACCTCAAAAAAAAGACCATCGTTGGGTTGTAAATGCGCCGCTGAACGGTTCTCCCCATCCCCAGGTTACGGACACGAAAGCGAGCACCAGGTGTTATTTATGAAACAATGCTCGGCAAAGTACATTAGTCCAACAGAACAACCATACAGATAGTGGCGAACACAAACCACAAAGACAAACGAAGCTTTATCGGTAAAGCGAATAGTTTGAGTTTGGCAAAATAAAGCCGAGATAGAACTCTTGCAAGCCTGGATAACATACAGAGTCTGAGACTAGGAACACGTGTGCGCTAAAGAAAGGCGCGCGTGGTTTACAATAATGCTAATAATTAATTACACTACCAATAATAATAATGATTAATCCGAGGACAAAGGGGACAGCAGCCAAGAAAGGGAACGGAGCGAAATAAGCGAGCAAAGCGCACTAGGCCGTATTACTTGTGCTTCGTTTGGTTAAAGTGTTTTTTTCTTCTTCCCCACACACAAGGGAGCAAGGCAGGAAATGAATGCATGAATAGTTCTTAGCTGGGTATCAACGTTAATTTAGTGACGTGTGTTAATTTGTGTGGCATTTGGGTGTGAACACCATATGGGCATTGTTATGCACTGCATGCAATAGAATTTCCGTTTCTGTTTCGTTAGAAACATCAGTTATTTTGGCAAATGAGATGAAATTTTAAATTTTGGCGTGAAAAAAGGTTGCGCTGTATACAGATTGCTCGCCGAAAGTTAGAAGGGAATCTTTAATTTAAAGTTTGTGCTCTGTGCTTAATCCGTTACTTATCCTGAAGTTTGATGGAAAGCTTTGTTTCAACATCAATACCGTTTCATAATGGTATTGCTACCTTTTACCAGCGGTTCATTTGCGCACGTGTGTCTAGGTGTGATTGCATTTCCTGTAAAATTTGTACAAGTTGACAGGCTGCACAAAATACTCAAGGAAAAAAAGAGGATCAGGCAATATTAATTTTATGTTATTAAGGTTCTGCACTCTGTTCTGTTCTGTTTTTTTTTCATTTTTGGTTTCGACAAACAATCGACACTGAATGCTGCAAACCGATGAATGGCTTTTGTAAATTGTTCGCGTTTTAAATACAAATTTGTCTAATTCTACTACCAGGCCAAACGTATTGTGTGTGTGTGTGCGCGCGCGCTCGTGTGTGTGTGTGTGTGGGACATGAATCATTGCCAAATTCATGCTACCGATTTTATGCAAACAATGACTGAAAAGAACTCATAAAAAATGCTACTAATGTGAAAGAATTCCTGTGGGAAAGAACAAAACCTTATGTAGTAAAACGTGTGGATGTAGGATGCTGCTAGGTAGTAGCTTGTAGTGGTAGAAACTGGCCCGAAGTAAAACAAAACTCTGAAGCGTCGCGGAAGAAAAAAGGTTAGCGAAGGAAACAACATTGTGATGATTATTAGATATGTATTAATCGAAACACATCGTTTTATCTTTCGTTCGTTGCGTCGTGTTGTCTAGTGTGTGGTTTATTTTTGCCGAAAGCGTGAAACCCATTTAAAGGTGATCTCCATCTGTTTTACCATTGAATCTGTCGATCTGCACGAGAGTGATCTGACAGAGAGAAAGAGTGCTTGCAAGATAGATAGCCGATTATGTTACTATGCTCTTCGTCCTGCACACGGTGTACAATTTAGGCAGCATAATAGCGATAGGTTTCATCAGGATCTGTGTTGTGTTCTCTTTTGCAAAGCATTAGAATTAGAGCCACAAGGGGTTACAGGAAGCAGAGGACCTACAGGTAGGGCAGAAGTTGAACGGGACTAAACAGGAAACGGTTTAAAAACTGATCATGTGTGTGTGTGTGTGCGCGTTAAATCAAAATTGGTAAAGTGAAGACAAAACGTAACAGCAAAAAGTGGCAAGCTAAAAGCCAAACCGGTCGGGGATGTTAGCTATTGAAAGAGTTGCTGCAAACGCTAGCTATTATTGCAACGAAAAATGAAAACTAAACAACAATCAGCTTTTGCCGGCATTAGTTGTATGTGTATACCGCCAAACTGGACGTGAAACAAAAGCAAAAAAAAGCTGAAGAACAAAGTGCAACATTTTCCCACTGCAAGGGGAAGCTGTGCAGCCTTTCGCCAGTTTAGCATATGTGTAGGTGTGCTCGTATTTCGTTTTGCAGAGACTGTGACTATGATATATGCATATACATATACATACTGAATATATATAAACTGAACATATTTAATTACGACGGGGGACAAACCAGTGTTTCCGACGCACTGCACTTTTAATCCAAAATCGTACGCGTGTCACTGTGTATTGGGTGTATTTTTTTCTTCTTCTTTGATTTAGGATATGTTTTCTTTAGCTAGTGTTTTGGTTTGTGTTTTGAGGATATCCGGCAGCTACAATCGAGCGAGAGGCTGCTACATACCGTACCGGATACGTTAAGCAATAAGACGAGTAACGAGCATGTTCCCAAAGGCAGTTGGGAGCAGTAGTTCGCGGCCGCAATAGGGAGAAAAAGGGATAAGAATTTTAACCAGTACGCAGCGGATCATACGATGGTGCAGCTATATGATGAGAAAGGTTTAAAGTAAAGCAGGAATAGTTCCACTAAAAAAGAAAGACGCATAAATACACAATGCAATGAAGAAGACAAGCGCGGACGGTAAAGATGGTGTGAATTAGCAAGGAAGAACGGATTAGTATACAAAAGGGCGTTTTGTCAATAAAAAAAACAATGATTGCAAAGATAGTGGGAGCAAATTTGCGGTTTTAATCGTAAAACAAAATCAAATAAATCCACTCCACTTATTAAAGACGAAGAAAAAAAATAACGGCTAAGACAAGGATGGAACGAAAAAACAAACAAACAAAATTAAGTATTTTATGGCATTTGTTGCGGTAATAAATGAAAAAATGAAGGATACAACAGCGAGTTGCATAGCAATTGGACACGTGAAACGTACACAGAGGTAAGATAAGTTAAGTTTTATTTTAACATACATAATCGGGGAAGAAATTCCTTTCAGGATATAGTTTTTATTCGCATTCACATCTTTGAGGGCAAACGTGTAAATAGCTAGAACTAACGTTACCTCAAACGAACAGTATTTAAGTTATGTACGTGTGAGTGTGTGTGTGTGTGTGTGTGGGTTAAGAAAAAAAACCCCGAAAGTGGTCAGTAAGGACGGGGACGGGGATAACATTCACGACCTGAGTGCCTGCAATCGACTCTGCATCTCCTTCATATCATCCTCTTCATCCTCCTCCTCTTCGGCACGTGAGGTCGACGGTTCATCTTTCGTGGGGTTGGCGAGCGGAGTGGCCGGCGCTTCGCCCAGCTTACCAGCCGTAATCTCCCACAGCACATGGTCAATCTCTTTCTGCGCTTCCTCCTCCATCTCCTCGACGTCCTCGAGCGATTCCATCGTTTCGTCGATCATTTCCTCGATGATGCCGGCCTTCATCATCTCCTTGGACATCTCGCGCATCGAGGCGGCCACCTCCGGGAGTTTCACAAGCGCCTGCATTGCCTGCATAACTTCGGTCGATTTGGCCAGCGAGCCCGCTACGCGCACTGTCGCCATCTGGTTCTTCATCTGTAGCTGCACCGAGTTGATGTGTGCCTTACTGGTGTAGATTTTGTTGATCGCTTTCCGCGAACGGATCATCTCCTTCGCCAGGATCGTGCACACCTCCTTGTCGTTCTTTTTGGCCGCCTCTTTGAGCGAGCGCTTAATTTTGTCTTCCTCCCGCTGGATGGACCGTATTTGGCGATCGAGTGCGAATGATTCTTTCCGTAACTTCGACGACCATTCCTGCACCTGTAATGCACCCAAAATTGAATCGCAATGGAACATTAATCAGGTCTACAACACAACACCACACTTTCCGGAGCCAGTTATGCCGCTTACCATATCTTTCGGGTTTCGGTCCTGTGATTTACCAAAGAGACCCATGCTGACAATTGCACGACGGAATAACTATACAGCCCCGAGCTACGCGAAACACCGGCGCACGGTATAAAGTAATTTGCTAACAGAAGCTCCAAATAAATAACTAATTAACGATGAAATACTTGTGAAACGCGCACCACCTTTGCTTCTTTTCACAGCCAGCTTATTGTTGCGTTTGTTTTGTTATGATTCACTCGCAAACAGAGCAGCAGTCGTCTCCGAGTGAAGGAATGAATGCCCTTGAGTTTGACAGTTGCCAATGGGGTTGGGTAATTGCCAATGGGTAATTAACTCATTTACCCAAAGCTAGCCAATAAACAGGTGAGATAAGAAATTACAGAAGTAATGGTAAATTAATGACGCTATTTTTGTCCCCGTGCGTAGTGTTTTGTTTGCCTTTCCCATTCATAAAAAGAGGTAAACAAACCCCCTCTCCACTAGGGTAGTTTTGTGTGGGTGCGTGTGTGCACAATTTGACAGTTGTTAATGTCAGCACACGTGCAAGATCAAAACAAGCTCTCGAATGCGCTTGCCGTGCAGGCGCAATATTTTTACCGGCTTTGTGGTGATTGGAAGAATTACACAATACTGCAGCAGTGCGCAAAATGTTGGTAAATGGACACAGATGGGCACGATGTTGTCGAACGATGCTAAACTCGGTACAGGTTGCATCGCGCGCAACGAACGGTGTCCGACGAATATTGGTTCCCTGTAGCACCGCAGTCGAATCGTACCGGGGTAAGAAAGATGATAGCAAACTGTTTACTCCAATTCCTATACGACCCAGCCCGGATGATATAAATGTTGGTGCCGAGCTGACGGGCGTGTTAGATAAGGCGGAAATGCTGAAGGTGATATTGAAGTTCAGTAACCGGAAAGAAATCAAGTTCCTCTGTCTGGAAAATGGGATCGATTGTAAGTAATCGTTTGCTTGAAACCGTTCAAATCTATCCGTGATAATTACTATGATTTCCTGTACAATTCGTAGCGAATCTCCAACAGCAAGCGTTTATTAGCTTTCGAAAGTACTGTCTCGAAACGGATGCATTACCGGCCGACCTGCACGTTGTGCTCAGTGACATACTGCAGGGAGCGGGTCACGTAGATGATGTCTTTCCATACTTTTTACGGCACGTGAAGCAAATTTTTCCCCATCTCGAGTGCATGGACGATTTGAAGAAAATATCGGACCTTCGCCAACCGGCCAACTGGTACCCGAATGCGCGAGGCATGAACCGTAAGGTGATTTTCCACTCCGGTCCAACGAATTCGGGTAAAACGTATCACGCTATGGAACGCTTTCTCACAGCTAAATCGGGTGTGTATTGTGGTCCGCTGAAATTACTGGCCAGTGAAGTGTACAACAAGAGCAATCAGCGAGGAACGCCCTGCGATCTGGTGACCGGTGAGGAACGTAAATTTGCTAATGCGGAGGGCAAACCGTCTGCTCACGTGGCTTGCACAGTAGAGATGACTTCCATCAATACGCCTTGTGAGTTGTTTGGAAAAGAAAAACAAAGTACAGTATTTTCAGACAGTGAATAACATTTTATTTTGCTTTTAGATGAAGTTGCTGTAATTGATGAAATACAGCTGCTGAAAGATGTTGGGCGTGGATGGGCATGGACGAGAGCATTTTTGGGATTGATGGCGGAAGAAATTCACGTGTGCGGTGAACCAGGCACGGCCGACCTGCTACAGAAGCTGTGTGAAACGACACACGAATCACTCGAGGTGCGCAACTACAAACGGCTCACGCCACTGCACATCGAGGATCAAGCACTGCAAACGCTAGATAACGTTCTGCCGGGTGACTGCATTGTGTGCTTCAGCAAGAACGACATTTACGCAGTCTCGCGAGAGATTGAAGCTCGTGGCAAGGAAGTGGCAGTCATTTACGGTGGTTTACCGCCCGGCACCAAACTAGCACAGGCAGCCAAATTCAACGATCCGAACAACAGCTGCAAGGTGCTGGTAGCTACGGATGCTATTGGTATGGGGCTAAACCTGAGCATACGGCGCGTTATCTTCTACTCCATGATCAAACCAACGATGAACCAGAAGGGTGAGAAAGAGATGGACACAATTTCGGTATCGGCGGCACTTCAGATTGCAGGTCGAGCCGGTCGGTATGGCATGAAGTGGGAAGAGGGTTATGTGACGACATTCAAAGCGGAAGATTTGCCAACACTGAAAGGCATTCTTGCCCAGACACCGGAACCGCTCGCCCAAGCTGGTCTGCATCCGACCGCGGACATGATCGAACTGTACGCTTACCATCTGCCAAACGCAACTCTCAGCAATTTGATGGAGATTTTCGTGTCACTCAGCACGGTGGACGACTCGCTGTACTTTATGTGCAATACGGAGGATTTCAAATTTCTGGCCGAAACGATTCAGCACGTACCGTTACCACTGAGGGCGCGCTATATTTTCTGCTGCGCTCCGATCAATCGTAACATGCCGTTCGTGTGCTCCATGTTCCTGAAGTACGCACGCCGGTACAGCCGCAACGAGCCGGTTACGTTCGATTGGCTGTGCAATCAGTGTGGTTGGCCGTTCCAGCTACCGCGCACCATCATCGATCTCGTGCACCTCGAGGCGGTGTTCGATGTGTTGGATCTGTACCTTTGGTTAAGCTACCGGTTTCCGGACCTGTTCCCGGACGAGAAGCTGGTGCGCGACATACAGCGCGAGCTGGACGACATCATACAGCAGGGCGTGTTTCAAATTACGAAACTGTTGAAAAACTCCGAAACGGCCGTTTCCACCAACACGCCCGATGAGGACTCGTTCGTGATGCGGCAGAAGAAGAGCAAGTACTATCGGGAGGCAGGTGCCGGTGCAGGTGGGACGCGTGGAAGACTAACGGAGCGTTTGCTGGCACAGGGATTGCTGACACCTGCCATGCTGCAGGAGCTGAAGCAGGAATGGGACCAGCAAGCGAAACGTACGGGGAAGGGTGGCGCGGCCGAAGATGATGACGATCCGTTCGATGGTGGCAAGAAAGGATCATCGGGCCGTCGAAAAATGACGCGTGGCAAAGGAAAGTAATAAATAGATTACCGGAACGATAATACTATCGAAACTGGAGAATATTACCCCGTCACTAAACGCTTAGCAAATTGTCGCGTTTGCGAACGCGATTCAGAAAATTTTTGCTAAACTCCATATAAAAAAAATGCAAAAACTGCGCTATACGTGTATTTTCTGCGCGAATTGACGCCATGACAGTTTTCTGTAGTGGGGACCAGGATAGCTCGATTTTGCTGGCAATAACAACCCCCGGTCATGCAAAAGGGAGTTCATGTGGTCTAGTTTCTTTTGTTCTCATAGTCCCGAACTCATGGTGTTTGGCGGAGTCCGCCGTGGACTCCGGATATCAGACATTAAGGGCCACACGCACACACTCAAACCGACTTGGTATATAAAGCCCCGCGAAGCAACGCCCGAGAGCGTTCGTAGCGCGTGGATCTATGCCGGATTTTAGTAAAAAAAATGAACAAATGCCGCAAAATAAAACCGCCGGGGGGGGGGGGGGGGGGTTCCTCAAATTCTCTCTCTCGTGAGAGCTATTGGAGTGTGAGAGAATATTTTTTCGCCATACAATTTCCATCGAACATTTGCTGTAGTGATAGAGAACATTGGATTAGAAATTGGTGTAGAAAAAAATCATGCTTACATTTGCGCCTTACGACCATTCGTTGAGGTGGTTGTGTACCGTATATAAATGAAGCTGAATGGGAATTGATTTCAATGCTCGTATGATGTAAAAAATTATTCATTCATGCTGCTGCTTCAGGTGGTAATTTTTTCCCATGAGCGTTCAGACGGACGACAGGTAACTAGTACTGTTCGTTGTCGCTGTGCGCTAATGCATGCGGAAGGTGTTACTGGTTCTTGTAGCCAGTTAATAAACACAGGATGTTATGTAGGTGCGACTAGGGGAAACCGAATACCGCTGATGAGAATTGCACCACAAAACATTGCTTCGCCAAGAAATGCTAACCGGCTAAACACCGGCTCGTGTATGAGTGATGCGTTCGGGTGCATAGGTAAAGAATATGAATGTAAAAGGATGCGTCGATTAGGTGTCGCACGCTGGACCTAGAGGCAGTGAATGCTCAATTCAAAAGCTGTTCAACGGCCATCATTTTTTTTAATTCTTCATAAGCAATTTAACACTTTTCTTTACACCTTTATCCAAATCGTATGTTTGAAAGAATTTAAAAATTGCACATGTACATTTGTGACGCTGAAGCAATCCCCGTTCTATCTGATCCAAATAACATGGTTAATTTACTGTGTAAAAATCTGCAAAAATCTTTAAAAGATGCGAAGTTTTATATTCTACAACCTCAAAGAACGTCATTGCTCTGTAGCTCTTCAACTTTTTTTGTTATTCACTAAAAACCAAAAACCAGTATGTTACGGGCGACCGCAAGGAAATAGCTAAAGCAATGCATAGAAATGGAGCAAAATATACCTCGTTTTTGTAATTGAATTTTAGTATTATTTTATCTACATACCATGCGGGAAAATCTTGCAACTATTAGCCTAAAGTGTGGTCAACATATAGTAATCGATCATTTGTAAATAAATAATATTTTTAATACAAATAATATAAAGCGCCAGTACGCCCGAGCGGTCGCGTTGCTTTCCACATGGACGCCATAAGCAGTCGCGATGGTATTTTTAACTAGGCGTGGTTGAATTGGTGACTGGGAAGGTATAGAAATGCAATTTCAAAAATTAGGTCGCTTGAGCGTCACTAAATATTGTAAAGTTTAAACAAATCGAGTGCCTTTCTATTTTCAAACACGTACGTAGTGTTGTATATAATTATTATGAATGTAAATACTATTTTTAAAACAGAGGAATGGCTGTTAATTCGAAAAAAAATCTCATCTCATGGTCATTTCCCAGAAAAAAATCAATAAATTTGCCAATCTCCTATAGGCTATAGCCTTAGTCTTGATGTATTTGATGTATTTTAATGCGAATTGGTTGAAATAAGTTTCTTTTCACTCAAGTAATGCTATCAATAAAAAAAGAATAAAAAATAATAAAAAAATTAAAAAAATCGATTAATTTGGAAATCTCCTTTATTTTTTTAAATTTAGCAAAATTTATAAATTGATGGATTTTAATGTGAATTTGTTGAAATAATTTTCTTTTTGTTGGATGTCAAAACAATCCACAAACATGATTACATTTCGGGTAAAATCAAGTAGTCATTATTGAGATGGAAAATGGCTATAAAAGTTGTCCGTAACATTCAGACATAACACTTTTCACTCAAATAATTGCTGCATTGTTAATGAATTTATTGCTGGAATGTTGAACTTCCTTCAACAATGTCGGTATAAACAACACGATGGGCCATCTTTCTAGATAAATACAGCCCACTACTTACAGGTGTTCGATCTGTTTCGGAAGCTACGTCGGAATCGTAGTTATAATTACCTGAGTATTGGTGATACGGTGACGGTCATGATACAAAGTTCGATACAAAGATTTTTATCTTTATGCTACTCGAAGCTGCTTCTAATTGGTGCTATGCGATTTCTAATATTCGATCCCGATTGTATTTTGCCCGGTCTATGACGCGGTAATTTTCTTTGCTTAAATTAATTAAATTTAATTCAAGATTATTTTCTCGCTACCGTCTCGATGTCCTTGAAGTCGCGCCAGAATCGCAAAATTATTTTGGCAAATTGAGCTACTTTTCTCGCGTTCGCAAACGCGACAATTGCTAAGTCTGTAGTGACAGGGTTATGTATATGACTGTGTCTTTGCTGTGTATTTAAAATTCTCCGCCTAAAGGTATGCAATGCAATGTTGATGGGTAATTATTTCTCTGTTAAAAATTACCGAAAAGACTGCATTCACTTTATGTGCATAAATTCCATTCCTAAAGGTGAATATTCATAAAGCTTCAATGAAAGCGCATAAATTAAGTGTAGTATTCACACAGGTAGTGTATTTACATTAATTAGTCCCTTATTGTCTCAGACCGTCCGCAGCACTCTTCGCTCGATTTATATTGATTGAATTCAATGCTTTTTGATACTTTTGGCTCTTACCATTTCGGGTCTCGGGAATCTTTCTCATGAATTTGTTACTTTCACATTGCCACCAAACTCAAAAACACAAGAAATGTGTAAAAGTATCTTAATTTTCATAGCATCTCATATTAGTTAAAATTCGATAAAATTCTCGTTTGCTGAAGCAATATTCGCCATAATTTCATAATTTCGATTCACAGCTTCAAAGTTTCAAAATTTTGAATATCAAGTTATCTAGTTATTATCTACTAAAACTGTTCACCGCCAACCATTTCTAGTATTGCTGATCCGGTTTGAAAATGTTTTACCATCCTAAAGTAACCTTCCTTCATTTCTTTTCAATCGTTGAAGTCTCTTAACGTTAAGCTTACAATTCTCTAGAAACGGTCCCGGAACATGGTTAGGTAAGGTTAAATCTAATCAATAAGGTTAAACATAGAAATAAAATTGATAGATTGAGTCGCTAAATTATTTGGTTTTTCAGAACGACACTAATGAAGATTAGTGGTGGTGAAAAACGGCGCTGGTCTACACGGCAGGACTGGGGATCAAATCCCATCCGGAATAAGTCTTGTAAGCCACAAAAGGGCCGGCATGACCTCAGAGGTCGTTACGCCAAGAAGGAGGACTAATGAAGATTTTAAAAAATAATAGATTAGTGATTTTTGCAAAACCTTAAACTATGTGATTTATAAAATATTCAGCAAAGTTGTGCAAACGACAATTCTAAACATCTTTTTTCTAAATTGACTCTTTGTTAACACAGGAAAGTGAAGTACTGGGCGTCTCCATTGGTAAATAATATTTTTCGTGATGCAATGGTTTGCATAAGCCGTGGGATCAACTGTTTTGTTCGGTTATTGTTACGTTCTTCTTTTGTCATAACCAACTATTTTTAAAGAGGTTTTAAGTTTTAAAATGACTAATGGCAATTCTTACGAATGCCTATCAATCAGCGATTGAAGGTTGTTCTTTGGACACAGGAAAATGGGAACGTTTTTTTAAGTTTGAAGAATAATTGAATGTAAGATTTGGATATATTTTAATTTAATTAAGTCAGGCTTCACAGCGAGGATTAATACATCTAGAAGGTTGAATATACGTTGCGTTCAAGAAAAATTTAAAATTTTCATCAAACCTCGGCTTTGTGATGTGAGGTGTAATCAGTCATCATAAAGAGAAAGTAAATCAAAATAAATATTGTCATCAATCAGGCTAGCTTCTCAATGGAGCTAATTACAATATGGAATCATGCAATCGTTTTAACAGTGAAATCGATAACATTTTCACACAGACTCGCACAGAGTAAAGCAAAAGGGGAAAAAACAGTTCGATATGGCATTTGATTTTATTGAATCACTTTCGTAAAACAGTGTTACTAGTGTTTACATTACTGATGCATACTGTATATCCATGGCTTAGTGCATCCCGTGGTGCACACGCAGGAAATTTCAAGTGTACGTGTGAGTGTGTGTGTGTGTGTGTATGTGTGTATATTATTACATCTCCCCCGCTTTTTCAGCAATCACTACTTTGCGTTCCCGCATTGATGAAAGCTCCATTGGAGCGGATAAAAGGAAAGCTTCCTTGCTAGTAGTCGTATGGTTTTTTTTTGTGTGTCAATACCTGTTAGCCTGTGTTTCCATGATTGAAAAAGGCTTTTCCCTTTCCTACAATGGTTTACCCATTGCTGAATTGGGTTTTACATGTACTATTCATTGTTTGTATTCATGAGTTTTAGAAACGTACTAGCCTTTTCGGTTTGCTCTGTTTTTATTTATTTTTTTTCTGTTTCTCATTTTATTTGATAAAAGCTTTTCGCGGTGTGTTTGTAAACATTATTTAACAGTTTCAAGATTTTTGTCTTACACACTAGGCAGCTAATTGGAATTGGTTGAATATTTGCTACGATAATAATAAACTACTGCGTAGTTTTGGTTTTGTTTTCTTTTTTTTTGTTTTCATTAAGAAACCAAGGCAAACAATAGCATTTAAAACTGTAAATCAGTTCATTTCGAACATTCAATTATCATCATTTTAACTTGCTTTTCTACGGTTTGTTTTGACTGCATCGAATGTGTGTAATTTCAACACTTTTCTATGTTTTGTTTTAGAATTTTTTTTTCTTTGCAATTGTAATAAAATCGAGCTTGTTATGCTACTTTTGTATTGGTAGTGCATTTTCTAGTAATTTATTTGGTTGATTGTTTGATTCTTGTTCTTTTAGAACTTTCTACATAAACAGCTTCATGAAGCAAGTCAGATGAAGTCCAAGGAAGATCCAAAACCATAAAGAAGATAAAACAAATAAAAGAAAATTTGTAAATGTAACATTGTGCTGTCAGTTTGCTGTCAGTTTGCTGTCAGTTCACTAATAAACATTTGTATAGAATGTCAGAAAGCTTAGTGCTTTGGTTTTTCGATGAGTCCGTGAGTCATTGGAATAACTACCAAATCTGAAATGAACATTCCCACACTCATGTACCCTCCCATTGACACTTGAAACTCTTCTCTCCTGTGCCGACAAACGGCGCGAAAATGGCGTCCCATACGGTTCGATCCGATTGCCATCACAGGAGTGTTTCATGTCAGGTTAAAGATATTCGGAAATGTAGTTAAAAAAAGCAAGAAAACCCCTTTTCTTCCCAGTTCCTATTTACCATAGCGTCTGATCGTATCGTGCGTCTTTAGTGATTTAGTGAAGAGTTCTTATCAGTATGGGTAAAGGGAGGGCTAGTAGTATCGTGCTTGCATTCGTGAAGAAGCTGTACTTCTGTGTGCTGTACTACAACTGGTTCCTGTAGTGTAATGTTTATATATTTATATATATTTTAATTTGTTAGCATATATATGTATCAACAATAACTACGACGAGGTGACTCCGTACTCTGGCTTGCGTCAAGTTTGCATCGGGGTTCAGATCTGCTATCTGGTTTAAATGGTATCATTTTTGTTTCTTTTTATCGTGAGGTCATTTGATGTTCCTCCCGCGAGAATAAATTCTTCCACTTCTAGCTCATGTCCAGGGAGGCAAGGGACGACACGGTAGATTTACTGCTTACTGCTCGTTGGTTGCGTTATACAAGAAAATATTTTCATTACTACTTAACTGATTTGCTACTAGGAAAAAAAAAGATTATCTACTATTTACTACACCCTTTTGCTATTTTTCTCCTTCTCTATATTCATATTCCTTGTACCTACTTTCAGCCTCTTTTTTTCTTCATCTCAATGTGCCATCGAAGTGAATCACTTCTGTTGCACGGTTTTGTGCAAAAGGAATTTATACTTATACGTTTTGCTATCACTATGTTCAATTTTAAAAGGGTATTTTTTTTTTGTTTGTTTTTGCTTCTTTTTTGTCTGCTTATTCTAAATATGGTATGTCGTTGTTTGTTTCGGTGCTCTTCATTGGTGGGTGATAGAACTTTGTTTTGCTGTGTGCGTTTTTCTTTTTTGGGTTCTATAATTTAGGCTTACACTAAGTAGTTACTGGTTTTAGTGGTGAATGGATTGCTATCACAAAAAAAAACAAAAAAAAAACTAAACATTCAAAGTGCTTTTGTCTACTGCTATGGGTATGTTACAATACGCTTTGTTGGGCACACGTTTCGTTTGGAAGAAACGAAAAAACGGTTTTAACGGTTCGAAAATTGGCTAAAACACGTGGGCAAACATTTGTGTCCCTACTTGATCTACTTTATCTACCAACTTCTTCACCCACAAAACGTTCACTTACTCTATCATAGTTCAGGTGCATTTAAAATCATCAGCGCATTTGGTGTGGTAATACAATTTAATTTACGGTTTTTGGTTCAGGTTACTTTAACGTTTAGATTGCTTTTATGATTTTCGCCACCACTGTATGTGTGTGTGTGTGGTGCTTATCAGTACTGCGATCACTCTACAGCTAACTGGAGGTGGTTGTCATTTGATGCTAGTAAACTCTTTGCTCAGAATTACTTTTAGTGGGATGTGTGGGAAAGGATCTCTGCTAGCATTACTACACAATTTGAATTGCTGTTGTTTGTTTTTTCTTGTTGAAGTTTAGCTTTTTTATAATAAAGTAGAGTGAGCACTGAAAGGAATAAAAAGTACAGGTACGATTTATTCTAATCATGAATCACTACCACTCTTCCTTGCCTGGGAACAGACGCGATTAAAACTTTCAATGACTCTATTCGTTACATCAGACCATTCGTTATGACAGCGTACAATGTGGTTAGTTTCAGGTGTGGTGGAAATACATCAGTTCACTGGCTGGCGCTGTGGTGGTGGTGGCAACGTGTACTGCTGTTTGATGGTTTCGTTTGACAGGTTCTAATTAGTTGTGCTAAATGAAAGCTTTTTTCTTAAGGGCTTTAAAGCTTTTGAAAGTTATAATTATGAATCAATGGCATTTTTTGTGGATACCTTAGAAGGGCGTTTGAAATGTGTCTTATCGTGTTTGTTTAGAGATAAACCATTTAATGTACATTAATTGGTGCAAAATATGTGCGATCACATCACTATGTCAACTTCATACATTTTTCTGTATGACAATCGTATGACATTTGCTGTTAGTAAAATTTGCTAGTATACCCCATCTTAGTTTTTTTTGTTTGAAAGAAGAAAAAAGTTATTAGTAAATGCTTAACAAATGTCACAAGAAATCAATAAACCGGGATTTTTCAAAAGGTGTCAAACAGATGGATTACTTCCAAATGCTCTTCATGTACTGTACCAATGTATCGAAAATAAATGTAAATAATTTTGAGTGTAAGTATGAAAAACGATCCCATGGAAACATTTAATTTTACTCTATATGCATTGGTATGTTATGTTATGTCCAACCCGTTGACTTTAAACACAATAAATTTGTTAGAAAGTATCAGTTTATTACATTTAAAGCATACAAAAGATACAACGAGAGAGAGAGACACACACACACACATACACACGCACACTGTTGAAAGCAGACTGTTTTGTGTATATGTAGTACATTTATTAGTAGTAGTAGTAGTAGTAGCAAGAAGAAGAAGAAATAGCTCATTTATTGTTTCTTTCCACTGACGACAATACACAAAACAACCTAGAACACCGAACGTAATGAAAGTTTTATTATTTAGCTTGATGTGTGTTTTATTTCACGTGTTTTTATCACACCGATAGATAGATAGTTGCGATAGTGGTGAGAAAGAGAGAAATTACGTTACCATGCTTTCGGATACACTACCTACCTTTACCATAGTTATGCAAAGCGAATCGTGTCACTCGCACAAACGCAGAATGAAACTGCGGCCCAAGGTTAAGGTTGTCGTACCAAAACAAAAAAAAAGTACACATCAAACAGTAGAAAATAATGTGAAATTAAAAGAAAAACAAGTGAAAAAAAACAAGAAAAACAATGATAAACAAAAAGTAAACATTTACAATATCAATAGGTACAACGTAGATTGTTAGAAGCACACATACCACACAAGATCACAACAGTATACAGATAAACCAAAAATTGTTAAATACATGGATGAAAACACATCAAAACAACACAGCACAACGGATGACAGTTATAAACACCGACATAACAAAATTACACACACACACACATCAAATACAATAACAAAAACACGTGTGGGTTAGGGTTTTCTGTTTTGTTTTGTTTTTCCTTAAATATGTTTTGCCTTTTTCTTTCGCTGTTTCATTTTCCTTCCTTCTTATCTTGTTCAATTTCCACATGAGTTTTAACTCGATTTGCTCTGTTTTTTGTTGTTGTTGCACCATTACGGGTGCCATTCCTTAATGGTGGTGGTGGTGGTGGTGGTTGTATGTTTGACTATTTCCCATTTTGTTTTTGTTCTATCCTTTTTCTCTCTATAACTTTCATGCCATCTGGGCCTTCTGTTTTTTTTGTGGGTGATGTTGAATTCTTTTCAAACACTTCATTAAACAATATAAAACACACACACTCACGCACTGCACCACTCACTCATGCGAGAAGAAGTAAAGTCTACGGGGGGTGGGCGCGTATGAAGGGCGCAATGTTACTGTTGTTACTTGTTTCATTTCCGTACCATACGTTTACAATGCAAGGATGAGTAATATATGTGGTTTTAGCAATTGTCATCTTTAAACAGTTAGGGTTTTGCATTTCGCTTTTAAGTAGTTACGATAATAAGTTTTACATTTTCAATAGGTTATACAATACGCTCGAAGTTTTGTGCTTGTTAGATTTCTACGCCATTTACCGAATTCTATGTATTTCATCTGTTTTCTGGTTTTTTTCTATCTTCTTTTTGTTGTTGTTGTTGTATGTACTGTTTTTATTCGTTTTCTAAGCATGAGATAGCAATAGCGCGTTTCGAGAGAGAGAGAGTTTGAAATGGATAGAATAAGTAGCATTTCAATGGTAGCAGGTTGTGTAAATGTTGTAAGACATTTGGTTGTGTGTTTTGTTATTATGTTGAGAGAAAAAGGACCGCTAAATGCAAGCAGAATATATACCAATCCCGATAGAACGTGGGCATAAATAATACAATTAGTTTGTGTTTGTTGGTAAAAATGTAGCTTAAATAGTGTAACGGGAAGATGGCAAATAGAGGGTAAAATTGAACATGTTTCCATGAAAATGAACCGAGCGAAACCTCTCGTGCCTGTTGCGTTGATGGCCGTATGACTAATGTTTCTGCTCTCAAGGTGATGTGTAGCTTCTTACTGCTGGAAAGCTTACACACGGTAATTGTTCACTCTAGCTTTCATTAATTGCATTCAACTAGTTAATGGTTCTGCACTACTTTTCTCACTACTATGACAATTTGTTTTCGCTTTTCCGGTTTCACTTATAGGGTTTAAAAAGTTTTTTTTGTTAAAATGCATAAAAAAACAATAAAAATAAATTTTAAAAAAATTGAAAACATAAAAGAAAGGGTACTTTTTTTTAAAAAATATACAAAACAAGAAAAATAAAACAGTAACAAAAAGGAAAATAGGAAAAAATGAAAAAGTGAATACAATCATACTAAAAAATTAGTTAATAGTACAATAACAAAAAAAAAATAAATAAATGAACTAATTAATAATATAGGTATTTTATATCAATTAAACAAAAACTTTCCATTCACTCCCATTCGAACGCTTCCCATTCTCGCCGAGAGACAGGACCGATACACCGGGTTTGTTTTAGGGAAACCGGACAGGATTTAGATTTAAATAGCTCTCTTCGTTTCTTTCTTTGCAACTGTTTCAGCTTGTCTGCTTTTACTAGCCGCTACGCTTGGTTTTAAACTAGGCGTCACTAAATGTGTATATATATATATATATATATATATATTGTGTGTGTATATATATATGTATATAGGTTCATGCCTCGTTGCATGAGATAATTAAACTTTAATCAGCTTCCCTCCCTATAGTAATTGACATGTATATTGTTTTCCATTGCATTCCATTGACTTCGGTGCTGCTTCCGTTCCCACCTCACACTCAGTGTTTGTGTTGTGCTTCTTCTTCTTTTTTGTTTTTGCTTCATTTTTATTTCCATTTTTCTCTCTCTCTTCATAATCTATTGTTCATATGGCTCTGTGTGTATATTTTCATATTTTATGTCTATTTATATAGTGCTACTGTTTTAGCGTTGTTACTGTTTTCAGGCTAAATTCTATTCCATTGTTTCTTATTTGTTTGTTTGTTGTTGTTGGTTTTTTGTTGTTGCTTTAATACTTTGTTTTCTCATAGCGTTGCTTTCTACGCCATTTTTAACGACAAAACGTTATACGAAGGTAATACAATTAAATTTAGCGACAAACGGAACACAAAGCACACTTTGGACACCAAATGCGTTATGCATGCAAACATTTGAAGTACGGAATTTCGTGTTCGTGTACGTTTGTGGGTGGTTTGCATGTTTGTATCAGTGTACATACAATGGAAATAAAGTATGAAAATGTGAAGAAAATACAGGCAGCTTACCATATCTTACAGCGAACACGTGTCCGATCGAGACACCTTTGGTTGTTTTAGTGTCGCGCGATTCTTGTGTAATGTTGTGATGGTTGTAAAGAACGATAGTGAACGAACGCAACGTATGTATAGAGCATGAAGAAGTAAATAAATACACCAAGAGTTTGTGTGTGTGTCTGTGTGTGCGTAACAGAAAGCATATAAATATAGTAAGCACGTATTAAAAAGGCCATTCAGTTTGTTTTTAACAGTTTTTTTTTCTTGTGTTTTATTCCTTAATTTCTTAATCTCATTTTCAATGTGTAACGCTGTTTCATTTTTCTGTTTTCTCATTAAACCATTTTTCTTTTGTTGTAACAATTATAAACAAACGATGCCTAATGCCATGTTGGTGGTTGTGATGATGGTTGTAGTGGTGGTGGTGGTGGTGATGATTGGTTGTTTGGTTGGTTGTGTTGCAGATGCAGTCTCTACTGGTTGCTGCTGTTTAATGTCGTCTGGTTTTTTGCTGGTTTTGTTCGTTTGTTTGCCTAGTTGGTTCAGTTTTTGTGTTTTTAGTTTCATCTCATTTTCGCAATCCCTGCTTCTCCGCGCATTTGTAGTAGTTGTGTTGTTTGTATTGTTTAGTGGTTTTTTCTTTGTTTAGTTTGGTTTGCTTTTGTTCTTACATTCTCCATTCCCAAATGACTCGAAATGTTTTCTTTGTTCTGTTTGGTTGTGTTTGCGTTTTAAAGATGGGAGAAGAAGCCAGCATTGAAATCGTTAGATGTGCTTGTTTATTGCAGCAACAACAGACGGAGTGATGTGATGCTACAGGAAGTGAAGTTTTTTTTTTCATTTGCTTGACTACAAACACACACACAGAAAACTTTTTTTTTAAACACACTGCATACGATTATGTCGGTACATTTCGGCGCACTCACTGTATTCCGATGTGTGTTTTTGGGTTTTGTTTGATAGTACTGTTTTTTGTTTTGTTTGTTAAATATGCTCACATATGTAGTTTCGTTATATGTTTATGTATATTTATATATATTTGTTTCGATATTGCTAGAGCGGGTGAAGAGGGAAATGCGCACGGAACGGGGAATACCAGCGATAGCGATCGGAAGAGTAAATGATCGCAACATCCTGGCGGTGAAAGTGAACTAGCAGCGTACTTACATTTCACTGTGTTAAATCAAGCGTTTAAAGATAAAAGATTTTTCGGTGAAAATGCATTAAAAAGATTAACAAGAAAAGTAACAAGTAACTGTAAAAAACGATTCTTGCTTGATATGGAGATACGTACAATGCAACAAGAAGATGCATAAGAAAAAAGAAAAAAAGAGTTGTGAAAAAGAGTAAACAACTCAAAATAACCAGTCGAATATAAATTAAACCATAATTGCCTGTAGTTTCACTCTTTTCCGCCCTTTTTTTTTGGTTTGTTTCTAATGCATTTGTTTGTATTTTACTTCACTACATTGCTTTTCAACTAGTTATTCATGTTTCTTTTTGCTAGTTCTTCGGCGTTTGCTGTTTATATTCCCTTTTTTTCCCCACTACTGCGCTAGATAAATGTGATTTAAAGATAAGAGAGATAGTGATAGAAAGATAAATACGCTTTTTTGCAAACGATTCACTGTTGCGGGATTTTGTTTGTGTATATTTATATGTGTGTGTGCGTGTCTGTGTATGATCACGTTTTGATGATTTTGTGATTGTAGAAGTTGATTTGTATCATTACTATTGTGGTTTCGTGTTTGAGTTTTTGCTTTTTTTTTGTTTCCTTCGATCTTGTGTAGCAGTGTTATTGTGTTATCTTCGCGAATGTGCGAAGATTTATCTATACCATGTTAATGTAATTAGTCAATTACGAGCATCTTTTTGTTGTGGATTTTTAGTATTGTTTTTGTATCATTTCTTCCTTCCAATCTTTTGGTTTATTATGCAGAGTTTATGTAACCGGTGTGTTTTCTATGTGTTTCTCCTCTCCAATGTACTTGCTTCGTTTTTATTTATAATATACATTCACTACTAGTACACACATTCACAAACTCACAAACACACACACACGCAAGTCATTAATGAGCAGAGTGATAGATGCACACAGAAACCAGAAAGAGAGAAAGAGAGAGAGAAAGGACAGAGTTAACTAAAAATATACATAAAAAAATACATCTCGTTGTTATGGAAAACATTAAACGATAACGACGAAGCAAAACAAGATTTCACCTTGCGTAGTAAGCGAGATCGAAGGTTGGACGCATATTACGCAAACTTGCGTGTAACAAACTGTCGTGTGTTGCGTAGTGCGCGCATTTGTGTATGTGAGGTGTGAAAAAAGTTAACCACTAGAGTATCCTGCTGTTTTATGTTCTTTTATTGTAACATTATTAGCGTTTCATACTGTTTTGTTTCTATTCTTAACTTTCGCGTCCTTTTGCAAACAGGATTATATCGATTGTTATAATATTATTGCTCATTTACACATTGATCGTGTTCAACAATATTTGAACGAACGAAACAAAAGAAAACAACCAACACGACATGAAATGCACAAACGTTTGTGTGGATATGTGCGTGTGTGTTTATATGTGAAAGCGAGAGCAGCTAGAAAGGTTACTAAGTAACGGTGAGGGGCTGAAATGGAATCAGCAGTGTAAAAATCGCAGCAGGCGAGCTGACGCAAAACAGAAAAAGGATCAATACGCACACAGCTGGCTGTCAAAATAATTCAACAACGCACCTGAAAGCAGCCGCCAGCAGATGAATTATTTCATACGCAAGGGCCTAAAGTAGTACAAACGCCAGAAAGCACTATCATCAAACGTCAGTGTTGGTAAGATCCTCTGAACATGACACACACACACATACAGTCAAAATGATCAATACACTATGGAGCCGAAAAGTAGTAAGAAGATGGAGTTGGCTCACACGGCAACAAGGTACTGTTCCTTGTATGACGATCATTTATCGATAACGATTATATGATTGCGGTTTTTCTTTCTGGGGATTTTCGTCTCTGCTTTCTCTCTTCGGAAGTGCACTTGAACATGCTGCAATTCGATGTTTTGGATTTATTTTTGGTAATGTGTATGCGTTTGTAGTTGTGTGTGTGGTGTATGTTGTTAACGATTGTGTGTGAGGGGTCATACCCTCGAAATGGGTTCCTTGAAACACAACTAACAAACAAGCCCATACACAGCAGCCCACACACGGTAACATGAAGGTCAGACAAATTGTGATACAGTGAAACAGTGAACACACCAAAAAACATAAAACATACGACAGCGACTGAGGTTAGGTGTACAGAGAGAACACATTTAAATACAAACGAGCAACATTAAACAGGGTTTTGTGGCTGCTGCTGTTTGCTTGTGGCCTGTGACAGTGTCTCCATCTTTTCAGTTTTGCTAACCATTCTTCGAACCTCGAACGAAAGTTTTATTCGAACATATATGTGTATATATATATTGCCATCGTTATTCCCCTGTTAAACATTATTCACCCTGCACCCTTCGCTTGAAGTGCGGATGGGAAGGGAATGCGGTGTTGGTGGAATTATGTTTAAGTGAGCAAAAAAGGTCCTGTCCGACGTCCATCATACGATCCATCACGACATACATAGCAGACGCTTCCACCAGCTGCTTTCGTTGTCTGCTTCCCTTTTTCTCTTCTCTACCACGCGTTACAACATTTCCACCATTTTTCCAACAGACGCCGCCTGGTCGTTTTCTTTTAGTGTACATGTATGAGTGTGTGTTTGTGTGAAGGTGACTGGAGCTCGTTGATGAGAACGTGTTTTCTCTCCCCTTGGTTCACAACTTCACCGAACCTTTTGTGTTTTATTTCTTTCCTTGGGTTGTTATGTCTTTTTTTCTCGCAGTTTTATGTTTTTGCAATTTGGAGCTTTGGTTTATCATTTGTTTTTGTTTGCTTCGTTTCTGTGGTTGTCACTTTCATGTTTAAACTTTCAACAAATTTTCAAGCTATAATTTTTAATAATAATAACGCTAAAGTTTGTTTTGTTTTCCCTTTTTTTCTTTGTTGTTGCTTTGTTTCACCCTCCGCCCGTTTGCTTCTTTCGACTACCTTTTCATTTATCTACTGTGTTTGCTTCGCTCTAAATATACATTTTATTCTTCACGGGGGTTTCTTTTGCTACTGTCGATTACGTTTGCGTTGGTTTCTTCCTTTGCTAAATGTTTTGCAAGTGCTTTAGGGTTGTTTCCTTCCTTTCACTGTCTTGTTTGTCTTTTCTTTCTTTCGTTTGAAATGTACCACCGAATAAGTGTTTTATGTCCGGTTAGTGTGTAAGTGTTTGTATATATATGTGTATGTGTGTGTGTGTATGGGTGTATTGTTTTCTCTCCTTTGTTTTGGTTACTTCATTGATAAGTGCATAGTACTTGCTGCATTGTCGCTAAAGTTAAAACATTTGCTTTTTTTCTTGTATTATGTATTTATTTATTTTGCTTTCATTACTTCTTAACGCTTTCAATCAACTGGGCTAACGATCAAAAAAGACAACGCGAAAAATATGTGTTTTTTTTTTGGTTTTGGTTTTGTTGATTTTTTTTTGTAACTAACACGAAGTGTGCCGCCCGTGGGCACAACAAGCACACACACACACAGACAAGCGCTACGAGCCGTTGCTTCCGTTGGTTTTTCCGAGGCGGGCGTTTGTTTATTATTTTTCATTTATTACTATTAATTCAGCTGCTGTGTCAAAAACGTTCGGGGATTGCGTTTCCGTTGAGAATCTGTTAGAATAAATTACCGACCGGCCATTGATCGTGGTGCGGCACTTGTCAATTGCTTCCTTGCCTTGGACAAACCGCGCACACACTGCCCTTGCTCTCAGTGCGTAATGCTTCTTGTCATTTGCTTTGTTTTTTGTTTTTTGTTTATCACTTTGGAACTCTATCACAAACATTCTCCACGCGGTTACGGTTGTAAAAGTAAGATGAAGGTAGATAGGGAGAGAGAGAGAGAGAGCATGTGAAAGGGATGAAGCCGTTTGACAGTTGTCCGGAAGTAGTGCTCGTGTGTAAGCCAATAGTATTCCTTTCGAAGCCGGAACAGCGCACACGAAAACAGGACAAATAAAAACTTCAACACACGGAGTTGCGAAACGACACATTGGAAATAATGGAAAAGCGATCCAATTCGCTTCGAACCTTTTCGAAACCCGAACCGGCAACGCACTGAAACCGATCGACTTAGTTGTTTTTTCTGTTTTTATTTTATTATTTTCTACTCTCTACACGAACTCCAAAGTAATGTCGCAAAGATTGTTCGTTTTTTGTTTGTTTGTTCATTTGCCTTTTTTTATTTTTTGCTATTCCTCTTCTTGTGCCCAATTTATCAAGCACAGCAATTTTTAGCATTTTTAGGAAAATAAACTGACTAACAAAATCAACAACGCTTTCGAGCAGAAAGATCAACGGAAAACAACGATCAAACGTAACTTGGGCTGCTATAGCAACAATCGTGACGCGATAACGAATTTTCTCTACAAAAACTTACATTTTTCACACTTGTGGGTGTTTTCTTTTAAATATGTTTGCGTGTGTGTGTGTATTTATATGGGGTTGAATGCTATTTTTTGTTTGGAGAAGAGACAGAGCTATTATTTGCAAAGTATTGAAAACGGATTTTTTGTTTCTCCATTTGCTAGTGTTTTTTTACTGCCCGTTATTGTAAGACGAAGCTTGACGTTTGTGTGTTGTGTGTATGTTTCTTCTTCTGCTTCTACTTCTTTCTGTTCAGGGAGATTAATCACAATTTTTGCTTATTTGTTGCCTGATGTAAGTTCAATTTTTTTCTTCATTACTTTACTTTTATACTGCACTACTATTTTATTTTTTTTCTTTACTTCGCTAAGTGATTTTTTTGTTGTTGTTTGCTTTGTTTTCATCCTTTCGCAAAGGGCTCCTAATATTTTTTAACAATTTTTGGAATATTTTTCTTTTATTACTTTTGTTTTTTTTTCGTTTTTTTCTCTTTTGCTTCCGTGTTTCATACGGGCTACTCACAACTACTTCATGGTGGAATGCACGCCGTCCCGTCCCGAAAGCCTTCCACATTCGTTCGGTAAGTCCGGGATGTGTGTTTATGGGTTTTGCATGGTTGGCTTTCTTTCGGTGACGCTGGTTTATGTGTACAACATGTTTCTCTCTCTGTGTGTGTGTATGATCGTCTGTGTGACCTTTTTTGTGAATGGTTGCTGTTGCGATGTACAGCTCGTTCCATTTGTGGGGCATTGCTGCAGGATGTGTACCGAAGGAAAGGACATGATGCTTTCGATGATGTGAGATTCATCACGTGCGTTGTTGCTGTATTTCTTCTCACCCACGCTGTACGATCATGTATTGCTCTCCGATGCGTCGACTCTGACGATGTTGGGGTTATGGGATGATTTGGGTTTCTGAGGCTATGGTTATCAGCCCAACCTAGCAGAAAACTCACATCTCTTTGCTTCGGTGGATCCCTGTCTGGAGGCGACCAGTGCAAGGGTTTACATCTGGGAACCGATCCACGGATACGATCGCTGCACGTACATTGCAATGGCATGGTGTGTTGCTCTCCACACTGTTACACGGTTGTGTTGATGTGTTGTGACTGTGTTGTTTGTGACTGATGTCATCAAATATTACTGAATACTTGGTTGGTAGAGTACGCACGATACGATGCACAATCACTGCAAGGAGCATTTGCCTTCGATTTGTGTCTTGATCTCGTTCACCTGCGTCTCTATGGAGTTTTTCAACTCTGCCCCAGGGGAACGGTGGATCGTCATATTGTGGTGGCGATTGTTGAAAATACGCGCCCGAAGTTAGTAGTGTTGGTGAGTTAGTTGAGCAAAGAGAACGTAGCGAAGCCAATGGTAGAGGTAGTAGTAGTAGTAGTAGTAGTGGTAGTAGTAGTATTGGTAGTAGTGATAGGAAATAGAGAAAAAAGAGAAGATAAAACATGTATTCATTAGCAAATGGTTCCGCACTTTCGTCTGGTAATACAATGTAGCTGTAATGGCGTCCATCCAGCTTGATAGCCATTGGTGTATAGAGGTTTTTTTTAAATAAATTGTTGGTTATCGGTTATATAGAATTTGTCTGCAAGTTAGTATGTAACACAAGCTGATCAGATGCGATGAGCAGCAAAGGCTAGGTATAATATATGTAAACATATTTATATTTTGCAGAAAAATCTTTGAAACAGACATATAAACAGCTAAGGAAACGAGAGATAGTTACAGACAAGTGGAAGACAAGTCAAGGAGAAGATAATTGTCGGGAATAACGGAAGAATAACAGAAAGAAAGAAAAAAAACACACACACAGCAACAGTCACAGCCAACCATTAAGTGGTGTATTGTGTAAATAAACACAAAACGAGTAAGAACACATAATTTATCTGTTATTTAACGGGCGTTCGTTGTACTTCGATGTAGTGTTCAGTGGTTCAGTATGTCTTGTTTAAAGGGCGGAGCAAGCAGGTAGAAAGGAAGTACGTGTTTTTGTGACGCAAATGTGTATTAATATCATTGTAGAATGTAAAGTTGCCTGAAGGTATGCAATTTACATAGCAAACCGCCCAAAGTTATGCATTCGGTACGGCAATGGTTTCCTGTCTGGGAAGCATATGTCTGGGAGGAATACTGACGGATGGGGTATAATGTGACCCATAGAAAACGATTCAATGTTGGAGTGAGGTTTTAACCTGTTTGTTTAAGTTGCACAGGATGTAACTTAACTGTGTCAGAAGCTGTGTTCACAGTAGTAGTGTTTGCAATGTGAATGTGTCCGGAACAGTGACCCATTAGCCTTTTTCCACATAATAGCGCACCATTGAATGGTTGTGTTACATTGTCTCATGGATGATATGAGTGAAATATACCAATCATTCTGTCAAACCGTGCACTGTCCATACCAATGATATCAACTTGAACCCGACCGGTACTTGACAGCGTGGTTAACATTGCGTGGTCATTGTTCTTGCGAGCAATTTTGATCGGTTAGTATCGGTTCGGTTGACATTTGCACTCGTTGTGTCATCGCTCTCGAGTCGCGTGACGGAGTGTGATAGCTGACGCGCTTAATTATAAACCATTGAATCATAATGTCATTGATTAGACAAGTGGTTGATGATGAAGTAGCAAACAACACTTTTATGGCACGTTTGTTAACGCTTTTTGTTGTATAACTGTCGCGTTTTTGGGCGATTGTTTATTTTAATGAAACAACCTGACAAGAGACAATCACGTGGTAAAGGCATTGCGGTCATGTGTATGTGGAGTGAAGTAGCTATGGTAGAGTTGAAGGTTAAACAGATAGACAGACAGGCAAATAGATAGATAGCGGGAAGTATTATGTTGTTTTGGTTGTTTTTTGTTTTTTTTTTTTTACTAGAGAACCAGGAAGAAAAACCGATGAAAGGGCTGTTGACAGATAGATGTGAAACAGGAGTAGGTATGTTGATATGTTCATACAGATGGATGTTGGAATGGGTAAAGTGTGATAGAAATGATGTTCCATAAGCATATCACCAGCGCTCTGGCCAGCAGTTCTGAAGAAAGTAGAAAGATATTGGATGAACCACTTGCAAAGAAAGTGCCGCCTTCGGAAAATAGTTTCTTTCTTGAAAATTATATTCTACAGAACAGGATGGAAATAAAACAGATGACCTGAAATGAATGAAATCGAATCTTTCTCTTTCATTTTCTCTCTCTCTCTCTCATATACTCTCTTCTTTTCTTTCTTACTTTAATTATCTCTTTTTCTCTCTCTCTCTCTTTTTGGTTATGATATTGTAATCTGAGTATTTGATGTTTGGTAAAACGTATAAAACCAAGATGATCTTTCCACTATTTGCTACATTGAAAAATAAACACAAAACTAGAAAAATAGTTGTAATAAAAAAGGAGACGTAACAAATAAAATGTGAAATGAAATAATCTTTCCGGTGAATGTACAACAAAGAGCAAAACAAAAACAAGCAACTGGCTGCACTTTCTTTGAGGTACAAAATTATCTTACCGGAAGTGAACAGTGCTCGGAAGGAAAAAGAGTAGGGAAAGAAAAGAGTTGTATCACTGTGTAGTAGTTGCGAATATTTATTCCTCCATTTGCAGTGATCGGAAGTGGGTGTTTTGTGGTTTTGAGTAGAGTACTGTTTACAATTACTGACCCGTGTGACATTTTTAATTCTTTAAGAAATGTATGAAATAAAACCAGCAGCTAAAAGCGGTGTAGATACCAGAAACTGAACGAAGGAAGAGAAGTTAAAGCCAAAATGGGAAAAGGAAAAGCTATATCAATAAACTATCAAAAACACGTACACAGAGAACAGCATATGGCTGTAAACAACAAACGGGTGTATGAGTTTGTGCGTTGTAGAATTAAATAAAAATATTGAATAAATTATCGAAAAACGAACAGAGCTAGTATGGTAAATTCGTTTAGCAGACTCTAGAGAGAAGAGGTGAAGAAATAGTTGAAAAGATAGGTAAAAAGTTTAACATAGTGAAAGTAGGTAACGTGAGAAACATGTTGCAGAAATGTGAAAAAATCGTATCACAGCTAAAATGAATGTTCATTTTGGCTGTCCTTTTAAAGTGTTAGGATAGACACGAAAATAGAACAAAGCTATAACAATATGTAAAAATATTAATAAAAAGATAGATAAAAAGAGACAGAGAGAGAGAGAGAGAAAGTGCGATCAAAAGACGAAAGTATGAAGAAGGAGAAAAAATGAAACAAACTAGGGAAAAAAGGATAAAACCTGATTGGTAAAATAAAGCATAATGCACATTAGTATCTGCTTCACCGCTAGAGGTCGCTTTCACAGTAATACTGTCACAGCAGAAAAGGTAGTACGGAACTGTGATGGCCGAAACCGTGAAACAGATTCGCTCAGACCATAACAACATACACATGAAAGAGAAAGAGTAGCCTATCGATGTACATTTAGGAAGGATCACTATTCTCTTGAGCGTACCGATCGATGCTGATGTGATCGTAATATTAGTAATGGTAGTAGTAGTAGTAGTAATAGTAGTAGTAGTAGTACTAACATCTGTAACATACTAATAAAGAAACTAACAGCACTAGAAGCTGAAGGATGGTGACTACCGTAACGATTATACGTAATGCTATCTTAGATCCATCAAAACACGATTAGAACACCGACTTAATCATACAGCACGATCAAGGGCGTTTCTATATGCCATTCAGACGCTCAAGAGAAGGATATGCTTTTGTTTTGTTACACTTTTATCTGTGCTCTCGAGAGGGTGGAGGTTTGTTTTGGTTTAGAGTTTACGATTAGTTCTGGTATATTAGATTTAACATTTTAATGGCTATACATAAACACATACACACACTTATATTAGTGAGTACGGGAAACGTTCAAAACATGGGCACGATATTGAACCCTCGGTATCGTTTACGGGGTTACAGCAAGATAGAGAGAGAGAGAAACAGAGAGTAAAAGGGAAAGGGCTGGGAATGGGGGAAAGAGAAGAGGGACAGGTTGTAACATAGGTGAAGAGGCAAGTAGAAGAGAAAAATGGAACAACATCTCTTTGAGAGTTTAGCAGAAAGTGTTACACTACACAATATCTTACTACTTACTTCGATTACCGGTTGATGGTTCGCCATCTACAAGAAACGGGATCAAAATGGTTTTCTTTGGTGGGTAGTTCATTCGATGAGCGTTCGATGGCGATGGATGTTTTGTGTGACTGAATCGAAGTGTGTTCGAGGGTGATCAGGGACGTGGGAGAAGGAGCAGTGTCGTCGTGAAGGGCAAGGAGGTATGGTAGACGAAGCGTGTATTAATCTATCCACGAGGGTCTGTGATGCAAAATGTGCACGTGTGGGATGGTCGGAGGCCAGGAAAAGCCTATCAGCTCTCCTACCGGTGCAATGGTGGAAAGGATCAGTCGTACTGATTCGTCTACGGTTTTGGTGAGCGTGAGGACAAAAACAAAACAAGATTTTACGCTAGGACAGGGATGAGAAAGATGCTCTAATTCCGTTTGTTCTCTATATAGGACGCACAACAGATGAGGGTTTTTTCTTGGAACCATACTGCACAGAAACAGCATAGCAATGTGTCTTCATTCGAGGGACATTTCGATCTTATCATAAGAAGGAAAAAAGCTACTAACTGCATAGTATTTGCTGCCGAAGCTTTTTGTTACATATTGTCAGTAGGGTGGTATTGTATTATATGCTGCCATTATATTTAGAACTATAGAATAGTGTAAACGTTTTCAGTTGAAAAAAATTAAAACTAAAATTAAATAAACGAATAGAAAAAGTGAACATTTTAATCACATTCAAGAAACGCAATAAGAAAAAACAATGTACCGATAAATGAAAGCAAAAAAAACTCAATATGAATCACGTAAAAAGTAATGGTTTAGTGTAGCAATTCGCACGAATCATATGTTTCTTTTAGACATTTAGAAATTTTGATCTAATCTACTGTTAGTTATGAGAAATATTCCGTACAAGATTACTGTATATAAACAGTTACACCAATGCATCAGTACAACATTCATACGGTGCTCAACATTAATATTTACTTAGACTAATGCCATATCCTTTGAACCCATGGTGAATGGGCTTGAAAACTACAATAGCTATAACAGCAATATTTTGTGACCTGTAAAGTGATCTTTACTCTACCTGTAAATTTGTAAGAATGTATTCGTTTAATATGAAAATGATTCAATGATACAAAAAATAAAATGAAACCAAAAGGAAGAGAAATAACAACATTAAAAACAAAAAAAAACAAACAAAACAAACAAAAAGATACGAAAACAAATTATATTTTATTACAAAACAACAATTATACATAATATAGCTGATAGGTAAAATATTCGATTCCAACGGTGGAAAGGCAAATCGTACTATTGTCATTATTTATTCATCTGTTGAGGTAAATTATTTGTGCCTTTTCCGTGAGTTGTTTTGTTGTTTAAAGGTATTTAATCCGTCTTTTGCCGTCTCCAAACAACAACCATAGAAAAATTTCCATTGTATATATATATAGGTGTGTATGTGTGTTAGAGAAAGGAAGAATTTTTTTGGATCTTGTTGTTGTGGGAAACGCGGGAACACTACAATTTGCAAAAAACAAAAATTTCCTCACTCAATCAAATGCAAATATCCGCTTTAGTAAATGCACTGGCGAATGTTTCGACTCAGTTGGGTAAAGTGTGTTGCTAGTGTTCTTTTGTTTCCCACCCACTTTTTTCCCCTTTGTTTGCCCCACCCTACTTCCAGCAGGCAAAGCGACCGAACAGGGTACGCACACGTCCACAATACTTACTCGTGAAGTCGTCTAGATCCTCCTGTTCCGCCTCAGCCGCAAGCTCTTCGGGCGTTTTCTTCTTCCGCATCAGCGGATTCGGTTCCTCCTGGGGTGCCTGTTCAACAATTTCCTCCTTTTTCTTTATGTTATACTGCAATGAGAATGAACGTGAGAACGTACAAGTGTGTGGTTAGAGGACGCGTTTCTAGTGGGAAGTGGGACCAGATTGGTCAATTAGGATGATTGCTGTAAATCATTGTGCATCAGCTTTGCTTTTCGGTCGATTACTACCGACATAATGCTAACCGTCACACTAAGGTTCCTCGCCCATATTGAGAAAGCGAGGCGATCGTTCATGCTTTTCAAAAATTTCCATGCCCACCCAAAAAGAAATGAAGAAAAAAAAAACGAGAAACAGATTTTTGTCCACCACATTGAAGGTACTTAGCGTAAATAGATTTCTTTCTGACTGCAAACGTTCCTGTTACCGTCATTACCATCATCATAATCATCATTACTAGCGTTGTTGCCCACGTGCGTCCTACAAATGTCGTCTGCAATCACCATTATCCTCGCCATCACCGAAGCCGAGGAATATGATCGTTAACGTAAATTCTACCATCCGTTTAGTAAGATTCACACAATTTTGCACGGACACACCGCAAAACGTATTGCATGCTTTTCGAATTGCGTTTCTGTGTGGGTTTTTTTTGCCCAATTCCTTTTGCCCGGTGACTTCGATTGATGCTTCTGGTGGCAAACCAGAAGTGACCACAAAAGTAGACACAATTGCCAGGTGGAATTTAAGTGTTCGGGGGAACACAATGAAAATGGCACGGAAAGGCACGACTAACATCTACTGCCCAACGAACCTTGCAATGATGTTGATTGGGAGACAAAATTCGCCACCATTTTCCGCGCTAATTCGAGGCGTCGAAAAGCGATTAGACCACCGAACTGTGTGCTTCTTTTGCCCCATTCCAAAAAGGCTGATGGGCACGTTACGTAATCACGTGCCAAAAGCACTTTGTCGGCACATTAGCGACGTCATTGCTTCTCGCAAACTATTGGACGCCATTTCACGTCCGATCGAGAAGGATGGATGAACGATAAATTGAACGATCTTTTCCCTTTTCTTTAGCACATACATATTGGGTGCACAAATAAGTTATGAACATATTTTAACTGAAATATGATGATAAAGACTTTCTTAGTGCGTATTCTATGGATAGTCTATTAAAAACATCTATAGGTACTCCAAGTTTTTAGATCAAAATATATTTTAAGTCCTAGAAAAAATGTGACAATTTGTGATTCCACGGACTAAAATAAAAATATATTCCAACAAGACCCTTGCTGGTGATATAAAGTTATTCGTTTCTAGTCTTATATTTGGTCATTTTTTTTATACTGGATTTGATAATGTTTTCGGCTGACTACTATAAAGCAACTCTTAATATATGACGTCTTTGCGATCCCGCCATATGCAGATTTTCGATTTTTTGTGAGGGAATATTATTTTTTGGTATGACAGAGCTATTTCACTATTTTCTTGGCACAACCGACAGCAGTATAATATTTTTTATTTATTTCTTTACTTATTTATTAATTTTTTTTTTTTGCTGAAAACGTTATATGTTTTTGATCGAAAAAATATGCAATCTCCTACCTAATAATGCAATTTTTTTAACAGATGTTCAACCCATCAATACGGTATCAACTTTTGTAACCGCACTTACATATACACCTAACACGATTACGTTATAAATCGACCGTTTAATCGTGTGACATTTTTTTAAGCAATTCTCACGCGTGGGAAAAAGTTTTCCCTTATTTGTAAACCAGCGATGAGTGTTGACAGCAGAGGGGTTGAAGTTAATCGGAAAAGTTCACCCAACGATTACGATATCGTTTTGATCCCTTGCCATTTTGATGTGGCGCGTGAGTAATGAGTAGGATCAATGTGTGTGTGTGTTATGTATCTATGTGGTTAAGAAGGAAACCTGGGATATATGTTTATTTTGATTTCATTTCTGTTCAGCATTATATTTACGGTGCAGCATCAATCACTTCCTTCTTTGCATCGCAATCGGTTGGGCTTTTGCACGTAATGAGGAAAAAAAAGAGTTTGAAGCCGTAAAAGCACATGGGAGGTTTTAATTAAACTTTGGTACCTGCATCGGTGGCATCAAATACACCCGCTGAGGAAGCAATATAAAATGCACCTGAGCTGTAATTGACTGCTTCACTTCAATCAAAGCGGGTTTCGTAGCGTATTAACGTTTGAGCTTGGGAATAGCGCGTAATCGTTGCTCGTATTAATTTGAATCTACTGAAGCTGAACGCACACGCCAGGTGAATCAGAAGCTCAATTGATATTTATATCCTTGCGCTTTTTCTCTTTATTTACATGCATTTCATTACCACCAGGTAAATAAATGAGAAACCAATACGTCGACTATCCCCATTTAAACAATATCTCTTGACTATATTCGCTCCGATGGTTCGCTTTCCAGAAGCATACAGAAGAGAATGGTATAAATGGAAGATTAATTTCACCAACCATTTTTAACGATTTTAAACGATGCAAAAGCAGTTAAATTAATGGATCTACAAGCGAATGCTGGTATTGTACCATGCTGCAGTGGGGATTTATTATTAATGATTACTGCATACGAATGTTACAAGAATGAACAATTTTCATTAAATGATTGTGTCAGCTTACTCATTACCTACTTTACGTGAAAGTATATATTGCTAACGGTACGGAACGGCATGGATGCAAATACCCAGGAAAGCAAATCAGTGGCTAGAATTGTGACTCTTCGTTGCACAAACATAAATGAATGCGCTAGTCCTGCCGATAAGACACGAGTAATCCATCTTGTTGGTCGTATGCATGGCACAGTGCACGACGATAGGAATATAACATATTTCACAAAACGTCTGCCAGTGTTGACGTGGCCGCTGATAAGCTCGGTACTATGTGCTGTGACAAAATTGTTTCCTTTGTACTGCCTCGCACCGAACCCAAGCCGAACCCTAGCCCAGGATGGTTTTAATTACACATCCTTCATAATTAAATTAGACTCACGCGAATGCTTGACACTGTCACGTATGCGTGCGGGCAAGCAACACCGGTACGATGGCATCGTGTGCGCTATGCTAGATAAGACAAACAGCAGAAGCGATCACATGCTGAAGCTGAACGTGGCCGAAGAACGATCCCGCGCACCCGGTAAGGGTTTCTGCATCCGGATTCAATGTTGTTCTTGATTGTGTCGGACAGCGCTAAGACAAACATGAGCTTCATGCATGGAAGCGGATTTTGCCTTGGAAATGAACGTTTGCCCGTTGTAGTGCGGCGTGTGGTCGCTGCCTCGTGTAATTTGTAGCTCCAAAAACGTTCTGTCGCGCAGCCTAATGAACATGTTAGCATCGTTAAGAGACGTATTAGATTGATTATGAAGAGTTGCAATTTATCTGGTGGTAAATGAAAACGAGAACATTATATTGAATCTTGGCGACGTTCACACCAATGTTCCCTGAAACACGTTTGTAGCCGATTTTGTATAATTTATTGCAATGCAATAAGCATTTTGAACGACAAATATTTTAAATCAAATTACAATGTATTCTTAATCAAAGTGTATCTCGGGGGACTGTTTGTATATATTAGTTATATTTAAAATCTCTGATTCAATTGAAATATTTTGATATTCCATTTTCACAAATGGAAATGGCTGCCTGTTCCTTCAGGCAGCTTTCCATAGCTGTCATTTACGATAAAGCGTGAATTGTCGATCCGGATCAAATTGTACAAATGGCAGAGTTGCAACTCACGGTTTTGATGAATGTACTGCTCATCAAACACTGGTGAAGAGCTTGCAGAAGCGAGATTGTAAAGCAGACATCCTTCAAGGTTGAGGGCTTTCCTTCAATGCGACGGACAATGCTGGCAGAGTGGTTTGATTGCAGAAATCATTAGCGAGCAGACATGCTGTCTTCACGTCTTCCGTCCGTCCGGACCGTTTTAAGGAAGCCTCTCGACTGAAGAGCAGCAGATGTAAATACACTCATCCGTACCCACTCGAGCCAGCCAGCCAGCACACAGTTGAGCTTACCGAAACCGAGCTCCCGTTTCAGGCTTGATACATTATTCATCCTCGCCAAGCGGAACAGGGATTGCTCATGCAAATCCGAGAGCGGTTCCCTTGTGCAAGTACCATACTGGCTGAAGCCAGTTAACCACACGTGACGGATAGTTTCAAGTGGACGGTGGAACCGTTTTCCTCTCATACACATACCACTTTCCTTGCAACATTGTTCGATTACGCATGGTTCACCGGATCGATGGCTTCGGTGTGTTGTTTGAACACTTTTTAAGCTATCCTCGGAAACCATAGTTTCATGGCTGTATGGAGTTACGATCATGTATGCATCGAATAGCTATCGTTCGACTGTAATGGTGCGAAGAGTCGACAGTTTAGCGTGCTTTGTCACACGCTTTTACACTAATCATGTAGATGCATTTAATTGATTTGCAACGATGCAATATTATTGCGATGGTGTCACCTTTCTGTCATGAGTATTGCTTTTAATTAACATTAATGAATTGGTGCCATTCGAAAGTGTCGTTAAAAATAATGAGCCATTATGCGTCGACACAATATAATTACGAGTTTGTTTGATGATACTTTTCATCATTTTTTGTAAGGATTTTATTATAAAAATCTGAATAAGTCAACAAAGTGAAGGAGTCAAACTTCATTAGTGACTCAAAAGCAAGCTTCAGCTTGTATATTACTTTAACATGAATTTTATTACACGCGCGAAATATGTACAAAGTAGGTAAGAACCTTGATATGAAAGATTTTTTCAATTCTGTTTCGTTAACACCATCTATTATGCCAACTGGTCATAGAAATGAATAGAGAAACGATAGAATTGTTCATCTTTTTAAACTAATCCCGTTGGCTTAGCTGCAACGTAAATCGGATTGGACTGGCCTTTTCGTATTTATGTGCACCGTTTCACGCTAGAATGCCGTCGGGTACGGATTTGCAGTTTACATAGCTGTTGACCTGCTAAAAAAGAATACAAATATATGGTAGCAATGATACTTTGCCAGCGCTTGGAAAATTAAATAAATCAATAAAAGCGTTCCAGCGTAATGTTCCTAAAGGCAAATTGGATTAATTATTCCGTACAAACTGGTTCTATGAGTATCAACTAGTAACTGTTGGAATGTAAAGTTATGATCAAACCAACCGTTTGATATTTTATTTAAAAAAACAAAGCTCTTTGTTAAAAATTCAAGCGCAAACAATTGCGCAACAATAATGTACATGCATGTTTGTGCGTCTTAATTGTAAGGTAAACGAATTAAATTGCATACTTTCAGGAGCATTGTGACGTGAGCGTACTTTACATGGCAATTATTGTTGATTTTTATTTCCCATCTTTACAATTTATCTTCTACCTTGCACCTAATCACAATCACAAAACCATGTGAGTGAAAACCCGTTGTTAATCATGATCAACTTTTTCACCTTTAACCACCAACGTGTAGCGGAGATACTGGATATTTTATGACTGGAAGCGTGTATCGTGCCCATGCCACAATTCATTGTTTGCAACGACCTTTTGATCCCACGCATACCGAAAGTTGCCGCCAGTAATGTAATGAATAATGTCGGATAATAAGATTGACCGAAGCGTAAAGCGTACAACGAACAAAGTTTTTGGCGTATTACCGTGATGTGTTGTTTTATGTCGCAGATAAAACTCTTGCGTAATTGAGCTTTTAGCAGAAGTGCTAAGATGCGAGATAGCAGGCTGCATGGGCGAGGTTGTGGCGGCTGACGTGTAGTAGAAAGGTAGATGAAATTAGGCCTATTATTTCTTCCGGATCCCATCAATATAGCTCATCATCATAAAATATATCCCCTGTTGAGATGCGAAGCAAATATATGGACGTTGAAATTTCTTCCCTGTGAAACACCAAGCGTCTCCATCGGCGAATCGTATCAGTTTATAAATCACTAGTCGTCTCCATAATTCGGTGCTTAATAAACCATGTGCCTCCATCGGTATCTTTCGTTAGTGAATTATAATTTATTATTTGCTATGTTGTTATTTTGGTATATAAACAATGTACACAAAAATATAAAAAATATTAATTATTCAAAATAAGTCAAAATCAAAAGGAGAAAGTGTCAACGGACCAAAAACATAACGACACAAACAAACAAGCTATAAAACAAAACACACACAGAATCGTATGTACACAGATTCACGATGCTTGTTGTTGTCGAAGCACCTACCGGAATCAATCTGACTCCGTTAGGGAGTCTCTCATATGAAAGGACTCCCTACTAGAGTCAATTTAATCCCACGCGTAGGCATACACAAAACCGAAACGACAGAGCATTCACCTTCCTCGCATGGCTGTGTTCTCTCAGTTTATGAGAACGTTTTCGTTTTACACCGGAAGCCTCACTGGTTACTGTTGCGGTCGATTTAAGAGAGGGCTTCAGCGCGTAAACTTTCACTTTAAACTTTCACTTTTTGTTATTCACTGAATGAAACAAAAAATTTAAAGCTAACGAAAGTCAAACGAAAGTTTAACGAAACCAAACAATCGCCCAAACTAAGCGGGATCGAATGGAAAGCCTTCATAGCGAAATGAATGAACCAAAACATAAAGTATAAAACAGAACCACAGGTTTACGTACACAAAAAAACGATGGAAAAAAATGAAAACATAAAATAGTGCATACATTTTTGTTTAATACCAGCAGACGAAGAAAGAACCATCCGAAAGAAGAAAAGAAAGCACCAAGCCACTTTAATGGTGGATCCGGACAAGGCAAACGCTGATGAAAATAGACAGCATGAAACAGGGCTATCCTTTATTACTTGGCTTTCCCTGTAGTACAGCTGCACCCAGCATGGTAGAATTGCGCCAGGGCAATAGCATCAAGGAAAAAGGTTTTGTACCGTAGCAGGTAAGTAAAATTAATGTACTTCGACATGCGAATGGCCTGTGAACGTGGTAAAATATTGCAAAGTTAACCTTAAACGATCCCAAAGGGATGTGCACGCGGTGTGAACGGGCTTTTTTTTCTTCATGAATTTACTTCACGAACAGCGTACAAAACCGTAAGAAATTATGGCAAACTTTCAGGGTGTGCGTATGTTTTTTTTTTATTCCGCTGTTTTACTTTAAACCAGATCCCTTGCTTACTATATAGTTAGTAATGAATGTTGTTTGCTGTTGAGGAGTGATTTTAAAGCAGAAAGAAGCATAACAAATTGCACATGGTGGTCTTCGCTTTGTGGTTTGAAACATAATAAGAAAGGAAATAATAGATGATGATAACAATGAATGTTTCCAGTCCTTTTGCTGCACCGTTCACTTTAAAGTAATAAGCATACGGCCAACGTAAAATTAAACAACAAAAAAACTGATGAATAAAAATGTCTCATTATCAGTCAAATCACTCCGAAACGCCATCGGATAGGTACACCGAAAAATGTTCACCCGTTTTAAAAGAACAATGCAAATTATGGACCGGCCCGATATTGCTATCACCAGCAACGGTTAAAGTTTTATAATTTACATCACCCTTTATGGGTTGTGGCCCTTTTACGGTTATTGCTGCGTTATTATCACAACATAAAAGATTCTGCTGCTGTAAAAGGCACATATTTTTCTTATCCACCAAAAATATTCGTTCTCATAACCGGTGTGCCGGGTCTCGTTTTTTGGCCTGTCTGGGAAAGCAGAACTACATATTTAAAACCACCGCGGTGGTTGCAAAGTCACACAAAAATGCTGCAAAGGTGTGGGAAAGGAGTGTAATGCTGCAGAATAATTTATCACCATCTTGCGCTATGAACCCGGCGCCACATTAAGACTTTACTTTTGTCGACTCGAGATACGATACCAAAGCGCAGTCCCGGGCGAAAGCTCGCTGCTAACAACGGACAGTTGCCTGAAAAGCTAGGATCTGATTTTCCTGCCTACTTCGGTGAGACAAATGGTGTTAGGGCTTGGTGCGGCCCTACCACCCGGTAGTGCGAATATGATAAGGCTGAAAAGCCCACGCCGATACCGAATTGCGCTTGATTGCGATAAATTATTCAACGATCCGTGGCGATTTTCGGTGGCGCGGTCGGAAAACGCACGCTTCCGGTGCCGAGGTGTCGAGGTTGTAAATAACGAATCGAAGCATCCAGCGCTGGGGAAAAGATTTTAGGTTTTTGGAAGAAAATGTTGGGCCCAGAATGGGAAATAAGGTTTATTTTTGTTGTGCCGTATAATATTTTCGTTTTGTTGTCGGGCGCGGTTTGTTGGTGTGAATCTCGTGTGTTTTGTCGTGGTATCTACACCTCTATCAATCATGGTTTCGTAGCAAATGCGCAAGCATCACGAATCCCATGAACGTTTCCATCCACAGCCGGTACCGGTCGTAATTTTCAGTTCTACTTTATTTAGGTTCATTTGGTACTTTACTGTCTTTGACTATGGTTTTATTTTATACAAAATGGAAAAATTGATTTCTTTGATTAAACTCGTCCCTGGCCCTGTCGTTTTGGCGTCTCGTCCGGCAATACCCACGGGAAGCATTAGCATAGCATCGTTCGGCCATTAATTCTAATTTTCATACAAAACCACCCTGTCTAAACAAGAAGAACGGGAAAGCATTTCTTCAGCAGGCAAACCATTCCCGATTTTATTCTTCTCAACTTCCTTGTTTATTTGCCGAGTTGAGTCATTAATCACAACGATCTTGTCTTGACCGGTCGTTGTACAGAAAATTTGTGTCCACAGGAAAAAGCAAATAGCACAACAATTGCCATCGAAATAGGGCACACCACACGACAAAATGGAGCAAAGCTTTTGCTGGATGGAAGTACAAAGCAGGACAGCAGGACAGCATTATTATTAGCGCTCGCGGCTAACACATTCGTGGGAAGAGCTTTCCACCGTTTGTTTGTATGCGATGCGCGGCATAAACTTTCAATTGAGCTATCAGAAACCATTTATCTAACATTCATTTTCTATGCTGCGTAAGTGTTTTTTTTTTAGAAACGGCCGGAGTTTCTTTAATGATGGAAACTCTCTAGAGATGGTCAAACTTTTGGGAAAACTAGATAAAATCTTACCGTAAATTAACTCCGGTAGGAATGTTCATCATTTAGTGTTCATGGATTTGTTGGCACATATTTACATATTTTGAAGTGTTTTAAGTGAATCTGTTCTAATACCATTTCGTGATCATCAAATTTCGTTAAATTTCGAGTTTTTCAAACTTAAAAGAACGCATTGCATTTCTAAGAAATCTTGGGTATTTAAGCATAACTTTACATATTTTTATGTTTTACCGTCGCGAAAAGACTTTTTATACAGATGAAATAATCTTAACACCATTGACCTACAGTATAAAACCGATTTAATTATTAGTTTAGGAATTTAAATTTCCTCTCGCAGATATTTTATTTTCACCCTCTTTTCGTTATTTTTTTTTAGTTGGCTAGCTTAATATGTAATTAAAAGTTTAAAACCAACACAAAAAAGTTATGCTTTAAGAAAGATTGTTTAAAGTTTGAATTCAGTAAAAAAACCCAAACAAAAAGCATCGGCCTCGATATTTTTTTTACGCTCGACTGGCAATAAATTTCCATCCCGTTCTCGTTGAAGCCGAGCGACAGAATACTTTGGCGTGTCCTTTCAAGTGTGAAAAGCAAACTCCCAAAAAAAAGTCCCAAACTCTCTGTCTGTCCGTGGAAATATTCTTTTTACGCTTCTTGGTTGCCCTTTGTTACAATCTCTCCTTCGCACGCGGGAAAGCTAAATTATTCTCATTTTAACGCCATCGTCAAAATGCCGGCGTCATGTTCGATTACATCTGATTATTCGCTTCAATTTGCACTTTCATCTGCAGACACTGGGTTCATAATGTTGATGGTGGATTAAGCGAAAAGTTTACGTTTGATAATAGGTTAAAATAAACAAAAAAAAAAGAAAATTGAGTAAAAATTATGCTTCGTGCATGAGTAAGTTATTGATGGTGAGAAAATTCAATATGAAAAATACCGGTACCGACAGAGTATTGGTTTCATTTTACTTTTTCAGTAAACATGTTTATGTTATTTTAGATGAAATAAAAAAAACATTAGTGTAAAATGATCGAGATACGAAAGAAAACAATAAACACAAAATAAATGAACCAGAAATTGATTTTTATCACACATTCAAAAGTAACTCCAACCTTTCAAATCAGAACCTGGCAGGCGGGGACCGAATTTCCTCAACTCTCCCAACTGTAGTTGCAAAAACAAGGAATATAAAACACTCAACAAACAAGTAGCACAAGTCTACAGTGTAGGTGTTTTGGGACAGGTTAACGAAAGGAAACATTTCACCTGCCACTGTTTGTGACTGACGTGTTTGGCTCGAAAGCTCACGAACTCCATTGTGATGCTGTTATGGTGTGGTCGATTTTGAGCGAGAGAAAGAGAGAAAGGGGAGGAAAGAGCGTGAAAAGGATGAGTGGGAAAATTTAATTTACGTACGCATTTTTTATTTTTTATTTCGAGTAAAATATTCTCGAAAACCCCTCTCGTGGAATCCAACACATCTCGTGTAGGAACCTTTCACGTTTCTTATGTTACACCGTTTTATTTTTTATGTGATGAACCACCACAATTTTTTTACAAAACTCGTACACGTTTCTTTCAAGCACAGAAAAAGTCTTCTCAGAGAAGGAAGGTTTTGCTCAAACTCGTACTAGTGATTTGACAGCTTTTTGTGCGTTTAAATTAAGTTAATTCATGTTGAAGGGCGACGGAACCAAAGCATCAAATATTGTTCAACCACCACAGTTTCCAGTCACGGCCGTAGTTAATTTGGGACAAGTTCAATATCGCATTATTGTAGAACTGGATTGCTTTCGTAAGCTGAAATAATATTTATCGTTCCAGGGGGAAGATATTTCATTGTGGTAAACATAATCAGCGATGGGTATTACAACTAACGCCGATAACATCTTTACAGACAAGGAAGATTAAATATGTTTCCAAAAAATCTATCATTAATTCACTTCACGTCCAGGAAGGTTGTTTTTTTCTTCAGAAAATTGCTTTTATCAATTCATTCAATGCATCCCTTACTTCTGGATCGTAAATGCGGGTTAGTTATTTATGACATAAAAACATTTCAATTCCATTTAACGAGACGCTGACCAGAGAGTGATTCGCTGCAATTACGGAACCGCAATGACCCATTTGGGGGAACTTTGGTATTTTCCGTGCAGCTAAACAAGAGTTGCATAGAAACGGATCGCTCTTCACCCGAAAAGCTCTAACGTACTTCAGTTTACAACGCATTCGCCAAAGCGAACGATAGTGAATAGAGCGCAAATTGTATTTTCACACACGATATTGGCAGTTCCGTAGTGGAATGCGTTTTCCTTCGAGTATGCACACCAATTTAGGATAAAATGTGCTGTGTTTGACAGCCATCTTTGGCAGGATACCGACAGCACCAGATAGGCTCTATTGATTTAATTTAGCACTCGCGTTCCAGTGCAAACTCGCGTACGGCGGACGACGAACCAGAGCATGTATGGTAAATTGGTTCATTTTGTAAGCGATCGGTACACGATCTGTTGATTATTTTACGATACGACCTAACCGCCGGGGTTGTATTTTAGCATGTTACACATGAAGAAGATGTGTTTTAGATAGGTTTGCCAATTGAGCTTAATGTTGTTGTCGGGTTGCTTCCAAACATATGTCGACAGTCATTTATTGTATTGCAAGCGAATGTTTAACAGTGATGTGTTTCTAAAACTTTAAAAATAAAATTGGTATTATTTCATGTAAATCTATATTTATGTAAATAAAAAATACAATTTAAAATAAATACTTTTAAGCTGTTATGATAAATTGACGAGGAATAAATCCATTTTTCACCAGAAGTCACATACATGCCCAGAAATTGTATTCACTGAATGTGAATTGTGTTTCAAGTTTTGTTCCTATACAAATGTAATGTACATGCCAAAGCGAGTAAGAGCAAGTAACAAATTGAAAAGCCTACGGAACATTAAAACATTCGTAATCCCCGATAACAGCTTCAACCATTGGGAACGTTGATGCGTAATGCCCGTTAATGCTTGTTATTGATGATTGACATGATTGGTAAAACTTTTGTTGCTTCCATCGCATGTTTTATGGCCGGTTTTCGGTCGATCTATTACAACAACAAGAAAAAACCCCGTCTGCTGATGATGGGATGAAAGAACTTTTATGTTCAATAAAAGGTTACTTTGTAGTGAACAGTGCAGTGTTAAAAATGCACACGTTCGACCGGGTATATTTTTTTATCAATTTGTAATATTTTAAACAATGAAATAATAAACTCAAATATTGCTTAAAATTCTCAAAAGTACCACATTTTATTGCTCTAGGAAGTATGGGATGTATCTATACATCTTAAAAGCAACTCCCAGAGCAAAATAATTAAAACAGTTGATCCCAAATAAGAACAGCGAATGATGAAACCAACCTCTTGTGGATTTATAATAATATAATCAGTAAGCTTTACAGAATTTTTGGGTTGTTTTGATGTTCCCAAGATCGGATTACGAAAATTTAGAACGAATTCCTTTCCCTTGCCCCAATGTGCCTTGCCCCGGCGACAACCAATTTCGGGAAAATCCCATGGAAAACCTTCGTAAGTAATCTGGTACCAACAATTATCAACCTTGTAAGGGTTTCCGCGAATGAAACCCAACGATCCCAAACCATACCCATCCGGTGCGGAATATCTCTCGACACTCCTGTCAAACATTCAAATGAGAATGTGCCTTCTAGCTATGGTTGGTAAATTTATCTCCGTTGTGCCCCCGGGAGGGTTGCACAAATATTTTCCCATATAATCTGCACCTTCTCTTTCTACCACGCAAAACACACACACACGCGTACATACAAGAACCTGCCAGTGGAAGGTCGTGATCGTGGGCAAAAGCTTGAATCTGCTTTCTCGAAACACAAAAAAGTAAAAACGAAGAACAATTCCATCAGAAAGGACCCATTTCGCAAACACTTGCTATTTCTTTCATGCATAGATTTTATTCTTGGTTTCCTGTTTTTTGTTCACCGGCCAGTGTCGTTTTCTGCCGAAATGCGAAGAAACAGTACCGACTTCATCTGGCTGCTCAAGTGAGTGCTAAAAACCTTTTCTAATTTAATTTTAACCCATCCTTATTCGGGACACGGGTGAAAGGGTTTTTGCAACATAGAAATCCTTCAAAATCATTATCATCATCTAAGACCACGGACATTCGGGTTCGCTGCCTGAGGGTTGTTTGTGGTCGGTGGGATCGAGTAATGGTTCGGATGGGTAAAGATTTGTTACGAAAAAGGCTTAACGCAGACATTTGGTTAGTGATGAAGATCGCGAAAGCGTCTCTAATACGAAATGTAGCGTATGCACAAAAAATGGACCGATTTTGATCGGTACAAAAAATATTAATGAAGTTAATTGAATCAAATGAATTTAGCTTGAATCGTTTGTTGAATAAGTCCTCTGGAAAACGCCAGATGGCCGGAAACTTTTGCTTTTCACTCTGAAAATTATTGGAATAGATCTTCCAAAAAAGTGAAGGTCTAAATATTTGAGACATGTTGGTAGAAGACAAAACAGCTCAAGAGTTCGACAATTGATGACCATAACCCCGATAAACACAATTGTACACTGATGTAAAGAAAATTTTCCGTTTCGCTATTAATCAGCCATGTTAGGACTTTCTACGTTTTAAAACATGATGTGCAAATCGTCAATGGTTATCGTCTTGGAGCCTTGGTGTCGAAATTCAATTTATCACCATCAATTTATTATGGTATTGATATTATGAATTTATCAAAATATTTTAAACATCTTATTAATTTCATCTGTCGGACAAAAACTGCTTTACAATACAAAAGATTTTACATTGTTTGTGCATTATAGCCACAAGTGACGAAGTTCTTATCACTGGATTCGCAGGCAGTTGATAGGAACCTTGTTGGCTTGCAGTACGGTTTAATTGTTTCCATCTTTTATGAACGGTGGGGTTACCGTGTGTGCTTTTGAACCGATGGACAGTGTAAACTAATAAGCTTTAACCGATAAATGTCCATCTCTTCTCGCATCGACAGCGGACAGGCACCCTTTATTCCCAATAAGAAGTTGTCCGAAAGGTCACACATTGTGGCTGCTTCATATGTTACGGGGAAATTGAGTTTCTGTTTGTATAGTTCTATAAAGTGCATCCGATTTTCCGTGAAAGTAAATATTTGTTTGTGCAATATAAATACATCCTTCGGCACTGCTGCTGCACTGTTTGCCGCATCCTATCCCCGTAGCACTACGAGAGCTGTTGGGTAAATTCTTTTTGATCGGATTAAAGCGTCGTGCAGGACAACGTAGGGCAAACGAGGAAGGGTGCCCAACCATCCTCTGCCGTGTATCGTTTCATGTGGCTTCAGGTTTTATGATCGAATATTTCGATTAGTTTGTTAGCAATGATGCCCGGGTTCGTCCGTTCAACAGTCTTACCGAATGCTACACCACACCCCCGGGGGGATTGTAAATTTAATTCCATTTGCATACACATGCTACGCATCGATGACTATCGTACCGATCGGTTGTGCACATATACAAACACACTTCTATGACCTCCTTTCGGGAAATTTCGCTCGGAAGGTCATGTTGCCCTTCGATAGGGGGCCTTTCGATGGTGGCTTACAACTATCGAACCTGCCAGAGCGGGGGCCATGGGCGACCATTTTGTTCGTACCTTTTGTGGTTCGATAGACTTACTGGAGCTTAGTTCTTAAGTACCATCACCTCGGGCGTAGGCAAACAGGAATTCACATACTGGCACAGGATTTCCAAGCGAGCTCGATCAATTCTTTTGATGTTTTCTTTTAAAAAAGTTATTGCCATACTCGGGGAGCTGGTTGGCGCAGAACATGTTGACCGTAAAGCTGATGATAAGTTTTCCCGTGATAACCATATCTGGGTGCTTTTGCAGAACCAACTACCACCATAAGTAGGATGCTGATGCTTTGCACTAAATAATATCAGTGGTCGTGTGATGGTATTTCCGTCCTCTAACTGACCTTTTTCTACGACCGGGAAGATTATGTAGCGTACAGTAAGTAAAACACAAGGGCTTCTCGAGGGAGAAAAAAAAGTCTTAAATGATGCTTGAGATATTAGGAACCTATTTTTTTCGTGCAGCAACCACCAGCAGGACAAACGATAATCATCGATCGATCTTATAGCAAGTGCGTAATGCTGCACACTGTTGTGGTTTTGTTTGGGGGAAGAAAGCAAACGTGAAATAATAAGCTTGTTGGTGCAGATGTGGCAACGGGGAAAATGGCTACGTGCGCCCGTTATTTGAGCATTTGTTACGAAACGATAGCAAATCTACGATTATTTTCGTTACGTGATTTGATTAGGAGCACTGCTTGAGAAGCACTCGCCGAAGCCGGACCGAATTGTAATGTATAGAAAATGGTTTTGGTGCCATCTCACGTCAGCACGCACACAAAACCTGTTTGGCCATATATGGTGGGGTCTGCGTCCAGACGGCAGACCGTTGTCGCCATGCTGTTGTGAGTGAATGTACCAAGGTTTTGCTGTCGGCTTGCTGGCGATGCTGAAGCAGTATAATGTTTTGTCATTAATTTTTACAACCATAGTGAAGCGAAGAAAGGAATTTGTTGGTGTGTGTGTGTGTGCCCGGTGCAGAGGTCAGAAGAAAATGGAAAACGAAACGGAACAGTAACAGTAGCAGGGTGGGAGAAAAATCAAGGTTGCATCCGACAATGGCCCGAAAGCTCTCCGGCCGTCAGCCGTGGTGGATATCATTGAAGGGAGATATCACCAAAGCCCCTTGAGCCATAAATAAGTGTCTACTTGTGAGTACACCTGGGGACCTGGGAGTGTAGGATAAGATTTTATTAAATGCTTCAAGGGACCGAGTTACCGATTCGGTGAACTGGAAAATGGAACGAAACTTGCTTACAATTCGATGGAGAGAATGGTTACGATGGAGAGGTTATAGGAGAGGAATTATGTTACCATACTTATCTGTGGTAGGATGACCAGTCCCCTTGAGAAACGGATCCCGTTCGGATCTGTACGAAGGGCTATAGGAAATATCTTACCAGCATCCAAATGGCCGGCACTATACGCCTCGGAAGGCAATGGAGCGTTAAGCAAAATAGCAGTTTCCGCCAGATAAACTTTGACCACCCTGTGCCTTATGGGGCCCGAAATGTGTGGCGAGTCTTCAAGTACAACCTAGTCGGTTGAGGGAGCATTTGAACGAAACCGGGGAAGGGAAAGGGCAACTACAAGCGGTGTAAGTAGGTGTAAAATTTTACAGTACATCACCCCCATCAGCACACAGTCAGCCGGGTACATACACTCTAGTGCACCGTAAGTAGATGGCGCTCTAATCTTTACCTCCGTACGACTTGGTTCGGTTGGGTACAGCACGTTGCGTATCAACGTGGTAGTAGTACGAGCGTTGGTCAGTTGCAAAGCTTAAAGGGCGCTTTGTTTCGAGTGCCTCGGTTCCTCGGTGCCTCAATTTGGCGTGGTCGAGATGAGACGAGGTCCAGCAGTACAAGCGGAAAGCTCACCGAAACAAGCGAAATGTTGGTGTTTGGTGGTGATTACAAAGCAGCTTACTAAATTTTATGCACTTTCTCCATAGCTCTCTATTTTCGCTTGGCGAATGTAAAACTGCTCACCCCTCAAAGGAATATTTACCAAATTTTTCTACGAGCTTCGAATGGGAAACTAATTGGTGAACACAGGGCATGTAGCAGAAAAGGAGGGGTAGAATGCAATCGTTGTTAAAAGCGTCTATAGCATCACAAAATAAATTCCAAATCCATGTGTACATGTACTGTGCTGCGTTCCTGTGTTTTAGTTTAAAAATGTGCAGTACAAAAGTACTCCATTTCGAGCTTCATCAACTTTTACCCAAGCGAGATTCAAAACTTTACAGGTACAACGGGAAATAAAGAAAACACGAATGGTATTAAGGTTTTAAAGCCATAATAATGCGTTGACCGGATAAGAGCCCTGGCAACGTTATGCGTTACGTGCGCCACTACACATACGCTTACGTGGTTAAGAGCTTTGTCACGCTCGCCTGCAGCCATTAGTCATTAGAATTTGCATTATTAAAACGGTGCAACGGTTGAACGTACCTAGGCCCATACTGTTTTCTTTTCTGGCGTTTACCCCGGTTGTGATGAAGCATAATGTTTTGACAAGTTCACCAAACGTACCGGGTACACTAGGGGAAAAAGTTTTATTTATTTATTTTTTCCTGTTCGTAAGGGAAAGCGTGTCAGTATTTAAGTGCTATTTTAAGCAAATGAGAATGTTGTGGTGCGATGTCCTGTGCGAATTATTTAGCCCTTATCAAAACCTTAACCATCAAAACCCGACACACACACACAAACTATACGCAACTAAGGGCTTAGTAAGATTGACGTTGATAAGGCATCGTCGGTATACGGTACGACGGCACGCAATTTTCAACACGCAGCCTAATCACATGAGCCATGGAAGGCGAGATCCTTATCGAATTTTTGTTTTTTCCTACAGCGGCTGTGGCCGAAAGAATTCCATTGGGTTGGGGTAAATTACCCACTTTGGCGTATTTTGAAAAATGTCTGAAGTACTGAAAGTTTTGTCGATAGTTTTGCAGTAAGCTATATTTATTTTTTCTCAGTAGAACAACCAAAGCGCCCCAAAGCTTCAATTATGGGACGTTTATATGCAGCTTTAATAAGCAACCGGTCCTGTCTTTATTTGTACGTACTTTGGCGATAAGCTGAAATGGGAAAGGACAACAAAAGTTGCTTCGTGTAATTGAAAAGTTCATAAATCCTTCGCTAGAATTGAGACCAGTTTGGGCACACCTTCGTTTGACTTCGGTGGGAAGAAAAGCTCCGGAACGAGCACGTTCGTTCTTACGCGTTCAGTCCAGCTGCTAACAGTCTTGGCGGCCCTGTCGTACCATCACCGACCATCACCATTACACGACTTTTATGCTAAATTAATGTTAGTGAAACTTTTTAATTGCATGTAAATAAAGTGTGTACAGCGATAAAACGGAAGGACCCGCGCGCCTTCCGCCATCTTTGCTTTTCTTTTTTTACGCGAATGGTGTTTCATTTTTATTTTAATTCCTAACCATCGTTCCGGTCTTTTCTTTTCTCATACTTAAGAGTTATGTTTGTTTTTTTTCGTCGTCTTCTTGCTTTGCTTACACTACGCCACTTCTTTCGAACAGAGGGCAAAGCCAAGCTGAACTTCATCTTTGTGCAAATGAGTTGCAGGAGGTCAACGAGCGGATAAAAAGTATGCACAACGAAAGTAAATATTAAACAAAAAAAACTCTATCGTTTTCCATATTGTATGTGTGTGTGTTAAAATCTATTTGTTAAAAAGTAAAAAAAACCGTAAAAAGTAGAAACCGGAATTTTGCTTCCTTTGCAGATTTCTGCTAAGAACAGTAAAAGAAATAAAACATTTTCTTTTCACAGCAGGTCATAAGTAAGTTTGCAAAAGCGAGAACGTTGGATCAGAGAAGCGTGGAGGCGGATCAGCATTTTTCTTGTAAGCAGTTTCGTCCTAGAGTCGACAAAAAATGAATATTTTGAGCCCACTTACTATCAGAAGAGGAAGTAAAGTTAAACAAAAAAAAGAACGGAAGGATGAAATTTTACAGTTTGTTTTTGTGCTGTACTTTAATTGTGTACCAGCCACGAAAGGGACTCCGAAATCAGAAAGCACATCAATATACTGCTGACACTTGCACGAAACGAGTACGAGTCCTTCTTTGCTATAGCGAACGCTACGCATAGTGGATGGAAAGTAGACAAAAACCCTTCGTTAGCGTAAAGTTATTGCACCCACCTTTAACTAGCATCTGGCCAGTATTGCAGGGTTCAGACGATCAAATATTAATCCCGACTGCTTGATATTCTTGTTTACTTCTCATCTTTTGTCCGTTTCTAAGATTTTTTCTTCGATGTTAGGCCAGGCTACCATTTAAGATTTTTAATGTGCCAGGTTTTGTAAACTAAAGTATTTTGCTAACAAAGAAAAACGATCATAATGTAAACGTTTTGTTACGAATTGTAATAGAATTCGGCCAAGGCCAAGCGTTTCCGTCACAGTGAGGAAGAACGATGAATAAAATTTAACACCAAAGAAAACCTTTATTTTTATAACCCTCTTCAGCGAGGCGGCACCTTTAGTTTTATGTTTTCCCAATTAGGCAAACGTAGTGAAGATTGTTTTTTCCGTACGTAAACCTTCCCGTACTGGATGTAAAAGAAGAACTAGAACCTTAAAAAAGTAGGACACGTAGTAAGTAGTTGGTTCGCTTTGGTCTTCCATCGGTCAGGTTATTGCTACCGGTGGCCTAGATGGCGTGACGTGGGAATGGCTTTGGCGTAATTAACTGTTCCTACACCGAAGTGTGCCGGTACACCGCGTCTACCTATGTATGTGTACCCACGTGCAGATGTGTTTGGGAAGGCATTAACCATTTGAATAATTATTCTTCCACGAGCTAACAAAGTTTTATTAGTTTACGGTGTAGAAGTTTTGCCCGGAGTTAATGGGAAATTGTTCGGAATATGGATGAGTGCGCAAGAAAGATTTTCACTTTTAAAATGAAAACCAGCAGCAGAAAAAAATATTAAAAGTATTTTCATTACTTAAAGTCGATCGGTTGTGAAAAGGTGAGCTAGAAGCAAAATTTAAAGATATAATTATTTAAATACAATAGCTGCATTCGAGAGGAAAATGTTCAGAAGAATATTTCAACCTTAAAGAAGGCGCTACTATGAGCAACTGCTTTGAGTTGTGCAATGATTATCGTATAACGAATCAGACTCACCAGACTCCGGTTGGTAATCATGTCGTTATAATGACATTGGACGACCCAACACGTAAATACTTTTAAGGTCGTCTAAATCGATTGGATAGAGAATTCGTGGTAAATCCAAATTGAGATAGATAGACACAATGAAAATGGAGTGTCAAACACAAGATGAACTTATCTTAAAGGGCAGAAGATAATACAATAGGCAAAGAAACAATAGCCAAGGATTCTTCGTGTCAGCAACTCCAAAACACAACCAATATTATGATCATCAACTGTCATGCGACTGTTTCGTCATGTTGACAAAACATTCCTGTCTCTTTGGTGGGACCAAATTAGTATACTCTACTGTGAGCGGTTGAAGTCAACGCATGTTGCATTTAATTTTAATTGTAGATTTCTTTAAAGGATGCGGCGTATTTTAGACAAACTATTTACGATTTTGCCTGAACGGTGATCAATAATTTGAACCCATTTTATCAATCAAAATTACCATAAAATATCACGGCCGTTACTTAATTACGTACTAAGTACTATACAAAAATCAAAGCCGATAATGAGGCCTGTTTATAGTAAAACCCATTACCAGAACAAGTATTGAAACAGTTTAGCAACAAAAAATACAAACGCATACCCAAAAATTGCCGGAAATATTCGTCCTCTTGAAGAATCTTTCCGATTTTTTTCTCAATCAATTTCAAGCTTATGAGTTAATTTTGCTTCAGATTGACTATCTCTGCTTAAATCAATAAACCCTCTTCACAGCCTCTATTTTGTCGAGCACCCTTTAACAAAAATGTAATGATATCAGACCGACCGTCCCGTAGGGGGATGCTTGACGGACAAAAAAAACGTAAGAGACGTGGGAGATGATGAATAACATAAAGATTTACTTCGATATTGATTACTGGAAAGTAACCAGCAGGGGATAAACGAACACACACCATTTTCCCTATTTATTTTCCCCCCTACCTTGAATCAATCTCCCAAGTTCAAACGCAAACGAGGTTGCTTGCACAAGAAGAAAATTTATACGTATATGTGTGTATGTGTATGCTACTTACTTTGTCTCGGATTTCCTGTCGCATCTTTTCCCGCTCCTCCTCCATCTTGCGGTGCTTCTCCTTGCGTCGTTCCTCGGCCTCACGGATCGCCTCCTGGCGTTCGCGCTCTGCCTCCTCTTCCTTCTCTTTGTCGTTCTCATCGTCACCTCCGTCACCTCCAACAGCGCCTGCAAGTTATAGCACACATTACAAGGGGGAATAACATATGGAAGCGCAACGGCTTGCGCGGGGGCCCCAGCGTTTTCTCAGCACGTTGTTTTAAGATGTTGTTATGTTGTTTCTTTTTGTGTACTTGTTCGCTTCGTCTCGTGGCCTCGAAGGTTTTAAGTGCGATTCGATCGATAAGAGGTGGCCCAAGATTGTAAAATCGATGATCACCTCAGTCGGGTGCCTCCCAACACGGTAAGGTATGGGTGCTGCTCAGACTGTGTATGTTATCGATTGCATACGTGGTATTGTAGTAGACATGGGTAACATGGGCGTTAAGACATGTGCTCCTTGTACAAGGATTTGCCGGCCCCAGAGCCATGATCTAATTTTACAACCAGCCAGTGGGATACCGAAGAAAATGAAGCAAAGATTGGATGACAAGAGGCAACGGCAGCAAGAAAAAAAGGTTACCCGAAATACTCGAAACACTTCTAAGTTAATTATTTAAATGGAAGAATCCTGTCAGGCTCGGTACCGTTTCCCGCCGGGTGTTCCCTTTGCTGACAGCGGGAAACGTTTGTCGCTTGTCACGTTTTCCACCACCCGGTGCACAAGACTTCGGTCGGGGTTGAAATTGGATGGGCAATTTCGCGAGGGTGGCCCACTGTTGCACGCGGAAGATGGAGTGAAAGTGAATAATTCAATTACCTCTGCAGGGGTAGACCATCACGCGGCATCTTCATGCAGCTCGCGTGGCGCCAAGAAGTGGAGTAACCAAAGTCGAGGAGAAAACAGCATGAACTTTACTAGTAGTGGAGTTTGGATCATGCTTATGGTTCGCATTTACTCGCACCTTCAAATGACTCTGAACGTCGGCCAACCGTTACGCACAACAGCCACTGTTCAACCTGGCGAACTTTAGTTCATGAATTGATGTATTCCTGGCAAACACCATACCTTAGTGTCTATTTTTTACTAGAATTTCTAAGTCTCCCTTACCCTACCGAGTCAAAGAAAGAAATCGCGACGATGTGATAAGGAAATTTGATAAAATATTTTTGGTTTCATTACACCGGACACTGGACCGGAAAGCAGAAGGAAATGAAGTGTTTGTGTGGAGTTTTTTTTATTTGAAGGAAGCGAAACCAAAAAAAAACGCTATCGAAAATTGAGTTACGGTGCTGGTCGACACAAACCTGCTCGGCATGGTCATTTGCTTGACAGTGAGCCAGGTGAACTGTCAAAGAATACCTCCCAGAGGGGTGAAAGAAGAGTCAGCTAAGAGTGAGAGAGAGGGAAGTAAAGAAAAGGAAAAAAGTCCCTTTTACATCGTTTCTGCCCAGACAGCAGGCACAACACCGTGGTATCTTAAAAGCTTTCCATAAGTCAATTTACGAAGTCAAGGTTTGTTTCTCGCTTGAAACGAGCGTCAGCCAGAGACCGGCTAGATTTAGATGGTATCGGGAAAGGAAGACTTCAACACAAACCTACCCGAAGCGTAGTTCTCCATTACCGACTTACCTAATTACGGTAAGATGAAATATTAATGAAAAATTTACTCCGCAATTAAGTGTGTACACGCGTTGCCCCCGGAGGCGGCAAAGGTGTACCAGGAACCAGCCTGTCTACTGGGCTAACTTTTGTGGCCCCAGGTACTAACAGTCATTGTGCCCAAACATTCCTGCAGGACCGTGTTCATCTGGTACCATCAGAGTGAGACAGCCGTTGCATATTTAATGCCGTAAATGGCAATGGCGGCCGAATGGGCTGTGCGGGAAATGTTGGGTTTTCTCAATTCCTACATCCCGGACACTGTCGGTAGCCGGTAGTCAGGGTACTGATGTCACCGTGCACTGTACCAACACGGACATAATCGAAAAGCGAGTTAATGTGTGGTACATGAAGGCGCTGTTTAGCACGTACAATGTCCTATTCAGTGGGACATGTGACAGTTGATTCGGATATGTCCGAACGGGATGGCCTTTGTCGTGTGCTTTGTGTAGCAAAGCGCGGGATTAGTTCATTAGCTGGAGAGAGCATTGGAAGTGGATTATCTTCGACATTCGCTAGCCGGGACAGAATGCGCCCCCAAAGAAAAAAACAAACGCCCATCCCAATCATCCGCATGGTGTGTCGTTAGCGTTAGCTGACAAATCGACGTGCTTTCGTACCGGGAACGTGGATGAAACAAAAATCAGAACACCCACATCTTGCCATCACTGACTGCCGTTGCTAAGCCCATCAATCTCAGAGATTGTCGATCAATCAAAATGCTATCTGATTGAAACGGAAGAGTTAGTGCGACCGATTGACAAATGGACCTAGCCGGTAGCCGGTACGTACAGACCTTGATGAAGTTCACCATTAAGAACAGTTGTTCTTGGTTGGGCAAATATTTCCAAAGCACAGAAGCAAAACTTCTTTCACCTCTCATCAGCTTTTTGGGAAACGCTGCACACAGGTGAGTAAACGATCTCACATCGATTTCGTCTGTCCTTATGTTTGCATCAAACCCCGTCCGTGATGTAACGGACGGGTGATTTATTTCATCGATTTGATCTTAAATCACATCCAGCAGGAGAAAGCCAGCAGCCCTCGAAGTGAGTGTGTGCTAAGTCGATAATGTGTTAGTTGTACGATTTTTTGGTTTAGTTTTTTTCGCTGTTATGTATCGTAATCGTTTTGCTATCGAACGAGCACGAGGGCAAAAAGTTAGCAAGCGTCACAGCATAATGACCATCGTGCGGCATCATCAAGCTTAGTTACAGCGACGATCGATGGCATGCATGGGAACCATTAGGGTGTAGAATGAAGGATGAACCCCCGTATGCGTGGGTGAGTTCTGTTTACGTACACACATTCATCCGTCGCCCGTTTCCATCGAAAATCATTTACGGTTGGCAGTGTAGGATTTTTATTTTTTCATGTTTCCCTAGTCGGTGTTTCATAATGGCTATCGAGAGATTGTGAAATGGAGCCGTTTGGGAAACTGTTTAAGCATCAATTTTGTTACGGTTTTTTTCATCCTAATATTCCTGAATGAAAAACGTAACACACTCCCATCAATGTGAACGGTTATGATACTGCGCTGTGCCTGAAGCACATGACAAAGGTGTCCGCTGAGTAATCGTAATCGAAAGCTAGACGTGGTGACATTCTTTCTGCTTAGTTTAAAAAGTCAACCATAATCTGGCACGGCAAGTCGATTCGGTTAGTGTGCGGTATATGTCACGATATCGTACATTCGCTGCAAAACCGGTAATTGAATCTGTCATACCGTTCACGGCCTGTCACAACGCTGCCCATAATGCCAATCACTTTCCCTCCGCTGGCAACAACAACAGTGTTCTTTTTTTATTTTTTGGTTGCTTTCCATCGTGGCACATTTCTATAATAATCGTTATTATCGTTTCGATTATGACATTTGAGCTAACGGTGAATGTGAGTTTTGCCTGTCGCCAGGACACAGCTTCATATATCCTTCCGGCAAAGTCACAGTACTAACAACACGACCCCAATACCTTTTCCACCGATAAAACCATGCTGCTCCATACGACCTGATTGTTCTTGCTTTCCCAACTCCAAGCTAACACGATAGTCGATTTCGTAAGATCATTTTTCTCCCTTTTCCGTGTGAGATGAAGCGGAAAACAATTCACGGCACACACACACACACACATACAACACGCGAGAGAACAAAAAAAAGAACCAACGCATTGGTTAGCTTTCGATTTTCTTGTGAACATATCGATTGGAAAGCGAACAACGTGTGCACGAACAAAAAACAAAACAAGGCCAAACAAAATACATCAATTCCTCCCTTGTTTCACCTTCACACAGGAAACCCGTGCGTCGGATGTATTTCCACTCGTGGCCTCAAACTTCATACTAAGTTGCACCAATCGGTAACGGGACTGCCCGTCTTTGTCACGTCGACGTATCGCGGTTCGTTCATATATTCTTCACGCTGGGATACGCTCTACCGACCATCGGGCCATGTGTCGCCGCCATTGTCAGCCCATTATTTTATCGTTTCGAAATTGATTTTTCTTCTCGTCTCGTTGTTGGCCGTCCGATGGTGGCAACCCGTCAATAGGTTTGTGTTTGTGTGGTGTGATGGTGTAATTTCTACTTCCCCACAAAATATCAAATCAGGACAACAATTTTCTGACCAGGTTAGACAAAACCTCAGACGTGTGAAGGTAATGTTCGGTGCCACTATTGTTGGTATACCACCTCTGCTTGGACCGGATTAGATTATTGATCTCTAGAATGATTCGATCCATCACAAAGGGGATGTATTTTTTTTGTTTGTCATTGTTTACCCAATTATTGCCGAATGTTCGATCGTGTAGCTTCTGCCTGGCTTATACGTAGCCGAACCGAAACCATTCTGTGGCGCAGTCTGCATGTGCAGAGACGTACAGGACACATCCCAAATCGGTCGCTAATTGAAACGAACGAGATTCAAAGAGCGTTGATTTGCTGTTATGATGATTGAATATTGATTTGCCTAGTTGAACCGCAAAGGGAATCGAGTGTGGTGTGCAAGCAAAGATGAAAATTAGCATCCATCGTTTTTCGCCACAAGGACAATGGTTGCCTAATGCACGCGTACTGGAAAGGAAAAAAAATGCTCTTAAATTTTGCGAGAACAAATTTATTGATGCAAAAAAATTTAATCAACCAAAGCAATTATCGATTAGTAGACTTTTTTCCTCTTATCTTTTCGATTTGCGTTAGTTGATGTTGCCCAATGTGCGAACACTGGTGTCTGTTAGCAGCAAACACTGGATGATAAATTATTCATCAATGAAAATGGATGCAGAAATTGGAGACGAGCATGTTTGAATTCTCTTTGTTACTCTTGATTAGCAGCATTAGCAATGAATTACCACAATTTGCATTAGGCTAGTAATGAATCGTCCTTAATGCTCAGAATCGTAACCATGATTCCATCCTATCTCGTCCATAAACAAACGAATAGATAGATTTCCTAAATAAATGCATCAATAAACATGTGTGGAGGGTGAAGCTTTTACGAAGATTAAACAAACCAGTCAGTGGATTTTAGTTGCTGAATTCTAGCAAAAGAAACCACAAATAAACTAAATATATTTTTGGATAAAATCACCCAAACCGTATCGAAAGGATCAAATGCTCCCAAAAGCACCGACGTTGTAGTTGTTTTAACTGTAGCTGATTAGAAACTGATGTTGCTATGAGATCAGTTGACCAAACGTAGAACATGGCTACCAATATTGAAAAGATCCTTGGAAAAACTTACCTTCAGGGAGGAATAAGTAAGAGGATTAAAACACTCTCCTTCTGTTGGGTGCTGGGAGGAATAGAATTAATGTTACTACACGGGACCCAGAAAGTGTTCCGTCCCTTTCCGGTTGGGAAGCGACTCATCCCGAAAGGACATCTTGAAAGGATTTTTTGTTTTGCTCCCTTGTCATGTGCTAAAGCCGGAAGGATGATCGGTCTCTTCTCGCCTTCAGTGACATGAAATATTCATTAACTCTGTACGACGGTCCAAGAAGCTATCGAAAAACGTTTTACTTGATTACAAGTAGGATCACCGTCTTGTGCTCCCTTTTTTTCTGCCATCCCAACGTTGAATGCCCCTTTGAAGTAGTATGCCATTTGCATCAGTTGCAAAAGGATGTTCTGTTTCAGATGCTATCCGAATCATCACCTCAACCACCGGTTCGCTTCTACTCATCACACACGAACCACGGGACAGAATTAAATCAAACCGGGAAGGAAATTACACAATGAGGGTGCCGTCATTGCTGAGTGCAAAGATGAACCTTTTAGCTGACCACACGCCGGGGGGACATTCTGGCTATGAAGCAGTAGCAAAGGTCCTTTCGGTACCCATTTGACAGATGCTGGATATTCATGCATATTCATCGAGAAGCGTCAGCAAGGATGTTTCCTGTAACCCTCTTTTGCCAACGATCTGTCGCACGTAATGGTTCGGTTGTTTTCGATTGTTGTTTCTTATCTGTTTTTCTCCTCACTGCAGGACACTCTGCCCATACGGCTGGGCTCATATGGTACCGATGTGCCTTCATCCTATTAGTTGATCTTCCCTGCGGGATATAGTGCTGCATCTTCAGAGATAAATGTAAGGCGAGCTACATACAAACGGGGCAAAGACCACACGATAGGCTGTGTGTTGAAGAATTAATGGAGAATCAGTCGTGATAAGATTAGAGCCGAGGTGGGACAGTACCTACAAGCTTACTGGCTCCAAAACGGTTGGAATTCATCGTCCGATAAAGATTGTGTGAGTGTGAAGGAATACATCCGCCAGTGTCGGAAATAGTTATACAGCGGGTTAACTTTCTGCTGCCCGTATGTCACAATTTGGACGATAAAATTAAACAAGGTTGGATGGATTGGTGGCCCTTACGCCGATGTTGACAAAAGAAATAAGGGCGTGATTGTCATAAGACATGGGTTGGAAATCGATAGGTTCTGCACACAGAGCGATACGATGCTCAAATGGACAATGAAAATAAACGTGAGCTTCCCATTGAATGACTAATAAAAGTAATTAGAAATTAATTATTAGTATTGAAGTACTGCGCTTAACACTTTCAACCGGAAAATTGTTAACGTGAACGTCCGAGTCATGGCACCAATCGGTCCTGAAAAGCCAAATGCAGGTCCAATAATTTATCATCTAACAAAAACCAATCTATGGGAGCAGGTTTTTATGATAGCAAAATTTTCCACAGCATGGTAAACCCAACTCATTCCGTGGGGTTTAGTTCTGCTGAGATGATGGTTGATGGAACAAGTTTTCCTGATACGATCGATGTAAGTGTTCCTATGTGTGTGCTGAATGCACACTTTCTATTACAACGTGCTGGAAAAACTTTGTTACCAAAAGCTGCCACAGTGGAAAATGTTACTCAAAACTCAATTAAGCGAGGCACAACGTTTTCCGTATCTATATGAAAGGGGAAACAAAGTTTTTACCACACGCATGGATATTTTGTGCATGACAAAAAAACGAACCTGTAAAATGGTGCAGGGTGCGCTTTAATTAAGTTTCCGTACTGCTCTGAAAATGGTTTTACAAACATCCGAAGTATATTGGACGAAAATAGAAAGGGGCAAAAAGCCGTTGTTGTCTAGTTTAATCTATCGAGATGGTTATTCAATCGGGCAATAGTAACATTAAAGCTAGTTTAGACGAGTCACACTCTGAGCTATCTTTCCACGGACTGGGCCAACATCAATCTTCCTCTTAAGACAATATTTTGCATCAATCGTTTGTAATTATTATTCTGATAGCTAGCGCAGCAACGACTAGTAATTTTTGGGTAAGCAAAGTTACATATTTAGTAGACGCTGCAACCAGCGTTTTGAGTTGTTGTAGGTGTCTTTTCTTTTTTGTAGCGAGTCTTGGTAGATCCTTTAACGTCATCACATGTCCATGGTCAAGTTTTAAAGATTCTACCATTTCGGTTGTTCGGTGTCATTTTAATGACGTGATCAAGCCCTGGGATTCGGGCGTATCTTACACGTTGTACGATAGCGAGTGCATTTCGAGTACAATTAATAGGATTTCTTATTGTAGTAACTCCTCCAGGTCACATGTAACAGCGGATAAGAAAACAGCAACAATAAAATTTATTTATTGTATGACATGGACTTTAATTTTCCAGTATTTTGCTCAATGCCACAATTCATGAATTGAGATATTTTCATACTGCCCTTTGTTTAAAGTGGCATTTGAAATGTGCTTACTTTGTTATTATGTGATTCAATGAAATTAGAGTTTTATGTAAATTATTCTGTGCTTCATTGCAGACTATCGGCTTAAAAAAGATTGTCACCCGACTTTAGTATATCTCCCTTTAAGAGAAAGGCGAACAGGAGGGAGAGTAGCCAGAGACATTTCTCAGAGTGAGCATACGTGGAACCACAATTCAATTAATCAAAATTGTATTAATTTCCCTATCAATTACGGCTTGGAGAATATGACCAAATGATGCTTCCATCCGTCTGCCAAAAGGGATGTACCAAGACCGGATACGGTGGGTACACGAGCTGTAAGTGGTGTTGACGGGATGGAAAGAACCCGGTAACATTCGAAGGGGACGATAATAGGATGATATACAATGTGTGCGTGTATCGTATGTGTATCCCAAAGGAAACCAAATAAAAAAACGGACTCGTAACCACCGAAGGGCGCTACAACGATTCAACCATGTCAGAGAAAAGCACAACGCCCTTTTGAGTGTTTCACGCAGCAAATAATTGAATTCCGACCATTCTGCTTAAATTTATGCAATTTACGAAGTGGCATTTATTAGTGAGCAAAAACTTCATGTTCCCGTTTCGGGCATATGCATCATCAACTTCCCCGGGGAACTACTGCAAAAGGATGGGCTCCTGCTAACCAGTAGACCCGTACCACTAGACGCAACCATTTCCGCCGTTCTAGTGAGCGCAGGAATGACATTAAAAGTTCTTTAGTCAATAATCGAAAATAAAACGACCCATTTGCTGGATGCGAGCGTATCGTTGTGAATGGAGACCGTGTTTACCATTCAATTCCACGGTCGGATGGGCTGATGAGCAGCGAGTTCGATGGTGCGCGGTGGTGGTCGGTCGGGAAGGTATGTAAAAAGGGGAGATTGAGGAGGGTTCTGTATCGTACCGTTGGTCGGAAAAATGGCATTAATCAATTTCATTTCGTTCTCGTTTGAATAACAATTTGATTGCTCATCTCGAAAATTCCGATGCGCAAAGGCGAAATTCTCTTGGTGTCGAGATGGAATGCCGTACGGATGTATTCCACTGTGCTGTGCCGCTGGTATGTTGCCTTACCGAAAGGAGTTTAGTGTACGGAATGTGAACCTTCCATTGGATTTGTATTACGCTCTCGAAGCCGAAGAATGTACGCTAGAAGCGTCAAATGGCACGCTTCTTAGAAGATGCGCGAAGAACCTTTACATGAAAAATGATAGCAAGCAGGAAGACATCATGATAGGACCGTTCGTCGTATACGTCGTCATTCAGCTTGATGGTCATTCGATTTTCTAACGTACATTTTTTTTCGTTCTCTTCGTAGAGAACTTTTTCCATACATGGTATTCCGAACACGTACGAATTTTCTTGCACAAAATAAATCATTCGCCGTGCCCATTAATGTGTTTGTGCCTGGAACCGATCGGCAAATGTTGGAAAAATTACATTCCGCTTTCATGATAGTGTAAAGAAAAAACACAGTAAGTTAGTCGTAAAAATGTTAATCGGTATCGTTCGGTCGGTTATGTGTGCGCTGTGAGGGTACGTTGCTGCTGACGATGCAGTTAGCTAATTGGTTTCATTGATCCAAGAGTAAAACGGTAACTAATGCCGATGCGCGATGCGGGATACGTGAGACCCTGGCAACATCACGTAGTGCTGAACTGTTTCGAACGAGCGAATGTAATTATTGTGGTCACTTAATGCTGAGGCCCGATTTCATTCGATCTCCATTTGATGGCCGAGATCGAAATGATTTCAACGGAAAGAAACTTACCTCCAGCAGCTCCTAAACATAAGAAGAAAAAAAAACAGAAGAACAACCAAAGAAGCAATACACAAAACAGAAACAAAAGGAAGGGCCAATCATGTTAGCGTTAAAATTTTTTTGTGTATTAAAGGGTTTAAGAAAAATAGTTCATCAGTTTGGGAAACAAAAGAAAATAAAAAAGAAAAGAGGATTTTATTAACATTAGTCGGTAAATTGTGTAGAACAAATCAAAACAATCAAATAAAAACCAGAGGATAATTGGAAACGGAAAAAAGGGGAAAATAGAAGGGAGAGAAAGAGAAGAGAAAAGATCGTTAGTATTTGAAGAACACTGTTAGTATTAGAAGTTTATGGATGAAAGCGAAAAGAAGAAAGCGAGTATATCTGTCGAGTGTAATGATGTTTGTTTGATGTGTCTAAAAGCTACAGTTTTTTGCGTGATTTTTTTAATGCGAATTGTTAACTATACTATATGTTTCGGTAAGGCATATGATACGTACGATCATGAAAAGTTGGTAAGATCTTTTGTACATATGTTTTTTTACAAGCGCACAAAGCAATTACTACTTTAGACAACAATTGGTTAAAAAAAGAAAATAATTAGCAGCGTCGTTTGAATGTTCTTTTTACATGAAAAAAATAAGTGATCTTACGAAAAATGCTATCTAAATATTTTTTTCTATCATTTGTATATATTTATTTGTATAAAAACAACCCATCACTGTTCGATGGAGACGCCTTGTCAGGCACCGTATGCTAGAATTATGTGTGTGAATACTTGTGTATGAGTTTATACTTCTGTACTGATGTTTGCTGAAATAGATAGGTAAGATTACAGAGCAATAAAGCGATAGAACGATAGAGATGAGTAGATAGATAGATGCAGAAAGAAGTTGATAAAATGTAGAGAACAAGCGATATTTAAGGGATGCAACTACCTGTCGAAATCATACCTTTTCAACACACAAATGTGTGCAAAAAAATGTTAATAAAACAAAAAAATAAAATAAAAATATCTTTCGTACACCAGATGCATTAAAATTGATTCCCATGAATTTTTGTGATGTTACTAGGTAATGAAAATACTTCAAATAGCAAGGACGCTGGTGTCTTACCTGTTTACTACAATATGAATAATATTTTATTGCACAAAAGTGGAGGCGCTTTGTAAGGTAAGATTTCCCCAAAAATAAAAAAATAAAAGTAATAACACCATCTAGACTTTTCACTAGCACTTAATGTTGACAAATGTTATGTGATACAAATGTTGCCATTTCGGCCATCGCCATTTGATGGAGTTGTATGCATCATAAAGTAGAAACTGTACGTTCAATGTACGGTACACAAAATGTGCGACAGTCTGTTCTGATTTTCCAGCTTAACCAACTGTGTCACAGAAATTGGTTAACACCGCAAGAAATATTGTCACCCAAAAAAAAATGGAATGCAAATAACGAAAACACCACGCTTGTTAGTCATACATCACGACTGATAGCGTAAAGTCTTTCGCAGCCTTTAACATAACGTCGTTTTTGGGCGTTAAGTAAAAAGCTGTACAAAACGAAGAAAAGCATTTGTGGTTTTTGGGGGAACACTCTTCCGAAACATTGTCACACTGGGTGTGTCAGATCACACCCGAACGATCTTAAGTACGCGCGTACTTCAGACTGTTACGGAGCTGCTGTTACGCACTTGAAGTCGCCACCTTGGCGGAAGTTTGTTGCAATGGCGGTTTGGTTTTTTTTTGTTTTGTTTTGGAAGTCATTAAAATACTCCACACCACAACACGCGATGCCACCTCCAAAAAGGGATGTGGACATGTGTGCAAGATAAGAAAGGGAAGCATTAGTACTCAGAGTCTCCGTGTTCCATGGAACGAGATGGAGGTAACATAAGTTTGTATGTAAAACAGCTTCTCCTTCCTTCGCGCGTGTGTATATGTGTGGTGTTCCGTTTGGCTCCTTCCTGCATGAGTGCGCGCCATACAGACGGGACATTCATAATGTTAAGTATTTTTCTCATCCAACGATGGCGGCGACGCCATAGACGACAGTGACAGCTGTTGGCAGACATCTAGGAGTCATGTTACATGCGTATTTTTTTGTATTATTCTCCCACCCCTAGACAACTGAATCACTCTGCCCCCAAAAACTGGTGTCGCTGTCAGGCATGGTAAGAAATAATAATAAAGTACACGCGGGTGTGAGGCGTATTACAGAGTAAGTTAGTGTTAGGCTGTCATCGTTCAATATGGGTTTTCGAATGTATGGTTGCTTCTGTACCAGTTATGCTTTCTCCACCGGAGCAACCGGAGCTGTGGCACCCTTTAGACGTTGAAAGACATACGGAAAGGGTGTGAAAAGTACAGCAAGCTTTAATGATCATACGTGGCACACGGTGAGTGAGTTTATGGACCCAACAGTGAACGTTTTCGTTGTCGAGTACCATCTTCATGGGGAAACATTCTTCTCCTGCTACCGAATGGGTTTTGCTTTTCTCGTATAATTATTGAAATTTTATACCATTGCATGATAGAGGATGGTAACCGGCGTTACCAAGTATTTTACGGAAGTGTGCATCCGGCAGGAGCAAGAAACATGACACATTTACCATCAATATAGTACTGGATGGTATAAAAGGAAACTGTTTCCGACAGCTTTCTCCATCGTTGTCTGTGAGGGGAACGATTTGAAAGGGAATCCAGTTCGGTGTCATTGAAACCGTCACTTTAGCTCTGCCATCAGCAGAAAAATCCTTCCTGTTTAGAACTGAGTTTTCCCTTCTCCCTTCCGCTGATTTCGTGTCACCCATTGGAAGCCATGGGAATATCTCGCAACTTGTGATGGAAAAAGGATATGTACTGAAAGCATCAAACAATCTCCATCAGCAGCCATCGTTCGAGTGGTGCAGAGCTTTTAGCTGAAAGAAATTGAATGACCATTTCGATGGCTTCAAGATGACTCAGTAAAGCAAGCGCACTTGCATCCTCAAGTCACCAGCCGGACAATGTGTGCGTTCAGTAACTCGGTACCACTCAAATATATAACGGTACGGTAAAGTGAATTACACCTCCTCCGGCTACACCTGCAGTACAGTAATTGAACTGAAAGTGTTTTCTAGTGGATAAATAATCGAACGTAAAATATAGTTCCGGTACATTAGACGACTCTCGGGCGGGCACCCGGGATGAGTGGAAACTCAATCTCAACGCTACACAGTAATGAACGTTGAAATTCAATTAAAAATCTTACTTCTTCCCGGTGATGAAGCGCTTCGCTTTGATTATCGTTGACGGCAATAGAGCGCAAGTAATTCCTGCTAATATGATTTCGATCCATCGTCCATCGTCCATCGTTCATCAGCGCTGTTGCAGATCTATTTCCCACGCTCGAAAACTTTACAACCACCACGCACCACCACGAACGCAGACGAAAGAAGCAAGAGAAAAAAACTGGACGGAACACGGAATTTAATAAATAAACCACCCGGATCCTTGATTCTAGATATTCGGACCGGTGTCCTAGGACACTCAACTTCACTTTTAGCTTTCGTCTGCGAACCAAACCACGAAACAGTGGAAAGAGGCAAAAATCTTGACGAATTAAAAACTTTCCCATCCATCCTCATCAACAAATGGCAGAAACATCATCCATTCCTCCCACTCCTTATGGGACGTTTGTTTTGCTATGGTGCCACTTAAGCCAACTTCTACCGCTGGCCGCTTGTCGCAATTAATTTGCAAAAGTAAATTGAAAAAGTTTACATTTTCCCACCGTCTTTCGCAGGTCTGACCGTGAGCGGCGATGGGAAACACTTGCCGCGTTGGTAGCGTGGTCGAATTCGTGGAATTTCCGTAAACCGTGCTTTATGCTTGATCGAACGGAGACCGACTTTTTTTTATTCGCGTCCAACTGTAGCTCACATAAAAATGGAGAAAATATGTTTCGATAACAAATCGGTCATAAAATAAAAAAAAATGTATCGACCGTTATGGATGGCCGCAACGGTAAGGATAACTGACAAACAAGTAAACGAACTCCCGAAATGTCAACCTCTCGACCGGTTTCAGTGAGTGAGATGCATCCGCAACAGCACACGAAGGAAACACTTCTCGGAAGTGTCTCTGCTCTTCTTCGCACAACCACACAATTCCATTTACCATGCCGATGTTTGCTGTCCATTCCGCTTCAAGCGGAACACCCTGAGTGGTCGTACCGTTTGCATGCAGCAAAAGGTTACGCGCTGCGGTTTTCCGTTTCGTACCATTACGGTCCGTTACCGGAGAAGTGAATTGGTTTAGTTTTCGGGAAATTTTCCTTCACCAAGCTCAAATCCCGCAAGAGCGTGTTGATGGTTAGTTTTTCTTTTTTTCTGGCTATGGGAAAATAATTTCCAAGTGGTGGGAAAATAGCGATAGAGGTGTTGTGTTATTTACATCAAATCGTAGAATTACGCTGTTTGCTGTCGAGACTTTGCAATGTTTGCGTTTCGTGAAGGTGTGTGTGTGTTTTTTTTTGTGGTTATTTGTTCAACCATATCAAATCCCTGTACGATGGGTGGCGCTCTGTAGGAATGGAAATAATTTTTGGTACAACTTCTCGGCACTGCTACTGATACGGGGTTTGTTAAATGTTTTTGGAGTGTGTTTTTCATGGTATAAAAATTTGCACCAGCAGCATGTGGAATGCTGTACACAATATTTTATGCAAATGTACATACAAAGCAACGTCAAATGAATTCTCCATACTAACCTAGAAACATTGATGGTACACAGTTTTCCACAACCATGGTCACAGTTAAGCTTTTCCGTTCATCACCGTAATGCACTTTGATGAAGGATCAAACGAACCCCAATCGGACCATTTTTATGCTCCAGATATAGCATCAGGCAAAAGCAAATGAATCATTCTACCGTTGCAGTTGATGTACTGACATCGATCAACATTGGCTGAGCAAGGCGGGCACAAGGCGAAGCGGTAACGAAACAAATAACACTGCTATAAACGGCTAGGCATCAACTTTTCCCCACCCGAGTGAATGATCGATATCCATGTATCGATCAAAAGGAAAATGGAAAAGAGTTTCATCGTACCAAGCAACAAGCTTGGTACCATACATACAGGGAAGGATATTTTCTCCAGCAGTAAGCGGTACTGTTTACATGCCCACAACCAGTGCCGAGACCACAGTAAAAGTTCCTACCCTACTCACTTGGGAGGAGTCGGATAAATAAAAAGTTCGTCTATTTTCTCATTTGCTAAGTAGTTTGTAACGAATGAAAGCTTCCTTTGGGGGAGGTGGGAGATGGGGGGAGTGAACATCCTTTTTTCTCAACCCATCCATCCCACCCACCAAACCCATACGTTGAACACGTTCGACGAGCTGTGCGATACTCGTTCGATGAACGATTCCCTCAAGGGATGGGTATTAGTTCTTTATAGCTTCCTTTGAAATAAGTGAATAGTAACAGCAGCAGCAGTGCAAAGATGTGTACAAGATCTATCGCATCCCTAGCTGCATGCAGCATTCCAGAACCAAAACCATCCCTTTGGTGCAGTATCGTGCGTTTCATTGAAATTACGACGCGGATCTGTATCTGTAAAGCAATTGGAAAAGCTTTAGGAAGGCTTTACGTTTTCTTTTAAGTTTTGCCAGCAATCCAAATGGGGAGGGGGTGCAAAGCAGAGGGGAAAATGTCGTTTCATTTCAACCAAGATAAATTCCCAACAGCATTACCGGGCATTGGTGCAAGGAGTTTGAAAAGTAAAGCAATGCTCTAATTTACAAGATTTCATTTGTACAGTCTTAATTCCCACTTTAGCCAAGTGGCCGTACGGGTAGCTCGGTGCTTTTGAATGCGAAATGTTTCAGTTGCACTACAACGTTTCTGTGTAGCACGACTTAGAGGATCGTCTCTTCTTTGGTGGTTCAATTGGGATTTTGTTTTGCTTTCATTCGTTACCACGCTACGTACCTGATCATCAGATCAGGAAATGGTTTGGCTGTGCGATAATCCTTGCGGGAGGATTTTTTTTACATTATCTGTTATACCTACAGTTTCCAGTTCCTTCTGTAGTCGTTTGGAAAACTATTCTCTCAGTTTAGCTTTTTTGTTTTTTTTTTGCTCAAAGTGAAACTAGTAGATGAGATTAGTTTCTGTGCATTGAAATGGTAGAAACCGAGAATTGGGGCTCATGGGAGTTGATATTAAGAGAGACAAAGAAACCGGTTTTGGAATTGGTTGGAAATGATTCTGGAAGCAGTAGTATTACACATTTCATCAAATCTTTACCGTAATTGCATAACTAGAATTTTGTTCCAATGGTTAATATCAAGGTTCGTAACTTAATTAGAATTTGCCACTAAAGATTACTGTGTCCTTTTTAAAAGACATTTTCAAGCTTAAAAAGCCACATGTATTTGACAGCTCGCCACTGTCAAATTCTAATTACTCTGACAGCTAAGTGCAACAGGTATTTGACGTTTTGACGTGACATAAGTCAACAGGTGGGTTGAAAGACAATTCAAATAGAATAGTGTAAAGATAATAAAACAAACCAATACATATATCAAACAGTTTTTTGAGCATATCACACATTGTTGAGTTAGAGCATGATGAAAAAATTTTCACTCATTTTAAGGAAAGATGTTTGACTTCCTTTGAGGATGAATTTGTTTTTTTTGTGCAGACTTGAACTAACAACGACACCGTCACCGCGTTGACAGCAATTAACGCGATGTGATTCGTTTAATTTACAGGATAAATGAGTTTCATACCTTACGCCCTTGTATAATGATTCACACCGTCGGGTAATACCTGCAGAAGCGTCGACATCGCTATCCGAAAAAATGTCTTTCGTTTTGTCATCCAAATCAACATGCCAAACCGACGTGAGGAAGCGTTGAAGGCTTGAACCATCGTATTTTGGGGTTTGCTGTCTCAGCACGGCCTTTGTCTTCCCCCATTTACGCGTGGGAACGTCTAGTCAGGTTTAGTTCCGGACGAGATTTTGCACGCGATCGTGTCACAAGGTGTTCGAGCGCTCGATTCAATTGTTTTTGTTCCGGTTGCGTACACCAACGGCGTACGCCGAAAACCGTCGAGCATGATTCTGTTTGATCGATTTTCCCTCGGTCATCTGTGGACTAGCTGTGTGCTAGGCGCACCATGCGCTGCAGCGCGACCCTTATTACGTGTGCCGCATTGAAGCAAACGACAATTCGGTACTCTCTTTCCTTCCGGGCTCACGTTCCTTTTTCGTTCGCACTCGTTCTTCCCAACGGCTTTTCCACACAATGGTGTTTGCCTATGTCGAAGTAAAGGCCAAGGATCGTTAAAATGTGTATTTTAGCGCTGGAACGGTTTGGACGAAACCCGTTTGGAAAGGGCCGTGAAATGGGAAGCGAAAGAGTAAGAGATAGCAAGTGCCGAAACGGTCACGGGTCGGCGTACACGAAACGTGTGAATTTGTGACTAAGGATTCACCACCGTCCGGACAACTGCCAGGATCAGTGCCGCAATGCCGTAGTATGCTGGTGCGGTTCGGCGAACATGTGACTGGCGCGGCATAGTTCGGCGCGTAGGCGCACGAGAACGCAAGCAAAAGGGCGCCTGGCATTTATCACCATTTGCTCCAGTCAGGCTTGGAGCGTGCCTTTCGAAATGACAGCCCTTACTTTGGGGGGTGGTCGTTTGTTTTATACCAATGGAATGATGACTGCAACCCTTAATGACATTACACGCGCGGGGTATTCGTTGATTGGGCGATATGCTCTCGCTCTCTCTAGCCCAACCGAGATTTATTCATGTGATTAAAAAAGGGATAAGTGTGATGCAATGGTATGTGTGTGTTTTTTTTTCAATGCACTGCAGTGCGTATCTTTGGAGGTTTACAAACTTTAAACTAGAAATTTCGGAATGGTTGAACAAAATGGAGCATTACAAAGGGGATCCCAATGGTTCACTGGTACAAAGGTACATTTTACATAACTAAAAAACATAGCGAGCACGAGTCGCACATACAACGAATTACACGGCACACATACACTCATACACATCGAATATACACAGCCTACAATGAGCGAACAGTGGCGGAAGGATCGCGTACAGGCGATAGAGACGACGAGTTCAAGCAGCTAGAAACAACAACGGGAAGGCCAAATGGTACAACAAGGGTTTTGTGCATTGGGCACTGAACCGATGAGCTGAGAAAACGCTTTCGTAGTCGCAGGTGTTAAGTACGATCGATGTTTATCAATACGGGCGTTACAGCGAGGATACAAAGGATGCAGTAGCTGACGCGTCTAGCGGTCACTCCGAGAATGGGGAAGGATTTATTGGTTTTTGGGTTTTTGGGGACGGTTCTGTTGCTGTATGATAGACATTGATACAGAGCATGAAAAATCGAATGTTCCCTACCGTACCGAGAAAATTCATTTTTCTCTAAAGCGCTGTTGCTTTCACTAACTACTATCTATCACTGGGCGCCGTGTTGGCTGGCAGGTGAAGCTACCGTCGGGCTGGCACGATGACTGCGGTTGTTTTCTACCCTTCTCTCTCCTTCTCTCCCTCTCTTTCTCGATGCCTTTTTGCTTCGGTTCTGTTTTACTTCTTGTCCTTCGTTGCGGGTTCCACTTCCGGTCGCGTGTGCTAACGCCACACCGCTAAGGCAGGGACCGTTTGAAACGTTGGCCCGTATAGCACAGCAGTCAAGTCAGCAGTCAGTCACACTCCGGGTCCGATAAATCGAAGCCTCCGACACAAGCACAGGCACACACATACACAGGCACTGGTAATTGGGTACTGGAGATTGGGCTTGTTGGCACGGACGTAAACACACCGTCCGGTGCGGGGTTCCAAACGAGAAACCACACAACCAAGTGAAGATCAGCAACACCCGGGAGTCCGGAGATCAGCAGCGCACGCTGTATTGACTGACGCGCTGTGTGCACTGAACTGAACTCTCGAGTAGCTACGCCGTCTTACCAAAGCAGTGACCGCACGGTGCAGTTTGCAGATTTGGTCGCTCCGTCAGCAAAGCGTCCGAAGCGACCACGAAGCCGCCGCTCGAAACCGACGAAGAGCAGGACACACGCACAGCACCGTTCGGGTACGGCGTAGGCACTCGGTTTAGAGTTGGTGTGAAAATCCGGCATAAAGCTATCCTGCTCGTTTCGGCCGCTAGTTTGCTGCCACAGCGGACAGCGTGCGGCCGTGAGTTCCCATCAGCCGAAGCGGATATGTCCTGAATCTGCGCAGACTCCGCTTCAATAGAAAATGGACCGATGGGAACACGCACACACACAATAGCCCTCCTTTTCCGTTCGGTTTTTTGGCACTCAATTTGCGACCGAAGACTAGCCGGAAGTGGTTCGGTTTCGGTTGTGACAGGGGGAAGGTTTCGAGGCGGCCGGCGGGGAAGGCCCTATCGAATGTCGTGCTTCGGATGGGTTTGAATAAATTAACACCAGTGGGAAAATCGCGCCCAAGATTTACTCCTCCTTCGGGAGACCGAACACGAGCACACACAAGCAAGGCAACATCGGGAAACCGATGCCAGTGACGAGCGGTTGGCGTCGACAGATTGTCAATCGAAACCGCAGCCAGACAAAGGGGATCCGCGAGGGAATACCAACTGACCCAGTGGCCTGAGTACCATGGACAAAAAACCACAACAACAACTACGAGACGGCAACCGTTCGATCGGAAGAAAGGATGAACATGAATGGCAACGAAATGGACCATCTGCGGTGCGCGAAGTAGTACACAATGCATTATCTAAGTTCTTGGGAGGGATTTACAATGATTTACTGAAGCATAATTCAGTTTAGCTCGGGAAGTTAATTTTGCTAACATCACCCTCCCTGCATTATTTTCCAGCTGGACTGGATGTGGGCAAGTCACTATACGACGATTACCATAAAGTAGCATTAACGCATCGCCATGGAAGTTGCGGTCAGTGGTAATAGAAAAGTTGATAAACAAATTTCGCTGGACAGATCTTACTTGTTGGCTAATGTCTATCCAGGGACTTGCCATTTCCCAATGTTATTGTTTGGATTTTTCCATAAGCAAAAAAACACAAAATTCTACCTTCCAAGTTTTGCCTTGTTTCCTGTAGGGGATTTATCCTAATGAACTGGGTACATTTTTTCGTCGGATGATCAAACAGTGGAAAGACAGTGCTTTTTCTTTGACAGCCGCTCCCGTGTGGATTTATGGTGACTTATACGGGATTTTGGTGAAATGCCGAATAAATGCCTGCCGGGGGTGAATGTTAGTCACAAGAAGTGTCTACACGTGTCGAACCATTGGGCCAAAAATTGAATCCTTTTCGGAGTAGCACCCAACCCAGAAACACAAACACACATACACGTACATTTCTCGCCACTGTGTGCTTAGATAAGTGACGTTTGGCTTAATTGGGCCAATGTCGTAAATGGAATGAATGTGATCTTTTGCTGTTTTTGATTACACCAAGCGCAAATTGGAGTTTGATTGAATAGGGAGCAGTATTTGAATCTTGAGGCTTTACGGAAAGATAGTATTACGTAGGTCTGTGTACATATAAGGGGTCTGTGTACATTTTACATTTTCATTACCAATCGAAATAAAAGACACGGCGCAATAAAATTGATCGCTGGCGATAAAGTATCTAAAGTATATCTGGCGATACAGTATGGAAAATTATTTCGTGAACTGTTTTCAGCAAAAACAAACTATAAAAACGGTTAGTTATGTATTTCCCAATATTTGAGTAGAAGCAAGAGCTAATATATCTTGCATTGTGGTATAACGATCTGTTACGTAAAACAATCTAGAATTGGGATTAAATATATTCCAAAATGTTAAAATAAATAAAACGAAGAACTAAGCTATTTTGTACAAGTTTTTGTTTTGTTAAAATCATATGAATGAATTCCGTATACATCAACTGCATACAACAAAAATGGAAATAGTAGAAAAATTGGAAATTGAATTTCCAAACACTTATGATACCAATTTCATGTTTAATATGCTTCTAGTGAAAATTGCGTTCCGCAACATGACCAGTGTAGTTACTGTAAAGAATGACCATGTACCGGATCCGTGGAAATGGAGATAAAATCCAATTGATAGTTCCCAGCGCGCGTTCCGGAAACAGTTTGCGAACTAACTAACACTGCAATGGCTTGCCCCGTGTCGAGAATTATTACGTTTAAGCTGTTCCTCCAGTAAAGAAACAAAAAGTAAAACTCACCCCCAAAGAGAAACTTTATACATTCGACAAGAAGAAAGGAACACAGTATACTAAATAAAAAAAGGGGGATCGGGTTTTTTTTCAAAAACTCCATTTCCGTTCGTAACACCGTAGTGCAGTAGTGAGAATCGCCTTGGGAAAATTGTTCTACATCATTAGGATGCTATAAATCCCGCAATCTAGCGAAGATGTCAATTTCGCCGCGCAAAGAACCATCGGACGGGCGTGGGCTAGTAGCGCGGCAGCAACGTACTCGCAAAGTTGAATTATGGCGAATTATGCTTAATGTCGCCTGAAGTCACCACCAACTCTTTCCAGATCTCGCGGGAGATGGTGGCAGCTAGCGACCGGTGCACGGGCCTAGCGAACGGGTGTGCGAGGTCTGGAAACCTCTTGTGAAACCATTTTCAATTACAGCACGGACTGGCCGGATGGTAACTCTCAGGAAGCAATAAGAAGCTTACGTCAAGAGCATTACCATCACAAAAGGGAATGCGCTGTTAGGAGGGAGATGGACCCGATGGACAGAAGGACGAAAGAATGCAGACTAATGGGCAGTTCTGGTAGCGAATGACGCATGTATGTGGAAAGGGATGGCAAGAGGAGTAGAGGGAGGTGGTTCTTAGAGACAAGAACGGGAATGCAAAAAATAGAAGCAAAAAGAAAAACCCGGCATCGAAGGAAAAGAACCCGGAATGAACCTTGAGATTGTAGTGCTCACTTCGCACCCCGCAATGGTTGGAACATCCTTTTTACCTTGATACTACCTTGCACCCTCCGCTTGTATCTGTATCTGTAAGGGGACAACGGCCCTGTATGCCGTTATTGGTATCATTATTCTTAAACTCTACTTGTACGTTCCGTGTTCCGCTCCTGGCCCCTTTCCCCCTCCCGTGTCACACTTTTCACCATTCTACTTTACGGCCTTGGAATGTGACTGTGGAAAACCCTCGCTGATAAGCACACTCGAGTACCGGAGAGTGTCGCCTACATACCGCAACGTTTCTAGGAACTTTTAGTAAGGTTCCTTGTTCTTCCCAAAACCCTCCACATATAATGCTCGGTTTCTCGACTGCTGACAAAAGCAACCGATAGCAGCAGCATTAGCAGCTACAGCAGTTCAGCATCAATCGTAATCCCCATTATCCTTAACTCGGTAATAATGATGGTGAGATGAACCGTGCCTCGATTTCCATCCACATACTTATCAACCTCCCCCACCCTCAAGGAAACACTTCCCTTTTCCGCATGCCGGTTCATCGGGCACACGGTGGCATCTTGGCTGCGTGCCTTTTCAGCCTCTTCCCCAATTCGCACTATTATTGATTTCAACACCTCACCCATTCGGACCCGACCGTGTTCTTCGGTGGGCGGCTAAACTTCTTCTGCCGGCGACTCGCAAATACTTGCGATTAATTGAAATTGTTTTGAACGGGAACGTTCGAGTTGACTTGCTGTGCGGTGAAATTATGCATATTTTATCTCTTTACCGTTCGCAATCACTTCCCCACCCCTAAAAGCCCGGGCATCGTTGAATTCTGTCCGTATCTATAAAACCCGCAACGATTGCATGAGGCCAGCTACGGCCAAGACGCACGATAATCGATTGGGATGGTGCTGGATGGTTTAGGATGCTGACGGCAGTGTACAGCGATGCGAACGTTATTATTATCGGCCCACATCATAGGACGGTTTTCTTTCGGTTTTTTTGTATGTTGGTGAACCGAAAAAAAACGATAAGGTACAATCAAGAAAATCCACAAGGCAACGCGCGACGACTGTTGGCCGAACTTGTCGGAAGTGGTTCCATCAACTGGAACGCTGACGGATGGATGACCGGCCCGGAAAGGTGGCTCTCTGGGTTTTTTTCGATTTCTTTTTTTTATATTACCCTGTACCGGAAGGATGTGACATTTCTTGAATAATTTATTCCGTAGCATTTTTTTGCTTCACGCTCTTCAGTTTTTCATCAGGAATCCAACCGCTGGTGTTGGTGTTGGAGGGTTGTGTAAATCGTGCCGCTATTTGCAAAGGTACAATTTGCCGAACGATCGGGCATCCATCATCTATTCCTGAGAAGCCGGACGGACAAGCACGGTATGGTTTTCGGGGTATGGGAGAGCGGGGTTGCAATTTTGCGTTTTGTGGCCGGTTGATCCCGATAGACTAACGCAAATTGCTCGCAACGAAGCAAATGATAACGAAGGTAGTTCTGCTGCTTGTACCGGTACGAAATGGTAGTGGACGATGGTTTTTTTATTTAAGATCGATCAATCGTCTGAATCGTGCCGAGTGTAATACAGGCACAGGTGTGAATAAAGGCACAATGCTAAGTTACTTCATTGAATATTGATTAGGGATTGGGTACGCGAGTTCGAAATGAGACGTGTCTCGTACGTGGGTTTCTATATCACCACGATTGCATACAAAAGCAGAGCAATGAATGTCTATTGTTCTTCGTTTTTTAGTGGTTTGTTTACAGTGCATTTAATGTTAAAATAATTTTTAGATGAATTGACAAACATCTCTTATATAAACATTTATTTTTTTTTATTTTATAACTAATGAGTAACCTTGTTAAATATATTTAAGATAAAAGCAAAACTGCAGAATTCCAGAAAAGAATCAGAAAAAAATTACAACACAAGTTCCGTTTCACAAGAATGTTAAATTTTATGGAGCTTTTAAACTGTAAAAAAGCACGCACAAAGAAAAGTTACAATACTCTCGCAGACTCAACCAAAAACCGAAACAACAATATAAATTGTTTTATCAAAACTTTGTCCATCCATAGCAATGCAAAATCTTATTTGGCATTTGAGTCGAAACAAACTGCTCATTCTAAGTATTGAAATAACTCCCAATCTGGCTTCTGGTGCGATGGCTGAATTGATGGCACCCATCACCATTTTTCTCGTTTGTGCAGTTGTATCCATGGCAAACAAACAAAGTGCAAATGTTTACCAAACCCTTCACGGGTGCTTCCTTGTTTGACGCACTGGTTGGTAATTTGCATCCAGAGCGTTAAGAGTGGTTTAGGGAACAAAGTACTTCTTTTTTCTTCTTTTTAAAGCTCTCGTCCGTACAATTGCCAAGATCGTGCTGTCGTGTTTGGAGGGAGAAGAAAAAAAGAAAGAATGAAAACCCGTATCCCGTAGTCATCGGTCAGTGAAGAAGTGAAAGAAAAGTCTCATTAGTTTTCACGAGGTCGTCAGAGGATGCTTTTTTTTACTTTGCTTTGCTTCCACTCCCTTACTTTACAGATTTCACTTCGTTACGCTCTGATGCAGGGATGCAGAGTTTGTTGCAAATTTGCCCCAGGGATAAAATCTTGCCCATTGCTAGCGTAATTGAGCTGATCTCGGCCTTGTTGCGATGGTACTAGAGACCGGCGAACTAAGGGCATGAAAGCAAGCCATCTATGTCATTGGTTGTTGTGCTTTGCCAACGTGTTCCACTAATTACTATGTTTGCAGGATTTAAATCTTTACTATAAATAACCATTTAAATAAGTTTTTTATCTTCCTTAAATATTTACAAGGTGTGCGTAGTAGATAAGGAAATGCCCTCAGACATACTACACTGCTTCAGTTTCAACAGTTTAAAGATAACAAAAATGAGTTATATTGTTGTGGTACTGCTTTGTTGGCTGTTACACAATTTGTACCGATCGTCCCAGAGAGTCCCAGATAGAAAAGCCCTATGCGATGGCCGTCGGTTACGACACTCGTTCGACGAAGCGTAAAATTAAGATTAATAAAGAAGCGAATAGGTAGAAAATTGGAAAATCTGCAAATGCAAATGAGATTCGCACCGAACGACCGGGTCACCGTTGAGTTCCATTCGTCAGTACACGGACAATGCCTGACAGTGAATGAAACGCATCGGTTCGGTCGTATTTCCACAGCTACGTAGGAAAGTCACTCCGATGTTATGATATTTTGACAGATCGTAAGTAGCTGTCAGTTTCAGAAAAATAAATGACTAGTATTTTTAAGTATTTTTTTTCTTAGATAAGCCTTACGTTTAGCCTTCTGTATAATAGTAATTATTGAATTACTTATCACAAAGTATGATGTCGCTTTAATTGAACAAGCCGTAAAATGATCACCTTTGAATAGCATTCCGCTAAACTAACTAGAGTAAACTACAAATGAGCAGCGTGATCTGAAGAGCAACTGTGAAGTAATCATTAATAATTGTACAAGTGTACAGAACGAAAAAAAAGTAATAATTGTTGCAATAATCAAATTCATAGAGATATAGCTGGACGATTTACAACAACATTACGCATTCAGATGTGTTTGAATTCATAGTTCTGCTCAATGTGCTAAAAGTATGGCACCAGCGGTGAATATAATGTTAACTCCCCCTGTGATCATTCTAAAGCTGATGGAAACGATAGAAAAATTAAATCGAAAAACTTGCTTTACTTGCGCATTTCCTCTAGCAGTAGTGCGCGATGATATAATGTTGGTGGAAGCGAAATGATGAAAAATATTTGTATCATGCTGGAGCGCGTTGTTTATGGTTTTGTGGCGAACCATTGCCACTGGTTGGTGGATCGGTGACTTACCTGTGAACGAAAAAAGAGAAGAAAAAATTAGAATGTTTATTAAACTTGTTTAAAAATTCCAAACGTCAAAGAGTACGAAAATGGTCAATTTCTGTCAGTTTTTTGTTGATATCCTGTACTAGTTTTACGTTTATAATTTGAATGCTGGAACGGTTTGCAAGAATAACTAAGCCGGAACACAACGGAAAATCTTTCGCTCTGCTCAGTTCGTAGTACGGCGCGGAGTTTATTAATTTTTAATTATAAGCCAATTTAAGCTGCTTACGACAGGGTACAATTTAATTATGCTTCATCACTGTGCGGGATGTCCACTGTGCCTGTTTACGTTGCACACAAGAAACATGGCTTAGACGGCGACGCACAACATAATCAAATCGACTTCAATCTTCTCCCGGCAGCTTGGCAATCTTTTCACCACAGATACCCGTCGCCGTCGCGCCGAAACGGAAAGATCTCCGGGAAGCCATCACGATGCCAGTCAACCGATGGCGGATTGACCGTACGATGGAACAACCCTCTTCATTAGCTGCGAAGTAGTAACAGCAAGCAACAGTTACGGTGACCATCGGACACCGAGTGGATGCGAGCAACTTCCGAAGGGATAAATCTTGCAAACAGGATAGCGAAGCGCTGTACGGTTCCCCAATGGGATGCGTACTTCTTGGCAAGCTGAACTCGTGGACGGTACCGTTCGTTTCACGATGTCAATTACCCTTTACGCTGGCACCTTTATGTTGAAGGATCTGCTGGATTGCTGGCGAAGCAGTCGGTATTGCTGGTGAGAGTGTCAGTAGCTCCAAGAAGACTGTCTTTACTGAGTGATTTGCCCTTTTTCAAATGGGTCTCGAAGGTCCTTACGGGATACGCCAATCCGTGGATTGTCTTCAAGATTGTACGGAAAGCTAGTGAAAATACGACAGAAGAAAAATATCTCCCAAGTGCAGCCGAGCAAAACGAAGAGAATTGAGTTAATTGTACCATGACAGATGAGCACCGGGCGAAGCCTCTTGGACATGTACTTTCGTCCAAGCGTATTGGCACCTTACTGTCTTTGCTGAAGATCTTGCTGAGGGGGAGGGAAAAATGCTTAATTAGTGAAGCGCACACTAGCACCAGCAAAAGAATCTTGACCCAAACGCACAAGCAACTCCCTAGAATGTAATTTAGATTCCCTGTGGCCCTGTCCAATTTAGTGCTGGTGTGAGTAAACTTTGCCGTTTTTTTCACCTCCCCAAGGCAAAGTGCTCGCGCTTCAAGTGCTATTAGTTGCATTGCAATGTCTTCGTTCGGTTCCGCTTTGCGTTTGCAATTCATTATCGAGAGCACTATTGGCAGGCAAGGTCAAAATGTGTCCACCAGGTATCGGTAAGTGCCTTTTGCAGCATCTCGTCTACATCACTGGCTGTCAATTGTAGTGTAGAGCCATCTCCCGGTACGCAACATTGAAGCGATTTTCCTCGGTTACAACGGACCAAGCCGTCGTCGTGTGTCTCGTGGAATGGCGCAACCGTCTAGACTGCTGCAGCTAATTGGTGCTGATTTATTATCGCATACAGCATTATCGTTTGGCCATGTAATCGAGAAAATTAATTACCATTCGATTGGCTTGCCTGCACTTCGCGTGCCGTTTATAAGCGGTGGGCCAAAGTGGAGGAAAATCACGCTACGACAATTGACGCCTGTCTATTAACGGTTTTGATTTGTCTGATTTATGTTAATGGAAGGAAAAATAAAGATGTTGCAGAACGGTGTACCAGAGCATGTTCATTAGATGCGTGAAAATGATATGGTATGTAGCTAAGGTTTGTGAATGTGTTGCGTGTGTTGTGTTCAAAATTGTGTCGAGAATACGATCATTCACTCAACCAAAAATATTATTACAGTCAACATTGCTTTGATTTGATTCAATTGAACAATTGGTTTGATGGTTTGAAACAAACAGATATAAGATCGGGCATTTCCGCGCAAATGAAAAACAATAATTATTCTTTATTTACAGATAAAAATGAAAAAGGTCGATAGCGCGCATTTGGATTTCGTTTTTATAATTTTCCATTCAAGCCCGAACGACCGTTACGTCGACTCAACGTCAACAGATTACTATACTTATATAGCTGTCACTTTGACAGCTTACTTAAACAATATTGAATTTAATCCTTACACACACGAAAACAATAAAACAGAACAACATATGAATAAAAAATCTTTAAACAACACAACACTACATTATAAAATGTAGCTTCATCTTAACAAATAGTAAAGTATTTAGGGCTTTTCTCTACAACTCAAATATTACATAAGCTAACAACTTTCATTCATTCGAAACGGGAGCATCATTTGAAGTAGCTTTACTCACCGATCTGGAAAAAATCTCACATGCATAAAGCCAACAAAGAGGAAAAAAATATCCCTAGTAAATATTTCAAGAACTGCTTAACATGTGAAAAAGAACCAAAATGAACACATTACACACCTACCTATAGCGTTCCTTTCTTTAACGGTCACCGGACACAGCGACGATCCTACCAGCGAAACTAGTCTTACGTGTTTGGTGAAAGCAATTCATAATCCCAAAAACTAACCCTCCCAGAAGGAAGTGAAAGAGAGCGTGAGAGTGACACAAAAAAAGGAATCGGATTTGGGACCTTCTAATAGTAATAATTTGTCATATTTTGGGGGGTTGGTTTGACGTTTTCATCTGCACGACCCGTAAAAAAGGGCGTCAAATAAAAATAACTCAAATAAATGAACGAAAGAAGTGGTCCATCCCTTCGCACGATGGAGTTATTCTGCATTGAATGAGTGATATTATTTTCTGGCATTTACAAGACACGCAAAGGACAAGCATCACCTTTTAGGAGGAATGATATTGCTTTCCCGAAGGTGGGAAGAGTGTCGTATGTAAATTTTTGCTATTCATAGGAGAGAAAAAAAGAAGAAGCTCCATTTCGCTTCGACCCTTGGTATAGGAATGGTTGTCGTTTTTTTTTTTGGGAGTGTAAGCATTCGTCCAGAACACGTTTTAGTAATTTTGAACTAAAAAACAGGGAAAAAGGGGTGAGGGTCTGTGTATAGTATCATCATCTTTCGTTTTCAATGCAGTAAGAAACGGCTCAATCTAGGGGACGAAAACTGAAGGTGTTGGTAAGTGGAAGATGCTAGTGCTAGACGAATAGAAATGTACTGCAAGAAACAAAAAAAAACAGTGAACATGGTAAATTGAACAGTATTACCATCAACAGCTATGTTGTGCAAGCTTCCAGTAAGTTCAACGTGGCATTCATATCGAACTTCACCAATGATCCCTACATACGATGAAGAAATGAATATATGACGACGAGCTCTTGAGGGTATGCAATGATTACGTGCCAAAAATATAGCGTCGAAGGGACGCCTCGTTCTAGGAGTACATAAAGGCAAAGTTTTTGGTGAGAAACAAAAAAGAAGTCATCATATTGCATTGCTTATTTCCTAAGGCAGCGGTGTACTAGGTGTTTAGAAAAGATGCCTTCATCACGGAACAGATGGTGATGGTGAACATATCTTGGACAAAATGATACCTTTCATCAACACCTGGTCTTCTAATGCAAACACCTTCTCTTAAGACAATTTTTAACATGCAACGTATCTGAGTTGCTTATAAAAGTCATATAAAAAGTGAATCGCAAATTGTGATCGTGAACCCTCTATTACTCTCATGTGCTACAGAACGGTCACATTGAAACTGAATTTAATTTTCTATGCTTTGCTTTCTTCCAAACATTTGAACAAGAGATTTACCTTGTACTGTCACACACACACACACACAGCACGCTACATTCTATTACGTGAAAATTTATCGTCATCCGGAAGGAACAGCAATTTCGAATGCACTGAAATGTTACGCTGTTATCGATACCCGGGACGCTTTGCTCGGTTGCATTTGCATTTGCGTTTGGATAACATTTATTTGTACCGAAATGCCACCACTACCGGCGTTCTCCTGTGAATGGATGTGCTCCATATATCTCCTGTTCGTGTGGATGTGTGTCTAAGCGTATCTGTTTGTTATGAGTTCCTCTTGCTCATAGTGTTGTTTTCCGTTGTACAACCGAATGCACATCAACATTGAAGCTAAAGCAATGGAGAATTGCAGAGGAGGATGCATTATTGCACATCTGAAACAGCGAATGGGGTCTTCGGTATCGGGACAAGCGCTTACTGGGTGGTACCCACACGATAGACTGGCACCGTTCATACTGGCAATGGGAGCTAAAATTCATAAATTCTACAACTGGCACATCATTTGAAATGCTAATGCGACGAGGGGGTTTTTTTATAAAATGTTCGAGCAAAGCGAACACACAAACACACCAACCCTGGTACAGTTTGAAACAATCAAAACGACAGTGTGTTGTCCTTGGGACACCACACCGTTGTGTTGTGTAAATGGATAGCCTTACTTTGTTCTTTGAAGGAACACCCAAGTGTGACCAGAACCGTACGACCAGCGAGATGTTATTCTCGGGGACCGGGAACCATTATCATTTCTTTCCTGCATGTTGACATCCTGCATTTATGCTTGGCGACACCAATCGAGCAGAGTCGTGGGTCGTCCGAAGCCAAAGCGATTGTCTCGTGTTGGCCATCATTATTATTGGAATGGAAGCACACCCACTACAGACTACTACCGCCCAAAGCATCATCATACTTTCGTTCACCAACATCACCGCCACCGTCATCATCGTCCCGTAATGTTGGTGGATAGGTGCATTAATATTTATACAGTAGCTTGCGTGGTTGCCTGCACGAGGGGACATTTTAAAATGGGCTAACATATTGTCGTGATTGTCGCTCGTTTGTTGCTCGTGGTAGGTGGCTCCCTCACGGACTACGGACCAACCCAGGAATGGTGAATTGCTTACGGTTGTTGCATTGCCGGTGTCTATTTTTTCGTGTGCATATTTTTATGATTCCCATTTTTCCCGATGACTCCCACGTCTGTCGTGTGTAAAGTTGATCGTTCTTTGTAGCTTAGCTTTGCTAAAGTGTGTGAGCCCCACGTGTCGGCGGTGGGATGTCGTGTACCGATGGACAGGGGCTGGGTGTGTTTGAGTACTTGTACTAGTTGAATATTAATTCGTAAAGTTAAACGAATAAAACTTTACCTCCTTATGGTCGCAGAAAGTTTAATAGTGATGTCGGTTGATGTCAACCCATGGTGTTTTTTAAATTTTTAATATGATGCCTTGCTGGTGATGTGTTTTCTTGTGTCACCATGTGCACACAAATATTATTTAAAGTGTACCGGGTGTACCACATGGTGACTTTCGATGAGTTTTTTTTTTCAAATGACTTTAACAACATGTTTTGTTTCCTTTTTAAAACCATCATTTCAAAACAATTTTAACTACGAACTACTTTAAACCTCAATAACGTGCGAACATTGTGGAGTATTGTGTTAACATCCCTAAGATCTGACATCGGTGAGTATCTACAAATGTCGTTCCGCTTACTTTTAAAAGTATAGAATATTAATTTCCAAATGCCGTATTAAAATAAATATTTTGAATCTGCTGAACATTAAGGTACAAACCAGTAAAAACAGAGCTAAAATTAAAATGACAATTACAAAAGAAGAGAAAAAACTATTATTATTATACAAATTAAAACGTAAATAGGTAAATGTAGCCAAATTGGGTCAAAGTCTCTATACCTAAAATATTTTTTTCAAATTACCAACACATAAAGCTCTTAACAACATCATCAGAAAAAGAGCGTACAAACAACCATAAAGTGAAACAACGCACAGAAAATTAAATAAATATAAGATAAATCAAAATCCTCAAATATCATATAATGAATAAAAATAAAGCACATTATATACTGTATCAGGTCAAAACTAAGAAAAGCTTCGACTAATTATTTTATACATTACAACTATATGATAAAGCGTGACAAGACAAATTTACACTCTATAGATTTATGTAAAGTTAAACTAGATAAAAAGTCAAATTTTAAAGTAGAAATTTAAATTGCTTGAATGATAGAAGAAAAAAGTAAGAATAATCTGGGTTGTGAGCTTTCCATATTAATCCAACTTCAACTAACAGCCGTAATAGATAAGGTTAAAAAAATCTCTACAATCATGAAAATAGTAAAATTATGTTACAATTTTTCTTTTAATGAAATATATTTTATCAGTCAGTCAGTCTCCAATAAACCTCACCAATTCCCCAGTTCCAATCTGCTCTTTCAACAACATTTGATTTGGTATCATTTTCAGCTCCTTATTTGTTTCCGTTGGCTGGTGTCGCCTGTTTGCAGTTTGGTCGCAAGCGCCATACGGCACAGTGTTTGGCATTTGCTGTTGTCAAACTGATTTATTTACATACCGTTTGTTGTCGGTTTGTGTGGTTTGACGATATCGCGATGTGAAGCGCTTGCTTCTTGTTTTTTTTATTTTGCTCTCCTTTTCCATGTGCCTTATTTCACACACTTTTATGCTACTCGAGACCGCTACCGCTTTCATCAACCACTCTGCTATTAACATTGAGCATCGTGTTACGGTAACTTGAGGTGGCGCCTCCTTGCCATCATCGTCAATCGTCACATTTTGACAGCGATGAGAACCTTCTTTTTATGCTGTTGTGTGCTAAGCAGGAAAAGCTCCCCATACAAACTGTCGGTTCGATGTTTGCGTGGGATGGTTGAGTTAATTTCGTGCAAATATACTACATCTCGCAAATGAACAATCAATGCACAAACGGTGCGTGAGCGAATGCGAACAGCAAATGTTATTCTTGAAGGATGAGATCGTGTTCCGTGGCAGAACTACAAACGTCCGTTAGGCTGGTGAACTGGCAGCTATACTACAATCACAGTCCCGCTCATAACAGTGACAGCTGCCGTACAATTACTTTCGATTAAAAGACTCATCACGGGAAACGTTTGAAAGGGTCTTTTCTTTGAGGCGTACCTTACTTGTTAGAAAGCTCGTCCTGCTGTGAAAGCTTCGAGAGGGATTGTTGGTTCCATGCTGGCATAGTAAATAGATGCTTTTCTTTTTCGAAGAAAGGAAGTGTTTTTGGAAGGTTGCAGGGTAGTCTGAGATGTGTTGATAGATTCCCAGATAATTTTGAAAGTTGTTTTATGGTTACCAAATCATTTTCAAAACTTTTTTTTATTTTCTTCCATGTACAGGGAGCAAATTTTTTGATTAACAAATTTTCAGGCATAGGGGTTTGTTTTGAAATAAACGAGCAATGACTTAGCAATATAATTTTCAATGAGTTGGGTTTGAAACACCGACAAAGCCGTATTTCTCTAAAACACAGCAACTATTTCTCTAACAAATCAGCCTTCCAAAACAAATTGGAAAATTGTTCTAAGAAAAGATTGCTTTATGTAGTAGAAAACTATTTTTTTTAGAAAATATTAAGACTAATCCATAAATTGTCGGGAAGTGTTCACAAATACATATATGGGAAAACGTCAAACAAAAGTTCGAGAAAGCGTTAAAAATTGTCAGCACACCCTGTAATGTAAGTATAGCGTGTCTTTTGATACAAAAGTCTTTTTGTATACAAAACAATACACACCTTAGGTTCACTTTCGTTGCTATCTTGTGCTATGTTTGCAGGCACAACCCGATCGTTAAACTGATTCCATTACACTGCAGATCATTTGGATATTGCTCTTCAGCTGTCGAAATTCGTCAATCAACCTTGAGTGGAAAAGGAAATTTGACACGAAAATTGACAAAATGGTGGTGTTGGGTGCTTTCGAATGGAACATTTTTGTACTTTAACTGCCAAAAAAAGGACATATGTCATTTTATATTCTGCTGTTTGTGCTGTACCTTACGGATTTACTATGTTTATTCTGTTGTGATATATTCAGCAAACCGTCAGTTAAATACTTGGTAAATCGGCATCTCTGATAAAAAAGATGCATAGAACAACTACTAACGCATTGACAATTGAGGTAGAAATTACATAACCTCTGAATTCCTTCATAAAATAATAAACATTATATTTTGCAGATTGTTTCTAATAAATATATTGTACAGATTTGCGATTTCAAATGACAAAATTGGAACCATTTCTAGATTATGTTCAAGTTGAACTTCTGTTTGTTCATTTACTAGACCTTATACCAAGTACCAATTGATTCTGTACAATATTGTTATTAAATTCGATATTTGTTTTTTAAAAAAATAAAAAAAATATCAAAAATAGTTGTCTACTAGATAAAGTTCTCCAGAAAAACTAATTGGTCCTATTTTTATTACAATGCAAACATAAATAAACAATTGATACACATGATATGTCTCGAACCTATTGAAGCCATGATGATTAATCTACGAAGCAGCTATTCATGGTCATCGTCCGTTAAAAAACCTTGCTGTGACGCATCGTTATTAAAACAACAGTCTATCCATTAATCATTCTTAAATGTGCTGCTGTCCAGTTGGCGCTAAGAATTCCGTTCCTTCGAACAAGCTTGGTCCAGTTTGCTGGACATTCCGTAGCTGCATCATTCCCTTCGGAGGAAAACAGGGCACAAAAGCGTCAACCCTGCATGGTTAAGGGTTGATATGTCAGTAAGTAGCCAACCAACCGGCTCAAAGGATAAAGATAGATTGCACTAAATTTAAAATCATTTTCAGTAATCACCATCTCCAAGCATGGGAACATGTGACGCTGAATTAGATGTGTAGATAAGTGCTCTAGTTGTGCAACGGTGCATGATCGTTGGAAGCTAATTCTGGCTAGCGATCGAGCAAATGCGCCCACATACAGGGCGGTCCAATGGTAGAACAAAAAAAAAAGGAACACAAATAGTGCCAGCAAAAGTATTATATGAAGGATTTGGGATGGAATGTGTTCACATACATTTCTATTCGCCTAGGTTTGCTTCAGCCTCTAAGCTCTACGATCCCGATCCAGTTCCAAGGCAGTTTTCACTTTAATCCCTATGTTTGCCTCCATCCGTTAGTTGCCAAAGATGGATGAGGGCAATTCTCTTCAGTGTTCCTACCATCTCCTCATCAGTCCTCTCCATCAATAGTGGGGTTTTCTGTGCACGGCTAGTATTTATGAAAGTCAACTATGCGACTCCCACCAAACACGTAGAATACATTGCAATGGGGTTGCTTTCTACACTAAACCTTACACTTCCTAAAGATAGCATTGATGATGATGATGATGGTGGTGATGATGATGATGAAGATGATGATCACTTTTTATAAACATAAATTATGGGGCAACCACTTTAGCTGTCACTGCTAATACGAAATAAATGTTCTATGCTTTGCTTCTTCAACATGCGCCGCCCCACTACGGTGCGTGGGAGAATTTCGCTTCAGCTTTAGTGGAATTTCATTTCTGTTTTACCACTGCGACCTTCATTCACCAATTGCAGTGAACTGTGGTGGCGTTAGTGCTTGTATGCGAAACATTCATGACATGGAACTAGGAGAAAAAAAACTAAAGCTGACTAGTAAGCCTCGAGCTCGAATCTTCACAGCTTGCAAGCCCTTTCCGGTTCAGTATGCGCTGGTAGGAGCGCGTTTGTACGCTTGAACGCATTTTGTTCCGTTGATGTTGTGCCTTGATGTGCACAACATCCGTCCGGTAACGCAATGCAATCGTGCGAAAACAGCGTAGGTCGGCTGAACCTAAACTGGAAACTTGCACGGCTCTACGATCAACAAAGCGACCAACGCAAAAGGAACCGAGCAATCCTTACAAGTCTGATTAAAAAATCAGCTCACGACCCGTCGCATTCACCGCCATGACTTTCAGCAGTGTGCGAAAAATACAGCAAGCGAAACAACAGTAACGACATAGGGCGAAGGCGAACTGGGAAGAATTAATAAGGGATTTCATGCGGGTCCGGCTAAAACCATTCGCCGTTTTAATGCATTATCACTCGTTTGGAACGATTATTTCAGCTCGAGCAGCAAATTGTTTTGTGTGCTTGTTTTAAAGCTCGAAACAGAAAAAAAAATTGTTCGGTTTATTGCTTTAAAGCAAAATTTTGTTCATGGAACGTTGTATGAATATTTAGGAGTCCAATTTTGGAGGGTGATCATCGTATTTGTAGAAGTTGTGTTTATTGGATTGTGAAAAAATAAGATACACGATTTACATGTGTTCCATATAAGTTCTATCCTCATTTATGTGATTCTGATTAGACTTGATGGTTTTACATATGTAGATAAATTATATCTTTCTCATTTCTCATTCTCCTGACTTTTGTTCCTCCACGTAGGAGTAAAACTATGTAAAAATACCCTCAAATATGTTTATGTAAAACTAAAAACTAGATTAAAGAATACACCTAAACAAGTTTACATTGCCCTAAAATAGGCACATTATAAGGATAAGGAGTAGGCCAAGCTTTTTTTCAGTTTAGCTTGGATTTCCGGTTGAGAAAAGGCTGAAGTGAGTTCAACGTGTTACCAGCTTTGATATAAGAATTTTCAATGTGGTTGTTGAACGTTGAAGTTTATCTAGCAGAAGTTTATCTAAACCAAGGTATTTAACTGTTTTCTTCCAGGGAATTGTGATGGAATTAATCTTTAAATTTTGTTGTGATACTTTTAAACTAAATGTATTCCTCCAAAGCTTGAAAGCTAGATAAAAGAGTCACAAGTCAAAAAGACAAAAAGTGCGTTAAAAATAAAATAAAAATCGCCTTTCCTTGTTTTCTGTACATTTTTGGAAAAAAAACATATCATTTTTTTGCACAGGTAGAAAATATGCTCGATGTGACAGAAATATACGGAAAACTAAAATTTATTTATTTTTGCTTAGAATATAAATGTACTGTAAAATATAAATAGTTCTTAAGAAATTCTGAATTGAAAAGAATTAAAAACGAAGTAAAGATCAACATTAATTCTTTGCAACATATTTTTCTTATCATCAATACGGCCAGGTCGTTCTACCTGAAAAAAATCTTATCACAAAATTGCAATAAAACGTGTTAGAAAAATCTATGTGCAAACAAATGTTGCATAGTTGAAATGTTTGAATTTAATTCCAAAAGTCATATCTTTAACAAAAGCAAAAAAATAATTCCAAATGAATGGAGAATTTGCTTTGGTAAAAAATCATTGAATGTTTACCAAATGAATTGAAATATTTGGGTGATAAAACCCAAATGAATAAATGCAAACTTACCCAAAACAAAAAGAAAACATAAAAAAGAAACATATTTCGAATATCTAAAATGTAACCTACATGTGTTCCTTAAATATTTAAAACTTTCTTTACTAACTGACTGATGCGTTTGGCAAGCGTTTTCCGAAACATTCCAATGAAATGAACAGCGATCGTATGTGAGAGCAAACACCGCAAAACCACTACCGAACAGCTTGATACAAAATTCAAACACGTGACGTAAGACCAACAATAATTTAATTACATTCTAACAATGTTTGAACAAAACGTGCAGAGCCCTCGGCAAGCGCCATTGTTAATTCTAGCCCGAAAGCACAACCCTTCTTCAGTGCTTGAAAGCGCCCTTTTGTTTGCTCTCGTGTAGCAAGCAGGCCTGACTTCTTAGATATATGTCGCTCGTACAAGGCGCTTGAATGGTTGGTTCGGTATGGTGAAATTTGAGCTCAAGTGAAATAAATGAACCCAAATTTACCGTAACCTGTGCCACTTGTACCGTCCCTATTTCACCACACAATTCATCCTGTGTCCTCATTCTTTGCACCTGCAAATCTGTTATTATTCATGTAAATATGGTTGAATTTTAAATTCCATTCAATAGCTCATATTCCACCGTCAGCAACGAACCCGTTGCCGCTACAACCGAACGTCCTTAAAAGCTTGTGGCAAATTATAAGCTTGCGGTATGCTTGAGATATGAATAGCATTGTCTGCTATTCCGTGCCACAATCATACATCGTACAATTCAGTTTCCTCTCGTAGAAAGCTTGAGTAAAAGTGTAACGCTCATCAATGAATTGTTGCATAAATTTGACAAAACTTCACCCCCGATTTAGTTTCGCTCTTCATGCTAGAAGCAGTCCTTCGTTCCATCGAACAATCAAATATTCGATCTTCGTGGAAAGTTTAGTGAACTCGCGAGAAAATTGCGCTTCCATTATGCTTTACCGTATGTATGTGTGTGCTAATTTTACCACGATTCAGCGTCTCTTGCTAGGAATAAGGTTAATGTATGAAGGAAGCAAACGAAGCGAACGTAATGGATTCTTATCATCAGTAATTTTATACATTCCAACACCACTTCGAAACATTCGGTGGAACAATTTGATGGCACGCACTCAAGTAAAGGGCTCTAGACAGCAACAAAAAAAAAAAGATTACAAAGCTACTCAAGCGAGTACGGCAGCGAATGATGTGGAAAATTGCATACATTTAAAGATAAATTACGAAAGATCTCTGGAGTCTGGAGAGGGCGTATCAAGGTGAATTTCAACAAATTTACACTTGTCCATTATACAATTGTAGCGCGGTTTCATAGCTTGGAATTCACCGAAACGCTCACTACTGCTGAATGTTCGTAGAAAGATAGGTATTTACGACCATGTACAAAGATCTACAAAAATATTCGTACCAAAACACATAAGATTATTGATCAAAAGAAAATGCTGTTTTCTTCTCTTTTTTAATGCTTTCTTCATTATTTTTCTATCGCGAAAAAACAGTCAAGGCGATACGGCGACGTTAATTCAAAAATATTTTGACGAAAGAGAATGTTGGTGACATTTATAAAAAATTGCACTAATTCCAAATGTGTTACATGTTTCATCATTTCGTTAATGAAAAAATTGTGTGATTTTTACATCCTTTAATGAAAAAATTAATTAAACTAATTCTTTATAATTTAGACACAACTGGCAACATTAAAGCCACGAGTGAACGAGTCTCAAAACAGGTTAATGTACAGAAATCAATAGTATCGAGCAAACGACAAGAAATTAGTAAAATTTCTCTCATCCCTTAGAACTATCCCGATCTCAAGAAGATGGCCTTTTAGCTAGAGATATTTGTAAAATGATCCGAATTATATTAAATATTAAATAGTTACAACAATTAATATTAGTCTTAATTGCAATCATTACAATGTATCAAACACGATTCAACGTTTGGGCGATGCTTAGAGTATTTGAAAACGAACTTGAGAGTAGCGATGGCAGAATCATTGAAGAATTCATGAGATCCCTGTAGGAAAACAAGATGGAATTCTAATCAAATTGTGGAATCTCCAATTAATCGATGTAAATCACCAACCAACCACGGAACGACATCGAGCACTATACATCGCCTATGTATTGCAAAGAACTCGATAGGCAACATGAGTGTGAGAAATCATTGAAGTATGAATAAATACATACGTGAACAAATTCCATACCTACAAAATAAATAAAAGGTTTTTTATATTACAAAACCGTTAATCTCACTTGACATACATTCAAAGTCGTACGTTAAGTACGTCGAATTGAAATTGTTATTTGCATTCAAAAGCCTGTGTAAATAGATTAAATCTCTCGCTATCAATCAAATGGAGAGGTTCATGTTGTGTGTAAATAATCATAATTTCGTTTCTCACTACGATCAATCGCGAATTATTTGTACATAAATAGCTCAAAACCGTCATAGCGTTACCAGAACTTTCCGTGATTTAAAAATATATTGAGGAATCTAATGTTTATTCGACTGTTGTGCAATTTGAACTTTTTGTTATCACTGACTTTGGTTATTTACAAGAATTTTTTTAATCTCGTTAACTTTTTCTAGGCAAAGTATTACTGCAAATATTACACAATAATGATGCCTTTTTACACAAACGATGTATGGTTTAGAGAACGCTGTTACCAAGGTTCCTACTGTAACACTTCACAACCAAAAGCAAATTGGACACCGTTTCCCCACACGCCAGCGAGCAGGAACAGTGGGGGAAGTAAAATTGATTGAAATATAAATCTTTCTCCCCATTTACTTACGGTTCGTGCTCGAGCCGTGTGGAAAAGTGGGCGAAAAAAAAAAGACAGACAAGGCTCTTACGTCGCTTCCGGGATGTTGCACAAAAACGCGCTCCTTCTTAAGTTGCAGAACGGTGGAGCGTGTCTTTTTGATTCCTATCCAACTCTGCTTCTCCTACACGCGGAGCGGCGTATTTCCCATATGTGACAGGAATGAACACTCTCCGCAGGGAAATGGCTTTGTGTAGCAGCTGGGCGGTAAGGTGGGTCGATGTGCAGATGGAGGATAAATCACATCAACTTCACTTACTAAGCTTCCTACTTATTGTTCCAGCGAAGGAAAAACGTTCACCGTGGTGAATCGTAATGCATTCGCGCACATACCGTGCTGTACTGTACGCTGGAATGTGAGTCACAAACGTGCCACGAAACGGAAATGGGCAGGGACGGGAGGTGTAAAAATGGAAACGTGTTCCAATTCGTGAACAGACCGATGCACGTGGTTAAAGATCTTGCGAGCTTTTTGTTTTGCTGTTGTTTTGGACATGAAACTCATTCTATTTGACACCCAGTTGCGAATTGGTGGGAGGGTAGATTCATTTTATTTTCGCATCCACTGGCGCAGCAAGACAGGCGGAAATAAATAGTAAGTAATAAATCGAAAACAAATGGTAATCAGTACTTTGGCTGACGTTACTTCTTGGGCATATGAAAATTTCCCAACACTATGCATTACGGTACAACATACCCGGAAGGAAAGAGCAGAGAGTAAGTGTAAGAAACGAAACGTACAAATAATATAGAAGGTGAAACAAAACACCTTTTCTAGACGCCACAAAGCGAAAAGGAAACCAAAAACACACATCAAGATAGTATTACTTAAGCCTCCTTTTTAGCTGCTCACGTTAAACGGTTAGCCTTGTTCGGGTGTTCGTCTGCTTGTAAGAATAACAAGAACATAAAAGGACGTTTCTTTTGCGCAACACAACGAGTAAAAGAATCCTCGTAGGTGAACATGAAAAAGTGCTAGCATTACTGGTGCATGCAAAAAAGATAGTATTTATGTAAATTTGAAACCAGAAAAATACCTCCATGAAGCAGACAATCTAACGCTTGAGATGGTACCAAAAGCAGAAAGCGATTTTGTGGCAACTACCGTGTATTGTTTTTTTTTTTAATTTTTAGTCAGCTATGTGAAAAAATGAAAATAAACGTTGGCTTGTTCCCAAAGAGAAAATCAATCCAAACGAGTAAAACGAAGATTATGTTCATCTTTATTGATCATTGGATTTTGTTTTTTTTTCTGTTTGAAGTAAAAGATAACTGTCATTAGTCATTGAATGCCTTTCTTGTTCGTGTTTAAATTTTAAAATGCAACATGATATTCTAGATTTTTTTCTCCTTTTATTCTTCTTATACAATGTTTAACATAATTATGCGGTGAGTTGTTTTTCAGAATAAAGGCCAAAATTGAATAAAAAGATCAAAATGTGTTTCTACAAATTTTTAAACAAAAAATCGTAACCAAGCATATTTTGCATGTTTTTACGCAAACTGTCGCACCTTTTTGGGAGGACAGCAATTTCTCTATGAAACATAACAATACGAATGATATGAACTGGTACGAGATAGAATGATGAGATATTTCAATAACACTATGTCCATAGAGCTTTTTACAGCCTGATTCACTCAATTCTTACGTCCTGAACATTGATCTGGCATGAGTGCATCGAATTTTGAATAATATGTGTTCAATGAGTTCAACGCAAATTGAGTCGTTACGCTTTCGTCCGACTTCATTGGCAAATTTATCATGATCCGGTTGCATTGGACTTGGTATTTGGGCCCAATGACTTGTTAATTGAGATACTACCCTTGAATACAGAAGACGTAATGTCCAACTTGTATTGATGACCAAATTGTTAGAGGTTGAAATTGATGCACCAAGACTTTTATCTAACATTAAATTATTTGTACCAAAGTTATCAACAAGGCATAAACGGTACATTCGTTACAAACTTAAGCAACTTCAATTTAAGAGTATTTAATAAAAATTCAAAACGATTTTACGGTGCTGCACAGCTCGTAAATATGCACAAACTATAGAAAAACTGTATTCTCAATTCTTTATAACTTTGTTCAGTATCAATTTTTATGTCTTTTAAAATTTGTCTTCTATGCGGAAATCAACCAAAGGACGTATTATGTTACGGGCTGTAAAAGCTGATAAATATTTACGAATCATACAATTTGTGTTTTTTTCGCCATCACCAAGACTTCAAAGCACAAAAACCTTAGCTATTTTGTCTGTTGTAGAAAATGTTCCAAATGCGAATATCTCCTATTACGGATACAATACCAATAGAATGTCGATGATGAAAGGTTCAAAAGCACGTCTTCTGTTAGGTGATCTGTGAAACAATGGCACTAAATGACTTCAGTGATAAAAGAGAAATACGTTCGATCGCATTGTGGGCTGGAAAAAAATGCAAAAATGAGTCATCGATAGCGATAAAGGGTACCGTTTACGATGGAAAACCCTCACAGATAGCAAACAAACATACTGCGCGACCAGAAGTTTTGTTTCCTTTGAATGCATTGTTGCGGCGAAAGTAGGCGTAAGCGTATATTGACTTTCTGCTTCTGGAATCAACGTACTCGGAGCGGATAAATGTTGACATCATTCTACCATTGACGCCACCGTGTCGTAAGTATCCTTTCCGGAAAAAATGATGATTTCCGAAGACACATTTCTTAGTGTCACACAGAATAGACATCAAGCCGTGGTTTGGGCCGGAGCGACGAGAAGACACCCGACGGCACCGCACACGCTTTATTATCCCGATGCTTCCGCTAACAATGGCCGGCAGTGCTATCGGTCATGTTACGTGGTTGCCGGACGTGGATAAGCATCATGAACCACTATCAATCGTCGTCAGATTTAGCAAAGGCTGCGACAAATACGTTCGCGGAGCGGCGAGGAGAATGAAGGTAAGCGGGGACAGGCAGAAACCGGAAGCCAACAAGCAGGACGACTCAAATACGGTAAAATGCGTCAAATTGCGATGACTTGACGAGTCCGGATTTATTCAGCTTCCGATGTTTGCCACATTTCGAGTCGAATGCTTTGTCAAATCGCACAACACCCAACATGTGGTGGGGTATGGTAAGATGTCTGTATCGGAACGATGGCCATGATGTTGAGAGGATGCTAAGACCTGCCTGAAGAACTGAAGAACTTCCGCAAACGAGCGTACAGCACCATGCAGCATGTTACGTTTGCAGGCGGAGAAATGGACGTCGAACCGACCGGTACACACGTAGACGCACGCACATAAACACCGAACACCGCACATGCACACAGTGAATGTAAGCACAAAAGTTTGTAATCAGCGTACGTGACTCGGTTACAATGAAAGTAATTTAATGTTGTGTATCACGGGTGTATCATCACGATGAAAGGATGAAACGGCATGGTGTAGAGCCGAGAAGAAAGGATGACGCAGCGATCCTGTTCCCCGGTTTTTCTTCACCTAACACCGGATGGAGGCGCATGGTCGTTTACAATTTCTAGTTTGTGATCGGTTCCCCTTCCGTTCATTGCATCCCAATTTTCGTTTCATCCTTCCAACCCATGTCCAGATTGACTTTTCGAGCTCGAAAGCAAAGGAAAAGCACACCGGAAGTCGTAACCGTAGGCTCGCTCGCGTCATCATATTTTGCATCGTTCTATCAACTGACGCAACAAAGCAACGTGACACTGTGCGGGGTCGGTTGCACGAAAATCAGCTTCCTCTTTAGTTTTGCTACGGAAAGCAAACGGAAGCATCCGTTGCACGATGCGACAATGGCATATCGTTTTGGAGATCGTGATAAATTATTCATACCACGACCATATCGGGCCCCCCAGCCCAGGAAGATATCGACAAGTCGGAAAATCAGCGTACCGGAAAAGGGAACGCACAACAATTAAAACCACTGCCGGGAACTAACTTTTCCCACACAAAAACCACCAACTTTCGATGGAAGAAAGCGAATGCCATTCCAAAACTCGTCGTCGCTGGAGGGATTGCAATGGATGGATGTTTGTGTTCGGTTCGCACTAGCGGCATGGGTCATGGGCGCGGAAGCGAACGGACGAGTTTTCCATTAACATAGGCAAAAAACCTCTGACAATGACATTCTTTTGATCGTACTTTTCATCTTCCGGAATTCCGGAACCATTCCGGACGGTGAAGTGAGACCGATTTCATGGTGGTTCGTTCCATGCCTACCCAAGACTGTTCGTCCGTCTGTAACGGATCGGCGTAGACTAGACGGCTATATTTCGCAACGAAACCGACAGAGAAAGAATGTGAACGAAACAGGGAATCTGTATGGTGTATATGAGCCCTGGGATGTGGATTGGAGGGAGGAAAAGCAACCAGAGAGAGAGCTTAGGGTTGCTGCTGCCTGAGACGAGTTGTTTTAATATTTGAACAATTCTTGTTGGTTTTAGTTCTTACTTCGCGGTAGTAGACTCGCGGCATGCGGCGGGTGACTGCGAGTGTCGACTCGATATGCAAATAGCAAAACAAAAAAAAACGAGAAGCTTAAATCTGTCTCCATCAGCACCCTCAGCAGGGTGGTGGTGGTGGCATTATTCACGGTATGGTGGGCACCCGAAAGTACACCGTGCCCGTTTGCTAAGAACTGGAACCAGAGAACCAGTAGGTAGGTGGAGAGGATGGTTGACTTGCGAATAGCAAAAACAAAATGCAAAAAATCTTATAACGGAATTGTTTCGCAAGAATGTTCCAAGAACTTCCATTCGACGGTATATCCCAAACCCACCCACACACGCACACACCCAGACCACTGGAACTGGGAAAATTATTTGAATTGTGTGTGTGTGTGTGTGGGCATGTATATGTGTGGCTTGGGTGTAGGTTCTTGCCCTTTAATTTCTTCACCTTTTGCGAAAGCGAAATTTCCCCTGAGATCAAGGCATTCGAGAACAGGGACCCGATCGATACTTTTGTCAGCCGTGCGTAGGATTCTGTGGTTGATTTTAGTCAACGCTCGCTTTGCTGTTGGGCGTCAATGCTTATAGCTTACGCGTTGCCTGTGTTGAAGGTGAGATGGTGTGCCGAATTCAGCTTACCCAATCACTACGGGCTACTTTCGGGTGGGTCTAATTCGTCAAAATCCTTACGTCTGGTCGAATGATTCTAAACCGCAATAATTTCCCTTTACGCTTGTAGCTTACCTAAAATGAGAACGAAATGAAAGAAGAAGAAGAAGAAATCATGTATTAGTTGTACGGCTGGTGAGTGAAACTTGCTCGTGCTAATCGAAACCGAATCATTTTGTTTCGCTCCGATGAGATCGAAATTGAAAATTTATAAGCCGAAAGTTTTGCGATGACGATGGTGGTACCGGGCGCCTAACGCTTCACTGCTGGTATTGCCTGCGGGTATTAATCAAAAAGGCGCTGCAAGCTAGTAAGCGAAGAATGTGGGCCCGATTATGGTGGCCCTGAGTCGTGCGAGAGGATAGAATAAGGTTGTTAGTTTATCACGATGGTGTCTCGTTATCATGGCAAACGGGTACCATATGGGGTACGAGGGAGGGCGGGAAAGATTAGTGGCTAGGGAAGGCATAACGGTGCGCAGGAAATTGCGTGCCGAAATATGATAAAGATTCACCAGTACGAGTTACGACCGTGATCGATGACACGCCTAAAAGTAGGCAATCCGTATGGCGTCGTGAAGTTACACATTCGGCAGCGAAGATTTTTGCTGAGCATAGAAATTTGTGGCATTTTGGTACCCTATTTAATTGGAATGCTTTATCGAGATGGGGTGACATTAGGTGGTAAGTGCGTAACTGAATTCTCAAAGAGAAATCATGTTCGAGTTCCTAGTTCCCCTTTCTTTTGTTTCTACTTTATTTTTAAGTAATGATGAGCGTGTTCATGTGATGGCTATTGTTGTTTTTAATATTTAAACCAAGAAAAAATTATGATATCCAATGCAAAATAAGATTCAATATCATATAAAACTAATTACTAAAACATTATAAAAATAACGCCTTCTATTTGAATGTTGTTCCTATCCTTATCCTTCCTTATATCATGAACGGGAGATTGAAAAACAGAATAAAAGATTAAATTAGGCCACTTCGAAATAATATAATCCATTTTTATAGCCTAAACCGTTGCAGCAATATTTCACGATCAAAAAACCCATTATTCCATATATCACGTTACGGCGGTTTGGTGGTCCAAGAAGTTTCACTACACTCGAGATCTAGCCGTGCACTGGTGTCTGCTATGCTTCTAGCGATGGACATATTTCTAAGAAACTACGAACGACCGTACTGTCCCGGCTAAACACCAAATGTCCACCGGACAATAATCCTCACCGTCCAAAACCGTCCGACCGACTCGTTCAACTCGATCGTTTCTGGCGAGCTTTATGATTTATTGGTTGACATGGGGCAATTTTACTTCCTCCAGTTTCCATCTAGCTTCGTTCTGCTTCGGATCGCAAATTTGCCATCCAAAACGGAAGCAATTAGAGCTACTAGAGTTTCCTTTTATAGCGTCAAGAAGAAACCTGGAATAGTCTTTACTCCGAGAAGAATCTTTACACCGCTCGGTACCGATGATCGATGCCTGGTGTGACTTTTTGTTGTGTAGATAAAAAATAGCAACAGAAACCTTGTTCGTGATTTATGCGGAAACATTCGTACGATACTCAGAATTCTACCAGAGCAGTGAACGAATCGGGGACTACATTTCCGGTGTACTTCAATGGCATCTTGTAATGCAACGGACAAAGGTAGAATGCAACCAACGACAACAACAGAAAAACGATCAACTAACTCAACGCCAGCTTCCGCAGGATTAATCACTTGCAGAAGTCACCCAGGTCCGCCGAGACAGAGGAATTGGTATGTCGTGCCACTGACCAGTACCGTCGACAAGAAGCTGTCGAAAGAATCTAACAAATATGGGTACACTACCGTCACCCCGATGCCGTCATCGTCCGGCTACAGTTTGTCCCCGGTTTTGAAGTTTCTATTCCGGAATCCAATTTAGATGGCAAACGAACCGGGCTACGGCTGCGACAACGATCTCGCCTTTGGACGTGTTCCTGTACGTGTGCGTGTATGTGCAAACAAACAAACAACTTATGGTTCGCCATCCTTTGCCAAGCGCTCTGTTTTACCCCTAATGGCGTACTCGAAGGACATTCGATGTTGGATGAAAATGATTGCTTTTGCTACGGTACGGATGGCGCCACGCAAGAAATTGGCATTGGCTGTAGGTTTCTGTAATAAAGCGAAAAGAAAACAAAACTCCGAGGAACGAAAGAAACTCCGTGCACACACACAAAAAAATGTTCTACCCAACGAGCATGTGTGTGTGTGACACACACAAGCGGTAGATCTTTCTCAGGCGCACTGCTTCGAGAGAGGGCAAATTGTTGTACCAACATCGAAAGCAAACAATCAGCAGCGTGCAGAAGAAGGCGAAATTATCCTTCATACGAAGGCACGCGAAGAAAGATTAAAGATTCGTACCGGTTTGCCCGGTACGAGGGTGTACCGTTGGCGTCTGGATCGAACAAACACAGAACGATCGTAACTCGTACGGTTAGACGGAACAAGAAAGGGTGCCATAATCCATGAGGGGGGGTGTCTCTTAGTGCGCCGTGCTCGTTGATTAAGCCAATTTTCTGCAGCAATCGTTCTCCACCATCGATGGCACATTGTTTTTGAAACGATCTTCATCATTCGCATTCGTGAATTAAACCGAACGGTTACAATCGTTAGCAGCTGTAGCATTCCTTCGCCCTAATCGGTGTTTAGCAGCAAACTGAGAATTCGTGTGAAACTTTTGGCGTTAAATAAATAAAGCGCAAGCAACAAATTGTTTACCTTGTGTATCGAGAACTTCAATTAAAGATTTCAAATTCTTTACACCATTATGGAAATTAAAAACTACATGACTTCAAGAAGTGCTTTATATATCAGAGCAAAAAATTGAACAATCTGACTCCTTGGATTTAAGTAGAGTTAATACTAATCAATTATCTCTCTCTTCTTGGCTTTTAACGACCTTACAGGTCACGCCGGCCATTTCTGGCTTACTAGACTTATTTTTACCACGTAGCCGGATAGTCCGTCCTTGCTACGGGGGGACGGTCCGGATGGGATTTGAACCCGGTCCGGCCGTGTGGACTGGCGCCGTTTATCACATGCACCATCGGGCCGCCCCCACTAATCAATTATAAAGGGTTTTAAAGGGTTGAATACGTAGGCTAGACAATCTAATTATGACTAGTGAACGAATTAATGTATTACGGGACATAATTTGCAACGTAAAACAATTTTTTGTGATACGCCGCCATTTATTTCAGTCATTTGAGGTTGACAATGCGACTAAAGCCGTAATCATAAAATACAAATAAATAAATATATCGACATAACGACTGACAACACCTTTAATTTTACTAAAAATCACATAGTCTAATATTAGCGATTTTCAAGCGTCTGATCATAGATAGCGGCCCGATAGTGGAGATGGTAGCGGCACCGGTCTCTACATGACAGGACAGGGTATCAAATCCCATCCAAACCTGGGTCAAACGCAAGACAGTCTATCCTACTAAAGGTGTTGCGTCCAGCAACGAGCCCTTTCTTTCTAACCGTTGCCAAAAGTATCAAGAAACAGTTTTTATAATGATAAAGTACAATCTTTAAATTAAAAAATCACTGTTGCTTCTGAGGCTGTTTCTATCGAAAAAAAGAGAACTAGCGTCCCTTCTTACGCACCTTTATGCTCTTTTTTTACAACCGATCGCGGTCGTTACTCCTTTCCGAAGTTCATCCGAGCCGCCCGCGATCCTTCGGATCGGATGAATATCCCTAAACTTGTCCGCAACCGTCTCGCTCGGTCGTTTCGCTCCTCTTTTCGCTCGCTCATCTGGCGCTGTCAAACGTTGGGCCGTTGTTGTAAACAACAAAAGGGGAAAAACATGAAATTGCATACATAAGGATAGCCATTAATGTCAGGTTGAGACCTGTTGAGTTTATAGTGCCATAAAAAAAATCATAGATTTGGCCAGTAAATGGATGTAAAGGGATGTAAATTCATATTTTACAACTTCATAATAAAATTTATCAATGTTTACTCGAAAATGTACGAAAATGTTGCCATATTTGGAACTCTTATAGCGGAGTGTCAGTGCCTTTTTGGTTTATGAGTCCATTTGGATACATTTGAAACTACTACCATTATAAAATAAAATGGGTTTCCTCTTTATAGGGAAATAGTTAATTCACTCTATCAAATTGGGATTTTTTGTAATAAAATTTTAATTCTTTTCTAAACATCAATCATCATGCGACGCTGTTTAAAACTGATAAATCATACAAAATTATTCTTTAATTCTTAAGAAAATCATACCTTTCGAGAAAATATCTACAGCAAGTCTTTTATCTCTAAACACAGACCTTTTTCATCTATATACATTTTGGAATTTGAAGTACATAAATATGGTGTTCTGAAATACTAAAATTGTATATTAAGCTAACTCTTATCCGACAAGAACGTTACCTAACATGCTTTCGGAAATAAAGTTTTCAGTCCAAACCTCAACGACAACCCAGCACGCGATGGCCATTGAATAATAGTTGCTTAATTATACTAACCGCGAATCCTTTACGGTGCACTAGACCGTCCAACAAAACCCACAGCCCAACCGAGTATTTGAGTGAAATCTACTTATAAAAAACAAAACTTATGACTGAAATTCTTCCAACTAAATCCTTCCTACTAAACGGATCTTCCAAAGAGCATGAAGCATAAATTAGGAAGCAGCACACAACTTCGATGCGGTTCGCATTCCGTTGAACACAGAGCTGACAGCATTAGTGCGTTCCGTAATGAAACAACAAGATAGCTAGTTGGATGGTAAGCGACACTGACACTGGTAAGGGTGCCGATGGACATTGGAAGAAACGCTACAGAACACAACGGACGAACGGATGGGTGGCCGGAACAGCCTGCCCCGTTGGTATTGTTACCATTTTGAATGTCTTGTGTCAATATTTAGCGAGCGGAATATTGTACCCTCGACAGGGACAGGGTGGTGTGGCCATCGGTTTCGGGTTCTGTATCTTGTTTCACTGAATTATGCGATCCGTTTTTCGCGAAACACCATGACAAAACCATACGCGCAGCCAAGGTTTAAGCTTGTTCGTTCAGCTGGCTGTAAATTATGCATGATGCAAAGTATAAAGCACATACACACCCGTACACACTTCCAAAGCTCCTTCATCCCGCCTCATGTGGTCGTGTCTTGCCTCCGCTGTTGTTATATGTTAATTTCACATTGTTTTCGCTGTACTTGCCTTCCCAGTAGCAAGCACATACAGCATCGGTCGTATGAGACATTTGGTTGTAGCGACTTTGCTCGAGTTTGTCTCCGTCTCTCATCAGCATCATTTAACATCAGTCTTGTTGCGTATCAGCGCCAAATGCGCTACTACGTTTTCACGTTTTCCGTCACGCAATGGTGGAAAGGTTGAAAAACAAAGCGAACACCAAAAAACCAGTTGTTTGTCTTTATTTCAGTGAATTTGTTTCCATTCGCAGCGGAGACTGTTGTGTACTCTTTAAGCTAAAGATATGTTTGAACGAATTATTATGCAACATTTTTGTCTTCCCGTAAAGCATGAGTGTCGTGAATAGAATTGAAATTGTATTAACACCTATAGCGGTGTTTCATTTTTCCAGCTCGTACATACACATCACAAGCGTAATGAAGGCAGCAACGATACACGCACGTACACATCGTGACGATTTCCAATTTTACTTCAAACACGGCTAAACATATTCATTATCCTTCGGAGATTAGACATACACTACGCGTGCCTCAAAGCTTATTTGTTCCTGCAACGTGTTCATACTTTTCCTCGGTTGTATTTTGCCAATGCTCTTTCGAAGTTTGTAGCCCTCGGTGGGAGGTGGTTAACATACGAGCACACTAGCTGGCACGTAATTTGGAAATCATTTCCCAATCATTCGAATGCGATTAATTACAAACAAGCGTTTCTCGCAAACCGTCTACTTTTGCATCTGAATTTAATTTTCCCAAACCCGACCATCAGCAGCATCCTCTCCTGGGACAGGTTTGAGCTTCACCATACGACCGTACATTTGTTCGCAGTTTCTTCGATCAAAGAGCCTCGCAAACGGTGCAAAACTGTGCGGGAAAATGTGCTTGCGCTTCAACAATCATGATGAGTCGCGAGTTTACGCATTCTTCCCTAGCAACCAACCAACTGGCACCGAAACACCACAGCTAACGATCGCAAGCACAACAGAGACGAAACATTACAACTACGGTTCATTTTGGAATGTAATTAAATGAAACCAATTGTCAAACATTTATCCTATCCCCGGTATACCCTGTGCCGTCATTTCCCCTGCCCATCCTTCGTTGGAAATTGTTTGCGTGTTTGGTAAATTTACGCTAATGCTTTGCGATGAAACGTATGTGACTCTCTGTGTGACAAACAGCACACCACTTTCGTGTCACATTGGCTGGAAATGCTACGATTAGCTTCAATGGGCTGTCAAATGGTTCTAACTTGTATGTGTGTGGTTTTGGTAGTCGCTGTCGGGATGCAAACACTATCTTCAACTATTTTCGCACAGAGATAGTAATGATGATGGAAATAGCTCGGTTGAGCGAACATTTTGAATTTCTTACGATATCTATAATAAATGTTTCATTTCCATACAAACCAAGAGCAGTTTACTTACAGTAATTAAACACATTCCATGCGATGAAACATCAGTACGGTGGTATGTGTAATACATGGCTGCATATGCATCAAGCAAAATGATAATGCAGTTTAAAACAAACAAAAGATGATATTCCCCGTATGGCAGTGCATTATCAGCATCCAAACATAACTATCACTTCAATGTACATAGTTGACTTTTCATTTGTAACTCACATCATCTGCTAACATTGCACTAATCTATCGTCCCATCAGAGCTTATGCAAACTTGGAGACAAATTTCTCTGAGTAAACTTTTGCGTATTATTTTCTATTATGCCCTCGAAGCTACTTGTGCAAATGGATGAAGCGTGCGCTAGTTCACAATGGTTACATATCAGGATATTATTAGTTTTATATTTTTTCAAGTATGAATATTCTTTTTAATTTCAATTTAATTTTAATAATTTGTATTAAAAAAAGATATTTAAACCTTTGACTAAGTAAAAATAACGATCTCAAAACCTTATTTCTCATATTCTGGAGAAATAAATTATCAAATTAGTAAAAACTGTTTCTACACACAAAACTCTGAAAAAATTGAGTTATATTTGGCAAAGAAAAATGTTGAAATCTTAACTTTCATCTTCGACACATAGGTACATAGAAAATATCAGCTTTTAGTATAATCGCGTGTTCCCATATATTCTGCAACCATAAAACAAAAATTTGTCTAATTCTTTGTATTATTGTTGGATGTTATCTTTTATTAAAAAATGAAATAATTAATTCAAGGAAAGGAATTTACATCCATATGTCCACGAATCTTGTTTTTCGATATGCATACTAAATCCATGAAGAAAGTAAACCAAAAAAATCATTTTATGGATGTTTCAACAATTTACATATATTTTTCTTCATTACATATATTTTTCCCAAATTCTTGTACGGGCTGCACCCACTGTGCAAATGTGTCTGATCCACAGCTCGACCCATTGCTTGAACATACCTTGTACTGTATATATTGTACCAAACCTCGTTGCAGTTCTGCCCTAGATGTCGCATAACATCCCTGTACAGTAAAGCGCAGGAACACAGTTTGAGCGGCTTGTCACAACTTTCCCTTACGAAAGTAAGCAGCAGCTCCGGCACCAGCTCTTATGAGTTGTTTCGAAAATACTTGTCGCAAACAGATGGTCTGCTCGTAAGAGTCAGCTCGTGGCGTATGAGAAAACAGCTCTAAAGACACCTCCAAAGGTTTCTCGTCTGTTAGCAACAAAAAAACATGCGAACAACGAAAGAAAATCTTCACAGTTCCTCGCCAGATTCCCTGTGCATGATTCGTTGATAGCATAAACACACAAGCTTAAGCACACACACACACGTACGTTGGCTTTACACTTTACAGGAAAGGGTAGCCCTGACGTGCGGCACAGGAAACCCCTTAACGAAGATTTTTGGTGAAAAAGTTAGAAAACTTCACCCACATGATATCTTCATAGCCGGGAGTTCGAATACTCTGCCTTGATTGTGCCAACTTCCGGCCACTAGGTGAGGGGATGGGGAAAAAATAGGAAAATTCTACCCAGAGCTGAAGCTTCTTACACGTGCAAACGAGCTTTTCGAAACGGTTTTATACCTCTTTCTTTCTCTCTCTCTCTCCATTTCCCTTTACGATTCGTTGCGGAACGGTGTTCCGCTATCTTACGGTTGACAGTTGCGAACAATGTTTGTGTCGTTTAATTTTACAACAACATCCACCCGAACCACACACCCACCATCCCTTCAAACCCATGCCAAGCTTACCCGAAAATGTTCCACACGCTCGGTGGTGTTTGAAAGTGAAATGTTCTGGGTAGCGTTTTATGCTACGAAAAAAGATGCGAAGAAGAAACCGTTGTCTTGATGATTTTCCAGTTTTTTTACTATTTCTTCAAATATTTCGACCGATCAGGGATGAAAAACAGTTAATAAATCTGGCTATGGCACACTTCCGCCGCAATGGAGGCAAACACCAACAAAATCAGATTAATTCGGTCAACTTTTTCGGGTGTCAGGAAATTTATTACTTTTTTCGCTAAAAATGTCTAAATTTGGTGTTGTTTATAAGGGGCCACAGTCAGTCCCGAAAGGCGAACATGGAAGATGTTTCAACGTGCGAGATCCAACCAATGCCACAACCAAATAAGCAAAACGACACGTACGACAATGTGCGCAGGTTGTCTTGCAAAATGGACGCAGAGGCAGGAAATCCTTTAGCATGTAACAAAAGGAAGCACAATCAACACTAAAACATCTCAAAGGCTCGTTTTCTTTCATCGAATCTTCTCCCGTTTCCTTCCCGTTTCACTCTGTTTTTTCTTGTTGTTGTAGCTCTATGCTTTGACGGAACACAGAAATGGAGTTTTTTTTTATTTATAACCGTTTTCCCTCCACGGCACCAATCTTCACTTTCCACCCGCTTTGCACATTTAGCCTTTTGCACATATTTTAACAAGTAATCGGATTTCCTGTGCTTATTTATACGCACCCACCCATTTCACTGCACAATGGCAGGATATTATTTTATTCCCGGGCGAACACAATGGTGGGGACAATTTTTCGCACACTTATCATGCACAATACAGCCAACCAACGCCACGGGCAGGATGGATGGATTCGAGCCAAACACGGATACTTAACCCGGGGGAGAGTTTTTTTCACGCTGGTGCCGCCTCGTATGAGTTACACACACACACGCAAACATGTATTGCATTGAACCATCCGAGACCCAATTTCCGTCCATAATCCTTCCACTCGAGGGTATACGATTTATTTACCACGGGTTTAATATTCCACAGTTGTTGAAAACATTCAATTTTTCATTTCGTCAAGGATTAAATGATAAGGAAAAATAATAAGCAAAATCGAAACACATATCGCCACGCACCGAGAATGATAATCAACTGTACCATTTGTCAACCTTGTTGATTAGATTTGTGTGTTAAAAGAGAGATACGCATAAAGAGACAAAGCGATAAAGCAAAAAAAGTACAAAGAATCCAGTGCTTGTGTAATTATATTCAAAAGCAATGCGTATTGTTGAATTTTCCTAAGCGATTAGCAAATGATAGCGTTGAAAAAAAAGAAAAATTATCACCACCATCGCCAGGTGCTGCTAAACGTACTCATTACATGGAGAGTGAATTAAGGGAACAAAATATAAGACACCCCGCAAGCGAATACATCGTTCGCTGCGTGAGGCATACATAATTCATAATCATAATTCATAAGAAATTGGAAAATCCTGTCCCCGGGTACTGCGAACAATGCCAATTATAATAAAAGCGCCAGGTAAGCATATCAATGACGGAGAAAGGAAAAGCACAAACAAAGCGAACGTATGTGTTGAATATTCAATGTGACTTATTCGAAAGAATGGCAACGAAGCATTTTTTATCCACATCCAAAAGAATTTACTTTTATTATTCATGTGTGGTTTTGCTTTGTATGATAGAATTACCACCGCAAGAGTGAGAAGTTTTTAAATATTAAAGCGTTTTTTGCTAAAGCAAATTCTATGTTTTTGCAAACAGTATCTGTTCTGTACTAAATTGTACTAAACGTGTACTTTATGTGCTTTAAATCAAACTAACAAAACCACTTCCTCCGATAGTGACTGCATCACAAATTGTGTTCACAAATTTAAAGGGCGGAACCATTTGAAAGAAATAAGAAACAGAAAAAAGTAGAACTAATCGTTTTTAAAGTAGCCTCTTTAAAGATCCCTAATCCACGCCACCGTTGACACCATTGTCGAGCATCAAAATGCAATTTTTCAAACCGTTCCTTCAACGCTCCAACCAAACGATGTCCAGTGACCAAGAAAGATAACTGACGAGAGAGATAGATAAAGAGTAGGAGAAGAAAATGTTTCCACCCTCCAAAAACAAAAAAAAACAAAAAAACCTACAGGCCATTAATATCCTTAAATTTACGACTTGTTGTTTCACTAAGCCATCGCCACTGAGACGGTGGTCACCATCACGCAGTCAGGGGCAGTGCGGTTTGCTGACCTCGGAAGTCATTAATCACTTGTTTGACAAAACTTGACGAAATAAAACCGAGTTTTGCGTGTATGTACGTGAAAAAACAGCGAAGAATAAAAAAACAGTTATTAAATGTGAACCAGCATTAAAAACAAAACAAAAAAACACGCCTGAAGGCACTATCAATGGTCGGTACGTCTCCTCGGTAAGTCATTTATTTTTGTCCCAATATCGAAAATATATTTTCCTCAATCTAACGAAGGGTCGCAATAAAAAAGTCTAATAAAACGTACCTTCTCACAATATCACGGCATGCGGAATTCTGTCTTGAGTTTTCAGCCTCACATTTACGAGAACGATCTACGGCCACAGCTTATGCAAGCAGCCATCAGCGGGCGGGTAATGCCAGTGGCGAGTGAAATCTCATTTAAGTTTTCCTTTCCATGTATAGCCCGTGTCAACGGTGAAAACAAAAAGCTGTAAAAATGCGTGCTTCAAAACACTTCCAAGCGACGGCAGTATCGTCAGATACTTTTTGTTGGTTGAATTATTCATTTAATTTAATTTCGTACGTCGTTCAAACACACGTATACTATGCCCTACCCACAAGCTGACTGACCATTGTCACACGACTGTTCTTTACCACCAGATTTTATCGTGTTTTTTTGGCCACTACAGTCGCGAGGGTGATGAGTTTACATCTCGGTAAACATAATCATCAAGAACCATTGAATGGAAGCTTTCCAGCATATAAAATGGAGGCATGGGATGCGCCCCAAAAATAAAAGCGACGAAGTATAACCACACTTCAAGAGCGTCCGTGTGCTATTTAGTTTACAAAATGATTATCTTTGATTTGGTGTCTCCATGAACGTGCGCTTGCCGTGCGTCTTTCTACGTTTTGCTAGAAATTTGGAGGTTTTTCCTGAGCGGTTTCTGGATTTCCACTTGAGTCCGCCTGACCTGAAAGTTGTGGCGACTGAAGTCCGATACCCGTCAACGAATTCGGTGGCTCGAAGAGGCAAAACACAAGATGAAGCACAATAGCGTCTAATAAGACAGACGAACAAATGAAACCATAAGCGCCTGAGGAAACCCACTGCTGACTATTGCGACAACGACAGCAAACGATGACGACTAGCCTAAGCCACTTCAGGCAAATTAGCTGGTAGCGAGAAATCAACCAAGAATCCAACAAAGATGTAAATAGAAATAAGGGACCATTATTCCATTTTTCTTGCACTTTGAGCAAAGAAAAACTTCAAAGCGAGTGAGCCATCCAACACGACAAAAAATACTGACTCTGCCCAAAAAAGTCCAAAATTCTTGCCTCGCACGATATCGTTGCTTTCAGCAAAGTGAGCGCGCTGTGAAGTGGACCAACCAAGCGGTATGAGATTCGATAAGACTAGGGAGGATGTCCTCCAACTTTGGCCGCTAGAATGATATGGAAATAATCATGCTGTCAGCGGCAGCAATCGGGTGCCAGCAGCGACCACAAGCGACGAGATAAGCACCGTAGCATTGGTACCATTTCTTTAAAGCGTTCGCCATGGTTCCAATGCAGACACTTGAATGTTTCGTACACTTCACTGCGAAACCACATCCACTTCAAAAGGGCCACCTGATTAAATGGAAATGATTTCGAGAGTCTGTACATTGGTTGGTACCACTTTTTATTGATTTCAGACAACAGCTACTTTCGGAAATGTGAAACCACTGTTCATAGAAAAAAAAATACCAATTTCACTACGAAATGATTGCTTTTCACGTTTATGCTGAGGAATTCTCTAAATGATGAGGATTTAAAAAGACAATCAGTGAGTAAATTGACATTAATTCTAATCCAAATTTCATAATCTTGTGTAACGATAACAACTTGTCGAAATGTGGAAATGTTTTGAAACAGTACACTTTTTTCTAATATTGAATAGCACACATTTTCCAATTTAGTACGACTCTTTTTCTACTAGCGAATTCTTGTTATAAGTGATATCTTCTACACGTATGTTATATTTTTTTCTTGTCTATTTCTGATTCAATATATCTCTAACTTCTACTGGAAATAATCGTAGTTTAAATTGAGCAAATCTTTATGAACCAATTCCAGGAAATTGGATCGTCATTACAAAACTAAAATAAAGGTTTATCTAAATAGTTTCAAGTCGCATTGCTGTAATCATTCCAAAAAGTACCCAAATAATCCAAACATAAACAATTTTTAATACCCATTTGTAAGAATTCCTGATTGACGCTACCTTTACAAATAAATGAAACTCGCCCAACTGATAAAGCGCATCGAGCTCTTTCGTACGATGCGGCAAAAGAACTGCTCAAATCTCCCCCCATAGCCAACCAGCAAAACGGTTATGGAATTTAATTTTTAGTTCTCTCTTCACCCAAGCCGATTGGAAGATACCGCAGGGAAATATCCACCACCAAATGCTTTCCACGGATGAATATTTTCCCAGCTCACCCAACCATAGCTGTACTGCGGGGTTCTACAGAAGCTCGAAATAAGAATGCGTTGATTGGATAGGTAAAGAGTTTTGCCTGGTTACGGAGAACAAAGAACCGGATCGGATGGGCACGTTACGCGGGTTACGTGGTGAAAGCAGCGCGAACTGCATACATGCCTTGTCCAGGAGATGGAATTCTTGCGGTTCAGGTACCGTCTTCGTAAAATAAAACGTACACTAGGGGTTTTGTTGATGGCATTCTGTCTGGAGAAAGCAATTATGACCATCCAGGGTGTATTCAGGGCTATTATTGTGCGCATATCGTTCACAGCACGGAATGGCAAATTATTTTAATAACAAAAGAAAAATATTTACTGGCTACCAAGTCGATGGCCATTTAGAACCGTTTGCAAAGAATAGTTCTTCATTGTTCGTCCGGTTCGTTGGGACAATAGATTTTTAAAGTGCTGAAGCACGTGCTCTTTGTGGCGGGTGAAGTAATAATATCGTCCACAGGATCAATCGAATGCTCAATATTGACATCCTGTGAATTCCGGAAGTCATTCTCAGCGTTTGAATAAATTGTTGATTTTGCTATTGGTAAAGAGTAGACCAAAGTACAGATTGTTGATGTTTGTATTGATTTTTTACCCTTAGTCTTATTGACCCCCTCTTTCAACGCATTGAATGCCGATTCTCATGTACGTAGTATCACCCGGAAGTCCGTTAGTTTTTACCCTTAGCAAACACTCTTAAACGCTTTTCTTTTTGTTAGCTTGAAGCGAGAACACCAAGAACAACAAGAACTCGGCCCCAATACATAATTCAATCACGTCCCGTCACCTAGCCAGCTGTGACAGTAGTCGATACGGCCAAAAAACCTAAAGCATTCCCCACTCGACAAATTTATGTTCGTGTGAGTGTGGAGTTTGCGTTTGTGTGATTCGATTGAGCCCAAATGAGGTCAGAGATGATTCCCCGAATGCTTTTAACGGAAACATGAAAAATCGATTAAAAAAGGAACACACACCACCAATGGCGCGCATGATATGGACGAAAGGCCGAACCAGGACGGTTTATCCTGCTGCTGCTGCTGCTGTTGAAGCTTTTAGTGACAAACTGGGATGCCGCATGAGCGGAAAGACCCACGCCCAAGGCCATGCACTCGGAATAAGAATTATAGCCTTTTCGCGTTAAAAATCAAATTTAATCCCACGCACCTATCTAGCCATTCGGTGAGTACGTTGGGCGAGTAAGAGTGAGTGTCCTCTTCAGAACCCACCCTCGAAACGGTCACGATTTGCGAGTATCATAAATATTCCCATGGACCTGCATGCACACGACACCGACACAGTTGCGAACCCGTCCACCCGATGCCCGGGCTAGTGATGCTTGTGATCCATGCCAGATAGCCTATCGTATATAGAACACAAAAAAGCCTTCCCCATTGGGAAAGTGGCAGCAGTTTAACCTGCGTGACACAGGATTAGCTCACTCGGCTCGTTGCGCTCTTACGGTAAAGCGCGACAAAACCATTTAGTAACGCACGATCGCAGCGATGCTGCGGTAAACGGTGTAGTGCGACTGAAATTGATTTTCCGGAAGCGATGCCATTAATCTTTAGTATATGCTCACCATTGCAGAGGGTAAATACTGCGCTAAAGGACCTTGTTTCGGTTTTACAAAAAAGCGTTCCAAATGTAATAACGTAATTTATCACTGATTAACGTGTCTCGATTGCCCGTGCACGGTAAGCCGGCCAATGGTACATGCGGTCACGCCGGTACCGGTTAAAGGGCTACTTAATATTTACCATTTCAATTCACTATGGAAGGTGAATGAAAAATCGTTCACCACCCTTTATAGTTAACGTTGGGAAATTATGCTTTTTTCTTATTGTTTTGTGTGGCGATGTGTTGCGACCAGATTGAATGGGGTAGTACCATCGAAATAACGCAATTAATTGAAGCTTCTCCACACGTATGGAGGTGTACGCATATATCATTGTCCACAGAGATAACTATTATTTTAGGGACCCTTTCATACATCGTCGGGAATATTTAGATATTGGATAAGTAATTTATGGAAATTGCATCCCCACTCTTGAATTACCACCAACCTAACAGATTTCGTTGATTTAAATCACACGCAACAAAAGGTATTGTTCATTAGTGCAATGAAGGTCGAACGATAAGAAGCGTGAGGGTAAAATCATAAAAAACATCTTTCGATACAAAGCAGAAGAAAACGTACTGTACAAGTTGCGCTTGAAACAAAGGGCTGTGGCGTCATGAATATATGAAAATTCAATTTGTGATAACATTTTGCTCCAAATTTTGTGCCTTTGAACCATAGCAATGTTTTTTTATTAGCCTTTTTTATAAAGCGTGTACCTTTAAACTCTTCACAAGCTTGCCCTCTAATTCATCACTATGGTTATTTGCAATACTTGGACGACTACCAATAATTTCAACCTTACTCCATTGCTACCCCCAAAGATGTGAACCATTTCTTGTTTTGCATTATTTTCAACGATTCGAGAACGCCTCGCGCCTGATGGATATTTATGAATGAGGCATAACGATAAGCAATTAATTCAGTTTTTCCTTGCTCCAGACAAGGTTAATGTATGCAATGTTTAATTCAATCGTAATCAACCCAAACACTATCTGCCCAGTTTTCAACTCAGACTCGGTGAAGGTTTTAAATTTTAAAGCACCATTATTTTTGCCGGTGCTGCTCGCTTTATCACATGTTTGTCATTATTTGTATTTTAAATGTTTCAAAAGCGCTAATTAGTGGTGTCTACATATTTTTATTCTTTAAATACATCAAACTAAAGAGGTAAAAAATATAGCGAACTAAATAAATCAAACAAGCGTTATTTGCTTAGCTTTGTTATTTTTGAATAATTAGAAGAGACTCATCTTTGAAATAAATTAATTAAATAACTATTTATTTTTTAAAGCTTCTAGCTAATTTTGAACGCAAAACGCAATATGTCAAAGAAAAGGTGGGGTCAATTAAGTATAGTTACATGATATGAATATATTTTCGTAAGAATCACGCATAACCAATCGTTTGGCATTAGATCTTTGACCACATGGTTAATAAGACGACTAGTTATCAAAAGATTGCAAACACAATATTTATGCTATACATCAAATATTTTAATCTTTCTCATCATCAAATTTTTTAATCTGAACCAATTCCACTTCTGCTTGAAATGAATCAAGAAATGATTCAAATTTAACCATTTTACCATGTAAAAATATACGTTTCCTATGTTACTGCAACGTTACTTTCATCAATGAAATCGTAAGTTTCGGTTTCTCAACATTTTCGGCAAAAAAATATATCATCAGAAATAATACAACCCAAAAGAGCACAAAGCTGTTAGATTATTGTTTTTCTTACGGTACTGGTTTTTGCCTCACTTTTAACGAAGGAAACATTTCTATTTGTCTCCAAAAACAGACACACTCCAAAGTTAACTGCAAGACAAATGGCGAAAACTTCTTGGAATTTGGTAGATACGCCAAAAATCACCTTACGGTTAGATCCGTCGGATCCGTCGGAGAGAAAGGTTTTGCTTTGAAACAACCGTCATACCGTCGTATCCCGGCTAAAAACCCCTTAAGCAAAGGATTTTGGGTAACATAGAAAAAGAAGGAAAAAAACCCTAAATGAACATTGAGCCAATGCGCTGGAAGTGACTATTGCCAAACTCCGGTCCGGAAAATCCTACCTCACCACGACGAAGCAACGAGATCCAGAAACGGTCCCTTTTTCCCAGCGGTACTTTCAATCAAATCAAAGATAGACACGGACAACTGCTGGGTTCGTCCGTTTGTGCAATCGAGAAACAGCACTTTTTGTCATGACTTTTGGCCACTTTTTGCCTGCCATTCTTGCGCTCGCTCGCTTGACCTTTCCGGTGTCAGCCACCCCCAGGGGTGGGATGATCGACATTCGAAATTTAGAAAATAGGTTCCATCCATCCAGAATCAGTACCCTCTTTTGTGGATCGAACCCGCTGTGCTGGGCCAAATCAACTGAACCGTCTGTATTGCAACAGCGTCTAAGTTCGAATCGTTATGGCAAAGTTTCTGACAATAGGTAATCGGTGGCTTTCAAATTACTCCTTCGCTTCGAGAAACTAGAAATCGGGCGGGAATTGATTGTAGACAAACGAGCAACAACAAAAAATGACGTTTGGAACAAAGCTCTCGGTTGAATGGTTGTGATTTTGATGGTTTGATTTTGCTTCGTTTGCGAAGAATGCTCGAATCTCTCAAGTATTTACCTTGGCTAAGAGATGCGACACAGACCAGCGCCAAAAATAGGAGAGCACTTAACGTTCGTAACTAATTGTGAAAGGTCCTTCACGGGGGTGTTTCGTGTTCATCCTGCGAAAAAAACGCTGCTCATATTATAGTCACCTGAAACTTGGGCAAGAAATGCGGAAGTTTTTTTCTTTTCCTCTGGTTACGATAAATTCTCATCTTAAATGGGTACGAATAGCTCCTGTTTCTACAATTCCTGTATTCTTCCTACTACAAAAAAATGGACAGGAAACGTTGTCAGAGACCGTTTGGGTGTGGAAACATAAAAGCAAGAAAAAGTAACCCCGAAAATACGAAAGGATTGTTCTGCCAAGCGCAATTAATATGACCAACGGGTCAAAACGGGATAGCAAAAGCGTATCGTTCCGAGACAGAATAAAAGTACCAGCACCAGCAACTTTTCCATGTCACCAGTAAGCCTATGGTTTTGTTTTTCCCTTCCACTTTGCTACCGTCGTTTGCTAGCGAACGAACGAAAAAAGGTTGTATTTAATTAGACGTTTCATTTTAATTTCTTACCCATCGGTTGCTACCGGACAGCGATCGTAAAGTGTGCAGATTGGGGTTGCATTGCCCCGGTGCGTATTTTTCACACCTTTGGAAAAGGTAAAACAAACGTCACCAAGCCAGCACGCCCGCCAGTGCAAAGGAATGAGCTTTGCAAAAGACCACTGCTACCGCACAGTTGGAGCAACATTGGTGTGGGCTACGTTAAAAAAGATTCCTTTTTTTTATTCATTAAGGGATTTCGTTTCTGCAATGGAAAACAGAAACAAAAAAGTTCTCCTAGACGAATAAAATAAAAACCTTTTTTTCTCGCTGTACATTTACTGAAATAAATGCAGTTTTGCTAATGAATCTAACAGTACCTGGTTCTGAACCATCGTGCGGAAAAGATCCATTTGTGCGACGAAGATGACATTTGTGAAATTTTAATGATTTCCTAGCGATCCCACGCCCGCTTCGTACGTTTATCTTCCTGCTGCAGTAGCATCATTCATCATTCAAACACTAAAACACCAAACAAATTATTTCCTTACTGGTGGTTTTGAAATCGCCAATGATAAATAGTGCCCGCCTTTTTGCAAAATCTTTACAAATGTAGGCGCGGCCATTTTTTGTCTACAGCATAATTTGCTTTTGCATGCTTTTTGTTAGAGAAAAAATCATTCTAAAAGATTTCTGTTCATCGGCAAAAACAAATGCGTTTGCATATGCCCACGAAGATTCATCTCATTAAAACAAGCTTTTTCGTAAACGTAATCAACTCTGTCCAATTTGTAGTATTACCATTTGTCTGCGGAGAAGCGGTGAGGTTTTTTTGTGGTTAAAAGTGGTTGTTATCATTGCAAAAAAACCTAAATTATCAAATGATGAATCTCGTCCCGATTAAGCTCACACTCGCTGTAATGCTGCGTTGAGCACGGGTAAACGAAACTTAACTCACGCCGAATGGAATATGACAGGTGAGCAAACAATCACGCACACTACGCCATCATCCGTCCAGAAGTATCCTACACGACGAGAATTGACGCGTACGCTGTGGTCTCCAGACGGGGCTTTTTTTTGCTCCGCGCGCGGTGTTATTGTTTGCTTTCGTGTAGCTCCAATAACTTCGTTTGATTAATGCAAAACCTTGTGCGGTAAAACCCATGATCTACACAATTCATCGCTTCGTGGGATGCGCGTGTATGTGAAACGTGAGGATACGAGGAACTCAAGCGTTTGATATAGGATAGGCGAATGCGTCTGAAAGCCGATCTCATTGAGCCAGGTCAAGTACTGACCGGCTGAAGATGGTAGAACGCAGACACTAATCAAACATTTGAATTCGATGACGAAAAACGTTAACGAAAAGAGACGAAACGGGTACTAATTGAAGACATAACAAAAACCAAACCCCACAACTCATTCGCGCTAACAATGACTTGTCACAGTTTGAAAAGTTTGAGATCGTGGCAGAACGAATCTCACGTTCGCTGACTCATGGAAAGTAACAAAATGCGTACATCCTATTTCCTAGAAGACGATGAGTGACGTAAAATTAAAGTGTCAATATGGCGCACTTATTGCATTACACCATAAACCCCAAACTAATTAGATGGCAAACGATGTAGAAATGGTTCCAGTAACGTTTGGATTGTTGTCTGACTGCTCGATTAATTCAAAAAAAGCCAACAAAAAAAACACATACTTTAATCAAATACGCGTACGTAGCATAAAAAGACACGCATCACCTCCTCAGCAGTAGTGGCTGAAAGCTCTCGACCTGTAGCAAGTATTTACTTAAACCCAGGGAAAGATAACAACAGCTCACCTCTCTCCAAAAAACCAACCACTCTCCCGATGTACATTTCGATCGGGATAAATTGAATTTGCAAATAAATTTCCCACAGAGATTGCCCTTTCGAAGGAACGAGCTTTGGACCTCGGTCGATGGTAAGGAGAGGCTTCTTCACACCATGGAGCGCAGGGAACTTTCATCCATTTCGTAGAATTCCACACGAAACATACGAGCACAATTCGTATAAATTCGCGACTATAGTCTGAATCCCAAATGCTACAAAACGGGCGAGTTGCGAATTGTTTGGGCGGGTACCTCAGGGTTAGGAAGAATAAATGAAACGCTCCATACCCCCTTATCCCATTATTTGATCCCCTCCCTTCCTTGTATCCTTTCGCTGTGCTTATCAGTGCATTACGTTGCCGACCGGATGGCAAGGTGGCCACCAGTTGGGGCGTTGGTGTCTCCCATACCGTAGCGTAGAACACCCCTCGAGGCTATTGTGAAGTTTTAAAGCGCCATTCTCGCATCTCGCTTCGAAGCGTCCTGGCTACTACCTTCAGACATGTATATGCTTTTCTGCGCATAAGTCTTGATGATGTTTGAATTGGATTTAGCACAAACGCCGTCGTCGTCTTGGAAGGGTACGCGGCAGGGACATATAGCGTGGCGCACTTGCACTTACTAAACCTTGGGAAAGAGAAAGATTAAAGTGGATTGAAGTGAAGCAAAATTCCTTCGCCAAGGGTATGAGGACAAAAAGCGGTTATGGCCAGGATATAGATGAAAATATAACCTTCTACTAGAAGCAGCACTATTCACTTCCAGCTCGAGGTCTTCTCCCGCCGATAGGTTGTGTTCTATCTTTTTTTTTTAGTAGGAACGAGGCTCTTATGCATTCACCGTCTCCAAAACCCCGGATGCCTGTGGGTGCTTATATAAATATAAACATCTGTATGGTAGTAGGTTTTTCAACCCCAGCAGCATCCTATTGTGCATTACCGTAGTGCCCTAAGAAATGGTCTAGCGAAAACGGGCTATTCGGGATTGCATAAAGCCGGCTGCTTACTGTTTGTAAATAAATAAATTCACATTGAAATAAAAGCGTCATCTTCGTCACCTCCTGGCCACTCCAGCTGCGGGCTGTACTTCGGATCCCTTCTGCGTGCATTCTACGCTTTCTTTCCCCCTTTCTTTTACTGTTTTATTTTTGCCCTCATCATGTGATGGAAAGCGTAGAATAAAAGCGAACGCCTGTTATTAAGCCACCCTTAAAGTCCCACGGAAACCATATAATGATCACTTCGCATGCGAACGATGTGAATGGTGTAGGAACCGCTTTGACATTACACCCACACCTCCGCTTGTACGTGCGGGACGACATTTTGTGATCTTGAAAATGGTACCGCCACTAAATGCTCACACCCTCTACGCTACCACACGTCAACCAATAGCAGCGAATGGGGGAAAGCTAGTACGGTGCAGAAGTGGTTTTATGGTGTGTGAATGGGGATAAAAATTTAATGCCCCAGCAAAGAAAAGGACTTTTTTTCGCAGCATCGTTGTCTGCTAGAGCACTTGGGTTGCGCTAAGTAACCTGCTAATGATCCAGAATCCACTAATGAGACTGGTGGAAAATTTAATACAACAATCTAAGCTTCGGTTGCACACAAAAACTGTTTAGTATTTCTTTTCCTTCTTTTTCTTTGTTTCACTGCCAACGACAGCAAAAGCGCCAAATGGGAAGGTTTTCCTTTATTTACCGTCTAATAAATAACTATACACACACACCAGTCTTTGGAAACTATCATTCCATTCCTCTGGATACGTGTTTGGAAGAGAAATGTTTTTCCTCCCCAATGCCTTTTTGGAAAGAAATTTTCCCAGATCGTTTTTAACACGTTCCACGAAGAGACACGTCAACTGATACTGATCACACTATGGGCATCCCTAGTGAACTCTAGTGACGCTCTTGAAATAATGCGCACGGGCAAAACAAATGGGGCAAAGGGTTTAGAATTTTAATTTCAATTACACCGACATCGCAAAGCGTAACGGATATAAACAAACGTGAAAAGCTACGTTTTCTGAAAGTATAATCGTACCCGAAAATGTTGCTGAGATTAGCAAGGACAGCGATTGTTAGCCATTGGTATAGTTGCACACCGGATTTTCCACCCGTTTCTAGCGAGTTTCCCTGCAGTCTTGTAAATGAGAGCAGGTCTCTTAGCTCCCAAAAACTTTCCTTTTGTCGCACACATTTTCATACACTGGCAAATGGAAACCTGGTCTAGGAAGAAACTTATCTAGGGAAACAATAACGCACGCCCAGGAAGAATGTGATCCACCAGGTTTCGACAACGTTTCAGGACAGGTGGTAGAACATTTGTAACGCGTTACTCTCGAGTTTTTCAAATACCCCCTAGCGCTCAACGCTTGGTTATGGTACAATAACCTTCAAACCTTACCGAGCCATCTTGAGTGAGCGGTGGGAAAATCATGCACAACACAAGGAAAGGTGCCAGTGTTCGTGTTCCCTGCCACTACTTAGCGCTTACGAGTGCCACTTTCATCTAGGTCAAGGAGCGGGAAAGATTTGTAGCCCTCTCCACTGCCACCCGGGGGGGATGAGTTCGGTGCCAGAAGGCGCTGAAAGGCCGTAGCGATGGAGGGCACCATTGCATTCGGGACGTGACTGAGCACACGCGGATACGGCTCACCCGATCCCGCTGGAACCGACGCGTACGGAAAGGTAGATCGAGCTGGCCATGGTGAACCGTGAACGACACGAACGAAGATTAATAAACTAAGGAATCGGAAACAATAGGTATAGTGCGCTCCTGCCAGCACACGTTTGCTGCTGCTGCAAAAAAAACAACGAAAGCTGCTGGATTATGCTGAAGTGAAATCTGGACGCCAATGGTGAAACTTTTTTTCCCCCTAGTTCCAGTTTTTCCACCACACTTGCTACCACCACCAGCCCATGGGGATACATTCGGGATACAGAACTACGGAGAATTCATTACCGAGCGTAGCGTTGTAATAGGAAATCCCGGCTGGATTGTGTATGTGTGTGCGTGTGTGTGGGGATACGTGTAGATGTTCTTTGGAAATTAATGGCAGCGAGAAACAATGCCTGCACCCGGTGCATATTTCGCCGACAGCTTACAAACGCTTTTGCACATGAACTATTTCAAGGATTGTACAGCACAAGCGCTCCATGGTGAGTGGTGTAGCTGGTTCTCTTTTTTCATTTTTTTTTTTGTTAAAGTTTGTTATAAAATTGTCTACAGCCTCATAGATTCCGTTGCTATTTTGCAGCTGTTATGCGATTTTAATTCAAAACCTATTTTAGGTAGGAATTTCTTGCTTCTTTCAGCTTCTTTCTTTTTCTCGTCCCCCCTTCACTTACTTCATTATACTTCACTTAACGTAGTAACTACATAGTTGGATAAATAACGGCACCCAAACAGAAAATGTTAACCGACAAAGGCAAGAGAACAATAAGCTTATCCTAACCCGGAACGTAGGCAGTTTGACCTATTTACATTTGGAATCACGACAGCGACAAGGATGCAGAATAACAAAATCTCCAAACACAATATTTACTTTCCGACCAAACAGGTCCATGTAATGCGGCTTACTGTAACTGTTGGGTTGTAAGCAAACAAGGGAAAACATTGTTTGCATTTCACACAGAACAACTGTGTACATGTGGTGGTAAATATCTACACATTATGTTTTAAGCAAAACAATGAAATTGTAGATATAAGGTATTTGGATTTCTGGATTTTTTTCAAGTAGAAGTGGCACAGGGAATATGCACAGGAATATTTGGGTAACCATTCAAACCGTCCTCGATACATTCCTGTTTAATTTGTGAAACAATCCTGTAATGGAACGTCAACTTAACTATTTTTGTTTTAATCAAATGATTAGCTCTGATAAATTAATCCACGTAACTAGATTTAATTCCAGCTTTTATTTTGTGATACGCCAGCTCAGCTCGCCCAGGTTGAATCACTCAACCCATCCCGATAAATTCATTGAACACAAATAACTTAAAGTTGCTAGTACGTAGACGATCAATCCGGATTAAAATTCATTAGTTTGCTCAAGCATTCTAACCAATCTTATCACCTGCTTCCCGGAATCCCACAGCAAATTCATCTATATTTACCTTCTCAGCGCAAAAAAAATCTCCCATAACCCACAATATAACCATTCCCAGTGCATTCCAAAAACAAAAAAGAATGACCAAATCGTGATCGAATTTACCCATTGCAGTGTATACCGACAGCCGCGATAATGCAACTATTGAATCGGTGCTAGATACGATCAAAACACCCGGAATTCCCCACAACGGGATTGAGTCTCACTAATGAAGTTTTCTACTCCAGTGCTCGATGCGCTCGAACACCAGCAGCAGGGCAGGGGGACGGATACCAAAAAGGGAAAGGCGAAATTCTATTTGCGTTCGAGAAAGGTTAGTATTAAACGGATCGAACCGGAAGTCCAGGAAAAATGCAACCACACCATCAACCTGCTGGTTGGTGCAGTCGCGAATACGAAAACATGATGCTTTGACCAGACTGTGGTCGACTGGACGCGGAAACGTGACTGAATTAAGATTTCGGTGCGGGTGTTTTAAAGCAGATCTAGCGGTTGCCTTTTTTGTTTTCGTATCTGCCAAACACCGCCCAGACAAGAACGATTTAGCCACTTTTATTTCCCAACGGGTGTGAAAATAGGCAATAAACTATGGTGGATTGCATTTTAAGCAGTACCATGAAGGGGGAAGTTTGACATAAAACAAACAACGCAAGTAAAAGTTAAATGAAATACTACATTCAATACTCCATATAACCGAGCAATTCCGGGAAATTAATGACATGACACCATTTGAAAAAAAAGAACACTCTCTAGTACTATTTATCAACGGACGTATTAAATTACGTTCGACTGTCATGGCATTGTCAGCGATAAAGCTTGAAGGACACCTTCTAAAACGTGTCCCAGCGTTAAGGCTTCACGCAGCAGTCCAGTGCAGAAGTGTGAATAACATTCAAAGCATTCATTAGTGCACACCAGCATAAAAACGCTCCGTTTAACAGGCTAGAAAAGATTCCACACACAAAAAGTGTTGAAATAAAACGAAAAAAAAAATAAATAAAACCATGCATATCTAACCAAACGTCCACTGATGTGTATGAAACTCGCCCAACCAACCCAATAGATTGGGTAAAACTCTTCCGCGTATTTGAAATATTAGCTCTCTCACTCTTGTTAGCTGATGGATACCGAACAAAAAAAACCCCACAGCCGGATAAATATGGCCATAAAAAATGTACAGCTCGTAAAAACTTTCAAATGTCCCACATGAGCATGATGTCTGAACTTTGAATATGTCCACTTTGCTGCAAGTTGATGCTATATACCCGCTGTACACTCCTTCTGCCCTACATGCGTACGTACCACCAGGCACACACACACACTCAGTACACAATGGATTCCGGAGTTGAAGCATTTTTTTGTTGCTGTTTTTTCTTTTGCTTGTTTCATTCAGCATCAGTCAGCTGTACCTTTAGCCATTCTTTCCGCTAGCCAATCGAACAGGAAAATTTTCATGAATTTTACAAAACTTTGTGATTTCCCAACGCGTCCTGCTCTGCAAAGGCAAGCGAAGCAAAAACAAAAGTACACACTGGCTCTTTTGAACCAGTCCTGCCGCGGTACGGACACGGTACACGTTATGTGAATTTTTCCTTCGCATTTCTCCAAAGCGATATTCGCATATATATATATATGGCGGCTGTGCCGCAGTGGATTGCAAAGTTTGCGGATATTTTTGGCAAACCCGGGTTTTGGTGAGCAACCCGGCTAACAATCCCCGAGCACAACCGGCCCAAAAACATAACGATAACACGCTTCTGGAGCGCATCCACAACGTCAATGAAGCAACAACAAAAAAAGACATGAATAAAGCTTCAACAGCGTGAAGGAAATATTAGCAAACCGTTTGTTTTAGCATTGCGGGCGTTTTTCCCAATGTAGGTGGGCGGGAAATAAACCATACAAACACACACACACGCACACAGTGCTCGAGTTAATTTTGAGCGGAACGCAACGTGCGTACGTTGAATAAACGATTGGCATGATACGTACATTTGTGCCAGCGCAACCGACTGGTTTTATATCCGACAATGGGACAGGTTCGAGTTTGCCTTGATAAGAACATGTGGAAATGGAAGGCATTTTTCAGAAATGGGATTTTTTACGGCAAGGAACAACATAATGGTAATAAACTCTTACAGCCATTTGGGGATCGTGGTAGAACTGACAGTCCACGTCCGTTATTTTTATCGACATAGTTTGCAGAATGTTTCTCAACTGTGAAATCTATTTTCAACTTTCCTGTTTTTTTTTTCATTTGCTTGCTATCAATTTCCATCCCGATACATCAGCTATGGCGAACGTACTGATGGTTGCTGTCGTTCCAATCAAGACCAATACTTGTCAGTCATATGCATCCGTTACTGCTTCTTTATTACTGCCCGATACAAGTTTGCTGCAAAACGCTGTCAGGCATATTCTGACACACGACGAGTGACTTGATTTTCCGGTTTATATTGAATTACGCCACCATTAAGTAACAGGATATTGTACATTCAGGTGGCAAGCAAAATAATCTACCTTGCATGTTGCATTTTTTTTCGAAGTCATGCAACATGCATACAGAGGCAGATAAAACTCGCAAGAGATAATTTTGCCATAATTAATTGTAATAATTTTTGCCGTGCTTTTTACATGTAGTACAGTATGTACAACTAAATTTTTGATTAAAAATACGTTATCTCATTCGTTCTATTTTATTTAAAAAATTTCTAAAATACTATAAAAAAATTTAAATCGTATTCATATAACACTACAGGTTGTTGATAATATGCGGAGTTTCTGAATAGAATTAGATAGAAGTAGATCACCTGAATAGTTTTGGAAAATGGGATAGCTTTAAAAGACTTTTTCAAATCCTGAATTTTTTGGAGCCAAACCAATTGGAAAAAATATATTCCTGAATCGATCGTTTCTGAACGACCGTTCGCCAGAAACACTCCCATTGTGTTAATTAGTTTCTATCGATTAGTTAAAAATAACTTTTAAGCTCAATCTGATCTGATCAATCTGATCTGATCAATCTCACAAATCATCGAGTATTTAAAAATATGTTTCATAATTACAAATGAACAATTTGATTAAAAAAGTTAATAGAAACATTATTTATTATACCGATGAGAGCTGAATAAACGAATATCCTTTTAATTATAGACAATTTTAGGGCAAAATACGAAACAAATATAATCCTGAAAAAAGCATAAATGGAAAATTTTAAGTCTATTCTCAAGATCCATCATTGGTACAAAAAACTCTTCTGTACTTATTATACCCACACTACAAGAAATATTATTTAATAAACTATTCCCCATACGAATTTAAGTGCTCTTAAATGAATTTGGAAATACCAAGACAGCAGAACTCTCATTTAAATTATTTTGAATTTGTGTTCATCAAGTAAGGAATCGTGAGGTTAAGGACAGTAATTAAATTCTTCTATTCCCCATGTCGGGTGTGATATTTCACCAAAAAAATTTCATTTCTACATAATTTTTTTCCTTGAGTTTCTTTCGATCTGCAATTGTCGCTAAATGTAATAAACCAACTAGGAGATAACATGTACAACCCCTACTGTATGATTGACACGTAAAAATGTAAAAAAAACAAAACTTAAAAAATTAATTCTTTATCCCGAAAGAGGAATGCAAGTTGCTTCTCCTTGGACGTTAAGAGGATAAAAAAATATTTAAGTGTGTAAGGTTTTGATTAATTTAATTAAATTTACGTATTCATTATAATTTTTAAAAAATCCTTTTGAACAACACATTCAGCTAATGATCATTAGTTAAGTAACCTTTTAATCAAGATTACTTTCCATATGATGATTAATCCTTTCCTTATCCATGAAATCGATCGGACGCACTAATTTAAAGAATGTAAGATATTTTTCCGATAGCATTACTGTCCACACGAAACGATGATAAACGGCGAGAAACAGACACTTCCGAACGGAGCGTCAAAAAATGTAGGTAGCGCAATAAGCGGCCACACATTCTTTCGGCGTAATTACCGGAACCGAAATCGAACGAACATTCTTCGCAAAGCGCAGCAACTACCACTTCATCATCGTTGCTGCTACCACCTACAATATACTTCCGGCAACCGGAATGCTTTTGCAAGTCGGGTGGCGGTGCCAAGAAGAAAGCAGTACATTTTTAATTAAAGAGTCATGCGTTTCACCCACACAGAATGTGGCGTTGCATCCATTTCATGCCGGCAAAGCTCGGGAAAACAAAAACCATTTTTCCGGTACAGTCGGTTGTGGATTAACCGTTTGCTGCCAAATGGAGCGAAACAAAGTGAACCGAGAAATCAAAATGAAGAAGAAAAACACACAAAAACAGACACAACAATAATGAAACGACAATGCCGCACAAAACACAGGCTTCGTTTTTTAAACCTCCGTAACGCACAGGAAACGGACAAACCACGGCGGAACAGGGGTCCTGGGCCCCAGCCAGTCCAGCAGATCCATGCTGGTTGGGATGCCGAATTATGAATAATTTATGAGCCCATTATTTACGATGATTTATGCTGCACATATTGCTTTCAATGGGGGGAAAATGAGATTCTAATGACGGGTGCCACGTGAGCGTGGTCTGTTCCTAGTCGCTGTGATTGTAGTGGTTGGAGTTTCTTGCGAAACCGAAAAGCTCCTGTCGCAGTGACGCCATCCTCCATTAAGGTGTTTATAAACAATCGTAAAAGCAACGTGTACACACATACTATACACACGATACGAACTGTTTTGACAAATGTACCGTATCACCGGTGATTATTGCATACAATCCTTTTATCCTTTCGCACACTTACCTTTAACGGCGTTCAGCTTGTTGCCGACCATTTGCTTTGCGACGAATGCGGCCATTTTGCTTTCGGGCTACTTTTACAACGGGTAAACGCTTGAACACTGTGTTATCGCTTCGGGGAAAGCACTTTCGTCTGTTACACTTAATAACGATCAATATCACTCACGCTCGTGTACGTGTGTTAGTTTACTGCTTAGTTAACGATATTGTTTTTGCTGAAAAAAGAAAACAATCATACACACATGAACAGATGTGAGATAATATTCACCACGGCGCACAGGAAACACGTGGTAATCTTTCCACTTCAATTTAGGTCAGTTTATGGAGGTCTTTTGTTTTTCGTTGTTTTTGATTTAACACGAACCAGTTTGTACACTTTCACTACCCCCAAATGCAAGGCTACAAGTTTGTAAAGGTTGGGAAATACACACAAATAAACAGCGCTTCTGAAGAAACGCTAGCGTACAACCGAGAGAAAAAGTAGTAACACAAATCCTTGCAAAAAACCAAACAAAAGGACTCTTAAGCTGTTGTGATGCTTTTGGTCAGGTTTCCTTTTTTTTCATACATTTTTTTGTTCAAACATTCTTTCGTGATCATGTTTCGCTGCGATGCTTTCACTTTCTGTCGCTAGACGTCGCTGTTGGTCCGTTCGGTTCCTTTCAGCACATTACACACTGCTGCCTTAAAGTTAACAAAAAAGACACGAACGGACAAAACAGAGCGACCGCGCGTCAAAACGGCGGATACGATAAAACACCAGTGAGCGAAAAATATGAAACTTTTAAACGTTTGCCTCCGGATGGAGGCGCATGATGAACTAGAGTTTCAATCTACGATATTTTGCTTCATTTTGTTTGCTTTGTTTCGTTGCACATCTGGGTTCACTGTAAAGCACTAGTGATTTTGCTGGTGTGTGAGTGTGTTTTTTCTCCAAACAAAAAGTTTTCCGATCTGAGTGTTCCGCCGAAAAAACTGCTCCCTTTTCTCACACACCAAAACAAAAGAAAATTGTTCAAATAATTTTTCAACTGGTGAGAACTGTAGACAATCGGACCGCAGCATGATCGGAGCCGTTTTTGATGTTTCACTGATTTTATTTCTGTTTCAAACTGCATTGCCTTCCTTTTTCCTATGGATTAGCCGAAATTTTCCACCATTCCAGCAATTTCCTCTCGTTTCGGCCATCACATTGCACTGCCCCTTGGGAACCAACGCTCAAACGTTCTGTATGCGCGGCACAACCTGCAAAGAAATTTATGCGAGATAAAGGAAAAAGAAAAGAAAAAAATGGTTTGCGTTAGTCGGAGAAATTGCTGTTTTTGGAAGGAATTTTTCAAGCACAGTCAAGAAGAGTAGGTGCATGATAAAGTTTCTTTGTATTTGCAAGAACAAAAAAAAATCAAACTAAAGCCTGAAAGGTGAAGTGTAGGCAAGATAATGAAGGAATGCGAATTGTTTTTGAAATAGTTTCACATGCTAGTTGTACGAAATTGCGATTGCCTTTAGCAATTTGTTTTAATGTCTTTTTTCTTAATTTAAACAAGTTGTTTTAAATAAGAAAAAATGTTTAATTTGCTTTCTTTTTATTTTTTAAGAATAAAACGAACATTCAAAATGATTTTATTTGCTAATTGTTTATAAAGTAACTACCATTAGAAAAAAGCTTAAGCCGCTCCGAAGTGGATGATATCCTTTTTTAGGCAATTTTGTTGATTACCTTCAAATCTATCCTAATTTTAAATGCTACTCCTTATTGCCATAAAGAAGCATTCACGTCCCGCTCGTAGTTCCCGTACTTAATATCATTTTTCTAGGTCTCACAATATTGATTTTTCAATACACAAATACATCTCCGACTCGTTTGGTGGTCGCTGCAACGAGGTATAACACTATCTTCTTCTTCACTACCAAACCAACCAGTGCCTAGGGAAGCAAATTTAATTCCCTCGAAGCAGTGGCTAAATATTTAACGAATGCATGTCTGCTGTCCTATTTTCTTGTGCTTTTTTTTAACTAACTTCTTTCTACCAAAGCAAACTACTCGACTGCACACGATCGCCACAAGCAGAAACGAGAAATGAAACCGAACTATTCCATCACTGCCCCGGACTGCAACGGATGCGCGCGAACGGTCTGAAAATAGATCCAAACGCCGTCCTTCGTGTTCTGCAATGTTGGGAACTAGCCAAAAGTCCTTGATTTTGCTTATGTCCGGTACATTTTCCTCCCAACATTTTGCCGCGCTCTGCGCCGTTGCGGTAAATGACAAGACGGTGCACGGCATATATTAGGATGCACAAGTTCCGTATGCTCTATGGGAAGAACCTTTTTTTGTGTATTGCCATCTTGTTCCTCGAGTGTATGAAAACTTCGGAATCGATAAAAGACTTCCGGCAGGAAAAGATATCTGGGTGGATGAGATAAATAAGGTACGAGGCGGGGGAAATTGCTGGTTGCTCCGCTTACATAAACCTTGGCATGCATAAAACCCGCAACTCCACGGTACCCAAAACTCAACCGTCAACAAACATCTAGTTTGCGAGATCCGTGCTCAAGCACCGCACAAACCGAAGCAGCAGCAGCCGCCGCCGCAAACGAAATGATGATACAAATTGGCGAAATTTTTCAATCTCTTGCATACTCGAGCTTCCGGAGGGTGGCCATGCCCTGGCCGAGCATGGAGCAGAATGCTTGCAGGCAAGGAATTGCGATATTTTGTGGCCATGATGGGCTGCCGTGCTAGGCAGGTCGGTAATCGCAAATACAACATTTTATGGTCACTACACAAACAATTCGTCAGTGTGGACAAAGAGGGAGTCAGCGAAGGGAAGCAGCAAATGATGACCGTAACGAGTGGCCGACGAACGACGAATGGAATCGGTGGTAGCAAACTGATGATGTAATCAGATTCCGGACCGTTTTAGTGGAAGCAAGTAAATTCTTCCGCTGCCGAAAGGGACGAAACGAACAGCAGGCAAGAGCCCGTGGGTGAGAAAAACGACCCCACGATTGGACGGGTGAGAATACGAACGTGTCGAAGAAAAGTGTTCAGAAAAACTGCTGCTTGATGCCGGAGGGTAAGCTTGATCGTTCAAATTAAAGTATCGTAACATTAAGCGGTCAAACGAAACTAACGCTGCTGGGTGTGGGACGTGTCCATTTTAAAGATGTATACCATGAAATGAGGTTAAAAGGATCGTACAAATTGGATGCACTTGAAGCATAAGGTTTATGGACAGTTTTAAAGTGAAGCAAAAGAAGTTTAATTGAATTGAAAACTATCGAAGCGGATTCCGAAGCTGGAAATAAACCACTGATCACATTTTCACCACGTGGTACATTTTGGGGAAGAAGACGTCCGTTCCTTCCAATAAAGGCTTAAAGAGGACGGTTAATGTTTACGACGCAATGACTCAATTTTGAAAGCTCTGGTAAAGCTTAGGTACCAGAGTTGCAAGAATGGTTATGCCCAACGTAAATTGCTAGTTGGTGCTGAAATTCTCAAAATCTTTTGAAATTCTTAAGGGACTGCTGCAAGGAGATAAACTGACTTATCTACTCTTCAACTCCCTGGAAAGCTCTTGAAAGCACCATCGTTGATTATGTTCTATAAGTCAATCCATATCCTCTCATGCGCACCCTTCATGACATTTATGTGAAGGGTTTATCATTGTCTTACATAGCAGATGCTTATCAGAAAAATGCCTCAGGTGACCAAATCTTTGAAGGCGATAGAAAATTTCAAATACTTGGGATCAAAAGTAGGCACCGATGTATAATGACCAGCTTGAGGAAGATTCTTGACTCAAAATACCTGTAACGACTCCATCATATAAAACTTAGATCTTCGATAGTTGAGAAAGAAGGTGTCGATCATCAGAACTCCATGTGCTCAGCCGGTACAGTTTGAGAGAATCGTAAATCTAAAACAAAATATAACTATACGACGTCTTAGTATATGAAACTTTTGGTGCAAAACGCTCATACAGTCCCAGAACTCTCACACACACACACCTCTGAGACTCTGTCTAAAGTAGACGAAGAAGCCGCATTTCACAGGAAAAAACAAAAAAAAAGAGATTTTTAGTCCCGTTCTACGAGTTATACGATGCAGCCACAATTATGTATATAACGAATTTCCACTGAGTTGATCATTTCATTGGAATGATACCAGACAACTCAGACCTTAGGGATTTTTTTGCTCATCTAGATGGCAACAGGAGGCGTGGTAGACATGATGGTGTATGTGTTAAACGGCGCCAGTTCCACACGACAGGATCGAGCATCAAATCCCATCCTGACCTTCCCCAATAGCAAATACTATCCGGCTATGAAGTAAAATAAATCTAGTAAAGGTCGTTAAGCCAAGAAGAAGGAGGTTCCCCTTAACTAAAATGAATTGATGGAGTTGAAGCGTCTACTGGAAAGACTAGATAATGGATAGGCTGAACAACTCGGGCAGCAGCTCAAGACGTTTATAGCATCTGATAAGTATGGAAGCGAATATAAAAACTGCATTCAAAATCCTTCCTATTGACGCATATGGCACAAAATGGGGATGCATTTCAATGCTCTGTTGAACATCTTTACATCAAGTATTTATCTAGATTCACACATAACAATTCACACTTCAAGTGTCGGACTCGTCATGTACCATTCTGCTCAATTAATTAAAACGCCAACTCTATTTCCCGTACATAATTTTACGCCTCCGGAGACACTTTCATAAGGAGCGCCTCCAAAAGCACATCGCTTCGCAAATTATGCTTTCTAACAACGAAGACAAAAACTCAACACAATCAGCACAGAACGGCAAACAATTGGTACCCTGCACTATTCGTTTGTAATTCCACTGTACCGAAGGCATGTTTATATTCGGCAAACCTTTTCACACACACACACACACCCACGCTCCTATAGCCCCCATGGCGTTTTGTGCTATATAGGGTTGCCCTTTTGCTAGGTTAGTTGGATGACAAGTTCTGAAGTGTGACACCCACAATTTCGTTTCTTGGTGATTTTGTGCCCGAATTAAGGCAAACCATCCAAGCGTATCTTGCCGAGAAGGGGTAGCTGAACTGGCAGAAACGACGATAGATTGTTAACGAGGTAACCAAAAAACCCCTTCGAAACGTTACTAGACGTACGATGTTGGTGAGTGAGAAATAATTGTTATTACAATCGTTAGGAAGATTTGGCTGGGATTGTTTGTAGGGCATTGGGTAGATTAAATAATTTTCTTCTCCATACACACGATAAAACCCTTATGAATCAAGGCAATGCAACGAACACAACCCAAAAAAGACAATCAACTATATGTGTTAGATTCGGACCCATTATGGATAGTCTGTATAAAATGTTTTTGTGCCCAAACGATTCGAGTTCGGATCGGCAAAAGGATCAAACTGAACACAGTAATTTACGAACATAGCCCGGTAATTGCAGGAATATGGAATTTTCCAAACCGATAGTAATTAATTGGTTTATTTCGTTTTTCCTATACTTTTCATTATACATTTTTTCGCTCCATCAGATTGCCTTTGATGGTTAGCCCCTTTTGCTAGCCACGATAGCATTATTGATTTTGACCCCAATCTTCATTCGCTACGGCCAGAGCCTCATTGCAGCTTGCAGCAAACTGAGCGTAACAAAAAGGCGGACCGAAACCGAAAGTGCCAGACATCCAAACCCCGAAACCCAAAGCCCACATCATTTTGGCAATGAAGGCAAGCGTGCGTATACGCGAAAGATAAGGTCATAATTTTCCATTCGATTCTTTCACCAGTGGGTTGCCGCTGCTGCTGCCGGTAGAGCGGATGCTCTTCGGGTTTCGTGGTTTTGCCAGATCCAGATTGTGCTTCAACGCTTTTTTTGGTTTCTTTTTGTTTTGTTTTGTGACCGGCAGAATACCAAACAAAAACGAAATACAAAGTACCCCCCTGATGCGGGTTTGCGCATTTTCCACCCGGGATCGCCTATCGTACCATGGTGGCATCTTCTAGCCCCTTTATCGTGACGAGAAGCAAAAAAAGCTTTCAGATTTTAATTTGATTTTCTCGCTCGTTTGCGTACGGATCGTGGCATTGTATGCTTGTATGCGTACTATCGTTCGGTTTTTTTTGCTTTCTTCCCTTTGCATTAGGGTCGATTTTGTGCAAGAGCTCGCTTGTTTCAATTCTCATTAGCAACGAGCAGTATTGGATTTTAAATGAAATATAAGAGACAACTTTGGTGAAAAAAAACACACACACAGCTCTACACCACTGTCGTCTGGCGAAGGTGTTAAAAGATGTGACTAAATTTGGGGGAAAATCATTTAATAGAATTTGGAAAGAGAGCAGAAATAATAATTGAAGGCAATAATTAAAGATGGGCGAAAATTGCTACTCGCATGCAAAAAAAAGTTATGATTAATTAAAACTCAAGACTTGGTAGTAAAGGGATTTTTTGATGACAAAATTATCGCAAAAAATATGTATGGCTTCAATAAGTGTGAATTAAGCTGTAGCTGTATTGCTAATAAAATCTCGAACGTTGCTTCTTAGCAAACACTCGCGTGTTAAACGATAGTATCATCAAACTAGCACAGAAATCGATATCCTACACTCACGCACGTGAGAAACCATTCATCAATCCGATGCTTACAATCGTTTACAAGCAAAATTACATCCCAACTCCACGAAACGATTCAGAACAGGTGGATTGCTGGAATCCATACTCTGTAGCAAATTCGTTCCATTTTAACCACCCAAAAATTGTTCTGGAAATAGTTTCTGCACATGAACATGAATTTACCTCCGCACACATACTTCTTAAAGTGAGCCACGTGCGAAGCAAATACCCATTACAACCAAGAGTTGTGAAAGTTTTCTCCGATTCGAATTAAGATATAGCTGCCTGCTCCCTAGTTGAGGTAGAAGTTTGAAACAGTTCTTTACCATCAAGGCACGTACGTGTACGGAATGAAGGTAATCACGGTGCGAGAGATTTATATGATTTTCTGGGATTATTTATGCTCAGAAGTACGCTGGCTTTAAAACAATCTGCAATTAGCGCCTGGGCTATAGGGTGGTGTGACCTATAAACTGCTAATTCTTCATGCCAAGCAGGTCACAATCATTAGTGACGATTGATGGAAGGGACGTTATTTAAACGAGCGAGTACATACATAGCGCCGACACCATAAATATCAAAACCGATCGATAAGAATTCAGGAGGCTATGTTTGAGCCATTTCTGTACTTTTTTCTACTGGAATACGTTGATGTAGATTTGAAGTTCTTAAAACCCCTAAAGTCAGCTTTGCAAATGTATGTTTTGAGAAAACTTTAAACAGAAGAAATATCAGTTTGCTAGAGTTCTCAAAAGTGGGAAGAATTCCACATATATCTTGAAACATTCCAGTTTAACAAGAAATAAATCCTGAAATGGTTCCAACTTTGCCACTTGAACTCAAAAACCCTTTAACTCCCGAGATGTGTGGTAAATAATGGTTGGTTCTTTCTAGCGTAACTTCAACGGTCTTTGTAGCATTAACCTTGTGACCGACCGTTTCATTTCGTATGCAGAGAATAAAAAAAAACCCCCTACGACACACCCACAATGGTGTGGATGGCTCATTTCCATGTCATGCCGGCCGATTTGCACTTTTGCATTGTAACATTTGTTTACAAATTTGAACCGGGAAAACTTTTACTCATGCCAATGTTCAAGCATTTCAGTTTTCCGTTGTTACTTTATCCTAGGCTACGAAGATAGGATGTACGAATCAACCCGCAAAGAAGAGGTACATGCTTCGAGAACAGATTGTGCGCCTTGTGTACTAGCGACCCCATCAGGTCACCTATTCCTTTTCAAACCCTTGCACCTATTGGAACGGGAATGGATTACCAGTGAGCAAGTTTTAAAATCTGAAATTCAAATTTCTTACCCTTCGTTCTTCCTTCTATGTGTCCATCTACCCACTTTCCCAAACATCGATTTGTAAGATAGTCGAAAAAAGACGCTCACATGAAACTCACACCGAACAAAATCTCCTTTTCGTCGTCAAATGCCACAGAGCGTGAAGGTAACGATGCCTAACAATTTTTGCTGAAATATCTTCCCAACAAAAAAACATAACCCTTTCTGCTGTCGATCAGGCGCTTGAAGTTGTTATCACCACACCACCCAGTACGCCAGACATCTTTCGGCAAACTTCAAACGTCTCCAAACGTTGTTCGAAAGGATCAGTTTCCTTTTTGGACAACTTTTCCACTAGCTTAACCCCGTTATTTGCTCACTCATACGTATGTTTCCTCGTGTGCGAATACGTCGAATTCGGTTTTCGACAACTCCATAAGGGTAGGAGACGAGTGAGCAAACGGCAGGGTAGTTAAGTCGATTATTGCGTTGCTCCGCCGGTACATACAGCAGACGCGTGAATGCGAATATTGATGAACCGTTCCACAAATAAGCGTGTTTTTTAATTTAGCCTTTCAAGTGTAACCTCATTCGATAACAGGCAATTTCACTGGTACTCACTCACCCTCATCCGCACCCCTTTTTGTAATATTTCATTCGCAGGAAGCGAAATTTACTCGGCCACATATTTGTGCATACAAATTCGTTTGCGTAATTACATTCCCAGGTGACGCACCGTCAATTGGTATGTGCGTTGCTCGTATTTTTATTTTCATTTTAATTTGCTTTTTCCACTGCACACACACACAATGAACACCCCCGTCCTGCAACAGATCTAACAGGAGTCGATTTCATTGTTTGCTGGCCCGTTGGTCGGATGCGTAGGGACGTGATGGTAGCTACCAACTGCGCTGATTAATCAAATTTCGACCACAAGCTAACGAACTGTTTGCGGCCTTATTCCGTTTTGCCCACTACTGTCCACTACGAGTATCCTTTTTTCGCTGGATTGCAATAAGCTAAGTTTCCCGCGTACTACGAACACAGCGCGCTTTTATTGATGGTGCCAGCGTGTACGCGCTAGTTTGTCGTCACATTTGAAATGTAATCAATCAATGGCTTTGCACTTTCGAGGTTCGTTTTGCTTTTGAAGCTGTTTTTGTTTTAATTTCTTTTTACACTTCTTTTTTAACGATGGTCACAAAAACCATCCCAAAACCCCATTCGGTCGGACGCTTTTCACGGAGATCCATTAGTCTATTTCTTTGACAGCTTCAGTCATATCTCTATACGCCAGGCTTGACGTTAACTGTCATTCGTCAAGGTATCAAACAAGGCCGTTTGCATGAAGTGCACCGTCCGCAAAATGTGAAAATAGTACAAGCCAAAAAAAAGAGGTGCCAATGCGATATTCAACTGATATGGAACATTGAACATGGAATAACGACATTGACTGGTCAGCCTAAGGCGACTACCGTATGAGATAGTGCGAATGAAATGGAATAAAATAAAATATGCTATAATGTTAGCCTTTTTTATCCTCTTACGAATAAAATATTTCTTTTACATTCAACTTTTTCAACGCGTATTTTGTGCATTCATTTTTATTGTGCAACTCCAATTTTTTTTCTGCAAAAGTTGTCCACTTTTTTTGCTGCAATACGAAACTGTAAAATGGTTCGGGGTGTAACCAACCTGATAATCCGAACGAGAACGAGCTAACGTTAAAGAGCAGCAAAACTACGACACTCGTCCGCATCGGTTTCTGGTTTCGTTTCGCAACCCCGTAGAACCGTTCAACTTTCCCCATCAGGTATAGGGTTTTTGCCGCAAGAAATGCCACAACTGCCGCACACAGCAAGATGAACAGGATGCATGACACAACGGAAACGACTTTACGCTAACATTTTTATACTATCATGTCAACCCGTTTGGCGTTCCAACCTCTGCTCACGATACTGCCAGTACGGCGGTGCCAGTGGGTCCAACGGTCTAACTTTTTTCGTTGAACCGAAGCCCAACTTTACGAAAAACCCGAGGAAACCAAATCCGCTGTAAGCTTATTGTTTCAGCGCACAATTTCGTGCTCGCAACATGTTGGACGGCAGATTTCCATAGCAAACCACCCTTTACTATACCACCCTGTTCCGCGCGGTGCAAACGGAGACGACTGGTTAGTTTTGGAAAATGTTTGTTACCCTCCTAACGCAAACCTTAGGGAGTGTAAAACAAACCCCCCAAAAAAAGAACGAAACGAAAAAAGCGAAAACATGACGGTACTATCCTTAATCGTTGCACTTTTGCCAGGTGCTTTACCTTTTAGGGTGAAAACAGTTACCATTACACTGCAATCGGACAAACGGGACTACAAAGAACAGGTGCTAAAGACAACTGTTTGTACGCCAAGGTTTGCCCAACAGCACACATTCGAACAAACGAATGTGTACACAATTTGCATGGACAACATCCGCAGGTCATGGACAACATCCGTGTTATCCCCGCATATCTGGTTTGTTTGTTTGAAGTGCAATCTAATGCCGAGTCAAGATAAATGCTGAGCTTCAATTGGAATAGTTTTGCCAGATAATGGAATAGATACAATTACTTAAAATTTATTTTCGGCTCTGGAAGTTTTTATGAAAAAATTTCCACAAAATAATCCCATATTGTAAAATTGCTTTGCATATTGTCTTAAAATGTAGCTTTTTGCGAAAGTGTTCCGTACTTTTCAAAGATGTTAATATATTAAAATGGGCAACTGATAACTTCTTGAAAAAAGATTGATAGCTGTAAAATAATCTCACAGATACACTATTTTTGTTAAAAACGACTCACGAATAACAATATTGGAAAAAAATACTCAGCTTAGCTATTATCTGAAGATCCAAATTTATGAGGGTTAGAAGAAATCTTTACAACTGTTGGGTTGACAATCGATTGATCCGGCTGTGAATAATCGATCAAGCCAGGATACCAGGACACAATGGTTTAAGTGGTTCATATACGGATACTTGAATTCTGAACTTTTTTACACATCGCACAATACAACAAATTATCTAGACGTTTCTTTTACCTTTCCTCCATGCAGCAAAGCAACAAAAATTTAACACGTTGCTATACTTTTCAAAAAAAAATTAACTTTTTTATTAAGCATTTATTTCCGGACACTTCTGTATGTGTGTGAAATAATCAATTTCAATAAGTTTATGACGTTTCTTTTAACGTTATATTACTAACTAACACTTTCTAAAACGCACAAAGTATAAACATTTGCATAAAATCAGATGTCCGTAAATGTATGACATGTATTGTAATCCTTAGTATAACTTAGGATGTACGAGTACAAAGGCCTAGCAGAAGGATCTAGCTCCAGATGTAAAAATAATATAATCAAAATTGATCAACTATCTAGAGAATATATGCACTAATGCACAGTAAAATAATAGAATAAATAATATATTAATATAGAATAAATAATATATTAATAATATAAATAATATAATAATAGAAGAGAAGCACCTTAGACCGACTCGCTTAGTATTGTCTGTACCACACTTGCTTATCGATTACTGTAGATAAAGTCAGGAATTAAAAATTAGAACTTGTACCATATCAAAATTTAACTCTCAAATAATCAGTCAAACATTTGAAAACTTTTGAAATTTTGTTTAAAGATGCAAGACTTCACAACAATCTTTAAATGAGAATTAAAACCAACCTTAGATGAGAAGGCTACAATGCTTCATATCAAATAAGGCGCTGCTCTGGGATTTGTCGTATACGACGAACGACAAATACAAACATATGGAGCTGTATGAAGGTGCTCTGTCAAATCCTGTAAAACATGATCATACATCTGTCGTTATACAAATCAATTTGTTTTTTCTATAAACCTCGTAAAACTTGTCGTAGGCACACCTTTCAAAACGTGCATCTTGGTTGTCAAAACAGAACAAATTGTTGCAGCAGAAATTAAATGGGCGCAAGTTGTCCAATGTGCATCATTTCTAACTGAATTTTAATTAAAGCGGCCAGTCTAACAAGTTTAGGCAATGGAACTCAGATTTGAGGACGCTTTATTGTTGGTTTTGTATGTTTGATGATTTGATGTTTTTCTTCTTATTATTACGGTTTGACGTCCCTTCTGTGTTTGACAGTTTGTGTGACGACAAATTCTAGAGCACCCATAAAACTTGTCGTTGTCGTTCGTCGTATACGACAAATCCCAGAGCAGCGCCTAAGCAAACAAAATATCATCATCCAAATATTCTGACATATGCAATAAAAAGAGCAACAAATGACACGTAAAAATATTATGATGACTTGACTTGAATATTATGATCCCTCTTTTGACTAATAAATCGTTTAAATTAACCTGGCCACTCATACCACTTAACGCTTACGGATGAACCGCGTTTACCGCGTTCTGCCATGTGTGAAGTTTAATGGCGGTAGCCGACCAGCACACAAAGCCGAGATGGCATATCTTGCTAATTGTAATTAGACATTTTTCGCTGCATACACATCGCTTTTTATGCCATAATCTTACCGACAAATCAATAGTAAATAGGTTTGAAGTTTATTGAAGCTAAATATTCCGCCACAAGAAAACAGAAATAATTAAAATGATTGCTTTATTGCTGAGATGTGTGACTAACTTTAATGCGCATTTCATTACAACTAAAACTTAATTTCGATTTGTGAATATACTTTTTTATTCTTTGTTAATTGCTTACTATTCCACACAAAACCAAGGCAAACTTCTAATACTGCTAAATAATTGTCAAGACATGTTGATTTATAATATACAAAAGAACAAGAAAACTTTTTGGAATTACTATAGACATTCATTTTTAAACTTCAAATTCCCGATACCTTACCAAGTATTTAAATATCCACAACTCCAGTCGGAAGATTAATTGTGTCCAAAGCTTCGCCTCATGAAAGGTCTCTCGCTCTCTCCCGTCGAAGGAAAATACTTGAAAAATTCGATCGCGATTGAAGCGAGTTTTAAGTTGCAACTGTCAGCCAACGTAAATCTTGTTGCTGTAACTTTCGTTCACTCGTTTCAATCTACCAACTGCAGCAAGCCCCATTTTTAATGTTTTTTTCTCGCATCCGCTTACATTCCTGTTGACTTTTAATAGTCAGGAAATCGTTAGAACTTTGCGGATGCTTCTACTACTTCCCCTGCACCGTTCCGATTCTATTCGTGCTTTTCATGTTGGTAAAAATTAAAAAGTTTCCTCCCTTTTTTACGCTACCGGCAGCTTCAGCTTCCCATAAAACTGTCGTACGTGGCATTCTGCGCACAACTTGGAAGGCACAATTATTGACACCATTTGGGCACCCGCATCGTTCCCCAACCATTCACGCCGTCCGTTCTCTGCAATGCTTGGTTTACTTATTAAATTTTTCTTCCTTTCCTTTCTTGCGCCGGAAGCATGGAACAGGAAAACTGCAGATATAACTTAAACTGAGTAGCAACCAACAAAAAAAGGGGGAAAAGAAATAGAATCTCTACCATGTGATGATCACTTGCTTGCCTATGAGTAGAATGCAAATAATCACGTACCGAATTTTGTGTCCTACTTTTCTCAATAACTTTTCCGAACCACACACACATGCACCCGCGTACACAAAGCATCAACCACTTTTGCTGGGTTTTGCTTGGAAAATGAGCATTCTTTTCACTGTGTCATCGTGTCTTTACGTTGTTGTAGTCTGGCACAAGCGAAAGCCTCCTCCACCAGAAGAAAGCTTCCACGCTGCTGGGAATATTTAAAGTTTGCGGCACAGTGCAAATAGTTTGCTAAGCATGAAAAATGTCGATCGTGTCGCTTCCCAAGAATCTGTCAGCATACTACTTTGTGATATGAAAATGAAAGAAAAAACTTGTAACATTATTTTTTCACAAATGTTAGAACTATGTATGCGATAGTTTGTTATTTTTTATCAAAGAAACGACATCCAACCCAAAAAGTTGCCACTGGAACTTTTGGAAATAGTTTACTTTCATTGCAAATAATTAAACAAACAATCACTACGCCACGTCTGCACATATTAAATTTATAGTGTAAAAATAATTGCTGCAACTATTCCACCTGCGGTAACTAAACCATTTACCATCCAATTCCCCTTCGCATTATTTCGATCAGGAACTGCCTGAAGCTTCCTTTGAACAAGTCGGGCATGTTCGTACTACCACCTGCGCTTGTACAGATAGCACACTAAAGGTTGTATAAATTATGCAACAATAATGACGCTACTGTTACCACTACTTCCAACCTTTACAAAACGACGACCGACTCAGTACACGCTACAACCCAACCCAACCCTAGGGACGATATTTTGCATGCGCGCTGGCAAAAGTCACCAACGCCGGAAGTACGACTGCATTATGTTAATGGTAAAGATTATTCCCGGTGAAAGTTTAATTGTCTACCGGCTTTCCCTTGGTACTTTTGCTCGCTCCCAAAAGCTCTCCGAACCAAAGCACAATCTTTAATGAACTAAGCTGATCTTACGAGTACGTTCTGTAGCTAAAAGTGATTTTTTACAACCCAACTTTTAGCCCAACCAATGCTGCACGAGTTCTCGCGACGTGAGTCGATTCCTGTGCGAAGCGTCCTCGGATTAGCTCACCGGTAGGAAATTGGAATGTTAGCTTCCACCAAACGGATCAACGAGAATGTGTACCAGATTACCCACCCACCACCATTGGAGGATGCGCGAAAAAAGGTGATGAAGAGAAGTGACACGGTACGCTCTAATTACAACCTCTCACGATTTAACGATTATTGGAGAAAGACAATTTGTGCTGGTGTCATGTAACGCTTCAAGCTTGGGGCTTCGCTTTTTCCCGCACGAACAGTACATGGGCAGTACCGTGTTGGACAGAAGTGGCGCTAGAGGGTGATAAAATACCAAAGAACCGTCCGCTCCGTTTCTCGATTTAACTTACATCGGGGGTTTGCACAGGGTCAAAATAACGATTTTTCACAAGGTTTTTCTTTTTGTCACATTTAGCCGTAAGCAAACTTTCGTCCGACGGTGCGGAAGGGTGTTGCTCAACATACAGGCAGGTTAATGGCGATGGCCCTTTGTGTTTGCGTGCATTAAGCGATAGGTAACAGGCGTTGAATTTCGGCCGGATTTTCCCAAGGTATTTCGTATGAAAAAGCGGTCACGTAATTTGTAATTTATTTAAAAAACAAATACTGTATCATGTTGAAACGCATTAAATATCAATAGAAATATGTTTAAACTAAATAAAAATCGAAACGTTCTTCTGTGTTGCATTTAAAATGAAGCATTAAAAGCATCTAAATATTAAATTCAACAATGTTTCTATGCGTCATAACTATTTCCCTGCAAAACATTGATATCTACGGCGATATCGAGAACAACCTTGAAAGCGATACTTTGAGTAAGCTTTCATCCCCTTCGGTTGAATATTCGTTAATCGGTTTTATCAATAAATTCGCACACATCCATACGCGTGCAGTCAATAATTCTACTTACCCATGCACATTCCAGCAATGAATGATTTTGCTTTCAGAACAATTCCGACCAGATAAAACATTCCAAACCGGCAAAGAGCCCACTTTGAGGAGTGTGTATGTATGTACGGGGGCCAATATTTCGCACACAACACATGCAAAAACCCACCCACGCTAAAAAGCATAACATCGAAAAGTGGAAAACTCCCGTAGCGTGGGAAAACTTTTCCACCGAAATACCCAGAATCCCGGGCCAACATTTTTGTCAGTTTCAATCCAACCACCTCCAATCCAACCAGCACTGGTTGCACTCCGCAAAGCTTCTCGGGCACTTCATTTGGTTTTGTTTTTTTTTTTTGTTTTTAGTTTTTGTGTGTGTGATGGGTGGTTGTGTTCCATTGCCTTGCCTCAATTGAATTACTTTCGCTTATTTATTACTGTCCTTGTACCCGACGGGCTTTCCCGACGACCGGGGGTCTCAACTACCAAAAACCGGAAACCGTGTGTGTTTGTATCTTTGTGCTCGTGGCTAGATAAATAACCAAGACGCATTCGGAAATCGCAATCGTCTCCCGGGTGCGACTCCTTCAGTCGCTTTCCTGTGTCGTACGAAAGTAAAGAGCACCCAAAAGCTAAGAGACGATGCATTCGTCGAAATTCAAGCACGACTAACTTTTCCATCACCACACAGCTTCGGTGTCCTTCTGTCGGCCATCTGCCTGACTCATTTGCTTCGCGGGTGAAGTTTAGATTTGGGCGAAATGGCATCCATCCATCCACCCACTTTAGTCAACCGCAGTGCGATGAACAAGGCGGAAAAAGAAGCTTGCTGTACGATTGCATACGAAATAAGTTTGTTTGGCCGAAATTGAGCTTCTTCGGTTCGGCTATCACACTAGTTCCTGTCTCGCGGAAAACGGCGGCCCTTTCCAATGTTCTGGTCTGACTTTCGACTACTCCATCGCTCCGTCGCTACATGTTCCAAGTTGCAGGAAGTAAGAGCGCGATTTTTTGGTGAATGTATTTTAATCAAAATATGTAGATTTTATTCCCGCGTACACCAAACGCTATCTTACCCATGGATGTTTGGAAACGGCCGCACGGGGTAAGCATACCGTGGTGTTATTTATTTATGTTTATGCTACATTTGCCTTTGCCCGGGTAAGAAAGCGGGAAGAAACACGGCGACAGTGTACGTAACTCGGTACACCGACTCCAGATGGAAAGTAACGAAGTGCGTTTGCATTTCAAAGTCGTTACGGTGCCGCTTTCGTTCCGGAATTCAGGGTTGTAGTAATGAAACGAAGAAGAAAAAACTTCCACTTCAAGCAAATGTCTTTTTATTCAAAAGTTCTATTCGTTTAACTCAAGGCAAGATTAAGTACATATTATACCTTATAATTTATTTCACTTGTACTGACAGATCGAGACAGAAAAGTTGGGAAAACTGTGCTTCTCGTACTTTTTAGCTAAAGTTTGTAACATTCGTACTGAAAGTTGGAATGTAATGGACGAAATAAACTTACAACGGTGGAAAAGGTGCGATTCCCTTAATAATATAAATTCATAAACAACCAACCGCGCCATCACACTGACCATTCTTATGCTAATGTATGTAAACAAACAAAAACAATAAAAAACAAAACAAAATGTAGGCCAAAGCAAAAAAAAAGCTCTAATCCGCTTTATGGTACAAACTTCTGCTGACACAGTTTTTCCGGGACGGAATAAAAACAAACAATCGGAAAACATGTTGTTGTTGTTCTGTTTTCATTTCTTTTTCTCGTTGTTTCTATTTTTCGGAACTTTTCTTCGCTCCGATTTTCCTCACACGATCAACAATGATGCTTGTCAACGGGAAGTAAACGGGAAGGAAAACCGAATCGGGCTGCTGGGGAGCCTTCCGAAATGGAAAGCAAATTATGCTATCATGTCACCAACGCCACATCACCATCGGCAGGCGTCAAATGTCTAGACATTATGGCGCACGCTAGCCATCAATGAATTTCTACCACAACTATCATGTTCTTATTTCGGGGTTGGAAATATCTTGCTGTTAAGGCCGCTTCAGTTTGCTAGCGATAATCTGGAGCAAGTACGGATGCTTTCTTGCCGTCTCGAATGGCGCCAGAAATAAGTAATTTATGATCACTGACCTACTTTAGATGGTTCGGCAAAGCGTGACGTCGACATTGACCATGTTTCGATGCATTAGTTTTGTTTCTCTTCCAACTTCTGGCTTTGGTACATAAAACACAAGAAACCTGTTCGAAAACTCGCTATAAGTATGCGACTGATTAAGTTTATTACAGAAACATACAGAAATCACCTTTTTTTGTAACACAATGTGATTTTATTTAATTAGTCAAATTGATCAAGCCAAAGTTTCAACGCATTTCCTTCTACTAATCAGCCAGTGTATCACGTATTGATCGAACAGAATTTCCGTTCGCAAAAGGAAGTTAAATAAAATCATTTGCCACCCAATATTCCGGAACAAAATGTCCATCACGTGCCGTCCAAAATAAGAAGCTCCCTCCATTTTCTCGCTTGCGCACACATCAACCGGTCGGTTGACGACAATTAGAATCTTTATCGTGCATTTGTTTGATACACATCTGAAGGTTTTTTTAATTATCGTTTTTGCATTAGTTTACGATAAGGTACGAAACTGGCAAGACAAACGTAACGTTGATGCATGATCATTAAGCACTGCGCTACCGGAAGTTGCCTTGGACTGAAGGTTGTCTGGAGGCTAGCAGTGAAGAAAACCTAATGCTCATTTTTCTTGCAGTATTAAATTTACAAGTGTAAAAATGGCCAACTGATTTCATTCCAGCAACGAATCTTTACTTTGATTTATTTTTATTACATTATATTTTGTTTTGGGTTTTTCCGAAAATATGGCCTACAGCCAGGTGGGAAATATCGTGGAGTCATATTACCATTCACGCCACATTAAATAGAAATGATGCTGTGATCTATCACAGGTTTGTTAAATTTTCCACAACCAAATATTCATTTTGACAATTTTTTTTTTCAATTTCCCAAGTTTCCCAATATTAAATGGATATCATTTACGTATAAATCAAATATTTTTTTTTAATATTTGTCACGATGTAGCGACTATTAGTACACAAGACTTGACATCTGAATGATATTCTGGAAAAATATAACGATGACCGTCAATCAATTTAACGGATTAAATAAAGAAAAAAAGCTTTAGTCCACAAAAGCCCAACAATTTTGTTTACATGTTAAATTATGTGTATAATCACCTTTAACGTAGCACGTAAGCATCTTCACACACACATACCTTTGTACTCGACGACACCTACTGAACTAAAATTACTTTTACTCTCCCCCCAAAACAGGCTGACGTTTTGGGGATCGTACGGCCATCGAAATCGGTCTGCATCTTGAACCACCGACATCTTGAAAAACATGCCTCCCACTTGAGACGGCCAAAAGGCCGACGGGCGGGATTCGTGTACATCAACTAATTGCTCCCCGGGCGGGGGTGTCAACGTCCTGACAGATGTCCGTACGCGTACATGCACGCATGGCGGAAACCCGAATTCGAAACAAAACCAACTCCGAAACACGACGTCACGTCAACCGATCTTCAAAAAAAGATAATCAAACACTTTGACGCCTTCATTGCCGTGCACGAGCGCCGTCTCGGTGCGGTGCTCGTTGAGGTGTGATAAATCACCCGAGGCGGATCTTCGGCGTGGAGAATAGCCGCCCTGATGAGGTACTCGTTTGCGTCAAACGGCACGGTACGGTTGAAACTAGCCGTCGAAGTCAAACGAAAGAAAACAAAATCACCAACCACGCCACCGGTCACCAACCAAAGCATCCCCACATAATGAACCTTCAGCCGATAGATCGACTTTGTGGCCTTAACACACACGCGAAGTTTCTACGGACCTTTCGGAAGTGGTGGTAAGTGGTGGTAAGAAAATTAGCCCGTCCGGAGGGGAGGATAAGTTGACACGAGCTAGCGTCACCTCTGAGCAAGTAAAACCCAAACAAGTGCAGCTGATGGCTACCACTAATCATCATCATCAGCACCATCGTCACTGGCAGCAGCATCAGCCTGATCGCGTTTTCGTTGTCCGTTCTCTGGCATTTGACGCACATACGCATCTCGGACGACACACGCAACCATGGGGCCGGTTCGATGCGATGTTAATTTTCTGTAACAAATTGCAATTTAAGCTCACCACGCGGACACCATCGAAGCTCTTGGGTAATTCCGAACCGTGCTGCAGTTGCGCATCACCCATGCCGTGCCGCAGCTTCGTCGTATTCTGTGGAACGCGTCGAGAGCAGACGTTGTTGATTGTTATCAGCGAAGTAGGTTCGAGACACGAAGAAGACACCCCACCTACCGTCGATGGAGGTATGAACGAATCTCCACAACCGGAAGTAACCTCGAAGACCCCCGAAACAGACAGCAAAACTAACTAGAATGGACTGTGAAGCGAGCAGAGCAACTCGCATGAGATGGTAGAGTCTTCATACACATATCTAACTGCTGTTGCTATACGGTTTTTGTTACCATAAGAAACTTTGATTGGTGGACGTCCCTTTGCACACCACCAGGACCCACTGTTGCACCGGCTGACTTTCAAACAAAGCAATTATCTTTTCATTTTCAAGTCTTTAATCAAATTAGGTGTGCCTTGCTTGACCGTCCAGCAACCTGGTCGGAAGCGGAAAGTACTGACTCCATGTCTGTTATCACATGGGTTCGATCGGACGAATTGCTTCGTAACTGTGCGTACCGTACTGCTCCGTTCAACCGTAATCGATCGGATGTGATGAGTTTTTCTCGTTTTCCAAAGCGATTGAAATAGTTTCTACGGGTTAGAGTCTAGCCACGGGATAAGCTAACGGCAACATGCACGTTTACTCTCAATAGCTGGGGTTTTTTCCAAGTATCCTTCTCTACATATCTTCTTTACATTTTTGTCCGGTACATGAATACGAACGCGCACTGATGCTGGATGCCAATCTGGGATGTGATAAAGCAGCACAACCACATCGATTCAAAAGCTCAACCACATCATCCAGCCTTTGATATCAAGATACTTGCACTATACGGCTCGAATATACTGCACAAGATAAGCTCAATACATTCACCGGTATTCCGGCTAAGCTGCCGAGCGTACGGTCCCATGCAGCACCATGTTGCGGAAGTTGATTTTCGTTTAATTGATTTTCGTTTACGTGCAAATGGGTAACAAAGACTAGACCAACGGTGTAAAAGTACGACCGGGAGAATTGAACGGAAACCGTAAGGGTACCAACTCCACGTTGCTGTCCGTCACTCCTGTCACATGATAATTCGCAAATCGCTAAACCAACGCGTACGGCAATGGACCAATCCCACTGTGCTTTCAGAACCTCATTAGCTTCGGTTTTGGCGTCGAGTGTTTTGAAGAGGGTGCTTTTATTAGCTCCGTACGACCATACGTGGATCGGGATTGGTGAGCAGAATTTAGCATCTGACATACACATAACGAATGATGTGCTGTTCGTCTAATTTTTTTATTGTGCCGAAAATACGGGTATTTGTGGCCTTGTTGAGAGACGACCGTGTCAATGTTCAACCATAGCTAAAGCAAGCGCAATTGTTTGAACTTCATACTTTAAAACATTGTTTGCTATGTACATCAATAAAGCCACAATGTTGTACAAATCGTGGAAACTTAAAATCATGTGGTTCTATTTTAGAGGAAATACACACTCAAAAGCTCGAAAAAAGCTATTTAAAACTAGCTATATTATTAAATTGAGAGCATTTCCATTGAAAAAAAAATAAAATTAAAATCTGAAGGAAAATACGTTATCCTGGTATTTGCGTAATAAAAAATTAAAAGGTAATTTAAATTAAACTAATACAAAAAAAACTTTTTGACTGAAACGTTGTCATTGGCAAGGATGTGAAACAAATATCATCGTTTATAAGATTTAAAGATTCGTTACGATTCTTGAATAAGAATCTTTTATTTTATTTATTCAGAATGGCTAATTTAAGTTCAAGTACGGCACTGGAAATTGGACAATCAACACCAAGTTTATTAGAGATGTGTCCATAAAAAAGGTAGTAATGTGCTGTTCAATGTATCTCGCATTGAATAAACTTTTTTTTTTTATTTCATCAAATATTATTTGAACAATCAACCAATTTTTTCCGATTGTCCATGAAACAACTGTTCATATATCAACCGATTTATTTTTTAATCCCAAGTGCCTTCCCAACCCTTTTTTCATTTTCTAGTGCAAAAGCGCTGTAAATAATTTCGTCCAATTTCATGCATTTATTATTCGACAACCAATCGCTATCGCTGCAATTTGATATTTGCCCAACCATGCAAATCGCGCTCAAAAATGCAACTCAATTTCAATAAATAAAATTAGTTTCTCACCCCACCTACCGTCTCGTTGCGCAAACCCAGGAAACATATCAACCGTTTGCCTGTGTTTCGGGTTCTCGTACAATCTCGTATTTTGCATTTTCACATTGATTAGCTCATCCTTGTGTTACACGCTTCCGGTTTCCCGCCTTCCACCAAGCTTTTGCAAACGATTCCAATTCTCGTGATTTGCTTCTTCTTCCACTCAACATCGCCAACTCGGGTGCTTGCAAATTTTCCATTTTCCAATCATTTCCGATAAGCAAAGGCAAAATGGTACATCCTGTTACCAGGCCGCTGCTCCTGGCCTGGCCTACCAGCCCCAGAGAAAAGCCTGCGGCGTCGAAATTGCTTTTGATCGGTATTGGCGGCGAGGGAGTTCAAGAAGATTTGAAAATGAAAACTGGAAGCACCATCGATATGGGTGCTGTTGTCGTGTACAATTTGAAAAGAAAATGCCTACCTTCGAACCAACATTTTTGGATCGCATTTTTCTTTCATTCAACCAAAAAACGACACCAACGTTTCATTACATTTTTATGTAGCTGTGGGCGAATGGTACTAACATTAGGACATCCCATTTCCACTTTAAGAAAAAGTTGCTACAAACAGTATAGAAAGAAAACTATCTTCTACAAATGCCTTTTTTCCCTTGGAAAATCAAAGTCCTTAGTACGAAGAAAGAAAGCATAAAAAGCGTGACTGCAAAAGCAAAAGCAGGTCACCTCACCACGATCAACACAATAACCAGGCAACAAACCAAACTGACGGTTCGAGCCAAACGACAAACTAGCGACTCATTTTATTTCTTGAAATGCAATCGCATTGGTCCTAGAGATGAAACCCTAGGACGGTGCATTATTTATCGGTCTGCCTGTAGTTGCACAAACACTGCCTTTAAACCTTCCTACAGCTGGAACTGTTGTATCGGCTATGCCATTCCCAAACCTGCAACACATAAATGCAATCGAGTTCACAACAGAACAACAACAAAAAAGGTCTTCCTCTACCACCACGTTCGTTTTGTGGACTATTTTCATGGAATTAAATTTACATGGCTGAATGGGTTTCTGTTCCGCCATAGCGATACAGCAGCAAAGCGCCACTACTAGCGAACGGAATGATGGGGTGAAAGAAAATTGTTTTTCTTTCTACTCCCACGGTTTCACCCATCGTAACAAAACTCACGACTTCGGATCCTTTTCCGGAGGTCGTAGCAGGTACAGCAAAAGAAAAGCCATTCAACGTTCCTTCGTGAAAAGGCTCTTTTTGCAAAGAAAGTAAATAAAGAGAACGAAACGGGCAGAGAGCGCTATCTTTGGAAATCGCCAAAAAACGGAAAATCAAACACACTCACCTGAAAGCTCTCGTGCTTTCCAAAAAGGCTTTCTGTGCATTTGACGAATCCTTTTGTGCGTTATATTGCACAGCTATGGAAGCTTCTTTTGCCCTGGAATGTTATTTCGAGTATCTTATTATTGTCTTAAGAAGTGTTTCCATGCGATGGAAACTAAGTTTACTCTCGGGGGTTTTTTTGCTCTGCTGCGCTATTTTGAGGAAGGAAAAAACGCATTCTTCCGCGCAAGAACTTCTCGTTACAAAAAAAAAAAATTCTCCTTCAGATAAAAGCCTTTCGAAAGAATTTTGTTACATCAAATCCGGAAAATTGTTTGCCAGTAAGGTAAGTACATTATTTTTAGGAATAGAATCTACACTCATGTGACCTTCTTTTATTCTTCCAACTGGGTCTAAGAGATATGCACGGCGCAGTTCAAGGAAAGGTCATTTTTGGATTTTTTTAAAAGAAAAACGACGTCACATATTGAATGGGAAGGGAATGTACACACATTCAAGTGTACGTAGAATATGTAAAAAACAGACAAAGTATGGATGGTTTTTTTAAGAGCACGGCAAAAACATCAATTTTTAAACAAAACTGGCGTTACATTAAAATCTATCGGAATCAGGCAAACTTTTACCCAGTCAAATAAAAAATGTAGCAATACTTTGGCTATAAAACAAAAGGAAGTCTTTTAAACGTAAATACTAATTAAAAGGACTGCTAACTTGAAAACAATTTCAAGTCAATACAAACAAAGCTCAGTGTTTGCGATCGATCCATTGGTTGCGTTTCTACTTTTCTTTTGAAACGATTGAAAATTTTAGTTAATTCATTTTTTAACGCATTTTTTTTTTGTTTTTATACCGCTCAGTATGATTTAATTTGTTTTTCGTTTTATAATATAGTAAATTGCGATAGCCCTAACGGTCTTACTACTAACACAATCACATATAACGCTAACGCTAAGGTTATAAAACTAGTAACGTTAAGCAGCAACAATCCGAAACTATCTCAGTCAGTCTCAGGAGAAAATTTGGGTACCGATTTGCAAACATTCTTTGAAGAAAATTGCGTTTGATAATTGAATATATGCTTATGGGTATGAGTTTAGTCTTTTTTGTTTTAAATTCGATATAGTTAAGTAATATTTTTCAATCCATTAATTCGAAATTCATGCCAGATATTCCTGAAATCTTAAGTTTCGAGTTTCGATATTCCTGAAAATCTAAAGTTTCATGCCGGATATTCCTGAAATCTAAAGGAATATGTACAACTCTATATAATAGCGATTTGTAATAGGTTTGCAACATTTCAATTGTTGTAACATGTCAAATTACCTTAAAACTATCATTTCCAAGCTGTACAGACAATGCGACTCCTACTTAAAAGACCGGATGACGTCGTGCATTTTGTCGTCAATTTTTGCAACCCATTGAGAAATGATGATTTGTTATCCCTTCAACACACATAGCAATGATCAGTATTATGCAAATTTTTAAAACTCGTACTATTCATGCATTGCGTCATACGCCACTTTACAACGCTACCACTCGAAACAATTCCAGGATCTAGATTGCATGGACGTCTCACGATTCCACGATTCGTTAGGATGCTGCTCCATGCATGAAGTGTGTGTAGGCTTCTATTCAAAATGTCATTCTACGTCTCATATGGCCGGTGGTCTTCAATCGTCCTCTAAACATTCTTCACCATTTGTCCACTTTTACCCCGGTGCCAAAAGCTCTGATCATGTATGTCAAGGATCGTCACTCAGAGCGATCGATTTAATTAACCGCACGGTCACGAGGTTACGCCGTACACAATTTCCGTTCGCACATCCGAGCGCTTGACATATTGCCCTTTGTTATGTGCTAATAGATGCAGCTTCTGTCCCATACATCGCTTCAAAAGCAAACAAAAAATGGGTATTCAGTGGATTCACTTTTTCCCAACGATTCATCTCATTGTCAGACTCGAAATGTAGTGCTGCTGTCAAGTGCACCCATTCAACGTGCGATGCTTGGGAAAACGCTATGCTCCTTATGGCACACAAAACCATTCTGCACCCATGCTACTCAACGCCAGAAGTCATCAACTGACTACGAAAGAGCGTACCGAACGAAAGTTACAACAACAAAAAAATGTTCAGCCCATATTAGACTTAACCGAAAACTTTAGCGACACATTCCATAGCGACATTGATGCGACGGGAGCGGAATGCAATCAAAACTTTTTCAATTTTGCACACCTCCAGCAGTCGAAAAGGGCGAAAGGCAGTCAAATGGGAGGAAAAATCTTCGATCCAATTCTCATATCCAGCAGCAGACGACTATCGAAAAACTTTGATGGGCAACCGTTACGTCGATGCGCACCAAACGACAGTTAGTCTCTTTGGATGGATTAGATTTCGGTTCTATAGTTTGGGACTTGGATGATGGGTGGAATGGGTTCTATGCTCTTTTGCAAGGAACCCATTCGAAGGCCCAATGAAACAACAACGACCAAAGACGCAAAAGCATGAACTTCCTTGCGAATACGGTGCAAAGGAATGCAGTTCCAATGTCTCGCACGTGCAACCTTGCCATGCTCACACACGTTTTACGCTCGGTGAAGTGCATCTTGACACTGATGAAATATTCATCACAACTGCCCGGAACCGGACCATGCACCGGTACACGGTACAATCCTACCTTCAATGGACATGCCAGTGTGACATACTTCTTCCACTGTCGGCCAATTTACACTAGTTGGAAGTGGTTGATAAATGATGACAGAATGGTTCAACAAATGAAGAACCAATATACTAGGCGCTCGTTTTGCAATAAACGTAAGAGTGCCAACTGACCTACAGCCCCTTTTTACAGTGAACATCCTGGTGACGTTTCCGGTGTACCAGAGTTCTCGATCAATCAGCGTCCAACTCTTACCGTACAAGAGGCTATCAATCAAAATTGTCCGAAATAACAAGCTTATTGGAGCGTAGGAATGAATACATCCCACTGAGGTGGAGATAAAAATCAATAACCTCGCAGAACCTTTAGCTATCAATCAAAGATGGTTTAATATTAAGCAGAATAGGAGAAAAAACAGATAAACAAACCAACGATTGTAGTCGTGTGAACAATGAGTAAAACAAAATAATCCTTCACGATATGGCAAGACATGGTATGGTCGATCGATAAACTCGTTCACTTCACTCATTGTTATTCAATCGCATTTGTCCTATGCTGGAGAACTCGTTTTGATTCTATTCTTGCCTTACTGCCTCGTCATTGAGCCACAGCCCGATGGAACATTGAATGCAAATATTACTTCTGCGCAACAAAGAAACAAAAATAAAGCTAAACATTCAAAAAGAATTTGCTATCTAAACATTTTCATTAGACAATCATTCTACTTCAAGAGACGTTTCAACCAAACAACAATGTTTTCCTTTTTTTCATTCAGCCCGTAAGGATAATAATCTATTCGCTGGAGATTATGATCGTATGATCTCATGAATATTTTTTCTCATCTCAAAACCACTTCCTGGGCATTTTTTTCTATACGCGTCCATTGCAAGTGAAAAGCGATGCTGTTAGCAAAGCTGCTTCTCGCTACTCCGTGTGTATGTGTGTTTTTCCAGTGCATTAAATTTGCCGTAAAAGTTCGACGCAGAAAGTGGTTGCCATTTTCGCGAACAAAAATGCAAAAATGGATACTACCCTGAAGCCAAGCCGAAGGGCTGCAACTCGCCGTTTTACCATTACCGGCCGGAATCTCGTTACACTGATGAGTTTGCGTGTAATGGGTTTAACACACGAGCTACGATGTCCCACCGGGACAATGTCTGAGCGTATGAGGCGAAAAATATTTTCCAAAAAATATGTATCTGCATAGTTCAACTCACAAAATGGAACACCCATGTTTGCGCTTTTATAAAAGTGTATTTTAGCTGTCGGTATTTCTTTGTCAACAATTAGTATAATTTCTAATTTTAAACCATGGCTCCACAGAATATGTTTCACAAACTTAATAAAAGAATGAAGAAATTACATCACCATTTTATAAGCGATTAAAACGTAATATTTCGCATACATTTCTTTTTCAGAGTGTTACTAAACACTACAAATGCAACTGCCGCTTATGTCACGATGTACATACAATAGATATCTTAATGCAAGCCTTCCCAAATTCAATATTAAAAGAAAAAAAACACAAAACAGCTGCTGTACGGTTTTACGAGGGTCACAAAATGTGTGCACATTTTTAATGCATAAAAATATCCACATCAACTCATGGGAAGCTACTTTTTATACTGCTACCGAAACAATATGTTGCTGGAATGTTGGAAAAAGAAGCTAGATTGGTTTGAATAAAACATGGAAACCTCAAAGTCATCACCCGGGAAAAGCCTACAGCACCATAAAGCTAAAACCAACCAAGAGTATGACTGCAGGATTAAAGCACCGTGCAACGATCGAGAAAAGCTTAGAGCGTAGAGTATTTCCTTCAAGAGTATCCTTTTTCCCCCGCCTTTGCGCAAAGCAACACATATTTTTCTTGCCTCTGCAAAAACACCCATCAAAGCAGCAGTGCTCGTAAATAATGCCAAACGTTTTACGGTCACTGCCAGCAAATGAGTGCTCGTTAGCGAACAAGCGTTTGCAATACCGATGGTGGTTCGTATCGAAGAGAAAGTACAATAATTGCACGTTGCTTAACACAAAAAAGGCGCAGAAGGTTCCCATTCGAACAGGACGAACAATGGTTAGCATCAACCCAAACACATTCCATTGCTCGCGTATTCATTTTGTGTTGTGCTATTTACAAACACATCTAAGAGCAAAAAAAATCGATGAGAGTTTCATACACAAGCATACAACACATGTGCTCCATAAGCTAAAGAGATGAAAGAGGCCACAAGGTCCAAAATCTCTATAATTATAGAAAAAAAAAAAAAAAAATGTGCTCCATAAGTTATCCTGTGTAAGATAACAAAACTACAAACCAAAACAATCCTATATGATTGTTGGGATTTTTCATCCGCCCATGCCCATGGTGGGAACGTACTCCTGTCTGTTTCAACAAATAATTACACAAATCAGTCCAACACGCTATTGAGATAATGGCAAACGAAAACAATAACCATCAAACTCGTCCTAAATGTTCAGCGGCCCGAAAAAGGGTTTTTGCAAAGGTTCCCACCCCAACCACCACTTGGGGTTGACCGGTTTTCCTCATTAGAAGCCGGGAATAAGAAAAAAACAAGCAGGAACACCAATTGGATGAGAATATGCACTACACCTCATGGATGGTGATCGATCCGTGCTACGGCAACGGTTTGCGGATTTGTGATAGGGATTTCTTACGCTCTTCCCAATAAGAGCTTCCGGAATGGATTCCGAGGCACCGATCGACACAGGTGCCGGTGCCGAAATGTTTCTACGACTTCGACTCACCTGCCTGTGAGCAGATCACAATCTGGATTGTATCTCCCTTCGACAAAAGACAACCCCGGACAACGCTAGAACCTCATCCCACACATAAAGGTGCTATTCTTCCGGTCCAGTTACTTCGTCGGAAGTCCTTCAAGCGTGTATGCTAAGGTGCCGGTAGGTAAGTAGAGTGGTGCCGCAAAAACAGAGCAAGGAGTGTAAGAAAATTGGATACTCGTTAATGGGTTCTTAGTGTATTGTTGGTGTCTTTTCGAGAGGAAGTTCAAGAGTGCTCTTTGAACGTTCGCAACCATCCTATGTAACGCTTCATCGTTCGTAACGAACAACACTGGGTTAAACGGATGTATATGTACATACATATGTTTGTATTCACGGGTTCACTCGTATCCGTTTCTTCATACGACTGTGGTTGTAAACGGCAGGTCGACTCAAACCTTCTCTGCAACACACATTGCTTGGGAATGGATTAAGAACGGGTTTGAAGGTTAAATTGTTTTCACAAAGTTTTCCCTCTATTCATTCGCGATCCGAAAAAGATCTTTTCGAGCGAGGTTCATCGGCTAACATGAAGGTGAAATGGTGCCCATTGCCAAAAACGACACTGTCCGGGAAGATCTAAAGCATCCAGACTTGATGTGATAATCATTCCGTTTAAGACGAGTAATCTGTTTACCAAAAATGAAAACCCCATCCCCAACGGAAGGAAAATCATTCGCGGTTCAGCTGCTTCGGGAAACCGTTTGTTTCACGCAACGTTGAACAAATGGTCGGTTGTGGAAGATGTAGTCCCGGTGTAACAAGGTGCGTGTGTTCTTATCGTGTTTGACGCTTTTAGGCTACATAATACATTCTCCGCATTGATGTAGGTACTAAAAGTAATTGGCAAACGTCATATTATTGCTTCAATATAAATGTGATAGAGCGGTAGCATTAGTGATGTGTGAAATGAGTGAGAATGAATGAGTGAATTAAATCTTTCTTATGAGTGAGTTCGTTCGAATCTTCACAAAGCGTCATTATAATACCTTAATTATAATAACGAACAATTTAAGAAAAATTGCGAAAGTGCCATTTCGCTCACGAAAGAGTGATCTCAATCATGAACGAGTCATTACAATCGTAAAAGTGGCATTCAACTCTTGAAAGAATCATGATCTTTAATTCACTCATGAACGAGTCACATCTATATTGAGTTAAAAAACTGATAAAAGTGTCGTTTGACTCTTTTTTCTGTTCTTCTTTTCTGACTCTTTCCAAGAGTCTAAAGTCACTGGAAAAAATTTTCATATAGTTATTCTATGAAAGATATCAGTCTTTCATGAGTGATGTCACTCTTTCTCGAGCGAGTTTCCACCACCCACGGTCAAAAACTTTACATTTAAGAATATTTTTCCAAAGAGTCAGTAGAAGAATTAACTCGATTATGAGAGTCACTCACTCGGAGATAACTCACCTGAATGAGTTTTTTTTCTCGGTTAGAACGGCCTGGCCGTATCAAGACTTATTTTACCACGAAGCAGGATAGTCAGTCCATGCTACGGGGGGACGGTCCGGATAGGATTTGAACCCGGTCCTGCCGTGTGGACGGGCGCCGTTTTTCACATGCACCACCGGCTGCCCCAACCTGAATGAGTTATTATACACATAGATAGCATACCCTTACTTGGCCTTCAATTAGATTACTCATGTGATAATACTAGTGTTAGTTTCACTTTCAGTTTTATGTTGTCGTGCTTCAATCAATATCCATAGTTCGTTATTTTTTTCTTTTTCTGTATTCACTTGAGAAATTATGGCCTTGTTCTTATCTTTTTTTAACATATTTTTGTCTAGAAATATATCGTTTAGATCTTTTATTCGTATAATAAATGTACCTTCAATAGTTGTTAAGGGATCGCTGCCTCTGTCGTTGAGAAATATAACTACAGTACTGTATCTGAGTGGTCCGATGTCTACAGCACATGTTAACCAATCCATTGTAACACAACCATGACCTATCGTCCCTTTACGTCAAATAAAGAGCAGAAATGTACTTCCCTCGCATGGTGTAATAACTAAGTATGTACCATAAAACATGTGTCAATTCATCCGAAACTTTGTTTAATGTACAAGTTTACACATTCAAGATACAAAGCCTGCCAGTAAACACAGATACAGTCCTCCGATTTCTCTACCCAATACCACGTTGATAACGAACCTAGTATCCCCATCTAACGTTCACAATTCAAACAAAATTTGTTTGCAATTCGATTTCACAAGAAACATTCTTGCCCTTGTGAATTGCTAACTACGACGGAAACCATTATTTCGCAATCGACCGAAGCGAACCCGGCCGTTCCATTCACTTGGACGGTAGTATTAGAGCAATCGCCCTCGTTGCATGACGCAAATGCTTAATTCGGTGCATACATCCTTTAATTTATCTTGCGTGTTTTTTTATTCCTCCTCAGAAAACTGTTCCGCGTTAACTAGGTAACGCCTTCAAACTTTAGGCGGAACTACATTTATCACAACTTGTTTTGCTATACTTTTGCACTGCCGTCGGTAACCTTGATTTAGTCCACCACTGTTGAGCTAACTGTTTGTTATTTCATTTTGCACTTTATTTTATCAATATCTTAATCTATTCTAACACTAAATGATTTCACGCGCAGTCGCTACATTTTAATTGGGAAATTTTTTATAAATGTAAAATATTATATGCAATCACTCTTTGGTATAATTTCCGGTATGTCATTTGTTTAACTTTTTATTCTTTAAAGGAAAAAAAATGTCGAAACCTTCAAACTCACTATCAAACAAAAGGAAATAGTCTGCAAGTTTCTTTTGCGTTTGACGTCAGCCAGACGAGAAGCTGTCTAGCTGTCTGCCAGACACAGAAATTTATTACCAGCTGCAGAGAAGAACAGAAACAAATAAGAAAACACTAATGAAACAAGCACAACCGACGTCATAGGTGATTTTTCTCTGCATTTTCCCAGGCTAAAGCTGTGCGAAGATGATCAGCCCACTAGGGCAACAGCAGCTTGGTTGGGCTACGAACCATGCGTTGATTGCTTGGCCCACCACCAAATTACTTTTAAGAGAGCTTATTAATCAAACTGAAAACACTAAGGTGACGTTCGTTTTATGTAAGTTAATATTTCAAAACGGCTACGCCCTATGCTGATGAATAAAACTAAATTAGCGGAAATTTAATTTCCCTTAAGATGGTCAGCGTTGTCTAGTGTCGCCTTTTAGATACGATGCAAACCCTTAAAACACGATTGCACTTAGATTAGACCGGTCCGATGCGTGCCATGCTGCGTGGACGCACTGAAATGGAAAATGGACGAATTATGCTAAGCTAGCTGAGCGTTGAGCGATCGCATTATGTGTCCCTGAAACATTCCAAACAAACATTGACATTGGCAAACGCATAAAGCGCTTGTATGATTTCCGCAAATGGTATATGGGATGATTTGTTAACGAGTACAACTATTTTGAAAAAAAAAATGCACACGTCATGCAGTAAAGCAAACAAATGTTAAGTATAAAATTTTTGTGGCAATAAAAATTGCTGCGTTTACTACAAACACGTGAAGCACTAATTGATTTTATTGGTCCAGGTTGGTTTCAACGTTGTGAGATCGCTTAACCGCCGCCAGCGATTGCAACAGCTTCAAACAGTTTATGTTTTGCAGCTTTCGTTCTTCTTTCCACACGACATCAACGCGTCGTGTGGAGACGACAAACAATCATTCCATAGCAAACATAATTTGTCAAACGGTTTTCCTGCTGCTGCGTGTTTAATTTTTCACGAAGGTTATCCACAACCAGTTGCACCTGCATATTAACATGTTCCATTAATGCATATTTGTATCGATAAAAGCTGCCCGCTCGATTGATTGGTATGATTGAGCTTAACGACTTAAGCTAATCACACCGATTCATTGCAAGCAAACGATACAGCAAGTTGATTTTATGATCGCCACGTGTCGGTGTATGGGCGTACATTGATGCCAATGCTCAACAACGCGAATTAGGATGAAGATATTGTAAGCTATTAAAGTGACTTCAGGCAATTGTCAAACACAAACAAATATTGAAAAAGCTTAATGAGAAGCACGTGTAACCGTAACGAAACTCAACATTTGAAAACGAACATTGCTGAACAAATTTTCGCGGCTGACTTAAATATATTACCGTATTGGTAAATGCTAAACCACAACAAAATGTTTAAATATGTAACTAAGGATAGTAACTGACAAGCATAAAATAATCAAGACGAATATCCGGAAACGAGATCTTGCTATTTCCCAGTGTTATCTTTCCTGATCTAGGTCAATAAACTTAATGACACATGATTCGGAAGAAAACACGATTGAGCTGTTTACAATATGGTCAAGGTTAAAAAACAATCTATCCTTCAAGGGAAGTCAACCGGAAGCGATGGCTATTCTAGATGACTTTCAGACCTTAGAACACTGCGTAGCATATACTCAAAACACCCTTAGTTACAGTTCTATGACGATTTTACAAACTTCCATTAGCCACTGCAGATAGTCCCTTTACCCCAAAAATGAACAGATGAGATCACTGATGAAATAATATATTTGTGTGAGACGTATAAATTAAAAAATGGTCTCTCATAACGCTACCAATAAATGATGCTATGACACACTATTTTTAATTGGAACAAATCGCTCCGACTGCATCACGGTGTTTATCTTCACACGTGTGTCTCAGTCTCTGGCAAAGTTATGACTGTTGGTGAATAATTATCTTCACCGTAGAATCTTCCCCACATCGACCCTCGCCCATTATTCTAACACCCACCCTTGAAGCATTGATCGCTGTCATCTATCTTTAATTTCTGGCACTACCGCTCCGGATACCAGATGCGTATGTGTCTAGCGCTGACAACTTTGATTGTGCCTCACCCAAAATCTCAAAACTCGTGCCCGAGACTGCCAGTTCGTGTCTCTTTTGTTCGTCTGTGCGATGCCAGGCCGCCTGTTGGCCATCGAGCGATTGACTTAATTGCCTACTTGATGAAGCTTAGCCAAAACAAATTTAGTCCTCTCATCTTCATTTCCAAACCCTACTCACAATAATCGACCCCATGTTTATTCCTTACCAAGAGTCTTATGTCTCGAGTGTAAACGGCGCACGCCACAAACACAGGCGCACGCGTCGATGTAGCCACACTAAATTTTTGAACAAAAAGCATTTGTAGGTTCACGTGTTTTTGCTTACACCACTTTTGGTAAGCATTAGGTTTACACACGGCGTTGAAATCATTTGAAAATGTGCCTCAAACTGTAAGCAACATAGCGCTGACCGACTTGACAGAAAACGAAAGCAAATCGACCACTCAGACCTTACAGAGCTTGGTTCCCATCTGGATGCATCGTCGAAAATGTTGACTTAGTTTCGCTCATTTTTCCATTCCGTTGCTTGAGAAGCAAGTGATTTCAAAACTGAATCTGGTGTGCACAGGCTGGCATAGGACCGGAACGAGCAAATACTGTCTGCCATCATTGCGTCTTCATTGACGTCATCAGGGTCAACAGTCGTAATGTAATGCGTGTTTCCCGCTTCGAACAAACATATGCTTCCCGCCACGATCACAAGGCCAAAAAGGGCCACCATCCAACAAAAAAGGGCGAGAATGGGCAGGAATCGCCACTGTTTGCTTTCAGCTACTTACAGCCATTCTTCATTTGGCTAATAAACGTAGCAAATTGCATAGGTCAACCAGCTGATAATAGGCTTCATTCCGTCGATCAATCGCTTCCTATTGCTAGCTGCTATGATACATAAAATGCTTGCCGTTTCTGCATTGATCAATGCAAAGCACAGAAACAAAAAATTAAAGACTTCAACTCGTGTATAGAACATGTGTGTGCCCCGGGACCGAAGCGAGGTCAGCTACTGTGGCGGCATCGCTTGTGAGTTCATTGAAACAAGAGCTCTGGAGATGAAAATTACTTTAATCAATTTATACCATGACTTGCCAAATGTATCGATGCACGCACGCTACAGCCCATGAACCATGATGTTGTGGTTTCTTTTGCCTGTCACTCTATTTCTTGTTTGGCCACTGAATCAAAGATCCCAAAATATTGAAATCAATTCGTTTGTCGAATTGTTTTGCAAAATTGTTCCAGATTTGGCCACTCAATCAATGACTGATACTATATCTTACACTTACAAACACAGCAAACCAAACGTTTAGACTTCGGTATAAAAACTTCCAGACTTAGGATTTATTTATACCCTGGTTCAGTGCAATTTAAATGATTTCTGTTACTGTTCCGTTTCCATCTGCGTCGTGGATTTGATAAGCATAAATAGTCAATTCTAATTAAACCTTTTTGAAAATCATCGATTTTTATTAGATGTACAGAAATACCCTTTGAGTTGCGTGGATATCCATACTGAATGCATTGTAGCAATTCGAGGAACCACAGTCCTTCAACTGTCTGTAGATGACAGACTAACATTGTATTTGTACATCACCGGTTTAATCGGTTTTATCTACATGTTTTTTCTCTTCCCCAAAAACCTAACAAGTTCTTGTTCCCCAACAAAGGAAGGTTGCACGATAAATGCCTCCAAAGGAAAAAAATTAACAAAATAATCGATTAGCTTGATCATGTTCGTTGGACAAGAGAACAGGATTTTTTTGTTGTCTATTTGATACTCTCTTCGTACGATCATGCCCAAACCTATAGCAAACTACACACCACGTGTATGGTAACACGTTTCCGCAAAACAGTGTATTAATCGATAATAAAGCAACTGTTCATTATAGGGTCATTAAATCTTTACTTCCGACGGTCGGCCATTAATCGAACGGGTCCGGCAATCAATGTTAGCAAATAACTTTTCAATCGCCAAAGAAACCATTTCAAAACATTATAAAATTTGGCCAGCTGCCCATTTTCGCCCAACACAATCGTTTAATCGTATCTGCGGGGTTAATAAAGAAAGGCTAAATTATTGCCAAAAAAACAGACACTCATTACATCATTGCTAGGTGTTGGGAACTTTTTTTAGCGCGGGCCAAGATGAATCGTGCTCAATTGATGTCGATTGCGTTTGCAAAAAAAACCCCACAATCGCACCTAACAATTTGAATTACCATGAGAAGTAAACACTAGCAAAGGAAATACCTAACATGTTGTCAATGATGTTCATGACTTCAACGCGATCGACCTCGATCCTCATCCTTGACGCGATAATTGCGTTCGATGCTTTCTTCTATACGCGTATGACTAACTCGTGCAGCAATTCATACAACAAACACCGAAATGTTACATCTTCCCTTGACGCAGCATCTCTTTCGCTCGGCGGGGGGTTAAGATCACGGTACGAATCGTACAAGAAGTAAGCGGGAAGAACAAACTGGCGAAACTGCTAACAGTCGTTGTATACCGAGAGCGCTGCCCCCCTGCCCTACGGCCAAACGACACACGAGCAAACAACGCCCCATACACACGCTACGTCACTAATAGACATCACCCGAAAATAAGACGAAAGACTTCAACGACCGAATCGACGACGAACGCGATGAGCGAGCGCGCCAGCCGTAGTCGCGGTGAAAACTCATTTTGCCTACCGTTCTGGGCTCGTTCGGTGCAGTCGACTGTGATCGTTCAGCGGGTGCACATCTTCCAACTACTACCTCCTGAGTACGTGAGTTTTCGCCGGTTTACCGCACCGCTAGATTTGCATCGATTTCGGGAAAATTGGCGTAAAAAAATCGTCGCGATCGTGAAACGTTTTATTTTATTACTGCCTTTTATGTGGCAAGACAATGCTGCCGGTGTTGCGTCTAGATTTGTTTGTGGTAAACATTGCTACCGCTAAGCAAAACCGCTCTGAGAAACAGTGCAAACACAAATTATTGCCATGCTAATGTGAAATACAATATTTGAAATTCAACGATCGTTGTTGCTGCTGTTACCGGGACAAACAACGAACAATTACCACTACTTGTCCCCCCCCCCTTTCCCCTCCTTGGCCCCTGGAGTTAATGCAAAGTTAAAAAACGTGAAATTGATTAAGAAACTACCGGCGGTGCAGTTACTACAGTTCAGCATCACACATCTTCCCTGTGTACAACCGTCGATAGACCGGCGCAACAAGTAAACCTTGCAAACCGATGCATTACAAATTTGCTCAACTGACCACAAATAAGCAATAGAATCGGATTTCCAGCGCGTTTAACCTTCACGAAAATGTCCTTAGTGGTTGAGCAAATTCACCAGCACACGGGCGAGATCTAATCATGGACGCGTGTTGGATGATGCATTTTCCATCTATTGGATACGCTTTACAGAGCGTGCCCCTGAAACTGTAGCAGTGGATGTATTAAGGCGATTTTTCACGCCGCTAATCTGTTGCCGATAAATGGACGCTACATACACCCGGTACATATTGTTTGGTTTTGTGATTTTTATGCACGAGAAAAAAATGGCGCACAGAAAAAAGTGAGAGTGAATATAGATTTTTCAAACGTAGAAATAATTTAAATATTTAACAATCACAGAAGTCCCTAGAAACCACAATTTGTAAGCAATTGTTCTCTGATTTGGTCGAAAGTGTTCAACCTTCAGGGAGTTATGTTCACATGCTCAATTACCACTTTCTATAGCTTTATCACCGCTCAAAAAACCCTAGCCCATGAATACATACACCGAAAAACGTTTTATAATTTGCGTCACACTTTCCTCAAGTTGTGTGTTTCTGTCGTGTACACATATGCTGATCTCTATTTTTTATCTGTTTTCAACGCCAATCTAGCATCACCTACAGCATTTAGCTCATCGTTTGCGTACGGGCTCGTTTCGTAAAGTGTTTGGCAACGGCCAATATTGCAAACCATATCCGGCTGTGAAAATGACGATCGCCAATTGATTGTAATGCGCCGTGGTTGTAAGCGAACCTAAACGTATTGCGCATATTGCGGGTTCCCGGTCAAATTGACAAAAAAAAGTATATTTTATTGTTGAAAACCAAAAAATCCGGGAGTTCTTGTCAGTGCGATTATGAAGTGAGTGAAGTGTGGTTTTGTGAGTGAAAGGTACTGCTAAACATTTTAATAAGGCAAACCTATTAAAATGAATGAGTGATATGTAAGTGTGTGTGAGTGTGTACATAGAATTACTGTAACCTAAAAACATATGGAGTATATTAAATCAGTTTAGTGTATTACAGTGAACGACCGTACTATCAGTGCGTTTAAGAGTGCGTACGAATCTCGTTCGAACAGTGTTTGTTTAGAGTATTTCTTTTAATAAGAAATCGAACCTTTTCGCCAAGCCATAAAATGGCTATCAGAAGGGTTTTATTTGTACTTTGTGGTTTGTTGCTGTTATCTAATTTGGCCTCAGCCGGAAACTCGTTTGCTGAAACATTTCAAAGTAAGTTCCACGCGTATCGTGACATACGAAAGTACTTACGGAAACGTATTTGAGTGCGATGATGTGTACGAAGGTGTTGTGCGTTTCCGTCAAGAAAAAAATGTAGCACGTATAGTTGTGTTTATGTATGTTGTTTTCTCCTTGTTCTGTAATGTTTTAGTTGAGGAGTACCTCAAATTTCCACCGTTATACGTGTACGACGACTTTGAGGATTGCCGTCGGTGGTATCGGGATCGGTACGTTTATTGTATCGTGAAGGCACCACTAGCACCGGATGAATCATCCGCTTTGTGGAGAAATATTAGCGTAAGTAAATCATGATACAGGATATTGAGAGCTGTAGAAAAGAAACCAAAAAAAAAACCAGACCAGTTTACTGACGTGTCAAACGGGACACATTCGGGTTATGGCAGTATTTTTCCAGCGATTATCACCACTACGACCATTCGGTGCTGGAGCGTGGCGTATGTATTCCAAAGTGTCACGATGCCATCATACAAAACGCGTCCGAAAGTGGCATCGATCGACTTTCGCGCGAGCAAATGATTCACCGCTGCATAAGTGCAGAGATTACGCCTCATTATAATCTGATCGTATCATCAGAACTACACATCCAACACTGTTACTCTCGTGACACTGAGAATATTCCATACGGTATGAATAATTTGTATTCTCCTAATTTCATCCGTGCACCATCATGCTCATAGATTGATCAATCATGAAGACAGAAGACAATCAATCATGAGAGATAATAATCCATCGATCCCCATTTAATAGTTTCTATTTCTGTGATTAAACACGTTTTCATCTTTTCTATTATCAAACATGGAAGCAACTTCACTTACACTTCATATTCTCCCCTTCACAAATACAACTTATCATCTCATCTCCAGATTGGCTTGATGTGATATTTTTCATACTTGCTGCTGCAATTATCGTACTCGTGGTAGCTTCCACCGTGTACGATATGCACCAGCAGGCAAAGCAAAAGTTTCCCGAAGAATACTTCTCACGAAACTCGAAGCAGGCCCACCAGCGGCTTCTCACCGCGTTCTCATTTCCACGCAACATCCGTCGACTGCAAGAACCAATCCATACACAAACGCGCATCGATCTAGCATGCTTCGAAGCATTTCGGTTCGCACAGACGTTCCGTGTCATCTTCCTGCACGTGACCATTGCACACTTGAAGATCCCACAACGTAATCCCGAGTATCTCGAGCAGCTACAACACGGTGCCGTGCTGCAAACGTTCATTGCCGAGTTTCAGAACTACGTTCAAACGTTCTTCACTATCGGCGGTATGTTAATGACGGTGAACTTTCTCGATCATATACGCAAAAATCCTACATTCCGACTGTCGTATTTCGGTGAGCGTCTGCTAAATCGACTATGCCGATTAGTGCCAACGTACGCCTTCATGATATTGCTCGAGGCATCAGTTATGCGACACCTCATCGATGGACCGTTCGGACAGCAGTTCATTGGAGAATCGGCCGAAAACTGCCAACAGCGATGGTGGATGAATTTGCTATTCGTGAATAATTATATCGGCTGGGATTACCCGGTAAGTGTCGCCCAAAAACCGATTGCCATTTGTTGGAGGCATATAAATTAACAACTTATCCTTATCCATATCCTCAGTGCTTCATACCTTCCTGGTACCTCGCGACAGATCTGCAACTATTCATATTCGGACTTATGATAATGATGATTTTCTGGCGATGGCCATCCACCAGAAAATACATCTTTAGTGCAATCTTCCTATACAGTGTAATCGTTCCTGCGGTGGCCTATCTCTCGACTAACATTACGCCCGTCATGACGGGGGACATGAAGGATGCGGAACAGTACATCCGTGGTCAACAATTCCAGCGTGTGCTTTATTTCCCGTTTCACCAAAATACCGGCATTTACTTCTTCGGCATGCTTGCCGGCATTATATACCATCACTACCGTGACCAACGGAAGGAACTATTCAAAGTTGCTGCATTTCGTCAGCTAGCTCAATTTAGTGGACTTTTGTACGTGTTCTGTATGGCCACCGTATCCTGGGTGGTGTCGAACCTTTCCTGGCTTCCAGCAATCTGTCTCGCTGCGTACGCAAGCGCCTTCAAGCTTAGCTGGGGTCTGTTCAACACTTTACTGCTGCTAGCGTTAGCGTTGCTGCATCGACACAACTGGATTAAGATGGCACTGAGCCATCCGATCTTTCGCGTGCTCGGCAAATTAGGCTATAGTGTCTACCTTATCCATTTCACCGTAATCGTACAGGTTTACGGTAGGGAGAAAGCACCCATCTTCAGCAATGAACTGATCGTCACGGGCTACACAGTGGAGGTGTTGTTCTTCAGCTATATCCTAGGTGCATTGCTTTGCGTACTGGTAGAACTACCGACCGGAGCCGCACTCAAAGAGTTGATTGAACCTAGAGCCCAAACACCTTCCATCAATCAAGTGCACTCAGCTTCTGAGCCGATCGGCGCACAGGTAGGATCATCATCATCAACTACCTTGACAAACACACCGGCACCAGATGCAACAGTCATGACGAGCTCGAATGAGAGCCGATAACTCTCCCGGTAGGGAACGCTGTGATAACCCAGAACATTTGCTGGTAAAGTTTGAGAATCGATCTGCTAGGAGTATCTTTATACAAAGAATATTTCCAATTACCGTATTTTTTCTATAAGAATATTAAAACTTAGCGTGAGATATCATTCTCCAAAAAAAACAGTCACCGCTTTTGATCCCAACGTTTACTCGCCGTAAACTCTACTATTGGGCAATGCTTGTAACCTTCAAACACACTTCAGATATAACTTTAAGCTGTTTCACATGCCAAATGCATGCCAAAGCACTCACTACTTTACTACACCGCAGTGGAAAATTTGCGAACAAAAAAAGATTCTCACTACAGGAAGATTCTTTGGCCTTGCCTATTTCCATACATTTAAGACTGACCGACATCCGGTACCGATTGCTTTCCGGTATGGGACGCCTCTTCGTAAACCAAGCCCTCTGTACAAAGCGAACAAAACCTTACAGATAAGCCACGACGTTCCGGGTCGTTAAACACAAGTATTCGTTAGTTTTAATACTGGTTTCTTTTTAGTTTGTGTGTGAGTTATCGGCATGTTATCGAGCACGATTATTATTGGTGCAAGGTATCTTTTAAAGCTGCTTGTTTTTGTCAAAGGAAGTACATAAATCTACCGGTGTGGATGATCCTCTGTACTACCGACATAGATAACACAGGTTAACGTATTATTGTGGAATAAATGTAAACGTCTGAAATACACCCGGCATGCATACCTATCTCCAGTGGTTGATGACAGGAAAAAATACAAATTTTATTAGCCAACACCCAACATATTATCGCAATTACAATCAACCGGAAGCATCGACTACGCCTTTGGTTCGATCGTTACCGGTATTGTTAGATCTTTGTAGGCGTTTTTCCGCAAACATTCCAACCACAGAAAAATGTCAAAACGAAGCAATCGATCATCAGAAGGTAAGTGTACGTCCATTGATGTGATAAATGTCATTGTACTTTCTATCCGCAAAACCCCGCTTAACACGTGCGCACAAAACAGCATGTTATTGTACAGCATTTGCAGACCTTCGTGGACACGCTCCAGAAGCAATTCACCTTCTCCAAGCGTAATAGGTACCGGGCAAACACGTGTGAGCATTTATTCAACATTGTCATCGTTCAACTGTACACGGTTGGCTACTCTGCTAAAATGTTTAGATGCACACGACAAACACCATTTGACCTGCTTGCTGATCAAGGACATATCGACCGTGAACTTCGTATATCTTCACATGTTTCGCGTGCAGGATGCAGTGTACACGCTTGCAGATTTCAAGCAAAAGTGAGATCGGCTTCATGTGCGATGCTTTTGATCCGACATCCTGTTAAAGAGGTGGACCGGTAACCCGTGCAAAATGTGTGTTCTTCTTTGCTTGATATTTTGGACAAAACCATAGTTCCTATACATAGTTTCCTGTTTAATGCAATTTATGTAGCATATTTTGTTCTTATTCCATTTGTAAAGTTTTTGGAAATTCTTCTTCTTCTTCTTCTTCGTGACTTGATGACCTCTAAGGTCATGCCGGCTATTTCAGGCTTACTAGACATATTTTTCGCCTTGTAGCCGGTGAACCAGTCCTTGCTACAGGGGGACGGTCCAGATGGGGTTTGATACCCAGTCCCAGTCGTGTGGAACCTGCGCAGTTTATCACATACACCACCCACCTTCCGGAATTATTTTTTTAATATTTTTTAAAAACCAGCATAAAAAAAACGCTGCGGCCGCTTTAAGAAATTGTTTTAATATTTTTTATGAACTAAATTAAAAGAAAAACTAAGTGGGTAAATTAGTTAATATTCTCTTGGTTAAATGATCATTTGAGGACAACATTTCCCATATTTCAGTATCCTTTGAAAATATGTAACACAGCAAATTAAAACAAAAAAGCAATTTTTATATTAGTTTAAATTGGTTACCAACGATTAATCCGTTTTTAATCGAAGTGAACATTAATCAGCTTCCATGAAAGGTGTTGTAAGGTCTCACCTCTAATGTCTTCATTATGAACTCCTCTAACCAACAGACGTGACAAAAAATACCAACAACGAAAAATAACGCCGCGCCCTCATTATTTGCACCCTTGCCTTGCACAGATACAACAAAAGCCACAGCATTACGTTGAAACTATTAAATTGTTCGCGTCCCGCCGAATTCAAGTCTTTTATTCAAGACCACACGAACGCGAATCAGTGCCGAAATGAGATTAACACGCTGTGTGCAGTGTATGGCAGCTTGATGGCTTACCCTCACGTACCCTGAAGCTGATGGCGGCTTCATTGAACGAGACGTCATTTCATGCAATTTACAATAGAAAGTGCTCGACAACCGAAATGCCAGCCATAGCTAATGTGAAAATAATCACCTTGTCCATTCTTTTTTCTTTCCTCTTCACTTCCTCTTTACACCGGCATGTGGAGTTTGTTGGTTTTCTGCTTGGTTAGCTCCCACTCCGAAAGATTAGAATCGTTCCCTGGTAATACCTTTTAGATCTGCAAATGGAGCTGTCAGTTTGCTGAATTGACGGAGCTTTTTTGCCTAAATTATAAACCACAAATACCACAACAATCGGAGCAAAGCTGAGTGTACGATCAGTGCCAGATAACGAATCAAAGCACCGTCTCTAAAGTGCGGAACGAAACTGGGAGGGAATCTTAAATCTGATTGAGTTATAGTGTATCATTAGTTGAGGCCGGTACGTGTGTGTTAGCCACAGAAGGGCAGGTTGTGACGTCAAATTTAGTATCATGCTAGTGGCACAAATGCATTGAAGCAAAATGTAAAATTAAATTTCATAATTCGTAGTACAAAAATTGAAAACCCCTCGTATTGACGTCATAAATAGAACAAATTACATATATTGGTGAGATAAAAAAAATTCTATTAATTTTATTTTTTAAATCTGTTGAAACACTTTAAGCTGTTTCATTGTTAAAATATCGTTTTTTGATTTGATGCTTATTTTGATAATTAGTAATTTTATCAGATAACTAATCAGATAACGAATTATTAAACAATTCGTTTCATTAAAGCGATCGTTCTGCTACTTATATGGGTGTAAATTTGTCACCATTTTTTACTTCATTTTTTTCCGAAAACCGAACTATGTAAAAGGGTATAAAATACAATGCAGTTCGCTTTGACAAATGCGTCCTTTGTATAATTTTTCAACTAATTTTATAATTTGTCCGAACACATAAAATTTCTGCTCTCGAACTCAAACGAAGTAGTTCAGTTGCACTTGCACTTGTCCAATGCAAAAATGTGCATAATAGATGTTCCTTGAAAAATCTTTCTGATAGATAACGAAACCGCAGTCCATCTATCAATCATTCTACGATATTAAAATACAGAAAAAAGCAGCCTTCTGACATTAAACATAAGACGAATCCATTCAATTATTCAGCTTTTGACAGATCCTACGAATTACATTTGTTTTGTCCGATTTTGTAGTTAAAATGCTAGAACGATGTCGCTAACCTCCATAGAACAAATGCAAAAATTAATCTTAACGTTTTCCGATGAGATCACCAGTTGGCGTAACATTATTTAGCACATTGAACCCGCATCGCCGCACACACCCTTTGCGGTAGGTTCAGGCCACAATGTCACTGATAAAGCTTAGTTTCTTTCTCGCGTGAACGATGTTTACATGCAAATCTCTCGCACTTCACGTTTGGCTAATTTGTGCGCTAACATGGTGTACGAAAAATCTGCCAGCGGCCGATTGATTGACACTGCTGGGCGACACTCGAATAGAGAGGTGACGGTTAAGACAGATAACTCTCTGCGACAGGCGACATTAGCCGATAGCACAGCGAAAAGGAACCGACAAAAAACGATGAATTTGGCATTCACCCACATCACCGCAACCTTCAAACTTGGGCTCCCTGAGTTAGCATCGTTTTTATATGCACAAAACTTCACACCCCGAAGCATCTCAGGAAGCAGCAGCAGCAGGACAAGCCCATAGGAAAGCCATTAATCATTCCATCATCTCCCATAAATCTTTCCCCATGCAGCGGGTTTTCAACGGTTGCGTCTCCATTCCTTTTCCAATCGCTCGCATCCACAGCATCTTTACACTTTTTCCCGTAGTGCCCCAAAGGAATCGCTTAAAATCTGCACTAACCGAAGCCAAATAGTTCTGGTCGAAGATTACTAGCTACTTTTACTTGGGAACGATCGAAAAAAAATCCCCTGTCAGTGCTTGACTTGTATCCTATCGGTGGGAAATTGAAAACTTTCTTCACATAAATCGATTATCATGTCGTTAATGTTTGCAAGTTGTGCAGGACCACACAGACACGCACAAAAGAAGAAAAAAAGAGTATAATAGAAACCGGCTTGGATCATTCTTCAAACAACTTCTTGATGATCGATTCTAAAATACTCCAAGAGCGCCAATGTGGGTCTCGTGCGAATTCACCCTTCTCTTGTAGATTTTTTTTTTCTCTCTCATTTCTAGCCATCGCATGCAAATAAGAGACATTTTTCAAAATGTTAGTGCGCTGTATCGATAGAATAAAAACGACAAATATGAGGTGCAAATTAAATTGAAACGGCATTTATCACCTCAGTTTGCTTTCGCTACCAGTAAACCGGTCATTAACGTCTTGTTGACCGGAGTTGCCAGAAAACCGACGTAATGGAAACACCCAAAAACCTGGTCTAAATAAAAAAAAACTGGTGTGAAAACCGGTAGCCACATTTTTCTCCAACAACCTCCACACCACCAAAGGAAGGTGCCACAAGCTGATCGGCTTTTCGCGATACATTTGCAAATCTTTTATTGCATCAAATCTTTCAACGGCGGCAAACGTTTATTTGATTTAGTGGTACGCATTTGAAACAAATTGCATTTATTAATAACGTTTCCGATCTGATCCACTTTTGGCTGCGTTGGTATCAAACCATCGTCTGATTTATTGCGTTCATTTACAACATCTTAATTTACGGTGCGGTATAAAATCTCATCAAAACCATTAAAACCCTATACTGTGCCTAAATGAAAACGGTACGGAAGAAGATCAATTTAGCAGAAAGAAAACCTACCGAACACATTTCGCTAAACTTTGTCACGCTAAACCAACAATAAGAAACGTGTAGAGAAAAAAAACTGCTTCACCATCACGAACCGCCAGCAATATTTCTCACGGTTTATGAGACCATTTGTGAGCTTTTATGTTTTTCCTTTTTTCGTTCATCTTGCGCACGTGTAAACGCCCCAAAACTCACCAGCCCAAAACGGGCACCCGAGCAAAGCGCAAAAGATGCCGCGAATCATCGTTTGCGAACGATGTGAACAAAACGAGCGTACGAAAACAGATCCACTTTTCCGCGCTGTACGCACCGGTGTCTTATTGAGATGGGTTAAAAACATACGTCCGCTGGTAGTATACAAACTACACACACAGATAGAGACGGTGACAAGGGCGTGCGATTGATGAATTCAATGTCAAACAATTATTTTTATAGTGATGCTGATTCTTTCCCGCTGAATCATATGAAACGACAGACCCTGGAGGGAAATTTGTGGTCATTATTAGGTACACGTGCGTAACAGTATCCTACCTACGAAACATGCAAACCTGCGTCATACCATTTTGCGTGACACGCAAACCATCATCACCAGACAAACCAAAACAACCGTGCGCCTTTTAAAGTTCGAAAACTTTAACTCTAACAGCAAATGTTTAAATTTTACACAAAATACACCACACGCTTCCGCCAGCGGCAGCGCCAGGACACTGGCATTACGTTAAAATAATTACCAGCCGCGTGTGACTCCCCAATTCATTAAGTGGTTGTGGTTCAGTAGGAATGATGCCGTGATCGGCACAAATTATAGCACACGCGCCTTCTGCCGTTGACAATTCGAATGTCGATCGGCCACACGTTGCGATCATACACTGCGCAAGGAACCTGCGGTCTCTTACGTCGATAAGCTGCGGGGCGCACGAACCACGAATGACACGTTTGATTGGTTCGCAAGGCTATCCATTAGGACACGTCGTAAAGATCGCTTCGGGCACTGCTGCTGCACGTGGATGTTAACCAAACGATACATTCGGCTATCGTGACGGGATGCTAGTTGGTTATATTCTCGTTACAACCTCGGTGTGTTATCTGGTTCACCACTCACATCTCCATCATTTTGCATTTGCTTCCTTAAGGGTACAACGAATGCCTCTAAATGATGGCTGACGACTGTTTGTTTGATTTTGCTGCTCTCTAAAAGTCAATACCTTGTGAAACCGAACCGGAGTGGATTGCGTACGATGTACATACACATTGATAATGGCTTGATGACATAGAAACGTGTTGCTATCCTAACGAATAACGCAAACACGCTCGGCTCCGCAAAGGAAGGAATAAAATCGATGTTATTTTATCACCTTCTCCCGTGTTCGACCAATAGGCGCAACGAAATCGGTTCCATTTGGCGTGAAAAATGGCACCTGCTGCTGCCTTTCCCGGTTTCGGATGCCAGGAAGTTGATTAGAGCTAGCACCAACTCTCATCCATCTTACAACCGCATGGTGGACGCACATTATGCAACAACCAAGAACGGCCGTCTTTACGTGCCGAGGGCGTTGCCCGTAATAAAAATGACAATCGCAAGATTTATTGGGTGATTTTGTGCGTGTTGCGTAGCTGTTCACCGGGAATTACCTGTCGATTTCTTTTTGGTTGTTAGCCCGAGGTAATGATATGAAGTAAAAGTACAGGAAAACTGGAGAGAGCAACCGATCCGATGATCAGCAGCAGCAGTGTACGCTCCATCTGCTCGGAATCGATCGGAAATGGGAACCGATACAGAATGCTTTGGGGACTAATATTATACAGCATCGCTTATCGCATTGGTAACATACCTAAAACGAAAGAAAAAGAAAAGATTTTTGTTACATTTACATATACTATTAAATGCGAAACTATAAATTTGTCGCAAAGATTTATCAAACCACAAATGATACTCGTTAATAATGGAACGTTGAAACCATTCATGGGACTCTTATGAATTTAAAAGCACATATCCAATGCGTCAATCAGTGCAGTGAAAGGAAATGGTAATTAAATGTCCCTCTGTTTTTTTCTTTTCTCTTCTTTACAGAACTAATGATGAAATTCCAGCTGCTCTAGCATAAGCACCATTCCTCTCAATTTACTAGTTCGAGCACATTGTTCCTCAGCTTAACCGAACCCAGACATTAGACATAAGATACTGAAGAACGGACCATTTGCGACTAATAAGATTACGATGAATGATGTGGCAACTTCTTCCTCCACTGCTCGATAATGCTTCACATGGAGATGAAGATTAGTAGCTTCGTTCTGCTGGCGGCATTTGCCATTCCTCATTTCTGGAAGCAACCATTCGGCGCATTTTTTTTCTCCCCTTTTTTTTGCTTTGCCTTTCGGGCATTCATTTACGTACTGCAATAGTCGAGAGTAGCGATTTTCTTTCGCATCATCATTCTCTGCTGCACATTTTCCATTAGTCAAAATCTTCATCCAGCTCGGCAAAAGATTCTGCCCGCGGTAACCCAACCCAACACACTACTTTGGACGATTGATTACTCAACGGGATATACGGGGGGACACGTTATACCGATCCTCTTTGGATTTGTGACTTTGCGGGTGTGTGGCTAACGGATCACTAATGATATTATACTTATACAGCCCACAAATGCAACACGATGACGATGCTGGTCGCTGGAGGTCGTAACGGTGAAAGAAGCCGCAAAAAAACAAACTCTTCAGAAATCAACCATTTTTGGGAGACAGAAGTGCAGAGGGTATAATAGGGAGAAAATTTACCCTCAATCAGCTATCCACAGCTATGACCTCAACATGAACGGACAGCTTCATCTCCGGTAGCACTATACCGTGCTCAAGATTCGCAGAAAACTGGAGTGCAATGCATTCGGTAACAAAGTGAACGAATGTTTGCGATGACTAAGCATTCAAGGGAACAATTTTGTTTGTGTTTTTCCTCCGCTCGTTGTGAGATCTTTCTTTGCTGTGCCAGTGAGATGAGGCATCGTTTAGCAAGTTGATTGGATTTTTGCAGAGTTTTTTATTTCGCTTGCTATCATTTTTACTTTTGTGATACTTCAATTCTCTCCATTAAATTGACCATACATGACGCAACACACGCCGAACGCTGAGATCCAAATCGGTAAACTTAATCATTAATTAAGCGTAAGATTAAAAAATTTTCCCCAGCATAGGAATGGTATACGGATGGACAAGGGGGGAAGTCACTATAGTTCGCTTGGAGGTGTTTATTATTGCTGAATCACAATGTACAAGTGTTTGCAAATATGGGTACTGTCCCCGCTTCAGTATAAAGTTCATCTTTGAAACAATAATATTATGTTGGCCCGAAGCTACAAAACAAAACTTATCTCAGCGACTTACCTTTCCGTCTAATGGTTTCATGCCATGCTCGGAGGCAATATATACCTTAACCGAAAATCAATAAACGATTGCAACCAACGATAATGGCTCACTTTGCACTCCCTTCGGTCTAATCATATCTACAACTTGTTCAGCGACTAGCGACCACCAGCCAAACAAAGCTAACCCGTGTCCTTTAGGCAATGTTTTCTTCGTGCCTTTTTGCCTCGTGAATTAATGCCGTTGGTAAACATCAACTGATTCGTTGTGCTCGGTTTTGCTCATTATGGTTCATTCCAGGAAAAGGTTTCACTTCATTAGCTGATAAATAGCGCCAGTCCTCCACCAGGCCAAGCACGCAAAGCAGAAGTTATAATTTTAAGTCAGCTTCACAACTCTTTCCCGTCGGATAGGGTGTTCCTTATTTACACCTGCTTCAAATAACCAGCGGCTCACGATGAGCTATCATAATTATCCTTTCCGTGCGAAAGGATATTTGGCGATTCGGGGGACGAAATTGTGTCACAGCTTTAGCAAAGTGATCTCCTTCTACTGTTGGGATTAGCTTTCGCCGAAATCAATCGCTAGTTGTTGATTGAAACGATACGCTGATTGCACGGTATTGGTACGGATGATTGAATCTCACCGTTTTCCTAGTACGGTGAGGTAGACTAAACTTTTCATCCTAAAACCAAAAAACTCTTTCTCGAGTTTACCTTTTCCCTTTATAAATTAAGATTGACAGATCGACCATAAATACTGTCCGGATGCTAGGTTACGCGACGAATTTAATATAACACCCGCCACTTTAATTATGACCTAAGGCTCCTTAAATATTACCAGTTGGCAATCAAGAAAAAGGTGATCATTAACAACATTGCTACGAAAAGGTTTGGTTGCTCTGAATTTAGCCGCGAATACTGTTTTAGGTGGCAATTTTTACACTTTCCTAATCTAGCTTAAAAATTTAACCCGGACTTCCCTATGGTGAATAAACGCCAAGTGTCCGTTGCGTGGATCCGCTTCCTATCCATCGTGGATCGCGACATACAGCGCACAGAACAGAACCCCGGCAGCGGGCATAAAACCTAATGACACTGACACTGCAGGATACTGTGCTCATTATTTTTAACCATGGCTTGCCACATCCAATGCCAATCATGTACGGCATGTGCGCACCGTTGACAGAGCGAGATTTGATGCATTAAGGCTCGTTTCAGTCTCATGTGCTGACGCGTTCAAAGTGTTTGTTTGCTCACGCGACACTGCCGTAGGTTTTTTTTTCTTCACCAAAGTATTAGATGAGCCATTGTTTAGGGGAACGCGCAACCTGTCCATTTGCGCCACACACGAACTTGATGGCAACCCGGATTGCTGCCAGGCTCAAAATGCAGCACAACGCCTTCGCTATACGAACGTCCACAGTACGGTGACTGTCGGTGGTGGCTTCACACCTCACATTGCATACATTCTGGCGCAAATGGTTACGCGCACTGCGCTTCTATACGAATGAAAGGGATCCGTTTGTCGGACAAATGCGAACTGACGCAAACCGGAAGACGGGAGATTCATGGTTTTTGCCCGGAAGGGTTTTCGTGGACCAGCTAAATGTATGGAATGATACAATATTTAACACCATATGAGTGTGCCTTAATTTAGGCGAATGTCTTTTTTATGTAGAACAGACCTGGTTGAGGTAACATTTATTTTAATTAGAATCATTTATATATACATTTGTTAATGTTGTGTAATTTTTGATAAATAAAAATTGCATTTTGTAATTTTGTGCAGTAAAAGCGCTTTGAAAAACAATCGATATCCGTTGATATTTATAAAATTAGTTAGTTCACAAATTTAATCTTCATAATCTTCATAATCTTCATTTACATAATCTTCATTTACTGTCGACTACTTAATTAAGTCTAACTGCAAAACAAATGTGATCCTATTATCAATAGGTTTTATTTTAGTTACCAGACGGGTCATACATAATTTTTTTAACATCTATACTGACTGAAAAAATGAAATTGCTGAACAAGCGTTCAATATTTCATTCTTCCTTCTACTCGTATTTGGTAACACTCACACTGGACAAGGTAAGACTCAAGAAGACGGAGCGCATTAGGACATTTGCCTTAGTACGTTGCAAAGCTTGCTTGCTGCCACCTTCGTGCACAAGGCAAAGTTTGTCGTGAATTATGTAATCCTGATGCTAGTACTTTACCAACTTTCCTAATCAATAGTCACCCGCATTCAGTGTTCCCGAGTCGAGCCTTTGCGGAGCGACTACGGCTACGGCATACAAAACGATAATAAAGAAATGCTCCGCACTGGCATGGGGTAGGCATGACGAAGGCAAGAAATATTTGATGGGTTTTGATCAATTACTAGAGCAAGGAAAGGTGAACGCAATGTCGGGCAACAAGAGCAGCAGCAGCAGCAGCACCCGTAAACATGATTACGTAAAGCACCTGATAAAGCACTCACGGCGAACCAGTCCCATCCACATGATGATAAATCGATTTTAAGCCACTGAACGCGGAAGCAAACGTTAAGCCAATAATAGATGTATTGAATTCTCGCCGGGAACGCTAGCATTCTACCGTTCTTCCAAAAACTCACCCTGCGCCAAGTATGGTTTTGTGGTGTAATCCCTACCCAAAAAAAGGTGCATCTGCATGTTCTGCAAAGCTTACTATCAAACGGCTAAAGAAACTCGACGACGGGGTATCGACAAAAAGCACCATATCTCGACACGAAGATCTATCGACGATGTACTCTCCTCTCGCTATGTACACACACACACACACACACACTTTGCCTTAGTACGTTTGGCCTTTGCCGACTGGAATTGACAATGACATACGACCGCGCTTCCACACTGACAGCTGCTTTGACGGAAGCTTTCGTCAAGAACCAGGAATGCTGCTGCTGCTTTCCCACCGTTAGCCCAGGTTTGAGTGTAGTCATCGTGAAGTTCGAGAGGCCACATGGCCCTTCAAGCTAAAGTCATTGTCAAATTCAAGAGAGCACATCGAAGGCAACGCACGTTAGAAAAGACGTTGGAGGTTACTTGTTCCATGCAAAGCGTACCACTTCTCAAGAACATCAAACCGAAGCTGAGGAAGGCACCGATCGAACGCACTTCAGGAAGAATAAACGTGCTGAAATCGCACACCGGTTCCCGGTTTGTCATCGCGATCCTGCGAAATGATCGCGCGAACGGTACCAGTACACCGTTATCGTACCAGTGTTATCGCACTGTCACACTTCACCACGGGCTCGTCTCAAGTTTGATTGTCGCGAATGATTCGACGAATGGTTCGAACCTCTGATGCTTTAGTCGAAGTGTACGTACCTAGCACACACGGTTCATGGTGATGCAACGCTTTTGCAACCGACTGTCAAGAACCGTCTAGCAGCATGTTCGGCATGGATTCCCATGCAACCATGAAGTCAGAATAAATCAAGCATTAACGCGGGCAACATTGTACCCATATTTTATGTGCCATGTCTCGTTCTCTAATCTCCGGCTAAGGTGCTTTCACTCACGTAGATGCGCCGAGTAGCGATAGGACGCATCAGCAACACCGTTTGCACCCGATGGAACCGAAACGAATGGCAAAGGTTGATTGCCGCCGGGTGACGGGTTTTGCTTTCAGCGTTAAAACGTTTTCGTTTCAATTCCATGTCGGTGAAGATTTCGTTCAAATAACCATGTCACCCATTCGCTTCCCTCCGCCACTTTCGCCAAGACAGCAAACATCAGGTTGAGGAGAAATGAATTTTACAGCCCAGTACGGTACTAAAACCAAAACGAACGAAATGCTCTGCCGGCGCGGTGCACGTAATATCGAATCGTGATTGGGATCGGATTTAGCAAAAGCCCGTACTCCGACAAACACACCATTCTATAGCTCACATCACGTGGGCGATGGTAGACAAAATTGCAGCGAAAATAGATTTTCAACTATGTGTGACGCCGCGGTGATTGCAGAGAGAAACACCAAGCCGGCAGTGGGAGATGCTGCCGACCGGCGAAAAGCGATATTCCACGTCAAATCCGACCCATCACGAACGTGCATGCAAAGCCATGACAGCTACGGAACTTTGCCATCAAACCGTTCGCATGGAGCATGATGATGTTCGAATATTGAAATCTCAGAGAATCCGTCCTGATGTACGGCTACTGTTCATCGTTCAAGGAAACTCCGATCGATGGTTACAGTTGGTTCAGTTGCATTCAAAATACCTACTCTAGACCGTTTCAACTTGTGTCTAAACCATGTGTCTAGTGAAACTCGAATAACAAAAAAGGCAAATCAGTAAATAAAAAATTTCAGTATTCGTCCGAAAATGGATCACATTCAAGAGAGTTCATAAGCGAAACGACAGAACCAAACTACGATTCAATCGCTAATTTCTTCACTCCGTCATACCTTGCTGTTGACCCAAATACTCTTAAAACCATTCGTTCGTTGGCTAACGTCAGGAAAAAACGCTTTCCTACTATGGACATGGCGAACCGTCCAATGTCCTGAAGATGAAGAGGATTTTTTTCCTTCTCGAAAGTGTAGACTAGAGTTATGAGCTACGAAATCCTTCAGCATGGTTCTACCGATTTTAAATCCATCCATAAGTCCTTGCCCCTTCTGTAGATGGAAGCGATTGAAATTTTGCAGAGCTTTTTTCTTTGTTTTTTGATGCTCCATCAAAGTTCCAAACGGACGAATCGGAGTTGGGATGGGTGGAGTTTAAAACGGATGAGCCGAAAATATTGAACGAGGATCTACCAAAAACCCTAAACGATACAACAAAAAGGCAGATCAAGATGGTGCCCCCGTTTTCCATTGTACGAAGTTGCCGGTGTTTGCGTGAGGTTGCCTGCAACCGACGTATTCTTGACGTCCACCCATTCTCGACCTTCCGTTTTGTGACGCTCGAGCAAGCTCGGGCCTAACATTTCGACCACTAATCACGGCACTCTATCATATCAAAATGCCTCAACAACGATAACGTTATTTGCATCCCGAAAAATCTCATTCCCTGGTCGAAGTTTCCCTTTGGAAAATTCCCAATGTTTTCCCCTCGGTTTGAAATATGATACGCACGCTATGAAACGTTGTTCTGACCATCCAAACAAATTCCACTGCGAAGGAATGTGATACTGCTTCGAAGCAGCAAGCGCCTACGATTTATGCAACCATTTTGTAAGCTTCACATTGACCCGTTAAACCACCACCTTGAATGAGAGAAGTCTCTACGTCTCGAGCGTCGTTACGTCTTTCGGGCAATATTCGATCCGTGTAAGACAGGATTTGTTTATGATTCTCTTTCCAGGCGACGAGCGTCAACCGAACACAGCTGTAGTGAAATTTGTAATCGAGCAAACGAGGCCAACAAATGTCATCCTTTCCTTTTTTATATGGAAAGCGCACGGGCGACATACAACCAAAGCGCCTCCGGTTAGGTACATGTTGGCCTTGCTCGGTTCATGGAATGAGCTGGCTGGGTATACTCTTGCAATACACACACACGCAGCCACACGTTCCGACTAAAGGACAAACGGTCGAGAACTCTCCTGTCAGCGACAAACCTTCCTATCCACTCCCTCTGGTTTAGGCTTTATGAGGAGTTGCCGTCGTTTTCAGTTCAGTCCAGCCATTAATTCTTTATTTATATTACCTTACCGCCTATCGTCCCACTATACAAAGCTTACTACATCAAAACCGGGCACGTTCACCCTTATTTTCTTCCAACATTCGCCCCAAGAGCGTCGTACATACATTGACATGTCGGAATCCGGCCTGGACGAATGCTGACCGTTCATTCGTCCACAGTGAAGGTACATCATGGCTATGGAAATGTATATAGTACGATGGTTTGGACCGATAGGTTATTTTTGGAGTGTAAAACAAGGAACCTGTCGGTGTTCGTGTGTCCATATGTTCAATTTGGAATCGTCGTTTTCAATCGATTTTACATTGAAAATGTATTCTTAATACCATTCTAAGCAATTGCACTTCATGCAACTGATAACACGTATAGCGGGATTTATATAATGGCAAAAAATATATTTAAATAGAAAGTAAGCTTAAAATAAGTCACAAAAGCTACGAAAATACTACAAAGCCCAAACGGTTTATACCCTCAGCAAAGGATCCACGGGAAACGAACCTTCGCCGATGGGGGTATAGTTTCCAGAGCTTTTTCCTTATCGCATCGCTCGCATATCGATCGAAGCGCAATCAATGACAACGACTTTTATATAATTAACCTACCGTCCATGTGCCGCAGGTAAAACCTTTCATTGAGTCACCGCCAGCTCGACGGGACGAAGCGACCGGGCAGCACATTATAAATTATTCCTGAGGACGAACGACACCGGATGGAGCTTTACTTCCTTCCATTATCCCTCGTTCATTTTATTCGCTTTTTTCCCACGACTTGCGCCATCAAATAGGAACATTCATTCGATATGACAAGAGCAAGTTACATAATGGAAAACAAAAGAATCACATTGTTTTTACTTTTCCTTCCCTGTTCCGGGAAACATGGTCAACAACTTCGATTGGAGTGGTGTGTTTGCATTCGCGTTCCCTCTGGTCGCTCAGCCACTTTTAAAGAGAGACATAAGAATGGCACTATAGTGGTGCTATGTTTTTTATAGCGCTTTGAAAACAGCTTTTTTAAGCATCAAAGTTGTGTTTCAACACAAATAATGGAAAATTAAAATATTGAACTACTAAATCTAACTAAGCTGCTATGCTTAGTGCTATGAAAATATATGTTTGATGTACAGAACATTAAAAAAGCTAAAATTTTGTTATGAAACAAGAAAAAACTGTCTTCTTTAATACATAGAAAATTAATTATGAACATCATAATTATTTTCATTAATTAAGAGATCAATCATACTCTGAAATGAAACACATAATCAAAGTACTATAGATCTGAAAACATACTGTAATCAGTTCTGCAAATTAATTTTTAACGATATTATTTCCCACATTCATGCACATTCAGCGACACGAACTACACACACGGCTAGTGTTCGCTATCATCATTTCCATTCGGATACAGTTATTATTGCTAGTTTTCCAACTATTCCACAACGCACATTTCCCTTCTTCCGCCGCACCCCAAACAGTGTGATACAAATTGCCGGGAGTCCAATTATCGGTTGTTTATCCAATAAGCGAGACTTATTTTTTTGTGTTCGCGATTTGTTTTATTTTTTTTTTCGTCCCACAACATCCTCCGGCAAACAGGGTGGTCAATAAAAACGTAGACAACAACAAAAAAAGGTGGCCCTTGGTGGCGCTTAGACCACAGCTGGTGGAGAAGGATAACGGCATGGAAGCATCTACGATAGCTCACAGCAATTGTAAGCGGTCGTCGATGTTGTCATCGTTATTGTTCTACCGTCTTCGAGCTACGGCACATAAAATGAAACTAAAATGGGTAAGGATGCCTCAAAGACCGGGTGCTTCCGGGCAGATATGCGAAAACTATTCGCTTGCAAACAGCAATCGATCCTGGAGCTGGAGCTGAATTCTATTTACCATGGGATGAAGGAAGCGGAGGCATCCAACGCAACAACCAACACAAGGAAAAAAGACGGTTTGTTAGTTATATTTTTATTGCCGGCTTTGGCTTTGCCACTGTTTTGCACACGACTGATGCAAATACACCTACGAGGTCAGAGGAGAGTGAAAAGCATCAACGTGGATATGTTACTATTTGCCCATATTTATTCCAAACAAAGTCAAGCATGACACGATGCACTGCCTGCGTGTTGTGATGCTGTTAATTGGTTCGCCTCTTAGCGAAGAATGTGTTATATTTCCAACAGTTCAAAGCCACGAAGGTTGATGGATATGGTAAGTAAAAAGAGAAAAATGGAAAATCCCATTTTGCAACACAGAGTGAGTCAACAGCAATTGTTATGATGTACAATTGTGTTTGGAGTTATTTAGTAATATACTCAAAAAGTCGCAAAAAAGCAGAACATGTTTACGGCCATGTATGGAGTAATAATACAAAACTGTATGTATTAATGGAAAAAAAAATATCTTTTTTACATGTATGTTGTGCATTCATGATAGGAATAAACTTCAAATCGTGTGTCTGCAACCCAAAGAGAGCACATATAGGCACTTTCGGGATGAGAAATTCAAACCGTACCCGAGCATTGCATACTTTTAGGCGCTTTATTCTGTTAGTGGGTAGTAAAGCACGTGAACACGATCATGTTAACATGATACGAATTTGAAATTGTTTTCCAAAACATAATGTAAATTTCTCACATTTAAATTAAATTCTTGAAGCATCTAAAAAAAACGATACAAGAAGCATTCAGTGCGTTTTACACGAGATACATTTGATACATTATTAGCTTCCAAATCCCATTTCCTTAAATCAGATATCCGATCACTTTTACCGATCAATCAAACGTATATCAAAGTACTTCAAATAATAATAAAAGCGTTCCTGGTTTGAACTACGATTGAGTCTTTCATATGTAAAACTGATCAATTAAGTTACTTGCTACTCAAGTAGCAAAGGGCAAAGCAACACCCAATCCGGGACATTCATTTCAACAGATGTAGACAACATAAACATTTCAACAGATGTAATATGATGCCACCATCCTGAATATCTTTATTTTAAAACTTTAAAATCTTTTATCGTCTTTTTTAATCTTGAACTCGATTGAAATGGCCCTTCAAGTGTTTAACAGTCGCTGTACGTAAATGGTAAACATAACACCCAATTGTAAAGATTTTAAAGGTAGCACTAGGAAAATCGAGAACATAAGGAAAGTTTTAGAAACATGTTCACAAACCATCAATTTCATGAACGTCACCTAAGACTGCAATTTTGTTTCACTCACAGATTCATCATCCCAAATAATAAATCATAAAAAACAACATTTGTTTACATAGTTCAGATCTCGTAAGACTTGAAGGCATACATCAGATGTTTAGATTGCTAGTGCCTGATATAAAAAGATACTTTCATGTCCATGTTTCATAGCTTATTCCACAAAATACCCAGCGGAAAAACTGCAATCAACAACTCTCAATCGTACTTTTGCATTTTTAAATAGCAAAATGTACAAACATAAATCAAAGAGGAATTTAATAGCCTATGTGTACATTGCAAAAAAACACTATTTTATGCACGAGTCAACTCACGTGACTCACTGCCGAGGATTAGTGGTCCGGGGTGCACTGAGTAGCGAAAAGGATTTGAAAAATAAATACACCAGAGGCACACAACCACTAAAACAATATCATTACGCCAACAAAATCGAAATATCGATCCAGCGGGAATGCAATGGAAATAGCGAAAGCAAAATAACGTAGAGAAATGATTCACCTTCCAGTTGGCGTAGGCTGGCGTTAGGTGTTGTGTCACATGTTTTGTTGGAACACGGACGCCATGCGTCACGGTTTAGCACCAGTGGTGAATAACAACATAAATTGGAACTTAATTCAATTAAGACTCACCGGGCTTGAACGTTGCAGCTTCGATCACGCGTTGTAAAAAGATACACAGTTTAAAACAAACCAACCACCAAAAATAACCATGTGTTTCGGACGGACAAATGCTATGGTTTTGCAATTACACGTACTACACGAGGCAGGTCACTGGCACCGTGCTTGTACGTAGTGGAAAACAATCCTTCAACGTGGTGCACAGCATGCTGTGTTTCGGTCGCTCTTGGTTTGGCTGGCAGAGTAGAGCAAACCGAGAACTGTCAAACAGTGGATCGATATTTGGAAAAAAGGAGGAATTACACACGATTGCCTGCAGTAGGCTGTGCAAAATCTGATCGTATAGCACAAACATTAGCTAGCCAACCGTGGAACAAATTCATTAAAGCACGGCTCTGTCCTACCCCCCTGCAGAAAAAAAAAGATTACAAAACGCACCGCGCACACATACCGTTCGATAGGGGAGCAGCTTCTCCGACAAGCGCCAACTGTCATTCTCATCTGACGCATCAACATGACACCCGCAGCGGACGGACGTATGGCAAAACATAAACAAATTTACGGCTACACAGATTTGGTCATAGTTTTAGCTGCTCCTTTTGCATATTTTTACGATCGCAGTGATAGGTGATGAATTGTTTTTCGGCCGCTGCATTACAGTGTGTGACAATGCTGGATAGATAGGCGTTTGTTATTGTCTATTGCACTGCGGATTGCAGCTGCCGCTGATGCTCGGTTGCATCCCGTATGGTGCAGTTTTCACCCCACTCACTAACACTACACACACACGCACACACCCGCCATTGCACGCACGCATTCCACTACTTTCGCATACATACACTCACACCACCTATTTGATAATCGTACAACAAAAACACAAGGTACGGTACGTCGGACAAACCCAGCAGTACACAGGCCACACCACGGGGCGTTTGTTTTGCTGCAGTCGGGGCACTGTCTCTTTGAAGCACTTGGGCAGTCCAAGGGGCCCGCACTTGGTCACTACGCTAACCCTAATTTTTCAAACCCCGGTCACCTCTTGCCGCGTCCGCCTGCTTTAGCACGCCACCTTCCGTTCTCCGTTGCGGGCGACGAATATTGAAAACACGCACACGTTCGCCTCGGAAAGCTTCGGCTCGCTTACGGATCCAGATTGAAGTAGCGCGTGCAGTACGGCAACAAACCCCCGTAACGTAACGTAACGTAGCCGCGGCCCGTACGATGCGTGAGTGCCGCCAACTGAGTGCTGGGTTCTCTTTCTCTTTCTTTTCTCACCTCTCCACTCTCATGCGTACGCGATGAAAAATGTGTATGTGTAAGCGAGACAGCTAACGCCGCATCTCACAGAAGCGCGAATGAAATAACACTCCGCTCTCCCCCCGCTAACGTTTAGTTAAGACACGCACACAAAAAGTGTGACAGAATGGTTGGTATAGTAACTATTCGGAACGAACTATAGCGCACACTATTCGACCGCACTCAAGTCCATGCGCTACGTCCGCTTGCCACGCTATATCGATCGATTAGAGTCTGTTTTTGCTTGTTTTTTATGTTTTCACAGTGCCCCCGGCACCGTCACATACCAGTGTAAGGGATGACCACATTACCCGCGACCCGCGCTAACCTAACCTCATCCTTTTGAGCGAAAATTTCCCCAAAGAAGGACAATTCTATCCAAGCACCGCAAGGTTACCTTAACGGGGCACGTTCGGTGGTAGATGATCAGCAGGAACGTGACACACTAATTGCACGCGTGCACACACACACACACTCACACATACACACGCAAATAGAGCTGGCGCATCAGTTAACGCCGAAACAATTGGGAACTAAATTGTGTCCACCGAACGGTAAAACTAACAGCCGAATAAACTGACAACCGAAAAACATGCACACGCCAAAAACGACACCTCAACTCAAGTTTTGGGGCACTCTGCGGGCGCGTCGTTAAACGAAACGATGACGTAATGGGGTGCGCCTGCGCGCCAATTTACCACCGTACCTTCCACCCTCGCTCGCTGTCTCTCCTACACTGATTTTACTGCGTCCCCCCTCGCGTACTTTGCTTATTTCCAAACTCTTCGTATAATACTTTTCCTAGGTTTGGCTGTAGGACAACACCGCACATCCTTTCGAATGGGTCTCATCGCGTGAGTGCAGTGAAAATACTCATCCCCGGTTTTCCATGAGCGACCCACTCACGTGAAGGAAATTCGCTTTTCTTTACATGCGAAGAGACAAGCTTTCTACCCTTCGCCTTTACTCACCCACACACGCACACGTTTGTACACTAAACAATTCTCCCACACCACCCACAATCGAATCGAACTTCACCAGAAAAAAAGCTTCGGTTTTCCTTCGCCCGATGCTGGTCGGTTCGGATCCCGCGTTGAATCCTGATCGGGACACTTGGGTAAGCTTCGTGGGTCCCGAAGGATCTTTCCTATTTCTGAGGCGAAATGACATAACGAGAAGGATAGAACTAGAGAAAAAGGATGCTCAAAATAGTACAAAGCAGAATGTCAAAATGGGAAGAATTGTGTGTGTGAAAGAGAGAGAGAGAGCGCGCGAGACAGAGGAAGGGAAAACTTGAATACTTTGCGAGCGCACACAAAACAGTACGCCGAGTATAACCCGACAACATTTCGCACGTGAAGCTTTTGCTTTCGGGGAAACGCACCACAGCAAAACGGTTGCGCAATCAGATGGAAATTTTCGCTTCACCCGGTCTGATCCAAAAACCTTTGAAACTCTTATACTTTGGCGTTGTGCTGTTGTGCTGCCTTGCAAACCATTGCTTATCATCCATTACAGGAACCATTTCTGCCTCACTTTACTCATTGGCACCGAAGCGTGCCCGTATTTTTCGAACTTGACCAAACCATCTAGCACTGAGTCAGTTGGATGTGTTCCGGGGCCCGTCTTTGAACGGAGAAATGTTTCAATCGCGATAAGAAATGTCAAGCTCTCCCGTCCACCGTTGGTCCATTTGCCACGGAAGGAGGAACACATCATCCCATCTACTGCCGAAAAATCAAGCCACAATGGGCAACTGTTGTACCGTGTCGTCTAGGAACCGCTAGAGCTTTTTTACTTTTCTTCGAACGAAAAATAAGCAAAAGAAAGAAATGTTTAACTCACCACAAAGTTAAGTACCTTTACAGTGGTAAAGTTTTTGCATTGGAGTTTATCATACTATTTTCATTTTTCATTCATTGTCGTATGGTAAAAACTGGTAAAAAAAAGTTCACTGGAATCGGGGATAGATTCGCCTCTCCGGAACACTACCTTAGTGTTCCCACAGGAAACGAAATGTTACTCCTAGCGCCGCGACTGCTACTACCAGACTCGTACTGAAGTTGTTAATCGACACACACACACAAAAAAAACCCTTGGCAAGGGCGTTGATAAGGCTCGCTAGAAGAACGAAATGCTGAAAAGCGTAAAAACCACCCCACCTACATCATCATCATCAGCATCTAGATAGGAGCTTTCGGTACTACCGCACCAACCTCAAAGTGGACTGATTTTTCTTATCGGTTTTCGGCGGGCACAAAAGGGAGTTCCAGCGATGGCAAGCGTGGTGAAGTTTTCTACCCAGCTGTCCATAAAAAAAAGAAAACCACGATACACGGCACGGGCCCATGTCGTACCGTGAGGTCGTGTGTATGTGTATGTGTGCGTGCGAGTTTTCCACTGTGATCGGGAGTTTTCATTTCCTTTATGTCGCTTTCCCATGCCGGGCCAAAGGTTTTTCTGTTGGCTGAGGGTGGGACCGTAATGCATGGTTATCTGTGATTTCAACTGTCAAGCCGTAAAAAAGGGTTTCTCTTTTTTTCCTTCTTTTTCTACATATTCCACTCTGTTACATTAGCACTGGGACTGTGTGGTTCCTTTTTTTGTTTTCATTCCCGCATTCACGATAATGAATTGAAAACTTTAATTTCAATCCTTTTAAAAATGAGAACGCAGAACATTATCTATACAATCATGACGATGAATAATTACAACGTTTCGACAAACGAGTTGCGAGGGTTTTTAGTTTAACGGTTTTACTGTTGCTTGAACATTGTCATTTTTATTATGTATTTTTATCACTCATTATTAAAATGCTTCACCCGTCCTGTGCGTACTTTTAATAACATTCATTTTTAATTTATTTGTAATTTCTAAAGTACTATTCCTCTTTTTTTAACTTTTTTATGTGTTTGTTAATAGGTGAACTGTGTTTTTTTTGTGATAATTAATTAGTTTTGTTTTTCTGCTTAATTAAGAAAACTCATTTAAAATTGATTGTTATAGATTTTCTCGCTTTCAAACTTAACTCACTCTCTTCAAACAATACATGTTGGTAAGTCAAAATCAAAAGGATTTCGTAGCGTGAACTAAACCTATTTTGCCTATTTATTTATTTACAGATTTTATGCAATTTATATAAATAAAATATCTAATTTTTCCAGAAATCAAGCTCTTAAAAAAACTTCCATACTTTTTACTTATTTTTGTATTCATGAAGAAAAGCTTGACCAATGCAAAAAATAATTGCATTTTGTTTGTTCAGAAACATTAAATAAATAGAATATATACATATAACAGAAATAGTACAAAGTTATTCATAATAAATATGAACTTTTCGGATGATTTTTTACATATTTATACATAAACTTTAAAATATAATTCAATTATTTGAAATTAGGTAAAAATGCAGTTTAAAATTAAGTTGAATAAAGTAAATAATTAAACAGTAAGTAAATACACAAGAAAATTGATCATTGTAAGATTTAAATCGCTTTAAATGTGACGTGAATCTTAAAAATGTAATTAAAAAATCTATCGATAACCCGTCATCATGAAGAATTTGTCAAGAATCTGATTAAGCCTTTTTTCTTAAGATCATTTTAATCTATCTATTCAAGCTTGGTGATTGTGATATCATCAGAAAAACAACTGATCTGACGTAGTGTGTTTAAAGCAATTTCCTAAATTTAATCATATTGCTGTATTTCGTTTCCACCGAAAAGTCGGAAAAGGAATGAATTATCATTTATACACATCAAACGATTATGTTTAGATTGCGTGTCATAAGACGGTTAGAAATTTATTTAGTATGAACCTGAAATTTCAAGGCTACCATAAAAAAACAAACAACTTCAGTAATTGTACTAAAGAGACTCGCTGGCATTCGTTCATTTCATTAAGGCATGTTGAATTCAGCTTTACATGTTTGAGTAATACCATTTTATCTCTTACTCAAAATGATTCGTGCGCAATGTTGTGGATAGTTAGTTAATGGTAGAAATATTCATGGTTGGAATGTCGTGAAAATATTAAAATGTTTCTGACAGTAGTTGAATATTTACCCTTTCGAAGTTAGAACGCCCTGTACGTTCGTGCTTGTTGTTGGCATATTCCACGCAACCCATACTTCCTGCTGCACGGGTTGTTATAGCTTTTCCGATGTAATCTATCGTTTTGAAAACCCTTAAAGCTATCTCAATTCGATTTCCAGTCTCTATCGTCCCGCATAATCTAATCGAGCATTAAGCAAAGTCCAATTGTTCGACCAGATAGACCTTCGGGAAGTTTGTAGGCATGCTTGAACCGTTCTAACAAAAGCTCTCCATGTCCTATAGATAGACGATTTAATTACAAACGAATAAACGCGAACATTAATTAGCATTTCGCTTCGTATCCACTAATCCATCCGGAGGCGAACATAAAAGCACAGCTGCTTCTTAGCTCACCTCATGCCCGAAACAGAAGAACACTCGTTGTGTGCTGCTTTACTTCCCCGTTTGCAGGCAACATTAAGCGTATTGTACAATCACCATTTTCGGAAGAAGCCATCCGCTAATCACCAGTCTAGGTACCAAGGCCAGCCCAAGAGGTTACGAGTGACGGCTCCAACATGTCTGCCACTATCCGGCGCTACTGTTCGCATTGCTACTGCCCATTGTTTTTCGATCTATACGGTCAGAAGGTAAACATAATTAAGCCAGTACAATGAAGAACTTCTAACTTTGTCTTTGAAGCGCTAATGCACCAGTTTGCCCCGTTAGGGTCACAAAAGCTACACTGCCCAAATGCTGTGATAGCGGCCGGATTAAGAAGTCCGAACCCAGTCCATCCGGAAGTACATGCACAGGTTCATCATGTACACCTGCTGAAGCGTTGGTTGAGTTGTGCTACATTTAATCATAAAGTCAAACACACTATGAAGGATGGCACCGGAACGAATCCCGTACGAAACCTGTGAGGTCGAAAGGATTTTGTGCTGGAAGGGTTTAAAATGGCCATGGAGGATTAATTTGTTTTTGCTAATTAAAGATTTTCTAAATGGATAGCACTTTCAAACGATGATAAGCGATGAGTGGCATTAATGCGCCACGGAAGAGTATCAAGCTGTCAAGGATGTCACTTCTCCTGGAACTGCTCTGTAGATGGAAACGAAATTAAATATGGCCAACGACACCGATAACAACGTGCAAGGTAGTTAGATGATTTTTTATGTAATTTACAACTTATAAAAAATAAGATATTTTAATAATTTGGTAAACAGTAGTATAATTAAATAAGAAATTCTTTATTTTCAATCTTTATCTCAATCATGTGACTCTATCTTTTGCCCGAAAGGGGAAAACAAAGGGATTGAATTTTATATGCAATGGTATATGAACCAGAAGAAAATATCTCATAATTGCCCAGATGTTTTCATGCGAATAAAACATAATTTAATATAAATAAATATCTATTTAATAATAATATTGAAATCACATATATAAAAGTGCCGCGGATATATAAAAATGGAGGCGCCCGGTGGTGTATGTGATAAACGATTCCACACGACAATACCGTGTATCAAATCCAATTCAGATCGTTCTCCAGTGCCAAGGACTGACCCAAGAAGAGAGAGAGAGGGAAAGAGATATATTTAAAAATGCCATAAGCGACTTAAAAACCATTTAATGTAGATTGTAGATGAACAAACTACCTTAATATTTTCGAAAGAATATAAATAAATACTATAGCAATACGGCCAGGTCGTTCTTTCATGAAATAATAAATAAATAAATAACTATTACTAAAACAGATCTCCGTAACTTTATTATTACATTTTTTTATTTGTTTTTTTTTAAAGCATTTCACAATGATTCTGGCATCTTGTTCGATAGCCCACTAATACGTATGACAAGTTTGGCGATTGGCTTAAACTAACACAACATAATGCAGGCACCAAAATTAGAATTATTCCTATGACTATCAATCCCTTACATATTAAACATAACACTAAAACTAATATCTTCAATAAATACTAATAATATCTACTAATACTAACTAATATCTTCTTAAATATCCTTATTGAAATGATCCCGATTTTGGGACGATTCTAATGACATAATCTTTTCATCTTATACAGAGAAAAAGATAATAAGAAGATGTTCCGATTTTTTTTTTTAATATCATGAATTTACACTCCATAATGTTTTTTTATAAGTTTCATTACCTCATTTGAATGAAGTTATTTGATAGTCACGGGTAGATATTTTAACTGTCCAGCCAACATTTCGCCCTGCCATATCTACTATTTCAAAAGCCTCACTGCGACAACATTATGACACAGAAACCATGAATGTTCCAAATAAAAAATAAAACCAATTCAAAACTAGGCCAACATTAAACAAATTCAAAACTTCCTTTCCGAGTAGTGCCGTAAAATGATGGTCGGTTGGGCCAAGTTTACGATCGTACTTGGTTTTCTCAGTGCAAGAACCCGCCGTACCTTTTTTACTACCCAAAATAGTAAAGCACTTTTTTTTAAACATTTTCATGTCCAAATGATAACGACATGGATCACGCTTGCTCCCGTGTATGGGCAATAAAGTGTCCAGGTTTTGCATCTACATAGCACGTCCTTTTACCGGCTTGCCCGGTGACCCGGTTTACCAAACAACGCCAGCCACCGTTCGGCACTGAAAAGCCAGAACTTTGTCTGGCGACGGTGTACGCAATAAATAAATTGCTTCCGTCGTGGTTCTAGGCCACCGCATACGTAGGAAAAAAAATGCCGTCCAGCATTCCTCACTAGAACATCCGGACGACTGTCCTACGGACTTCCTTTCGAGTTCTATTTGTTGAACAAAATCCAGTGTGCCCTCAGTTTGTGGGTTTTTTTTTTTATTCTACTCTGACAATTCAACCCATAAATGTGTTTCGTTGCGTAAAATTCAACGCTCGCATGGCAAGGAACCACGGACATCGGAACAAGGCAACACAGGAAAAAAAAGATCCACCCCAGTTCCTATCCGTACCGAGCGACCCGAATGCGGTGGGAATTGTCGATGATACAATGAAATATTTGTATACGCAAGCAATGTTTGCAACCCCACAACGAGCGCTCGTATCGGACTGCGACATACCCTGTCCCTGACATTGCCCAACGGGACCCCATTCCCAAGGGCATACCGACCCTTCGACTCACCTGGATTTGCACTCAATTCGTGCGCTTCGTTAGGTTCAACATCAAAATGTGACCTTTTGCACCGTCCGCTAGTCCACGTTTCTGGCACCTTGCCCGACAAACGGGCTTCCATGTCCATGTTCTGAGCAACGAGCGACATTTATGGCAAATTTGACATACCAAAATCCAAGGCTGGGCCTGGATGTATCGGACTGGGATTTGCACACCACGCACCAGCATTCGGTCGGTTGGTTAGCCTCCGGTGGTTTTTTGACCATCCTGCCAGGCCGGGTGTTTGGTTATCTCGCTCTGGACGCTTCTCACACAATTAGCAGCAGTATCTGTATTGGATTTTTACGCCTCATTTCACCGGTTCGGACCAGTCGCCTGTAACGTGGGCAATAGAATTTTCGCTTACAAATTTTAAGCACACACTTGAGCGGCAGTAATGCGCCGGAATTGATAACGAGCGTAAGTAGTTTAAAACAATTAGTCGAATGCTGTTCATTATTTAAATGGCAGTAAAATCAATTCGAACAATTGTAATTTCAATTGCTTTAACGATTTCTTGCTACGGAAGCAAATTGTTTCGGAGTAATAATACAATTTGGCTTAATTAAACCACAAAGTTGTTTACAATATTCAATTTTATTTATTTTGTTAATCTTAAGGAAAAATTAGAAGTTGTAGACATTAAAGTACTGGATAATAAAGATTGATGGAGTAATTATGAATAATGGATCATAAAGGTAATAATAGATAGTAAACAAAAGATTTAATTATAAATTAAAGTTGATTTAGACCGTCCGAAAGGAAAGTAGAAGCGTAACAGGCTCAAAATGAGCTGAAATGATGGACTCCACCAAAAAGGCAGAGATAATGAATTAGAAAACACCGATCCAGCCAGTACGGTGATAATACTGCTCGATGATCAACATAATTAATTTTATTCGTAAGATTTGGTACTTGTGGTAAAAAAATACATTAAATTTTAAATTCTCCAATGTTCATTATTTTTAAAATATTTTCCTTGGCAAGCACTATCTCCAAACAGGGGTCTCCATCGATCCTAAAAAAAACCTCAATGCTACCTTATACCACAAATCATTACAATTTTCGATTTTTCACTCTACATCACTCTTAGTAAATTGTGTAGTTCTTTTTTTGTAACGCCTTGAAACAATAAAATTATCCCCAACAAAGAACCTTCCATACCTAGTCCTTCACGAAAATGTTGGATATTTTGGTTTTCATTGTGCGGCAAGTATAATAAACGAGGGAAAAAGAATAAAAGAAACCAACCGAAGCTACATTCTCTGGACGAAAGCAACTGCATAACAAAGGTGCATCAAGCAATGCACAAATTAATTTCCACAATAAGAACCGGTGACGGTGCGATAATTGAAAATTGGTTCGCTCGCTTGACGCCATACCAACAGTGGCAACAATCGCAGAAAACTCCTTAAAATGTGCAACGAAAGGTAAGGTAAAAAAACCACCTCACAGATACAAAAAGTGCAACAACAAAAAAACCCCACCTTCAAACACTCCAACACAACAGCAGGGTGGACACATTGTCAGTGCCCTAACATCAAAACCGCTTCACCATTTGCGACGGTTTGCTTCATCGGTTTACATTGTTTGCGCTCGAAAGAAACGGTTCGTATTGGCCACGGCAAGGTGGGAAAAGGGTCAGGTTCGAAAGGTCGGCGATACGGATGGGGAACAAGGACGATGCATCTTTCAATTGCAAACCGCACTCATAATGCATCTGGAAGACGAAAGGGAAAAAAAACAATCCGTGCAAACGCTTTTGTGCAGCAAACTATTGTGCAGCGAAGAGAACCATCAAACGAAATGCGATATTTCCGGCTTATTTTTCCTCATCTTTACTGCAACAAGGGCAGTTTTTTTCTTGCAGTAAAAGCCAACGCAGTCAGCACCCGGAGCGGTACAATACAGCACCGTACCCGTGAAGGGATGCCATCGAATCGTCAATGATCGCCAACGCTCGCCACCATCATGATGCCAACCGGTGCACGGCCCCCCATGTCCAGCTTCGTCATTTCCACTTCGTTAGCTTGCGCTATATTAAACTTCACCATATCAGTGAGTGGCTACGTGGTGGCCACCCGGAAGGGATTCAGCATTCGTTCCCACTCGGGTCCCATTGCCCCTTCACGTGCAGATCATGCAACAGTGGACAAAAGCATTTTTCGTTTCTTAAAAGCATAAGCAGCCACACGTGCTCGATATATTGCAACCAATTTAAACCTGTGTCCATCTCACACACGGGAGAATTGTTCGGGTGTCAAACATGAGAATGTCCGTTGTTTGTGGCATACGAAACCTTGCACAAATTACACTTAGTAAACCTGAACGTTTCGTAAGCAGGGAAAAGCTGTTGTGGACAGCATCGCAATTGCCGATCGTTGCTTATGTAACTGGATTTCGTGTACTAAAAACCCCCGAACACCCACTGCCGTTTGATTTCGGCTCACACACACACAAACACACTCACCGGTAAATGTGGTCCAATCGAAACTCATCCAATTGCTCGTTCGCTTGTATGTCGATTTTTCCCCAAAAACCGAACAGCTGTTACAAAATGACAAATCCATAGCAAATGGCGCTTACTCGTTGTGGCTGGGATGGAACAAAACGAAAAGAAAAGAAACGAAAAAACAAACACAAAAAAGAAGTCTTACACAGAAAAAAAATGCTCCACCGAAAACTATCATCGTTCGAATTGGAGCAATAAAATGAAATATTTGATGAGTCCAAAATAAATCCGCGTGACCGTGTGGGAAATGAAACAAAACACGATCAAAAGAGAAAAAGAAAAATACTTCGACCACTCCTTTCGGTCTCGTAAACTTTTACAGGATTGTTTTATGCTGGCAGGGAACTGAAATATAACCGGAACATTTTATTTTAGTTTTTGAGTTTTTTTCGGAACATTGTATACGAACGATTGTAATACAATGTGGAAAATGTGCTTCTGCTGCTACAGCGTGTCAGTTACAAATTGGGGAAATTGATGAAAAACCTTTAATGGAATTTAACTACCATCACTAAACGGATGCAAAAGCGATCAGCAACAATTAAACGTAAAATGTGAAGCTTAAAAGCTCTTAAAAGCGTATTATCCTATTTTATATTTTTAAAAAGTTTTCCCTTCACATTCGAATCTGTAGTATAACCCTATTACTAAATCATGTCTTTGATTTTATAATAAAATTTACCTAAATTTGATTTCACATTCTAGATCCTAAATATGCTTTATACAATTTGCTGACGCATGCTAAATCGTTTTGTTCCCCCCAAACAAGCCGTCTTATGACATTCGAAAGCATTTGTCCGACGTGTACGAACGTGTACGGTCGGCGTTCTTTGTCATGGATCAATCCAAAGTTTTCCAAAATCAAGCCTTCCGCTCAAACATATCGGCTGCTTCTTCCATTTCCAGTTCCAACACCTACAGCAAAACACGAAACGGATACACCGTCAAAAAAGGAAGTCAATACTCAGAAGGTGCCCAAGGAGTGTTATGTGTCGATCGGAAGGAAGTACCGGGTTACCCAAAAGCGGCTTTACTGTTACGGAAATTTGATTTAGTTCTATTTTTCATTCACTTCCCCCCTGTTCCCTCTACTCTTGTCCTTCCACCTTTCAATCCACCATGATCAACATGATGAACAGTAGCGAAACAATCGTTTGTTGGCCGGTACCGCTTTTTCCTACCAGCATTTCTGCTGCTGAATTATCCCTTTTGTGGTGATTTCCTTCATGTAGCATCACCATGCAGAGGTGGAAATGTTGGGGTGAAACAAAAAAGGATTTTTCGTCATGTTCGAGTGCACGGAATCGGAAAGATGGTCTGGTTCGATAAACTTTCCCCAAACTGTCTTCGCGTCGATATTATATTGCATGCATCCGGCTGACGACAGTCACAAAGGCGGAGTTCCTTTTTTTGTTGCTGTTTTTTCTTGCTCCCGTTTGGGGAGCTTTTTATTTTAGCCTCGCTTTTGTTTTCCACAGCACCCGAGCGTGTGGGAAACGTCAATTTCCCAACCGCAGACAAATATACGGTAGGTTTGGTAAATAACGTATGTAACCGAAATAATAGATGACAATTCGACCGAGGGTTTTGAGTGTCGGTTGAACCACTCGCAAGCAGTACCCAACCTTGGAGGGATTTGGGATGAAATTCTACGATATTAGATAGTGGTTAAAAGTGAACAAACAACAGAAACGCCTTCTGTAACAAGCCTTTTCTTGGAGTTTGTGAGCCTTCGCTCACACGGGCTACTTAAGTTGGGTTTGGGAAAGTTTGTCATTTTACTGCACAAGTATAGACAGACGGTTTTGTTTCCGCGGATGTGATTTTGTTTAATAAATCATTCTTCTTTTACCCGAAGCTTTACTCGTAACATTTGACGCTTGTTGATGTTACACCGATCATGACCCAACTCGAGAAATTTCAATTTTCATTTAGCGCCAAGAGAACCGAATTTTTCTTACGGAAAAATTGGAAACACAAACAGAAATTGTGTTTATTGTATGAAGTTCAAATCACAATATTGTTTAGATGCAGATGCTTACAATATGGTGGGACTTGCTCGAAGATATCTATTACGAGTTGTGTTGGTAACCAGTCTTCTACAGACAATTTGAAAGATTGTTTAGTCTTTAGGCCGAACAAAAGTGTAGGAAATATAATAAAAATCATTCTTTAAGTTCTCTAATCAAACCAGAGATAATGACGATGACCACCTCTTGAAGCAGCATGAGTCGCTATCAAAAGAACAATAAAATAATCTTTGAGATATGAAAGTTTTCCCCTTTTTTAGACCGAATCACTCACTTGCATTTTCATTTATACTTAGTAATTCTTATTCTCCTGATTATGAATATTTTGCTAAATTTCCTTTTTTCATCCACATTTCATTTCGCTCAAAAACATTGATTTTTAGCTATTTTTAATCACATTTTATGTAGTTTGATCCTCTTCATATTCAAGTCATATTCAAGTACATATGTTTAATTTAAATTTTTTATTTACTATTAGCTAATCATATTTCATGTTAAAAACTCTTTTCAATTGTTATGAAACAATTAAACAATTGTTCTTTAGGGGATATTCATTTACGATGCGGATAACTATGTACTTCGTGCTCCCAACATTAGGCACAAAATATTCCAAATAAAACTTATTTAAATAAAAACAAAAAAATCATTTCAAAAAAGTCTTTTCCCATGATGCGAAGCGAATGAAAGCGAAGTGTGAAATAAACTTAATAAAACTAAATCTATAATCTATCTATCACAAGAAATCCTGAGATATTATCCATAATTTTTAAAGAATGGGTCTCAACTACTTCTCCCAACATTGTATTATATTTCTAACACGACATTGTAACATGTTAATGGTAGCACATTTCAAAACTGCAAAACTTAATAAATCTAGAAAACTATTACGGAAACCACAATGTGAATTTTTGTTTGCACTTCGGTCGTATCATTGTATCACAGACATGATCAACTATCAGCCATCCGATTGCAACAATATCACACCAAAGTCTACACCACCACCAAAATGCATCAGTACTTCATCGCTGTTCATAGGACTGGGAGAAAAATGATACTTTTGCATCGAAAATATGCCGAGGTTGGAAACAATTACCGAAATTAGTAATCTGCCACCATTTGCACGTACGGGGTTCACTGTTGCCAGTGACAAAACCATCTCGGCAAAACTATCCACCACATGGCACTACCACCCATCACATGTCTTTCGACACCTTCATTCGATACGGGTGGCGGTACCCGAATGCTACTTGCACAGTGCAGACGACACACGCTGCTGATGCTGTCGGCCCGGTCGACACCGACATGGAAAACGTAATTTGTCAGCTAAAATTTAATGTCAACCTAATTGTGTTAGCCCCTAGTTTGAGAGCGGGCTAACACAAGAACACGGAAAACACGACACTCGGAAATTCGCACAATGGTTCGCAAGTTTGGCGCTGGAAAGTGCAATCAGGCACTCTCAATTATTATGTAGTGGCTGGCCTTTTCGTGCATCTGTACTAAAGCAAACTAACACGCTTCCTCACACAAACACACGAAACGATCGCAACATGTGCAGTGATATGATGGAATCAGCAGTTTGTGTCGATCATACTCTACACGTTTCTTCCTTTTTGGTCTAGTCCGCTTTTGTCCCTAATGCTCTTCATATATATGTGCATATTACCAGCGAAGCTCCAAAATGTCATCGGTACCTTCAAACCTTCTCTCTCTCTCTCTTTGTAAGGAAACATCTTTTCTCAACTTTCGACTGCTGCGAGCTTTGGCGTGCAACAGCGTTTTGGAGATGGAATGTTAGACATACTCCGCATATTTCCACACCCAAAACCAAGCGTTCCGTGACCCAACGTGAAGAACAGGCGACACAGAAAAAAAATCTCCCCACCACCACACTAACCCCGCACCTTCACATCCACATGGCCCCTGTTTGGAATATCTCAACGAATAAAAAAAACACACAACCACCTTCTAAATGTTTTCCACCCCACCACCAAAACAGACACGGTGGACGAACAGTCCGGAAACTTTGCCTCGGGAGGTCGGAGATACGAACCGGAGATAAAATTTCCATGCAAATATCAGTACTTTCTGTCCGAAACATATTTTCAAGTGTGCTTCCTCCGCGTCCACCCCGTCCACCCCGCACTCCCGCATCCGGGCTTGCTTCCACTTATCTACGACGGCCACGTTTGTTCCTGGTATGGGCGTAGAAACGTTCGCACCAAACTCAATAGCCAGCCGTACCGGCTCTACAACACATTATCGTATGCTGCGTTGCAACAAAAGCAAAAACGATCCTTGGCCAAACGGTGGACAAGGAGCGTGGGCCATGGAAATGGAATGTGTGCCTTTCTGTACATGTGTTCGTGTGCAAGTGTGTGTGGGTACTGAATTTAAAAGCAAACGTTCGTTGAAAGCCTCTCCAAGCCTGCAGGAGGCTGCTCTTCAGACAGCATATTTTCGCCCATTTGAGCACACGACCCACGTGGTCTTTCGGGTCGATTCCTCGCGTAAATGTGCGCACACGGGATGTCGGGATGTACGGGTTTCGGGATTCGCAAAGAATATTTTAAAAAATAGAACCAGGAATGAACACTGAAAACCCGTCCACAGCCATACTCCAAATACTTTGCACGTCGATGATGCCTCAAAATGGGATACGGAGTGGATTTTTTAAACGTGAAATAGTTTCAGCAAGGTTTTTTCGTTGCTTTATACCCTTTTTTTTAAATATTTGTTATAATCCTTATGTAATCACAGGATAATGTAATTGATTGTATATTTTTCAACTAAAAATTGGAATGTTGTTATTATGTTTAAGATGCAGAAAACGACCGAGATGATTATGTTTATTTTAGTGTAATATTTCACTATTTATGCGTGAAGAACGAGTAAATTTATATATGTTTTATAGCGAAGTTCCATTAGCTTCAGTTTGTTTTTCATTTTGACAGCAAAACAACAGGAAGTTCATGATTTGGATGATACGAAATTTTAACTTTACGTTTTCATTATTGACCTTATTATTATTGTTCTTATCAATTCTTCTCTTTTATGGTATAATAAACGTCTCTAGTGGTCTATTCAGTGCATGATCGAAGAGTGACACTTGACTGGAAGTTTCTCTTTGACATCCGCAGCATAAACTTCGTCAAGGGGCCGAACCCTTAGACTTACAATTCAGACGCTTATTCACGGAGTTGTCTGATCGTCTTTGTTTTAGGATACTGTTTTGTAACTCGTATATGACAGCGTTGTATGGAGTCCTTCAGGTGTTGCCTTGACTATTCGAGTTGAGAATTCGTGACTGTTATCCACTATCCTTCCCTAATGTCTTTCATCTAACTTTTCCTTTCTATGTTTTCTGCATCTTCGCTATTCTCCTCTTCTAGCTATCTGGTCTCTCATTTCAAATTTTTCTTTGTCAATGATTACTCTGGCACTTTCACTTCACTTTAGTTTATAGTTAATAAGATTATTATTAGTATTAGTTATTTCTTTATTGCGTACGGGAGTACGGTCCACATGGCATTTGATACTAGATCCTGTCGTGTAGAAATCGACGAGCTTTGGGCCGAAACAATTGGGCTTTTAAATTACTCTTTTTTTGTTTAACTTATGAATGCAATGATCCTCTTTGTATTAAACCGCTGTTGAATATCTAATATCAATTTTAAAAAATGTCAAATTGGAAATAAAATTGGTGAATGTAACTTCCTCAATATTTACGCTCTCACCTCTCACTCTTCTGCTATTCAGTGTTTTAGATATCAGTTGATTTGGTTTATTTTCTAACATAATAATAAGGTTGGTCTCAGGTTACCATGAGTAGCACATTCGTTAACATTAGGCAAGAAAAGTGGAAAATAAAAAAGCCCAGACAGTTTCATAAATCCTATTGATTCTTAATTTACCTCCATGATTTAGTGAAAAAAATAAAAGTAAATATTCTTTACAATTTTATTAAGGCTGAAATATAAAAATACTACAAAACCCTTCACAAATATATTCCCGAATCGTGACAACCATTTGGAGCGATAGCCACCCGTCATAAGGTACAAAATACCTTCTCGAGTGCGGTAAAATGTCGATAGGAAATTCAATAATATCCGGCAACCGATCCACTTTACATATGGTTGTTTAAAAAAAATCACACACTCTCTCTACGGTACGTACGGTATTTGCTTCGGTAAGTAGACTTTTCAGTAATAAGGGGCACCCATCGGTGACCCATTCGCAAATGGAGACGTTCGGTGAATAGATAAGTACGGTAATGTGTTATTAAAAAACGATGAAATGGCAGAAAAAAAAAGTTGTGCTACCTACCGATGGGAAAAAAGGGGTTCGGTGCCGTTTACAGTGCGTGTCATTTGTGAATAGTGAACGACTTTATTATGCCAACCGACGGATGGAACCCCTCTTCGATATGCACTCGAAATATGGACGAAACTTACGTTGGGTTCAATTCCACTTTTAAAGGGTTTCGAATGAAGGACGACCATCTGGAGAATTGTACTCGATAAAACGTTATTCGTTTGCATAGATGTTGTTACTTAAAGTGTTACCTTTTTCACCCCGGCTCTAAACGCTTAGCAATTGTCGCGTTTGCGAACGCGATTCAGAAAAATTTTGCGAAACTCCATATAAAAAAAATTGTGAAAAGTCGCTATACGTGTATTTTCAGCGAAAAATCGCGATTCGAAGCGCGACTTGACGCCATGACAGTTTTCTGTAATAACAAGGTAAACATGGCAATACCAAGGTAAACTAATACAAATTAAAAAATTAAATATTTTGAGTGTTATTAAATATTGTAAATTAAATTAAAAAATCGAGTGCTATTTATTTATTAAAAGTACGTACGTATTGTATATAATTATTGTGAATGTCAATATTATTTTTAAAACAGAAAAATGCTGTTAATTAAAAAACATCCCATATTGTGGACAAATGCATGTCTGCATTGTTTATGAATTTATTACTTGTATGTTAAACTTGCTTGAACAAGATAAATTAATTAATAATTAATTAATAATTAATTAAATTAATTAAATGAATTAATTAGAAAAAATATTAGAGTTAAAAAAATAGAGTTAAAAAATATTAGATAGTCCACAGCACAGTGTTCGATCCCTTTTGGAAGCTGTGTTGGAATCGTGGTTATGAATACCTGTATTATGATGGTAGTTTGGAAGCTGTGTTGGAATCGTGGTTATGAATACCTGTATATTGAGGGTACGGTGACGGTCAAGAAATGAGAAAAAAGCCATACACGTTTGATTACCCGTATTCGAAGATTTTTACCTTTATGCTCGAAGCTGCCGATCCCAATTCTATTTTGCCCGGTGTATGACGCGGTGGGCAAACACATCTTCGTTCACCTATTTATCTTGTTACAATTCTTTCTGGCTACCGGAAAAAATATAACAAGATTTTCTAGCGTTAAACACACAAGAAAACAAAACGGACAAATCTGCGGTACTGTTAGCAACAGCCGTTATTTGTATCACAGGAGTCAGCAGCATCCTGCCACGAGCTTTCTTGATGGTCCTTTGTTTTAAAACATCGTCACTGGGCTTAAAAAACTTGCCTTTCTCATCAACTTTATCAAAACAATAAATTTACTATTTATTATAATTTTCTTTGTTTAAATTAATTTAATTTAGTTCGAAATTAATTTCCCGCTACCGGCCAGATTGAAAACATAAACAAACCTTGCACGAGAAAACTTAAACAACCTTGAAGTCGCGCTGAAAGTCGCAAAATTTTTTGGGAAAACTGTGCTACGATTGTCGCGTTCGCAAACGCGACAATTGCTAAGCATGTAGGCACGGGGTCACAATTATTTTAGTAAAATAAGCAGAAAACTGGTTTAAGTAACGAAAGTCTTTATACGCAAATGTTTAACATATTTAAAGGGTCCTTTTCTATGCAAAAAACACAAACAGCAAAACGGACAAAGGAACCATCCTCCTACAGTTTTGCTCCACCTAAATTGTTCACACTCCGCAAAATATACCCAGTACCAGGTACGGTTCGTTAGACAAGCCCCAACAGTAAGCTTATTATGGGCAGACTTTCATGGCAGAAGCGTCATGCTCCTATACTCCCTGTCCAGTTGCCCGTGGTAAGCGCACGAACCGCAAGACAACAGTGCCAAACGAAGTGTTGCAGGTAATGATGATTAAAATTAGTAGAATAAAAATCTAATTCATTATGTTTACCCGGAACTTGTGTCGTAAGCGCCGTCTCCTGGCGCTACACGAGATACCGGATGCCGCCTGTAATGGTGGCGTTGATGTACGCAAAGCACCAGGACGCAAACAAGGTTTTTAGGAATGGGCTCAACAACCAAAAAAAACCAAGTGAACCAATCTAGCCCAAAACCTTTCCCACACCTGGCTGGAAGAGATGTGAGCATCTAGAGATCTTCCCACGTGGTACGTTGTAAGTGAAATGGAAGGAAACACCGAGCGGCGCGGCATGACGTTAAATTGTACATTAAATATGCAAATAACCCCAAAACTGCGAACGAAACCAGTGTCAGAACCAATGGCGTTGCAGAGAGTCCTTGGCGGCGAGCAAAAACGGACAAAACGGCATGTATGGGGACCGGGTATGTAGAGTGAAAACCCAGGGTTGTAATATGTATGCGCACGTGTGGCGACACACGTGTGATGGAAAATCCATCCCACTTCTCGGTTCCAGCGCGGTTGTGTTCATCGTTTTATTCCTTCACTCTCATTTCTCTTACTTCTAAATGGTTGACGTGGGGGTGTTTTCCCCATTCGCCTCATTTTAGGGTCGTTCTCTCACGTGACTCATTAACAGTGAGAATTATGTGTATTTATGCAGTGCGACTGGCAAGAAAATTATGGCAATTATCGTAAGGCGATTGTGGCAATGCACACATACACACACACACACATGCTGCATGGCGTCGTCGGGTTTGTGTCCATCCATGGTAAATGTGATGGAGACACCCACTGCGAGGACACAACGTGTAATGTAAAGACCACAGAACCCGAAGGCCACGTCTTCACACAAAACCACAGGACCATAATCACCGCAAAACGGGTATTAAATTTTATCCCCACCAGAGAGGGCACGTGATTTGCAAGAGGTCGCTGCTCGTTCACCGAAATCAATCGATTAGTGAGCAAGAAAAATACTAAGAAATCACTTTACTTTTGAAAATCAATTAAACTCAATGAGTCGTCGATTGGTGCTTCAAAGGCACGAAAGGCAAGGGAACCATAATGCTCACCGTTTGGCATTTCATATTTGCTGCTGCCGCGAGTGGTGGTATAATCGATTTACTTGTTCTGCGCCAAACCATGCAAACCTCTTCGATGCCACGCACAGTTAGCGTTTGACAGTGGACTAATTAATTTTCTGCCTTCGAAAGTGTGCGTTTTCAACGTCGACACGAACATCGAAATGGTAAAAATGGATGGCGAAGAAAGGAAATATCATCAATGGTAAAGAAAAGTAAAAGCAGCTGCTTCGAAACGTCAAAAACCACCAACGGCTGTACCGTAAACGAGAGGCCATACCCGGTTAGTAGCGATAAGGCGCCTTAAGAGTCCAACACAATCACCATCTTGGCAGCGATCGGGTGCTGATCGATGAAACAAACCTAGCACACCAACTATCCCGAGCCGAAGCTAGCATTAACAGGGAATGGGATGAAATGGGCATCATTTCATTTTTATGCTCCGATAGATCCCTGCTAGCTTAGGCTCTTAGCCCAACATTTCCGCCATTTTTCTTCGCGGCGATTGATTCTGCTCGTTGAACCGAGAATAATGAGATTTCTATCCGGTTTGCCATTTACAGCAATGGTACCGGCGCTTCAGCGCATCCATCGAGAGGCTTTCATGCTGAAATTGGAATGGAATTGAACTCTAAAGTGGCTGGGCTTTAGCTCATGCCGCTTATCCTTGCACGAACAAAAACCCTGATGACGTCTGCTGACGGTGAGAAGTGCGTCCAGCTAAAGGGCTGATAACGATACAACCGAACGACAATCGAACATGCGGGACGCGGCAAAGATGTTAGTGGCACACTGTACATGATTGCGGAAACCCATATTCACTATCAAAAAAGGAAAAGCTTTGTCCATATTGGAAAAGAATCTAAAGGCCAAGAAAGAGACGCAACCAGTTTGGTCGAACCGGCTGGTAATGATTGGCGATGATGCTTGAAAGTGCCCTAGAAGAAAAAGACTTCTGCCCTGTCTCCTTCACAGTAAAAACGAACAGATCTACCATACACACACGCACACTGAAAGTGCTGATTTGCGAGCTTATTGTATGGGCAAAGTGTAGATATCCTCAACCCGTAACTGTAGCTCCAAGCTGGTTACAGGAGAAAACGTTTTATCTCCAGCCTTAGAGAGCGATTCATGAACCAAGCAGGGAAAAATGGTCTGATACTAATTTTAGTCTTATGTCACACGAAACCTTCCCTTTTTTAACAGGCAAATTACCTCTCTTCTACGATTGGACCAATTCTTTAAATATTCGTCTAAAAGGATTTATTTACAACATTCGTTTGAACTACGCCAGACAGAGGATGTGGTTTTAGCTTCATTTCTTTGCCATTGTTCGAGATCCTTTTGTACTCGATTTGATTTCGACCATAAATTGAATCGTACATTAATTTTTATGGTTTAACGTGCAATACCGTTTTGTGTTGCTCTACACTATGATCATTTTCTATAGCTAAACCGTAAATTGGAATTACATACTATTGCTTTGCTACGAATACCTTCACTTTATGACACTTTCTGGGTTTGATTGCAGCAGTAATAGTAAAGCTAGTCTACATTTTATAGCTTTGTGTTGGTTGCATTCGTCAAAATAGCTTACTGTCGAGGATTTCAGCAGTCAATATTTGCAGTTGGTAAATTTTGTGGAAACAACAAACGAAAAGTTTTTATTTTTAGACCACCAGACGGCATTGGACTGGTATTGGGTAAATACTGCTTAAAACTATGCTTTTCGGCAATAGAAAATAAATAAGATTTTATTTTCCAGAGGCAAAGGTAAGCTTTGTCATACAAATCTGAGTAGTATTACGGATTGCAGAAGGATCTGATAAAATTTTTATAGCGGTAATTTTGCCAAATTTCCCACATAAAAATTCAAGCACAAAGCTGCATCAAATTACATTTTTCTTCTCCACCGTTCGATCGTCAACGGTGCATTTTAATTTTTTATATACATGTTTTATATACACTTTAACCTTAAAACCTTGAAATAACAAACCATGAAAGCGAATAAAGAAACAGTCCAAAACAATAAAACCCAAAATGAAATCAATCAGGTCAAATCCTTTCAATAACCAAACATAAAAAACGATCGCAACTAGAGATCGGAATAATAACTAGTTTCGGTGAGTTAACTTTGAATGAGTGACTCATATAAATGAGTTAATTCTACAACTGACACTTTGAATAGTTTTTTCTAATATGTTAAACTGTTGACCGCGGCCAGGGAGAGAGGAAGACCATGCTATCTAAATTCTTCATCACCATCATAAGATTGAATCAAACCTAAAAGAATCGTAGGTATTGGATAAAAATATTTAACAATGAATTAAATGACTCTTTCAAGAGTGATATGACGCATTAACGAGTGAGTCAAATGACACTTTTACGAATGGAATGACTCTTTCATGAGTGAATTGCCACTTTCATGCTCTTTTATTAACTCTTCGTTATTTAAACTTCTTTTAAATGGTTACATTGCAAAGGAACTATAACAACTCTTTGTAGAGATTTGAATTAACTCACTCATAAGAAAGATTTAATTTACATACACATTTTCACTCACTTTACACATCACTAACCACAACATCAATATATAGATCTAGAAAAACCATGTGCAATCAACTGAGATAAGCAATATATAGAAAACCCTATAAAAAATGCACATAAAATCTACAGCATAAAGATCTTATAAATATTACACACCCAGGAAGGATCGAGACATCTCTTAAGGATCAAAACTATGCAAATTGTAAAAAGTAACGAGTATATAACTCTTATGTGTAGAAGTTAATTAGTTATTAAGACTAGTTTATAAGTCATACGGCCTGGCTGTCCTTATTGAAATAAAAAAATAACTGTTATGTAAAACCCATTTAAAATATAGTTTCTGTATAAAACAAACCGAAATCATATCATTTATGTGACATATTTTCTATCTCATGGCTGTTCAGTGCCTCCCGAATATTGGTAAGTTACGTAAGTATGTTTTTGTATACAAATCCAATACAATTCCAAGTGATTACGTGCCGACATCTACTAAGCTAATGAAAAACAAAAAAAATTATTACAATTACAATATTACAATATTTTTAAGCTCAAAATAAAAGTTTGGTTAGGTATGCTTAAGACCTGTAAAAAAATTAATTCAAAGTTTTATTAGAAAATATTTTACAACTGGCAGACCGTGCCCGAACGTAAGCAACATCGAGTATGAGCATTAAAATGCAGAAAAAATAATATATTTCGTTATTCAATAAAAATGCAGCACTAGAAAACAGTCGACACATTTTTAGGAACTACTCATTAAACTTTAGAAAATTATCGGAGTCAAACCCTAGAGTGTATGAGGTATAGAATCATTTCTTGTAAATAGATTCAGTAGAATTTTGTTAAAAATAGCTTCATGTTTGATTTAAAACATCACAACGTACCTTTAGTAGGTTTCTATCAACCTAATATACCGCTGGTACACATTTTAAAGTGAAATTATGAAAACTGTGACAAATAAATTCTACACATAAGCGCATAATTACATCCACCTCTTTCGATTACGGCTTCTTGCATAATGTAGCACACAAAACTACAGCCCCCTGCTTCATAGTATAACCTTTTGTGCAACCTTTTCCAAAATCGCTACAACCTACGGTGCGAGCTAACCGAGTTAAAATTTCCATTCAACCGTCTTCACGTCGCGAAAACTCTTTGAATGCATCTCAAATTTATGACCCAACCCGTACCGAGTTTACAGTGTGGCAAAGTTTTCACGGCACACTTACCCCAAAAAATAGGACACGGCATTCGCCGCTCATGACTATACGAACCGGCTGTTAGAAAAACGAGCAAAAGTTACCAACGAAGCAGTCACTATCTTTGCTGGGTAGGAAAGATGTAATTTTCAGCCCTTCAACAGCGAAAGGATTCTGACACTGTACTTGCACCGAGCTGTGTCGTCAAGGCGTCAAGCAGATAATAAACCTCCCCACGGTGCCCCACCGACTGCCTGCCAGTTCACCCGTTCACCACGAACGATGCTTGTCCTAAACTGCCAGCGGACTTTTCAACGCCCTCTTACGCGGGTAAGTGCTATTGTGCGCGTTCCAATTACAAAGTACAGCAAATCGGAATGTTCCGATGAAGCTGTTCCCGGTACCGGGACGTTGTGGTAAAAGATGGTACGCAGTTTCTACGCTGCAAGAAGCACTTAGATGCAGAGCGCTATTTTACGCCCCGTCCAAACCGACCGCGTTCTCCAAAAAACCGATTCCACCAGGAACATCTTTCCCGCTTATCAGTGTCGGTGACAAAGTGGTGCGCAGCTTCGCGGAGAAAGGGAAAGCACTAGACACCAGTACCAGTGAGCATCATCAACGCATCAGAAACATTGCTCCATAAAGTCTCACCTATCGCTACTATCTTTGCCTCTCCCGCAAGAATGCCGGCGGACGGTTCTCTATCTGCGGCAAGCACATTAACGTGTTAGTTTAAGTGTGCCTTTTTTTCGTAACACTTACTTTCGACACCTCTTTTAACAGCTGCTTAAGGCATCATTTTCTAACACATTACATCAACTGAGCTCTGTTGTTAAATAGAGTGCCTATAATCCTAACAATTGGTAAGAACTCTTGATCAGAACTCAATACAAATTTAAATATACAAATTACAAATAACAAATTTGAATAGTCCTAGTCTCAAATGAACTCTACGGAGGAATTTCAATACTTGACTACAATGCGTCTTGAGGGTACAATACTATAGACACCTTATGTTTTTAAATTTCATTCTTTACATTTTATTCTAAATTCTCATAATTTTTACTTAGTTTCTTTATACATTAATATGGATATGTTTACTTTTATGCAAGGCAATCTTATTTGCGATTATCCACATTCAATCATTACAAATAGTACTAATCAATTTGTACCAAGGCCTGAGGCAGTTGAATTTCATTCCAAAATTCATCCTTGTTTGTATCAAATATCTAAATCAATCTCTCTTTGCGGTAAAAACAACTACAATTAATCAAAGCTAAATAAGAAACAATGAGGAGCAGATATTTACTTTACATTTACTAGTACTTGTCAGAAGACTTTTATTTTTAAATTAGTTCTCATTATTTTACGCACAATATAAAAACGGACGTATCTAATATCAAGTATTGGCATACATAATATACTTTAAAAAATAATTTGTGAAGATTTTTTAGAAATAACCTTAGGGGGAATATTAAACTTGTTTTTTTTACAGCGCTTAGAAGAAAGGTCTGCAAAAAAGTCAACGTAAAAATACTTCCTGTTCCGATAATTGAAGAAATTATCCTTCTAAACAATCATTAAACTCATCCTTTTCTAGCACCCCTTACATCAACCGTAAAATAAAAATGCAAAATTCCTAAATATACTTTTCCACGAACATTCTTCCTAAATCTCTTCTTACGAATAGGGAAAATGTGTTCATTGTCTGTACACGGGCATAATTCTTCCGAGATCGAATCGATCGGTTTGTTATCGAGAACGTACCGTGACCAACGATGAACTTAGCTCGGAAACCAATTTTTCAGCTAGATCTAGTGCAGTTACTTGCTTTCGTTCCTTCTCACTTTTTTTCCATCACATGAACGGAGCAATATGACCCAAGATACCCCGAAGTACATATTTCCCGCTTATTCATCACAGTCTTCCTACCGTCCTTCGAGCTGGTGTCGAGATAAGTAATTGCACTAATTTATAAGAAATTTACACCAGCCGCACCACAAAATACAAAGTGCCGTTTTATGCTGGTGGACGGGCATAACATCCCATGTTATGTTCGGTGTCTCTCCCCCAAGAGCCCCATCAATTCCACGGACTTTCACACCGTCCAGTTGATGATTCCTATCGATACCATCCGATCTTACTACCCTCTTCGCCGAAGGAAGTGAGCAAGGTTTTTGTTTGTTTTTTTGTTTGGTTATTTTTTTCTGCCAAAGGTTTGGTTAATCTAAAATTCAAATAACACATCTTAAACCTTTGCAAACCAACCCACGCAACAACCTACACCTCAAACCGAAACCCGGCGAATGTGTTTTCTTCCACACTCATCTTCACACGGGTAACAAACGGGAAATCATTCCAAATTCAGGATCCCCGATCGAGGCGAACCCTCACCACAGGGTTGGTTTGGTGAAGATAGCATGGTGTAATATACACACATACACACCGTCAAACACACATGTTTTTCCGCTTCGCCCATCTAGTTCATCACCGGTCAACAGGGTTTGGAGAAAAATGGTGTAATAAAGCAAGCATTATCACACTCCGCTCAGAACGCAACGAATACTACGGACGTTGTGGGATGGTGTGAATGACTCCACCGAGTGCGCATCGAGTTGAGCTTCGAGTTAGTGCTGTAGCATTTCATTACACATAAATTACACCCTGCCAATGGTCGTTTACTGGTCTGCCATCATCCTTCTAGCAGTTCTTAGCGTGCAGATAAGCGTGGAAGTATATGATGTGCTCGGTACTTTAACTTAAGATATTTCATGAAAAACACACCTAGCTATTGCGAAACATATTTTATAAAAATATGCTGACTGATGTTTTGATTTCGTTTTTGCAACTTAATCAAATTAAAGTTAAATCTTCGTTGTATAAACATTATACTGCGTGAAAGACTGGGCGTCTCCATTTATTAAATATGAAATTATTTGTCCTTCAATTATGACTATTCAATCATGTGACAGTGAAATTAATAAACTTTTATAAAATGTAGCTTCAATACTGTACAAAACCTGTAACCAGTTATAGCAAGATATAGTAAAAAAATATCAAACAAACTCTACCAAAAACATCAATTATCATTCTATACCAGTCGCCCCACCGCCAGTATGCTACTACTGGCAGAGTTACGTCATGGAGTGTTCAATAAAACTGGGATAAAAGCAAAGATCCATAAAGCACTATCCTGTTTGCGCACTAACCAACTACACGATACTCCGGTATCCGCATCCAATATGGAGTGCATGTGATCATGCTGCATAACACTGCTTTGCCATTGATGTGCACATCGCACCATTCCGCCCGAATGATTCCTTTGATGCCTGTCCCGGATCGAACCAGCGGAGAAAACACCGGATACGACCAAACCAAACCCCCCAGAGAAAATGGGAGTCTTTTCAGCGGAAACACTTCCCCGTATCGTACGAGAGAAGCTCGTTTCCCCGTTGCACGGTAGCCATAGCTGGGATGCATAGTACTCCTGCACCACAACAGGTCACATCCTGACAGCCCTGACGATGGCCCTTTGGAAGGCATGCAACCATAAATACATCGCTCCACAACCGGACAATATAAACGCGCAGGATAATATAAACAATGACCCGCCACGTAAGTAGGATGAAAGTTATCGGGGAGAATAAAATAACCGCCGCATCTGTGTGCCGGGCTATCGCACGTCCTTACCAGCGAGTGTGGAGGGAAGATTACTTTTGCTGCCACTTCCATGTGCTTCACCGACGTAATGTAACTCTCTCATCTCCTCTCTCCAGCGTGCCACAGAACCGGTGTGCATCAATCTATGGACCCTCAACTAAGGATTCCCGTTCATGGTCGCAGGTTGTGCTAGGGTACGGCAAAGCCGACAAAGAATGATGGCAATGGCACTCATTTCTTGTTAACCTTTTTTTTTTTTTGCTGTTCACTACCTAACCTCCATCCCAAAAGTGTTGGCTTCTGTTTTCGTGATGTGCATTGGTCAAATTACTTTTTTACCTCCAGCTCGCTGCTGCTCTCCGTACCATGTAGTAACATGTCTGACGCAGCTAAAAGTCGTATTTTTTGTTTGTTTTTCAGATAAAAGTGCGTACCTAGAAATAGGATAAGAAAAAATGTTACCAAAAAAAACCTTCTGACAAACGCAAAGTACATGCCATTTGGGCCAAGCTCCAATGACTGCCAACTATACGCTAGCTTACTTAATGATTAATCACGGTCCAACAGATGATGGGCAGCAGGTGGATGATTCAGGCTTTCGTGCCTAGGACTAAAAGTTTCGTTTCAACTCACGCTGCTGCTAGAGAACTAGAAGATTTGTTTATTATTTTCCTGCAAGAGGAATTCAGGGTAGCTTTAGGGTGTACAAACAAAAATTGATGTTGTCTTTTGAAGATGGATCTACCTAAATGTTTTCGTTTAAAGTAGATACGCTTGATATGACAGCTTAAATTTATCTACATGATAAGGATTCGTTTTACTTTCAAAGATGAATGTGTAACCATAACACACACAAATTTTGCTAGCTTTGGTTGTGTGATCGATGTATGACAAATATTGGTAATATCAAAACAATTTTGTTAATGTTTTAATATCAATTTAAACTTTGTAAATAAACATTTATCAAATTTAAGCTTTTAATAAAGCTAAACAAAATTATCATATGGTGATGCCTGTGAAAAACGGCGCCCGTCCACACGGCAGGACCGGGTTCAAATCCCATCCGGACCGTCCCCCGTAGCATGGACTGACTATCCTGTGGTAAAATAAGTCTTGATACGGCCAGGCCGTTCTAACCGAGCAAAAAAAAAGACATAGTATAATATAACCCCGGCTCTAAACGCTTAGCAATTGTCGCGTTTGCGAACGCGAATCAGAAAATTTTTGTGAAACTCCATATAAAAAAAATTGTGAAAAGTCGCTATACGTGTATTTTCAGCGAAAAATCGCGATTGGAAGCGCGACTTGACGCCATGACAGTTTTCTGTAATAACAAGGTAAACATGGCAATACCAAGGTAAACTAATACAAATTAAAAAATTAAATATTTTGAGTGTTATTAAATATTGTAAATTAAATTAACAAATCGAGTGCTATTTATTTTTTAAAAGTACGCAGGATTTGTATATAATTATTGTGAATGTCAATATTATTTTTAAAACAGAAGAATCGTTGTTAATTCAAAACAAAAATCCCATATCGTGGACAAATGCTTCAGAAAATAGAAGAAGAAGAAGACAAATGCATGGCTGCATTGTTTATGAATTTATTACTTGTATGTTGAACTTGCTTGAACAATATAAATTAATTAATAATTAATTAGTAATTAATTAAATTAATTGATTAGCAAAAATATTAGAGTTAAAAAAAATAGAGTTAAAAAATATTAGATAGTCCACAGCACAGTGTTCGATCCCTTTTGGAAGCTATGTTGGAATCGTGGTTATGAATACCTGTATTATGATGGTAGTTTGGAAGCTGTGTTGGAATCGTGGTTATGAATACCTGTATATTGAGGGTACGGTGACGGTCATGAAATGAGAAAAAAGCCATACACGTTGGATTACCCGTATTCGAAGATTTTTACCTTTATGCTACTCGAAGCTGCCGATCCCAATTCTATTTTGCCCGTTGTATGACGCGGTGGGCAAACACATCTTCGTTCACCTATTTATCTTGTTACAAATCTTTCTGGCTACCGGAAAAAATTATAACAAGATTTTCCAGCGTTAAACACACAAGAAAACAAAACGGACCAATCCGCGGTACTGTTAGCAACAGCCGTTATTTGTGTCACAGGAGTTAGCAGCATCCTGCCACGAGCTTTCTTGATGGTCCATTGTTTTGAAACATCGTCACTGGAGTTAAAAAACTTGCCTTTCTCATCAACTTCATCAAAACAATAAATTTACTATTTATTATAATTTTCTTTGTTTAAATTAATTTAATTTAGTTCGAAATTAATTTCCCGCTACCGGCCAGATTGAAAACATAAACAAACCTTGCACGAGAAAACTTAAACAACCTTGAAGTCGCGCCGAAAGTCGCAAAATTTTTTGGGAAAACTGTGCTACGATTGTCGCGTTCGCAAACGCGACAATTGCTAAGCATGTAGGCACGGGGTAACGTAACATAAGATTGTGACATAATAAGTCTTCTTTTATAAATCTACGTAATAAACATAAAACATAAAGTTTTAGTTTTCAGTTTAAAATAAAAATTAGTTTTTCATTTATTTATTTGATTTTTTTTCAAATCAAATACGATTATTGAATCAACCAGTTAAAATAATGACACAATCAAAATATTTACTTATCACACAGGGCTATTTGAATTAAAATCCTGTTTTGATTTTTTTTCTAAGTAATAATGAAATATGGAGCGGACCGGTAGTGTATGTGACGACAAGTTATTCTCTAAAATAGTAGTAATAAATAAATTAATAAAAAAAATCTCATTTAATTCATGGAAAATGATAAAAAAAACTAATTCTAAAAATTAAAAAAGAGCAAATTTGCAAACGTGAATAATAGTTGTTTTTTTTCAGATCAACAACTGTTAATCCAGATGCATTTGGTACTAGGCGTCTCCATGAGGTCTGCTTTTGAAATCAACCGGCCATGTGTATCGCATTCACCACCAGGCCGCTCCCGGTAGCACAAATTTTTATTATAGTTTTATTTATCTAAAATAATTGCTTTCCTAATAAAAAGCTATAACTCTGCTGTCAAAGCGCAATTCATTCCATAACATATTCTGGATGTGAAATTTGTATCTTAAAGGATATTTTAATGTTACGTTACAACAAAATTTCAACTTAAAATTAAACGAAAATATTTTTCACCAAACAAACATTTGTGATAACATAAAAAAACTTGCATTGAAAAAACTTTAAAAAAACATAACTTTATCCCGAAATTCATTCGAAACAGCTCACTATGCAATGGTCGATGAAAAATTTCACCTTTGCGGCGATACGCTTTGCCACGCTGAAGAACACTAAAGATAACGATATTTCTAACACAAACACCTGAGCTATCAGGTAAAATAGATAGCCCAAACCGCCACAAACCAGCTGGCACTAATGTATAACTGAAATTTGACTACCACCTTCGTAAAGGACAGTTGGAGCAAATGGCAAGATATCGTTCGCGCTATTTTTTTTGTCTGTACTTGCATTCCTCGATTTTTTTTATCGCCATTCGATATTTTACCGTGCAGATTGTATTTCAAAAACTTTCAACCATCCTACACCGTCATTCCGATTGCCGTGGGCTCGAAGAACCGCCATAAATTCCACATGTACACTGATGCAATGCTGCAGAGAAGAGCCGTGATGATGGCGAGCAAGTGGAGTTTGTAATGGTTTTCCAGTACCTTCAATTCGTATCAAAATGATGGAACAGCATAACGGCGGCAAACGTTGAAACCGGGTGAAACTATCTAAGTCAAAATTGCAAACCGAAGCGAATTCCAATTGCACAATTCGATTGTACCGTTCGGCTGATACCGGGTTTTCTCCTCAATTGAACCCAAACGTAAAGCGAAAGCTGCTGATCATCCTCTTACTACGTTCGAAGGGATGGATGGAAGGATTTACGATAATGTTATAATCAAAATCTATATATTATGTACCCTGCGCTTGTTCGCGGAGTACCGCACCCCGTCGCACCATTAGCTCCTCCAGGCGGAATGTCTGAAGAAGATTTAACTCGGAATCGGAGATGGAAATAAGAGAATGAACCAAAAAAAAACCTCCGCACCCGATATTAAATCGAACAAAATTCATCTAACCGTCCTGAAACCGTGGAACACCATTTTATCTGCAAATGCTCAATGCTCGTTCGTCCACCATTCTCAACCAGCCTGCGATACAAAGCCAACGAACCCACCAAGGCAAAGACCATCGCCATTTGGGTCGACATAAAGTGAAAGAAATCAAAATCACCTCCCCAACGCCCTATCCCAAATTCTAAGGAATTTCGAAACACAAATCTGTAGCAATAGCAACAAAAAAGAAGAAAGCCCTTTTCCAGCGCGAAAGGACTCCCTTGTGAGTGTTTGCTAATAAAAATGGGCCCCAGCACCAAGCAAACGTCCGATAAAGCGAGCAAGCACACCGGAAAAGCAAGGATACAGCCCACAGGAACACATAAGTACGGTGAAATAGAAAAAAAAACAACACAAAAACACCATACGTTTGTGAGGAAAACGAGCTTAAGCTAACCATTTTTCCTACAGATTGTACACCACCACGTTCGCTTCCCTCCGATATCGCTCACCAATTCACCGTCCTTGATATGGTCATTCAAAACCAGAGCCAAAACGGGGTGGAAAGATGAAGGATTACGTTCCACTAATTTAAAAGGCCAACCCCGGGAAAAATGGACGACCGACCGACCGACCGAGGACTGGTGATAATGGATTTTCGACACTGTCAACCGCACTCGGCGTTATCGCGACCTGCATCCCTTTTTTCCCCCACCAGCTCTACGGATGGCCACGGAAACAAAGCACTCACACACATTCATAAGGGACATGCAATTTATAACGGATTTGTATCGTGACACAGATAATTTATGGCGTTGACCCCTTTACCCATCCACCCGACTGTGAGAAGTTCAGTTCGGTTCGGTTCGGTTTCGTCCCGCTCTACGGTACAAATATGATTTTTATCTCACATAATACAGCGAGTTGGCGTTCCTTTTTACCCGAATCGGTCTGTGTGGATGATAATAATAATGATGATCGTGTTGGTGAAGCTAACACAGTAAGACGCTGCATTCACCAAATTCCCTGTTTTCTTGTTACGGTGGATTGCACACTAGCCAGGTCCTTACAATTCCGGTCAAAAGGAGTAGCTTTTTGAGCAGGGGTACAATTTTCCTTCCATTCGTTTTTCATCCTACCACCCTTTATCTTGCTCGTGCACTATCAGCACAGCACAATCTTGGGGAAAAATAGCCTGCCTAACCTGATCGCCAGTAAGGCAAATCCTTTCGCACGTTAGACCGATAGCACTAATTTAATTTTCAGTTACTGGAAAAGTAGTTTCCTCACCATGGAAAGTGCCACTTTTTGAAAGCTCCCTCGTTTGGAAAACACACAGCATCCGCTTAATGTAGCACGAATTAACGTTAATCTGTGTTGCGGGAGGGAGGAAATTTGTGGAGTTATTCAAATTAAACCATACTCCGCCAACTCAAGGTCGCTAATGTTTGCTGTGCGTGGCGTGAAAATGTGGAAAATAAAAGCACCGAGCCTTTGGTAGCACTTTAGATGCATCTTCAACAAACGGCGCGAAGGGAAACCGGAAAAACCCGGACCCGAAACGAAATGAACGTTTATTAAATTGAAAACGATCTCAACCGGCACAAATATCCTTGCGTGCCCCGAAGGACGCCTGTTTGTTCCGGTTTGCCCACGGTTGGACGGAAGTCAAAAATCCTTCCCCTTGTTTCGAGCTTTGCCCCTCCTTCGCGGACTCCTCCAGCCCACAAAACCTACGTAATCCTGTTTTGTTCCATTGCCGCGGGTAAAGTAAGGACTTTACCAACGCAAACCCCCAAAAGACGGGTATACACCCGTCGAGCGTGTGCCGTTCCTTTATCGTTTACATTTGTTCTCATTTTCTTCGAAACCTGCTGCAAAGGAAACCCCGAAACAACGAGCCATGAATTCAGCAAAACGATTGAACGCATTTATATTGTGAACATCATTGGCATCAAAACGCAAGGTCGAATGTTTCTGTGCTCGCGCTCTGACGGATGATATTGGAAAGGATTTGGCCAAATGCTTTGTAGTTTCTTGCTCTTTTGAAACCAATTCCTATTTACTGTCTCGAATCGATTGGACAGGAGATGTGTGAGTGAGTACGTCTTGGAAGCTTCCATTGTGTATTGTCCGGAAGCTCTATACACAAAGACGCTTCTGCTTAAAGCAGCAACGGTATGTAAATTGATAAATATCATCCCGTTTGATCGTCCCGGTTTGTACGGCAGAAGCGTGGCCTTAACAAATGGCCCATAATCGATTCGCTCTAAAGCCTCACGCAAAGCCATAGACATGGAGTCTGCCATGGTTCGCAATCATCGTCCCGTTCCGAGGTTCCTGGCGGGTGATAAATAAATCGCCGGACGATGTTTATGTTAGCTCTTGCATTAGATCGAAACGAGCGACATGAGCGAATGCAAAGGCGCAAAACACACGTGCGACACAACCGACACATCGTCACCGAAATGGTACGGGTTGCCGTGGATGTCGCTGCTTTACTCTTTGATCCCCGGGAAAACAACGAAACGCATGCACGGAGTACCATTTATTGTGCGCATTTATCGCAAATCTTGGATTGGGATTGAGAAACGCAATAATGCTTAGTATAATGTCGGTGTAAGACCGATTTAGCACTACAAATTGCTATTCAATGGACGACCGGGTTATGGAAACGGTTCCCTTGCCTTTATCGCATTCCATATGGCGTACGGCGCCACAGAAATCAATGTTTGGCATTTGCGCGATAATGAACACAGGGTGCCATTAAATGATTGATAAATTTCAATTTCATTTAAAATAATACCATTACCAGCTGGGGTAGCTACCCAACACGTTTTTCCTCCCTTGCGGGAAAAGCACACGAGCATTGATTGTTTGTGCTGGTGTTTCAGTAAGCTAAAGTTTTATAATTTATTGAACGACTAAAACTGCCAGGCGGTGTGTCAATTAGAGGTGTTGCAAGGGGCGGAAGGTGGTCCAAATTTCTTTTAAAACATTATACGCAACGTATACGACCAAAATAAAATGGAGCACCGACATCGTTCGTTGTGAAATATGCGAATTTCATTTTCTAGTGGAAAACATTACAGAAACACCTTACTTGCACAGGGGGAAGTTGTAAAAAAATTAAAAGCTGGACACTGGACAGAGTGTATTGTGTGTGTGTGTTCAAATGCGAACTAACTAGATTGTTTATTATTATTCGTTTTGGGTGCGTAAAAAAGTGTGTTGCAGAAGAAATTGTAAAACATATTTATTTTACATTCTCCTACTGGAAGTAAATAATTTACAGAAAGCGATTTTCAAAAATAATTATTAATATTATGGTCAAGATTTAACTTTTCTTTTCCAAGCTTTAAACTATTTCGCTACCTCTAGCTTGTTTCACAGTAATACAAAAAAATACATTAATTAGTTTGAACTTAGTTGTGTCTCTTACATTTCTTAGCATTTCTGCCATCAGCGTATCTTTTTGACCAACCTGAATCGCGCTCGCGCTAATAGGAAACGACAACCTCGAAACGGACACCTCCATAAAAATCAATTGCCGGAAATTGAAGCCGAAGGGCCATTTTTTCACGCGCACTTCGTTTGTCTCAAAATGGTGGTGTCGGTTGCAATGTGCTAACGGTCATCCCTGATGCCCTTGCTCCTTGCACACTGTACCGCGTAACTTTTTGTGTAACTTTCCACCCGCTAGCCGTACGCCCGGTTGCTTTATTGCCGAGAAGCCGAGGTGAAAGAAAATGTCCATTTTATTGGATTCCTGCTTGGACGCGTTCGCTACGGGACGCCAGGGAAAGGAATTACTCAACCCCAAAACGGACGGTTGTTCTTGCGTGGAATGAAATGGAAAAACAACGAAAAAAAATGCTTTCTTCCCCCCTTGAAACCCCAAAACGCACGCTAGCATCAACGGGATGTCTTCGCTTCCCTTTTCGGCAGGCTTAAATTGTGGCACAAAAATAGCTTCTAATAGCCGTCCAAAGGCAAGTCGATGGCAAATGGAAATCGTGTCAGAGGAGGGAAACAAAACGTAAAAAGGAACAAAACATCGTTCGTTTGGTAAGAAGTAAAAGATAAATCTTATTTTTATGGAAAATTCATTAATTTAATGAAAAAAGTGGGAGTCTCGCCGGGGAAGCATCGACCGCTTTGTTCGACGGAAAGCGAAGGACAGCATCGGAACGAGGAACAATTGATGCTGATCAACGGCAGCAAACGGAGAAAAAAGCTACCGGAATAAATCTACTACCTTCAACTAGCAGAAAGGAAAAACTGTGCGCTTGGGTAACATCACCCCGTGCATTCGTGTGAGGATTACATCTAATGAATTCACGCTTCGCTCGATTCGATTGCTCCGCGGTCTCCGGGTGGGGCCGTTCGAAGGTGAAATGGCAAACAAAGTAATACGGCGATGTATACGATTTGTTCGACCGTTACACATAATCCTGCATAAATGGGCCATTCTTTACCGATCGCTTGATCGGCCTAGTTTTATGCATTGTGCTAAGTGAATGAAAGCTTGTATCATCGTTTGTTTTGCTAATGTTTCTTTAGAGGGTGTCGCAAACAATGTGTTTTGAATATGATGCATACAAGGGGTTATTTTTCCTCTTTTTATTTTAAAGTGGTATCTATTTTTTTTTAATTTATTTTCATATTTATTGTTTTCGTTCCGTTCATTTATTTATTTATTACTTTATTAGTTGTGTTATGTTTAATATACCTTTTCCCTATTTTTTGCTTTTCTTATAAATAGGATGGTTTGTACAACTTAACGCAAAATTCAAGGCATAACAAGTGAGTTCATTAGAAATATTTTTAATAATTGTCAATGTGTATACGTGCTAGTACGTCAACTCCTATCTGTAAAACACTTTTACAATACAATAAATAAAGGATGTTTTTTTTTTCAGATAGAACGGCTTGGCTGTATTGATTATTATTATTATTTTATTTTTCAAACAAAATGGCCAAGCCTTATGGCTAATAACTGTAGACAACGTAATCTAGGAAACAATTCAAAATCAGAATTCTAATGTTCCCATGAGCTGGAAGACCTCATGGATGACACCGTTATTAAAAAAGGCGATGTTTACACAAGAACCACAATAGTGGTATAAACCGACAGTTTGCTGGTTTCGTCAAGTTTCAGCAACTGTCGTATTGTGAGTGCCGGTGGCACTCAGTGGGCACTCAGAGAAAAGGTTATAAAAGGGAAAACAAATAAACAAAATCCCTCTTCTTCGCGTAAAAATCCCGCCAATCGTACGGTAACTATTCTCGAAAGAAAATTCAGCATCCGAATTCCGCAAGTTTGTTCATGGTGCCGTGACCAGGATACGCCGAATTGCTGGTTATTAATTTGCGGATTCTCGTGACCTGTTTTTTCCTACGCATAACGCAATTTTTATCGCGACACAACACTCCCGTTTTTTCGTTACCGCTGACGAAGCTATTTCCATCGTGTCTGATCATGCCAGCGTCTGCCGTCATTCTATCGTCCCGAAGGGCAATTTTGCTGGTCTCATTAGATCGCCACGAGAAGTTCCTCCTTGATTTTCTCCCGGAACGAGACGCTATCGAGATCGAAACGCGCATAACAAAGTTCGACCAGCTGTCCATTGACTTGGAGAAAATCCAAGGTCAGCTAGAGGATTTGGCAATCACGGAAGAAGAAATTGCGCACAATGCCGCTTTACGCGATGATTTTGAGCCGCGCTTGATACGCGCACATTCCCAGCTAAAGGCTAAAAGGGTGCATGTTCCTCGAAGCATTAGTTCCACACCAAACGCTGGCCCGAGCCCCCTAGTAGGCATTAAACTTCCCACCATCGCGCTTCCCGAATACGATGGTGATTACATGCAGTGGCTAACGTATAGGGACACTTTTGAGGGCTTAATACATGATAACCCCGACCTACCGCCGATCCAAAAGTTCCACTATTTGCGCGCATCCTTAAAGGGAGAAGCCGCTAAGGTTATTGAATCCATCACCATCAGTGCCGCAAACTATGAAATAGCATGGAAAATACTGACGGAGCGTTACTCTAACGAGTACCTGTTAAAAAAGCGTCATTTGCAAGCCTTATTCGGAATGGCCACCATGAAACGGGAAAGTGCCTCAACCCTTCACCATCTTGTCGATGAGTTCGAGCGGCACAAGAAAACGCTAAACCACTTGGGTGAAAACACAGATGCTTGGAGTAGCGTATTAGAACATTTGTTATGCACAAAATTGCCTACAACAACGTTGCGCGATTGGGAGGAATTTGCATCAACAAATGAAAATCCAAGCTACGAAGGCTTGGTGCAATTTTTGCAACGCCGAATGCGAGTGCTCGAAACTCTGATGGTAAACAATACCGACGCGCCCTCTAGCGGAAATCACACGCACTTCACACATAAACAATCGAATCTCACTCGGCTGGCTAGTTTTCCGTCTACCTCTCACGAAACACGTAGGTGCATAATATGCCAGCAAGAGCATAGCATCACGAAATGTCCGCGATTCATGACTATGGGTCCGGAAGAACGATATCGACAGGTCATGTCCAATAAGTTATGCTTAAATTGTTTGCGGGACAACCACCGAGCGCGCGATTGCTCCTCGCAATACAAATGCAGACACTGTCACTCAGCACACCATACACTGTTACACAACGCACACAACGCACACAACGCACAAGGAGCACTTCCCACTGCAAACACCATGCCAGCTGCGCGAAATGTTCCGGTAAGCCATCCACAGAACAAAGACGATCACGCCACAAACACCCAAAGACACCACGTAGCAGCACACGCAAGCCAGCAAACATATGATCATGTTTTTCTGCAAACTGCCGTGGTACACGTTGTTGATTCACATGGTACTCTGCATCCAGTGCGAGCACTATTGGATAGTGCCTCGCAGCCTGATTTGATGAGCACCAGGCTTGCTCAGAGGTTAGCGTTGAAACTTGATACGGTCAACGTAACGCTCATCGGTGCGGGTCACTCTTCCACCCCGGTGCGGAAATCGGTGCGTGCGAAGATTTCCTCCCGAACGGGCCAATATCAGCTGAATGCTGATTTCTTGATTGTGGACAATTTGATTGGGGATTTGCCAGCACATGATGTGCGCACCGCCGAGTGGCAAATTCCGCCGAATTTTATGCTTGCCGACCCCCAGTTTAATAAGTCGGCACCGCTCGATCTTATCCTCGGTGCCCGGCATTATCATGCATTTTTCCAGAGCGGGGCGCAATATAAAATTTCGCATAACCTTCCTGTCCTCATTGAAAGTGTGTTCGGCTGGATCGTGACCGGCTCAGCATCAGCATGTGATAACAACACCGAAACTTCCAACGCATCTTCCGTCGTCTGCATGAGCACGCTTGAGGAATCACTCGAGCGATTCTGGAAAGTGGAAGAATTACAAATAAGAGATGGTTACTCCCCCGAAGAAAGGTATTGCGAAAAATTATACCAAGATACAACACAACGAGACGATACTGGTCGTTATATTGTTCGTTTACCAAAGCAGCCTGACTTTGAAGAAAAGCTGGGTCTTTCGAAATTATCAGCTCTACGACGTTTTACAATGCTCGAAAGGCGCCTAGAACGCGATCCTCACATTAAAGCGGCATACCATGAATTCATGCAGGAATATTTGGAGCTAGGGCACATGTCGCTGATACAAGCTCCAGCTGACGACGAATCAGCATATTATCTGCCGCACCATCCCGTATTCAAGGCTTCGAGCACAACAACAAAAACCAGGGTGGTGTTTGATGGATCAGCGAAAACATCATCTGGATACTCGCTCAACGAAGCGCTATGTGTCGGCCCTGCAGTGCAGGATGATTTGCTGGACATCATTCTACGATTCCGCACGTATAAGGTGGCGGTTGTTGGAGACATTGCTAAAATGTACCGCCAAATACTGCTGCATCCAGACGATAGGAAGTATGCCCGCATTTGTTTCCGGTTTGATGCGCATTCACCGATCCAGTATTACGAGCTGAACACCGTAACCTATGGGTTGTCCCCATCATCCTTCCTTGCAACTCGAACCTTGCAGCAGCTTGCAAACGATGAGGGAACCACATATCCTGTTGCCGCATCCGCTCTGAAGAGCAATTTCTACGTGGACGACTTCATAGGCGGTGCGGATTCGATCGAAAGCGCTCGGCGTCTACGAGTAGAGTTAGATGAATTACTTTCAAGGGGTGGTTTTGAATTACGGAAGTGGACTTCAAACCGATTAGAGGTGCTTACCGGTCTAACTGCGGATCAGATCGGCACACAGTCAGCGCTACAGTTTATACCCGACGAAACGGTAAAGACTCTTGGAGTTTCGTGGGAGCCAGAACATGATGTTCTATCATTCGAGTCCGCCATCGACACCGACACAGCAAGTCCTACTAAAAGAAGCATCCTCTCTAACATAGCCCGCATGTTCGATCCGCTTGGCCTGATTTCTCCCATAGTCGTACGAGCCAAAATCTTGATGCAGGAGTTGTGGTTGCAGAAAGCTGGTTGGGACGATCTTGTTCCTGATTCTATCTGCAAGAAATGGAAAAATATTCAGCAAGATTGGCCACTCATATCCGGTTTTAAGATCGATCGCTATGCGCTGTTACCTGGTAGTAAATTGCAGTTACACACCTTCTGTGACGCATCTGAAGCAGCTTACGGGGCCTGCATTTATGTTCGTTGCGAAAGTGAGCAAGGAGAAGTTCGCACCACTTTACTTTCATCCAAGTCGCGAGTGGCACCACTTAAGCGTGTCACACTACCTCGACTGGAACTGTGTGCTGCAGTATTAGGCGCTCATCTTTACGATCGAGTCAAGAAGGCGATGGGACTACACGCAGCAGAAGTATTCTTTTGGTCCGATTCGACCGTCACGTTAAAGTGGATCAGCGCCTCACCTAACACGTGGGCAACGTTCGTAGGCAACCGAGTATCGGAGGTGCAGCATTATACTCATCCTCGTCAGTGGAGGCATGTTCCCGGCTCAACTAACCCTGCCGATCTGGTCTCACGCGGCATGTCAGCTGCAGATTTCCTGCAGAGCAAGCTGTGGAGTTGCGGTCCGGAATGGCTAGCACTACCCGCATCCAACTGGCCCAACTGTAATCCTGAACCAGCTGAAGATACGAATCTCGAAATTCGTCAGGTGAGTGCTGCCTATGTAAACACCATCACTAACCCTTGGTTTACGTTGTGTTCCAGCTACACGCGATTGTTGCGCATCGTTGCATACTGCATTCGCTTCACACGTAACACTAAGGAGAAGGCACGCACTCAACGAACACCAACACACTTCACATCACCTTTAGTCATCACTCCCGAATACATGGAAGCTGCTAAAACTGTGCTATGTCGTTTAGCACAGCAAGACGCATTTTCAGCGGAGCTACGGCAATTGACAAAGGGTGAAGCAATAGGAAGACATCACCGAACCAACGATATACTCACCGGCCGATTGGTTATACTACTGGATGAATCCTTACCAACAACCCGATGGCCCCTAGCACGCATCGTTGCAATTCATCCTGGAGAGGACCAGCTCACACGTGTGGTAAAACTACAAACGGTAAAAGGGATCATCACTCGTCCGATCAACAAAATCTGCTTACTGCCGTTAGCGGACGGTGAAACCACATGCTAGTTCCTTTCGCCTTTGTTATGACATTCTGTCATGGGGGGGAGTATGTTTACACAAGAACCACAATAGTGGTATAAACCGACAGTTTGCTGGTTTCGTCAAGTTTCAGCAACTGTCGTATTGTGAGTGCCGGTGGCACTCAGTGGGCACTCAGAGAAAAGGTTATAAAAGGGAAAACAAATAAACAAAATCCCTCTTCTTCGCGTAAAAATCCCGCCAATCGTACGGTAACTATTCTCGAAAGAAAATTCAGCATCCGAATTCCGCAAGTTTGTTCAGGCGATCTTATGCTAGGTATGAGTAATTGTGGAATAAATTCAATGTGTCGAAGCGCCAAAGAACTAGAAATAATGCTATATGTTGTGTTTGAATTCCACAAATTTGTCTAAAAATTTGTATCGAAAAATATCAGCTGCACGGGCACCAGCCAACAAATAGCTCGTGTTTAACTTTGAGCTACCTTCGATAATATATCTAAATATATACTGTTAGCAAAGCTCAACAAACTGGTATTCACCACAAGTATCCTCGTATGGCTGCGATCGTATTTATTCGACCGAGTATACGCAGTAAAAATTTGGACAAGTCATTTCGAAACCATTTAATTGTATAGCAGGCTTTCCCCGGGGGAATATTCTTGTACATTTCGCGTTATTTATCAACGATGTGTCATATGTGTTGCGTGACGTAAAAGTGTTATGTATGCCGACGACATCCAAATGTATGCATCTGTAAGCAGCACATCGTACCTACAAGCGGCATTAGAATCGTTCTATATGTGGATAATCGTAATAAGTTATGTCTTTGCGTTGAAAAATGTTTTATTGTCTCGTTGACGGTCGCATGTTCAACGATTTTTACAAATTATACTATTTACAGTTAATCGTAAACGTAAAGTTCGCGACCTAAATGTTACACTTGACGATAAATTATGTTTTACAGAATATAATGATATGATTATTATCAGGATTATTACCAAAATTACCAGGAAACTGGATGATCCATTTGATCATTTTGTGTAAAATCTTTCTATTGCGCCATAGTAGGTTCGATATTGGAATATGGTAGTGTTATCTCAAGACAATACACAGAAACTTGGAAAAAGCAGGATAGAATCTATACAAAGAAAATTTACACGTTAGGCACTTCGGCGACTACCGTGGAACGATCGTAACTCACTAACATCCCAACCGATCGCTTTGCCTGCTGCTTGAAGTCATAAATATTTTTGGAATACACTTGAATTTATGAATTGAACTTGAACTGTATGAAGACCTGAGCACAAAAGGAAAAGATTCAGGAATAGATTACGTTTTGTAGAACAAATTGATAACAATGTTTGACTAATTCGTGTACAATCAATAAAATTACAAATTACAAAAGCCATTTCCTTCTCCAAACAGTGAAAGCCTAACTTATTAAACGTGTGCTGAACCACTTAAAAATTATTTAAATCTTTTTAATTGAATCAGAAAACGTTATCGTGTAATAAATAAACCAAGCAAGGAATAAATATTTTCTAATTATTTAATTTTAATGACAAATGGACAATTAAGATCTGCACAAAATATTAAATTCCTTATGTTATTCTATTTCTTAACCGACTCGAAAGTAGCACACTATTTATAAGATAATTTCCAAAAGAGTTTTATCATTCTTTTGAGTTTATTTTAGTTGCACTCCACCAAGAATTTTATAAAACTTCTTTCATTTGAGGGCATCAAAGGAAACCCAATACGAAAATTTTAAAACGAGTTTGATACTGTTAACTTATTTCAATGTATTTTTTAATGTACTTAAGCCAGCTACAGAACAATGGCAACCAATCAACATTAGGAAGCAAAAGCAAAACTTCTTTTCCCACAGTCTGCTCTCAAATAAAAATGATGATACCGGTCAGGATTGATGTCTGTGGTGTAATACATTGGATAAAGTAAAGCCAAACCGTTTGCTACTGCTCGTACCAAAAAAAAAAATCCTCCAATGGCCCTCGACACTCACGCAAACGTGACGGGGGCCCATCCGGCCATCTCCGTTCGGCGGGGTTGAGAACGGTTGAGCTAATTAATTCACTCTTCAACTTCGGCACGAAAACTTTTCGGCCCAAACCCCTCGATCTCGATGAAAAGATAGTTTTCGAATGAGTACGCTTCCGCATCCGCAACCGGCATATTACGTTTCCTTCTTCACGGGTACGCAACCATCACGACTCAAAACTGCCACCGGCATCATCAGATCGGTTGTGTTTTTCTCCCACCGGCACTAGCCGTGGTGCTGTCGGCTCGATTCCACCGCCAGTGTGGATCAGCAATGCCCAACCGCCCCGCATTCGGTGAGACGCAAGCGACCCGATACAAAAGGACGAAAACGGATTTCCGTCCAACTGCAAACCAGCCCCGTACCGTGCCGACGAACGCAGCACGCCCGGAACCAGGAAAAGATGTTGTCAACCAATCAAAATGGCACAACTTTATCGTCACCCACTCGGGTGATATACCCGGGTCCGGGTTATCTTGCCAACTTGATCCCCGGGACCGGATTTCCAGCTCGGCCCAAACTAAAAGGAGTTAACGATCCCGTCTCCTTGTGGGCGGTATGGCGGAGGTTTCACGGTATGGATACAGCTGAAACTTTATCCTAATTGAAACTATTGTCTTTGCGTAGATTTATGCGATAGAATCATTGAACAAACACCCGCTGAGCAATGGTACGGATTCGTAATTTGTACTCCGTTTTAAGTTTTCCACCCCGAAGGGATGGAACAATCCGTGAGGCACGAGTGGAACTATCGCTTTCGCATTTGGAACCGACACTTTTCTTGTTTTTTTGTCAGTGCAGAATATATTTTTCTACAAAGTTTAACCACCGGGGATAGTAAAAATATTGCTCTCTACACAATTTGCATGCAATTAGTTGCAAATTGTAAAGAAAAGACACATTTTTGGTAGAAAATTAACCAGGTAAAGCAAATCCAGGATGTTTTGGTATAAATTTGACAATTTTATAATTGATTTTATTTTCAAGTATGTTAGAGATATTAACATACGTGACCCTTCATTTAAAAGTTTGGACTCTTATTTATTCAAATACAAGATGTTCGAAAAGATGAAGAAATGGAACGCGTCTGAATCATGGAAGAGAAAGTACTTGCATGATAACGATTCGAAGACAGTCACTTGCACACCGGTCGCTTGCGGGCCCTTTGTAAAAAGTCAAAGATGATTGTAGGAAAATTTCTACAACTTCACCAGTCTAAATGTTTTCTCTCTAAACTCCCCTACAACTCCTTGGCACCAAGTAGAAGCTTCAAACCCACTTTGGTCAGACAATTTGGAAAAGTTATTCGTGTATTAGTTTTTATACTTCGTTTCACAAGCGATTTCAAGAACCCTTTTTGCTTATAAACTATTCGTTGGCGGTTCGTTATTGAATTAGCTGGTATAGTCTGTTCTTAACAACAACTAGAACGAATAGCTAGAACGGTGATCGTTCAAAAAATTTCGACAATTTGGAATTTGGACATAAATCATTACAGCACAGAAGAGTGACGGCACAGTGCATATTCTATTGTTGGATGAATCTGATTCAGATTCATGAAACTGAATGAATCATTGAACTGCATGAATGATTCTAAATCTGTATTTTGATTTTCATTTAATTTTGTTGGCAGCGAATCATTTAGGATTCATGAATCTTAGAGAATTCATTTGAATTTATGAAAATTGATTAATATTTTGGAAGTCGGCTCACGATTTCAATAACTCTTCACTGAAGATTCATATGAATGAGTCTTTTCAAAAAATTCTATAAGCACAACACTAGTATATTCCTTCATAAAACTATAACCGGGATCAGTGACACTCCGTCTATTCTAAACTCTATACACATCTTCTTTCCTAGTAGAACTTTAAAAACTAATCGACTGCTACGAGCAGAGTTTGGAAGTACTAAGCATAAATATTGTACTAACGACCCAATTGCGCAAATGATGGAACTTTAAAGCGTATTAGGATTTGAAGTTGAATTTTATATGAAGATTCAACTTCAACTTAAAATGAGTTTTAGAAAGTTCTTTTCACGATTCTCCCATGTTTTCTATTACATTCACGTTAAATATATGATTGTCAACTCAATACTCGTGCTATTCTTGCTTATATCTTTATTTAGTTTTAGTATCAAACAAACACAAACTTTATTTTTTTGATAAAAATTATAACACAGAAAGAGAGTTTCATTTAGATTGTCAATGATTTTTTGTCAATACTGCAAGCTTCCTTACATTAAAACATAAACAAAATAGATTATTTTCTGAGTTGCTGTACACATTTTCAAATGAGGCAAATGTTGTTAAACATTTTAAAGTAATTTTTGAAAAAAGAATATTAATTATTACACAAAAGTTAAACATTGTAAAACTCTATGATATGATTTATGCGATGCAGAGCTTATACATTATAAATACTTGTTACCAAACAGCATATCCAAAATTAGTCTCATTTTATTACGATACTGAAAAATCCGTGATACTGACATGATACGATACTGACAAGACCTTTGAGTGAAGCAGTATCAATTACCTCTACTCTTTTTATCCACTTGTACAGTATTAGTTTGATATATTTAATTCGAGTAATTATTTAATGGGATTAAAAGTAGTTCTATCTTTATACTAATTTCTATTCATTGCAAATCTAAGCAACACGACTAGATCCAATACGGTTCCATTTTATCAATTTTTGTTTTCCAAACTCTTTATAACATTTTTTAGGAAACATTTTTGTTTTCTTATTTGCTTTCCTTTCCACTATACTTACACTGTACCCCACGATTAAAGCAATCAGCTTATCCTGATGCCAACATTGAATAAATTGACGTTTGCTTGATGACCTGAGAATTAATGCGTACTTACAGCGAATCATAGCAATCAACGTTAATGTATACATGCAACTTACACCCTAAACCACCCCAGTGCCACAACATACGACTGACTTACAAACGCCGGACTGAATAAAACATCTTCTACACCAACGGCGTTTGATGGTTGATTTTCTCGATTAGCCAACAAAAGCATATTGCTGGTTGGGAATTTTCCCTCTTACTGAGGTAATCATTAATAACCAATCGCCATACAGCCAAACCAAGGGAAAAACCCAACTTTTACCAACAATCACTCAAAGACGGAAGCACACGGAAGTATCGGAACGAAACATTCTCGAAGGAAATCAAAACAAGTGCTTTAGTATAATCGTACCCAAGAAATGGATGGAGTGAGGACATCCTATAATTGTACGAACGGAATCCACCAACTTACGCTCAAAGTCCTCCCGCAGATGAAAAGGATTGCTTGATTACTAGCTACGAATTATTGGACATAATTTGTCATAACTTTACAAAGTAATGGGAGAATGAAAAGGAAAAAGTACACACAAAAACCACCTTGCTTCCATCATAAACACCAAACCACCTCCCCCGTGGGACATACTTCTCTACCGCGGATTTCCGGTGGCTTTCCATCATCCAGCTGTCATCGTATCGTTACGGTTTGTTGAACAATTTCGGTATTCAGTCCACCGTTTTGGATGCGGCGGCTGCACTTACCATTGCCGAGATGAAATTAATTGCCATACTTTGCGTGCTACAAACCATGGTCAATTTGTAGTCGCATAGTCCAATGTTCAACGGCGAACGGCCCCTGCCCGGTGTAATGTTTTGTTACCTCGCACGGAAATGCTACGACACCACACCAAACACACACACACACACCAATTCGATGAGTTGAAAAATATGAAATAAACAAAACGAAGGACTATAAAAAAGAAGTCACAAACCGCAACAGGATGTAACCGTTGCCATAGCAAACCACCAATTGATTGCATCAGGTGGAAAAGATTGTTTTTTTCTGTCTCTGCCCCATAAAGAAATCCACCCAAATTCAACGTTTACTAAAACAGAAAAAAATGTCTCCTTCAAATGAAGAAACAGATCTGCGGAAAATGGAGAATAATAGCAATGGAAATTTGTTAGAACCGGACGGTGAAAAAAGCACCTGCAATCCAACAGCATCCCATCTCGAATATTAATAATAGATTACATGCAAATCTTTCCTCACATTGTATCCGTCGCCAATTTTACCCGTAACTCTTCCAGCTTAAAATCATCCTTAACGAACTTTTTTGTCCTCTCTGCCATACATACCTAATGCAAAGAAGGAGAATGAAAAAAAAAGCTTAGCTAGCACGAAGTTCTTAATGATGAAAAGATTAACAACAACAAAAAGGGCAACTTCCTACGAAACAAAAATAATAACCCGAAAGGTACACCCACCTCCGGACAGATTAGAACTCCCTGGTTAGCACGATGTGGATGGCGGGAATGCTGCCGGAATACTGAGATGCGACATTGTGCTTTTATCATAACAATGGTCCTAACTTTTTCTTTCAGCGGACACTTTGCAACGGCCTACACGAATGTTTCTTTTATCTATTTCTCGAAAATGGTTAAACTTTTTTCCCCACCCAGAGCAACCAAACAAAAAAAAACATTTATCACATGAAGCCTCATTTTGATAATACAGCATCTATTTAACAAATGTTTTCTTCCTCATTCATTGTTTCGCGGCAGCGCTTCTACATGCTGACATTTGGGTGTCCGGAATCGAATGTCGCGAAATAAGTAGCAATAAAAACGGATGGAACGGTCCACCATCCGGGTGGCGAACCCAGCTCAGATTGTTGTCCTGGCTTATTAGCATCCTTTTTTTCTGTCTATGGTGATCTTCATAAATTAGCTGCGAAAATGCTACACCAAAGCGGGACAGCAATTTGCTAGTCAAGCTGCGTTTCTTTTTGATTAGACCTTCATCATCAACTGAGGTTTGTTCGCGTAAAGCAAGAATTTGATGGCGAGTTTTTTCTTCTTTTCTCTCATTAACCCTTTTCGGGGAACAATATCACAATGAAAGAGATCGACACAGGTAAGTTAAGATAACGGAAACGACAATTTTCAAACCTCATTCAATTGACATGAAATAAGCTGAATCGTATCCTAGATGGACGATAAAATATACCTAGACACGATACCTTGCCAAAGCTGTGAAGTTGATGATGGATTATGATCATCTGATATCGACCAACACGACTCTGTACAGTTCGTCACCGAGATGTACTATAATAGCGAAGCACTAGAGGTCTCCAAAAATCCACATACCTCGAATTTCTACGTATGTCGAATCTCGGTGCAATTTCGTATCAAATTGTCAGTTTTAGTATTAACTTATTATGAAGTATTAATGGGGCTGCCCCTTGGTGTATGTGGTGGCGTATCGTAGATGGCGCCGGTTTCACCCGACAGGTCCCCCGCATAGCAAGAACTGATTATTCGGCTTTGTGATAAATCAAGTGTAGTGAGCCTGAAATGGCCGGCGAGAGGTTGTTAAACCAAGAACACGTGTTTTTATGTATCTTTGTGATTTGAACTTCGGATTCGGCAGTTTGTACTAATATCCTGGAACCATTACGACTAACCTGTCATAATGTATGGTGTTTTTGTACTACATACGTAACAGTTGAGTTGAAAATAATAATAGTGACTTTTTTGCTCCACCAAAAATTGTTTTGGTGACATACAGGGAAATAGTTTGTTACTTCATGCTCTTACTTCAGATCGGAAACTTAAATTACAACTAATGTACACAATTTCGTACAAAATTACTTAAAGTTAAATTAAAGTTTATTAATTTTAAAGCAAGAAATTGAAAAAAAAAACGGTGTTTCGTAATAATAGCAGTGTGCTGCAGTTAACACATTTATGCTTAAAAAAAAAAACATTTGTGAATCAAATTCTTTTTTTAATTTTGCAAATGAATGTTGAACTTCAGTATTTAGTTTTAAAACCATTTTTTCGTATTTCAACAGTACATCGCTTCGTCATAAAGTTCGATACACAGGTATGCCCTTCCAGGAATCTTGTATAAATAACCACAATTCTTCAACGTTACTTGGTTTTCCCTTAGAAAATGCATATTTAATGTCTCCCGACAAGTTTTCAATTCGATAAAAAATCGGACATAGCGCTGGAAATTTGAAAGCAATGATTCCTTTTGTTTCAAGCCAGCTCGAATATGTTTCTGTTCTCATCCATGGTCCATTGTAGTTCAGAACAGATACATCTCCATATCATAATCTTACAATATACCACTTACTGTACATATATTTGAATTGATTGATATTTCGATACTCTGAGCTTGGTCATCTGACAAAGTGACGTTGTCCTGTTGAACCAAACATTACTATTTATATTTCGTCTGTTCATTTCGCCATTTTTATTCTTCCCAGTTGGCATGCAATTTTGCAAATTTTAGCTGGTCTGACACATGTTGTTTTGTCACAAGAGGTATTTTTCAAGGAGGAGTGACAATACTAACAATATGGTTCAAATACTCTTTGAAGTTGTGGTCAAATCAATTCGAGCCAACTATACAACCTTACGGTCGATCCTACAGGAAATACTGTGTTGTGGACTGCTATTTTCGGCTGAAGAATTCTATTTCAATGCGTTTTTGATTATTTTTGCAAAGCGTCCAAACAAATTTTTGAATAACTGTGTATACTTTATCATCTTTTAACAAAGTTTAGATTAGATTCCGTTTGTCTGCTTAGAGATAATTAAATCAAACTGAAATAAATATTTTTCTCAAACAAAGGTAATGAAATTCAAACGTGTAACGGAACAGTATTCAAAAGCATCGCTTTAAAAGCCGATAAAAAATGCTGTTCTAATTAGAATTAGGGAACGTTACTATTTTTATGAACAGAACCAAACTGATCTTGCCACACGTGTCTGCTAAAATAATGGTCTAATGAAAAGAGAATACTACAGGACAGCTTCAGGAAAACCTTACAGTTTCAGGGATATCTGCTAAAAGTGTTAAAAATGGCTAAAAATAATCTGTAAACCATTCTATAAAGGAGGGAAAGACCAAACAGTAAATTTTTTGTTTAAGTATTTTTGCCCTATTTTCTGCCTAATTTTCATAAGAAAAAAATTTTATTTTTTCATAACCAATTGATTTGAAAACATATTTTTTATATTAAACATTCAAACATAAATTGTTTTTTTTTTCACAGCACTCCGAAGTAAGGTCATTAAGTTTTTCAATTTGAAACTATTAAATAATTTTAATAGTTATGGTAAGGAAAATTAGAAAAAAAACTTGTTTAAGCACTTTTGAGTGTGCATACTTTCAAATGGAAACATTTCTCATCCGATATATTAAATAGTTTTACTTTTCAAACATCACAAAAGCTTTTCGAGCTTCTGTGTGTATATCTCCCCTTTAACAGTTCTTTCTCATATTTAAAGAGAATTAATTTCCAGTCATATTTTTTGGTACAAATGTTCACATCGTTTTGCCCATTATGACGCTCAATGTAATTTTTGTTTTAATTTTACAACCGGCAAAGTTTAAAGCGGATTAATCCCCGTAGTCACTAATGCCTGCTAATCCTTTCCAGCATCTATTCCTGCTTACGTTTGGTAAACCATTCAGCGAATTAATGCAAACTAGCTGTAAGCAATGGTTTAAAATAGCATTTTACAATGCTGCTTCCAATTAAATCTATCTGCACATTAGCATAATACACCAACTTACTGCATTATCGGATAAAGATTTTCCAAAACTAATTCATCCACATTCACATAGCAGCAAAAAAAAACAAAGTATTTCTCACAATCAGTAAGCTTACTTGCACTAAATCATACTCACACGCGTTCAAAGCGAACATTAACTGCCATCGACCATCCCAAGCTCTAAAATGCCCGAAATCCTTCCAACAAAATACGATTACATAACTTCTGCACGTCGCGCTAATACCTCGAGTGTTGGGACGAATTGTGCACAGCATCAAAGCTCGAAAAAGAAAAATAGAAAAAAAGAAAACCCTCCCCCACACCCCATTTGCTGATAAACCGATGGTAGAATGGACGTGAGTAATGGCGGACGTGATATGACAGCGGCTCGCACGCACCACAAAGCGCACTCATTCGAATGCGAATCATATTGCTAACGATGGAAAGAACCCGGGCTAGGAACGAACGGATTTTTCCACCGGAGTAACCGCGATGAGGAAGAAAGGCAGTGAGTGCTTCGAAGTTGTCGCGTCGAAAGTGCGTCGTCGGTGGTATGGGGTCGTCAAAAAGCATTATGGTGCTTTCTCATCACTCGTAGGATTATGGTCCGAGGCGGATGTGTTTTTCTTTTTTGTTGCTCTTGTTGTGAGTTCAGACGTAACCGTATCCGAACCCTGAACAGACCAGGGGAGAAGCGGGAAGGGGGGGAGGACGTCTGCAGACAAACTGAAAGAAATGTGTATTTTCTAATGGATTTGAAGAATACGAAGTAAAAAAAAAGAGACCTCCTACAGACACCGAGCAGAATTCCGACCTGATAGAGGACAGTAGGGACAAATAAATGGAATGTCGTCGGCTATCGTCTAGAATGTTGGCACACCATCGTTGGGGCCATTCAAGAAGGTGACAAGAAGCACAGTCAATTATTTATGCCTGGAACGCTAAACGATGTCCCTGCCCAGAATGACCGTTTTGGGGGTGGAAACGGAACCGGCCAACGTATAATGAACCGATTGCTGCTTTCTCAATCGTAAGCAAATCGACCACTCGGTGTACAGTGCACTCATTTCGGAGCAAAATCGGCAAGGGTATATCAGCCCAATCCATCCTTATCGTGGAAAGCACAACACACATTTTAAGCTGCTTGAAGCTTGTGGAAATACTGATAGGCACTGATCCGTCCGCAGGACAGTCAAGCCACGGAACGTGTGTACGAAGTCTCTATCACTCTCGCGTTCCCAGCGGGCTGGAAAATATGTCAAAATTCAATAAAAAAAGATTAAGATTAATCATAACGATAATGTATCTATCGTGCTTGACGCACGCGTGCCCATTTTTTTCGGTGGCGAGCAAATCTGGTCGCGCTTGCGACAAACCACCAGCGCCTGAATGTGCCTACGAGATTCAGCACCGAGCAAAGCATGGTGAAAATATCTGCTGCGATACTTCATTACTTTATCATCCATGGGCCAAGCTGTCGTCCGTGGTCCTAGCACAGGCAGGGCTTTTTTGAAGCAACATTCCGTTGATGGAATGATTGAACGAGTTTCACGAAACGAAAACAGTCACTAAATTGCTTGCGGACGGTGCACGAAGGTGGCGCGGGACGCATTACAGTTACGATGGGCGGACGGGTGACGATGAAGGACATGGGTGACGACGTCACTTATCATGCTTCGACCAAGATTTATTGCTTTCCGGAATGAATCGACGAAATTCATCAACCGTTGGTGTTGCGGGTGGTTCGTCTCTTTTTCGGCCAGTCGCTTCACAAACACACTCTTAAGAAAGCGTTTTTAAGCTATTTTTTTTAAAGATATTTCCTTCCAAGATATTCTTTCCAAAGGATGGAGAGTTTAGCAGATAGCTGAATCGTTTTTAACCGATAATTATGACACATTCTGGCTAAGAGCGTATCGATAGTGTCCGCAAGTTTAACAGTAAAATGCTTTGTAGAAAAGAAAAATTGGAAACATTTCAACATAAATTGCATCGAAAATTCTGCTGTTTTCTAATTTGCCTCTATAACAGTTTTCGATCTTGATCTGTAGCAATACCTAATGGCTCGTTATCAATTTGAGGGTAGCGCGATGTCAAGCAAAGATTTGAGTACAGAGTGATCGCAAAATTGGAATATTTTATCAAACATGGCATATACAGGGTTTTCAAGATCGAACGGTAAAGTTGGAATCATATCTGAATTTGTTGCAAGTTTAACTAGAATATATTGCGGTAAATGTGGAATCCATTCCACTTTAATAATCTGGCTGTATCTACATAGTCCGAGATCGTAGTTCAGAAATGAATTTGCGTAAAATGACAACTGTTTTTTTCATTACTTCTTTTTCTTATTGAGAGGATCAACACCTTTTATAAACCTAAGCAGCTTACCATTCGTGTGACGCGTACATCCGATTGAAACGCGAGGCCTACATAATTGGATTGAGGATCAATGCGACGAAGACAAAGTAACAGGTTGCCGGAGGCTCGGACCGTGATAGAGCCCGACTAGGAAGCAGAGTATCAAGAGATGGCGACGATCTCGAGGTGGTAGAGGAGTTCCGCTACCTTGGTACGATCGTAACATCGGACAACAACATGAACAGCGAAATCCGAAGGCGCATTGTTCAGGGAAATCGTGCCTACTACGAACTGCACAAACTCTTGCGATCAAGAAGATTCCAATAACACACGAAATGCACGATATTTCGCACACTGATACGTAGCATACCGGTAGTTCTCTACGAGTATGATTCCTGGACTATGATAACGGAGGACGCCAATGCACTCGCTATTTTCGAACAGCGAGTGCTCTTTCGGCGCTATGTGCGAGAAGTGACGAGGATGTCAGACTCATGCTTCTCCCAGGAAGGTGCCCGTCAGCGACCCGATCGGCACAAGATGTAGAAGAGCACAGCGAGCTCGTTGGCTGGATGAGGTGGAGGCGAACCTGTCGGAGATGGAATGCAGCCGTGGAGAACTGTAGTCCTAGACCGAATTTCCTGGAAACGGATTGGCGACCGATTGGCCATGTGCTCCACCCTGAGCAGACCGATGAAGAAAAAGCTCACAATTCTTAGTCATATTCAAGGGGACATCCACTCTCTTTTAGACATTCGACTACTAAAGTCATATGTCGCTGTTTTACTTGATTGTTTCAAATTGAATACTGATTTTTATTTGTATTCAAAATTAATAGTTTTATTTTCCCCCTCAATTTAGAATTTTGTTTAACTGGCCTAAACGAAATACAAATAACATATTTTTGGGAATATTAAAAAATCAATAGGGGCGGCCCGGTGGTGCATTTGATAAACGGCGCCAGTCCACACGGCCGGACCGGGTTCAAATCCCATCCGGACCGTCCCCCCGTAGCAAGGACTGACTATCCAGCTACGTGGTAAAATAAGTCTCGTAAGCCAGAAATGGCCGGCGTGACCTGTAAGGTCGTTAAGCCAAGAAGAAGAAGAAAAAATCAATATTTAAATATTTTATTTTACATAAAGAAAACTTAATAAACTCGAGAAAAGACTGTATCTGTATTACGAAGGCTCTGTCATTACTCCTTTTCTCTTTTCTCAACGCATATTCCGAAATTCCCTTGTATATTTCTCCCACGGATCGTATGATCACATCTATGTGTACATTTTCTAACACATCTCTGTGTAAGTTTTGAAACAGTGCGAATTGAAAAAGCTTTGAAAAAGGATTATAACAATTCAACTTGCAAAAGTTTGTTAAAGTTGTTAAAATATATCTACTAAATTTACACATTCCAGTTCAATTTGAAAAGAATCAAGGAACCTTCAAAACCTCATCAAATTTCTTATATCTTATTATTCTTTCTTTTATTTTCTTTTCATCTTATTTTTCATTCAGATTCATAAGGAGAAGTGAATTATGGATTACAAATTCGGATAAGTGAAATGTACAAAAACAAATTATTGAACAAGTCATATCCTATTTTCTGCTGTTTTCATCTTATTATCAATAAGGAAAAAGTTCTTAATCACACCATGGCTCAAGCCATACACCTGAGTGCCACTTCAGAAACAAAACGTAACATTTCATCAAAAAACTCAATGATTCACATTTTGGTAAAACCTTTAAAAAACAAAAAGCAATAAATTATGCTAAAGTACTAAGCAACACAAACGTATTCGATATGAGGCACTCAAGAACTTATTGATGTTGTGTGAACTTTTTTTTTGCGAAACCTATTCTTTTGACACTTGCCTATTAGCACATGGAACATAAATAACATACACATAAAAAAACTCAAAAAACACCACCACTGTATGTAATTAAACGCAAATAAACTAATAGAAATATCTTGCTAATTAACAAATCATATTTACATTACAACTGCAAATTCATAGTTTATTTATAAAGCTTCATACTGTTGAGTAAACATCCATTTCTGTTTGTGCGCCAGTGTGTAGTGTTCTCTTATTTACACTACATAGAACATAGTATCCACCATACGGAATGGACAGTTCGGTCTCTCGTTGGTAAACATTGTTAACATATTTGTATAACTTTTTAACACACTCCAAATGATGCTTGATATTTTTATTTTAATAGACTACATAGGGTTGCACTATATAGGGTTTAAATCATTTATACACTTTTTTTTATTTATTTTAAAATATTCCGCGAAAATACACATTGAAAAGCACAAGGTTTGTAATAAAGTTGACAAAACACAGCCTAAGCTAACCAAATTTTCTTTTGGAAAAAACAGCTCCCATAGCCATCGGGTACCATTAGCAACCGCTTGCACTGATGTCGATGTCATCAACATCCACGTTGATCATTATAATATCATTTGTGAGTCCCCATTTGCCCACCCCAGACTATTACCCGTACGACCAAGCGCCATCCTACAGGGTTTTCAAGTTCAAGTGGTAAAGTTGAAACCATTTCTGGATTTTGTTTAATTTGGTATTTAATTCGTCGAGGTAGCTCGAACACTCTTATCTACTTTAGGAAACGATTGTGTTTAAAGCTTTTTCAAATAAACGCTTTTCAAAGCTTTATAAATGATTCGCTGAGAAAGCAATGAACAAAATCAATTTCTTCTTAGCAAAACCCCTGTAAATTTGTTGTCCGTTTTAAGTACGAAAACAGCTTTAAAATTTCAACACGTTGCTACGCATGTAAATTCCCATTCCTTTCCATACAACCTCACCTTACCGTAACCGCTTATTTGCTAGGACACAAATTGCAATATGTTAATTAATATTACATTTACATTCCATATCGATTTTATCACACATTCCCCCCACACGGTCACCATTCTTCACTGTGGTACAAATTTGCTTTTTTTTTCTTTTCCTGGATTTTCCCTCCATTTCTGCACCAATGCATCATATGCGGGTAGCCTAATGATTGCGGTACGGTACGGATTATTGAGCAAATAGAATTTGCTCCGATTAGCGTACCGTTGCACACGCCACACCAACGAACGCATTTTCCAGTTCAAAGCAAAACACGCACGCAAACGTGAAAACGCAATCTGCCTGTCGGGGGATTTTTTTTTTAATTTCGTTTTTACTACGAATCTAAATTGGTAGATTTGGGTTCTCGTTTTGTCAGCGTTATTTGCATCGGGTCCTACGAACTTTGCGCCATTTCGAGGAAATGAAATCAACTAATCCATTTGCACAAATTAGTGCATCATCAGCAGCGTCTAGGTATAAGAGGGATAGTAATGTATGATGTAGTAATGGCAGATGGATTTGCAAATCTGTTCACTAGAACTGTAAATTTCATATCCATAATCTTGATTTAGTTTTTCGTAGAATTTTGATCAGGATATCTAAATGCTTCGGTCGTTTTTCGCCTAATGCAATGTTCGAATTTCTGGTTTAAAGTGTAAAACCTACCAAATGTTTCATAATCGCTTTAAGTGCTTGTTAAATTTTCACCCGGTAAAAAAATCGGATTACCTACCTGCAAAATTGCATCTACACCCACTAAACCATGTTCTACCTCGTTGAAGCTCGTTAAGTGAACAATAATTGCACTGGGTTCGGAAAATAAATTACATCCGCTTTACTCGACGATGATCACAGGCTAACAGAAGGCCTCACATGTGTACGCAAACATACAAATCTATTGTCGGTGGGTAAACAAAGATTGTGGTCGATGTAGCTGTACGACGTACGACGAGCGCAAGAAAGTTAGGTCCCAAGTTTTCATCGGCATACAGAGCACTTCCTTGTCCAGACGCACAGGGAACCAAACTGTATTGTGGTGGGCCGGATGGATTATAAAGCCAAACGTTTTGTTGGCCGTTGTAATTATTTCTATCGTTACCGACACTTGCGCACATACGGTAAAAACGGGAACCCTTCTTCCCAACCCGTTCATTGAATAAATACGAAATGGACAGCAGGAAGTAGGAACCTTCCCGGATGGAACCATCGTTGGGGAATCAATTCATTGTCCAGAGACGGCGAGCATCATCACGGTCAGAAGGGAAAAGAACGGACTGTTTTGTTGATTTTACACAATCCAACTTGCAGCAATTGTAAGAAATCCTTACCCAAGACGTACGAATTATCGAGATCTGGAAGCTTTCTGCTGGAACCTTACAAACATACTGGAAGGAACCAGTACACCAGCAGCAGAGATAAAGAGATATTCTACCAGCTTCCATTCTCTGTGGCAACAATGAGAGTAAATTCTTTCGGAAGTGAACAGCGTACCACCTTCATTCCGGAAGCATCTAAGCTCTTTTTCACCGTCAAATCGAATCGGTTAGCGTTGATTGATTGTGCTGCATCCGAGCTAAGTGCTCTCGTACAGTGTTGCATCCATTACGAGTACTCCGGTTGGTCGGTTGATGCCTTCAACAGCAATCATTTGGAATGTGATTTTGTGGAACCAACAAAAAAAAACAGGAACAGAACCAATTCAGAAATAACAACAAAAATGCTTCTGGGAAAAAGAAGGCACTTGAAAACAAATTCCTTGCAACTTACCACTTTCTTTTCAATTATAGCTGGAGAAGTAACAGTATGTAGTGACATTATCCACTGGTCACGTTGTATAACACGGGTCGACTATTCGACGGTAAACAATTTGTTATTCGCTTACCAGTGTCCAGTTTTGTTCCGAAATCAATTATTTACTTTTTTCTGAACTTTGGAACGCAATGCTTGTCGAAGTTTAATTGTTGCTACAATGTATAGGACAAGCAATCAGTTAAAAAAAGCTGTTGTTAGGATATTGTTTAAATATTATTGTCCTAATGGAAAACTGCAATAGAGGGGTCACTTTGATTAACTTTAGGTCGATATCATGGCCAGTTATAGGCCCATTTTGAAACGTAATAATAAAGCTTTCGTGTCGCTAAAAGTAGGAGGTTAACGAATTATTAAACTTTTTTCTCCGGGATTAAAATTCTTGCATAAACATCTTGAGGTATTATTAGGTTTAAGTAGCTAAAATTTTAAATGGACAATTAGACCATCTTCCTAATACAGAAAATGTAACAATATTAATGAGAGAAAAGATATTTAGGAAAAATAATGGGTATAAATCTCAAACATAAGCAAAGTAAAATAGGTAAAGGCGAAGATTCCCAAGATTGTACTTCAAACAAAAAAGAAACAAATTTACAAAGACTTGCATTTTTTTACTTGCCTTTTATTTTACTTACCTTACAAATTCTTATTTACAAAAAAATGAAGCACCTTTTTCGTTACATTCAATTAAATGCTTCTCGCTAAAACACAAGCCATTCTTAGAATTTTCTAAAATTACTAAGCATATTTCAGCACAAAAAAGCCCTCACCCAGCCCCGAAAGGTCAGCCCGATCGATGGTTGCGTTAAAACATTAAACCGTTTTCTTAAAATCGCTTCGAAACCACAATAATTAATGATCCCTACCTGTCGTGCCGTGTTTTCGTTGGCTTTTCCCACTTTCCTCCTTTTTTGCTGAATAATTCAAATGGCGTTCCGGCACAAACGCTGCGTTGCGTTTGAGGGCACCGAGCGTCAGGAAGTTAAGACGTGCGAAAGCATTTCATCTTTCCCCCGCCACACTTCGTGACTACCTACGGCCAGCTCGTGAAGTTTACTGTCAAGGATGGCAAAAGTAATCCTCCCTGCTGTTTCCCTCAAATGTTCCACTGTTCCTCAATCATGCGCTCTAACCAGAGCGAACGATACTCTCGATAAGAGGTAAGGATTTTGCATAAATGGCTTTATAAATAGAATGTCGTGTCCGGTTTCCGGATCGGTCGCCATCGGAACGGGACAAGCTGACAGCTGAACGCAGTGCGAACGAGTGCTGGTGGAGCGGCAAAACTCGGTACGGAATTCTCATGCAAATTCTCTACCAAGTCGTACATACCTCAGCAGCATCTTCCTGTCGTATCGTGACGGTTTGCCGGGACGGAGCAGTATTAATCCTTTTGCTGCTTGTGTCGATGCCTTTTTTTTTTGTGTCCCTTCCTTCAAGCTTCAGCCCTAAGTCGCTGGAATCGGGCCCAACGCAACCAGGCGGCTCAATGTCATAGGCTATTATAATATTTGATTGGTTCATTAAATATGAATCCTGTCTCGCTTGTCCCGTACGAAATAGATAAATCGCTTCATCCCTGGATCATCTCCTAGGCAGCTTCACTAAAACAAAACCGAAAAAAATAAATCAACCCAAACGCGATGTTTCGATTAAAGTTTCACATCTGTCGCCCGGCACTGGGAGTAAACTTTTAATTTACTGTCCACAGCTCAGCACCTGCGATCGTTCACAAGCGGCGTGGCACTGGTACGAGGAACTGGAACATGTGCGCTAACAGCACTCAGCTTCTTCCTGATGGCTCGTATTTTATCCTTATTTCCGTTGTCGAAGGGATAGAAAATTGATTTGTGTCACTCGGCAGGATCTCAAATGCATGTCATCGTGCTGTTGGGCATGGTGTGGAGTGGCGGGTTTTTCATCTCGATCCCCAACCAGAGTTCGACCAACTTTTTTTTTTGCTGCTTTTATTACACACAAACTAACACCATCATTGTAAAATCGCGTTGCTTCGGGAGGAAGCTACCAGTTCCACAGCGCACTTTACCAAACACAGCGAAACGTTCGTCATTGTATTTTACTCATTCCCTATCGATTTCTTACGGTGTGTGTGTTGCTGGACGATATTCACCAACGCTGGATAGGCGTTGGTTGTTGATTGTTGATTGACAAATGATTGACAAAATCTCTCGACTCAACGCTATTCCCCTAAGGCTTCACAGCAGCTTCACGAGGTTCGTCAAAGGCAACGACTTTACAGCACTCCCCATGGGGTCATTAAGGAACTGAAAATCATCCGGTCGCCTTACCCCCCATCCCAGCACGTGCCACCGGCAACTGACTCCCAGCAGGCGGTAAACAGCCATAAAGCCGGATGTTACACCCACTGAGCTTGCGGTGTTTTCAAGCATTGTAATGAAGAATGTACATTGCAAACGGTGAAGTGCCATGAACGGTGTGTGAGAGTCATTTTTAGACTGACTAACAGTTATGCACGGTGATATATCGATAGAAATGTTAGTAGTGTGTTTGCAATTATCTTTTAATTAGTTTCCTTTTCTTCTTGATTAATAATGGCCTGTTTCATAATTAATAATAACCTTGAAGACCTTCACTTATATTGGCGACTTTTACCATTTTTATGTTCGCATTTCATTTAGAAATGTGGTGCGACAAATTTGCTTAAAATGTGTTGAATGAATGCTTTTTAACGGGAGTCATTTCGATCTCGTTTGGAACACCACACGATGCAACGACAAACTCATTCCGGCTACGTTATTTATTTATTTATTCGATTTATGGCAGATAGTGTGGTCTGAAAACTGAACTTAACCGTATCCTAAAAAAATACTCAAAAATTAAGAAGTCTGAAACGATGTATTAAACTGAATAAATTGCTGAATTGCTGCAGATTGCTGAAGTCGAAGTGTTCTTTGACGTTGCTGAAGTGTCATATCATCATTAAAAAAAACCTCGTTGGCTGTATAATTGTAGTTCAGCAGCTAAAAGTTACCTATTTTGAATAATTTTTCCTGGAGCATAAGTGTTAAATCTTTCCTGCAAATAAGGGTGTCTATTTCTCCAGTTAAAAATTATTCCCATGAATTGTGCTACTTTACTTCTTTGTTCATTCGGATGGAATTTGAACCCGGTCCTGCCATGTAGACGGGCGCCGTTTTTCACATGCACCACCGGGCCGCCCCACATAGGAGATAATAAGTCAATGAAAAAACAGAAGAACATTTCTCAAACAATCATATTATCAACATATTTTTCCTAAACTCAATAATACACTGTACATTTTATGCACCGAATCAATATACTTCATCTGAAACAGTTTTAATTAACAACAACATTTTCAAAATCTTTAAATCGAATTACTGTTTACAGTTCCTACAAAACGAGTTCAGCCTTACAGATAAACTAGAAAACTTATAAATAATTTCTGGATTCTTTTCAACTTGAACCGGAATGTTTTGAGATGGATTACGAATCTTTTGTTTTCGCCTTTTCAAGCTTTAACAAGATTAATCCGATAGTGTGTATAGATTTCTCTACTCACATAGAAAAGCTTCGCACAAAATCAGTAACATTGGCATCATTCCACATTTTGTAACATTCCACATCATCATCTACTAGTTTCACTTCAACTTGAAAAGAATCCAGTAATAGTTGCAACTTTACCATTCAAACTCAAAAACCCTTGCGAGTATACCTAATACTGCAACGATTTTATCATTTATATTTCTTCAATACTCCACATTGCTCACGATGTGCTGAATACTTCAAGAAAACGAATTTTCCACACTGTACATATAGCATCTTCCCATTTTGTTAAATGTCATACGAATTCGTTCCTCTCCACGATAGCTCCAGATACGTCTACTACCTATCTCCATCCTACGGTAATTCCACCTGAAAAAAAAACGCGAATCTTTCAGTGCGGCATTTTTCTTAATATTTTTTTTCACTTGCCACCCTTTGCTACCGAGTCTGCCACCCTTCAACCGCTTCTTTCATGAACTGGAACCTTCGTACCGGTTTCTCTAGTTTATTGCACTAGCTGATGGCGTCACACCACCACGTTCTTTCGGTTTGCCAATCAACTTTCTGCCTCTTCCTAGCAAAATGCGGGTTGACAGTTTTTCCCGACCACCATCACCGTCCCCCCCACGACACTCGTCCGCAATGCGCCGATCCCTTGCATTCTTCATTTCCTTGTTCTTAAAAGACCCATTTCACCAGAACCAGGGATAGTATGTAAATAAGTGGAAATAACAAAGTTGCCACCACACCGTAACGTCCTTTGTGACTGTACCGCACCACAAAGCACGACGTGTTCTGGTCTGGTTTCTTTCTGTTTGCGGTACCCAAAACCCGATCATACTGTGGGGCAAGGTTCACGGTGGAATGTGCAACAGTCCGCTTTGCGTTTTCCCTTTTACCGGAAACGAACACACGAAGTAAGGGCTTACGACGGGGTAGGGGTTTAAATGCTACCGGGTGGAATACACGAAAGTGCTACCACATCGCTTTCGCTTTGATCCCTGTATGCTTTTGTGATTGTGATGTTGAAGATATATGCTGATCGTGCACCGTCAGCCCGACTGCGATGCGTACGGTGGCCAAACGTCACTGTGCAAGTGTTGAACGATGGAATGCGTGCTTTAAGAAATTGTGTCGAGAGGGCTGTTTCTGACGGCGTGTTTCCGGGTTAATGCCATCCCATCGCACAATAGAGTGCGTGTTCAAAATCATTTCTTTAGGAGGAACTTGCACTAGTAGAAGTATAAGTTTCCTGTTAAAAAAGGGAAGTTTCTTGTTAAGCAGCAGTTTCATAGTTTGCAAAAATTAAACCCTCTGAAGTAGATAAAAGAGATCTAAAACTACAATTAAGAATGGCTAGTCATTTTCATATTCATAGGATAATGTCATATTTCAATTCAAATTCAAAAATATGCATCAATTAGTGTTAATCGATCGGGATTTATTAATATATCGCCTTAATCAACAGTCATATTAAGAATCCACTTGTGTTCACAACCGTTTAAGTGACAATTTTAACGCATTTTAATTAATTAAATTTAATTTATTCCAACAACACACATTTCGCCAACATATTTGCATCTGTTTATTGCTATATCATTTTTTTTGTGTACGAACGATGTTGTATCTAACTGGTTCAACCTTTTCCAGCGGCTCTTTAATGTAGATGTAGAGAAACTATGCGCAAAAATCCTCCTACACCATATCCCGTTCTGGGTGAATTGTATGATTATGGTCAAAATTATGCTTCAGCCCCATCGAATGAATTCATTTATTATCTGCCAAATGAAGCACCGGCTCACAATTTTCAAATTGAAGGTCACATTTTCGATTTACGCTGGGACACCATCCCATGGAAGGTCGGACGGCTAACCAGCCTGTACGGCTTTCAATCTAATCACTAACAGAGGCTAAACGGCCTACCCGAGTGACATCGAAACAACATGGGTAGCAAAGGAACGGAATGGAAACATTTTCAAGCCATATTTTTAGAAGCGATCACTTTACAAAGACCAGAGCATCGAATGTACCAGGATAACCTTTCACAATACGGCGTGCTGTATATTATGCATAAGCGGGTGTCGTTCGGCCTGCCATATGCTGCCAGGCGTATGGTTAGAATAGAAACATGGAGGTAGACTTTTAACCGATAGCCTTTTTTTACAGAACCGTAAACCGATAGCAAGCCAGCAAAAGATACGGAAATGTTCATGGTTGAGTTAGGAAAAGGTAAACTGAATACTGGGTTAAATTTGATTTGGGTTTTTTTTTGGTATGCAATATGTTTAAAACAGTTTTTTTTTAGTTTAAAGAGGTTTCAAGTAGGAGTGGTAAAGTTTATGCCACTTCTTGATTCTATTAAAGTTGAAGTGGAACTTATAGAGGTACATGTGGATTTTTTCTGGATCATGTTCAAATTAATTCTGTAAGAAACTTCCAAAAGCTTTGACAGTGTGTGAATAAAAAAGGTTTCACAGAATAATTTTCATCAAATGTGGAACAATTCCATCACTACCTCGTTATCCACTTCAACTTGAAAAATCCATAAATGGTCAAAATTTCACCACCTGAACTCGAAACGCCTGTAAGTGCTTTGTTCAGGTGAACAGTACATGATGTTGATTGTCTCTTAAAAAAATTAAATTTCGCAAAATTGTCTTTATTGCTACAAAAAAAAGTCATTTTCGAATAAGATCGTAAACAATGTTCCTATTTCATTCCGTACTTTATACCTCTTACCAAGTGCCCTTTTATGCGAAGCTATCAGATAATGACATTTTCTTTCTGCCCGTCGTTTAAGTGCATTCCAGTTCCACTAGAAGAACCACAGCCCACTCGACTGTTGGAATGGTCTTAATGAATGATCGGGAGAAGCACGTCAGAAGTCAGAAGATGCTGTCAACGTGAGTAAAAGAAAGAAAATATATTAATATCCTCTCCTCCCCTGGACGCATAAATAAGGCCGCGTTATATTGGGAACCATTTGTGCTGTGATCAACAACAACAACAACAACAACATACACCTTACAACCCAAGGAGGTGGGTAGACACTCGTAAACTTTTCATCGGGTAAAAAGACGCGACAAAACGGAAATGGATCGCGTACAACCACGTGCAAGGTGCGCACGAAAGCGCGACCAACAAAGCACAAAAGATAAAGGCAACATAAAGCTCCTTGTAACCCCTTTGCCGTGGGTATTGTATCGCAAAAATAAGAAGATTTTGTTTTTGCCTGTTTGCCTGTTTCCTTGCCACACTGCTCATACAGCTCCCCAGCCCCGGGTCACACTACCTGCGCTATCAAGTGCTAGAATCAAACGCAGCGGATCGACACCGTAAGGACAGCGGCCATCGTGTCCGGTACCTAGGTAGCAAAACGAAGAACCGAAGGGCGCGAAACTTTGCACTCAGGATTGAATGGAATTACGATGACAGCACACCGCCCAAACAGACTCGGTCCCTCACACTGTCGCACGGTAAAAGAGCAACATCCCTTTCCTGCGGTAAAGTACGCGAAGGCGTCGGTAGAAGCAACAACAAAAAACTGCGCCACCGTAGCATAAACACATTCTAGTTTAATGCCATATTTACGATGTCAGCAGCTCCGAAGCAGTGCGGGGTTATGGTGGGTGAGTTCGCAGGGCCTGAAGGTTGAAAATACGAAATTTAATGCTACACTTTCCCGGTACTTATCGGCGAAAAACCGTTGGAACACCCGGGGGTTACCCCTTGGATAGGTTCCGGACGATGTTAAAGCCCACCCATAAAATGCCCGATCGTACTAGCCGTTAGCCGGTGTGTTTGTACTGCGGACAGACGACCGTTTACCAGCCGGGCTGCTGGCCCATTCAGTAAGGGAGAATTGGCTTGTTTTTTAGACTAGGGAGGGAATGGTTGTAGTAGAGGAGTGCACAAAATCAATTTCGAAGAAGGATCCTCCGGTCACCATAAGTCGTTCTGAACAAAAAAAAAGTAGGAGATGCGAGTTTGTATCTTATCACAGTCGGGTACCTTCTTGAAGCACCCGAAGAATGTGGTTCCTAGGGGGAAAGAGGAGGTTTCCTGAAAACTGAGGACATGTTTAATTTGAAAGCATGTTCACGGTGGAGCTTAGACGCGGTACGAGTTCCTCGGACACTCACACACAAAGGGGAACCTCCTTGCACGGTAACGAACGGAAAGGAAAAATGAAGTGAAGAGAATAAAATTTTCTCTATTTTCCACTAAATTTAAGCTGTCAGCTTCGTGGTGTGGCCGTAAATCATTCCGAATGCCGGTGAACCGAGATGAACGCTTTCGTATCAAAACCGATTTTATTATGAAGTTAGTCTCGTTTTAAAGGGCGACACCGCACCATACAAACAAAGGTGGTATGGAAAATGGAATGGAAAATGACTGCTTAGATTTTTACCCCACCGGGAAATGGTTGTGATTGCGGGGTAAATATACGCAGGGACACATGCTAGCTGTAAGCCAATCATCTGCAAAAGTTAAGAATGTTTTATTAATTTGAACCTTTTCCCTTACTTCACTGATCGTACCCTTTCGTGAAAAGTAGTCGTGTATGTCCTTTATGGAGAAAATTCCGAATGAAAGACATTGTGCACAACCTTCTAATAAATAAAACAGCTGTTTATTGTGTACATAGACAGATCGCAGATCTCCTTCTGGTCATGGAAAGATCAAAAGATTGTGATTTGCATCTTTACCCTGCAAGCAGTTTTAGTCTGTCAACACAAACTTCTTTCCGGTGCCAGTTCGTTTTATTATTTTGCTGATCGAGTCCATATCGCAACTAACATTTGTGCCACAACAACAAAAACCATCCCCGATCAGCATTTCAGCGTTTTTGGTTTCGTAAAGTAGCTATTCAAGCATAAAGCATAAAAAAATTGTCGATACCGATATCATTGTCACGGCAGCCCTGTCCCGGTAAGCCCCACAATGCAGAGCATGATTGGTTCCAGCTTGTCGAATAAACCGACCGGATGCAGCATCATGACGTTAGCGTAAATGACGAGGGTTAGCACGACGAGATCCTGGAGCCATTGATCGAACTTTTTCTTTCTCTCGCTCATCACAAGAACAAGCTCAACAAGGTTCGACCGGATTTTTTTTTCTGTCGAAAGGAACAAACACAAAACCGGAAGCGTAACATTCATAAGGCGGAAATTTATCGTTCAACTGCAGCAACGGACACAATTTTAACTTTCATCCCATCAGCCGTACGGAAGCAGAACCATAACATTGTGCTGGGTGCTGTTTGGCAGGATCAAACACACACGACACGGTTCTCAGCAGTTGCATGCATGGGACAAGAACGCATTTAATTCTGCCACCGGAAATTGGGACACACTGGACGTGTTGGCTGGTTCCGTGGGAGGTGGGCAGTTTGGGTGAAATCCGGTGTGTTGCTGGATTCTTAATTGAGTTATCGCAACGTCTCGCAGCTGATAAATATACATTTCAATTACACCTGTTTCGTCGGACATGTAAGGGGGCCCCGAAGATATAATTACGGACACCGTTACCGCTTGAGTTTTCTTCTCGAGAAGGGCTGTTTTCATGCGAACTACAACCGAGCAATGCTAATGAAGATTGATTATAACTATTTTTTCCTGTTAGTTCACCGAGCACATTACCCCATTACACGAAGGACGTTTCATCTGAACATCAAAATAAGAGAAAATTGCTGTAAACGTACGATAGGGGGATGTTTTCTAGATGACCTGGAAAGGAGCCGACGAAACCCACACAAAAAGCTTCCCATGCAGAACGGCTATCCTGATGAACCCTTCACTGAAATCAATCCTTTCCCGTACCACGGTCGTTGTCGATCGGCCATGACCAGGAAATGGTAACGGAGCGTCCAAACAAAAATATTAATATGAGGGGAAGGAAAAAAATGGTAAACCCTTCCTTCGTTGCTTCACGCTCCAGCTGGTTCCGAGATGGAGCCGCCCGGTACTGGAAACGATCGGCGAGTAATGGCAAGCGACTTGATCCACTTGACAGTTTGCCCTTCGTTTGCGATGGCCGTGTACCGTACAGGTTACGCCAAGCGAAAGAATATTGATTGAAGGCTGTGGTGTATATAATTTACACACCATTTGCTCGCTGTCGTAAGGAACCACGGCAGCTTCCACGGCAGCAAACGGGTGATAAATCATCGGACAAAGTGTGCCAAATGTCGTGCACTATCATGGACATGCAGTGGCGTCCGATAGGTTGTTTATGTAGTCCTGTCCACATTACATTACATGATAGAATTTGTGTTCACTTTACACAACAAATTAATAAGCTGATTTGAATAATCAATTTATTATCGTCCCGAATCCAAACTAGACATTTTGTTTTTTTTTATTGTTTGATGTAGTCGAATTGGTGTGGACTATGTTAAATTAGGTTCACTACTATTAGGTTGAGCCAAGAAGAGAGAGAGACAAATCTGAGCAATTCGTATAAAACTCAATTTAAAAATGAAGATCTGCTTATAAAACACCTTTTTTCTTCTTCTTCTTCGCGTAACGACCTCTGAGGTCATGTCGGCCATTTCAGGCTTACGAGACTTATTTTACCACGTAGCTGGATAGTCAGTCCTTGCTACGGGGGACGGTCCGGGTAGGATTTGATCCCCGGTCCTGCCGTATGGACCGGCGCCGTTTATCACATACACCACCGGGCCGCCCCGCCCCGGTGGTATAAAAACACCTTTTTTATATATTCCAAATAATTCCTCTAGGTTCTCTTTATTTATGGTGTTATTGTTATTGACATTTTTCCTAATTTTCTTTTTAAAATTTTTAATTTTCCTCCTTTTACTTTGATTGAAATTTATACTATTTTTCCTTTTTTATTACATAATTCAAATTGTTTTGAATAACAACACATTTTTTTCGAATAACACAAAAGATTTTGTAGGAAATTTATTGAATTCTTTGATTACCGCTTGCGTAAAGAAAGAAACCCCAACGTTCTAACGCTTCTGGTATCGAAAGCTTTTTCATGTTCCGGTACTAGCCAACAGAGGGCGCCACAAAAAAAATTAATAAAGCTTACGAAAAAACGAACATTTTCTCCGTTTGAAGAAACACGTTATCCGACATCAAGAGCCCGTTATCATGGACACAGCGCATGCGTATAATCCAAAACACATCACCGGCATAACGAAGTTCAAACTGTGCATCGACCAAACAACGGCTAGGCCGATCAAACAAAATGCCGATCAAAGTCCTTTCCTCGGACGATTGGTTCGAGGTTGTGCTCGTTAAACAAACCACATCTTCCATCACGTTCCAGTGGACGTTCCGGAACCCGCTCGATGTGCCGTACGATCTGTTCAAGGTGGAAAAGTGTTACAGTGTCAAGCGCGATGGCTGGGAAACGGTATACTGGGGTGCAGCAACAACCTTGACGGTGCGATGTCTCGAGCAGAATCTTTGCTACTCGTTCCGTGCAAGCATCCTGCACCAACCATCGGATGGTGCAGATTTCCAGTATGCCTATCAGTCGCCCATCTTCAAGGCAAGCACCCTGCCAAACATTCCCTCGACGATGGGCCTGTACCGGGCAGTCAAAAAATGTCAACCAGGTCTGGTAAAACGACTTCTGTTTGCTCGCCCCGAACTGGTGAACGTACCCGTGCATGGAGAAACATTTCTCTACCTGGCCGTTCGCAGCAATAGCCTCGAGCTGGTAAACGCACTGCTCGATTCCGGTGCTAACATTGATTTGGGTGTACCGGAAACAAGCGTTACGCCACTCCATCTGGCAGTGTACCAACGCAACCTAACGCTGGTGCGCCATCTAATCGAACGTGGTGCCAATGTGCACGCACAGAACTGTGTCGGTATGACCGTTGGACACTATGCGATAGATGCCGACGATCTGATATTGCTAAAGTACGTACTGACGCAGGGCATCAGCCCGGAGACTCGAGATCGCTGCCAGTGGACGTTAATCTTTCGGGCGCTTTACATGCGCTCCTCGGTAGATATCGTACGACACCTGCTTGAACGGAAGTGTCGACTAAAGGTGAAGGACCGACTACGATTAACACCGCTCTACTACGCTCAGGTGTCGGGACAGGAGGAGATCCTGCGGTTGCTCAGGAGACGACTAAAGATCTGATAAAAGCAGCATAAAACGTTTAAGGAAAGAACCCAAAGATTTTAATTTATACATTTGGAGGAAGTTTTTTTTACAATAAACGATATTGTCCAAAACTTAAAGCAATATAGATTATTCATTTTTTTTTCAGACAATTTTCAACTTTATTTACAACCCACAACGATCAGATTTTGAGAGCGTTACCGCGTTAGCGTTATTGAGTGCCTCTCACAATCCGGATACATATAAATCTTTCTCTGCTATGATTATCGTATCTATCGTTTTTATTTTATCTTCCAACTTGTTCTATTTTTCTCCTACTTCTTCTGAAGTAATTCTTTCCTTAACATCCCTCTCAACTCCTTCAAAGGGGCTGGTTTGTAACTCTAATGTACGTGCGTATGTTTTGGGTTTCTATTTAAATAAAATGCTAATTCTATCTTCACGTGCCCCTCGAACGAACTCCACATTGTTATCCCCTAATACTGCATCCCGTGCGTAACTTGCCGGGCAATGTTAACCAACCATCTACAACAACACCGCTCGTCGAAGCACGATCGTAGGCCATGCCGTGAACAAAAGTCCAACGATGACTTGGCTCCAGCTGCTTACAACGGCCATTCCACCACCTGCCATCGGTTGCCAGCCATCATCGTGGCTGTCGCCATGATGATCCGGATGATGATGTGCCGACCGTTTGCTCCGTGTTCGACCAGCTTCCGATTCGGTTTCCTCGTACGGGATCGGATCTTCCTGTGAGCTTGCAACGGGCTTCACTATCGATAGCTTAGTCGAGATAGGTTTACCTACCACACCGGACTGATGTTCACTGCTGGCACTATCCTGCGCATTAATACCTCCCGGTAGCAGAGGGTTCGCATATTCCGATACCGGTGGCTGGACAGCATTCGAACCACGCGTCCCATAGATGGCGGCAGTGTCTGGTGCGAGATATGCCGCTATCGGCGGATACTCACCACGGAACGGACCAAACTGAGGCGTGTCGCGCAGTAACTGTTCCGTTTTCGAGCTCGGACCAACCGGTGGTAGTGGTTCACTTTGCTGCGAAGCAGCTGAGGGACCGTTCACTAGCGACATGTCCAGTACCGCTTTACCATCGAACGAAACAACTGAGCCATCGGAACCAATTGGAGGTAGATAGAACGGATCGACTCGATCGTTTGCCGCACCCAGCGTATCTTGTCCTTCGCCCACCACATCGGCCGTTTCGTCTGGTAAGATTTCGACATTACGCTTCGTGGCCGACTCGCGAGCAGGACCGGCAGAAGGTTTCACATGTGCCATCGCCATACTGTCCAATGGCGATGGAATAAACATCGGTTCGAACGTTTGCTTCGACGGTTCATCCTGGCCGTGGATCATCAGTGCATCGCTCTCGATCGCTTCATCGATATCATCGTCCTGTCGTCGCAAGAAGCCATGCGCACGGTTATCCTCAAACTCGAGATCGAAGTCATCCTTTCGGCGATAGATCGGCTTAAAGCCACTCTCCACAACGACCGAACTCGGCTCAAAACCATGATTAGCGGCGTGTCCCTCGTACGACACCTTCGGTTCCGACACATCATACGGCGTCTTGAAGATTGGTTTGATGTTCGGCTTCAGTGATTCCTTCACCGGTTTCGTATGACGGATCGGTAACGTAATCGGCACCGGTTCGTTCTTCTTCAAACTCATCGTCAGATGCGGTGGCATTTCGGGTAGTGCAAAGGGTGGACCGCCAGGTGAGCTACCCGGTCGCTGCTCACCGCCACTAATCTGCTTGGGGGGTTTCGCCACCATCATCTCCACCGACGGCCCTTTGCGGAATGGTTTAATCTCGGTAGGCTCACCCAGCAACAGAATCGGAGCGATCGCCTTGATCGGCATTTTGCCCTTCGTCACAAATGGACGCATCAATGGGGCGACCGGTTTCTGATAGTGACTCACAATCATCGATGGCTGCGGGATGACGAATGGTCGCGTTGGTCTGCTGCCATGCACTGGACGACGTTCCATACCGATCGGACGGCGAACGGGTAATTTCACCGGCCGAAACATTGGACCACTGTTCGGAGGGCGTAGGTACACCGGTAAACCGGACGAAGATAGAATCGGTTTTGAGGATCCCGGATACCCTGGGGGTGGTGGATGACGATGGCCAGGTGGACCAGGTAAGAAACCCGGATGACCCAGATGGTGCTGATGTGGTACAGTTTGATTAACGCTCTCCACAGTCTGGTTCGCACGTAGCTTCTCTTCCAATTCTTCAGCCGCCCGAATGCCATCCTCAATAATGCGTGTCATCTCGGGGTTTTCCTCCAGGTTGATATCGAACGACTGTTCCTTCTTCGTGTCCGGCGTCATCTTGTGGTGCTTGATCAGATCTAGCTCATGTTTTTGCAGGAAATTCTCATGCTGCTGCAGGAAATTATCTGCCGGTAGGACCTTCGATTCATGGCGTATCGATTCCTCTACCGAGATACCTTCATTCGGTTCTACATAAACCTCATCCAGCTCGCTTGGCTGCGCTACATCACAAGAATCGTGCACGTTAATGCGCCAACCAAGATAACGATGCGTGAAGCACTGATAGTACACGGTGTCGGGTGTGTCTGCGTCCGGTGTCCAGGTGATGATACCCGGCTCACCTACATCACACTTGAGCGATAGACTACGCTGGTACGCACCAAAGGAAGGATATTCATCTGCCGGCGGACCATCCGAATTCGGTGTCCAGTTACAGATGCGTCCAATACCCGTTGGAACTAGCTTTCCGCTACGACTGCGATGTACTCCGGCAAAAATGCGAACATTCTGAAACGATGCACATATAAAGATATTTGCATTTCGCGTGTAACTCCAAGCACCTTACCTTACGATCCTCTTCCGGTTGATTTTCATATCCTCCAACGGAATCGTCAGTAATGTAGAAAGGATGATATTTTGCAGGAACGTTAGGGTCCAGTCCACCTTCCACCACGAACGTGTAAGTCTTGCCGCGCACTACATTTATCTCGGGAATCAGCAATCCATTAATGTACCAAGAAATACCCCATCCGACGTGTCCTGGAACAAAAAGCAATTCATCCGAAATCGTCGACTTGTAGACAACTGCCATAAAACACGTGCATATCCATGTAAATACCTGTAATTGCTGGATATCCCTGTTTGCCACCAGTTGGTCCCAACTGTGCGTAGAACACACCATCCTCCGGTTCATCACACTGGATCGGTGGAATGTCCCATGCTCCTGGTTTTGCCGGTGGACGTGCCGTCGCCGGATGCTGAGGTCGCTGCTGTTGCACGCTATTGCCCACATCCTCCCGACGATTGCCACCTCCATAGCTGGACGACGATGATGAGAGTTTCTGTGGCTGTTCCGGTTGCTTCTGATCCGATTCCGGTGTCGGACAGTTCCAGAACGGTTGGCGACCGAAATCGACCAGCTTGTTGCCCTTCAGATAGTGCGAATGGTACGACACTTCGTAGCGCTGATTCAGTGGACCAACTGCCCAGATGATTGCCTGGGATGCATTAGTATAAACCGGCAGATCGAGATGATCTGATGCACGTAGTGGACGTTGGTACGTTACGATCGAGTACCCGTTAACCATAGCCGCATTAAGCAAACGGATGGAATTGCTATTCTCGGTAATGCGCGTGTCGGGACAACTGCCTCGACCACCCGAGCATTGCGATTTGGCATCCAAATAGTAATCTTGCGCATAACCCTTGCCAGTGGCCTTATCCACCCAGACGACTGCTACATCGGCACCCACCATCTGGCTCTGTTGCGGGTTCGGTGAAACGCCAAACGACATGTACTCGCCATCATCTTGATTAGGGGATAGAGAGTTACGATGTTTCAAGATTTTTTTTTTAGAAAAGTAATAAAACAGATACAAAATATAAGTCTTGCGTGATGAGTGATACCTACCTAATTTCGCTACCAACTGTACAACGACACTTTCTCCGGCCACTGCCCATCGAACCTCAAAAGCTAACTCGTCGAGAAGGACTTCACAGTTCAGTTTCGACTGCGAGAAGCAAAAGTGCAAAGAAAAGAATACGGTATCATCTATTATGAACAGCTCAATTCTTGACCTACTTAAGTACAAGCTTTAGAGTTTCAATGCAAACTGAACTTCTTCCAAAGCTTTAAGTGCCTTGAATTCGCAAAGTCTAAGCAACACCTCCCATTCCCTAATTAGCAAGCTACTATTTACATACCAAAGCAGCAGGTAGTATCTAATGCTACTATTTACAATCGCTTTCATTGTTTGGTGAAGCTCTCACTGATCAAGCCACAAAGCAAAACAAATAGGTTAGATCGTTTCCGAGCGATGTTTCTTACTTACGCACGGCTCGCCAACGAAAGCACCGTCCCCGGGCAGTTGAGCACGTCGATCGATTGTGGTTGATCATTTGGGAACGGTTTTTTGTTTCTTTTTTTTTCATTAGCCCGTACAATCAAAGCAAGCGGAAAGTTATCGACGCACACGTTAACCACGGTGACTGCACAAAACAATTATTATTTACAAACAATGAAAACACCGCTGGAAATGTTCGCTTCCGTTTGTTTTACACTGGTTTTATTTTTCGCCCATCAAACGGCGCTGATCGGTGAACGGTGATGATCGGTGGCCCGGTAAGCGTAACGCGCGTTTCAAGCGATGCAGCTCACGCGCGATGATCAGGTTTCGCAGCAACTTCGTTGCATCTCCGTTGCAGTCACCGCTCGTAAAGCTCTCCCGCGGCACTTAGCGATAATGGGATTAGTTAATTACACACGCACACAGTTCCACCGGGCACCTTTTTGGCTGTATTGACGGCTCGGATAAAGGCAAGTGACAAATTACGATACATGGCGCGAAACGCGGAACCGTTTGATGGAAAGCGTTTTTCTATCGTGCCATTGAACTTGTGGGTATCTTTTGAAGAATGTGTTTTTTTTTATTTTTTTTTTCAACTGTACCGAACGGATTCTTCACATTCATTAGAGCAAAACATTTCCTCTCCTGATCGCAAAGACACATTTTCTTTTATTTTCTATCTTGATTGTTCCGCCAAATGTTACCATTATGAGTGAACGTCCGTTCGTGTTGCATCCGTGGACACATTGTTGCCGGCGAAAGAAAACGTTTCTGGAATGCTTTGGAACAACCAGCTTTTCGGTGGCAAAAGTTTGCCGGATAGTAATCCACAACAAAACTATTTGTTTCATTGCTTATTGTTAGTCATTGCATTAATAATAAATTCAACATTTACAATGTAGTTATACAGTTTTATTTACAACCTAAAAGAATAACATATAAAAGAGAACGTTGTCGTATAGTTTGACATTCCAATGCCACTTAACAACCATCTCAGGATGTGTTTTTATAAAAAATAATTTTAGAAAGATTTTTTTTCCACGCCTCATTACTTCCACAAATTCCAGACTGAGTAAAATAACTTACTCCGTAACTCGTACAATACTATCTATGCATCATAGTTTCATACCACACTGCTAAGATATTAAATAAACGTGTACTTAAACATAGAACTTCCATAGCACATCGCTGCAGTTCCGTGGACCGATTAGTGGGTCGCTTTACGTGAAACGCGATCGCTGCAAACGAAAGTAAAGTGTTTTGAAGAGTAAAACCAGCACATTGGTTGCAAAGTAATAAAGTGTCACTGCTGCACAATGAATCGGGTCAGAACTGCAACGAAGCGATTAGAAACGAGCCGACCACTATCCCTGAGATGCATAGATGGGAATAAGGATGATTTTTTGTGTGATAGCGAACGTATGTGCTTAGAGGCCATGTCTGTTATGATGCGCTTTAAATCCACCGAATGTGCACAACAATCACACAGTGAAGTATTTCATCGTGAAATTAGAATGAAATTGTACAATGGTTTCCTGGTGTGTAGTAACATCCGCTAGAAGTTGGTTACAGGTTACGGATAGGGGTATACAGATGTGAGTGTGAGTGGCACACAAATGGTGAAATGTGAGTAGTGTTTGATATCAGCATGAGATAAGTATACACCCGAACCAGCCACCCAATGCTGTGACGTGCCCCAGGTACTAGGCTGTGCGCTTTATGTTGAAAATGGAATATGGATAGTGGAAAACATTGCCGTATGAACACGCCCATCACTCCACTAGAACAGCAGTGAGCCAACGTAGTCCAGCAGACCACCGGAACTGGCACTTCCAGCCGCTGGTCGGGGCGGTTTGCGACGCTGATTGCCATTAGTTACCTGCGGGCTAATGCCAAGCATCTTCAGCGACGGTGGCACATTGATCTGGTCCGGGATGCGCACATGTCCGAAATCGACGGTAAACGCCTCACACCATACACCAAAATGACCGATATCGAACACGGTCAGATCACCCGGCAGGGTAAGGACGATCGTTTTCTTGTCGTAACGGCGCAGTGGAGTTTCCTTGCCATTCTCGTCCGGGATGCGAATACCTTGCGAGGTAGGTGCCGGTCCACGTCCAACCCAAAACTTTGCATCTGTAAGATGACGTACGTTAAGAGTTGAGTAAGAATTGTGTTTTAGTCTTGGATGCAGCTTCAATGCAAATAATGATCGTAGGAATTTATAAAGACTTTTCCAATATCTTTGTCAAGTCAGACTTAACGTGTTGTATGTAATTTTTAATTTCTGTCCTTTTTGGTACATTTATGATAAATTCATTTTTTTCTACTTACCAGGTGCTTCACCATCGTAACTAAAGTTGGGTACGAGCAGCGTTTGAGCGTCGACGATCACGATATTGTCCGAGGTAACATCATGCACACCGCTCAGGCCCGCGATTTTGGTCGGGCGCGGAAAGTCGAGATCGTTCCGTATCTGCACATCGCCAAAGTTGACCGAAAAGTCATCACACCACACGGAGAACCAGCGAATGTCGCGCAGCGTCTTGCCCTCTGGCAGCGACAGCGTAATGTCCTCGTTACGATATCGCCGCAACACACCGGCACGGCCCCGCTCGTCGCGCAAACGATGGGCGCCCTTATTGCTAGGGGCCCGAGTATTGCCAACGTAGAAATAGGCAGCTGGGAGGACATTAACAAACATGAAGACAATTTTAGATGCATGATAAAATACAAGCTTTTGTGGGAGAGAGAAAAAGCACACAAAACGGACCGACCAAATGATTGGGTAACCCTTAAATCACCCGGAGGGAAATGCCCTAACGACGGTGATGATGACTTTCTACTGGTAAAACGGGCAATTAATGCAACTTACCGGGACCTTCACCGTCGTAGTTGAAGTTCTTCAGAAAAAGCGTTCTTGCATCGACAGCATAAACCGAACCGGAGACACCATGGTGCAGCTCGGTAAGATCAGCGATCTTTGTGCCATAGTATCCCTGCAGTGCGCTAGTATGTGTTGTTAGGAAACCTGTAGCATGTAAACGGAGAACAAAATATTAATTAATCAATTTAATTTCTTTCCAGTTTCCAGTAATCTCCACATGCATCACAGAAACCGAAGAGACCACAAAGAATAATCACACCAAAACCGAAAGATACCAATTAGCACAACCATTTCGCAACGGGAATAAAGGACCATGTTCCGTGATTCTTTTACCTTTTGGCAATGGTTTGCAAATGGTCACTCCTGGTGTGCTCAGTGAAACCTGTTCCCGGCAGAGGGAGAAAACAGACATTAAATACACAGGAGAAAAAAAAATCTCCCCATTTGTTCGTCTTAAATTAATTGGATTTTCCCTTTCATTTTCACCCGCTTCATCACCATTGCCGGCGGGTTTGACAACGAAATGCTTTTGGACCATTAATTTACCCTTTCGCTTCCCTTAGCTTCCCTTGTCCGTTCGCTTCCAAGAAGCTTGAAAGCAGTTTTGTTGACGGTCAAATTCTTTAAAGCTCGCCGGAAGGAAAGCAAAACCACTTTCTCGGCGGTTTGGATGGGGCAAAATGATCTTCCAGACCCAACACCCCAAAGGCTGCGGATGGTTTGAATGTTTGCTGAGCGTATGCTTTTTGTCGTTTGACGTGTCTGCAACCCGAGCAGTCTTTTGATTGAAGGGCGAGGACAGACAGATCGTAAAGTGAACACGATCGTAAATCGTTACCGCGTGAACACATTCGTGCGATTGTTTCGGAAGAGAAAAGCAACTCCAAAGGTAAGACACTACACACTGGTAAAAGGATAAGAGGACACTTACATTTCAAACACGCTCACCGCTTGCCCTTCTCGACACTCGACACCTATGTCATTGTTGGGCGTCGTTTGATTGATTGGCTCTAATGGTGGGGCCTGGGTGTTTGGGAATGCCTTCGCAGATCCGTTCCCGAAACATACCCTCGCTGGTATAATTAACATACCCGCGGCGAAACCATCTATCGACTATCGTGTGAAAAGCACGGCACCGGACGTTGTGGCGAAAGGAAAACAAAAGTGATTTTTCCCTCCGGTCTGATCGAATTCTTTACTCCCCCAGTTTCCGCACAATCGGTGCCCAATCGCTCTATACGGAACGAAAGGGATTTAGCTGGTGAAAGTTCGACAACGGCCCGGCCTGGTCCATTGACCTTAGCGACGTTAAAGATGATGATGTTTGGTTTGAATTCTGGCACGACTCCTTCAGTTTGTGCCATTTACCATAAATAAGCCCGAAAAACCCCCCCCTCATGGAAACAAATGTACTCTCAAGGCCGGCATGATGTCAATCATTGTGCACCGCAGTGATGGAGCGATGTATACGATCCGGTACGGCTTCTTTCATTCTTTCTCTTTTGCATTGTGCGAAACAATATTCAAGCATCGCCAAAAACTACCAACTGCCCACTGACGTAGAAGCTTACCTCATCGCTCTTCAAAAGCGCACGCGTAGACAACGGCAGCGGGAAAAATATAAATATACAACAAAAAAAAGTAACACAACCACTGTGCCATTTTTGTATTGCGACATGATCGTAAAGTTGCGCAATCGATGAACACTCCTGCCCGTTACGATCCTGGCTGGGCATCGCGAAAACCGTTCTGTTTACGGCATGATGTTGGTTCGCGTCACCACCGGATGCAACCGTGCTATTGCACACGGTGGCACGAAGAAGTTGTAAATTAACATATCGTTAGCGGTGCTAGCGAAAGACCTAAAGGGATCACCAGAGAACGATCTTGTTGTGTGATGTAATAGAGGCATTTTCCTTCGTAGGACATTATAATAAGCATTCGGTGAGATGAGCGTGTTGAAAGCATTACGAGATGATTTTTTTTTTTTGCTTAACACATAACTGTTAACAATTATAATAATCCTTCAAACACATTCATCAAAAAGCACCTGAATGAAAAATGAAGCTTTCTTAGAGTGAGTATAATTTGATAATATCTCTACGAGGACATTGAATAACTCAATTTAACTCACACACAGGGATTAATGTTATTTCTTAGATATAAAACTCTGGAAAGTGTTAGATTAGGAGTTAACTCTCGGTGGAGACAATCAACTCGCTCAGAACGATTCATCTCACTGTTAAGTTATTTAACTCATGAGTGAGTTACCTACAACGACTTAGTATACATTTGTACTATAACAGCATTTAAAAATCTTTAATAACTATTTCAAAAGAGATTTCCAGATATAACTCGCTATTAGCCGAGGTAATTTATTAAATAAGTCGTTACTCTCATTACTGCAAGAGACTCACACTAAGCAGATAGCAAAAGCTCCCTTACGCAAGAACTTAACCATATCATTTGGCCCTTTCCAATCCAACAGAAGATGAAAGCGTACCCATTTCCTTGCAAACAGCAAACGATCATTTGCAAGATGCAAGCGCAAGTCTGGCTGACTGAGTGCATTCGAACCAAACTTATCGTTTGTCGCTTTAATAAATAGTACAATTTTACGATCACTCAGCAAATGCTCGGATTTAACGGATTGGTTGGCCGCATAATGTGACAGCAGCCACCATAACTGAGACCGAAAAGATGCGTTTTTAGTAGCTGTGCTACTTTTTTTATCTTGCTTGATAAAAGCGAAAGGGAAGCTTTTGCCTTCCGAACATGTCGTCTGGAATCGGCTAATCGGTTTTGTCGCTAGTTGGATGTGCCGCAAGAGAAAAAAAGAGATGTTCGTCTTGTGGTATGCTTAAATGATAAATGAATAGACTGGGGAAAAAAAATTAAGCACACAAACAAAAAACCACCACCTTTAAACTCCAGCACTGCGCTGAGCAAAAGCGAAAGGGAACGAACATCGACGAACGGAAGACAGTTCTCGAAGTATCGATTTATGACGGACTGCATTGAACGAAGCCTTCCTGTAGCGTTTATGGTTTCTTTTTGTTAATTTTTAGCACACTTTACACAATCGATGCGAATAGAGATTGCCGTGAGCTCAGTTCAATAAATACAACCACAGAAATGATCAGTTTTTAGTTTTGACCTGAATTAATAATTTTAAAGATCAGTTAGACGATCCGTGTGAATTTATATCATACAATTTACTGTATTAATAACTCCAGTGCAGATTGTAGCATCTAACGGCCTCAATGTCACACGAAATTATTACACAACCCTAGTCAGAGCGTTCGGTACAAACGGCAAATCTTTACATAAAAATGCTCTCGCTACTCAATGGTTCGAAAAGGCCGGTGGCCTTTTCCGTTTTCCCACCGAACGCTGATATTAAAAAGATAATTCTACGGAGCAAGCCAGGGGCAAGGTACAACATCAACTGTATGCCTCCCGTTCGCACGCACGGTGATCAAATCGAGAAGATCATCTTCACACATCTTCTTGCGCACGCGACCATCTTCGTTCGCTGACCGCGTTCAGATGGGATAAGACACTGATCGTGTACGATGGTATAATACCGTGCGAGCGGTGAAACACCTCACCGACAAGGGAAAGAAGTAGAAGCAGCAAAAAAAAGCACCAACCCAACAAAACAAAACCAGCATAAGGGGCAACATTTGCATAATCGTTTTAACCTTTGATAAATGACGGACCTCCTCACTCCCGGATCACCTTCTCCCCGGCGATTGCAACTGCGAGGCGTACCGGGGCCGAAGATGCACAATCCATCCTACCATCGAAAGGTTTTGCACACAGCTGGACATCGACAGCGATCGCGGCTCATCGGGGTTGCGGCAAGTTGCTGGACGGGTTTTGCGTGATGTTTCTCAGCAGGTTATTCTTACGATTTAGCAAACGTGATCCACTTCAAGTGTCTGGGTGCTTATTTTACTGTTACTGAGAAGTTTCTCATTTCTTACAAAGGATTCATCTATTGGAGCAGATGTTTACTTATAAAGTGTAAATTAGAACACTTTTAAACTGTATTAGAAACTGCATATTCTATTTTTTAGTGCTTATATAGAGCAACCTCATTTTCTAGAGAGTAGTTTACTCCATTACTACTCGGAAATGACAGCTCCAAGCGTGATTTGACAGATCAACTCCAAAATTCAAAATCTACTCCAAAATGGGGATGATATCACATTTTAAAATTTCAAAGAATATTTCAAACTTGTTTTGTAATAATAAATCATTAAGTGTAAAAAAATGTGTGTGGGGTTTTTTCAGAAAAAGATTTCAATAACAGATGCACCGAAGGGTACGATCGAGTCTTGGAAGAACACGTATAAACTTGGTATGCCTGAGTATATACAACGCTGGTTTTGTCTTCCTTCATGATTATTTTGATATTGCGAGTTTCTTTAGTTTCTAGATTAGTAGTTTATAGTTTGATTGAGTAACATTCTTAACCGTTTTTAATTTAGAGTTAAATTATAATTTAATGTGCTTCACAACAGTTCATTGCTTACTTCCAAATGAGACAAAACAGCTTTCCCTACCATGTTCGTTTTACTTCAGTTTAGCCTTTACTACTTTTTGTAACACATTCCACATTTTTGTTTAAACCATTTTTTTGTAAAAAAAAGCTAAACATGATTTTTGATTCGTTTTTCCCACCAATTCCTCCATAACCACCGTCAATTCGCTTCGGCAATAAATGTAGCACAATGTCTCCTTATAGCCAGCAATTTACTACATCCTCCATAGTTCGTTTGAAAAAAAAAAAGAGAAACCCTACCGGAATGAGCTCCAACCATATGAAGAGTGATATGAGCTGAACCGAACAAAATTGAACCATCACCGAAAATATAAGCCACCGATCTCGAGTTCAAAATTGTCGTCATTCCATACCAAGTAACCGGTAACGCTCCAGTTCCGCACGGCGTAAACCATGCACACCCGGGTGAGACCGAAACGTGCTGATATTAATTGCAACAACCATAGCAACAAAATACATACAAAAATCTCACTCAAAAACTAACAAGCTGGCACCATATCCGAGCCAAGCCCGAAATATTTGGGTCAAAATTTCCCTTTTCCGAGCGTACGCTCACTCGCTATGACCACCCTGTGTATGTATGCATGTGTGTATGTGTGTGTATGTGGTGTGTGGCCGAAAAGTATGTAGCGAGCATAATTATTCAAATCCATTTCACGGCCAAGTGACTCAACGGGAAGCGATATCAAACTCCCCGGATTGATGTTGGTGGTTGATGAGCTTTGGGTTTCTTTAACATTTCTACTGCTGCTTTGGTTGTTTTGTTTCGCTATACCACTGCTACAGCAGCGGACACTTTTCCCTGGGTCCGCTTTTTCCTTAGCTATCCCCGCAAATTGATAAGCAAGTATCGAAAGGAACGGCATATCGAGACCGAAGATGAACAACGCTGACCGAGATCTCCCTCTATCTTTGCGCACCGAAGAACGGTGCGGAAGATGGGAAGAGTGAAATCGTGAAAGCAAACCGGGAAAAAGGTGGCAAACCCCTTACTACCCACCTGGAGGTAAAGACCCAGCTTATATATATATAAATATAGTTACCTCGTCTGTACGGTGCTAAGAAAACTGCAAGCTTCGTGCAACGCAGCTTGGCAAACGGACAAAACACCAGGAACCGAAAGTTGGCCACGGGCTGTGGTGAAAACAAACAAATCGAACACGCGCATACCGGGTACATAAAGTGGGCACCTACTATCGGGCCCCCCCGATAGTCCAATATTTGGGTCTTGCACATTCGAAAATTGTGAATTTTTATTCACCCGAACAGCAGCACCAGCACCATTAATTATGATGTCGATGCTCTGGCACCGGGTTTCGGGTCAGGGGCGGAATCGATCGGCCGGTTCAGGCACTGGTCTCCGCGAGGTATCAGTACGTGGTTACCACCTGGGTGGAACTAGGGAACCGGCACACGATAATTTGCCACCCGGATAAAGCCGAGATGAGACCCCGCACGGTTGGCCCATCATCATCATCATGATCATCATGGAGGGAATAAAAACCAGACTCATCTGGCACTGTCTAGAGTAAGACTGCCGGGATCCGTGGATGAGCGGACGGGCCTCATGGAATGGTGAAATAGCATAAAAAAATAGCTATGACTCTTCATCACGTCAAGCACCCAGATCGTAGTTAGATCGTGTAAGATCAATGTTGCAGGATAGTTATTTTCCTTATTCGCCTTGTACTCTGCCTTATTCTTTTCTATTGGCGGTGATGTTCGAGGTGCCAAACCGAACCGCGGAGCGATGATAGTGAGGTCGAGGTGAAATTAAAGCATCCACTCAATTCGTAACATCATGGCACACATTTTGCACCCCATTGGTTTGTCCAACGCATCCCAAGGAAATGGAATCAAGCGCCTACCTGGTCGACAATTGACCCAAATCTTCATCTTGCACACGTCAATAATGATCGTCATCAGGCGATCATCTGCGGTACTTTAGATTTTAGTTGAAGTCAGTTGCAGAGACATTTTCTACTATTCTTTCACCCTTACAAAAGACACACTCACATCCAGATACACACATGCAATCACGGAAGAAAGTCTTGGACGATCAATCATCCTCATCGAAACACAGAAAACTTACAAATCAAAAGTATTCCAGCGAAGTACCCGATCACTCTCGATCGCGGCCGGACGCTGATGCTGCTTGTTGGCAACATTTTATTCCTCCTGGTTTTGCTAACGGTTGTTCTGCCCTGGAACCACAGGTTGTCTTAGACCAGTTTCGTGAATGCACGCCACACTTCCCCATAAAACTCTTTACACACGTGTACCCCGTGGACCTTCGAGGAAGATCCTCCTAACTGGCAAACAGTTCACTTTTAACAATTCTCAGTAGCGAAGCTTCACTTTTCAAACTTTAGTTTCCGTCCATTCCAGCTGTCCGACAGCCACGGGACAGAAGCACCGGGATGTATCTCAGCCAAGTCCCGTTCGTTTTAGTTTAGCCCCTCAATCGTTCCCTTTGCTTTGCTGATGTTTTGTTTTGCTGCACTACTTCACTTTCTGCGTGAGCACAAACTGCGTATGGGATCGCAGTCAAGAGTCCCGTTTCTGTTTTTTCTTCTTCCTACACTGGCACGTACACACACCGAGAGGCTCACATCTGTGCGCAGACACACGCACACACTATATCCACTGGTGATCGGTCCGGTGCAAGCCTCCAGACTCCGGATCGTTTGGGAGGATCAAAGGGGATTTTGTGGAACAAACTCCAAACACTGCTCTCCGGGCAACGGCTCGAGCCCAAATGAAGCCCGCCGCGATGGTGCACCACCATAAGTATGTACCGTGAATGAGCCGTTGCGTTTCGGTGGCGCTCTCGCGGATTTTCGTTGAGAGGCTGCAGGCATCTCACCTGCTGTCGGTTGTTGTTCTTTTCTCAGGAGTTAGTTTTGTCTTTCCGCATGAGTCTTTTTATACGTGAGGCACCTCCATAAGTGTTGGCGAATAGGAGAGCTTTCGGATCAAATCTCAACGCACGGAGCTGTGTTCGAACCGAGGATCACTTCGACGGATAGAATGATTTAAGGTTAGGCTTTATTTACCTCCAAAATTTTCAGGGAGACCTTCGACGTAGTTTACAAAAAAAGTGCAACCCAATCTGTCCCAAATGTGAACAAACAATGAACAGGCAAAAATTCCAAACATCATCGCCCAGCCGAACAGCTCCTTCCGGTAAACAACACAAATTCCCACATGAAACGCAACATCAACATCAGTGAGCAGAAATAAGGAATGAAAAAAAAGGAAGAGGAAGCAAAGGAACTGGACCAGCAACCTTGGACGGTTTGAGAGTGGTTTTGAATTCGCTAGAAAATTAATTAATTTCTATTCCGTGCATCCATTTGCATCGTGTGGCGTGATGAGCCGTGTGGGGGGGATTAAACTCCGCAACACCAGCAGTGGGGTGACCGACTGTATCGGGTGGAAACGTATTACAAGTCTTCTACTCATATCTAACGATATTATAAAAGCTTCCCCTTCGCCTAAATGTCACGGCTCCGGGCAAGCGCTAGGTGCCGTGTAACGACCGTGAACCAAGACCTGCAATCGATGGTTCGTAGATGTGTCCGCATCCCGCATCCCATTCACTTCACTATTACGTTCTAGGTGTTCTACCGTTCTGCCGCAGACGGAGATCGTCGTGATAGGCCGCGAGACGATAATGTAACCTTTTTCCTTTTTTTTTTTTGTTGCAACCGTTAGCTGTCTGACCGGAATTCACGACCGTTCGAGCGCATCGTGCGGTTTGCAAATTCACCCGATGACGCCCCCTTTCGCTGGGGTGACCCAACACCTTCCGATCGCAACGAGCCGCAACAGGTCCGTGCATGCATTGAAGACACGTGAAGGTGAATGCAGTCTTCTCAAGAACTTTGAACGCCATTCAATGCAAATCACATCTGCACTGACGTCTTGAGGTTCGTTGCCGTTAATTTGACGGTCCGGAAAAAGTTCTTTGTTTTGCACCGGTGTACCAATGTGTGCAGAGCACAGACGGGAGCTTCAAGCTGTTGTGGAAACTACCGAGATCGGTCCAGCTTGTAATCGTTTGCTGGCGTTCTTCTAGCGCAATCTTTGCACCATTCTGTATAATTTATTCTCGTTTGCATACCTTTTGCATCGTTTTTGCCATGCTAGAGCGACCATATGATTGCACGGTAAGTTTTACGAGTTCTTTGAGTGATAATAAATAATCTACCAAGCAGCAGAACGTTTGTCTAGAAAGGGATTGAAATAAAAATTGCTCTGCAATATATTCAAAAACGTGCCTTACCCCTGGCATGGCTTTTGGGAGCTTTCTACAAACTTGTCAATTCACAGCCTAGCAGTTCAGCCCCACTATTAGTTAATATTTCTATGCCTGTTATATTTCCTCTTCTCGCTTCTTATCTCTGCCGTCTTACCGCGTTTGTGACTCTTCGTGTGCAGATTGAAGGAAAAACGGAAACCGTTGTCTAAAATTAGTCTCATCCTGTCTTCCTACCTTACCGCACCCCATCGTTCATCCAAACATCGATCTCTTCCTCCTGTTTTTTCTCCATTTCTGCGGTAAGCGGCGCTCGTCTTTATCGTTGATTAACGAACGTCACTTTTGCCACCTTCTTTTCCCGTGCACCGCTTTTTTTGTTTCTCTCGCCAAAAACCTTTCTTCCCAGCTGCGAGGGAAACCGATTTTCCGGCAGCTATTAATGCAATGACGCGGTGGATGAGATTTTGTTTAGTTAAAATGTGGGACAGATGCATTCATTTATTTGACTTGCGTCCACGATGGAACCGTAACGAAGCGCGATTACCGCGATTTTGATGGATACGCTTTTACTATCGAATTTGGACCGGGAACCGAAAATCGATGTTTGATTCGATAGAAATCGTTAATGAACATATCAGCAGGCATCGGATCGTGTGAATTGTACTCTTACAAAAAGGCTTACCTTACTAACCTTACAAAATGTTTAATCTATGTTAGTGACAATTTGTAATACTGCTTTAAAGAAAGATATACAGTGAGAATGTTGAAGAATATAAATTTTTTATTGTACATTTATTATTACAATTATTGTATTTGCTCCATGCTTTAGATTTCAGAAATGAAATATTCCTACAGCATAATATTTTCAAATTAATAAACTAAGAATCATCACAGGTAGCTCCATTCATAAAATTTTCAAATCGTTTGATTTGAATATATTATCAAATATTTGACGAAACAAGGGACTGTAAAAAAACTTACATGATTAGTACATGATTATGCAGAATCCTGAAAAAATTAAATTTTCAAATCAAATCACCTTTCCTAGTACCTGAGCGTATATCTTTCTTTCAGCTCGATCCTTATGATAACGAATTATGGCTTTAGTGAGTTGTTATTCCTACTAACCAGTGTAATCGACATTCCCCTAAATATTTTCTTTAGATAACATGGTTAATATATTTGTTTTATCTTTTTCTACTTCATAAGATTATTAAAGTATTCTTGGAATTGTGAAACGGGAAATATCAATATTGCATTGCTGCATTCGCCCATTTCTGGGAATTTATGTATAATCTCAAGCCACACGAAGAACAAAAAAACCGCAAAGTCTTTTGTCCTATGCAAAACATCAAGAATAACACTTAAACGATGAATTGCATACTTTCAGGCGTTATCTATAATGTAAACTTTACATGAAAGATGCAAACACACTAATATATAAAATTATATTCTCCTAAGGAATAATCGACAAAAAGTTATTTGCTTGATTAAATGTAAAAACACCATTAAAGTTTTTTTCCTTAAACAAACAATATTTTGGATCGTGCTTTACGCTACAACCTAAATCAATGAAATTGAATCACCCTCTGTTCGGTGCAGGCCTCTCATGAGTACGAGAGTGCCAAGAAATGCATCAAACAAAATCATTTCTCTCACTGCATCTGCTCAGAGAGTTAAACAGCCGCAGCAGCAGCAAAAACACTTGTTGCGTACACAATAATCTACATTGTCTCTAGCATATGGGGTTTTGCATAAATCATACACAGAAAAACAAAGCCGGATGCGTTCTTCATGATATGAGCAACACGGGAGGAAAAAAACGCGCCCATTTAATAATTGCATCTTTATTGCACATTTTTTCACGCGCACCCCCATATTTTGAAGCAATGTAAATGCACCAATGCACCACCATTTCACTTGTTTGCAGAAGATCGCGTGGAATGTTTAATTACGCATGACAGATGAGCTGATCATACTGCGCCGGGGTGCAAAAACGATCGTACTGCACATCGCGATCAGCGAAACGTAAACAAAAAGTATCTCATGAGTCAATGCTCTCCCGCGAGAGGGTTTAGCTCAGCATCAGAGAATGAGCAGGGTTTGCAAAGCGCACAAACGTTATATATTTTTGTATTTTATCTCTTCTGCTTTGTTTTATGAAATTCCTTATTGAATTATATATCTCTCAGATCCAATAATATTATTCAAAGAAGCTTTTAAAATTTGTCTCCTAAGCCTTTTTTATTTATTTAAAATATTTGTCATTTTTCGTTAAACTTTGTAAAGCATACAAGCAGATAAAAATCCACATATAACGTTAAATATTGTAATGCTACTATAGGAAAATAACATACCGAACCAAACACACTCATGAGTGATTCAAAAATGTAAACAAAGCGAAAAGAAACCAAGAGACTGAGAGAGACTTGTCAAAATTGCTCCCTTTGTCCATGAATGGTGGCCAAACATAAAACCATGCGAGCCAGCGGAGACGTGATGTAGTTTTGTTCGAATGCCCAACATAGTAAGTTCGTAAATCCGTGAATCACAGTGATCCGGCGCTCTGTACGACGCCATTGTGATTATCGCTCGCAACCAATAGATAAGCGTTAAGCGTGTGGTAGTGTGGTAGACGAACAGCAAGAACTGAGATAAGATAAGCTACTTTTGTCCAGCAAAAACTGATCGTACGGACGTATTTGTTCTACGGAGAGTCAACAGTCCAGGCTATCAGCCAGCTTGTTTGGAACAGTGACTTCGAACAGCTTCTAGAAATTATTCCATCATGAGGAATCTGCTGATCGATCAGGTAAGCATTGCAACCGGTCTGGTCCGGGCTGCTAGCCGTGTGTTCCCTTTCCGTGATCTTCTCATCCGATGAACATTGAGGCACCTAAATTTAGAAAACCGTGTGCAATTTTACGGACAACACCGGCCGGGACCGAAACGTGGAAACCATTAGCGGACGGTAGAATTGATTGCGCAGGAATTAAAGTTTAAAATCCGCACGAAGGTATTGCTCGAACCAATTGGAATATTTCGGTGGAATGTTTTAAGCAATTTGTTGCATTCCAATACCTGCAAAACAAATCAAGCACCGTGGATGGGAAGATGTTTGGACAGTTTCACTGACCCCTGTCCGTAAGGTGTTTATTTCTAAATATTTCTCGAAGTGGAAAAAAAGCCCCCAAACACCTTCCCCAGCTCTCAACCCTCGTTTCTGTACGTTAAATGGAAGTGCTAAAATTAGGTACTTGATGTCGCGAGTTGTCATTTCACTTTTCGCCACCTTCGAACGTCTCACTTCCGACCGACCTCCAGTGACATAATCCTTGCCAAATCTCGTTCTTCGTAAATCAATCCACCCGTGTGTGTCAATCGGTGTGAGAAAGCAACACATAAAAGACATGCAACAAAATTGCGGCAAAGTGGTTTTCCTTTTTCGGATGACCGAATCACTGGGCCGCCTCGGTCCGGGTGTGACCGTATAAGGAAAAACCAACTGAACCGCGGCCTGCCTCAACGGCTAGATCCTCCCCCCCTGTGGGGCGCAGCCGGCTGACGGGTTAATAATAATTGAATTTTAATGAACTCACCTACCAGCGCACCAGGTCCCTGTCGCTCTGTATTGCTAACGGTTTCCGGCGCTTTCGCCATCCGCCATTTGAGACGCTTGTGCCAACCGGCTCGCGGCCGTCTTAATGCACTAAACCGTTGTGGCTTTCCCAAAAACGAGACAGGTACGTTAAAGTAACAAACAAAAAAATGCACACATACACGTACTGCTGCCAACTGTTGCGAGAGATCTTTCCGGCGGTCTGTCAAGAAAATGGATCAGATGGATTTCAACAATAGTAATAAAAAATATACTAACACACGCGCCCATCATCAATGGCCATTGGCCGCACCGGAATAAGTCAATGAGATGGTCCGGCAGCACCATCTTCCCCTTCTCGGTCCCCGGCCCATCGCTGTGGTGTGAAGAGAAGCGTGCAGGTGAAAATATATTTCCTTCGCACCATATGTGTGCATTTTCACGCACTTGCACGCGCTTGGCATGGGACCCTGCGCCTTCGTCTGCGGTGGTTTATGCGCACGCATTCACATTCCGCACCAATACAGTAGTGTGCGCGTACACCCGCACACCCCGAAATGTTGTTGATCGCAATAGCGGGTACGATCGGGGTACGGATCTTGTTAGACAACATGGTTTGCTAGTCAGTCGTGTGTGGGAAGTAGGATTTGTCCATGATTCACTCTATTTATTCGAACGAAACTAACGGTTGCGAATGGCAGATTGATGCGGCCACACATGTTCGACGCTGATCTTGGCAAAGATTCATTTGTTGCCGCATTACGAATGGGCGTCATTTAAAGCAAAGGGAAGAGATACTTCTTTCGTCCACTTATTCACTTTAGGCGTTTGAAATATCATTGATCGTGTCTGAGACGGCAGACAGACGCACGCAGTGTCAATGTGAGTAAAGTGTTTTAAGTCAATCTATTCTACTGTGTCAGCCAACTACTGCTCCAAATATTTCCATCTTGCACGTAGTAGTTTTGCTAAAAGATCAACGAATGACAAATTAAATTTTTACTTTCTTCTTTCATGATCGCTCAAAATTCTGTTTTTGTTTGCCTTCATGGAACTCATGATGAAAAGCTTAGATAAGATAAACATTTTATCGCAGTTCTTCTGAATCTCTTTGAGTAACATAGTTTGATAAGAATAACTTTCAAATTCGTATCTTACACATTTTATTCATATAAGTGGTCATCGTAAATATTGAGGCAATTTTGAGTGGTTTAAATTTAACATTTCTGGTTAAAGTTTAAAGTCTACTGTTTAGAAGGTGATGTGTGCCGAGTGCAATGAATAATCAAAGTATTTACAGAACCATGACATACCAAATGTCTTCACTGAAATGAGTCGCTACATCTGTGTACATTATCCAATTCGGTACGATCACTAACCATTCGTACGACCGAAAACAATCACATTCCAACGTGCACAACTTATTACTCATGAACTTATAAGGCAAACCAAACAAACATCCTGTCGCATTGCGTTCTGGTGTTTAATTTATTTCGAGTGCTAGTGTTTTTAATTATAACACCAAATATTATCCGCATACCCGACCGACTTCCAACCCGAATGCAGTTCTCGGTCTGTGTCATGCAACCGGCAAGCAATGATGCAATGTGCCGAAACTTCCACTTCTCATGAACGAAAAAAATATACAAGCGCAATGAAAACCATCGAAACGATCTTTTACTTTGGTTTGAAAATATAGCAGACGCGCTCGAAAAAAAAATCCCATCCCAACACACGCATATACGACCACCGACATTTTGCGTCCAAATTGACGATGCGAATCAGCGTCCCTCTCCGAGTGAGGGTGGTGGTACGTTGTTGTAGTTGGTGATCGTGAACTAAGAGGATTTTTGTTATTTTTAACCCAACCGCGAGTGTCTTTGTTGGTTGGTGGAGCAGAATTTACACGTACTCAACACGAAAAGAAGACGAAAAAAAAGCGCGTCCTTCTCGGTAGCATGAATGGTTTCCCTATGCTGTTGTGTGGTTGTGTTTTGCTTGTTTGGCATTACTTTTATCGACTGATGGCAAATGGTGGTACAACCAGGGAGCCGTGAATGCGTCACACTACCCAACCCGCGTCTATCGTGTAACCTACGACGCACTTTTATCTCACGCGACCGATGAGTAATATCGAACTTGAGCCGCACGTGACGCCAATCGGATGGTATGCGCCGAGGAATGTTTGTACGACACCGCACGATCTTATCCAACGTTTCTAACAGACGTTTTTTTTCGTGTTTTTCACTTACAGATTCGTGAGGATGGGTTCGCCGTGATCGATGACTTTCTGACACCGGACGAGATACAAGATCTGTTAAAGATCGGCCAGAACCTCCACCAGGATGCACCGAAAGAGGAGCGAAAAGTGTTCAGCGCAAACGCGGACGGCAAATCGGCCCAAAGTCGCGAGCAGTATTTTCTCGACAGTGCGGACAAGGTGCGATACTTCTTCGAGGAAGGTGCCGTTGGAGAAAACGGCGAGCTGCTGGTCGATCCATCGATTGCACTGAACAAGGTGGGACATGCCCTGCACACGGAACATCCCGCGTTCGAAGAGGTTACGTTTTCGAACCGCGTGAAGGAAGTATGCTGGCAGCTTGGATTCCGACGACCGGCCGTTGCGCAGAGTATGTACATCTTCAAAAACCCGGGCATTGGTGGGGAGGTTAAGTCGCATCAGGATGCCACCTACCTGTACACGGAACCGAGCACAACGATCGGCTTCTGGATACCGCTCGAGGATGCCACACTCCAGAACGGGTGTCTGCACTTCATCAAGGGTTCCCACAAAAGCGGTGTCCATCGGCGGTGAGTAATAGTTCAAACATGAGCAGTCGTGAGGGAGGGTCGTGATGTGCTTCTATTGAGCAGAGTCTTTAATATGAATCTTCATTGTACAGTCGTTCAAAACATGAGTAAAAGTTACTTAAATCTTCAAGAATTCATAAACACAGACAGAATTAAGATTCGGCCAAAGTTCATATAAATTCCTTCCAAATAAATGAAATTTAAACAATTCATGGATCAGAAATCCCAGATATAGTAAAATAAAAAGTAAAATACCAGTAGTAGCGATGTGCAAAGTGAGTGAGAATGAATGAGTGAATACAATCTTTCTTGAGAGTGAGTTAATTCTAATCTCAACAAAGAGTTATTATAATTATAATAAAAAGAGTTGAAATATTTTTTTTGAAACATTAAAGTGGCAATTCACTCATGAAAGAGCCATTTGATTCGTAAAAGTGTCATTTGACTCTTATAGAGTCATGATTCTTTGTGGTGATCTTTGACTTACTTATTCACGAGTCATATCACTCTTTGACTCGAAGAAGTGTCATTTGACTCTTTGTGGTGACCTTGGACTCACTCATTAACGAGTCAACAATTTAATATTTAAAAATAACTATTCGAATAGACAGTTATAGAATTTATTCACTTACGTGAGTCACTCACTCAGAGTTAACTCACCTGAACGAGTTATTATTCCCATCTCTAGTCCATAGTATTCGACAAATCTTAGCGACAAATTAGAGATTCATTCGTCGTAGTAGAGCTTCAGAGTTCAGAGTAGAGCTGTCTTAAATAGATTACTACAATTTAGCAAAAATATAAAATAATCTTTTAGAAGTTACTTCTTTTCTTCCTTTAGATCTCAACTTCTTACAACTATTCTTAATTTAGTAACCAAAACAAGTTTTTGCAATACTCAACCATCCAGTCACATTAAACTTAAAACTGTTGGAAAAGTCTTTGATCTCATTGCTTTTCTTTCGTTTCTTACAGATGGATCCGCAATCAGGACAAAAGTGCCGACGAACTGCTGATCTACGATCGACCGGCACCGCTATACCCGCAGTCCAACTTTGTCGCCGTACCGGTAAAGGCCGGTTCATGCGTCCTTATCCACAGCCAGGTGGTGCACCGGAGCGATGCGAACAAATCGGAACGTAGCCGGCACGCGTACACCTTCCACGTGATCGAAAGCGAAGACTGCGTATATTCCAAAGAAAACTGGCTCCAATCATCAGAGGATCGTCCATTTCCGGTGCTGTACGAACGTAAATAGGGCTTTCAAAACAACGCACAATGCTAGTGCGTTACGATCGATTCCATCGGCAGACGATTGTTTTAGGATGTAAGATGTCCCTTTCCCATCATTTGCAGCGACCGATGATGGTAAATCGAAGTGTCTCTCTGTAATTTACTTGTAACATGTACAACTGTTTGAAGTGTGTGTGAAATATTTTTTTTTGTAACCCATCATCGCAACGCAACCGAACCTTTGCTCTCTCTCCGTGCCATAGATGTTTATTTACACTTCGGCGTTGGCGATTCGGTGCTCCTCTGATACACACAGTTTCTTTCCCCCTTCTCGTAAAAAAGGTGCCTCAATGCGCCAATGCGGTAGTTGGATCACAAACGGACCCGAAGCCAGCTGCAGCCGGTATAAGCTATGTAGCAAATTGTGAATAAAACAACTATTAAATTGCTAATTACATGAATAGTGTTTCCTTCCGTTCGTTCTCTGCATCATTGCCTGTGAGGGTCGGTGGCACTGATCTTTTCCCTCCTCCTTTTTATTTCAATGCCATCGGTCACGAATGGGTTGCGATCTGTGGTCGTTGTAGTGGAAAGAAAGGCACAGGACAGTAAGCCTTTATAGCAACACTTTTCCCATTTTTTTTAGACCGACCCGACAATAGTGCGGTTGAGTTGATTAGCAATTCATGGTAGTAAGGTATGATTGTTAAGATTTATTTAGTACCTTGTTATTGCCCATTAAGTAGGCTAAGTGGTGAAAAAAACATCTGGCCTAAATAAACTGCTCATTTCTTAGCCTTTAATTCGTAAACATCGGTACGCTTCTGGCGTAGAATCGGTATTTGCTGCTTAATCTCATCGCACAACTTAAGGTTGATGTCCGTAACTAGCAGCTCCTGATCTTCCTTTGCCCGGCACAACACTCGGCCCCAAGGATCACAGAGCAGCGAATAACCGTACGCAACATAGTCGGTCGTTGGATCCCGTGCCGGTGACACAAGCGCCACAAACATCTGATTGTCCAGGGCTCTGGCGCGCCCCAGCAAATCCCAGTGCAGTGGTCCAGTGTACGGATCGAACGCAGACGGGAAGATCATCATGTCGCAGCCAAGCTCACGATAGCACGCCGTCAACTCGGGGAATCGTTTGTCCCAACAAATGCCCAAACCGATCTTCAGTGTCCCGATGGTAAATGTTGCGAAACGATCACCTGGGGCTAAGGCAGACGATTCCTGGAACGTGCACCGGCCAGGGATGTTCATGTCGAAGAGATGCATCTTCCGGTACTTGCACAACAGTTCTCCCTTTGGACCAAACACAGGGCAAGTGTTGTACAGCTTGGTACCGTCACGCTCCGGATATGTACCACCGACGAGATATACACCGAGCTCGGCAGCTACCCTGGCCAACGCCTGACTCGTTTCACCCCGTGGAATCTCCTCGGCATGCCGTCCAAATTCGGCCGTACTGTACGGTGAGTTAAAGCACTCCGGCAGGATGATCAACTGGGCACCTCGATCCTTTGCTAGCCGGATCTGCGCGATGGCATTCGCAATGCACTCCTTCTTCGTTGGACGGCCGTACAACTGCACCAAAGCTACACGAAGCGTAGACATTTTTTTTTTGTAACGATCCAACCGATCTGATCGGCAACACCGGAATGATAGTTCCTGATCTACTGCTGTTTCACTGTCTCCGGTAGGCGCTTTATATAAACATGGCAAAACTGTACCATTCCAACGACGATCGCTTATCGATATCGAACCGATCTTGTTGCAAGGATGCAATAAATTTGCTAACGTGTTAACAGCATCACACCACCGAGAGCAAAATGTGCTGCAAATCGCGGGTGGCAAAGGTTGAATGGGCAGCCCATTATGATAAGAGTGATGCACGATTCCAGGAAGCACATTCAATTCACGAAAGGGATTGAATGCAATCGTTCGTTAAAAATGTATTTTAACGAGAACAAAATGTTTTACTGAAGTTAATTGGCAAGAGAAATTCTTATAAGAAAAATCTTTATATTTAGTATTTAAATTGTCACAAAGCATCAAAAAACTTGCATCGCTATGCAAAATGCAAGCCTACCTATCGGGCGCAAAACGTTTAAATTGCAAAAGATCGCAAACGATCAGCATTTGAACACTCACTCAAACTCTGTATGTTGAACTTGGGATGTAAAATCTAATGTAAAATACTCTAATATTTCACTAAACACATAGAAACACCTATTTTAAAACATTTCATCGTTTGGTGCATGCTGACGATTGGATTTGTTATTGTAAAACATTCGATTGATGAATCGGCTTGGTGGGGTTGTAAAGTGATTGATGGGTAGATTAGTAGTTATAGATTATTACCAATGCGAAGTTTTCGTGATAAAGCAAATTGGTGAAATTTGTCAATTATTCTAATTACGCCAATCATGAGTTTGCTTAAGATTGCTGTTATTTTAATCACAACTTTAACTGAACTTGTGTGAAATATTTTACGATTCTCATGTGCGATGCATATGGTCCAGAAAAATACTCGATGTGCTGGTATCAGTTTTAGTTTTAAACTATTTTTCTAACAAATTTAGAAAGCAAATCCAAACCGGCAAAACGGCCCTAATCGGTTACATTAGTGTGAATTGATGGCACCAAAACAATTCGATTATTTTATGCGCTCAGTAATCGATCATGTCTTTGTCACGCATTATTCTTCGTTTCGCTCCCCAGTCCTTCTCGCATTCACGTTCATCTCATCTCGTTCCATTGCTTATCGACAGACCGCGGCAATAAACAGCTGTACGGTCATCGTGCGTAACGTCAAAACAAATCTCAGTCCGTAACCGGTCACCCGGTCGCCGTATGGTTTCCGGGGGTCAAACAGGAAAGCTGATAGCGTACAGCACCAGTACAATCGAAACCCTGTCCACAGAGCAGATGGTGTTCCGAGCGTGCAAGGTGCAGCAGTAGTTCGGGAACGCACTTGACCGTGAGTAGCAGTCAAAGCAGTAACGGCAACGGTAAAGTGCAGTGTTTGGTAAAATCGGGCCTAGAAACCTGTGGAATAGCGTTGTTCGTTGTGTACTGTCGTCCGTCCGTGTTACCAAAATGACGATCAAGATCGCTCTCATACAGCTGCGTGTAGTTGATTCGAAGGAGAAGAATCTTAAGAATGCCATCGATCTTATACGCATCTCAAAGAAGGAAAAGGATGCAAATGTGGTCGTGCTACCGGAGTGTTTCAACGCACCGTACACGGCCGATTCATTGCAGGACGTGGCTGAGGAGATCCCGAGTGGTGAAACCTGTCGGGCACTGTCGAATGCTGCCCGCGATTTCGGTGTGCACGTTGTCGGTGGTTCGATCGTCGAATCGTTTAGTGGACGGCTCTACAACACCTGTACCGTCTGGGGCCCTGAAGGTGATCTAGTGGCAAAATATCGGAAGGTAAAGCTAAAATCACGAGTATCTGCCACTGTGCTGGCTGTGTTCTAAGATCTACTGATATTCTTTCGTTTCCAGGTGCATCTGTGTGATTCGAGCCTTAGCGGGAAAACGACGGTAGCAGAAACGAAGCTATTCACGCCCGGTGACAAATATGCCACGTTTACCGTTGGAGAAACGCGCATCGGGCTGGGTATTTGTTGGGATATGCGGTTCGCCGAGTTTGCCACTGCCTATCGCACGATGGGCTGCGATCTACTAATCTATCCGGCAGTGTGTGATGTACCGACCGGAGAGCAACACTGGGAGCTACTGGCCAAGGCACGTGCTCTGGACAACCAAACGTTTGTCGCATTCTGTTCACCTGCGCGGGACACACACGCCAAGCTGATCCCGTACGGCCATTCGCTGGTGGTCGATCCTTGGGGTCGCGTCATCCAACGAGCAACCGAGTTTCAGGAGATCGTCGTGGCGGATCTGATACTCAAGGAGCTGTCCGACGTTCGCAAGCGGATACCGGTGTTCGATCAGAAGCGAACGGATCTGTACGAGCTGAAGGTTGACTGTACTGTCTGAAACGTAATTTCGCAATCATCGTATGCGATTGCGAATCGTATGCCGTACAATGGACAGCGATGATGATCGCGTGTGTTTGTTCCTTATTTTGCCTTGTGTTGTGATCATCTTTTTGCTATACTGTGTGCTCGGTTTTAGAAGATCAAATGTTAAACAATCTTTCGTATGGTACCATAGCTACTTTTTTCGGTTTACTGATAATGAATAAAAACATACTCTTTTGCAATAGTCTAATAATTCAATTGCAACAAATCATGGGTGTGATGGTTTCACGATCGTTATGTGCAGAAGTCATGAACACATGCAACGATCTTATCGGGCGATCTGATTATTATTTTCCATAGTAATTATCATTTTAAATGAATAAACATGATTTTTTTAAGATTTCACTCACCATACAATGTCTTGTCTTGTTTTAGATTTTAATCTTCAAGGTCAAGATCAAGATGTTAAAACGACCAAAAGAACTTCTTTTCATTTGCCGACATGAATCCCAAATTATATTGTCTACTTAATTTTTCTTGGACCGGGATTTGTAATTTCATGACAGCAGGGGGGAATTTTCACAACTTACTTACAAACATTAAACAAGTTGTTCAATAATATGACATCTTCAAACTGGCATATGAATATATAGGAGAGTCCAAATTATTTGTTTAAGTCTTACCTACTCTACTCTAGTCGGTCGGTAAACGGCAGGCAAAGGCCTTGAAGTATGCATTTTCTTTATCTTTTTCTTGTTCTTTTGCGAGGTACATCACCTCTGGAAACCTCTGGACCCTCTAGATATGTAAACCTGGAACTATGGACGTATGTCCTGAAAGTTGAAACAAGTTCTCCAGCATTATACATGATCATCTTTTTCATGATTGTCTGTATTGTTGAATGAGTATATCGTCATCTAGATAACACAATCAAACGCATCCAATAAAAAATGAAAAAATACTATTACCAGGCGCCATGCAACTGTCATTTTAATTACTCGTTCTGATCGCAGTTGCCGCTTGACGGCGGTTGTCAAATTTTGTTCGTCGGGTGTGTGTTATTATCTACAACAACAACAACCACTATTTAACACAGATGATTTAAAAACAGCTGATAATTGTATTTAATCGTAGTTCAACGATTTTTTCAGTACATTTGTGTTTCAAAACGCCATTGTTTTAATTCATCAATCTACAGCAATAGTTCAGGAAGTGTCTAGCATTTGATAGTCTGTCTGATATTTGCGATCGCGGTTAGCGGAAAACATTATCAATATTGTAACATCTCGAAGGTTTGTGTAATTTGTGTAAAACATTTATAACAAGAAAGCTGTTTGTATTACAAGAAAGATTTTCATGTAAAAATTGATGCATAAAAGAGTGTGTTCATAAGTATATGTATTTTTAAATTCCAAGTGAATAGATCGAGCTATGTCGCTGCATAATCCCGCACTGATAAGACCCTATTATCAAAAGGAAGAAGCAAACATAAACAGCTATTCTTTTTTTATTATCTAATTTATTATCTAAAAAAGCAACTGTGTCAGATTGGCTGCCACTTTCACGGTAACAGATGACCACGATGGCTCGCGGTAAGCCAGTAAAAGTAAATACGAAAAGTTTACTTGAATATAATTTGCGATCTTTCTTCACAGCTGGATTTCGCATTGCCTTGCTACAGTTGAAAGTAGGTGCAAGCAAGGCACAAAACATCGAAAACGCTTTGGCCAAAATACGGTTTGCCGCAGTGGACAAAGGTGCCCGTGTGGTAGCACTGCCAGAATGTTTCAACTCACCGTACGGAACGCAACACTTTCCAGCATATGCAGAAGAAATCCCAACCGGCGAAACAAGCCGCAGCCTAGCAGCGATAGCGAAGGAGCTCGGCATTTACCTTATCGGCGGAACGATTCCGGAGAAGTGTACAACGGATAACAAACTGTACAACACCTGCACCGTATGGTCACCGGACGGTGCCCTTATGGCGACGTACCGCAAAATCCATCTTTTCGACATTAACATACCAGGCGGGATCACGTTCCGTGAATCGGACGTCCTGACGGGCGGTAGCGACCTAGCGACGGTTTCCATCGAGGGTGCGAAAATTGGCATCGGCATTTGCTACGACATACGGTTCGATGAGCTAGCGCGACTGTACCGCAATCAGGGGTGCGATATGCTAATCTACCCAGGTGCATTCAACATGAAGACCGGTCCGTTGCATTGGGAGTTGCTTGCCCGAGGCCGTGCGAACGATACGCAGTCGTACGTGGCGACCATTTCACCGGCACGCGACCCTTCCGCTGGATACGTTGCCTGGGGCCACTCGATGGTGGTCGATCCGTGGGCAAAGGTTATCGTGGAAGCTAACGAAGACGAAGCAACAGTTATCACGGACGTGAATCTCCAGACGGTGGATGAAGTGCGGGCACAGATTCCGATATTCAGCCAACGCCGAACGGACCTCTATAAAACGGAACCACTTGGAAAATAGCGTATGTAGTACGCGTACCGAATATTTGCCATTTTATGTAAAAAAAACTGTTGAAAATAAACCTAAACGCTATATGGCTATATCGCATAATGGTTGTTTATGTTGCTGCGGTCAACTTGCGGTAAATCGTGTTCCGTCGTTGGCTTACTTTTCCGTTTCATAGCTATATTGATTCAATTGACAATAACGAACGTTATCGCAGGCAGATAAATAATAGTCACATATAGATACTATTTAAAGCACTATCTACTGATAAGGGCTAACCAACAACAATCATGCTCATGTCGAAAGCTATGTGGTTGCAGATTCAATGCCAGGTTTTGTTTGCTTCCGTCGAGACACGTCACCAAACTCCAACCACACAATGAAGATTCACATGTTTCTAGTAAATTTACTACTAATTAGCAGTGTCATGATTGGTTGTAATGCAAGGTGCAGCATGAAGATAGGTGATCAAGTTTCCGGTAAGTGGATTGTCCATTAGCCTCCATGCCGAAATGGTTCGCTAATGCTGCTGACACTGTTTGTCAGGTGAACGATTGCTGCACAACATAACCATTTCGAAAGGACCTTTGGATGTGGAACAAATAATCGAAATGGAGCTGGATTATCGCGTTAGTCCGCTACAAAGCGAAGAAATTAGCTACGTCCAGCTCGATGGTACCGGTCCCGGGTGTTCCGCTATCATAAGTAATAGTGTGGATCGCAAAAAGCAATTGTATGGTACGGTTTCGAGTACAAGCGAACTCAGAGAGTTTTCCGTCACACTCTCAGTGTATGGAATTATAAGAATAAACGGTTCTTGATCAGTATTGGAAAACAGCACTGAAAACTATAGGAGAAGCATACCAAACTGACACTGTACACCAAGTGTTTTATTTCTGCAAATGACCTTCTTCCTAGACAAAATATTCCATATTGAACTCGACCACGGAACACGGTGTGGTGATTTCGAACGCTTGCAGTACCGTCGGATGTAGCACACCGATACGCCCGATTTCCGTTCCCTTATACAGCACCGCAGCACAACGGCCCGGGAAGTAGGCCGGATCATCGCATGCCTGCAAATAGTATCCGGTCGCCTTATCCCACGGCACCTCTAGCAGCTGCATCACACGGTCCAACAACCCGTGCACCACCTCGAAACCGGCCGTCTTGTTACAGTTTACCGCACACACCCGACGTTCGTTCTTGGCACCAACCTCCGATTTGCTATCCGCCAGCACAACATCGGACACCTCGAACAGCTTCAGTGGCAGTGGCATTTTGCGATTGGCAGCGAGCGTTTTCAGCAATCCCGGTATTAGCGTAGTGCGGACCACCTGAAACTCGAGCGTCTTCGGATTGGCTATGTGAACTGCCGGGATTTGATCGATGCTTGCGTTCATCTTGGTCGCAATATCGTCCCGTGAGCAAAGTGTAAACGTTAATCCCTCCGTGAAGCCGGCCTGGGCAATCTGTTCCCGCAGCTGCTCGGTCAGTTTGTTCAACGGGTACTGCTTTGCAATGTGCATCTTCGCCGGTAACGTTTTCGGGATGCGATTATATCCATAGGCGATGGCCACATCTTCGTAAATGTCACAAACGTGCAGCATATCGTGCCGGGTGGGCGGAATTTCAACTTCCAACGTGTCCGGATCGGTTTGCTTGGTCGGAAGCAATCGGTTTAGCAGCTTCGTCATGTTCTCTGCCGATTCGTTCAGTCCAATGTAGGCGTTCGTCTTGGCTACCGAAATCGTTTCCTTCCGGAAGGCAAGATCCGGATATTGTTTCGTTTCGCCGCTTGCCGATACTACGTCACAGTATTCGACGGTAAATTGTTTCGCGCAATGCGTGGAAAACATGCACACAAGCGTATCGAGTACGATCCGCGCCTTGGTCAAATCCGTTGCCGTACACTCGATGAAGACGTTTTTCGTCTGCAGCGTAATCTTCGAATGATCGCCATTGATAATCGGTGGCAACGATAGTACCACACCGTTCGCATCATAAATCACCGGATACACCGGGGAGTCACGGATGATGGGAAGATATGCCTTCAGCTGGGCATGCGTTGAGTAGAACTCCATCAGCTCTTCAGCATTCATCGCCTTTTCCTGGTTCAGCGGCACGAAACTAATGTCTTTTGGCGGCTTAGCATCGTACGTGAACGGGCCCTGCAGTGTATCCAGATCGTGCGTCCCGATGGCCACCAGTGCACGCTTACGGCATATGTTTTGATGTAGCTTATCCTGCAGATCGATGAAACTGTCGTACGAGTCCTTCGTGAAGGTAATATCACGCAAGACGGCCGCTACCGCGAAGGGACGAATTAGTGCAGTAGATTTCGTAACGATCATCTTCTGCGACGACGAACTCTTGCCGGTTGGTCCGACCTTGGTGAATCGGGGAAACTTGAGCCTAAAATTAAACGATGCACACATTACATTTATTCCTTGCACTTCTATGTAGAAAAGGTTTTACTTACTTTCCAAGGAACACCTGTAACCCCATTACCAGCCCTTCCAGACAGAGCAGATCGTACCGATTGGCCGGAATGTCAATGCGGTAGATTATTTCTTCCGATGCATCCTTTGCGGCTTCCACCTGCCCCTGTTCCTTGGTAATCATCTGCTTTTCCGTAGTGATCTCGTCCAGTTCCAGGCCAAACTCGAAGCACAGTTTTTGGAATTCATCATCAGCTGCAAATTATACATGAACCGGCATCCGGTGCGAGTGTTACAAGACACATAACCTTCCTCTCGATTACACAAATGTCGGATACTAACTGTAAGTTTTACCAAGAGCCTTAAACAGTAAGTCACGTTTCACTCCGATGGTCGGCATTTTTAGTTAAGAAATATCGATCGCTGAACTGTAGGTTTTTTTGAAATTTACAGCACGGCAAGTTATCTGCACCAAAGGATATTTGTTGTTGCCAACACACCGAAAGAACTTTTATTTTTTGTGTCAAACTGCGTTTGACGTCAAAAAGCCACAGTTCAGTTACATTGATAGCCCATAGATGATTTTCGTGTTGAAGCCCGTGTGAAAATATTGTAGGTGTTTTTAAGTTGTTTAAGATAGTCTTTTTTATTTTTTACAATGATGAAAACAAATGTATGCATGTGTGAACAAATGTACGTATCTGCTATTAGCTTGTGATATCGAAAAAAATGAACTATCAAACTTGTCTTCGAACAACATCTGCGGAGGAACCGGAATTTACACGCAAATTGTTTCAAAATATACTATGCAGTAATTAATGTGGTCCAATAAACTCCATCCACCACAATTTTTATAATAATTTCCATTTGTTACATCCATTTCAACGGTCCTCTGGAACTTTCGATTTTTCTCAAGCGAAGAATTGTCCTTGCTTGCAAAAAATGTCGTATGTACGAATTTTCTTTCCTCACCGCATTATCTTCGCTCCGGATGTGACGAGCCATTTTCGGGCGAATTAATTGTCAAAACTGATGGCTTTCGAGCAGATTTGCGACAAAAAACATCTTTTCAAGCACATTTCGAGCAGAACGGGGCAGCGAGTGAGAGAAAGCAGGAGGTGAAAATAAAATATGGCGAAAAATTCTACAGGCGGTCAAAGGCACGGAAGCTCCGAATGAAAAAGCGAATTTACCTAGTGAAAAGTGACTGTAAACGTACCTAAATTGTGACAAACGCATGGTAAATGCGCCTAGCTCATTGGACGCATAGCGAAAAATGCAGAATGCTGAACAATCCGGAGTGAAAAACCGGGAGAAAATTGTTAAATCAGTGAATCAGCAGACTTCGTTGAAATCGCAGCTGCAGCAGCAGCAGCAGCAGCCTTCATCGTCGTCTTCGTCGTCGTGTTCGTTGTCTTTATCCTCATCAACATCAACGGAAGGAGAGGAGGCAACGGCAATCGTATCAACTTCCCAGGGAATAGCAGCAGAAACAGGAGCAGCCAACACTTCGTCATCGACATCCAAGAACAATAGCAACAACAGCAGCACAATCGGTGGTGGTAGTAGCAGCAACAGTAGTGGTGGTATCGGCAATAGTGGTAATAGTGGAGTAACAAGCAGTGGAAACAGTGCTGCTGCTACTACCATCGTCGACGTTGTTGCTGGTACGGCCACCACTTCTACGACATTTTCGCCGTCATCATCATCGGCCTTGCATGCGGGACGGAATGCTGATGACGGAACGGACTCGGTCGTAGGAACAGCGGCGCATCCACTGTCAGCAAGGGCGGAGACTGAAGAAGCTGCAGCTGGAAAGCTGAGGAACAGGCTTACACTTGCTGCAGCAGACACAGTAACGCTTCTCGGGGTTGAACCGATTCGAACCCAGCTGCCTGGCAGCGTCATTTGTAAAACCAGTTCTAAAAATAATGGTAAAACAATGTCTTCGCCGAAGAGTTCCACAACAGCCACAAAGCCTGCTACGCCATCGACCGTGCTCGTGGGTGCCAATACACCGGGCGCCCCAGGAGCTGGTGATGGTAGTAGCAGTACCGGCAAACAAGCTAACGCCAGCAACGGTACCAACGGTGACGACGACTGCAAGGTCGCAGCGGGAGGAACCGGAAGTACCACTGGTATGTCGAAGCCGGCTCCTGGTGTGCCCAGCCAGAGCGCTGCACCTAGTTCGGCTAATATCAACAGTAAACCATCAGCGACCAGCAATAGCTCGTCTCCGACCAAGTCGGATACCGAGACCTTCTCCGAGATACAGCCTCGCGTTTCAGACTCGTCAGAGTCGGAAGAGGAATCGGTGTCGGAGGTAAATTCCACATCTTAAATACACGTATTTGTATCTTACAGGTTTAGGGGCTGTTCTCACTGTAGAATCGATACTTTCGGCAGATGAACATTCATTTGTTTATTTTGCTTTTTTTCTACTATCTCTTATATTAAGTTTTATGTTCACACTCTCATTTCCAAGCAAAATGCTAGGTTTGCCCTGGCAAAAACAAAGAAAGTTCCTATGTTGTACTTAAACAAATGCATACATACCTTACCACGCGGTTTATCCGCTTATCTCTTAGCAATAATCCCCATTGTCATTAGATAACCCTATTCATTTACGATTTACCTTTCCGGATACATTTGTTTCATTATATATTAAGAAGCAATCAATATTTTCGAAAGATTTTTACATCAATTTTCTAGTGATGTTTCAATCTTCAATGTTTTCGGCTGTTATAAAAAAAACAATAGAGTATCCTTTTACACAATGATACCGGATTATATGCACATTAAAATTATACCGGAAGTGTGTCAGCACACAGAATTGCGTATAATATGCGTTTTTCATCAAGTAATGACAATTGTTCTCTCAGCTCTGTCATGAGCAATGCATACAGAAGCATGATTATACTGTCCGTTGGGTGAAGAATGCAGCAGGGTGTGTTCTTATGGATGCAAAAGGCACAACGTATGTAAAGCCGAAAAAACTGTGCCGTTCGTCGTTGTGCGTCTGTAAAAGTGCATTCTACTTTGTGCTGTCCAGCAGCGCTTTTAAAACCAAGGCCATAATATTTCCAAGCTTCTTAGACCTTCATGAAACGAAACAAAAATGTATATGTTTTTTGTTTTACTTTTTTCAGTTAATTTTTTGTACTGATGATAGGTTTTAATTTTCTTTATCTACTAACATTTGAAATAGAAAATCAAATTTTCCTCAGCCTCCGAAGGCACCATGTTTTTCACAAATCTACCTTGGTAGGAGATAAAGAGCATAAAATTCATTAAACTTTACAAAAATTAGTGTTCTGACTGTGGGTAAAGATGTTCCTGTTCGAGCAGAGCACAACCCTAACCTAATCACGAGTCTGTCATCCAGAGCCGCAGTCGAGCAGTCCATGCTTTTTTTTACCCAGTAACCAGCAATAGTACCGTCGATGCGTGTTTTGCAGCAAATGTGCGATTTTGCTCACACAAAAGAAACGGAGCACCCGGTTTTTGAAGGGAAAACGATCGCTATTCGAGCAATCGTGTGGTCCTTCATCGTTCGTCCCTCGTCATCGCCCCAAAAGTTGCTGGTAAAAACGAGCAGCAATTGACGGCAGTTGTGTGGTAGCAGACGAAGTGTGCGTAATGGCAGCTGTGTATGCCGCATGTGTACGTGCGATCGAACCAGGCAAAGCAAACCAACACACTGACAGAGCGGTCACTGTGGCAGAAGAGCGTAGTACAGTTGTGTGCGTGTGTGTGTCGCGGGTAACAGCACTAGCAGCAGAAAAGGGAACAGTCGCGCGACCGTGTTCGTTCCTTAACTAGGTGTCGAAACTAGTGAGGCAGAATTTTTAGTCTGAGCTATAGTTGAAGTTTAGTCGTGTAGCAGCAGTAGAAAAGCCGTAGTGCGTGCGTGCGTGCATGCGTTTGTGTTTGTGTGTGTTCGCGTATGGTGTGGTACGTCGTCCATTCGACTGCAGTGGAAGATGCTGATGATCGAAGTAGCAGAATGTGTGATGAAAGCATGATGTCGAGCATGGAAGTGGAAGAAGCAATGAAAAGGTTAAAAGATTGTGCTTCAGGCGAAGAAGACGAGCGGGAAGAAGAAGTGCATGATGGTAAACCGGAGCAAAATTTGCAGAACGACCATCAGCGAGTGTTGGAAGAAGTCAGAATGCGTGTAAGTGTCACTATAGTGTGCTGTTGAGTGCAAATCTAATGTATTGGCATTGCAGTGAAACAAAAATCTAATGGCCTCTCGAAACTAAATCAGTAGCTTTGCAAAGTGGAAAATTGTGGCTGCAATAGCTGCAGCAATTCCCGCATGTGGATAGTGATTGGAAGAGATGGGAGGAGTTGTCAAAATGAAAAAAAAAGTTAATTCCACACTAACACACTGTCACGGCATGTATGTTGGATCAGCAGCAATATGCCACAGCACTAAAAAGAGAAGAATAGTTTTCGCAAGTGCAAGTGTGTATGTGCGTGTGTGCGTAGTGTATGTGTGTTGGAAATGAGCGATTTTTTCCATTCGTTCCATCTACTTTTTCCCGCATTGCTGTGTTCTCTTCCTTCCTTCCTTCGATCAACTGAACCGTGAATTCCTTTAAGACCTTGTTGGTGACTAATTCCGTGCTTGATACATAAAAACGTAAATCGGTGCGTGAATTACAATCGATTTCCGTGTGACATTCAATTAACACCACGATAATATTGTGCCGAAATCAATTTTCCTATTGTCGTCGGACAGGAAAAAAGGTTACGTGATTCTGCCGACATGATGGTCCCTGTTCAGTGCATCGTGTGCATCGATTCCGAGGAAGGCGTAGAGAAGTTGATGGATTGCAAAAAAAAAGAATGGAAAAGGGAGACATGACATGACGTTACTTTGACGGTAGTGCTATGTGCAAGTACGAAAGGTGGTACAACTACATCGATGAGCGGTCCCCGGCAATGGAACGCGCGTGTGTACGCTAGTGGTTGTGATAATAGTGCACACCTTATAGGAGAAGGAGAAAACGTGAAAGTGCTGCATGACTGTTCAAACTATGAAACAACAGCTATTTGGACTTTAGAACAAAGTTTTCGTATAATATTTGTTCAAGGTTCATTGTACATTGTTTTCCATATGAAACGACAAAGAAACAATTCCGTATAGCTGCACATTGCCTATGTGGGGTTGTATGATTGATAGCGCATCGAACATTGAGGGATGGAAGATCTTACAACTGCGCGTGTTAATTTATCCTTGTACTATGCTTGAAAATAGTAATAGTAAATGTTTAGGAAAATAATCCAACCGCTGCTCAACATTACGTTCTTAATTGCATTTTAGCATTCGCTAAATAAAATCTCGCAATAGAAGTTAAGCTAATTGGTTAAAAGAGAGCAACGGAAATGTGGTATGGTAGTGTGCGTTCCACATTCCGCAAAGTCGCAGGCGAATGCGGCAAACGATAGTATAGGTGGGCGCATATGAGTGTATGCATATGCGTGTTTGTGTGTGTGTTGGTGAAAGCGCTCTTCCGTCCGACGGGGATATAATACGGTGCTACCATTTGGAGTCGTCGGTCGAAACGGCGACGAAGACGACAACGTTTCTTTGCAGTATTTCAATTTTTTTCATTCGATCTTTTTTTTCTCACGATGTGTGTGGCACACGATTTTAGCCTTCTCCGTACAGCACACCATCGCACAGATTTGCGCTCTCTCGCTCACACTAGAGCGTTCCCTTGATTTGTTTTCCTTCTTTTCCCGACGTATGGTCCTCTAAGCGCGATCGATTTCTCTAAAGCGTTTTTAATGTGAAATGCATTTTTCGTGGCGAAATGTTTATTTCAACAATTGATTCGCCGAAATTCGATCCGTGCCCAAAATGTGTGCATGTGTTGTGTGAAATTCTAATGGCGGTTAGTTCGTTACGCTGCTAACTTCGAATAATGGAAGATCTGTGTTGATCCAGCGTTAATTTCAGCGTAATGGACGCGACACATTTTGCAACACAATGTTAAGCAAAATCATATCGTGAATTTACATTGTACACATAAATTGCTCTGTGCTGTTCCTGGTATTAAATCTTATCATTATGCTTATTGTCTCAATACGCCTTGGTGGCATGAAACGTAAAGTGATCAAATGATCAGACTGGTGACCACCTCTTCTACACTACTGTATATGGTTGCTTGGAAATCGTTCATTAATGTTTAAATTCAGAGGAAAGTACGATTGGCAAACCAGGCACATTTCTGTTTTTGGTAATTGACTCCCCACGTGCGTTTAACAATCCTTTTTTTCGTAATTAATTTATTGAAATAAATATTCGGATTAAAAATTAATGTTTTACGAAATGCTCGGAAGCGTACGGTCTTTCGATAGTTTCTATACATGTGACATTCATAAGAATACCAACCAATAGATGGCGCCAGTGGTATTAGTGTTTTTATTCGTCAAAAGTAACTGCATTGTTGTCCGTATCGGCCAATTTCAGCCAGATACGATTACAACGATGACTGATAAGGTCATCCCTTCCAGAAACACATGGTCCAAGCTTCATTTACCCGGATCCGGCATAGATACGGATCAGTATGTGGTAACGCCGGCATTAAAGCTCGTTAGAAGAAACGGCACATTAGCATGTTAGTGCGTACCACCAGCATACACATCGCTTCATCATGCCCAACTTCCCATTTCACATATACTCACTTGTGGTTTGAACTGGGCGTAGACAGGCACTGTCAACAAAGTACTAGCGCTGGTTACAAATCAATATTTTCGGATTTAAAAACTTACTTTTAAAATATTTATGAAAGTAAAAGCAAGCTTCATTTAAAATGTATACTTTTATTTGTCAATTAGTCTGTAAATAATTATAATTAAAGACTTGGAAAATTTGATTATTGTAAAGACGGGATCGAATCAACCCTTTCGCTGTGTAAGGATTTGCCCCGTGTATCGCATGGGGCCAACGAATATTTGCAATTATGATTCAAACTCACGATACAGGAGAAAATAAAATAGGGAAAAGTTCACCCATCCATGCCAGTAGTAGTGGTAAATGCTGGTGATGTGCTCATGATCGGTAGTAAATGGTAATTAGGACCGTCCGAATCGTAATAGCTGGAGATAGTGTGTGTGTGTGAGTTAAAAAAAATGCACGGATTCCCAGCAGGGAATTAAAAGTCCCAAATCGTTCACCGTGTGTAACTCCTCACGGCTTTTCACGATGGGTTTAATTCATTATTGGACTAGATGTGGAAGGAAACATCAATATAACATTTAACTAAACGTCATGAACATTTAATATTGGAGTGTGTAAGGATATGGTCAGTCATACAACCGTTTCTTCATGCCCAATATTTAATAACCTTGTGGGGACTAACTAGGTACAGGAAAGGATCCGCATTAATGTGTGATTCAAAGAAAAGCTTTAATTTTATCTTCAATACTCGAAATTTCCTACTGATTGCAAATCACTTTCCCTCCCTTTGCGTACACAAACGACCCTTGTAGTGAATTAAATCGATTTGCATTCGATTAAATTATCATTGGAAGACATTATGGATACAACACGCCTGTAGTGGTTTTTTAGATGATGTTCCATAGGGAATATGTTAATTCATGTAATTCTAAATGTTAACATTCCGCTTGTTAGTAAGGTTGTATATGCATTTTTCGTCGATTCGCTTAGCTGTACGATTCACAATTTACTTCAATCAACTCAAAGTGCTACACACCGGCGATTGTAAAAGAGCTGACCAAAAGCCCACAACACACTCACTACGATACTCTTGCAACCGCGGGTGTGGAGGTCAACGTACTTGCCCACAAACGTATTGACACACATGACATGCGATTCGTAAATTGTGCGTTTATTTAGAGGCAAAGTGTGTTTTTAATCACTCGCTTCACGAATATGCAGTCTGCAAAAATGTTGATACTTGTTTGGCTTCATGTACAAATTTACAAATGGCAAACTTTATACTATTGTTGTCATTGAATGCACATATACTACATATTTAATATAATACGAAATAGATAAAAATGGACATACCAAATATATCCGTTACAGGTAGATGCTTCTCCTTGTCTAGTTGTGATTAGCATGTCCTTTAAAGTAAATTCAATGATATAACTGTAGAGACTTACGGCATTGAATTACTGTAGCGGGTACACTATAAATACCTGATGTGTTTAGTCTACAAGCCCTTGAATTAATCTAAATCAAAGAAAGGATACTCATACAAACAGATTATAAAGAGTATAAACACTTTGGGCAATACGCTAGCATATTGTTCAATGAAAATGAAGCAACATAAAAATGTAATCCATGAATTACATAAGCATAAACAAAAAAACACAAAGTTCTTAATTGTTTTGTTTTCATTTATATAGAACGATCGTATTTCTTAGTTAATTAGTTGTCTTTTAGCTCATATTTAAAATGAGTTGTTGTGGTTGTTGATACCATAAATGATGTTCGTTTGTTTTTTTTTCCTTCTTTTGCTACACCCTTCATTTTACGTTATTTTTGCAATTTTTATTATCTTGTTTTTTACCCTCTTAGATTTTGCTGGCTTGCCTATGTCTAAGGCCAGATCTGCTGGTAAGTGTCGTTGCTTGTGTGTTGAAAGCGGTCTCCACCCTGCCCCAAGAGGCCTGCGCGTTCCATGTGTTTGTGTGTGTTGCGTGTGTGTTTGTATGCGCATTCCATTTTCCTGGCTTCATGTCATGTTGTCGTTTTTTTATAAGCATGCGGTCAAAAATTATCCAATGCCAAATTTCAAACTAAAAGCTGATAAGTTTTCTTATAACTTATTGTTTTGTTTTTACATAATTTAAATTACACATTACACATTACATCACACATTACAATTATTTAATACTATTGTTTTTGGCCTCAAGCCGAACCAGCTTTGATAACATTTTTATGCTAATTTCTAACCCCACGAAACACGCCTAAAACGTCTATTTTTATGAACCTGTTTTGGTAATATCATAAACAATTTTAAAAATAAACCGTTTGTGTTATTACATTTTACGGACCACGTTTGCCAGTGCAATTATAAACTACTCACAACCAACAACAACATCCAGCCGATCTTGAGCCTTTAGATACTTCAACCAGCAAAACAGGACAAACAATAATTGTACTGTCCATTGTTAAGGATGGGGAGAGAAGACAATTATCATTATATTTTGATCAGCACAACTGTATTCGAATTTTGTACTATTTTCTTAATTGTCTTTTTGTGGCGAAGAAATAGTTAATGTACATATTACTTTTTTTACAATTACTATCAAACATCTACACGTCCATTTTGTTTTTTAGATTATAACATTTTTTGTTGTTGCATTTTTACAATGAAGGAGCATTGAAGCGGCCTGTGTAATCTAAAGAAAGGAGGATGGCCCAGTGTACTACGCTTGCGATGGCCTATAAACTTGCCATATCTTTTTTTTGTTAACAAATATTTATTTCATACATCCGTAATTCGCATGAGATTCCCTTTGTTAATGCATCATTCTTTTTCGCTTCCTACAGGTTGACGACTTTGCGTTAGATCAGCAGTCGATTGAAATACCGGAAACGGAATGTTCCGACAGCTGTGAGAATGACGTCGACATGGATGAGTCGGACAGTTGCGACAACGATGCCGACGATAATGAAGATTCTGATGGTACGCATATATTCGCGCAACGAGATTGTGATCCGTGTTTGACGGATTTACTAAAACAATTTTCTTTACTGGTTTGTTTCCCTTTCGCTCACAATAGAAGACGACGAGGACGATGATGACGATATGGTTCATAGTACGGTACCGGGAAAATTTCTCTTAGAGAACGATGATGATACCGATCATGAACGAGGTAAGTGGAGGGATAATTTCATTCTATATGGAACGGATTTACGAACACTTTACCGGCAAGATTTGGTCTTTAAATTCCACATTTGTTTCCTTCTCTTTTTAGACGAAGCAGCGCATGCCTTAACGCGAATGAAATCTAGCGATGGCAGTCCAAGGGATAAAAAGTAAGTGTGAGCAACATTGAATGTCAGCTCATTTTAATTTATCGTTTCTATGTTTCGTTTATAGTTTGCTATCGCGTTCGCTGATTGCGGCTTGCACTGATAATGATGTGAATACAGTGCGGCGTCTGCTCGTCGAAGGAAATTCGTTGAACGAAGCCACCGAAGAAGGCGATTCATTGCTTTCCTTGGCATGTTCCGCCGGTTATTACGAGCTGGCTCAGGTGTGTATGACAGCTGGAAGCGTCATATTGGGATAGCATTAAAATTGTTTTCGTATTTGTTTCGTTCTCATTTCTTTCCGTATAGGTACTGCTTGCAATGTCCGCACAGGTTGACGATCGTGGCCAAAAGAACGATTGTACCCCACTGATGGAAGCTGCATCAGCTGGTCATGTTGAGATAATAGAACTGTTGTTCAAGCATGGCGCGGACGTGAATGCGCAATCGTCCACCGGTAACACTCCGCTCATGTATGCCTGCGCCGGAGGCCATGAGAAGGCAGTGAAGTTACTGTTGGATCACGGTGCTAAGGTGGAGGATCACAACGAGAATGGGCATACTCCGCTAATGGAAGCCGCCTCTGCGGGTCATGTCGGAGTCGCCAAGGTAAATGCTAGCTCTGTTCGAAATGGATCATTCTTTTTGTTACCTTTTTTACAATTCCATATGATTAAATCCGAGAACAGAACTCAAACATTGTACCAATAGCACAGCTATCATCTTTGCAACGAAACAACACAAAGACAGACGATATTGCTCACTGATTTGATCGTCATTATTGAGTCGATTTATTGCTGATTCTAAGGTCGTTCGTTCAGAGAGAATCTATCACTTTCGAGCGGGTTATTTTGTTGTGTAAATTTGTTGAGTGCATTTGCTACTGAGTAATGATTATTATTTGATCTTATCTGATGGATTCCACGCAGACAATTATTAACTATATGTTTTAAACTTGTTGCGCGATCGGTGTGTATAAATAATGATCAACTTATAATTTGTTCTTCTTTGTAGATTCTGTTGGAGCATGGAGCCGGTATTAATACACATTCTAATGAGTTTAAGGAGAGTGCTCTAACGCTAGCCTGCTACAAGGGCCATCTAGATATGGTTCGCTATCTGTTGGAGGCTGGAGCTGACCAGGAGCATAAGACCGATGAAATGCACACAGCTCTAATGGAAGCGTCCATGGATGGGCATGTGGAGGTGGCGCGGTTGCTGCTGGATTCAGGAGCACAAGTAAATATGCCAACTGACTCATTTGAATCGCCGCTCACCCTAGCAGCATGCGGAGGGCATGTTGACCTGGCGATGCTGCTTATCGATCGCGGAGCTAACATCGAGGAAGTAAACGATGAAGGCTATACCCCGCTGATGGAAGCTGCACGAGAGGGTCACGAGGAGATGGTGGCACTGTTGCTACAACAGAGTAAGTGGTTTATCATAGCTTTTAGATTGTTTAATTTATAAAGACATTTTAGTTTTGATTTTCTTGTTTTGTTTAATAACGATATGTTTTAAACAAGATTTTAAATTTATATTACCTATGGAAAATCTCCCCATAACTGATGATTTCTATATAACAATTACAGATGCGCAGATCAATGCTCAAACCGAAGAAACTCAAGAAACGGCTCTGACGCTAGCGTGTTGTGGAGGATTCATCGAGGTGGCAGAATATCTCATCAAGAATGGGGCAGATATTGAGCTCGGTGCGTCAACGCCGCTAATGGAAGCTGCCCAAGAGGGTCACATCGATCTGGTGCGTTTTCTGCTTCAGCATGGTGCAAATGTACACGCGCAGACGCAAACGGGCGACACTGCGTTGACGTACGCGTGCGAGAATGGTCATACTGAGGTAGCGGACATTCTGCTAAACTATGGAGCTGAACTAGAACACGAATCGGAAGGCGGTCGCACGCCGCTCATGAAGGCGTGCCGCGCCGGTCATTGGTGCATAGTGAAGTTTCTGATCGAACGTGGTGCAGACGTTAATCGGCACACTACGAACAATGATCATACGCCCCTCTCACTGGCCTGCACTGGCGGTCACCAGAATGTTGTGGAGCTGTTGCTAAAGAACGGTGCAGATCCCTTCCATCGGCTGAAAGATAGCAGTACAATGCTGATCGAGGCAGCCAAGGGTGGCCACATTGGTGTTGTGCAGCTACTTCTGGACTTTCCGCATTCGCTAATGAACGCGAATGCTGCCCAGCAGCAGAATATGCTTAGTAGTGGACAAATGCAGCAACTACAACAGCAACAGGCACACCAGCAACAATTGCAACAGCAACACCAGCAAGCCCAGCAGCTCATTATCACGCAGAACCATCAGCAGCACCAGCATCATCAGCAACAACTGCAGCAAGCGCAACAGCAGCAGCAACAGTTGCTGGCGGGTCCTCCTGGTTTGCGCGAAGTACCCGAAGCGATTCGTGTGAGTAACAAACAGATTTTTCAACTGCCAAGCAAAGATATGCTAGAACAGCAGCAGCAACTGCAAGCCCAAGGACCTCCGCAACAACAGTCCCAGCAAGCTCAACTGCAACAGCAACAGCAACTTCAACAACACCAGCAGCTGCTTGCGAACAGTCACCAGCTTATAAACCAGGCGAACATGTTGCTGGACAGTAGTGGCAACGACACGTCCGTTCTGGCACATCACCTTTTAGAAATACAAGACCCTTCCCTAAAGGATACCTTCCTCGAAGGTTTAGCGATTGGTTTGCGCCCTCGCGTACGTCGCATGACCAGCGGGCCAGCTGGGTCTGCTGGATCGTCAACCACACCGCCGATTTCCGGGCAACAGCAGCAACAAGATCAAGCGACTGTTGCTCAACAACAATTGATACAATATTTACACCAACATCAACAGCAGGCGCAACAGTTACAAGCAGCCCAGCCAATCATTCTACAAGGGAATAGCGTCGTAACACAGCAGCAGCAACAACATATGCAGCAGCAGCAGGTGCCAACGGTTGTAGGTAACAACAATGCAGCTGGGGCAGGTGGTAATAAGCAACAGCGTAGCTTACTGCGCAAGAAGCAACAGCAACCAACAGTAGCACTGCCTTCGCCATTCGAGGCAAATCTAACCAGTTCCGAGGCACAGCAGGTTCGCAGCGATCCTATTGGTGAGGATAATAATGGGAGCTGCAGTGGTGGAATGAAAAACGTGTCCTCGTTGCAACAACAACCTCCTCCCCGTGTCAGCAACGTTGCGATGCGATCTGATTACGAGCAGTATCAGAAGCAGATGAGTGAGATCCAATTCCAGAAGGTAATTAATATTTGTGTTTTTGGTGTGTTTTTTACAAGCCGATATCATTCATCCGTTATTAATGGTATATTGTTTACAATAACTTGAAGCAAACAGATCAATAATCAGTGCCAAACATGAAACGACATAAACGTGCATGATATACCTAATCATCTTTTTTGACTGATTTGTTTATTGTAATTTATTACAGAAAGCGAAAATACAATTCATCAGTGATGCGAAAGGTCCACCGCCAACTCTTTTACCGCACACGGAATCATACCTTGCCAACTTGCAAAACAACTTGCCTCAGTCGCAACAGCAACATCTTCAACTGGCAACAATAGCTGCTAATGCCGCCGGTACCTCTGTTGTTCCAGGCGGCACTAACATCAGTCAGGCTACCGGCAGCACCAGCAGTGGCACTACCTTGACTGCCCCATCGGAAGTGTCCCAAAGCACTGCCATCAGCGATCGTCCAAAGGTGAAACCTGTGTCCAAAAAAGATGCCAAGAATAATCGGAAAACTGCAGCAGCAGCGGCGGCTGCAGCAGCTGCGGCAGTTGCAACCGCTACAGCCTCAGTACAGCAGCAGCAGCAACAATCATTCTGGCCTTTGACGAGTAATAATGCGACCGGTGGTAGCGGAAACGCCACCGGTGTCCTGCAGCAAAATCCAATGGTGTCAATTTACAACAACTTGGTTAGTACATTATATTACGGATTTATCATACTTCTTACCAGAATAACTATACTCGATTTATTAGAGTTTAAATTTTATATGTGATGTTAAGTAATGTCTAGTAATGTGTCTTAATGTTTTTTTTAAATTGTGTACTTTTTTTGTAGTCTGTGATTCCAAGTTCCGACCAGAATGTGCAATTGTTGCAGCAATCAATGGCGAACTTGAATCTTCAGTCACAGTCACCCGTAACGCCATCCACCATGCAAACGGCATCGATGTCTTCGAGTGGCAAACCATCTGATAAGAAATCATCAACGGATGGTGGAAACGATGTGAAGAAGAGTGATTTTGGTAATGCGAACGAGTCGTTCTCAGCTACTGCCGATGTGAAACATGACAGCAGTATGATTCCTACGTCGTTAGCCAAGCCGACGGTTATCACGAGTATTGTAGCGAATCGCAGTTCAAATGTTAAGCAAGACGATGTCGCTGAAGGTTGTTCGGCAGAGCAGATGTCCGTATCATCATCGGTTCGTGGAACCGCAAAAGAAGCTACTGCCAGTGACAGTGCCAGCAGTAGTAGCAGCAGTAGCAGCAGCAGCGCAGGTGACAGTGGCTCATCGGGCAACGTGAACGGCAGCTCTGCAGCTAGTAGCAGCAACTCTACAACCAACACAACGAGTACCGGCGACAGCAGCAGTGCACCATCCGGGGATGCCGGTGCTGCTGGCGATGGCGAAGGAAGCACCATCAGCAGTGGAAGCATCAGTAGCAGTAATAGCAGCGCTAGTAGCAGCGACAGCAGCACCACCACAAGCGCAAATAACAACACTGCCGAAGGAGGAGAAGGAGGAGGAGGAACCGGTGCAGGTAATGCCAATGGTGAAGACGAAGGAGGTACCAGTGGTGGGAACGGTGGAACCGTGTCTAGCATCGATCCGGACAACCAGTTCAACCTTTTTGCGATGGTCGATCGTAAGTTGATGCTCAAGATCGCGCATCGCTTGCTCGGCGATACTTCCAAATCACCTTCGGAAACACCACCGCTGACCAGCTGCCCAGGGTCGAACTTGGAACCTCCCGCTTCACCCCCGCCAGCGATGATAAACAATGCCGGTAGTGTACCGAACACCAGTGGGTGGAATGGACAATAGTACGCGAGCAGCGCTTGATACGAATTGTTCACCTTTCCCCATGTATCGTCCTTTTTGTCACCCACGGACCAGCACATTAGTCCTGTCCCGGACTATTTGCGTTCGACGGTGTTTAGGTCGTTAGAGCGGTTTTTAATTTATTGATGCTTAATTTTCTTCTTACCCACCCAGATATCGAGTATCCGGAGCTGTCGCGCATCCTGTGCAGTTTCAGCGGCTCCGACATACTGCCTGCACAAGAGTTCGTGCAAGTTCATCAGCATATGCAAAACATTATTCAGCATAAGAGCGGTAGCAATGTAAGTATTCTTCGAAAGTGCTCCGGTGGCCAACAGCTGCATGATTATTCGCCATTACCACACCGTTTTATATATCACTAGCCTATCAAACTCGGCGATTCTACTGACGGCCATCAGTATGCGGAAGAAGGCGAGGAGCACCTGCCAATGTTTAACATCGAGGAATCGGATGCTGAAGGCATCACCGAGTGTGTGGGTGGCATGTATCCTGCACTGATGAATGATGAAACCCTCGAACAGTATCACGGTGAAGACGGATCAGTTACGCAGGCACACGGCTCGCGAGAATCGACATACAACTATGAATGGGTGGACAGCATTGACGATGTGATCCATGTGCTGAACGGATGCCCCGAAATTCCAATGGCATTGCACGTAAGTGTTAGAGACATAAGCAAACAATAAACATCGAACTAGAACATAAATATGACGATTGTTCCTCAACACACAGGATATGGCTGCCAATTTCGGTTGCCAGGATATGGATATGTACGCAAATCTGATTGGTTTAAACTCGTTCTGCAAGACTCGTTGGGCGGGTAACCAGACCCAGATAACTTCAGGTACATCGTCACCGGTAGAAGACGGCAGTGGTATGGTGACACTTAGCGATCCGACGTTTGCTTATCGTACCGCCCAAGCTGCTGGTCAGTTGTTAGCATTGGATCCGCAGCCATTTTCAATGCAGTCGATTCAATTGCTTAATCAAATTCATGAGGTATGTAGCGCGAAATTAGGTTAATAAATGTTGACTAGATATCGAGAGTTTTCTTTCTTCTTTTATTCAACCATTACAGGCATCTGTATCACTGGCTTCCGCTTCCGGAACTGAACTACATCATCCGCCAGCAACAAGCAGCGGTGCCCAAGGACAGCAACCAAAGCTTGTGTTCAATGTCGATGCCGATAAAGCTTCGCAAGTGCATTTGCTGTTTCAACTGCCTACCATGCAATCTCAACAGCAACAACAGGAAATGGCGCAGGATCAACAGCACGATCATATGAACATGATGGCTAACAGTAACCAACAGCAGTCGCAAAATCAACAGCAGACACTTTCATTGCAGCAGGCAGCTGGGCAGCAACAACAGCAGCAGTGTAATATAGCAGCAATGCAACCGCACGCAGCGGCTGCTGCAGCAGCTGCTGCCATTCAGCACGCTCAGCTTCAACAGCAACTACATGCGCAGGGTATGTCTGCTGGACATTCCGGTTCAGTGGCCTTGCAGCAGCAACAACAACAACAACGACAGCAAATGCAGCATCTGCAGTCCCAGGCCCAGGGACAACAGCTGCAACATTTGCAAACCCAGGGCCAGCAGCAGCAGCCCCAACAATCGCAACAACATTGTTTACAACATGCCCAAATGCAGGTTTCTACACAAACACCGCAACAACAACAGCATGTCGCATCGGCCAGAGGTGAGGAGGAAATGTCCCCGCTGGTAAGGACACAACATTTCGCTTTAATGGACAACAACCAGCCAGCCAATTCTGTCCCAGGCAGTGGAAAATTAGGTGGCGGTACCGGTGGCGGAAAGAAGGGAGAGAAAAACCGAAAAGAAAAGAACCGTCTCGCTGCAGTGCCAGCAGTTCGTCAGGCACCGGCTGGCCAGCAGAGTGCTGGTGCAAATGGTCAAATTCAAAACTATCAGTACGATAGCACCAACAGCAATACACGATCGGTCGGCGGAGCAATGGATATACCACCACCGAGTGGTGCCGTGCAACCGTTCCATGCCGGTACCGGTATGATGCCACCACAGGGTGGCACAGTCGTATCGGAGCGAACGATTGATGTAGACTCGGAAACCGATTCGAATCATGATACCGCATTAACGCTGGCCTGTGCCGGCGGCCATGAAGATATGGTGGAGCTGTTAATTACCCGAGGTGCAAATATTGAGCACAAAGACAAGAAGGGTTTCACCCCGTTGATATTGGCAGCTACGGCCGGTCACGAAAAGGTGGTGGATACGTTGCTTCGCAATGGTGCCGAGATCGAGGCACAGTCGGAACGAACCAAGGACACACCACTTTCGTTGGCCTGCTCTGGTGGACGGTATGAGGTAGTTGAGCTGTTGCTCAGCATGAACGCAAACCGAGAGCATCGCAATGTGTCCGATTACACGCCACTCAGCTTAGCTGCTAGCGGTGGCTACGTGAACATCATTAAATTGTTACTACAGCATGGTGCAGAGATAAACTCACGCACCGGAAGCAAACTAGGAATTTCTCCGCTTATGCTTGCTGCTATGAATGGGCATGTTGCCGCTGTTAAGCTGCTGCTTGACATGGGTTCGGATATAAACGCACAGATTGAAACAAACCGTAATACGGCGCTAACATTGGCATGCTTTCAAGGCCGGCACGAGGTGGTCAGCTTACTCTTAGACCGTAAGGCCAATGTAGAGCATCGTGCCAAGACAGGCCTTACGCCGCTGATGGAAGCGGCTTCGGGCGGCTACATCGATGTCGGTCGCGTCCTGCTAGATAAGGGAGCCGACGTTAATGCTGCCCCAGTACCATCATCCCGCGATACGGCGCTCACCATCGCGGCTGACAAAGGTCATCTGAAATTCGTCGAACTGCTCCTATCGCGTGGTGCCCTGGTAGAGGTGAAAAATAAGAAAGGCAATTCACCGCTCTGGCTTGCGGCAAACGGTGGTCATCTGGGTGTGGTGGAATTACTTTGTAGCGCCGGCGGTGATATTGATTCGCAAGACAACCGGAAGGTTTCCTGTTTGATGGCTGCCTTCCGGAAGGGCCACACGAAGGTAGTGAAATGGATGGTAGGTCAGGTGACACAGTTCCCGTCGGACCAAGAGATGACGCGTTACATCAACACGATCAACGAGCAGGAACTGTTGGAAAAATGTCACGATTGTGTGAAAGTTATCCGTGCTGCGAAGGATCAGCAGGCAACCAAGGCGAACATAAATGCATCCATTCTGCTGAAGGAGCTTGATCTCGAACGGTCGCTGGAGGAAAGCCGCAAAGCGGCTGCTGCCAAGCGTCGCGAAAGAAAAAAGCGACGCCGGGCGGAAAAGCGTGAGCAGCAGCGCAAGCTGGAGATGGGCGAAGAAGGTGCTGGCGGGGAAGGAAACGATGACGAGGATGAAGAGGAGGAAGCCGAGGACGAGAAGGAAGAGGAGGAGGAGGAGGAAGAGGATGTGGACAGCGAGCATGACGAGGATGAGTTGCTGCTTTCTGCTGCAATGACGCAACAGTCGTCTATTAACAACAAGAATAAAAATCGCAACTCCAATCACGTGACCTCCCAGCTTCATAACAAATCGCAGCAAAATCATCGCGAGAAAGAGAAGGACGGGAAGGGCAAACATAAGGACAAGGAGAAGGATAAGCATAAGGATGTGGAGCGCGAAAAAGGAAGAGAGCCCAATCAGGCTGGATCTTCCTCATCCAATAGCAATCAGCGCCAGCAGCAGCAGAATGCGAACGGTCAGCTATATCAGTATCGGCCAATGTCGATACCATATCAGGTACAAGAGGAAGGTGATTCTGGTATCGATGCCAACAGCTTGGGTTCTTGTTCCAGCTCAGAGGTGAAGTCCTCATCGAACAGCAGCGCGCTGGAGCAAAAGAAAAACAACAAGAAACGAAAGCAACAGCAGCAACAGCAACAACAGCAGGCACAAACGGCACGCGGTACGATTGCCTCCACGAACGCAGCCGGTGCAGCAAGAGCAGCAAAGGCGGCCGCTGTCGCAAATGCATCTAGCGGTGGCAAATCGTCCAGCAATGCGCAACAGCAGCACCAACAAAGCAGCAACAATCGGCAATCGAAAAGCCCGGAGAGTGGTACTGTATCAACGTCGAACGGTAATACTGTGGTGCAGGATAAAAACTCAAAGGAAAAGAATCGGCGTCAACAGCAGGAGAAAGAGCAGCAGCAACAGCAATATGGCGGCGGTAGAGAAAAGCGTGAAAAAACGCTAGAGAAGGAAAACGTCGCACCGAAAGATCACGATCGTTCGGGTGGACTGACGATGGCAACGAAGAACGAAAGCAAAAAATCCTCTACTAACGATCATCATCACCATCATCAGCAAAGTCAGCCGACGGGTAACAGCGGTACGGGCAGCAGTGGCGCAATGCAGCAGTCACAGCAAAACAGTGTGGCGGGAAATCGTAAATCGATTATCGTGTTTGGTTCGGGCAACCGGCACACCTCGGAACAAAATGATGAACTGGTATCAAGCGGTGGGGGCAACTTTTATAACAATGTCAGTGGCAGTGGAAAGAAAACGCATGGTAACAAAACGTTTTACAACACTGCAAATAATGAGGATCACGGTCATCATGGCAAGATGTCCTCAGCTAGTCCGATGAAGCAACAGGCCATGTCTGGTGGAATGTCTGTGTCACAGCAGCAGAATGCAAACGTATCACAGACCAACTCAATGGGTGTTAAACGCGAAGAAGGCTGGAAGGAGGTTGTGCGCAAGAGTTCGGTACAACAGAGCGGCGGCAGCGGCGGTAGTAGTTCAGGGAGCAGCGGCACCGGAAGCAATAGTGGCAGTGGTGGTGGTGGCGGCGGTGTTGGTAGCAGTGGATCTTCTTCCTCGCCAATGGAATGTCGTAAAGTGCAGGTGCCGGTACATGCCATCTCGCGGGTAATAGGGCGTGCTGGCAGCAACATCAATGCAATCCGTGCCGCAACAGGAGCGCATATTGAGGTAGAGAAACAGGGAAAAAGCCAGGGTGACCGATCGATTACTATCAAGGGATCGCAAGAAGCGACCAAGCAGGCACACTCACTAATCGTTACTCTCATTAAGGATCCCGATGTAGACATATTGTTAATGTTGCCAAAGCACAACGCTAGCAGCGGCAATTCAACGCAAAAAAGCTATGGTTCTTCGACATCAGGTACTGGTGGTGGATCATCGGCTGGGCCACACTCCTCAGTATCATCGGGAGGGCTACTGTCGTCCGGTGGAACGTCGGCCCAACAGTCACCGGTTATTGTGCCTGCGGCCATTATTCCAACCAATGGTGCTGCTCCGACAATGTCGGCTATCGTGGCGTCGGGTGGTGTTGCAGCAGCTGCTGCAGCAGCAGCAGCAGCGGCCGCCGCAGCCGCAGCAGCCGCTGGCACTAACAACAATTCGATAGGAGGCCCCATTAAGGGTGGAAAGAATGTGTTTAGTGCTACAAACAAGTCTACCAATGCGAACGCCGCTAACATTGTTGCTAGCGGCAGCGCATCAACAGCAACCAGTGCAGCGACCGTGGGTGTGGTTAACACTAAGACTCCGTCCACCCAAGGTTCGATGCCGCCAAACTCAAGCGCTACACGGACGTCGACTACCAAGAATCTGTTCCTATCGTCGGCAGCGACAGCCTCGCCACAGCAACAGTCGTCCCGCGTGCTGACGGCAGCTTCCAGCAATAATGTCACTAATAATAGCGGCAGCGTGCCATATGCCGTTGCGGCTTCTGCTGGTCAGGGAAAGGATGCAAAGCGACAACAGCCGACTTCACAAGCATCACAGCAGCAATCGTCCACCTTACTCGCAACCGGAGGACCAAAGGGACCGATCCATCACCCTGGTTTAGCAACGAGTGGTCCATCAAGTGGAAACGTATCGGCACCGTTCGGCAGTGTAGGAATGCAATCGATGAAATCGAAAAACCACATCAAAGCACCAAATGCATCTAGCTCAGTACCACAGCCAGGTGGTACGAATGTTAGCGGCAACACTGCCGGTACGGGAGCAGCCTCTGGCGTGGTAGGATCGTTCGCCAAGTTGGTTGCTTCGGACGGCGGAAATGCAGCCGGAAACAGTCAAAAGAAGTCATTCGGCACTTCCGGTGCCGCTGGCGGCGGTTCTGGAAATTCCTCTGTCATGGCGCAACAGGGCCAACAGCAGCAGCAGCAACACCATCAACAGCCATCAGTTGGAGTGATCGGAGGTCGCGCACCAGCACAAGTGCAGGAATCTCCAGCTAAAAGTGGTGGATCAGGGCTACCAGTACCATTTGGTAGCAATGCCAATGCAGTTGGTGTTGGTGTGTCTACAATTGGATCACACATGATTTCATCGAATTCCCATCAACCAACTGGAGGTGGAGGCGGTGGCATTGGTAACGGCAATGGAGGGGCTGGACATCAGAAGATTTCGTCGTTTATTCCTCCCATTGCAACAAGTGGTCCAGGTCCGACGATTGTTGAAGCTTCGACCGTACCGCCATTACCACCTATCACTGTACCAAATACAGCGAATCCACTTGCTGCACCCGGAAGCGGACGATCCATTACACCAATCGGACAACCACCATCATCGTCCGCATCAGCATCCGTATGCTCGGTTTCGACCATTTCATCATCCGGTACGTCGACCTCATCGTCAGTGACGGGTCCCATAGGTAGTCGTAGCGTTACTACACCATCGCCGTTGCTGCAACAGCAAACCTCAACCACCTCGCCAACCATCGGTGGTCAACTACACTCAAAGATGCAACCTATCGGATCGCATCAGCAGCTGCCACCTTCGCCTCCACCGTCGAACGTCTATTCACTGTTCAATGATCCGTTTACCAATAGCCAGTGGGGTGTTGGAGGAAACGGCACTGGAAGTAACGTTGGCGATGTTGGAAAACCACCGCTGTACGGTGGGCATCACCATCAGCAACAGCATCATCTGTCACACGCGAATGTTCCGCCGCATCATCATCAGCAACATCATCAGCAGCATGCAGGTGTCGGTGTTGGTGGTGCAGGTGGTGGTGTTTTGGCAACGTTCATGGAGAACCCACCAACGCTGCAGGTATGTAAAGAAAGCAACACCAGAAAAGAGTAACAATTAGAGAATCAAATTTATAACATTACATCCATTTTGCTTTTGCAGGTCGACGCATCTAAGGCTCCGGGTTACCGTGGAAATGCGATTTCTTCGCCAGTTAGCTCCAAAGCCTCGAGCAATGCTACAACTCCTCCATCATCCAGCATGTCCTCGCATCAACATCAACTTCAGCAGCAACCTCCAATGCACCAATCTTTGCAGCAGCAGCAGCAGCAGCAGGCCAATGGAGGACATTTAAATCTCCACCATCAGTCGCAACAGTCTCACTCGCATCAGCAGCAGTCATTGGGGCTTGGTCATATACTGAGTGGAGCGAACAGCGGTAGCAACAGCACATCGCCACTCACCGGCTTGGGAAGCGGGACCGTCGGTGCACAGCAGCAACCTTCAACTTCCACGGTTGTTTCACGTGACTCGGGAGTTGTGAACATGGTAAGTGGAGGACATTCATCTTCCTCTGCATCATCGTCCGTACCGTCATCCACGTCCGGCGGTGGTCAACATCAGCACCATCCATCCTCCTATCAGTCGTCGAACGAGCCACCGAACGTCGGTATGAAACCGACACCACCACCACAGTCGATGCACGGTGGTGGTACTGGTAACGGCGCACAAGGCAACGGTGCTCCCGGCGGTGGTCTAGGCATGCTGCGTTCGATGATGAACCTGTCCTCACACATGCGGCATCCGGTAGGTGGAAATGGACCACCGGATTACTTGAGCGGTGGTGGGAATACTGGTGGACGCGACCATTCTAGCGGCTTAGCACCACAGCAACCACCCGTAGGAAGTTCGCGGCCTCCGCCGCTTATGTTTGAAAACGCTGGTAGTGGTGGTGGCCCTCCGGATTCGCTTCAATCCTCCTACCAACAACATCTCGGTCTCGGTGGTAACGGGAACGCAGGTCTTCCGCCCATTTCCCGCCTCAATCCTAAGGCATCGTCATTCTCCGGTGGCATTGGTCCTTCAGTTATGCCACCGGCGCAACATCAACCGGGCAAGATGGGCCTGTCCAACAATCATCAGCCTTACGGTGGTAATAATGCAAGCGGTGGTGGCGGCGGCGGCGGAGGATCTGGAATGTTCCACGCGCCACCCCCAATCGGCATGGGTGGTGGAAAGTATCCTTCGCTGTCATCGTACAGTCTTGCACCGGGTCGTCCCAACAGTCAACAGCAACACGGTAGTGGTGGCGGAACAGGAGGCAACAGTAGTGGTGGTCCTCCACCCGTTGGTGGAATGCATCATCGTGGTGGTACAGGCGGCGGAAACAACTGGTTCTCGTCTGATTTAGGCCACCTACAGCGTGACAATTTGATGGGCATGGAAAATGGACTCGCAATGGCGCTTAATGCTGCCGTAGGTACTGGGTCGCCCAACATATCGCCAAACAACAACAATGCGCAACATACTATAAACGGTGGTGTTGGTGGACTTGTTGCGCAGCATCAGCAACAACAGCAACAACAGTCAATGATGGACGATTCTCGGAAGCTACCCCGCGCCATTGGTACCGAACGGGCCTGGAAATATGGTGGAAATGGTAATGTTGGTCTTGTGGGCAGTGGTAGCGGTGGTGGAGGTGCAGGTGCTGGTGCCGGTGGAGGAAACAATGGTGGAAACATGTACAATACTGCCATGGTAACGACATACGTTGGACTGGACGGACCAGACATAATGAACGGTGGTGCATCAGCGGCTGCAATCGCGGCTGCGGCAGCTGCTTCCGGCAACCAACCGTGGATGGGCATGGACAAAAATCAGTTTATGGGCAGCGGCGGTGGTTTGGGAGGGTCGCAACAACAGCATCAGCAACAACCACCTCTACCATGGCTAACGCCGGCAGGAATGAACAGACAGTACATGGATGATATTCATATACCGGATCACTTCCAGGTAGGTAGTTGCACATGTAGATCTCCAAGGTGTATCATATATGATCGCCATGTTTTTGTTTTAAAATCACGTTTTGCCATTTCATCTAGTTTAAAAATTATCTGATTATCTTTAAGGCTATTTATTCATGCCTTGGTGGTAAAATGTGATACTGCACATTTTTTGCCATTTTCAGTATATTTAAATAAATCGTGAACCGGACGAAGCATATAGATGTACTAATGCTACGCGATGGTGACAACTGTTCTCTAAATTGCATAGTATCGAAATGTGACGATTTCGAAATACACAACTTTATGTGTTTGTTTATGTGTGGCACCAAGAAGCGATACATCATGTTCAAATAGTTATTGAAGTATTTAATTTCTACAGAATAACAATTTTTTTTACAAAGAATTAATTGATTTTAAAGTTACTTAAAAATACATCAAATTTGCCAATATGTGTCACAGCCTGTATTTAGTATCATATAAATATAAATAGTATTGAATATAAATAAACACAACTGGTACTTTCTTCTTTATCACTAAGCAACTACAAATGGATTATCATGGCAACATTGGTGGATCTGGACCGAGTGGACCCAATCAACCTAACATGAACTTCATGCAGTATCCATTCACACCATCCAACGATATGGTGGGAACGGCAGAACTGCGACCACCGTGGGAACATGAAAAGCATGTAAGTGTTGTTGATAAGCAAAAAGGCGTGAATACGACAAGATCAAGCTAACCATTCGGATGTCATTTATTTTTCGATGCAGGGCTGGTCGCAAAAGTGGTCTGGACATTAAACGAAGACAACCAAGCGATCCTGTCGAAGATGTCGGAAGCCAATTTGTAATAATACTACACTTACCGTAATACCAGCTGCTTTAGAATCGGCAATTAGAAAGGGATAGATAGTAGAAGGAAAAATAGAATCAGCAGAAAGATTCGTTGGTAAGTTAGCATCTTGCTCTGCAGGTTGTCCTGCGGGTTTTGTCATCTTAAAGATGACGTCAAACCAACTTTATAGAGATCGGCTAAATGTGTGTTGCGTTTGATGAGACAACTTCACAGCCACTGCTTCACACTACTAGTTGACCGTTTCTCCATGTCGTAGTAAAAATGCGAATGTTTATTCTGAAAAGTATGCGTTTAGCCTCTGCCCCAATTGCGCAAAGTGTTGAAAATCGTGAAATATCTGTTCGGAGTTTATTCGAAGCGTCGTCTGCTGTGTGCTGCTGATACAATTCCTCGAAATAACAGTGGAACGGAGGAAAACGATTAAACCTACCAAGTAGTAAGGTTATTGCACTGCCATGTGCATGCCCGAAATCGTTTCCTTGGGTTTTTTTTTGTCTAATGTTCAGTCGTTCACATGCTCTTACTCTACAGTACAGTTAATAGTGACACTACACAATGTTCATTTAACAGCGTAAACTACAAAGACACTATGTGCACTATCTCGTTTTTGGGTAATGGAATATAAGAATATATGTCAACAGTGTATTTCTATGCCTTTTTTCGTTTCTTTCTTGCGCCCTAAAGTCATAGGAGGTGGGAATCGCTTTGAGCATACCGAAATGAACGCTAATCTCAACTGTGTGTTCGAGCTACTCCGATAGGAAACAGCACAACATATATAGGAACGGTGGCGACAAAGATGTATATCCCTTAACTTCGTTCACAGTATGCCGCTTGTCGGTAAGCGTAATAAGTCGGTTAACACAGTGTCTGCCTTGCAGTGAAAACAAACTCGACAATTTTGCACAAGTACTACCACCATACCGAGCAAAAAACTGACGATTTCGCACGTTTTCTAGTAGTGTGACGTAATCGGTTAGGATATAAAATCAATATCAAGCCAGCCAAATGCATAGCATAACAAGCAAGTATAAATAATACCAGTACTACTATAACATCTACTAGAGTAATATCTACTTCTACCATTAAATACTATCACTTATAAGCTACACTTGAATGCTATCCTGAGATAAACACGCATAACAAAATTTGCATATGAAACAAGCTCTACTACGCAGAAAAAAAACACACACACAAACACACTACTCAAGCCTATTGAAATTATTGCCTACAATGACGACTAGACACTACTTAGAGCGCAAAGAGCAAAAGATCGAAATTGAGCTGCCGAATTCACCAATGGCCGTGTGTTGGTAACGTAGTTGGTTATATTGTGCATCTAAAGGTAATGGCTAAAAGTTTCAATTTTAGGAATCTACATTTAGATAAAGCTGAGTCTACTACTCAACCACGGTCAGTTCTTCTACCCTGCTTGAACGTTGTTCAGCTAATGTTCGAAGTTGGATGTCGCACTATGGGTAGTAATTTGGATAGCTTAGTAAAAATGAAGTAGAAATAGTGCAACCTAATAGTAAAAGAATTGATTTACGCAAAATATTGATCATAACGATCATTCGAAACGGACATTCTTCTTCTTCTTTTGGATACCATTTGGCACAGGTGGTAGGAACAAAATTGGCAGAAAAAAATGATCCAACTCGGTTTTAATGGAACTGTTTATCAAAAGAAAAGAGAAAGGCTTTACCGTGTTAGTAGGGCGGCAAAAACATGCTTTATTTAAATAGAATCATGCAACACGAAGTGAAAAAAGATACTACGAGTGGAAGTAGAAACAATTATACCAATAATAACCATTACACGGGCTTTATAAAATTATTCTGAACCACGAGGTTATGCTTTGAAAAACTAACGTTTGAGCCTACAAAGCTATTCATATTTTGTCTAACCTATTATACATCTAAATCATCAAAAACACACAGCTTCCTGGTGCCGCTTCGGTAATTGCAATGCACTTATTTGAGCCAATGAATCAATACAGTTTTCACATATACATATTATCAACAAACAAAGCAAATGGCGGTCTTCTTCAGGTTAATTTCTCGGCACAGTATAAAGAAACCGATCGTAGAAGCCGGTTCGAATATCGGCAGCGAACAGTGAGTGGCACCTAATTAGACACTTGAACGGGAAAACATCCTGCAATCTACATTATTTCTTTACGACGGACGACAGCAGCACTGTCAAACTCTAGTTTGATTTGTATGCTATCAACAAGAATATCCGCATTTAAAGTTAAACGATAAATGCTACTCGTGTGGGCTGTGGAGAGAAACACTTAAAATTGGGACAGAATGGACGTGAGGCTGTATAATCCTCGGCTTTACCACGCGATCTTCAATTGGGCCTTGAAGATTCATAGGAAATGCCAGGGTATGCTAAGGCCACCCGTTTCTAGTTCAAATGTCGTATCGAATACGAAAGAATTTTTTGTGCCGCAAATACCCAGACAAAACCGTTCCCTTTGGTTGCAGGATATGTCCGACTCGATGCGTTGTCGGACAACAATTTTCAACATTTTCGGTTTTACATGGGTTGTAAACGTATAGTTTTGGGTGTTTTGTTTTGTACCACGCCACGTAAAGAGCAATCAATGGTCGAAGAAAATGATGGACATTGAATGGGAATGGAAATGGCAAGCAGCACTGAAAGCTTCGCTAGTGTTTGTTCTTTTAGTTCATTTAGTTGGGATCCGTGTGTAATTGTGGTTGGTCAGAGAAATGGTATCGCGACAGGCTAATAACGCTTTGCGGGGACTATCCATTCGATTAGCCTGTGTTAAGATGATCCAAATTGAATAAATTGCTTGAAAATTCATACAACTATAATGTAGGCAAGTTTACTAAACATGCGATCGTGCAACCACCTACACACACTATTTGCCGTTGTTCAATGCAGAAGTCACGAGTGTATGGCAAGCAGTAGAAGGAGGAAAACTGCAGTGTTTGTTGCACACAATGATATTTAAGAAATAAATGAACGATTGACGAAAGAACGAAGAGAAACAGAAAGATTCCCGTTGATACTGCTTGAAAATATACGATGAAAAGATCATACGCAGATGAATGAAGAAGAAACATGATAAAGTCGAACCCATGAGTCTTGAAAGACTCAACAGAATGAGAGGAAAAGAGAACATATTTGCAAAATATGCTAACATGTATTGGAAACTTATGTAGTCGATGAAGAAAACATACTACCAACAACGGGAAACATGAGTAAAGAATTACAGTGGACATATAGAGAAAACAGTTATAGAACTAGAAATAACGCTAACGGTAGATTAAAAAAGGCAAAATAAAACAGAAACCCATTCACTCACAACACTATCCGTGCAGTGTGTGCGTGTGGTGAACCTGATATATACGTTGTCGGTAAAATGATAAAACGGAAGGAAGATGAAAAAAAAAAACACACACACACACACATGATGCAAAACAAGCAAAACCCGTACAGATTAATGATTACTGATGGATTATTGAATAATTATTATTATTATATATTATTATTCTATAAATTATATATTATATTTGGAAAGTAACCAATATAAAAACTGAAAACGGAATATTATAAGTAATGAAGCAGAAAAACAAACCAGAACCAAATGTGTGTCTCTGTAGCTGTTATGCGTGTGTGGTTTCGGAGTTCGGAATCTGGAATCCAAACGAAATGATGACATTCTTAACAGCTGTTATGTGTGTGATCTGTCCACAACACGGGGATTTTCGACCTTTTCAATGAATATTTTACTTCCAACTTCTGTTGTTCTGACTGTTCTACTCAACAAAGTGAACAAGCCTGTGGGAACTATGTGGATGAAATTTTAAAGCTCTGGGCGGCATGACGCTGTATTTGGTAGTGGCGCCAATATTTACAAGACAAGACTGGGTATCAAATCCCATCTGGACCGGTAGCCCCTTACGCACGACTAACTATCTTTCTATACGAGTGCCACCTCTTGAGGTGGAAGAAACAAGAAGCTGTTTTAAAAGAGCTTTCAATAACCTATTTCATATGCCGCGCACTGGCGCAGAATAACATTTTATAAGTACAACTATGAATGTTCCGTTGCTGTTCACAATGATGAAATGGTTCAATCGATGAGGATTTCAACGAAAGAAAAAAGACGAACTTACACTATCGATCACCCGACATGACAGCAGGGTCATCTCCTCCGGGGTATCCCCTAAATGATGAAAACTGGCTGTCTCTACTTGTTGATCTACTAAATGAAAAAATCGCAATATTTAAACGGTTCGCTACTGTGATTTTATTTTTCGCGTCACAAATTTTGCATGAACCTGTAGAAAGAGAATCTCCGTCTCCTAGTTGATTTTTATTACATTTTTATTTTTCTTAAAAGTTGTATGCTCCTCAATATTAGAATGTGCTATTTTGTTAAATTTGAATCTCGTTTTTACTTCTTATACTTAAAAGAGAATATTCGCTTGGCAATTTACAAAACCCGTGTGTGTGCATTTTTGATGGTTTATGAAAAATGAATAAGAGGCGATTCAATGGACACCCCAGAGTAGATCATGCTCTGTGTTGCCGGACTCTCTCACAGTTCTGAGTGTTTAAAGATTCGTCTTTCAACTTCCTCCTGAATTTTCTCCACTTTGCGCGTTTGCTTCTTTATGTTATCTTCCATCAGCTTGTGCGTATCCGCTTTGGCATCGCTCTGTTTATGCTTCTCCAGGCTAAGCGCATGCTCTGCATGCATATGGCGCAGCTTGAGCAGACGGCTTTCGTAATGCAACAATTCCACCTTCAGCGAGGCCAGCTCATCCGCACTAAAGTCGCTCGCTAGCGCCACCCTCCATAAGCCCTGCACCTTGGGTTCGACAAAGTCCTGGCTGTTTGGCCCTTTGGAAGCGATCCGATCTAGCCTATCGAAATTGTCCCGTATTTCACGATGTTTTTCACGCAACTGGTTGGATTTATGTAGATATGCGTGCTGTTTGTTGGCGCCTTGCTGCGAGCGATCACCTTCCTCTGCACGGTCCACCTCATTGTATCGATCATGCTCGTCTTCGTTGATCGCGTTTAGGTGCGCCTCGGCATTTCCTGCCTGTTCGTCTGCCTCATCACCCAGTCGCTCCAGCAGACTGTAATACACATCGATCTTAGCCTGATGATGGTCGAACTCTTCGCGCAGCGCGTCAAGTTCTTCCGTCGTGAAACCGGCCGCTTCCGCCTTGTCCCACAGTTTGTTTAGTTTCTTATCCTTGAAGAGACTCTTGTTTTTGTACGCATCTTTCTTGGTACCTCCATCATTGGATTTGTACATTTTGTACTTTTCCGGATCCTGAGTATCGTCGAAATGTTCCAGCAAACCGTAGGTGCTCATTATCCTAACCAGCTTGTTGCGCAGCTCAGCTTCCTTCAGTCCATCCTTATCTTTCTCCTTCAGCTGCTTGTACGTAATTTCTTCCTTATCGTGTAGCTTCAGTTCAGTGTACAGCGACTTCAGTTTCGGTTCGGTAAGCCGCTAAAGAAAGCAATAACCAAGGTAGAACATGTTCAGTTTCCTTGACGTGGCGAATGGGTTGCGGGACGAAAATGGTACTTACGTGCTGTGCCTTCGTCCAGACAAGGTTTAGTTTCGCCATGCGGAATGGTCGCTGGATGTTTCGGAAGTCCGGCTCGTATATTTCGGTATCTGGCAGTGCATTGGCGTGTTTGGAATATTTATTGTGAGCTTTCTCTTCCGACCGTACGACATGATTGCATATTAACACTATAAAAACTATCACACACAATCTTCCGCGTAACAACATTCTCGCAAACTGTATTGCTATTGCAGCTCGGGAATTCCAACGCTTTCGCTACGACCAGCTCATTAAATAAATGAGTTCTAGTTTTGTTGACCCAGCGAAGCGATTTGGAATATTTACCGTCAGCTGACAGCTGTCATCGTGGTGAGTATGGTGAGTAAAAATAATTCACCACCCAGAGTGCTAGAATTAAATACCAGTAAACTTTTTGAGTTGGGTAAAACATTTAAAAAACCATCTAAGATCCCAGCGGTTATTGAATATCTAATCAATTGAACCCATATTCAGAGTCCTTCATTTTAAAACGGAAGTCTTACCTCGTTTTAGAAGTTTCTATAGAAATAATTTAAATGGATTTAAAGGTGAGATCAAGAATTCAGGAATGCGTATTGAGACAAAGATTTTTTCTATTCATTCACCCCACCTCTTCGCCCAACACCCTTCAGGTTCCAAGAGAATGGCTTGAATTTCCCGAAGACGCCGAGGACAGCGAGGGAACTATACACCGTGCACCAAGTACGGAAGAATTACAGACGGATAATGAAGACGAACAACCATTTGAAGAGGCCGATCGATATGAAACAGAATCCTATGTTGCAGTGGATGCCGAAGTGCATGAAGTGGGTGATACGGGAATTGTAATGGTTGAGTTGGTGGTTCCAGTGCTGCAGCGTAATCTTCTTGCACCTGAAAGACGAAACCGACATCGAAGCAATGGGCATAATAGGAGATCACGAAGGTCACGAAGATCAGGACGGTCTCGCAGCCGTTCAAGAAGACCAGCACGGTCTCGAAGCCGTTCAAGAAGACCATCCGAGCGCCATCAAGACCGAAGCGCAGAAGACACCTACAACGAAGAATTTGGTTTGCCACGGCCATCGGACAGACGATACAATAGGCATCCTAGTTCCAGCACGACTTCAGGTAACGCTCCATCCGACAGTCCGAGAAGATAACCTTTTGCCTAAGGTACAATACCCAAAATTCGAAGCTTTATGACATACGATCAAAATTCGTAATTTGTAGAAGATTGAAATGATTTAATTAGCATGCTTAGTACCATATTTGAAAGATACGTGCCATATACATATTTAGCAGAAATACAAGATTACATCATCTTGGCATTTCGTCCAGTAACAAAACGCTGGAGCCGGTGGGAGATGTGGTAGAAAATGGTTGTTTTGTTTATGGGTACCGACCACAGGACAACAATGTAACCAAAATTTTGCGCTCCAATTGTTGCTGAGTGAGCCACATTTTTCCAACAAGCTGAACAGCGGTGGCCAACTTAAAACTAGCCCGCTTTCTTGATGAATCATCGAAACAAAGTTTTGCCCTTTCGACCCACGAATAGCAACCGTGGTGATGCCGTTAGCTCTAGCAACTTTCGCTGAGACTCGCGCTTTTCAAGTTATGCTTTGGGGGCTTTTTATTGTATCGCGAGAACTTACCTCTACCGAAAACAACCCGGCAGTGTAGCGGTGTTGCTTTGCTGAAAGAACTGCAAAGCCGTACAAACATGGCCAGAGTAATTGCCCTGTAGTTTCAAAAATTAGCTAAGAACCTTTTGGTTTGGTACGACTCTTCTGCAGAAAATATCTCCCACCACCACTCGCGGAGATCCATCACATTGGCCAGTGATAAAGCACAAAAGAAGGTTACCGTACGCATCTTGGTGCACAGTTACGGTTCAGTAGTTGGCACGTTCCGGTACGGGAACGAATCGGTCTAGCAAAGAGTTCTCTAAGGCGAAACTCTGCGATATGACTTTAGTACAGACTAAGGTCCATTTTCTCACCCGCCTGTGCGCCTTAGCGGTGGTGATACTGTTCCTGGTTCCCGGTGTCCGTGCACTTACAGCGGACAATGAAGTACCGTCCGTGTTTGGCAGTGAAACGGTCCGCCAGCTCGGTGTCAGTGTTAATACGAAACGGTTAGCGAACGTGCTGGGCGATGAGTTTATTAGCTTCTACGCCAAACCGCAAGATATATTCGATGGCCAGGGTAATCCGATCAGTGAAACTAGCTTCCTTATGGCACAAAGTCTCGGTGGTACCTTCGTGAAGGTGATCGCCGACTCGTCGCAGCTTCATCTGCAAACAACGGGCGGCGAGAGTGTGATCGGTAGACCGGACGATTTGGAACTGGTGCAGATAAGTGCAAGCGCGTGGCAAGCCTTCTACGAATGGGCACGACGAGCCAACATTGTACCGGTGTTTGTACTAGACTACCCACAGGACGGTGATCAATGGAACGCAAAGAATGCGCTTCGTATTCTAACCGTCGCCAATACGCTCGGAGTTACCAAATGTCGTTGGCAGTTAGGCAATGGTAAGAATGAGTTTTGTGTTGTACGTAGTTCAATTTCATCATTCCCAACACTTTCACTGCAGGGCTCGTAAAAGACGCTCCCAAGTATGCGGATGATTTGCGCACATTCCGTACCATGCTGCAAGCCTTCCCCACGCAACAATGGTCCGTTGTGGCATCGGAATTAAATGCTCAATTCATCCCACTGGAAGAGATCCAATATTTCCACGCTAATGTCGATAGCCTTGTGGAAGCCATCACCATAACGAGGTAAGAGTCTGGTTCTGGGACCGTTTCTGTTATACTTTGTAAGAAATGTATATAACACAGACACTTCCCCGCTATAATCCGTTCCCGATAGACCACAGTACACCGATGGTGCGGCATGGAATTATACTTCGCTCCAGAGAGAAATTCATTTGCGTGGACTTTCTAAGCAACGGCTTCCGATATGGCTCGATCTTGTTGAGGAACAGCAAACAGCTGTGGATGGAGCTAAAGCACATCGAGCTCCTGGTACTTGTTGTAAATCGTGTGTACAGGATGGGCTGGAGTACGCTCGCACACTCGGCGAAGCTGCCCGTGGTGGCATTAGTGCGGTATTTCAATCTCTCCAACGGGACGATATTCAGCAGTACACATTCAACTATTTAGTCGCTCTGCTGTACAAACAAACTGTAGGACATAAGGTCTTTCCCGTCCACTTCAATATGGATCCTTCCAACGAGAACACTAGCCCCATGTCGGTATACGCTTACTGTACACGCAATCGGACCGGTTCTCTTACGCTCATGGTAGTAAACGATGAGCATGATGGTGCGACTAATGTCACGATTCAACTGATGACTAGATCACTCTCATCGCCGGTTGAGCTGTATTTGTTGACCGTCCAGGATGGACAACCGATGGTGAATAATCGACCGTTAGAAGTGAGTTCGGAACTCCTTCAACCAGAACCGGTAAGAGCGGTCACTACGCTAACGCATGGTGTAAGCTTCTACGTGCCAGCGGAAGCAATATTGTTCGCTGTAGTACCAGGTGTGCAGATACGCGAATGCCGCCATGATGAATTGCCGCAGCGCAAAAAACTTTCCCGAGAGCTTCAGAACGATCGCACCTCAGCCGACATGTTGCTCGAGCATTTGATCGGTGAATTGGTAGAAAAGGAGTCACACCCAAGTCTGCAGCGCAAGCGTCGCTCGTTGCTGCTTAACGAAAGGCCGGCGCGGGCCATCTTTGGAGGTGAGAAGCGGAAACGGTTTCACGGTCGTTTCGTTAATACGGCACAAGATGATAGCCTTACGGAAAGCCTCTCGGAGGTTCTCGCGGACCCGCAACCGCCACTGGAACCGACGGAAAGGACTGCGAGAGGTACCCGCCAAACGCAAGCCTACAAGAGACAGCAGCGTCGTAGACAGAATAAGGAAAAACGATTGGAGAAACGCAACTTGAAGAAAATGAAACACCCACTGCGGGAGGCCAGACGGGAACGATCGAAACGTGGCGATATGATGCTAATGGGTCGTCGATCATCTTTGAACCAACCGAACCGACGGCTCCACGATCGTTTGCTGAAGCGCATGTCGGCCAAGTTGGCCAGTCGCAAAACGAAACGATCCTCCCTAGCGGAAGCGGTTAATGAACCACCAAACTTTGCGGGCAGTGACGAGGAGGATGAATTGCATCCACGGTCGGACTTTCCGCTTGGGGATGTACATTTGGTGATCTCGAAGGGAAGTAGCAGCAGCAATGATGAGGATGGTTACGTGTCGACCGATGAACATTCGAATCAGCCGGAGGAGAGTTCGGACGAGTACCAACGCATGCCAAGTTGGGGTGCATCACGCCATCGACCAGCCGTTCGCCGAAGAGTCTCGATCAACCAGCGCGATTTTCACCGTTTTGCACCGGTGCGGGAACGAAGACCGATCGAGACCACCAACGACGAAGAAGATTGTGTGCGCCGTCGAACGCTTCGTCGTGGACCCAAAATGGAGGAAATGCGAGAGACGAGACGTGTCGACCGGTTTATACCCATCCAGAGAGCACAATCGCAAGAAATGCAACGTTTCGACACACAACCTAGCCATCCTGAGCAAAGCAGCAGAGAAGCGTTTACGATTGCGCAGATGAAAAGCAAACGCTTTGAATCGCAAATGGACGAGCAACGAGAGATGGAAATGGTGGACAACTCTCCCGAAGACACTGCACCGATTTCCGAGGAAACTCCGGAAGAAACTACTGATCGTACGGTAGCTACTTCCGAAGAGGAAATGAATCTTTTCACACCGGCACCCCGGACCAGTGATGAGCGTCATATCCCACGGCTGGAACCCACCTGGTCGCTAGAATCGACATCTGCCGAGGTAACTGAGTTGTCCCCCAATCGCTACAAACGCTCGTTCCCTGCGCCGGACGCCGAACCACCGTCCTCAATCGAGTCCGAGGAGGTGCAACGGTTAGAAGACTTTTTCCGCACCAATGCGAAACTGCAGCAAAAATTTGCCGAAATGTTTGACCTGCTGCTCGAAGCAATCGAGGAGCTGGAATCGGAAGATAACGATGCCCGGGAGGTGCTTGATGATGACGTGCGGCTGAAGGAGAGTGATGCAAACGAAGCGAATGAACCGTCTCATAAACGTACGAAGCGGAACGTCCTACTGCATCCACAGTCCTGGGAATCCCGGGAACGGTCAAACATGATTCACCGACTGCAGCAGTCCGACGAATCTTCGGACGAAAATCTTGTGATGCCGGGAGAGGTACGGATTCCGAAGCAACAGGAAGAGCTCGTCCCGATTGGACAATCGGCCCATAGAGAGACTCGCGATTCCGAGCCCGACAATGGTGAGGACGATGAGGCAAAACCGGGAGCTTTTATGCTGCGATCGGTCGTAAACTTTATGCGTAGAGCGTCTAACGAATTTCACCAACTGTTTTCCAGTTGGTTTGGAAAGAACGCGTGAGTACAGGTGGTGATTGTCTAGCTTCCAATAAGTTTGTGTGTAAAATAGTTTTTATTTGTAAGTAAAATAAAATGACTGTGTTTTTTCCTACTCAAATTATGTAATGTTTCGATACTGTTTCTATATCACGGAGTTGTTTAACGGAAAAACAATAATTTGAACGGATATTTCAAATAACTGCATGAATTATTAACTCGAGCAGTTCCGGCGTGCACGAATCGTGGTGTGTTTGGCAGCACGGCGATATTTTGGTGTTTACCATCAGCGCAATGACATTGGCAAGCCGGACATCAGCTGACCGCACGCAGCGCGTTTTCCTATCCTGTACTTCCCACGGCAAGAGTTATTTACGGTACGTACATATCTATGAAATTTTATTACAAAACACACGGTAATCGAGCTTTTTTTATTCCAGCTTTGTCTGCCACACTCATATTCATCACATTCCAATCCAAAACCCGTTCTAAGCACGATGAATCAGGAAGATTTGTACTGGTTTACGTTCATTCTTGTTACACTACTCGGATTCTTTACCTACAAACTACTTACACGCCATCGTTCGTACTTTCGACTGTTGCGCGTTCCCTTCGAAAAGCCACACTTTCTTTATGGCAATCTGGACGATGTGCTGAGCGGCAAGCTGACAACGATGGAGAAGATTGAACAGTTCTATCGAAAATTTTCCAGCCATGGGTAAGCAACAAGGACACGTTTCACAACGACAAGTTTCACGCTGATAGCATCTTACATATCGTAGATTGTTCGGGTTCTTCAATTACATGACACCGGCACTGTACGTGCGCGATCCTGCACTAATAGGGCAGATGCTACAGCCCAATATGCATCATTTCGAAAGCCATGGCTATTTTCTAGACGAAGCAAAGGATCACTTTCTCGGCAGTCAGCTTCATCTCGTAAAAAATGCCGATAAGGCCTCGAAGTTGGCTTCATTCGTGGCACCCATTTTCCGCAATCCAAACATCCTTTCTACGGCGGATAAAACTTCGCAGAAGTGTTGCACCGCACTGATGGATTTTATAACGTCACGCGTCGAGCTAGAGTTGGAGTTGAAGGCTATTTTTCTGAAGCACACACTGAACATGTTTGCCGCGATAGCGTTCGGCAAGGATTTGAACACATTCCAAGACGATACGGATCGGTTCTGTGCCGTGGCTAGCGGGATGGCTTACGGCACCAATCCGGTACAGGTGATTAAAACGATGGCATTCTACTTGGCGCCGGGACTGATGCGAAGCGCTGGCGTACAGTTTACCGACCGGCAGGAAATTGAGTTCCTCGTCAAGCAATACCATACTGCCGCATCCACGCCCAGCACACATTCGGTAGCACACTGCCTAAGCCAGGCTAATGACAAATTGAAAACAACTCTGCAACTAACGGACGAACAACTGACCGCACAGTGTGCCACCTTTTTTACGAAAGGGTTCGAACCTACGCTTAATTTACTGTCGTTTGCGGCTTACGAGCTGGCCCAAAGCTTGGACGTGCAGCGAAAACTTTACGACGAAATGTCCCACCATGGTCTTACAGCCAATAGCTCTACCGGTGTACCGCCGTACGAGAGTATCCGATCGTTGCCCTACCTAGAAGCGATCGTACTTGAAACGCTTCGCAAATGGCCCCCACATCCACTGTTGGTTCGGGAGTGTACCAAACCATTCAACATTCCGGCCACCGAGAACGGCGATCGCGCTTCCATCCCGATGAAGGTGGGTGACAAATTGTACGTATCCGTGTGGGCACTGCACCGAAATGCGGACTACTTTCCACAGCCGGAACAATTCAATCCGGAACGGTTTTTGAGCGGGAATGCACCACGTCCGAACACATTCATACCGTTCGGCATTGGCCGAGGCTGTGTAGGGCAGGAGTTTGTTAAGCTGGTAGTAAAGGTCACACTGGTTGCTCTGGTACAAAGGTTTAAGCTTAAACCCGGAGAGCGTACATCGGATCCTATAAAGCTAATCGAATCGGCCTCCTCACTTGAAGCACGCGATGGCTTTTGGATACGCCTGGAGCCGCGAGTGTAGTGACGTGCAGATACAGTATTTCCAAATAGATTTTAATCTTTACACCTTAGCATAGAAAGTGAAATCATTCGTCAAAACTTTTGAATTCCCTTTTCCAACCCCATGATGATGACATTCTTGTAGTGAAATCTCTTGCGCTACCATTATGTAGATATTGAACTTTGATTTTGATTTAAAAAACAAACACATTAAACGCAACACGTACAGTTTTGCAAGCTATCTAATATTGTATAGCGTATACAAAATTATCGCACACACAAACATTTTTTTGAAAATTCATTCCTCTCACATTTCAACCCTGACTTGTGTTCTTTGCCGCCCTTTCGCTTCACCTAACTTTTCGCCTTATACTTCCATCTATAAGTTAAATGCAACACAAACGATAAAACGTTCGTTGCGCCATCCACTGCCAAGTCCTGTTTACTAACCGAAGGGTTGTGTATAGTTTTGCCTTTTCCCTAATCAGCAACGAATCGACCCGAAAGCCGGCATTTGCACACTAATTCGCTAGCTAATGAAACCGATCAACATCGTATCAACAAATCTAGCACCTTGCTCCATACTTTGCTTTCCTAGAACAGGTTCACTTCGGTACGCGCTTCTTGCATTTTTTTTTGTTCAATCCTTTCAATTCATTTTCCGTCCTACTTATGTTATTACGCACAACAGCTTACGGTGCGTGATTTACTGCTTGCTTTCCTTTCCGGACCAATTCTATTTTTCGCTTCTTTATCTTACATTTCCTACCGTTCTAATATACTGGCTTAGGCAAATCACGCACGTACGCAACTGTCTGTGAAAGTACGTTATTAAAGTAACGTAAAATAGTCAATCCTATTCTCGACCTCGTGTACATTCACATACATTTATGTATCTATATAGTTATATCACATTTTAATAACAATTTTGCTAATAAATTATTCGATTTGGTACGATCGCGAGCACTTTTGTTACGCTGCATACCCGGTAACCACTGGATTCTCCGGGTTGTTTACGTGCCGTTTCGGAGTGCCGACACGTTAAGCCTTAAATCGGTTCTCACAGTCCCGCTGGTAGCGCAACCGTGCCGATTCGCGTTCCTCCGCATCCAGGTACCAGAGCGTAATGGCGTAACGGGTGCGATGGGCCGGCTGGACTTCGTGCGGGTTTCGCCGGTCGGACCAGAAGAAGAGGATGCGATCAAAAAGCGGCTCAATGTCAGCGACTCGATCGTTGCATCCTTCCGGGAAAATTCTACAACAATAACAGTAATTAGTAAGCCATCGGCGCGCAAAGTGTAAACTGATGTGAATGACTTTTACTACCTTAGCAAACCACCGCTTTCCCGAACGTCCCAGTCGAGATTAAGATAGTAGATGGCGGTAATGCAGCGTCCGTCACGGTTGGGATTGTCTACGTGCTTCACGTAATGGGATCCGGAGCCAGGATAGCAAGCGACCATAGCCTAAAAATACAACAAAACATAATGCAATGATGAATTATCAAAATGTATGGGAAAACAGATTATTTTACCAAATCAATGTAGCTTCATAAAACATAAGATTCTGAGACGATAAAAAGTGAATAACTAATTTATATAATTGATTACATAAATATACTTCTAAAATCTAAATTCTCAATTTTCAAATGTGGTGCTGTTGTAATGCAATTCAACCGTTTATATTTCCAAGTCTTCAAGTTTGGAGCAAATATACCTCCTACAATAAAGCAAGCAAATATACCTCCTACAATAGATATCAATCTAAAGGTATAGCAAAACCAGCTAATCCGTGTGATATCTAGATGCATTTCGTTTGATAAGCGCTATCGAGTTTTTTTTTGGTTAACAACCCGATACCTTACCTAGCATAAGGAGATGCAAAAATCACAATACTTTTAACAAACTACCAACGCATTAAAATAATGTGGAACTCTCTTTCGTGCTAATGAGTTTATCATTGTTTAATTTTGGTAGTTGGAGCAATGGAGCAGGTGTAAAACAGATAAGCCATGCAAGTAACGTGTTATTCATAAGGTTTTGATTGGAAAATCAATTAATCGCAACAATGATTTATCCTTTCAACAGTGATTGAATAATACAAATTCCTATTTTTATTATATTTTTCCCCACAGTAATTTTTCATTAAAAAAAACAAGTGATACCCAAAAACCCGTGCTGTAAGAACTGCATAAGCTTTTATTCCGTACGAAATTTCGGGTACCATCCCAAAATTGGCGTACGTGACAAACTCCTCGGTCTGATGCCGGTCAAAGGCGAGGCAAAGTTGTGCGCACGCGTTTACACACACCCGCGTTGCACAAACATATGGCCCTACCGCAGCCACGCCGCGCGACCTAAACGTCCCAGAAAACATTTTGCTTGGAAATGGCCTAGTGGAGTGCGCGCGCGCCCAGCGTAGTATATGTGTGGTTTGTGGTGCAGCGCGGCACTGTTGTTCTCGGTAGTACACCTGACTCGTACACACTATCAGTGCGCAAATGTGCAGCAGCGTTATCCGATGGGTAAGTGTTTGGTATGTTTTTGTGTGATAGAACGAGAGAAAGAGATACAGAGTGCATAGGATACGGTATTCGGCAGATCATACAATCAGCTACAAATCCCTCTCGTTGATACCGCAGCTTAGGTACGATAATAAAAAAAATCTGGAGTTAATTTAAAGGTGATATCATCTGATTAATTACAACTATTGGATTTGCTTTTTAATAGGTTGCAATGAATGTAATCTACAATAATTAATCTCTTTAAATCAGCGTTCTCCGATGGAAGAAGCTCAGATAAATATTTAGCTACGTGTGTGCATATGACAGTGTCGGAATCCGGCTATACGTTACTATTTTTATTGGCCACGTCATAAGTACTACACCGAACAATCTAGGCCATAAAATCCTTTCATCCTTGGTAGTTGTATATCACATGCAAGTAAGTAAATAAATCGTCGTGGTTGCATGAATATTTATTTGTCAACAAACTTAGATAAGCAACGGAACAAATCTGAACATCATATTCGAGAATGATTGACTAAGGACACCCAAAAAGATAGATGATTCGTTTCATTAATTCTATCTCCAATTGATTCATTTAAGAAAGGCTCGCAAATCTCCAGGGAGTATTCCAAATTTGAATCAATAGTGTTCTGTCCAGTGGAATGAATGATGTCCCTAATAAAGGATCATTATTGAGATCATTTATGTTCCATACTTCATAGACAACATTAACACAAAAACGACTCAAATGATAAAGCAGACGTAGAATTATCTAAATCCACTTAGTTTAAGTTACTTAATATAGCTCTTCCTCAGTAATGCCCGAAATTAAGACATGGATATTACCATCACACTGTTCTTATCATCCTCTCACGTTCCACACACAGAAAATGCGGCAGGAGGAAATGCAAAAATTTATGGTACAGCTACTTCCTATTATTAACGGCACACACATCAACGTTTTCGGGTTAATTCATGCTAATGTAAGATCATTCCAACTAAGCGCTTTTTTATGTATATCCTGGCGATCCACTCTGTTGTAGGACAACGTTCTGATTCAGCATATTGTCCAAGAATTTGTTCTTCGGGCAGGGAAGCATCTAGCCTTTCAGAGTACCAATAAACTCTTCATTTGAACACCACCCTCAGTGAAAACATGCAACAGTTTCAAACTTACGTACGACGCCAAGTCAAAGATTATGACACTGACCGGGTATTTGGTTCGAAGCCTGGAGCTGACCCTTTTGACAGGGTTTTTTGTGCGAATAATTGTGGACAAGTAGTGCAGTAACCAGTATGAATAAACAAAATTGTCCCCGTCCCATTTCCTTTTCGTTTGTAATCACTGCCAAATGTTATACCATGGGCAAAACCGTGAACAAAAACCATTAGATCAAATCACCGAAAAAAAAACCATGGATCGATAAACGGAAAACAGCCAGAACCGTGTGTAATCGCGTTTCGTGTGTCTCTAGTGTGTCATCAATCACGTTTCATTGATTGTGGGAATTTTGTCTTTGATCGGGATGTCGGGGGAGGCAGTAACGATTCATGATTGCCTTTCCAAACAAAACAAATAATGTACCCGTGTTCCTCCCGATGATTCCCGAAAGATGATTTCATCGTACCAATATTAAGATGCCATTTCAGGGTGGAATGAGCATATTGTCCAGATGTACACATTTCCAGGAACAGGACCGACATGGGGATGGATCGTAGTAACGGATAGTTGCAACAGGGGTCTAACACACGCAATCTCACATTAACACGCCACAAGTGATCGGGTTACGAGGAGCAGGTGATGGCTTTTCTAGATTCGTAGAATTGATCCACTGTTTACTGACCAAACAAGATGACACACATGAGTGGTGGGTGGTAAAAATTGTCGCGCAAAAAGGCTTGATATTTGCCATTCTCCCACCTCCCCCATCCAGTGCTTCCCCAATCACAAACAGAAATGAAAAAGAAGAGGAGAACGTTGCAAGATAAGGTTCCGTCATTGATGCATTCGATTGTCATCATCCCGACTGTGCAGTGTGAAAGTGCAGCCTTCGCATCGGATGGCCCTGAACGCGGTTGAGAATGACGGATTCGAGAACTACGTGACCATCCGGTCATACGCAATTTTCTCTTCGAGCGGAAAGGGATCTCTGGTGGTAGGTTTACATTTCGCAGTGTAACGCGATATTGCTCAAGGTCTTTCATTGACCTGCTCCCACTTCATACCACAGTGCCAGGTGTAGAATGAAGGAATAAAAGCGATGTACAAAATAAAGTAACACGCAAAAAGGAAATATAAACAGATGTTCGATCACATCAAGCGAAAGATTAAAGGAAGTTGATTGGGTTTCGTTTCAATCTTCCACAAGCAACGCACGCGCTGCCGAACCGAAGAACTGTGCAGTGACAGACAAATAGGCACGCACGAATGCAGAAAAATAGCAGCACGAAAGCCAGAAACCAGAAAGTGACCAGACTCAGGAGCATAGAGTGAAATTAATGCGAAGATGAGATGCCAACAGAGTTCATACCATAACCTGGGCTAACGAACTATTGGTCTAGCGTGCTGGGAAGGTTATTTTGAAGGGGAGTAGAAAGGTGTAGAGAGAAACAAAGATAGTGAGAGTAAGAGAAGGCTGGCATCATGCACGTGCGAGCTCACGTACGCATTTGGCAGCATGTTGCGCGACATTCAAAATTCAAGAGATTCTTCATCGCAACAAACCGGACACGCGCGTGTTCGGCTGCACGTGCACGTGTTCTTAGTGTGGTACGCAAGTGAAGATTCTTCCCGAGATGGAAATTTTAACTGTAATGGAAAAGTAACGTACCTTTGTTCGCTCTTTAATATTATATCGGCCAAGTTTGCCATTGTTTTTCATCCGCTTGCAGTTGGTAATGACTGCGTCAACCTGCAGTTGTGTGAAAAGGTGCGTGTTAAATATCGAAATGGGATGCTTTTGTTTGCCATTTTAACAGGATTATACTTACGCGATTGATAAGATATCCTATGCTGCTGCAACCTGGTTCCTTTCCACCAATCCACGTAATTTTATCTCCTCGTATATGGCGTAAATTGTTTCCACCTCGGTTTGAAACTAGTTGCCCGTCCTGTAGGTAGGAGTGGAATTTGGGAATGGTTAAGAAAAATTATATTAAAATTATTATCGTATTTATTTGCTACACTTCAATGAATTTAGTGCTGAAAAATGCATTCCTACACGTAACCATAATGTATATACAAAAGGACAAATACGATTTTTGCACGATTACGCCAAACCAAAGCGACAGAAACGACTCAACGGGGCCAACATTAAGTATCAGATAAGATAAGAAACCACCTAGGCATATTTATCCCACTGTTGCACCGTATATGTTGCAAAAATTGATACTGTACTTTACGGTAGGAATTAACTTAAAAAAGACAGCATTTCACCGCTCGGTAAAGGTCCAAATATATATATACAATGCTACATGCACATTTAAACAATTTTCCATATTATCTTACCCGAAACACTCCGGACGAATACATTCCGGTCACCTCGTCCAGTACTTGCAGACCGCGTTCCTGGCCAAGAAAATTGTCCAACACACACACCCCATACTCATTCATATCCCGTATCAAACTACGGCAAGCTTCATCCAAACTTTCACTATCTAGCTCAAACGCGCCTTGTGTAGGTCCTTCACTAACGGAATTCGTCAAACCCACTGGTGCACCACTAACATTAACACTCGCTTCAGTAGCAGGTTTTCCATTCGAAACTTGTAGTGTCCTTCCTTTTCGAACGTCCTGCTTCGAACCCAACAGCAGGCTAGCATCACTTGAATCCACTTTGGAGAGAATTGGTCCATCCACGGCACTGTTCGCCTGCCGGAGCAGAGCAGCCAGTTGTTGTTTCTGCTGCTGCTGCTGCTGTTGCTGCACTTTGGTTGTTCGCTGATCATGCTGAGTCTGCTGCTGTGGTTGCTGTAGCAACATCACGCTGCCGGATTGTGCCACCTGCATTTTTGTCGTTTTCCCAACGTACGGATTACTTTGATCGAGTACACCCGGCTGCTGGTCGTGATCACTTTCGCACGCGTCACCTGCTAGCAACACAACAGGGCTGTTTACAAAATTGTTGTTATTGTTCTTCTGAAATACGACCGCGTCCCGGTCAAACCCGATGTCAAAGTTGCGATTGTTGTTGTCCGTTTTCTGTACGTCCGTAATCACAAAATCCGATTCGAACAGTTGTTCCGGCTGTAGTTGCTGTTCGGTACCGTCGAACACGTTTAAATTGTTAATGTTATTGAGAAAATTGTTCTCGTTCAGTATATGATCCACGTCGAGCTGGTCGAGATCAGCGAGCTCTTCGGCGGACGCTAGTGCATCGATCGGGAACAATTTTGAAACTGCGAGCTCGTTCAGAAACTCATCACCACTGTCGCTGCCATCGGAAGCTATCATCGGTTGTTGCGTTCGCGCGCACGTCGTCCCAACCGTTGCCGGAGCTAACAAACCCCCTCCGTCGTACATAATGTCAAGGGTTGCTGTAGCTGCGGTTTGCGACGGTCGGCTAGAGGAGGATGCGATAGCAGAAGACGCATTCTGATCAACAGATGACTGTGTGAGTGAAGGGTGTGCAGCGATGTTTACATTTGCCGTCTGTGGAACAAACCCACCGCTGGTGGTGTTTGTACTACAATTCGGCAGTACCATTTCTGCACGTACACACAAACTGCCTTCGTCCGATGGCTCGGCAGCAGCAGCGGATTGTAGGAAAACATTCCCTCCATGCAACCGTTCCTGCTGCTGATTTTGAGTATGTTGTTGTCCATCGCTAACAATAGCAGGATATACGGCTGCTGCACCACTAAGTGTTTGTAGATTCTGCTGTTGTTGCAGCTGCAATTGTGTCGACACTGCCGTTGACGATGGCTGGGGCAGCTGATGTATCGAGCGGCACTCGGTCTTGTGCACCTTCCAGTCGATGCGCTGATGGTCGACCGAACAGTAATACGCAATCTGGCAACGGCTACATCGGCGAAGCCCTTCGTTCACACCGCATATACGGCACTGGTGCTGAAAGTGGCGATGCTGCTGTACTATCATATTCGGAGTGGTTGCTTGCTGTTGGTTCGGTTGCAAATAGTTTGTGAAGCGGTGTGGTCCGCTGTCTTCCATTGCTGTTGTTCCTGCGGCCGGTGCTGGCAAACCTCCCTGATATCCACCATGCATGACCACATACGAACAGAGACGCAAATAAATATTAAACACTCACATACGCACACACACAAAAAATGGGTCTCTAAATTTACAACACGATTCTATTCGCTGCAAAAAAAAACACACGGAAAAGAAAACTAAAATCATCTTGATGTTCCTGCAGTGGATTAACGTTTGTTAAACTACTCACATAAAACCATCCGGTGTAAAGCTTCTTGAGGAAACGAATCGAAACGTAGGTATTGAACTTTGTTGCGATTGTTTTGATTATCCAAGCAGACAGTGGATTCGATGGCCTTGTTTGACATTTCTTACTTTGCTGCACCGCACGCTCCCTGTTGTTCCGTTTACACACTGGTTGCACTTTCTATGAATGCGGGAACTGCACTATACCCATACACATACACACACACACACTTTCCCACTCCCTCTCTTTCTTTCCTCACTTTCTCCACGACGGTACTAACCTGCCAATAGTTGACCACAATGTAGGAATTTCACAATTTGACCGACAACGACCTTGCACGCAGTATGTACCTCATTTGACTGGTCCATCCGTATGCGTACACGCTGTAAGCTTCCGGCTGATGATGGCCACACATTTTCAACAGTGTTACGCACCGTGCTCCAACAGCCTTGTTATTTGGGCATACCTTTTCGGATGTTTGCGTCCTAGCACGGGATCGTATCGCAGCATAAGTGACGGCGGCACCAGCACTGTTATTTTGTCAATGACTTTCATCTTCCACTAATCACGCGTACATACGCACTCTCGCACCTCCGTTCATGATTCGTCCGTACCGACACAGGATGTGAACAAATAACAGCAGCAATGGGCTCCTCGTTGGAGGGACTTCTCCCTCCTTTTCCACCTCGCTGCTTAGAGAAGATGGTGCACTTGAACTAATTTTTCGACATCCATGCGAACGGTCCCGATTCGCAGCTGCAGCAATACCAGACCGACACCGTAACGAGTGCAGAAAGCTGTAAAATCGGAACCTTTGCTTATGTGTGCGTACCATCGTTCTTCGCTGCAGCATTGCAGGGTTCGCATGTTTCGCCAACAAGCCAATTGATTTGTTTTTTGTTTCGCTTCAAACGCTCAACAAGACATGCGTAATAAGGTGATACTAAAGTATTATCCTTTGCAGGGTAGATAAACCCGGGCTTATTCACTCGAGTCAAGCCGGAAGTTAAGCTGTGCATTATGGAACCATCCATATGATCAGCGGACGCATGCGTTTTCGGTTCAAATTAAATTGTCGTACGCCGGTTTCTTGACATTTGACGATCCTTCCTTACGATTATTGTTTATTTGTTTAATTTCATTCAAAATTCTACTACGACTCGATAATCACACTACACACGGGTGTTTGTGCGGTGCAGTAGCGAAAACGTTCAATGTACTTGTGACTTCAATTGCTCATTGCGACTCACTGATTTTGTCGTTTTCCCCTTTTCACAGTCCATTTTAGCAGACCATCTACGCACAGTCATCCGTTGCTTATTTTCTTTTTGCATTAGTTTTTGCTTGCTTCTTGTTGGAGGACTGAGTTTCAATAAATAATACTTATTCCAGGTTTTCTCTCCTGCTCTCCTCGCCCTTTGTGTGTTTTCATTAACTACTTCCTAAACACGCTAATCCACCGCTAAGCTTATTATAGTGCAGTCGATAGATTCGCCGACAACCGGTTGAGTATGCGAGCAGTAGATTATTGCTATTGGCGGTACTACTAGCGGAGCCCACCGACGATGCCGGTGCGTTTGGTGGTAGCCCGGTTGTTGCTGCATCGCCGGTACTGTGAAGCTGATGTGACATCAATACTGTACCACTCCTTCCACTCCCAGCAGCCTGTTGCTGTGTATTGGCTGTGATGTTCATCTTTGGATTGGACGTGCCATTGTTAAGTGTAGCGAAGGTGGCGCCCCGCCCTGCTGTGGACGATAGTTCTCGCGTGGATATTTGAATCGACGTTGAAGTTGATGAGTTGGACGAAGAGGAAGTGGAAGAACCGCTCGATGAGGAGGTTGATGTGGAAGGAAGTAACATACGCTTGGCATCCCAGATTCGTATCGTACCGTCCGCACATGATGAAACGAAATGGCTGCTATCTTTGCTCCACGTGATACACGTAATGGCCGCTGTGTGATCTTTCAGCTCTGTCAACTGAGAACCGGCTGTTAGATCGAAAATGCGCACTCGATTCTCTTCCCCTGTAATGTGCAAAAAAGTGTTGGTAAACGATCGGAAGGTAATAGAGGTAATAGAGCTTCAGGAAACAAACTTACCTCCCGCGGCAAGATATTTCCCATCAGGGCTGAAACATATCCGCTGTACCGGTTGCCGACAGTCGGTAAAAATGCGCAACAATTTCCCGGTGGTAACACACCAAAGCCGCACGGACAGGTCGGTCGACCCGGTGGCCAAATAGTTCCCGTTCGGATGAAATGCTACCGTGTCGACATCCTGAGTATGGCCTACGTACATTTGTAATGGAAACCGACGATCTGTAGACCACAAGCGTGCGGTCGTGTCACGGGACCCGGTAGCAAAATACAGGCCAGTAGGACTTTCCGCAACACACCAAATTGGATGATTGTGTCCACGATATATCGCCCGGCACGTATAGTCACTACCCGTCCAAGCACGCATGGTACAGTCCCGCGAAACGCTTACCAACAGTGGACTGTATTCGGAGAAGAGAAGATCCGTCACGGCATTTCCATGTCCGCGCAAAGACAATCCACCGGTTTCAGAGCTAAAATGAGTTTTGAAACATTAATTAACATTCAGGTGAACAAATCACGGGTGAAACATACAAAGTGTTTTCCAAGCAACGATTGTCTAGAAATTGCTTCCATCGTTCCCGTTTTGTAAGCCTCCGTTTATGCGGCGGAAGCAACTTATTCATCCGCTCGATACCCGCCGACCCACGCAAATCGAACATACTATCTATTCCATCATCTAGCAGTGAGGTGCCGTCACGGTGCCTGTCCTCTCCCGCTATCCGACACTCCGATTCGTCCCTACCGTTGACTCCGGCTGCATACTCATCATCGGATTCATCCGATTCACTAAATCTACTATCACAGGAAGTCACATTCCAGCAGCACTGGCGGTCGCGAATGCTGGCGTACGGTTTCCGGCCCATCTGAGTGCTGCGGTTGGTCGACCAAAGCATTATAGTGGAGTCTTCGAAGCCGCTCGCTACATGACAGCAACCGGTATCGATGGCCATACTCGTCAGCTGTTGACCAACGTTTTCTAAGCTGTACACGCACAGTGGCCGCTGATAGACGAACAATTTCTCCACACTTTCTTTCAATCGTCGCAACCGTTCCTGGCTATCCATTCGCGGGAACATTCCATCCATACCAATGTTATTAGTGACTGGATCGCTTTGCTGTTGCTGCGGCTGTTCCGAAACTCCACTTTGGGAGGCATGCGTGTCCTTAATACAATTACCATACTCGTCCTCATCATCATCTTCACCGAGAGTTGGCGAACCGATCCGATCGTTTGACGCTGTACCGTTCTCGGCGTCGAACATTTTGTAGCGCAAATATCGCGCATTAAAGCCATTCAGCAACAGATAGCGTTCGTTTTCACGTTCCGTATGCTCGGTAAAGTCATACTCTGGTTCCGATCGTTGCAACACAGGTTCCGCTACCAAATCGTCAACTTCCATCGGTAGACTACTACCGTTTAGTTGACCGTTCGAGGAGTTTGATCGAGCCACTAGCGATCGCGCGATCATGGAATCTAGCTGTGCAACACCCGAAGCGTCCGGCTGGCAGTCTACAAAGTTCTTGTCATCGGACGTATCGAAGTAGAACCACGTGCGCAACGTTTGCAGGATAAGAGAATGCCCATGCTTTGCTAAGTATTGGCGCATGGCTGCAATAGTGGCCGAACGGAAACGTAGCTGCGTTTGACAGGAGCGAAACTGCACAAACAGCGGCTCACTTTCGCAGTCCTGAAACCGTGCGATTTGCGACAGCTTATGTATCAACCTTCGATATGGTTCTAAACGTGCCGAATCGGGTGACCGCCCGGGCGCGAAAACAATCGCAGATCCATGTACAGCTGATGATGGCATTAGCGAACTCACATCTGCTCCCAGCGGCAAACTGTCAATGGTGCCGTTTATTTTTTGCTGATTCAACATGAGCAGCGGAGATGAACCAGCCGTACCAGTAGAGTGTTCCACTTTGCCCACCAACGGTGCATGTTTGCGAAGGAACTCGATTGCCGGTCGCCAATCACGCCCCTTTAACATCTCAATGTACAGATGACATAGAAGCGGTGGGATAATCTCATTTAATTCCGTACGAATTGGTTCCTGTTGATTTCGTACAAACTTTGCGAATCTGTGAGCAGGACAAAAAGAAAACAGGATTAATGATAGTGCCAGGATAGTTTCATACATGGCACCGAAGACGTACTTGGCAAAATGTTGTTCAACTTGGGTTATGTTCGAGTTTAGGCAGATGTTGGAGTACAGAAAACTGTTCACCATCGATGTGTCGTTTTTGATGGCAGTGTTCATCACAATTTGCTCAGTTGATTGCGTGAGGATGAGATCCGATTTTCGATAACGATCAGTAACCTGGCAACGGTAGTACGAAAAATAATCAGATAAATATAAGTCAACGAAGTTCCAGGTGCGAAATGCCGGGAACCAGCGAGCAACGCCGTTTTTTGGCTGTGGCTGTCTCTGCGATTTAGGGTTATCTTATGCGCTGCACCGTACACCGCACACAGTCCACTGTTCGTCGCAAACGAAGTTATGCTGAGACATAATACAACCCATGGAACGAGGCGGTTATTTGCTGGGAACAGGTTTGTATAGAAGAAGTAGACGGAATACCGCAACCCTGACGTTACACTTACACTGTAGTTGCGCGCTTTCAGATAGGATCCGACAAGGCTGCGAATCAGATCGGTTTTAGATTTGCGAGATTTGCTGGTACTTCCACTGTTGCTACTACTGCTGCCGCTGCCGCCACCGCTACTGCTATTATTTGTCGTTATTGTTGATCTTTTCGCATCAGCCATTTTTCCTCTGCGTGTTTTTCCATTCGTACTAACAAGAACCGCACAAAACAGGAATCCTGAACGCGGCTGGGCAAGAGGCAAGAAAAAAACAGACAACTGTCAACTCGGACCGAAGTGTGTGCGTCTGGAACAGGCTGGTGCATGCAGACAATTTTTGCCAACCGATAGTTGGCGCTTTGACAGTAGCTCATACCGAATCGTGACGAATGTTTTTCAAAAAAATTTAAATAAAAAGGGTCATTTATTGATTCGTTAGCATAGAATAAACGCGTTAATTAAGACCGCGCTCAGAATCAGCAGCCTAGGTGAAGATTTTTTTTCTACCAAAAATTAAGTAATGAAATACACTGAAACGTCGATTATCCGTACTCGTTGGGACTCTGCCCTAGCCCAGCTCTGGATTATATGGAAAATAGACACATTTTGCTTCATTGTTAAATTTTAGTATATCGGGTGTGATTGACGGGATGAATTAATCGCACGATTATATTTTGTTCAGTGGTTTATCGTCACATAAAAATGTATAATATATTTGTACTAACTTGAACAATTTTTATCATTCACAGTTGAGCAGCCCATCAAATTGAGGACTTTATTATTTGCCATCATAAGGATTGAAGTTATAATTTCTCAATTTGTAGAGCATTTAAATAAAAAAAAAAGATCACACAATTCCTTTTCTTCCAAATTCGATGTGTTGTACTGTCAAACAGTATGTCCGTTTGTTGACGGTGCAGTTCCATGTTGAAAGCTCGGCGATGTTCTTGAACAACAAAACGTCAAAGCAGAAGCTTTATCGAAAGTGGAAAGAGTTTCTCAATATTTTACGCGTCCAAAGTGTTACGTTTTTCGGTGAAAATACCTTGCAAATCAGGTGCAAATAGTTGGCAAAGGTATGCACAAACGAATATCGATTCAGATAACACGGATTACACATCGTTAATGCTGTGAAATCGTATCCGCAATACTGGATCCAAATCCCTTTCTTTGCACCAGTGAGTTCGTTGTCTTCTTCGGGTAGCGCTCCATCGAATGTTGTATATAGATGTGTGCGTGTGTATATGTGTTCTTCCCAAAGCTCAGTGAATGTGCAGCCTTCGCGTTTGGTTAGAGCAGCGTCTTCCATTCGTGAAAATGTTTTAATTTTGTATGCTGTTAATCTATTATTTCGTTCGTTCCGCCAAGGATATTCAGCGCCCAAACGCGTAAAGGTTGCACGTAATCGAAATATAGTGATTATATTAAATGCATATAGACCACAATCCTGTTATGCAGTTTCGCTGTGTTTATACGGTGTGGTAAATTACTGTAATTATGATTGTATGTATGCTCTGTGTCGCTGTAAATAGTGAAACAATATCGATATTATTATTATGTGTTTTTGCTGTTGAGCAAACGAAGCTAAGATAGAGTATTGTTTATCCTTGTGCTACGCGCCTAAAGCAATGATTGTCGCGCCATCTTTTGTGTTAGGAATTTAGTGTGTTTTAGTATTTATGCTTGAACTGATTGGTAAATTATCACACCGAATGGGACGTAGCATTGCAGACTCCAGTCAAAATGAGATATGAAACGAAATGTGTTATGTGAGCCCGCTATGGAAACATTATATAAAAAGCATCGCAGGTTAAACTGTACGAAGCGGAACAATTAAGTTCAGGTTGCTCTGTTAATCGCCGGGATGATTGCAAACGGAAACACATGAATGAATTAGCTGTTTCACGAAAGAGAAAGATTTTACACCCCCAATCGATGTAATCCCTTCGCACTGGTATCTCCCTCCCTAGAAGTATCATCGTAGAATCATCGCATATAAAACCGGTTCGAGCAAGCTGCACGCACGGGAAGCGCCGTGCGATCACCAACACATGCCCAAATCCAAGGCTAATGTCGATTTTCGCCGTGCGTGCATTACGCGATTCGTCTTCTTCGTTTAATCGTTTATCGCAAATCGTCCTAGGTCTCCCTTTGGCTTTGTTTACTGTCTTAGAACGCGCACAAACCCATTGCAAGCCTGTTTAACCAAATCAATCTCTCTTTTCTTTTGCATTCAATAGGCGGAAAGTGGTAATCGTTGTCGGTGAACGGGCACGGAACGGGCAAGCAGCGCATGATATCAACATAACAACGAGCTAGACGCAAAAACCTTTCCTTGCCGGCAGTGTACCGTACTCCACGCACGTTGGGTTGGATTCTGATTTGACGAGGTTGGTTTGTCATTTGATTAAGCGAAATTAATCAATAATATTTTGCCGCCTGCGTGTGCTTGTGGCGATGGCGGTAGTGTATGGCGAAAATCAAAATCGATTAGCTCATCGTTCATTACAACGGGTTGCCATTCGCCACTGTGATTACGGTGTTTGATAGCTACAATATTCTCAAGTTTGCTGAAATCCATACGAACAGAAACCATGTACAAAGCATCGCGCGACAACAGCATAAATAGTTCAGGGATAGGAAGACAAACAAAAGAAGAGAAAAAAAACAACCAAATTAAAATCATACCGTATTGTATACACACACTTCCGTGCAGGTGTAGGTGTATGTGTGCGCGCGCGCTTGAGTTTTCGATAGTGTTGGTACACTTATGTATGCTGGCAGAGTTACGAAGAAGAATGCGAAGAAATCTCTATGCTTTCACTCTACACGCTTGCTAAATAACCTGCCGATTCAAGGATTCTTGTTGCGTTGCTCGCAATCCGCAACTGTGATACGCACACGTATGTGTGTGCCTTAAGAATGAAGCAAGGAATTCTTTCCACCACATGCATTTTGTGTGAATTTCCCACTGTTTTTTTCTTCTCCTGTATGGAATGGGTAAGAGCGAAACTTACTCGGCCAGGATAAGCTGGCTCCTTCTTCTCTATCTTTCCCAATTCAACGCAGTCCGGCTGAAAGAAATGAAAGAAAAAAGTACCTACCGGAGGCCGAGCACAAGAAAAAACGCGTAGAAAATTGTGCATGCTTCGTGTATGTGTGTGTATGTGCGTGCAGGTTGATTATGATTTTTCCCAAGGAAGTGTACAAGTAAGAAGTAGAAGAGCGAGAGAAAAATAAGAGTTCTTCATGCACGATGTCCATAAATCGTTGGACGACGAGAGTAATATTAACACAAAGATGGTTGCGTGATGGGAGTGTGTGGTTTTTTTGTTGTATGTTTTGCATTGCATTTACAAGATGAATGAGTGTTGGCGAATCGACACCATATCATAGCAACCGGGAAAACAATTTCGCGCCACCGACTGAATCCCGTGATCCAGTGTATCCAGAATACTACATCATTTTTGACAACTTTGTTCCACCAACTAGGTTACCGTGTTTCAAATAGCTTTGCCACCCGGGTGCGGCGGGCAAACAAGAGTGGTCACAGGACAACGGACGACAACAACGGACACGAAATCAGGCGGAAGCTGGAAGGATTTAACGCGTTCAGGATACAGATTTTTATGAATCGTGTGTACGAAAGTTAGGTAGGTTGTTCATTATATAGTGCATCATTACACCTAGTGTTGTTCTTATTTTAGGTAGAGCCAGAAACAAAACGTAAACGGCAATTGGTTCTGTATCAGAAAATGTAGCGGATTACATGTGTGGCTTAGCATCGTACGGATAGAGATGTATTTACAGATAGAGATAGGAAGACAAAATCTACCGAATAATACAGTGTCGGTACATATACGGGCCGTGTTATTATCGTACGTTCTTTGCAAACTGGGAGACTTGTTTCTTCTAACGAGGATAACATAATCTCACCAACGTACTTTTTTCGCGCCGTCCATCCCATTGAAGGAAAAGTGCGCAAAGAGATGCTGTGGAGAACATGGCAGGGCGGTAGAGTGCATAATACATGGGATGGACAAGTCTATGATCTGGAATAAAAATTAATGAATTATGAGTCGTAATTAACAAAACTTTTTTCAAACTTACAACATTCTTCTGCGAGTTGGTTCCATTTAATATAAAGCGAGTAAATTAAATTCTAGTACTACATTAAAGGAACTGATTATAAGCATTTTGCAAAAAGCGATCGTAACTTTTTCGATGTAAATATGTAAAGTTAGAACTAGCAGATAGGAATGAGTTAGGTGCAGCATTAGCAGCTTGTACATATGGGCTGTTCATTTTTTTTTCAATTGAATTACAACACTAATGGTATGTTTTCCTTTTTCTTTTCTTTCCATTTAACACAAATAATTGCACTTCCGCCAACCAACCAAATTGCTGGCAATATGCACGGAAAACAATATCCGTAAATGTTGCAATACACAACACACGTTGGATGGATATTTTCATGATGATTTGTGTTGTTGTACCGTAAAATCGTCTAACTATCACGCCATCCTACGATAAATTCCCAAACCAACCAAAATCGAACCGAACAAAAACCAAACCGTAAATTACTGTTGCATCGCAATACCATGCGCGGGTTGTTCTTTCTTTTTTGTCCTCCGTTAATGCTAATGTTGTGTTGCGATCTCTCGAAACAACGCATCTTTACTTCATTACCGTAACTTGTGTGTATTTTTTCTTCCCAATTTGATTACGGCGTTCTGTTATGTTTTTGTGTGTTCTTTTTTTTACGTGTTTGAATTGTTTACAAATGTTTGATTGCGCGCGTTCTGCATTACACCTCTTTTGCCAACAAACTCCCTGATCGCGCACACACACACACGCATTGTTCGATCACGGTACCTAAAAATAATTCCTCTCTGGTGGAAATAAAAACCGCTTATGGGCGTGGACAGGTTATGGCAAACTTAAACTTCCAACAACCGCCCAGAAGCATACCGAGCAGTGTGTCCTTAAGTGGGAGAGGAGGAGGAGGCGGAGGCGGGGGAGGCAGTAGCAGTGTGGTAGGCGGTGGTGCTGGAGCCTTCGGCAGTAGTGCGTTGGCCGGTGCCGGAGGACATGTTACCCCAACGTCCGGTATGTTTCCTTCGGTAGTCGGTGCAAGCGGTGGCCCTTTCGGACAAAATGCCACCACTCCTTCCCAGCAGCAGCAAAGCAATCAATCCTCTTCGTCGGTGGCACCGCTCTCGCCTAGCTCTAATGGTGGAAGTGGCAATCCCCGGCCGGGCGGCGGTTCGGGAGTTATGGGTGGCACGAGCGGACCAAACGGGGGTGGCGGTGGTGCTGGACTCGCTAGTAACGGGCCAAATAGCAGCCAGCAGCAGTCGCAACTGTCGTCCGCTGCCAACGCGCTGTCGGGCGGTGGCCGAAGTAGTAACCTGTTTGGTGCGGGAGTCGGCGGACAGCAGCAGCGTGGCGGGGCTGGAAGTGGCACGGCAGGCTTCGCGGACCGAAGGACACTGTCCGGCCTCAGCGGTACATCGATGGTAAGTGATGAAGAAGCAATCCTAATGTTGAACTTTAATCAACACATTCCTAAAGCACACAGTTCTATGATTAAAGCTCAAGAATTTTTTTCTCACTTTGTTCACTTTTGTTTGAATATTTAAAATTAAAATTATCTCAATTTATTCTTGCATTAAGACAGCGATAGCGAAATGTGTGAAACATATTTCCTACATTAAAAGTTTATTGGAATGAGCAATCCCGCGCGCGCGTATTTTTTTATTTAAGGCCGGTGTGAAGTATCCATTCTATGAACACTGGGGAAATTTTTCTATTCTGTCTCTTTGTAAAAGTTTTATCGTCTTATTCAATGTGTTATGCTGTCTTTTGTGTATGATTGGAATGCAATCAGAAAATCACTCGTCCTTTATTATTGTTCCTTTCATTTACTATATAATTCCATCGTTATGTGTATTAAACTATCTGTGTTTTTGTGTTATGTTTGGTTTTTTCGGTTCGGTTGGTTTGGTATTGGTTGGTAATAGGGTTTATAAGGGGTTTTTATATATGTTTTCTGTTTTACATTTACGTTTAAAAATTTTCTTTGTTCACAACCTGCGATGTGAAACGCATAATTTGTACTGCAGTTTTGCTTCGTTTAAACATTTTAAATTATAACGCTAAAATCTATTTTTGTAGAACATAATTTTCAAGGTGTTTGCTGCTTTGAAGCAAAAATTCCTTAATCAAATTTTGAAAACTTTTAAAAGCTTTTAAAAGCCTTTTTAACTTTATTGAATAAACGCATTATGCGTTTAAAATATCTCCTTATATTTGTTTTTGTTGTTAAGAAGGAGGTGGTGGCAATGAAGGTACATGTATTGAATTCGTCCTTCGATCATTAAATCGTGGTTTTTGGATTACCTCGGATTCCTGGGGATTCCGTTTGTTGTGTTTCTTTTTGCCTGTATCCGATATTTGTTTTCGGAGCATCTTTTTCCAAGGTAAAAAAAAGGTCATCAAGCGTTTATAATGTATTTATGTATAATTTTGAAGCAAATAATGTACGTTTGGATTTTATTGCTTTCATACAGCTGGTTAAACTGTGGATCATTGATCGTTCAATGTACCTGCTTCGTCCCGTTTTGTGGTCTGCTATGTGGGCGACCGTGAATCTGCAAATGATATTGGAACGGATGAAAGATTCTCCTATCAACGTTTGACGATCTATGAGATTGAAGCAAGCGATCGCGATTCATATGCTGCGCATGTGTGTATGTGCTTTCATTAAAACAAATACACGCTGGAGACAGGCTCTCCATATAGTAGCGATCGGTGATCAACCTTTGCCGGGTATGCTGGGAAAGAATGAACTGTGTGTACAAGCTTGTATACATTTACATAGTGCGCTGCCACATACCCGTCCCTACCTACCATCTCGCGTTGCTATCGTCAACCTCCATATTCCGGCTGGCGACGCATCTGCTTTCCGTTTTTACGCAAAAGATTGAGAGCAATTCGAGAGTGCGCAGAGTCGCGCCGTGCACGTGTTGGTGTACGCGCTGCGGATGCATTTGTGTTGTTGATTGTGCGATGCGCCTAGTCGCTGTGGCTACGTGATGAGTGCGATGAGTTTTCTGGTGTGCGTGATGGGAAGAAGCGCCCGCGCATGAACCGTTTTTTTTTTGTTAGCCTGTCTCGCGAGGAATCGTATGCTCATTCTCGCGGTCATCTTGTTGTAGTTGCGCTTGTTGTTGGTGGTACACGCACGTTTGTTAGTTCGCTGGGGAATCATTTTTGTCCGAATTGCTGTTGGTTGCGTCTTTATGGTCTTTATATTTCTATGTGTTATGCGTTCAATCAAACAAATCAAGCGATACCCATCGGTAATATTGTGCGTGACGATTACGTAAAAAAAATAACACTTCACCCCAGTTTAGTAAATGCATACATATGCACTAACCGGATGCGCATCCCTTAACCTGTGAAAATAACACTAACAGCATATACAAATAAACGCAAAGTGAAATATCCACTATCGCGCGTGCAAATGAAATGAAACATAAATAAATCGTCCGTTTCGCAAACGAAAGTGTCACAGCGCAACAAACGAACAGGAATAAGATTCCGGACGAGCTAATCTGCTGCGCAGTTTTGTTATTAAGCCCCGTGTGTGTTGTTGATGCGCGCGTGCCTCGTGCGTTTTCTTGCTGCGCTTGCTCATAACCTAGCTTTTTTTTTATTTACCCGTGCTCTCCTTACCGACTCGCCGATACCTGCTGCTGGTGTTTTAGGACGAACCACAATTACTGACTAGCTGCTTGTGTGTATGCTGCGTTTGTGTATGTGATCTGCACTGTCAAAAAAGAAGTTGATAGCGTTGTTGGCGCAGTTTAGACGAAACCTTCGCGGCGAGCTGTTTTGTTTGTCCCTGTCCGTAGTACGCGCGTGTGTCTCTGTGTTTACTCCTTGAGGGTGGTTAGAAAAGCATTATCGCCACCCCCAACACATACCGGAAGTTTGTTTCCTCTCGGCCTACTGTGATTGCGTTGTGCTTTGCTGCTTCTGTACGTTTGATGAAGCATGTGCTCCACACTGCCGAACGGAATGCCACACAAAGGATACTATCATCAGAGGTCGACACCGGTGTCGGGTTCATCGAGTGTAGCAACCATTGGTGTGGGTAGCGTAGTAGGAGGCACTATAGGCGGAGGCAATGTAAGTGATTCATCGGTAAATTGCGGACGCATTCGTTTGGTACTACGACGTGTTTAGCATAAACGCGAGATCAGCACTGTCGGAACAGCGGATGTGTTGAAGATGTGTGTGTTTTTGCAAGCTAGGATAAAATATCTTCCCGGTGGTCTGCAACGAACAACCGATCATGAAAGTATGGCCGTCGCTAGATCGTTTTTCGAGCATAGCAAAAATGGTGTTTCGAAAGTAGTATTGCAAAATATACACAAGTGTGTGGTGCTAAACATCACATACAAAACGGAAGTACGCTCCGGATGCCAATGTTTGTAATTATTGCCCAAAAAGGTTGCGGCAGAATCAATTTCGGAAGTTTTACTCTCGTGTGTCGAAAACGTGAACAAAAGTTTTAGCTTCAACAGGACGAAGGTTCGGAATGAATAAGACGGATCAAAGTGTACACTGTGTATTAGAATCGGTGTCTACAACGTTTCATTAAACTTGTCGATTTGGCGTATACGTTGAACTGCAAATTTCTAGAAAAATGCGCTTTTTGTGTGAAATGTCTCCAGCAGGCTTTCTCCATTTTTCTGATGCCATTTTGCAGACAATTGCAGCAACTCTCTGTTTGTCCAAATTCACTTTCCATACAACTGACCAGATTCAGTGAATCGATAAAAAAATATCGTTTCACTGTTGACTACTTATCGTTGTCTCTTTCGATTTCAAAACAAACCAAAACTGCTCATATAGAATTCAATGCCAACCTGCAGGAAAAATGTCCCCGGTTATTCTGCACCTATTACCACGAAGAATCTGTCCAGTTAAAGCATAATTCCACCACACACCATTTGAAGCGGGTACAGTGGCACTACGACGGTACCTGATAAAAAAACGTGCTAAACAGATAAACTAAACTGTTCGAATAAATCATCCGCAGGGAGAAACGTTTGATCGACGTACATATTGCAGCCTAATAGCATAGATCGCATGCACGTTATTTTGAATCATTTTACAGTTAATGCAATCAGAATAATTTATATAAATATTATTATTGTTTTCCGCTTGAGTCACCCAACAACTGGGGATGTTCATTTCCAATTTAGTTTTATTTTTATTTTTGATGAGTGAATCATCTTGAGTGCCCAACAGACTACATTTTACACCTTAAATAAATCTTCCAAAATCAAAACTGTGAATTTGTGAATAAATACTCTATTGTTTATCCATAAATTTCGAATAACGTTCTAATCGTACACTTGTTTGTTGCTTTCTCTTTTCATGCTTTTGGTGTTTCATGCCGCCACAGTCCAATATGGTTTCGTTCATGCAGTCGCGAGGATACGGATCTCAAAGCGGGAATAGCCTCAACAACTACCACGGTGTGTTCGACGGTGGTGCGGCGGAAACGGTCACACCGCCCCTTCTCGATCTCTCCGAGTTTCCTTCGCTCACGAACGCACGCGGCGGTCAGAACGATCAATCCCTGCCGCAGTCGAACGCGCTGCAACCGCCGGGCAGTAAACCGTACGGTAATGTGTTGAAATTTTAATCAAATCAAACATAAGTACGCGCCACAGAAACAGGACTAAGGGAAATAATGCTCTCCTTGCAGTTGGTATGGTGAAACAACCGACGTCCGAACAAATTGCGTTTACGATGTCGAACGAAGACTTTCCAGCGTTGCCCGGTACGCAGAACGCCGAAGGAAGCCAGATGGGTGCGGCCAGCCAGGGCCTGCAAGGTGTCCACCATCATCACCATCCGGACCACCACGGTGGGACGGACAGTTTGGGTGGCAAGGGTGCGGGCGGCAGTGGACCGGTGGGCAGTGCGGCAGGCATGGGCATGGACCTGCAGAGTGATTCCGGCAATTCCAACATTAACATGGACAAAGGGGCGATGAAACGGGGCGTACAAACATCACCGAATGGTAAGTGTGGAAGCACAATTCCCGCAGAATAAGAAATTTGTTCTCGTTTTTTACCAATCTCGATATTCGGTACTTCTCGCAGGAACGGTAACAAACATCCCTGCCAGTATGGTGAATAATCAGTTCGGTATGGTGGGCCTACTAACGTTTCTCCGGGCAGCGGAAACGGATCCCAACCTTGTGACGCTAGCGATGGGCCAGGATTTGATGGCACTGGGGTTGAATCTGACCGCGGTGGAAAACCTGTACCCGTGCTTCGGTGGTCCTTTCGCTGATGCGCCTGCGAGGTAAAAAAAAACTATTTTTGTTGTGAGAAAAAAAAAATACTGAAAGGATTTTAAATTGACATTTTCAACCTCGCTCCGTAGGCCTCAGGATATCGACTACCCTGTACCGCCAGAGTATTTGATCAACATGTCAATAAGGGACAAGCTGTCGAAGCTAACGCTGCAAAAGTATAAGGATGATCTATTATTTTATTTATTTTACACGAACGTTGGTGATATGATGCAATTAGCAGCGGCTGCCGAACTGTAATTATTTCCGAACTGAACTTTTGCTAGTCCGATTGCTAATGTTTTTTTCTTCTTCTTCTGTTTGATCCGCATCCACAACAGGCACAGTAGAGATTGGCGGTATCATACGGAGGAGAAGGTGTGGATAACGCGTGTGCCCGGCATGACACCGTACGAAAAGAATGGCACAACCGAACGTGGCACGTACTACTACTTCGACGCGCAAACTTGGCGACGGGTGCCAAAAGAATTTCAAGTGGATACAGTGAAGTTAGATAAATGTCCAAACATAAGTGCTTACGTTACGATGAGTGGACAGCCTGTATAATATTTATTAATTTGTAATTAAACCAGAAAATCACGGTCAGAAACAACGGTGTTTGGATGTGTGTTTCCTTTTGCGGTAGTTAGATGAAATTTCTCCGTTGATAATTTTGGACGCGGGGCCCGGTGGTGTATGTGATAAACGGCGCCGGTTCCACACAAAAGGAATGGGTATCAAATGCCATGCGAGCTGTCCCCCGCAGCAAGGACTGACTATCCGGCTACGTGGTAAAAACAGCGCTAGCAAGTCAGAAATGACCGTCATGACCTTAGTGTTCGTTAAGAAAAGAAGAGAGAAAGATAATTTCGATTACGCCGATCCAGCGCGTGTTCAGAGCAATTTCGATGGTATGTTCAGAGTTCTCTGCTCTGCTCTTACTTTCGATACAAAATATAGACTGTTAAATAATTTATACTATTTGATGGGCTGATGGTTATCCAGAAGCAAAAGGTTTTTGCCGATGCATCAACCACTCTTCAGTAAGTAAAGGCCAACATATGCCGAGATTTAGTTGCCAATCCACCCGAAACAAAAACAACTGTGATGGAAAATTCCTAAAAAATGTTTTTTTTTGTGCCATCTTGAACTAGGTTCACTTGGTCAATGCCTTTTTCATGTAGTTATAACAAAAACCTGAAAGACCAAAGGATTTTCTCGAGAAAGTAACATCTCAAAACAACCCAACCAACGAGAAGAAACGATCGAAACATATTATAATAACTGTGAAAGACAGAAAAGCCACATTTACTATCTTTCAGACGTCGCTGTGAAAAAATTGTTTGCACTTCGTGAGGTTTTTTAAAATTTTCTCTTCTTTGAGGAGATCTACAGAACATAACTACATTTTACCCGTACTTTGTTGAATGTGTTTCCCGTAAGGGACTACATATAGAACTTCTTCACTTTGCTTCACAACCTTTAAACAATTATATATCGTGATATGTGAAAGCCAACCGTAAGCAACATGATAGAGAATAGCAAACAAGATAGAAACACCGTTTTTACATTTTCAACAAGGGATTGATTTTTTTAAATAAGCAATGAAAATGGCTTTTTACTACGTTATGTATAATACGCCACTTTTTGATTACTACAAGCACAAGGCAGTGTGATTATGAGTATAAATACTAATGGCAAAATACTTCTTTGTCCCTGCTTACACCAGGCACGTAGTAATGTTCTCCAGGAGCACATTATTCGTATGTTTGTGCATTTTCACAGCGTGCCAAAACCGTTGCATCCTTTCGGCCTTCATTTTTCGACATCGGATTAATTTGCCCATGAAGCTTTTCTTTTGGCTTGGTGTTACATTTTCCTATGCAATCGTTCGTCCGTGGCTCTAGCTATTAAGTGAGGGAGAGAGAGCAAAGTATGGTACATTCTGCACTTAAAGTCCAATCCGAAACACAATTGTTTTGAGTGGTACAGAAGATACAGTCCATCGCATTTTTTGCCCGGCAGTTTGCATTTTTCTATAAGGCAGTTTTTGATGGCATGTACAGCAATATCGTCATGGTTGTGTATATACATTGACCTTAGCGACTTTTAACTTTTCTGTCCGATACGCTGCAGTTTCGTTTCGTATTCGGTTTCGAGTTTGGCAATCCTTTCGCGCAAGCTTTGCTCCTTGCTTTCCAACGCTTCCTTCATGCGGGTTTGTACCTTTTGTAGCGCAACATTATAACCTTCCTTAATGCGATCGTACTCCTTCAGCATGTGCTGCTCCTTGTCCTCCGCATATTTCTGTTCAGTGTGAAAATGGAAAACAAACACAATTTAAGAACAATACTCTCAAGTCTCTTAAACGACATGATTTGCCCCCGTACCTTATAGTTGAGTGCGGTTTTCTTGGCTGATTGGTACTTTTCCGTTACCAAATCGAGGCTCTTCTGGTACTCCACCTCAACCTCCTTGAACCGATCGTTCATCTCCTGTTCCCGCTCGTGGAACATTTTCCGTTCAGCAGTGATCTGCGCAATTAGCTTCTCCATCGATTGCCGTTCGCTGGCAACGAGTTCCCGTTTCTCCTGCAGCTCACGCTCGAGAAATTGCACCTTCTTCTGACCATTCGCTAGTTCCGCCTTGTACTTGCCCATCAGCTCCGACTGCTTGTCGAACAGCGAACGTGCATCCGTGTCCTTTTGTGTCAACAGCTCGGTCATTTTTTCACGCTCCGTCACAATGGCACACTTGAGCACTTCAACCTCCTGATTGCGTACCTTCAGCTCGGCAACCCGATCGTACAGTTCGTTCTTGAGCGTATCGATGTTTTCCTTGAACCGATTGAACTGGGCGAAGAATTTTTCTTCGATCTGGTTAACCTTCCCGGCGTACACCTTTGCCACCTCTTCGCGCACCTTTTGCTCTAGCTCGCGCAACTGTCGTCGCGTTTCGGGATCTTCAAGTGGGGGATCCCTGGTTAGCTCTTCGTCCGTCCCAACGCTCACATCTCGGGATGAGACTTTTCGCGGCGAAGTGGCACTGTCGCACGTTGTGCTGGAGGAGTTGTTCGAAATTTGGTTCCGAATGATCTGCTCGAACTGGGCTGCCTTTTCCTTCAGCTCGTCTATCAGCTGATCGCGTTCTGCCTTTAGATCGAGTCGTTTGTGAAGCTCCGTCACAGTCGCCAGCTGATCGTTTAATTGAACCTTAAGTTCGGCTATCTCACGCAGTTGCGACGAGCAGGATGATTGAAGTTTCAGATTTTCTATCTCCAACTGCAATGCATAAGTAAATGGTGAACGATTTCTAATGATAACCCCCGATCTAGTATTTCTTGTCTTACCTTTGAGAGTTGAGTTAATCCATCGATACACTTTGGACAAGTGGTGCTTCCAGCAGCATTATTGGCTTTTCCATCACTCATCCGCATGTTACTGCTGGACATTTGCCTCATCAGCTGCTCATGATCGGTCTTCTCCTTATCAAGCAGCTTCGCCAATTCGCTCGCCTTCAGTTCCGCCAACTGAAGGGCTCGTTCCAGCGAAACGACCTGCTCTTGCAAGACCGCAATCTGCTTCGCACTGTCCTGCGACCGTAACGTGGCCAGCTCCCGGCCGAGCTCTTCTTTTGCTCCACTCACCTCAATGTACAGACGCTTCAAACGATCGCATTCTTTTTGCGCGTCCAGCAGGAGAAACTTTTGCTTTTCCACTTCGAGCTTTAGTGTAGCAACGCAACTGGAATCGTTGGTTGCCGTTGCACACTTCTCGGACAGCTGTTTGTTTTCACGTTCCAGCATTTGGATCTGTTCGTCTGCCGCCAGCTTTTCTTGCTGTAGGGTGAAGATCTTATCCTCGAGAAATGCTTCCTGCCGCAGATCGCTGCTTGATCGTCGGCGGTTTAAGCCACCGCTACCGGTAGTGATCGATCGTTCGTGGTTCTTTCTCGTGCTCGATTCGTCTGTTGTTAGCTTTTCCAGCTCTTGTTCCAATATTCTACACTTGGACGCAAGCCTGAACGCTTCTTCCTTGTATTGGTTCATCTGTACCAGTGTTTCGCTCTCGTCCTTTTTCAGCTGCTCCAGCTCGCGATCTTTCGCCTGTAGGTTTGCTTCTAGCTGCCGTATCAATTCCCGCTTCTCCTTCTGCCCAGTCATACAAACGCGCAGCTCATTCTTAAGCCTTACCACCCGATTGTCGCTATCACCACCTCCTCGATCACGCAAGCTCGGTGCATTGTTGTTCGGCGTGCTCCCGATCAGATTGCGCTGCGCAAACGTATATGCGCCCGTGGTTGCATCGGCAGCATTGAGCAACCTTTTGCCGTCGCCTGCGGGTTCTTCCTCTTCGATGTCCGGCTGACCACCATGTATTATGCTATCCATCAGCTCAAGTTCGACATTCGTTTTCTCCAGCCGATTCGTTAGATTGTGAATCGTTTGCTGCATTCCGGACTGTTCCTGCTCAAGCGCATGGATGCGATTGCGCATTCGTAATCGTTCCTGCTCGAAATCGCCCTGGTTTTTGCTCTTGGACAGCAAATTCGAACACTGGCGCTGCGAGTCCTCCAGCTGATCCTGCAACCGTTGCACCGTTTCGGACTGCTCCATGAGCATGGCTTCGCGCGATTTCTGGAGTTCAGCGTAGCGTGCCTCTAGCCGTCGACCATCCTGCTGCCGTGTATCCAGCTCGCTTCGCAGATTGTCGATCTGCTGCTGCATCATGGTTACCTTTGCGTTGTGCCGTTCCTCCGTCTGCTTCAGCAACGCATCCGTGTGGCGGTCGGCTTTTTGGGTCGAATTTTGCTCCAACATCCGGTAACGGTGCAGACTATCTTGCAGCATAACGTTTTTCTGTTCCAGCTCGCCAACGAGTTTCACATTTTCGTCCTCCAGTCCGGATATCTTGGCGCGAAGCTTATCATTCATGTCCTCCGTTTCAGAAATCTTCGTCTTGCTCTGCACCAACAGTTCGCGGGTCTGGATGCACGTCATGTTGGCACGATCTTTTTCCGCTTGCTCGATCAGCAGCTTTTTTTCCAGCTCACCAATTTGCTGGTCGTGTTTATGGCGCTGTTCGTACAATTCTCTCGTAACGTGCTCGAGCTCACGGGTTTTCGATTCAAGCAGCAACCGTAATTCTCGTGCAGCCGCTCCCCCATAATCATTCATGGGATGCACTTGTCCCAACTGTTCGGCTGCGTGTCCAATCATGGGAATTGAAGACATTCCTGGCAACGGCTCAGACGGAGCCGGTGGTCGTTTGCCGCTTCGCCCGGTATCGTCATCGTCATCACCATCGGAGTATCGATGGGTAAAGGAATCTAACGTATCGTTGTCGTCGCATTCCACATCGTCGAATGCAGTTTCCATCTCGGTAGCCAGCTGATTCTGAAGCCGCTTTTGATCCTCGAGAAGCTCCTCCTCCTCCCTGGCACGCTGCTTATCGAGCGCACTGTTGTTAAGGTTGATGCTAAGTCCATCGTTGAAAATAGATAAACCCGGTGGTCCGTTCATGGTGCGATGATGGCTTTAGCAGAAGTACACAAGTTTCACTATTGAATGTGGTTGTCGATCGGCAAGGCAGTAAATTATAATCTGCCGCGATGCATTTTAACAGAACGCTTATGCCGTTCGAATTAACGTTCACAAATTTGCGCAAAGCAAGCGCACAGTTTCCCACTGCATCCGTTACGCACGCACATTCGGCCTTGAACTTTGGAAAAGAAAAATGGTAAAAAATGACCCAAGTGTGTCCTATCTTCTAGCGGGTGAAGATGTAAACAAATGAAAAGTCTAATTTCTACTTGTCCTGGACTATTTTTCTCCCGCTGTTTCTTCTTCTCGTTGCTTTTCAAAACTTTGATCGTGTGTTTTATGTGCTGTCAAATCTCGCGTCCTTTTGTGAGCAAGGTGTTTAGAGTGGAAATAGCCGAACCGAGGTGAAGAATTAACCACAGGATGGTTCACAAATGGGTGTTGTTCTACGCGCAAACGATAGAAGAGATCCCATTTGAGATTATGAGATTAATATGAAATTTTAACGAAATAACTCATGATACCGATGTGTACAAGAAAGAGTTATCGCTATTTTTGCTTTTTTTAAACTTGTATAGAAAATTGAGATTCTTGAAAATAAATTGTGCATCGTTGTCGCAAGAATAAATGTATACACCTTGAGCACACAGCATATCGCGCAGCCCTGACACAGTTGACAGTTCTTCAAAACATATAAACAAACATACGCACATCTACTTTCGGGCAACCGGTGTTTTTTCACCGATTCAATAAACCACATTAGCGTACTATTTCAGTTCAATGAATGATACAACGTTAAAATCGATCGCAAAGAGCTTGGTTCCTGAAAATTACCTGGCACTGGCAAACGATGCACGAGCGGAACGTGATAAAGAAATCAAAATGCTGCTCGAACAGGTTTGTTCCAATTATCACTGTAAAACATATTCCAACCACTAACAGTGGTGTGCTTTTTTTTTAGCGTAAATTGCCCATTTCAGGATGGAGCGACACGATGATCGAATATTTGGTAAGCGAGCTAGCTTTGCTGGACAGTAACAATTTTCCTTCGCGCTGTGGTGTAGGCGAACGGGAAGGACGTGTTATTTGTGGTAAAACGATAAAGTAACTACGAAACTCTGCTTTCACCAATCAAACGAATTGTTTCTATCTTTTGCTGAAGATCTCGTACGCCGAAGGCATTACAACTTTTCCCACGGTATTGGACGTTCCGGAAACTTAACAGATGCACAACCAAAAGCGGCTGGTTCCACGATTGTGGCAAATCTAGCCAACAGTCTTGTGTGTGATTTGATCAGATCGATTGGCATCCCGAATTGTTCCAAGTCCATCGTTATTCCTCTGGCTACCGGCATGACCATGATGCTTGCCTTGCGAGCTATTCATTCCAAAAGGCCCAAGACACGCTACGTTCTCTGGTCTCGGGTAGACCAACAATCCTGTTTTAAAGCCATATCAGCCGCTGGTTTGATACCAATCGTTATCGATAGCTTGTTAGCACGGGAATCTACCGTAACGGAACCAGCAAAGAAGCAGGATGTCGATTCGACGTTTTCCAGTGATTATTCAAGTTTTGCTTCGAAAATTGATGAACTCGGAGCAGATCAAATATGTTGCATCGTATCTACGACGAGTTGTTTCGCGCCGCGTAGCAGCGACGATATTATCGAACTGGCCAAGCTCTGTAAAGTGCACGACATTCCCCACATCGTGAACAATGCTTACGGACTGCAGAGCTCATACTTTAGTCACCAACTCAGTCAAGGCGCTAGAGCCGGAAGAATTGATCTGTTTATTCAAAGCACGGATAAGAATCTGCTCGTTCCAGTCGGGGGTGCGATAGTTGCAGGATTTACCAACGATACGGTTGAAGCCGTTGCCAAACTATATCCCGGTCGTGCCTCCGGCACACAGTCATTGGATGTACTTATGACACTTTTATCATTGGGCAAGAATGGCTACCACAACTTAATGAAGGAACGAAAGGAAGTCTACCAAATGCTTTTAGACGGACTAACGAATCTGGCTCAAACTCATGGCGAACGCATCTTGCCCTGTCGCAATCCAATTTCAATCGGTAAGTTTAACGAATTTTATTTTCGTAAATGTTTTGTAATAAGCAGATGCATCTTTCATCGCAGCAATGACGCTGGTATCGTTCGAAGGGAAATCCGCCCGTCTGGAAATGATTGGTTCCATGTTACTGAAGCGTGGTGTATCGGGTTGCCGTGTAGTAAGCACCGCAGAGAGCAAAACCATCGATGGTAATACTTTTCTCCAATGGGGATCGCATAGTTCGAGCGCCAGTGTTCCGTATCTCACGGCGAGTGCCGCACTGGGCATTAGGTCACAAGATGTAACTAATTTTCTAGCCAAATTGGATGAAGTTTTGCGTAAGTATCGCCTAAAGTATATGAGAGATGGAAGTTGAAGAACTGGTGTAACTGGTTCGAAAGAGAAAGTTCCCCAAAGTCTTACTTATTCGGTATCCTGGGTAGTGTTGAGCTATTTATTAAAGGAAAAGAAATGAACAAAATATTAATACTGTTTGTGGTAGAGTCAACTGAAAGAATTCTGTATACATCAAACGTTAAAATAACGATATCTCAAAGTTCCTCTGCATGCCATATAATGTATTAGGATTAATGTTACAAAAGAAAATAACCACCGAGCTTCCGGGAGATACAACTTTTCCATTCATTTCCGATGAACTATATTAACCGTTTGCCACTTGCCAACACCCCTTCAGCATAAGTACCGAACGCACTGATGCTGAACAAAAGCGCACAAAACAATGCACGCACGACAGCGAATGAACTGTGAGAATTGCGGAATGGTAACTCCTGCCTCTGCTGTTACTACTATCGGGAACTGGCCAGTATGCGTGCGTACGTAGACCGTTTTTGTTGCGTTTATATGTTTCTTAACCTCTCCCCCGTTGATGCTTCTTCAATGTCATTTCAGTTGCTTCGTTCGATCGCAACACGCCACAGCTGATCCATTACATTTTGAACTCTCCGATCGGGGGCCACTCCTTGTTCGGAAGATCAGTATGGTTTTTATTTCCCTCATTCCCGTGTATAAAGCAAAAGCACGATCAGGGCGGGAGAGACACGTTGCTTTTCACCTCAGTTCAGGGTTTTCGATTATTCCGATCGGACAATTAGAACCGCTCCCACTTCCGGCGTGCCGTGTGACGGATCGGTTGTACTTTACAGCGTTTCATTTTGCTGTTTAGTAAGTGTACGTGCCCGGTGCATGTATTGGTACACGTTTAGTGTGGCTATATGTAAAAACGGTATATTTTTTAACAAATACGGAATATTCCAATACTGAAATGGAGCAATTCTAAGTATCTAATGGCAAATGTGTCAACTTTAAGCTAATAACATTAGACTTTTAATTTCTTGTGTGAAGCATCATATCGTATATTCACAATCTCAAATTAAAACACATTCAGTTTTATAATTTAATGGAATAAAAATTTCTTTCGTCGGCACACGTTTAGGCTATACGCAAAAAAAGGCAATATATCCTTCCGGTCGGTATGACCCCGAAAAAGGACCCATATGACGATTGATGATGCGATGTCGGTAACGTTTGGCTTTACGCCAATCATCAGAAAAGGCGCCCTGGGTTGGTCCGCCCTAATGAAGATTGATGGATCGATCATTTCGGACCGACCGCTTTGATCCTGTTGTGTTACGATTTTTGGTCCTCCCTGTGATGCTTGGCAAACTTTGTGTAGCGAAAGGAAAATTTGCCTCCCGTGCACCGTAGAAGGATGACTCAATCATTTGAAACATTTTCAAGATCATGTACAAAGGTTTCTTTTTTTATATGGAAGCATCAGCTGTTGTGCATTCAAGTACAGCACATCTTCTGGTGATCGATCTTGCGAGAATGTATAGATCCTTTTAGAAAAGTTATTCCCTTCCGTGGATCACAAAAGTGTTCCAAAAATCTACTTTTATTAATTCGAATTTCTCTCAAAACCTTCCAGCGTCCTGTACTTCCAATATCTTAATGACACGACCCACAATCATCGTCCCTCGTTATCGGCTATTAAAGTTTTGAAAGTCATTAAAGCCACTGACCATGCGCATGGAGACGACGTCCACAGCCGAACACAATTACAGCGCCCCTGAGTGTGTAATATGAAGTGACCGCCCGTGCACAATGTAGCCACCTTGGGGAACGTGCGCACAGATGCACCTGCCGGCCGGATTTTGGACATTCGTATCGCGTGCCCTTTACTCTTCGTACTACTGTTGGTTTTAACTTCAAGTGAGCTCGCAGCACCAGTTGCATGGCACGTTCTACCCCACTGTGGACGATTATCAATTTCATCCAGCTCTCGACACCCGATAAAGAAGGCTTGGAAGGGAATAAGGAAAACAAAAGACACGTTTTCAGCTTGAAGCTTACATCGCGTAAGCTTTCAACATGTTGTGTCTTTCCCGTTCCATCGTAGGTGTAACATACGGAGGACATTTCTTTTTGGTAGGGCAAACTTTTTAAATTCCTTCTGCCTGATCGTGGTGCTGGTTAGATCGTAGTGCTTGTAGCGTGTGTACCATCTGCCGCACCAATTCCTTGGAACAGGTTCGTGTTAATCATATCCACACCAGACCAGATCGGCACAAATGCCGCGTACCAGCGCACAATCAATTTCAGCAGATCGATTTCGGAAAAGTGTCGACCATCGAAAAATACAAACCAGAAACACACCGAAACTTTACCAGCTGCTCCGACTGTACAATCCGGTGTACGATTAATAGCTTTATGATAATTCACCGAAGCACCATGTGGCTGCTGGGTTCATTTTGCTGTGTGCAATTAATTTTGTCACCGTATCGTGTGCCAATCGGTTTTGTGTCGCTTGTTCGCGAAATAAACATAACAATTAAAACACGGTACCGTTATTGCTATAGCCTGCCAGCTGTATGATTTGTTTGCTAATTAATTAAGTGATTTGTTCGTTGAGGCGCCATAAGAAAGTGGACAAGTTTCTGATTCATAAGCGTGTTAGGACGAATTATTAAACAAGTAATATATTTAGTTTGCAGTTTTGTGTAAAAAAAAATTAATAACAATTGCGTGTTTCGTGTCACGCAAAGCTGGTTAAGCTTTAAGGATGTTTTTCGATGATCTGTGGTTTTGTTTTGTTATTTACCATTTTTTTTGTTTTGTTTTTCGGATAATTGCTTATTTAAATTCTTCTTATTCTTTTACTCTAGGGGGGGGAATCACTTCACACGCACCCTTCCTTCCTTAATCGGGTTGCGGTTTATTCGGTTTTTGGGCCATTTCGGCAAGTTGCTTCTTCCGTTGCCCTTCGAAAGCTACAACAAGTTGCGCCATCTTATTCCCTTGAACCTTACATTTTACGTGCCATCGAAGATGCCGCGGCAGCTGCCGATCAGTTTTTTTTTTTCATTTTTTGTTGTTTCATTCAACCATCTCCCCATCCTTGAAGTTGTTGCCGTTCGTGCAAACGTACCGAGTTTTGTCCGCACACCTTTAAGGGTCGAACATTTTCGTGGTCTTGTGTTTTCATGCGTTTTTTTTGACCAACCGGTCTCTTTTTTACCTTCCGTATATGATGGTAAGCGTAAAGAGATCGATGTCTTCCGCGGGGAAAGAAGACTGTTTTTTTACGTTTCGTTTCGTGTACTGCTGGTCAAACTCAACGGAACCCGGTGGTAGTTGTTGCTTCAAAAAACACGGTTGCAACCCTCCCTCGTCCTTGATTCTGTCCTTTCGCGCGATCCTCTTCCTTTCCTTCCACTGGGAAAGGTTCGACCAGCGTAATGGTGGTGATGATTATGATGACGGTGGTACGTCTGCCGTATGTTTAAGTCCATGTCCACCAGGCACTTCCTGCATCACGTTGCAGTGGTCCGCTTTCAACTCTCGCTAGTTGCTACAGGTTGCTTCAGTGAGGACGCGTTTTACAGGGCCATCTTCAACAAATGTGGATGTGCCGGTGTCTACGGGCAGATAGGTTTTTACGATTTTCTTTACCCTTCAAATGACGCCAACTTATGCTGCACACCCATGTGGATGTGGGTTAAAGGAAATGGGCTTCGTGTGTTAGAATGATAGCACTTCCTACTAATTTTTTTATTCCTGTTTTCCAGCACTTTAAAGCACGGATAACTCTCGGATACGTTGATCGCAGACGAAAGATCAGCAATTTGAGTGTTATTTCTCAACAGAACCTGACGATCGTTAAGATCTTAGCTTTACTAGCAGGTCCTCAAGCTTACAGTGGTCTGTGACAGGTGGCACAATTGCACCTGGATTCAAACGGAAAAAGGAATATCTGCTTTTTCCGTGTGGCATTACAATTACATTTCATCACATAAACATCACAATATGAAACTTTAGTAGTGTTATATATGAATCAGTCGTTTTTTGAGAGATCATAGGCAAACGACTCTTCATAGTACTGCATTCAACAAATGAATGAATAATGATAAATGCCAACTCGTACTCATACTTTGGTTTGAGAAGGAATGAATTATCTTTGAGTTACTTTTAAAATTAAACTTTTTTGTTCAACAAGTGCTGATATCGATGTGTAAATCAATACAAAAATCAACAACCTCTTGTATTGTTCACGCTGCCCAAGATTCGACCAGTTCCCCTAGATCTCAACAACTGAGATCAGGGTACTGCGCTCCAGAACAAAAGAATGTAATAGATGAATATCGTGTAAAAATACAGTGTTACAAATCAACTAATACCCCGAAAAATGAAGTAAAATGTGACACTTTTATAGCAACCGTAGATATTGAATTTCTTTTATCATAAATTTGATAGGTCGTTTCAATAGAATATGATCATGAAAAATCCCATAACGAATTGGAGTTAAAGTTCATTTTAAAGTGTTATTCTTTTTTGAATAAGAAGGATTTTAACATCTCTGGCAAAGAAATCATAACGCTATGTAGACACTGATTTTTTTTTTAAACTTCTACATAGACATCTGATTTATGGTTTTATTAGTGAAATCTAAAGCATTGAGTGGACTTCGTGTATTTTCAGTGAGATCATAAATATCAAGACAATTAACATGTGCACAAGTTTCCCTTTTATGCAATAGCGGAAATATGGCTAAAGATAACATAATTTATGATGAAAAGTAACATGGTTTGTGCGACTTTTATGTCACCATCAATGAACTAAAGAGTTTTGCAGTGTAATACTTCATTCAGCGCACCCTATCCATCATCCAGCTATTCAGTGATTCGAAGGATGTTATTGCACCTTTGAGCTGCTTGCCAGTATAGCATCTGTTCGGAGCCTCGTGGTGGCCAGCTGTTTAGGCCAGCAGGATTTTATTTGAAGTGCACGAAAGGCCCACACGAAAGGCAACACATACATCGATCGAGTGGCAATGTTGTCGTAATTTATGTTTTTCCTTTCCAAACCATACCAACCTCGTTAAGCCGTGGACAGCTGCTATCGGTAAGGTCAGGCGCCCGGAAAACAACCTGAACGAGGATCTTCCCAAATGCGCCCAATCGATCATTTTTATATTTTGCTTTTTCTAGCAATAGGACAGTAACACCCCAAAACTCATCGAGATGATCTCTCGTAGCCCGCACGTGAAGTGTGTCGCAAATCTGTACGATCTCGGTAGAGGTAAACCCGGTAAATACGATGCTTTCTTCCAGCACGCCACTTTCCAATCTGCAAAGCAAACACGAAACCCTCATCCTGGACAAAAAGGGACACTACATTTTGTTAGCTCTCGTTAGATACCTGGTTCGATCTTTCTGCTTCATGCTGGGATAATCCAGGCAGATGGAAAAATCTGGAACGGCGGTGGTGTTACGAAGCAGGAAATTTGATCCTCTGGCCTGGATCTTGCAAAACATCTTCAGCACCACTATAACCAAACGAGATCTACCATTGGCCTATCGGTAGCTTGCCGTGATACACTCTCTTGACCAGCATCCCGAGCATCCTCAAAACTGATGCGTACCGATCGTACCGATCCGGCAGGATGATCTTCAGGCTACTACGGATTTATCTTATGAGCGCAACTGCAGAGCGCAACAAAAACAAACCGGCAAACAAAGACACAGACTCCAGGAAAATGGAAACACGAACCGAAGGCGAACAACCAGATCAGGTATGCGAATCGAGGTCCAAGCAGTAGAGTTCCAAAGAGAGACGGAATTTCGGGGAGTATAACAGACAAGCGCGAGGATAACGGATATCGCCCAGCTCGTATTTCCAGGTGTTTCCTTTCCTTTTGTATTTACTGCCGGGGATTCTTAACGCAGCAGCATTGCCGTTAGAAAAGGACCCTGAAGAGAAACGATCCAAGAGGACAGGTTAGGCGTGGTTCGGTACCTTGTAGTTTATACGACCACCGCAAAAGATTCCTGCGACGGTTGTGTTTTTGCAAGCTCCCGTACTAAGCGGGACGCTTTTTGCCAAGGATTCCGGTTCGTCTTTAAGGGGTTGGTTGATTTAATTTCGCGCTCTAGCACACATACACACACGGTCTGTGTTTCAGTTACCGGTTCCGGTACGCTTTGTTGCGGATTGTTATGGTCTTTGCCGTGCAATCCTATGGTTGACGGAGGACTTGTTTTGCTGCATGGGGTTTAGTCTCGCAATCAATCGTTTCCATTTCGTCACAGTTTTTTTTTTATTTTTCTTGTGCAATGAACTAATATAATGAAGCACTCCTTTTTCCTATCTTAAGTTAATAAAAATATAAAAATTAATTTATTTTCTTCCATATGTCCTCATATTTTAAAACAAGATCAACAGAAATTGAGCAAACAGTAAACCAAAGATAATTTTAATCTTATTCTAACATCATGTCGAGCAATGTATTTGTTTCTTTATTCTCTTGCAAGTCTAGCTCAAGTCTAGTCCCAAGCTATACAATTATTTAATTGTCTTATGTGAATGCTTTTTTATATTTTCTCTCTTTTGTACAGCTGTAGGGTTGTGTAAATTGTAATTCCACTTATATTATTTACTACCGAAAAGGACAAGGATTAGATGAACCGGGTTGAGGACACGATTAATACTTAACCCTAATAATAGACCACCGTGTTCAGTGACATCCGTCACATAGTTAAACTTATCACACTAATTTATACAATTCCTTAGAAAATTTTCTACTGATTCATTTATAACATTTTTTTTTGCTTCTGTGTTTTGAAATGTTATAACGAGTTTCATGAATCACTTGACATATACATTTCTACATTTCTGTTTTACAACATTTGAATTGTTTGAAAGTAGAAAGAAATGTAATAGTATTACAAAACGTTGTTTCATTGTTATATTAATTTTCTATTTTTGTTGTTGCAATTTTTTGTTATTGTTACTGTTGATCCTTTCTAACTGTTCTCCTATTTGCACCGGAAACAACGGTCTTCAACATCTACTGCCACTAACGATCGTACAATTTTATGCTTTCATTTTTGAATCTCTAACAAGGGACGTGGACAAACAATCAAATTAAAATTAAGGGTGTCAACTGGTAAGCCTTCCTGGGGTTCGTCCTAACGAAGTGCGACCAAACAAAATACAAGACTATTCTCGAATCATTCATTGTACTTGTTTGGAAACCGCTTTATCTAGGGTTTTCCTGTGTGAGACGATGGGAAGTACTGAGCAGAGCACAATCCACAAAAACGATCACCACCGGTACATGACACTGACGGCAACAGGGTCGTATGTTACAGCCAGGCAGTACAATTATGGTTCGTTTTCACTATTCTATCAAGCTGAACGATTCAGCCGTCCTTGCTGAGGATACCGAAATTAGATTGCAAAGAAGTGTTGTAGATCAATAAACGTTCACTTTGCTTTCTACCTAGCTGAGGGTTAATATTCTGTATTAGGGACCCTACCTAAAGTTCCTAAACCTGCGTATATGAACGCACAACTTCAAGAAAAAAAACTCTTCCTTTTGAATCTTACGGCTCTACGCTTGCCACGGAAGCACATCACATAAATAATATGTAAATTTCGACCATTCTTATGATAAATTGAAACTGACATCTTCTCGTTACCGGCCTTGGTTTTGGGATCTGCTGTTCATATTTGAGGCAGTGAGGTGAACTTTTGTTTGGATCTCCGTTCATTTTGTGTTCCGTCATCAGACGCTACTTAATCTCGCTTGTGTATATCGCGGGGAGCACTTGAAATTCTCGACGATCGCTTCTTTTTTATACCGGCAAATCCTTGGTTCTATCAGAGCGGAGAAAAAAAAAGGACAGGAACAGGCAAACCATGGTCTCATCAAAATCGAACTCATAAAGGATGTACCAGAGCGAAGCTACTCGTTTCTCACGATCAACAACCTTCTCTGGTAACGCGTACCCATCCCTCCCAGGGCATTCGCTTTCACGTGTCAAGGATTTGTCTTCTGTTGGGGCAAAGGAAACCCGTACAATAAGACGATACGATAGGAATCGGCTTTGATGGTGCGTGAGAACTTACTCCTTTTTGGCTCCTTTGCGCGGGACATCAGATGTAAAAGATCGGTAGGAACAGATCTTGCATTGTTACAGCAGTGCATTTCCTTTTCTCGTTCACGTTGCACGCTCCGGTGCTTTTCATTCACGAATGTTGTAATGTTTGTGGTGCATATTGCTGTAGAGCAAACCTCCCTGTACAAAGTCCGATATATGGCGAGGTTTGTATTGTCTGCATTGTGCAGCCAACAGGAGGCAATGGTTTACACGTACACTTCTTAACCGGGCACATCTAACTGGTAGATTATGGGTTGGGTTTTGCTGAATGAAGCGCTTCGATATGAATGAGTGAAGGGCCACGATGAATCTCTACTACGGAAACCGACAAGATGCGTTCCTTTGCACTGGCTGTATGTGTTGTTTTCTCTGCATTTAAGTCTACTGTTGATATGAATTGCATGAACAGAGCAATATTTAGTGCAGAAAATGCATCGGCTGTGTTGTTTGTGCTAAGGAACGAAGGGATGGTTTGTGCCCTACCCTTTTTATCTACAAAAGCAGGTTCCATTCTTAGGTGCATTTCGTTCCCTTTTTGATAGATACTTTTGTCACACAACGTGTGAACTATTTGATGAGCTATAAATTGTTTGGAACGAATGGTTGGGTCGGTTAAGGATTAAATATCTCCTGACACTTCTAACGCTTTTTTTGCAATTTGTTAGCAATAGTTTGTTATCATACAATTTGCTTTATCGAAACTTTAGACTGGCGATTTTCAATATTTCCTAGACTGACAAACTGGAAGCCTCACTTTTGCAAAGCTTTCAGTGAGTTAGTGGAAAAAGTTTTGATTAGAATTGATTTTAGGTTCCTGAAAGCGTGAAAGGATTCCAGGTCTACCTCGGCACTAAAATATCGAATTTATTCCTTTAAAGGGATTTTGATTTTGTCTGATAAAGTCAGAGCCTTTTCTGGATTTTGTTCCAGTTTCAGACAACTTCAATTAACTGCCTTACGAAATAATGAAATAAATCTCTGACTGTTATTAGTTAAATAACTGCAAGATCTCTAAAAGATCAAGAATAGTACCATTAAAAATATTTAATTTTTTTACAATATTTTAGCCCTTTTCATACTGATGGCCCAATAAAGAAAACGCACAACGCCAGGGAGTCCTCCGAAGTAATGTTCACAGTTTTGCGGGCAAAATTAAAAGAGGTTTGCACGTGCGAAGCTACAACCGTCGTACCACTTTTTGCTTTGCTTTAGATCATTCTTGCCGTTTTGCAAAGAACTGGGGATCAAGCGAATAAAATCGTAGAGAGTCCAACAATAATAGGGACAGTTTATTTTCAGTTGCCGTAGTGTGGTTGGCTTTTTTTATGCATGTGTTGTAATGAAAAATCCTTACTTCCTTCCTTGATTGAGCAGCAAGAACTAGAACCGGCAAGAACGAGATCCAGAAACGGGGGAATCAATTTCCCATTCCAATGCGTCCCGGAATGTTTCCTTCATCTTAGGGGTGAAATGTACGCTGACCTTGAAGCGTTTGGTTCGCTTCGCGTATGCGCAAAACCCCGTTCAGCAACATACCCAATGTGACCGGTTACCGGTCGGGACGCGTCCTTTTTTTTGTTAAGGAACAACATCCTTCATCACAATACGCACGGGGGGAAAAATTATATCACCACAACAAAAACCCGTAACCGTAGTGTGGCCCTCGTTTCGATACGATTTTGATAGTGCTGGGACGCAATGTAGCCGGTTTTGGTTTGCGTAACATGTTTCGATAGGATCGCATAAATTATGCACAACTCACTGACTCATCGGATGGTGTGAAATACTGTGAGATTGCTACTTAGCGTAAGTGACAACTGCTAAGAACTACACTTTTGTGATCTGTATTACTTGCAAATTGTTTAAGATTGTCCTCCAAAAATGGGAGCGTCATCTAGTAAAAGGAATATCTTTTTTTTCTTAAAGTAAAGAAGAAATGACATTATTTTTTTCTATTTTTAGAAATCTCGAGCTCAGTAATTCAGCAAACTAAATACTTTAGATTTTTTTTTAAATAATTTTCAAATAAAACAATCTTCATTATTGTTAAAGCCTTAATCCTTGGCATTTTCTTACGGACAATGAAAAATAGGATTTTACGCTTAAGATTTTTCAATGGTATAAACTGCACAAATCTGCTTCACCAAGAAAAACAAAAGGTCTAGAAAATGGTACCAATCGGTGAAAGCAACCAACCAAAAACCGTCCCTTTTGTAACTGACCAATTTCACAGTCCAGCACCGTTTAAACATTCCAGCCCCTTTCACAATTCTTCTAAAATATAGCTCAACTGAAACAGTAACAATTGTGAAAGATTATTTATTGGTCATGCATTTCTCGTTAAACTAACGCAACTCTTAGCCTATTATCGGTTTCATTCCGAATAGCCCAAAAGTGACCCTCTAATGGATTGTTCTAAAATGGAAAATGAAAATAAGAAAGTATCGGCTAGGTGATGAAAATTGTTCTGATTTATTTCCATTGCCAAATCTAATGATCTGCGCCATTGCAAAATGCATGTTTCTCCACGAAACGATCGATTTTACGATCTGTTCAAGGGTATTCTGGGATGTGGTTTTATGTTGATGGTCATAAATTCTATCAAGCACCGTATATTACATAGTTCCATGTATGTGTCGCAGGGGTACACCAGTAGCTTCCATTGCAATGAAGGTCACCCTTCAGTAGGGATGAGCATTAAGTATTCTACCAGACGAAGGAAAAAGGTTGATTGCAATCGTATCGTCTATTCTCAAGTGAATCGCAAACTGGAAGCATCGTGTGCTATGTCCTTAGAGATCATTCATGGCCACTGGTTTATTTGTTTTTTAAATGTAAACATACTGTTTGTAATTTTTTTTTTTTTAATTTTATTAGTTACATACAAATAAACTGAAACTTGGGTGTAATTTTCAAAAAAACACTTTTATACGATCGTTTAACATAACGGCAGATCAAAGGGCAGGAGCGGGAGAATGGACAAGGGGATTGAGGGAGTAAGTTATAAAGGGGGATGCTTCCAGCGTTACGTTCTGTTACGATAGGGAAAGAGGGGGTCAAAAATTAACATTTTTTTCGCCACGAAATAGTTGAATCATCCCTTAGGGAAAAGAATATGGTGTCGCTAACAGACAGAGAAAAATTCAATCATCCCCTAGCAGATAGACCATTTTTATTGCGCAATATTGCCTTGATTCTTGACAAAAAGTTTGTAGAGGAAAAATGTGTTGGAGTAACTTTTATTTGTTTTCAGTGGTATTAACAAGTTTTTTTAATACATTTTTTAGAGTTTCCATTTAGGATGCTCTCATAATGATCTTATAATTGTTTTTTTGAGCAAAAATATTATTCCAAACTGTTGCTTGTAGTTAGGCTACAGACACAGAGGAATGCACCGTTTTACCAATGCTATCGACCGTTAACGAACACAACAAGCAGAACAAAATGGGTTTGTTGTGAAAGACTGGAATCCAATCCAGAAATCCAGAGAAAGGGTTAATTTCCAGGGTACGAAAAAGGATTCAGGTATCGGGTACGGTGATTATCATTGCAACCATTGTCAGGCAAATGAGGTGCTAATTAATAATGCACATTCGTCAGGGTAACCCTGGTTCTGTACCTTTACATCTGAAGCAGCGTACACCGAAGGATTTTAGATCATTGATTAGATTCTGCTGTCCCGTGCAAAGAATACCAATCCACATACGAACCCGGATCCCTTAAGCCTCCGGGGTTTGAAAGCAAAAGCAATGCGATCTTCTATTTGAAAATCCTTGCAATGGTGATGCATTCGGACGTATGACTAATTGCCGTACTATTGTGAAGAAATAAAATAAAAATATAAATAACATTTAGCAAATGCTTTATGATGCTTTACTTTTTTCTGGGAACAAGTGTAAAATAAATCTCACGAAGCAGAAAAATTATCTTTGCTTATCATCTTTAAATAAATTTCCTTCAATAAAAGTAGTATAATGGCTCATATTCCTAAAATATTACGGAATCATAAATAAACGTCCTATTTATCATATTTTTTTCAACATGGACGTGACCTTTCACTTGTAATAAAATAATTTTACAATACTACGAGTTGTTGCCAGCCAGCTTGGAGCTAATAAAGATGGTAACTTTCTTTCCTTTTTAGTTTTTCATTACGATCATTTACGATTTATTAAAATCGAAATGAATTGTTCCAAGGTAGGGTATGGTGTTCAGGCTGCTCCTATCGTAAAACTTGAATATTATCTAAATTTCTGAAATTAATTCTACCAGTAAACTTAGAATTCTGTCCCGTTTGATGATATATGGCCCAATAGCGAGGATTGTTAACTTTTTGCCCCCTTCGAAATCCCCTTCGGTGCGTAGGCATTTCAGTGGCAATAAGAACAAACTGAGTGCAATCCTCGCGCAAGGATGCAACACGATCACGTTTACACCTTCTCGAACTATTCTCGAACGAACGAGCAAACGAGATCAGCTTTATGATGGGGTTTTTATAACAGAAAGAAAAATCCACACCTACAGCATATCCCGGAGCATTGAGGGTACCCATAAAAGAATGGCTCACTATTGCTCCTTATGCACGGCCGGATTATTGTTCTTTTGTGCACATTTATGCACATAAAGCAGCATATGCGACACGATTTTTAGCTGTCGAAATGTGATCCAAACGGAATGAGAAGGGTTATAACTGAACAACATAAAATCCTTCTGCTTTTGCGTTTACCACGATTCTGTGCAATTCGAAATTCCCGAACCTCCCGTACGTTAAGCAGCTGTCTTTTTTTATTACATGCTACACACCTCTAAGGTAGGAAAGGCAAATTCCAATCGATCCAGGTTCAAGAATAAATTCACACACAGACACACACATTTGAATAGAGGCATGCGTGCATAATGGTGGCTATTAGAGCTAACCCTTCCGCGCACTGGGCAGGTGTCGTCATAAATTATGTGTATATCTCGCCTGTAACATAATGAGAATACATCGCAATACTACGACTATGTGAAAATGCAGAATTTTTGAAGTTTTCGTGAATATCCCGAAGGATCTTCAATGTTTGTAAATAGTAAAGTTAAGGCCTCCATACTTTTAATATAATTGAAGTTTAAAATTATTTACCTTAAACACGTTTATCTTGTAACATAAAAGCTGTAGTAATATTTTACTAGTGATCATTTTTATCTTCCTTTTCCTAAAGCATCCGGTGAAATTCACACATGACACATGATCAATTGGCCTTTGGATGGATACCTTTCCATTGCTTCTGCAACCGACAGCCAACAGTAAACTTCACCCTCTAAATAACCTTATTCCGGCCAGAACCGGAGTGGCAAGGGTCGATTATGCAACTAATTGGTCGGACCGGCTGTGCGTGGTCGATACCGTGCGCCAGAAGTGTGTTATGGACCAATCAGCCATGAAATGGAAGCGTCATGAAAAACAGCAACTGATCGAGACCCCGGCCACAATAATCCATCCGAGTGAAATGGTCCGGTTCGATCGGAAATATGCGAGCTTTCAGCTCCTCACCCTGGATGCCGTTGTAAGGCGCCAAACGATGAAGGAAATCGTAAATGATTAATTAGGCACGGCACAGACCATGTTTGACCCGAAACCACCCAAGACCTGAGATGTGATGGCACAAACGGGTTCATACGATACCGGTATAAATGTGCGATCGATCCGTCCACGATCAATCGATCGTAACAATCCGGAAAAATGTTATAATTAGATCAATCAAGAGAGAAAGAGGAGGAGTGTCCATTGTCACCTTTGCAATTGACGACCCTTTTTGATGGAATTTCACGAAGTAATCGTAAGTATTTTTGATCGGTAATACACTGATACAAAATTATGATATTTTAAAGCAAATAGCCAATTTCTTCTTGAAAGTTTTACATATAATAATTAAGTAACTTTTTTTAGTTCTGCCAACATCAAAACTCCTCACGAAAGTTCTACAAGCGATGCAGCTCTATACTTGAGAACCAAAACCAAAAAATCAAACCAAACCCCAATGCCATTAAACCGTGGCGAGCCAAACTCTTCCAGCAATTGCACAGAACTCCCGAAAAAAAGCACCCATCTCGCCCCACGCAACATTAAACAAAACAAAAAACCATGCATATAAAACATGGGATCGTAAACTTGCTCACCTGCATAATTCCAAGAAGTAATGTGCTTTTTTTTGGTTTTGCCTTCACCCGCTGCTGCTATCACAATGTGGTTTTTTTCCTCCAGACTCGGTTACCATAGCGTACACCATTCCGTGGCGTTCCATTTGGCAGGAGGCGAGATATCCTCCAAATGGGAGAACCGACACGAAATTGTACCGAGCCCATGATCATAACTTTCAGCAGTTTGCTTTTCTTTGGGCATCTTTTTAACCGCCTCTGCGTCTACACTTTGAAAGACTCATCCGACCGTTGCAATCCGCAGTCACTGGATGGGAGATCAGGCCAGGAAGCACTGCACAAAGAAAGCATCGATCGTGTGTTTCCAAATACACAACCCGGACCAGTGCACACTGGTGGTTGCGTGCACGTTTGGTGTGTCTCAAATTTGGCCCTTTTGTCTTTAAACCTCCCTTTCGGAGGAGATAAGCCACAGCAGACCCCAGGCGCTGATCGGTATGGCACAACATTATGTTGCAGCGGTACGTTTAATGTTCAGTGCTTTCTGCCGCAGCAAGTAGTAACAAACACCTTCTACGGTGAGCTGTCGATTAGTGGCGGAGATGGTAGTTGTCTTTAGGCAGTTGACCATCTCAGCCCAGATTGTGAGCTTTCGTACCAAGTCGACGCTTGGTGTTAGTTTACATGTCTGAAGAATGGAGAAGATAAAAGTATTTCTCATGTTATTCTAACAGTTATCTTCAATTGCAGAACACGGTTTTCATTTATGCAGGAATAGTAGTAAAAAAAGCTGCACTCAAATATTTAACATTTCATGAAAAGTTGTACACAAAGTGTACATTCTTGTTCATTTTTTATTTGATCTCTAGCGCCCTTTTTAGTGTAGGCAATGGTTTAACACTAGAACTACCAAGCGTTTTAAGCGTTTTTCGTTTGTGGTTAATTTTTAAACAATTTCGAAGAGTTGGAGTATATTTTATTGTTTATTGCAGATCGTACTATAGAATATATATGTGAAACTCATGTTTAAACTACCTTAGAATTGTTTAACCCTAAAAAATTAAGTGATGAAAATGAAGCGTTCCAGTCAAAATGACTGGTCCGGTAGTTCTAGTGTTAAGTACAATTAATGTTAACGGTTCACTCATTTCCAAAGCCTTACTGCTCTTTGGATATCTACAATCAGTATAGTGTGTTCCTGACTCGGACTTAAGAATCCGATCTCTCAACGATCACCTACAAATATTCTTGATTGAAATGAGTGGCCGTTCAGATTGCTCGAGTTTATTGTAAAGATATAATCAACAATCTTCTGTTTTACTGATATCTATGTATTGAATTTCCTTGGTTTTTAGCTTCTTGAACGATGACAGTTACTATATGAAAGCATCCAGAAATGACAAAAATAAATCTAAACTCAAAATATTTAAGGTCATTTTTGAAGTTTAAACTCATTGTACCATTAGCGAAGAGATTAGTTTCGCAAAGTTCCATAATTTATTTATTTATTTATGATACTTCCCGGTGAATCTTCAAGTGAAAATTTGATTGATCCCCCATTGAATCCCCAAGTTTTGTCTTATGGTATAAAAGCGATCGCAATATTATTACTCTTCATTATCAAAGTTACAAAATACTAAGTGTCGAATGATTTCACTGTAAAACGTTCTTCCATTTTTCAAAGACTAAGATCATCGCAGTATTGTAAGAATGACTCACTCGAACAAATAAACTTATTGATTCCGTACATAAATTTGGTGATTTTCCTCAATTAAAACGGAGCGGAATTCATTTATCTCAAAAGCTCAACTCTCTTTTCAAATAGAATACATCAAACCGTATTTCTATGTTATTCCTTTTTTCATTTACCTTTCCGGAGTATTCCATATAAAGGAAATCTGAACCAATTTTTTGTCTCTACATTTCCATTTGTTATGGCACAAAAAAAAGGTTCCAGCTGGTCGAACCTAATTTGTCTAAAGCCGAATCTACTTGCGTTAGCTTTAGTTTTAGTTTTACCATACAGTAATGAAGTACAAACATTTTTGTACAGCCTTGAGTAACGTTGTAAAACCTTCGACTTTGACTCTTCCGCGGCAGTATGTACGTTAGGTAAAGAAAAATGCGAATGCCTGCACTTTGCCTGGTGCAAATTAAAGACGGTAATCGTAATTTACTCTTGTTCCTAAGCTCGGCACATTACATATACCTGATGAACCTTTCCTACCTAAGATTTTCCACCGTAAGGTTCGTACTGTGTGGCACTGTGTTCCGTTTTATGGAACGCTCGCCATTAATCTTGTCCTGCGCATTCCATTTCCATCTAGGAAACCAGGTACCGAGGCGGCACCTCGGAATTGTTTCCTTTGTGTTAAAATAAAATATTGTAAATTTTCTATCTGCATGCAGCTTTACAGCCCTTGTTTCTCGGGGTACGTTAGCCTTGGCGAATGCCGATTTTACTCAATAATCCGTTATGGTAAAATTACCCACATGGGTCGGATATGTAAAGCTGCTTCGGAAAAAGTAACATAAAACGTATCCTGATACCTGTGCCACAATTTTCCTTCTCCTTCCTGGTGGGTATTCGAGCTGTTTTTGGAATAAATTGACTTTGATATTGCACGGAACGACCTCCAAAAATTAAAGCATATGCACATAGCAATGTTTCAGTAAAGTCAAATCACAGGTAACACCCACTTTCTAATCTCTAATCGCATGATGGGTTTTTGTTTGCACCATAGCATCAGGTGTATCTGGTGTGTAAAGCTTAGCTGGCACAAACAATGTCCCCGCATGTGAGCTTCGCTACTGGTGACCCAGTCACATGCTGCTCAGCATCCTGTGCATCGTTGAAGACACTGCAAAGATTTGTTATGAGCCTTGTAGAAAGTGTCCGAAGTAATTAAGGTTTAACCTTGTCCCTTTCGTACCATTGCTAAGCTGGTGCAATCCGATTCCGTAAGGTTGCAAGATTGTTTCATGGAACTCATCTCGTCAAATCTTATCGACTATCGCACGTCCACCCAATCGAATTGGTCTGCCCCAAAATAACGGGACTACAGATTGATCTGCCGGATCTTTAATGGCGAAGTAAAAATCATCCCCGAGTCTCTTGCGTGGAAATCTCTCGTTCTCTCTCGCTCTCACCGCTTGTCACCGAATGCACTGGCAGCATCCGGCAGCAGGCACTCGAATACATCCCTGCACTGCGGTAAATCTTTCTGATCTGATAATTTCCTTCGATTTTCTTCACCGCCATTCCGTGGCGTAGAGGAGATCTGCACCGTAACCCAACTCATCGGGAAGGGTGGGATGAATATCAGCAAACACGCGGCCGTCATCATCACCGCGAACAGGGCGCGTCGTCATCATTATCGCATCTTCAACAAGGTTCATTGCTCAGTGTTTGGACCACCGCACTATTTGTTGCAATTGCAACAAATGCTGCAAAAGAAAAGGTTTGCCTCAACGTTTGTAAAGAACGTGCAAAATAAAGTTTGAAACATCACCGAGACCAGCTGACTTGCGCTATAGCACAACAAACGGTTGATCGTGGTGCGCATTGTTGTGGCTTGGATGCTGTGGAAACACAATCATGTTGGCCTCTGATAGAATGTTAAGAGTTTCGTAGATAAACTGCACGTTGATCGTTGATCAACTGCAGATCACGTTGATATCAGAAGGAAGAGTTTATTTTACATGAAATAATGTTTTTTTTTGTGAGTGATTTTTTAAGTATTGTAAAATACATTTCATAAATTTATTGATCTTTTTTTATGGGAACGAGCAGACATCACTCACCTAAGCTTTCCCCACCAAACTCTAAACTCCATGTAAAACATTAAAACCGATCTCCGCAACGTACACAGCAACATCGAGCTCAACCACCAGACCCTTGTGTTGGTTCCTTCACGAAGGATACGTGGATCAAGATAAACGCAGGTTTTGTGGCTCCAAGTCGCCGTTTCTCTACCTTCAAAAAGCTGCTTCCAACTGATCGCTTAGCCGCATAACCCCAAAAATGCAGGATAATAATGTGGTAACGCTAAACATCTGCCTCAATAAACAACACACCGATGGAAAGGGGGGAAACAAAACACGAACCCAACTTCAACCAACGAAAACCCTGAAAAAAAACATACCAAAAAGTTGAACATTTGGAAACCTGACCAGCGTTTGTGTGTGCCGTAAGGGGAGCTTTTTTGTTGTTGTTGTTAGCTGGTGTTTTGGAGCTGGTTTGCCTTGGAGAAAGATTCTTTCGCCGGGAGCCTTTTTACCCGAACCCTTATCCCCAGTCGTTAGCAGGGTCGAAATAATATCCTGCTACGGTACCGTGTAGCATACCCCCCCAAAAATAAGTTGAAAGAGCGATCGTTTCAAACCATTCAAGGCCCTCGTCAAGTCAAGAGATCCACACGTCCTGGGATCATTTGGGTTGGTTGGTTTCGGTTTAAGTCCATCCATTGTGATCGGTCTCATCGGTATAAAAAATATATCTCATCTAGCTTAATTTAGACCAAAAAATTGTAAAGGCACAATTTTTTAACAAAGTATCTTACAATAATTGAGTTCATGTAATAATATCGTTTAATATAACGTAGAATCTAACGTTCGAACAAATCACCCTCAATACCGTTTTCTTCGTGCACTTTTTCCTGAACAATCGCGTCTATTTCTGATCGATCGATCGATCCATTTTAAGGTGCTCTGACGAAATTGTGCCTTGCCTTTCTTTTACTCAACTTACCAACAATACCCCAACTGAGGACGAGAAAAAACGCCCCAAAAGGTGCTTCCGTTCAGGAGAAGTTCTCGAAGAAAATCAAAAGACTGAAAGAATTTGTGGCGCGACAAGAGACGAACCGTGCCCGAAAAGTGTTCCACCGGAGGCCCGGGGGCAGATGGAGTAATTTGGCAACGGAGCGACTGTTTCGATTGCACTGACCACCGGCTGCTGCTTGCTGTGTGTGTGTGTGTGATTCAACTGGACAATTGGAGCAGGCAAAAACTGTCCAGGTCAAGAAGGAGGAATTTTCTCGAACCGAAAACACAATCCCCACAGGATGAGCCATAACTCTTCGGTTGATTTACTTTCCATCGCATGGTTAATCTTTTCATTGCATCCAAAATTTTTCCACGTTTGTAGGTTTTTTTAGTTAAAATATGCTTTATTTTTATATTTTTTTCAGTATTTTTGCTTATTTGCTAGCGAAATTAATATTTTATTGTTGCTTAAAAATCGTTACTACTTTAATTTGCATTTTGGAATGCGTAATGTTATTAAACGTTCATGTTTTATGCTTTTTGCCGTTCGATGCTAAATTATATCTTAAAATTTCTTCGAAATTATTTTTTTTATTATTATCTAATGTTTAAATTGACTAGTATAACAGCACAATCAAATTTTTAATCTGTATTAAAATGGAAGAAGGGACAAGGTGGATTAGTTATCTCGTTTTTCGTGTCAGGTGTTTCCGCTTTATTTATTTTGGTTTTGTTCCTTTTTGTTGCTCCATTGAAATACTCATTCCACAGACTGTTTGCTGGAAGATATTCTACGGCCAGTTAGGAGGATGCATTACGACTTCCGCTTTGCTGGACAATAGGGTATGTAAAGATATGTAAAATTTTTATATATGCAGATTCTAATATATTTAGAAGCAACTGGTATCTGAGGTTGTAAGATAGTTTTGAATTTGAATTGTTTTTTTTATTGTACAACAAATGCTTTAAAACAAACCAGAAAAGATCAAAAAAACGAAAAGACAAAAACCTATCAGAAAGAAGCATTGACGTTGCCCCCGGCTGCTGTTTGCAGCATTCTGGAGTCAAAACTGAACAATCTGATGCCGAGAGTGCACTTTCAATTCAACCCTTCTTTCTTCGACGCGAGAACTTCTTCCTGCCCCTTTTTTATCCACTAAAGACAAATAACTATTCAACCGTAACGAATGATCACAATCGACTTCTCCTCAATATCGTGGCCAAGCCAAGCACTGATTGCCTTCGCTCGCCCGTGTGTAGTTTCTCATTACAGCACTACAAATTGCAATTGACGTGGCACAAGTCGGAAAAGAATCTTCTACATCTGTGTGACGCAATGATCGTAGCGATCACTAGAACAAATCGAAAAAATAAACCCCCGAAAGCCATTTACATTGTTGATCGTGCACACAGTTAAATCATGTTTTAGTTAAATCGGTCCGTTACGAAAATTTGTTTAATTACAATAGCATGCGTTTTGTTTTTGTTGGGACGATTACTGACGTAGAATCATTGTCCAATCATGATCATCTTTTTTTGGGAAACCACATCAACTTGCAACTGTACAACTGTCTAAATCGCTTTACGAGAACAAGATAATACGTCCGAAATGCATTCGTTTGGTACGTTTGCAATGGACATCAACATTTCGGGCGTTTTGTGCCCGCCAGGTCCGCCGCAACACACTTAGCATAGTAATTATTTCGTAAGGTAATTTCCAAAAGAACAACAAAAACAAAACACTGCCAACAGTGCTGATGGCGATGCCCAAACGAAACGAGCCACCGAATGCTGTGGGGGTCTTTCGATACGGGCTTTGGTGGCGTTGCGCTATTTGCTGATGCTTAAGCTGCCTGCCACTTAAACCCAAATTGGAGCCACTGCTCCACAACGAGTTCCGTAGCGCGCGCGCATACACTGAAATTATCCTTCAGCGGCATTGATTGCAGCGCAAATGCAATCAATGGATGCTGCAAGTGGTTGAATTCTGACAAGTGAAGCAGACGTGGCCAGTGTGTTTGTTGACCAGACCTTCACTGGCCAGGGTGATGCATTTCCGCGGTTTTGCTCGGGGTTTGAGAACAAGTTTATAAACGGTACATGATGTTACTCGAGTGGTGTGCAAAATAACATCCAGAATTTATAAAACGGCTTTAAAACATTTTAAAAAATTTTGTTAAGTAGTCAAAGAGATAGATAACAATTAATTAAGTTTTACATTTTTTTTTTATTATCACAGTTGTTGAACACTTAAACTAGGATACAACTCACATTGGTTGGGAGATATTTTTAGTCATAATTTAAAAATTTCTTTAATATGTGACAGTAGTTTTAGCGTAGCTCGAATAATTTAGGCATGTTTTTATTTGTTTTTTTGTTAAGTCTGCTTGTTCTTACCATGTAAATTATCAAGGTATCAAACTAAAAGTTGGTGTATTATGGTTGTTTTAACTGTTGTTTTTAAGTAATGTTTTAACTACACGTTTTGATTCCAAATGTTTTTGTAACAACCGCTACAAAGTGTTAGGTAATATAATACTTACAAGAAACACATACATTTATTTCCCCGTTATCTAAAATTGATTTATACGTGCTATAAAGCAATCGACATCCTCAACTTCGATTACCAAATATAGAAATGTATCAACAATTTAGTATGATGAGAAATTTCAACCACCCCAAATCCTGATTTAGCATTTTGGAAAGCCATTTACAGTTAATTTCATTTTAATTTGATACTTTTTCCAATTTTTATTTTAATTCTCCTCAAGCTTCCATAATTTTATTTAGTTATCAGTGTATCAGTGTAAGTGTACATCAGTATATCAGTGTATCAGTGTATAAGTATAAGTATAGTGTAATGGCTGTATAATCATGTCCTGTCCTATGTCCTATGTCCTTTCCAAGCCAAAAACTGAGTAATTCAAACATTTCATTTTTCATTTTCTCATAAAATCCTTTCTCAAAATTTCTCAAAAAATCCTTTCTTATCTTTCCTGTACTAATAAACCTGGTTCGCTATACTAAAAAAGGGCGAAAAATCATGTCCTTTATTTACAGGATAAAACATGTCCCTTCCTGTTCAATCTTGTATTTTGTTTCTTCTTGTTCTTCTTGTTCTAGTCGCCTTCAGCTTACCAAACGTATAGACACGGCAAGCAACAGATGGCAGTTTCTTTTTTTTTTGCTTGCTCTAACAAAACATTTCTTTGCTTCTTGCCAGCTTTTTATTCGAAGGATGTAAGACCGACAATGTGGAGCAGCTTCAAAAAGAAGAAGCAAAAAAAAAACAAAACATAGAAAGGGAATGAATCGCAGGGCAAGGAGTGACACACAAAAGCCAGGCTCAGGTACTTTGCTATGCGCACACGAACGCGTGCGCGCCCTTTTGTATTCACGGCGAGCGCAGCAGCTGCTCCTTCCTAGACATTGCTCCCGGTTTGCTCAACAAAGGATGTACATTTCCACCGTGAGGCCATGATGATCTTACTTCTTCTTCGTCCTAGCATTATCATCGCTTTTTGCCACGTGTCGCTTCTGCGCAACTAAACAACAATTTGATGTTTTCAACTCTGCTGATGACAAAGAATCGACTCGTTCGATAGCCATACATTCCGTGAAATGGTTCGATGTGCTGCCACTTTGACGACACGGATAACGGATCTCTTGTTCTATGATCGACAACTGTTTCTAGTGAAATTTTTCTTATGGTTTTGCTTTTTAAAAAAATGCCTTGTTTTGGACATCTTTCTAACCAGTAGAAACTGCGTAAACAATTCTTCGAAAGCACGTAAACACGAAAACAAAAGTGTTCGTTTCCGGTAATGCAAAAATAAGTCCACCGAAAGGGACTAGACACAGTTTCGAAAAAAATAATGCCCTACGATCGTTCTTGTGTAGTGACATTTTCAAATAGTGGATTTTCGTAGGAAATTTTTCACACAAAACGTACAACGAAATGTCGTTTCGAGATGCAAGCTCCAACGCGTTTTACACTGAAGAAAGGTAAAAAACTAAATACAAAGGTGGCCAGGACCATTACCACCGCACTACCCCCCCTAACCAACCATTGCCTATCGCTTCCTTTCGCTTTCGCTTTGCACCGTTTTCTTCGAAACCGATGAACATCTGCCACCAAAACACGCGGGGTGAGTGAGAAGTCCCTTTTGTTTTCTTTCCAACTACCACGTAATTCTTCCATCCAGTTCGCCCTTTGCTTGGGGCATTGTCATTATTTCCTGTACCAGGGCAGGATCTTGAGAAAAGTTTGCCAACCATGTATTGTATGTGGCGTATGTGCGCGTCGCACGAGCGTGTTGCGTGCATGTGCGTGTTGGTGCGTTTCGGTAAAAGGCGCACTTTGGGTTGCGCGTGTGTGTGTGTTTGGGTTGGTTGCTAGAATTACGACGCGGCAAAAATCCTGGCAAAGCAAAGCAACGGTGTATTAGTGTGTGAAGAAGGTTTGCATTTTACTAGCCCTTCTTTCCATGGGATGACTCATCCGTCACAGTTCGTTACAGTAATTTGAATTTCTAGCATATGTACCTAGTTTTAAGTTATTCTTTATATCTATGCAAATGTCTAAAATCCAAATATTTAATGTTTCAATGTTTCACTAGCGCGAAGAACATGTTTGATAACATTGAAGATCTTTGTATTTATGGTGTGCTTCATGTTGCAACGATGCCCCCCACATACATGATGCACATGGCGCTTTATTTCCATTGGCTCGTTCATTTCAATCGGCTCACCCTCCACGGTTTTATGCTCAAGGTCAAGGTTCTCCCTGGTTACGATACCAGCAGCAGGGCAATCGCTCAAAACTGTTGCATCAACTATTGTTACACTGATAGGACGGACTACGGAAAACGTTGTTTTTCTTCCACAAAGAAAAACAATTCCTTAAAATAATGAAACGTTTTAGAACCCTTTTTGCTTGATCTTATAGAAACCACGTGTTGCTTTGCGATCGTTGTTTCCCAAAGCACAAAATGTCTGTGTTGAAATGTAACCCTAAACCATCCAATCCCATCCGTCGTCTGGTTTGGGCATTCGGATGTTAAATGATGATGGGTGTAAGAATTGTAACGGCTCGTACCACCACCCCAAAAACACAGCAGCACCAGCTCATTTATTTATGGCTTATGGCAGCATAGAAGCTGTTTTAGAGCATATTTCCGGTTTCGTGTTTTTTTTCGTGTTGTTTTGAGTTTTTTTTGCTCTTTTTTACGCATGTGATAGACGATGATTTAATTTCAATTTTATATTATGTTGAATGAGAGTACATTTGCTTCCTAGCTGGGCACAGATGAATAGGCCAAAGAGAGGAATTATTTGCCGCACAATGAAGAAGATCTCTCCAGATGCAAGGACTTGCTAAATATTCGACGCGATCAGGATTAGATTTTTTTACCCTATTTTGATAAAATATTTCGATTCCGTAACTGCCGAAATGTTTGTCCGCTACATCGGGAATGTGGCGGCATGTTGGTACACAAAGACGAGAAAAGGAACCCACTCTGGAATCGCATGATGGCGAAACAGAGGGAACATAATTCTATCACCAACGAAGGTGTAGGGGCGGTGGCCAGAAGCAAGCAAGCATGAATTTTTGTGCTACCCTTCGCCAAACCTTTGGAACATGTTTTTTTTCTCTTTAGAGAGAACTGTAAGCTGAAATCAGATCGTGCGATGATCACGGAAGGATCACCTTGCTACAGATTTCGGGCATCAGAGTTTATGCTAGGGGTGATTTCACGGTTTTGGGTACGAATGTGTGTTCGTGTGTGTGTGTGTGTTTTAATATCGTCTCGAATTGCGAGAAGACTTTCAGAAGGGTTTGAAAACATGTGCCTTTTTGTTGCGAATTGTACTTTGATGAGCAAAACAAACTACATAAACTTTTGTCTACCTTACCATCGATGCGGACATTTTTTAACAAATATCCATACGGGTAATTATTGTCATAGTTTTTTTATACAAATTATACGCATTTCTTAAGAAAATGTTCTTAATATGAACGTGTATGAGTGTTTTTTTTTCATTACAAATCAACGATGTAAAGCAACGCCATTTTTAGTATGGGTTTTGTGCAACACAAAATCTACTGGATGTCAGTGGTGCTACGCGTTTCGATACGCATGAGACAAGCCGAAAAACCAACTACACCGCGTGCAGAGAAGCGGGAAAGCATATCAGGAACCGCATGCTGCCGCGCTCTGCTCGGAAGGGTTGGAAACAAAAGAAACTTTCCGGGTAGCACGAAAAGGAAACCGTCGCCAACACAGAAGAACAAACGCGCGCGTTTTGGGCTAAAGGAAGTTAAAACGGTTGGGATGTTGGTTTTGAATGTGGTTGTGTGTGCCATTGTTCACGCTGAACATAAAGGGTTCGCAGGTGTATGAAATTGAGATAACATTTTCAAAAAAAAGAACAAATAATAAAATGTCAAAAAGAAATTTTACCATGTAGGGAAAAAATTAAGATTATTTGTATTGGGACTAGGTATTAAAAAATAATATTTTTTTTTCATTAATTTTCCTTTTACTTAATACTGCTTCAAAATTTAATCCTGGTTTTTAAATAATTGAGGAAGTAAAATTATATTAAAAGTGGTATAATTCAACAAATTGTTATTTGAACTAAATCACCAGCATAAGTAGCGAAGTGCTGCGAACCCTGCAATTATGCATCGTGTGTGTATAGCGGTCTTACGATTCTAGGAAACCGGCAAGCATTCGACGAAATCAGAGTGTGAAGAAGAGCGAACAAGAATCGTTCTGTTGTGCGATTTGGTGAACAGCTTCTGTGTGTGTGTGCGTGCGAGCGTGTGAGGGATAGGTAATACATTCTATGCACCGTGAGAACAGGATAGCGCGAGTGCGACAGAAAGACCGGTTGCGTTGGTAGTGGTGTGATCGTAGCATGCTACGAAAAAGTCCGTTTGTCGCTGGATGATCGTAGGACTTGGGCAGTAAGTTCATTTTCAGTTCAGCGGTTGCCGGAGTCGGATGGTGTTCTTGTAGGTGGTCCTGCCTGACTGAAGAGTTGAGATTTTGCTGTGGAGCCCTAAGTGTGTGGTGTTGTGGAAGTGTTGTGACACGGAGTGAGGTGATCGAATTTAAAACGGTTCTAAAAGTGAACACATTTCATAAGACAGATGATCGAAACGAACCATCACCACGCGCTAATGGGAAGGGAAGATTGTTGATTGCTCGATTTGGTGAAGAATAAACGTAGTGCGAATATTCAACCTCTCTCCCCGTGGTGTGCCACAAGTGGGCATTGTGGAAGTCTGGTTCTGACATTGTTGCGTGCCAATGTTTGATGAAGATCATGTTGTACATCATCGTGTTTGAACAGCTCTGTGAGTCATATTTCTTCTTCTCGGTGAAGACTAATTAACAGCCGGCATTGCGGTATTGTTTGGTTGGTGCGTGTAGTGTGATAAAACCGCACGAATTAAGCCCCGAAGTTTTGTTTTGTATGTTTTGTGACATTTTAAGATCGAAATCCAAGCAGGTCGAATTGAAATGTGCTTAGCGCTAGATACAGTGGTTTAGTAGTCAGTTTAGTTAACGGATACTCTCGTCAAGCTTGCAACTATTCTTGAGTTCTGAGCTGAGTGTTTTCGATAAGTGTCACGATTCCATGTGATTTTTAAGACTGGGTGTTACAACGCATAGTAAACTGAAGTGTGTTCAATGCTGTAAGAGTGAGCTGCCGTAAATTTCAAGTTGTCACAAACTTGAGAAATTCAACCAACTGTTGCGTACGAATGCTGTATTCATCTCTCCATTCCGACTGAGTAAGTAGTTTTAATTTTTCCATTATTTTATTGTATATTTGTACGTTCGTTAGTAATGATGTGTTCAGGTCGACATACTTTTATGCTTCTCAAGTATTGGGAATTTTATTTAACAATTTTTATGTTCCAATCGATCATACGTTTGTTTACGTAGGTATTTCGATTTGTTTCTTTGTGAAACTTTTATGGCGCACTGTTACAGAAGCCCAACGATATAACTCGTAGTCCTTTATATCCCGAGAGATGCGTGCTTAGCTTACGAAAAAGTAGGAATTCGTAGCGTTGCCGCCTGTGTGGTATTTTCCCTCTCCGTTTCCGAACAGAAAAAGGCGTCCGATCATAGTTAGTAGGCAGTGCGCTTCCGTTGTTACCCTGCCGACAGCAGCAGCAGCAGCCAGTAGTTAGTGTGCGAAGCCCCACACACAGTGAGAGCGAGAGGGACCGATCGACGCAATATCGTGGAAATGGCGTTGGGGATGTGTGTATAGTTTAAGTGAAAAATTGTCGAACCGGAACGGAACGCAGCCCGGGACGGGTTTTGAATCATTCTTTTATTTTTTGAGTTGTGTGGTTCGACCACCGCCACCCCATACACATACACACAGGCACATTCCGTACCCCCTTGATGTGTGGTGTTCCATGTAAAGTATGCTCACAGCTTAAATGTTCTTTCTGGCTGGGCCGTGCGTTCACTTATTCTTGTTTTTCTGCGTATGCTCTCGGAAGAGCGCATAATTCTCAAACGTAGAATAGAATTCGATGGTTTATTATTCTTTTTCCTCCACTGGAGACCCTTCTGTGAACGATTTAACTTCCAACGACAGGCTGGGTTTAGAGCAAATTTTCTAACGATGGAAGTATTGTGGCTTCTAGGAAATAGCAAAGAACGATTTCATGTGTGATCGATGATCGTGTGAGGGAATATGTTGGGAAGATCAAGCAATATATTAGTAATATGTTGTAATTTCTGGGGTGTAAGGAATTAATAAAAAATATCGAAGTGCGAATAGTGATACTCTTTAAAATTCCAGGAAGTCTACGCAGGAAGTCTAAAGGCATTTTATTTTTCTTGTTCCCCTCAATCTTGTTGGGCCTTTTATATTGGAACCAGCGGAATTGGTACCACACACTGTGGTTTGAAACCCATTCCACTACCTGTTGCTTTTGCTTTAGAGTTGGAACTGAGAATGATGGGGTTGGAAGAATAAGTAAGGTTTCCTTCGAAAAAGGCTTCCTTTCCGTATCAACTGGTAATTTGTTTGTATTGTTTTAATTCCCAACTAGCTCTTGTAAAACCGATAGCACATGAGCAGGTTTCGAATAATTTTTGGAAAAATCAATCCATAGGAATTCAGCAACGACCAGTAATGAAGCATTGGAATTGTTCTGATTTATCGTTAAATGTGGAGGAAAACAATGTTTCTTCCCCAACAGGAATAATAATGTATATTTTGCTTGTGTGTGCCACACTGTGTACCGAGGGAATGGCAATTGAGGTGTGGTACAACTTAGCCTCACGGTATTTAGCCCCCAAGTAAAGAGAGCGAGGGATATGTGGTACGTGATTTCTGAAGCGTAACGCTTCTTGTTGTGCTTTTCGCTTATTCGTTTCTGAATTGGGGAATGATAGAGAAGATAAATGCATATTAAACATATTCTTCACGCGGAGTTCGTTTGCTTGAATTTGGCTCGTATAATTAGATGTTTATGAAATTATATTTTTTCTCTTAGTTATGGTACTCTGAGCTTAACATCCCGAATGTAATTTTTTTCTTTCAAGCTATAAGTTTGACATTTTAAAATTAGTTACGATTTATCTTCGTAACGAGGATTTTCTAAGAACATTTTTCAATATGTAGGCTATTTTCGAAAATATGTGGGTGAGCTACATGGTTCCACACGTCCCTCAAATAGCTTCACACCTAAGTATGGCATTAACTTAGAATTTGTATAATCAGCTGCTGCCAGTGCGTGTGCTATCTCTGTGGAGATATCGATTTGTGTTTCCACAACCAGCAGCTGGTCAATTGCCACACTAACTGGTTCTTGGATATATTTGTCAACCGTTGGTTGTATTGGTCCTATAACGCATTTCTTGTGATCATGAAGCAAACAGCTGTCTTTTGGTTTACCGTCAGTATCTTGCATTATTTATTTACCATCGTTGTGTTGAGAAAGTGTACTTCGCGATAACATTCCTCAACGCACATTTAAGTAGTTACCCAAAGGCATATGGACGTCTTTGGTGTGATCAGTGGAGGAATTAAGATTCTGATTTAATTTACACTCACCTTCAGCGTACTACCGTTTTTTCATACGATCTTCCGGGGATCATTATGCGTGCGGTTCCGTTTTGTGAATGCAACCAAGTGCCAGGAGATTGTCCAGGTGTAGCGAAGGTTTTCTTCGATTAACTGTAAATATGTAAATCGGCCAAAAGCGAGAAAGAGAGAGAGAAAGAAGGTGACAACACAACCCCCTTTGGCTAACAGCGGTGCTCGGATGATACGATTGAGAAGATGGAAGAAAATGTGGCAGAGATGTGGGACGCCCATACGGATTTGTCCCGTTTTTCATCTCTGTCGAAGATCATCGAACTCGCGAGGCGAGAGAATCGGTCGGAACACAACGGTGTGTCTGTACAACTGTGTGTGTGTTTGCTTTTGAGTTTATTGCAGCAAAAAGTGTAGAGACGCATGAGACACCTACTATTAGCCGCGCAACACTCTCGTTTCCTTTCGCGCATAGAATGCGCTCCGCTCAGCTGTAGGAAAAAAGCATCGCGCCTATGGCTCCCCAACAAACACTGATCGGCCCCGCAGGTTCAGGTGATGGAAGTTGTTCCGTTCCAGAATCGATTCAACAATTTAAGGAACAGAACAATCTTCACGGGGTATTTTGTCCGATTGTGTCTCTTTCTCATACACTTCCTCCCCATTCTGTTGATCGTACCAGGCAGTCAACGGGATATTTGCCTCTTCTGGGTGTTGAAGCTGGGTGGTGCAGTAGTAGATGCTGTCATGGTATCGAAAGCGTAGGCAAATACGCATTACGAGTAAGGAACAGAGTGAAAGAGGAGTTGGAGTTGTGTGTGGTGATCCGTGATGTGTCGTAACTAACTCCAACCGTTTCCCGGCTCTTGTTGTTTCGATGGCAATGGAACGCGCGCGCGCGTAATCGATCGCTTACGGTACTCTTTACCATCGTCTCTCTGTCTTTTCACAGCATAGCGAGAAAAAAGACGACCCGTGAACTTTATGGTCATGATAAGTGAGGGAAATGAAGCTTAAGAATCTCGTGTTTGTTCCATCGTAGGAAAATGGGCAAAGAAGAGGAGGAGCAAATGGGGACGTTAAATTGAAACTTTCAGCGCGGGAGAAAAACGTCAGTGGCACACATTTTATGATATTCGAATTTCTATCTCAATTTCTATTTCTCTTCAATGTTTTCATCGTGGGAATTTATAATTCTTCTACGGGTTTGTTTTTTGTTATTTAAAACGCGTGGTTAGCTTCAGGTCCTCTGAACAAAGTAAATAAGTATCCAGATGTTTTGCTTTCGATCAGCTGTTTCAGTCAGTCAGCAAGACGATATTATTTTTATGTTCTAGCATATTACATTAGAAGTTTTCGTACAGTTCGCAGCACCTTATCTTTGGTTTTCTGGAAAAGCTTATTTAAATGCAAAAATATCTCTTCAATGGAACGTCAAACAGAATTTTATCCAATTCTGGCGTGACCAAATCTTGTACCGCCCGTGTTTCCAACCGATCTATAGCTGTCTGACGCGTATAGTACTACCATCCGACCACTCTCGGTCGCTCTTTGCCCACTTTGGCTGTAAAATCGAAGGTACTGTTAGCCATAACGGCAAAATGTGCTCGTACGAGGGCGCGTGTTTCTTTATGTCGCAGAGCTCTGCAACAACCTTACCACCCCAACCATCCTGCACCCATGCTTGAATAACGCGAAAAACCAAGTCTCTGCATCCCTTGGTTGCGCGTGAGCACTCCAAATATCGTCGTCGTCGTCGTCGTCGTCGAACTCTATCCCCAAACTTTTTATTTCGTTGTACACTGCTTTCCGAACTTATGCTTTCGCCTCGTTTCATTCTGTTTTGTGGTGTGCCATCTCATCATCATCACGATCAAAGGTGTGCTCCTTCTTCTCGAAAGTGTTGATTGGGTGGGGTGGAGAAGGAGACTCTCGAAGTGGGTGAGAAAAGGTGCTGACCTGAACCCCGTTATAAAAGACGCGTGTAACACGTTCCAGTCCGGGATAGATAGTCGAGTTGCGTTGATTTCGTTTTTCCTGTTGTTTTTTGAGGATCGAATCGCTGGTGATCGCCTTTGTTTGAGCGTGTGGATAAAAAACAATCGATGGACCCCAATTGGTTATTTCTCGGGATAGAGAAAATTCTTGTCAATATCACCGTTACAACAGCACCCACATATATTCGGTGATGAAGAGGATTGTGCTATTGCCTTGTTGACACACGTGTGTGACACTGCAATGAAAATTAAGCGAAGAAATAATAGGCAGAAATTGATCATTTAATTATTGAGCCGTAAATTTTAGATGATGAATCTGCCATCCGGAAATTATTCAATCTCGAGATGGAGGATTTTTGGGTGGAATAGATCGGTGCAAAGTGCCATTAGTATGCACTATCCTGAGGATCTCCCATGAACGCGGCATGTGTTATACTCACATTGCAATGGCGGTGAGGTTAGGTAAACAGCAACGAACGCCAGTATCCAGTTACAAACGCAAATCTCTTCAAAAGAGGTGGTATGTAGGTATCCAATTACAATTCATCAGCTTCTGCACGGACCTTGGACCTTTGCAGGGCTGTTACAGCTAGCGCGTATTTTGCGTTTGGCGCGGATTTTGCGTTTCGCGCGGATTTCGCGCGTTTTTACCCTTTATCGGCGCGGATTTTGCGTAAATGTACAAAATAACGTCTAAAATCGTCATTATTTTTACTTCAGAGCAAATCTCCTCATAATCAAAATCGAAAAATTGCCCATTTTATCAATTCTGAATGTAGTGGACGTAATGGGAAAGCATACTCATTTTGTTTGTAAGACATACGATGCAAAAAATGATGAAATGTTTTGAACACCTATTTTCATCTCTGCCACTCACAAAAAAGTTTCGCGCTGAAATTTTCCAATATGATTGAGTGTGTCATACTTCTCGCTCTGGCCAACTTCTCGCTCTGCCACATATGATTTCAAGCAAATAAAGCGAGAAAGCGTAGCGGATTTGTTGATAGTTTGGTGGATTGAAGAATTTCATTCGTACGGAGAAGCAGCAGGATGAAACGAATTTACGAATTTTTAATTGTATGATTATAGTGTGTAGCAACCTTTTCAGTGAGTATTTTTTTCTTAAATTTTTTTTTAACATTGAACTAAGCTATTGAATTAGGCTTCATGAAATTCCAGCATATTGGTAGTGCCAGGCACAGAATATGGAATAACTATTAGTTTTGCATAGTACGTAATGATGAACTTTTACCAAATATTTTGGTAAAAGTTAATAAGTTAATAAAACTTTGTGGATTCTAGAAATTGGCAGTGTTAGAAAATTTCGTTTTTCGGAAATTTGCTAACTAATAAGATTTTTTTTTGCCGAACACTGATTAACAGACGTGGCTCGCAGGTGGCAAAAAAAAGATATTTTTTTATCTCCGCAGGCGTTGCCTGCGACTTTTATGCATTTTTTCCAAACTTCTTATTTTTATCCTTCTTTTCTCCTGCTTGTGACAGGTCGTTGTGGCATTGTCTCCCTGGGAAATACAAGGTGTAGACTTAACAATTTGTTGCATCATAGGCAAAGCGGTTATTCAATTAATCATCATAGAGGGTTAATTAACTACATTTTGTTTCGAATGTTCCAACATCGGGTAAAAATAAAACTATACATTTTATTCTATAATACTGAGTACGTTTTTTCATTATCAATACCTTGATTCAATAATTCTATGAGTTACTTTCGTATTGGCGCGGATTTGAAAATCTGGCGCGGATTTCAAATGGGTTGGCGCGGATTTCGCGGTTTTAAAATAGAGACTTCTGTAACAGCCCTGCCTTTGTCTTGATGACAGCAAAGCACATTTAGAACCAGTTGAATATTTTGTTCTTGGCAGAGCCTGTTTTTGCAAATGCCGGTCCTGAAGATCAGGTACTTACCTTGGCGACGGTCGTCGAAAGATCAAATTTAAATCGCTTTTTTGCCAACAGAGGCTGCATATTTTTGAAAGTTCATAAATAAGGGTAACAAAATTTGGTCTGTAGAATACGTCTTCGGAATTCAATTTACATTGTATACTGTCAAAGCAAAAAGTGTAAACCCAATTTATCAACTTATATTTTATTGATTAAGAGGTGTATTAGTTTTGGTAACTTTTCGTAACATCAGGTCTACGTGTCGGCCGAGATAAGGGCAATGTTGTGTTTCTGACTAATATTGCACTTGTCCCGGCCTATTCGTGGATGAGCCTGACACTCAACAACTGCGAAACTACCAGATCGTCATAATATATGCGTCCTATCAATGGTTAGTAATATTTAATTCGTTAATTAAATTATTATATACTATCATTTTTTTGAAAATATTATTCGACAACATCTCATTCGTTTTCTATCAGGGAAAAGTGTCTTTCAGCAGATGAGTTGCGGGCGTTAACAAAACGTTTTCTTTCGTTGGCATTGAATTCTTGTCTCAAAGATTCCCATCATTAAACCCTACGTCCGCATGAGTAATTCGGAAAGGAAACGAAAACGACACAAGATTCTCCTCCTGTCTGGTCGTTTTCCATGATCTTTTGCGTTTTGCTTCTGAAACTCCAGCCGAAGTTCTGTGCTATTGTTTTGAGCGTGTGAATAAAAAATATTATATTTCAACTGGTCTCGCTCACGAGAGACTTGTTTGTCCTATCCAAGGCATCAAGTACAGAAGATGTTGGTAAAGGCGGGTGATATTGAGGAAATGTTCTTTTTCTTGTGGTAGCTCAGTAAAATGTGGCGCAAAGATCGTAACACAGGTGTGGTGTGCCTACATAATCCCGAATGTGTTTTTGTGCTGTTGAGAAGAACTTTTCCCGACTTTTCCTTTCCTTGTCTTTGTTTAGGAAAAGCTAGCTTTTGAAGGTTGGGAAAGTTATGAAAAGCGAGTTTGAATCGTGAACAACAGCAGAAAATGCAAGTTTCTGGTAAGCATGGAAGCTATTTTCTCCTTGTGAAAATAACAAACCGATAGGTTTGTTTACATCTTGTGGAAGAATTTCTCATATTTTATTTTATGTAGTGAAAGTGATAATGCACTAATAGGAGATATACACCTGATCAATTTGTGTGCTTGTTTTTTTTTTTTCGCTAAATCGAAATGTTTAGCTCTTAATTGGATAAGAAATATTGTTAGTTCTCTGATTGACATTTATTTATTATTGAACTCAAAAATCGCAGAACTCTTGAAGAACTTCATTATACAAATGTAACATACAAGTCGGGTAATAACTGTACATACTAACACTGTGAGAAGAGAAGAACGAACCCACGTACTGTCAAACGGTCGTTGAACTATTTGTTAGCAAGACGAGCAACAAGTGGAGCATGGTGAAAGATCTCCGCATCAAGCAGCGGCAAGCCTCTCTAAGCGCTATAGTAGGGTACTATTCATCATCAACAGACGATTCGTTTCTTGCCATCGTTACTCATCGTAACTCCATCAATCGAACACTGTGGTGACGGGTATGTGTACTGCGAGGACAGCGCGCAAAATGACGTGAGCACAAATCATCATCTGTTGACAATCCAAGCAAGTGAACCGCGCGGAACTATTCAGAAGAACTGACAGGAGAAGTGGCAAATGTGCATCAATAGGAAAAAATCTATCCTAATGGGATAGCATAGAACCGTTTTCCCCCGTCACATCGGTTGTTATTCATCGAGATAAGGAGTTGGAGGAATGGAGAAACTCTGACTGTGGAAGAGGTGGTGGTGGTCAAAGAACACCTTACCAACAGAAACACACACACAAATAGATCTGAAGAATCGAACATTAATCAGCAATTGTTAATTTGATCAAGATTAACCACCATCATCATCATCATGAGCTAACAATAAATAGATGTAAATTGCTTGCGATAGAGTAAAAGGCTCTTTACACATCAAATGGAAACATCCTCTACGAATATGTGTAAGCAAAAATCTGTACGGTATTAGAGTCAATCATTTGCATGTTTTATAATTTTTCTATTTGTTCGTAATAGAATTGCTGTCAAACTTGAGCGCATTTTTATCTCAAATGAAGAAATAAAAACTGTTCATAATTAAATGATCTATTTTAAGATCGCTCACTCAAGATCGCAAATAATAGCGCGATGATGTTCTTTAAACTAAAATACATTAATAAATCCTTAAAGGGACGCCGAGGTGTGTCACGCCGAAAGACAGAAGAGACCACACTATCGATCGAGAGAAGAGACGATCGCGCGAGAATGTGCTTACACATCAACAGAGGAACTCATTGAATGAGGAAAGCACAGATTCATCCGTCGTGCGTTCCGTTAGAGGTTAATCACTTTTGACTGGCTCTTTCCAATGGGCTTTGGAAGAGGTTACATAGCGGTATCCGCCACCCATTGGAAATAGAATTCGTTCCTGTTCTGTATTGATTGTTGTTTCGGATTGATGGGAACAAGCAATTTAAATGTTAAGCATTAGGTGTATTGTTTTAATACATTATTTCCAGATCACTTGCTGTTGAAGTCGATCTTACCTGGCCAATGATTCATGCAACAATCACGACAATACACACGTTGGTTGCCTGTTGTAACGTAGCCTGGATGGTGCGAATAATTCTGCTGAACATTATTATGTCTACAACTTCGCGCGCGGCCCACCCTCTTGATCACCACCCAATTTTGATACAGAATTATGTGATTGTATGAATTGTTGGAAGGATTGTGCGTTGTTGGTGGGGGCCGGTGGCTACGTCGCTGTACCAATTCACCCCTTGTACATTCACCATTATCCGATCGTTTTGGCCTTAACCTTACCTAAGGCCGAAGCTCTCGCCGCCGCATACAATGGTGTTGTGTTCCATCAAGTACCGCGAGACACACAAGCCAAACAATGCAGGAAGAAGGAAACATCTACTAACGATCGTTGGACACACTCACACACACCATCGTAGGCATTATACATTCACCGTCAAAAACTGTGCGCGGAAAGCAATACGTGCGCGCGCGATACTTTTCTAGTCATCTTTTCCAGTCTTCAAGCCACGACGACGACGACGACGGTCCATTACAACACCGTCAGTCTGTATAGCCGCCTTCTCACTGTCAAGGTTTCTGGGTGCTTCGAAGCGTTGACCTTTTTTTTCGTTGCTTGATGTGCTGTACCTTCAGGAGAAGAAAAAGTATCTGGTGATTTGCCGTTTAACTTGTTTCTTCATTTCCAGGGCTGTTACAGCTAGCGCGTATTTTGCGTTTGGCGCGGATTTTGCGTTTCGCGCGGATTTCGCGCGTTTTTACCCTTTATCGGCGCGGATTTTGCGTAAATGTACAAAATAACGTCTAAAATCGTCATTATTTTTACTTCTCATCCAATCTACTCGTAATCAAAATAGAAAAATTGCCCATTTTATCAATTCTGAATGTAGTGGACGTAATGGGAAAGCATACTCATTTTGTTTATAGGACATACGACGCAAAAAATGATTAAATGTTTTGAACACCTATTTTCATCTTTGCCACTCACAAAAAAGTTTCGCACTGAAATTTTCCAATATGGTTGAGTGTGTCATACTTCTCGCTCTGCCACATATGATTTCAAACAAATAAAGCGAGAAAGCGTGCGGATTTTTTGGTAGTTTTGTGGATTGAAGAATTTCATTCCTACGGAGAAGCAGCAGGATGAAACGAATTTACGAATTTTTAATTCTTTGTTTATAGTGTGTAGCAATCTTTTCACTGAGTATTTTTTTTAACATTGAACTAAGCTATTGAATCAGACTTCATAAAATTCCAGCATATTGGTAGTGCCAGGCACAGAATATGGAATAACTATTAGTTTTGCATAGTACGTAATGATGAACTTTTACCAAATTTTGTTTTTATTAACTTTGTGGATTCTAGAAATTTCTAGAATTCTAGAATTTCGTTTTTCGGAAATTTGCTAACTAATAAGACTGTTTTTTGCTGAACACCGATTAGCAGACGTGGCTCGCAGGTGGCAAAAAAAGATATTTATTTGTCTACGCAGGCGTTGCCTACGATTTTTATGCATTTTTCCAAACTTCTTGTTTTTATCCTTCTTTTCTCCTGCTTGTGACAGGTCGTTTGGGCAATGTCTCCCTGGGAAATACAAGGTGTAGACTTAACAATCCGGACCGTCCCCCCGTAGGAAGGACTGACTATCCGGCTACGTGGTAAAATAAGTCTAGTAAGCCAGAAATGGCCGGCGTGGCCTGTAAGGTCGTTAAGCCAAGAAGAAGAAGACTTAACAATTTGTTGCATCATAGGCAAAGCGGTTATTCAATTAATCATCATAGAGGGTTAATTAACTACATTTTGTTTCAAATGTTCCAACATCGGGAAAAAATAAACTGAGTACGTTTTTTTCATTATCAATACCTTGATTCAATAATTCTAAGGGTTACTTTCATATTGGCGCGGATTTGAAAATCTGGCGCGGATTTCAAATGGGTTGGCGCGGATTTCGCGGTTTTAAAATAGAGACTTCTGTAACAGCCCTGCATTTCTCGACAGATGCGCGCACACAACATGTGTCAAACATTTGTCGAATGAGTTGTACCAAATAAATAAATGTGTGGAAACGGTACTTTTGTTTTTGGGAAGACCGCGCTTGCAAACTGAGTATTGCACAGCTTAATAAATGCGTGTGGATACTTCAATCTCGTGTTTTTGACGTATATGGGAACGTCCTGAACCCTTCACGGTAAGAGGTTCGTCCTACATACATTCTTCCGCATCAGTTTTCTTTCGTAGGAAATATTCCTGTGATACTATCTTTAAAACCATTACGAATGGGACACTCATTCATAACATCTTGGGTTTAATATTTCTAAGGCTTAGCCATAGCCACCTTCCCGATACTCTGGAAACAAGTGTCGTAAAATGAGCTTCCTAGGACACAGTAATACGAAGCGAACAGCTGATTGAGGGAATGTTTGGGAACTTAAAATTTATTTTGGGAGAGGTTTATGGTCACACATTCTATCAGATCGTTCCTTAAAGACCTGTGGATCATCACGTACATACATACATTCGAGAGATAATAGTAGCTGGTTCAGCAACTGTCGGAATTTATCGGCAAGTCTAAGCTGCAAATATACAGAATGTACTTCCAAAACAACATTATCATTTCTCCAAAGAGTTTCATATTGCTGACAAGGACTAGAAGTTCTAAACTTTTGCAGGCGCGCGCGGCATCTGTTCATTTCCTTTCCAAAGGGTAGTCGAAGGCGATTTTCTTCTGATCGGTATTTGTGTAACGGTTTGCTCGAGAACACTTAGTGGCTTCTCCCAAATCCGCCCCACCTAGGTCTAAATGTCTCAAGTGCGCTGGAGGTAAAAAGGTGGAGAACCCTGTGAAGTGTGGCAATCGCCGGGATGGATTCAACCTGTGATGTTGAAAGGCGCGTGTTCTCGTTGCGGCACACGAACCCGTTAAATCCGGTTTAACCAACTCAAGGAGAAATACCGGTGGTGTGTGTGCCCTAAGCCAAGAAGTGTGGCTCTTCTTCTTTAGTGGTGAAAATCCGTGGATTTAAACCGCGTTTGCGCGCGCTAGTTTGAAGAAAGTCGAAGCTTCCTGGTGGGCAAAACGAGCTACAGAAGAGGGGGGTGAGGAAGAGAGCGATAAGTTCTTTGCTTTATACACCAATGCTTTGGCCAATGATCGAGATTCATGCATCCGACGACGATCAACGGAAATCTGTTGACGTTGCGGAGAAAGAGGCAGGAAGATAGTGACGCATTTCCAAGGGGCGGCATATAAACTAAAAACTGCTGACGGAGTCACGTTTCTGGCGCAGGAACCGATGGAGTTGAGATGGAGGAGTTCGAGAGAGTTGTGGTGGGTAACGACAAATGCTGCTGTGCAAGCAAGTTTTCCGTCCGCGAAGATTAAACTATGAACGAACAGCAGCAGCAGCAGCAACACAACAGTGTGTCGTGATTGTTCTTCGTACATTTGTTATACAATCAGGAGAGAGACTTCGCCAGCAGTACAGGCCTTCCAGCGCCTGTGTACAATAATTAAAGCCCGAAGGAACGATTTCATGCTGGATCTCCAGTTACAGGGAAGTTATTGAAAATGATCGTTTGTCGAATTCTTCTATCCTTCTTTCATATACACAATCAGTTATTGTTTTTTGGTAGAATGCTGTGTTATATTACATTAAGCTCGAAGAGTACACGCTGAACACTAATATCGGGGCAATGTTGTTTGGTTAATACACTTCGAGCTGAATAAAATGTTGGATTTCATGGTATTTACTTCGCATACCGTTCTGTAGCGATTAATGATCATTGCTTTGGTTGGAATTTGCCCACGGACGTATAAAATGTATTGCTACGCGATCGACGACCAAGAGGATATTGCCTTGTGTTGGCTGCTGTGTACACGCTGAACGATCTTCACTATGTGAGAAAGGGGGAGAGAGATATACAGTGAGCTTTTAGCGGGAGATTTCTTTCTGTAAGAAGTGCTGTGTGGTGCAGTTCGTTCGATAAACTTACGATCGGAATTGTTTATTCCAGAACGAGCGCACGCGCCCCCCAGAGGTGATGCGATGAAGTGTATTGGAAAGCACACGCGAGTCCCGCGATCCAAAGAGAAGTTACTTTGTGAGACTAAAAAGTTGCATTAAGCAAAAGCCACGGAGAAATGTTGTTGTATAATGTGTGGGGGATTTTCTACCAGGCCGCCGGGTGTGTAATACCGATTTCATGACGCTGGAATTATTTATGATGATGGTGGAGCAGACCACGCTCCGCAAAGTTCTTTGCCACGGAATAGCATTGCAATGGGAGGAGGGCGAACCAGAAATCTAGGATGAAGAGAGCGAGAGAGAGAGAGAGAGTTAGTGGTGGTAGACCGTGAATATCTATTCCGTGCCACCAGAAACTGTGTGAAGGAGCGAGAAACGTAGGATGATCGCTACTTGCAGTTAGGAACAATGTCCGGTAAAGTGTCTATGGCGATGTTCACTGGAGCAGAAACTACACCACCGGCAACGAAAATGGCCGTGGTTGAAAATAAGGCAGAATAAAAGCAGTTCTTCTCTCTGTGCATTTGTGGGCTACAAACAAAGAAGTAGTAGGAATTGTACCGTGCTCTGGAGTCAATTCTGCTAAACAAATCTGCCCTGGTGGAGGCACGGCTCTCTGCCACACGTTGTTGAACTTTAGCACTGTTCTTTCGCGCTCGGCAATATTTTGTAGAAATAGAAACGAGAACTATCCTATACTTCCCGCAGGTAAAAAGATTATTAGAAGTGATCCTATCGCTGCTGGTCCTCCGAGGGCCCCCCATAGCAACAGCGTTTCACTAAGAGAGATCTACCTTTTTGTGGTGGGTGGCAAACATCGGATGGAAATGTGAAGTTCGAGGTGAATGAAACTATGTCGCGAATTGCTTAGCCGACGAGATTCGGTCAATGACACCATCAGTTGCGTGGAAGTTCATGATCATCGGTTTAATGATTGGCACAATAAGTGCACGCGAAGTGTACAGAGCGCATAATGTGATCGATACAAAAACACCATTTCTGAGGTTAATTTGTCAATGAAACGATTCGCATTTTGGGGCGCAAAATTCTTTCCTCATTTCCATTACAAAGTAGCAACCCCAGAGAACGCAACTGTCCCGATCTTTTGCTTCACAAAATGATGGGGATCAGCTAGAGAGGCAGACGGAATGACAAGTTATCCGCACAACATATGCACGGTTGACATACACATTTTTGTGGAAACCTGTTTTCTGTAACAAACATCTTCCCCCCTCAATATGGAAGGATAGAGATGAAGTGGAAAATGCATCCCCCGTAGCAGAAGCATGTAAAATGCATCGGCACATCATACACCCTTGTTTTTGTCGTCCCTTCATGTGCACGAAGGCAGAACGCGACCGTCCATTCCCCTTCCAGACGTCGTTTATGAGAGGAAGGGGGAGCGCATTATTGTATGGGAAGCTACTTTCTGGTCCTGTTTTAATTTTCGGTACTGGGGATGCTGCAGTATATGTATGTGCTCGAGGAAGTTAGTATCGTTTTCTCACACAAAATGAATGAACTCTACTTGTTCTGTGTATGGTTGTTGGTGATGTTCTCTGTGCTAGCCGTACACCGCACACAGCACAATCGTTGCTGCTGAAGAATTTCCTTTCTTTGGGGAGAAGTACATTCTTCCTTCACCTTCATTACGAGTACTCTTACGTAAGGAAGGCAGTAAAATTACGACCTCTGGAGTGCTATCTCTTTCTTTCTGGTGATAGTTTTTGTTTCCCATTTCCAATCGCACTTGGGGATACATATAAAAACTGTAAGCCACCAAAATGGCCTGTGTGTGCGTCTTCTTGCCCTTGAATCTTGGTTCGTTTTGGAGTTGGTACGCGAATGTTGCAAACTCATTTTACTTGTCTACCGCTCTTCAGGAGGCTTCGCGATTATTGCCCTTACCGTTTTGGTCCTTCATCACATGATGCGCTTTGGGTGGTAAAGGTCAATGAACTACCCGTGTAAATGAGGCAAAGTGGAAGTTATCCACTTGCGCAATATATACATCCTTTGGACTGCGTCTACACTGGTAACACGCTTGGACTACTGAAGAAAAAATAAAACTGTGCCTCAATCGAATCTATTCCGGTTTTATCCATTACATCATGAACTACTTCTGGGTGCTCCTGTTCACATACGTATGCGTGCAACGCGATTATCTTCCCGAGCTGATCGTACATCGATCGATCATTAGAGACATAAATGGAAGCAAAAGGAAATTGCGCAACACACAGCTGCTGTGTGACAATAAATAGTGTGCAACATATTTTATCTTTTCCATTGCTGACTCTAGTAGCAGCTCACAGTCTCTGGAGTTTCCAGCAGCTCGCAGTAGCTGTGAAAAGAGTGAATTATTTTCTTCGTCCATAATAAGTGCGGCAACGATATCTACTACTGGGCGTCGCGGCGATATTCTTTATTTTGTGTGTCACTGTCTCATTTTCACACTTGCAAGATGTATATTTCGCTTTTAGATCTCCAAAGTAGTAATATCCTTGAAGGATGAAGTGACGAAGGTCCTTCATGTAACTGTTGTTGAAAAAATGGACTGAAACATTTCCCAACGGTGAAGAGAAAAACCCTTTTTACCTTTCTGTCCATAAGAAATAGTTCTCGGTTGCAGCGATATTAAGGTTTCTTTGTCATTCCGCACGACTGTTTTTGTTTTTGAGATATTTGGTGAATTTTGCCTTCGCAACTCCTTAGTTTTGGAGGCGAACGATCCTCACGCATTTGTGGGAAGCAAAACAGGTTAGTTGAACGCGCTAGAGTGAAAAGCTGTACTTGCTTTTGCCTGACTATCTTGCTGTTGAAATGCCACCACTACTGTGTGTGTTGTCCCATAACAGTTCCGCTTGTTGTGTTGCACACGCATGTGTGAAGTGTATTCCAGAGCCTCCAGCAGACAGCAGCAAACCAGCGCGCGCGAGATGCGGATTTTCGTTAGGACCACGAACAAATTGAGTTACGCCTGTGGTGTGTTGTATGTCGTAAAGAGAGGCTGTAAAAAACACGGTGCTGGTTAAATTCCAAACAGGTTTGCTGCTGCAATGTGTGTGCCCTGGGCTTGTTTTCCTGAATGCAAACTTTTTTCGGGCCCCGGTGTGTTGGTGGCCTTCTGGGGGATATAAGTGTGGGGAGAGAAAGTATGATGGTATTAGCTATCGAAATTCGTCCTTTATATGGAAAGATTAGAATATTTTAGTAGTGTTGAATAATTAACTAATGTTTTCTTACTTTTCTTTTTTTAAATTACAGATCAACGCAATCATTTGTCTAAGAAACATAGTGATAAGCCCCTTGAATCGAACGATACTCCTTCAGTAAGCAATATTTCGAAACACAAACAGAGCAGATAGGTTAAAGTTTAATTTGTCGATGTTAAGGTATATTTATGTGTATTTAAATCAGACTAAAACCATTTTTGTTGTACAATTCAATTGATGCCTGCAAAGTTTCTCAACATTAGTATATCATCAGGTAGATATTTATACAGTAACGTATTGTAATAATTGAAAACTTTCATTTATCATACGTCCTGCCCGGTCGTTGGTTGATTGTCACTTTTCTTGATTTCCAAACCAAAAATATTAACCATCCGTCTTTAGTTTAGGGGAGAATAGGTTCAATTGCTTTAAAAGGTGACCAACCGTGACAGAGAAAAGAACGAGTGCAGCTTACAAATAGATACATCCATTTGATATTCATCTCATACAACCAAATATTAGAATAAAATCTTGAAAGATTATCAACAGCAATAAAGGATAAGAACGAAGTAGGTAGCATAGAAGAAGAGTACTCATTTGAAACGTAATACACTAATAATACGAGCAGAAAAATCCCCAAGACATTAGTGGAAAGCCTGAAATAACTGCGAAAAGCTCATTGGCAAAGTTGTGAAAGATTCTCGTTGCACGCAATTCGATCGACACTCCCAAAATGCTTCCAACAAGCCAACATCAGCAGCAACAGTCGCACCAGTCCTCGGATGTGGTCACTCAACAGCAACTGCAACAGGACGCACAAACGCAACACCTTCTAAATGTGGCCGCATCGTCGTACAGCACTGCCGTTTCTTCGAGCGGTGGTTACACCATGAGCTATCCGGTCGTAACCGGCCATCATCTTACCGAGAATAACAACCTGATCATGCATCCATCCTACGGCAAACCGGCGGCACATGTTGCACATCAGCTGCCGCCAGCTTCACTCATCACGCTCCAGCCGGTACCACTCGAGGCACACCATCATTCGGCGCTGCACCATGTGTCCAATTTGGGACCACCGCCACCAGGAACACCCGGTTCCTTGCAGCAGCAGCAGCAGCAACAGCAAGGACCACCACCACCTTCTCAACAATCGACCGTCGTAACGTCATTGGCTCCTCCACCCGGATCGGGGTCGCTCGGTGGTTTGATAATTGGCGGAGGGCAACATTTGCATCACGCATCATCATTACAGCAACACCAACAGCAGCAGCAACAGCAGCAACAACAACAGGCCCACCAACAGCAACAGCAGCAACAAATGGAACAGCAGATGGGAGTTGCATCCTCGAGTGCGGGATCTCAAATTCAACAAGCACCGTCTTCCATGTCGCACGCATCGTCCATGAACGATCCCAACGGAAACGGTATGTGTGTGGTATTGGTAGAGTGTTTCGGTTGACGAATGCCACGGGATAGGAGTAGTATTTATATCGGATTTCGGTTGAGATGCGGCTTATGTTCATAATTCTCCCAGCACATCAAGAACAGAGCACTCTCCAGCTCTACAACATTTCACTTGCACAGACGAGTTGGATATATGTTGGTAAGAGAAAACTTGTCTAGTGTGCTCCGTTTAGTGTTGTGCAGAGATATTTAGTACCAGTCTCACCGAATAAAATCGCAAGCGAACGCGTTTGATGTCCTCCTCGCTAATATCTGTTACCACTTGACATCGAAACTCTTCCGATCGAGGCAGACAAGTTGGATGTCAATGCTTGGTTGATAGTAGAGAAGGACAATTATTTAGCTTTTTTAGTTTGTTTGGTGGTGGTATATAATCCTGGGAGCACAAGAAATTTTCCAGAGTGTGTGGCGTGTTAGCTATCAGGATTGGACTCGCACTATCATCAACAACTGGAGGAAGGCAGGAAGGAAGGATGAGACTTTTGATTGCCGCTGTAGTTGTGCAGAGAGGACTGATTTCCATCCAGGAGAAGGAGTTGTTAATATACGTTGGAGGAACATATCATGTGCGGCAGATCAAGGGAAAAAAACCTTTTTGATCTACGGTAAGGATAACTATTCTACTTATTTTCTTCCAGCATGTCAAATGTTTTTTGACAAAGTTCATAACAATTAACAATTTGCTCATCTGCTAAATAATCCGCATCAACGAATAGAACTAATTGCGTAACTATTTTTGTCTAACACTTAAAAAAGAACCAAAGCTGCTAGAGGACTTAAAGAACGATTGCAATATTTGATTGATCAACTTTCACCTCCTCGAAAAGTCTTGTTTAGAGAGTGCATACGTACTCTATCGAAAATATTAGTTTCTTCAGCATCATAAAAAGTGCCTTGTTCAGGTTAACGAATGCTTAAGGGGAATTCTTGTCCATTATTGCAAGTACTCTTTGTAAGGAAGCGAAGGTTTCCCTTCTAACGGAATATCATTTCCTCCTCCTCCTGTTGAGATGCTCTCCATCATCAGTGGACAACATAATGTGAGTGTTCCTTTTTTGCCGACCACCTAACGTTCTTTTACTGCTCAAGGGCTTTGGATGACTTTCCTGTCGTTCGCGCAACTTCTTCAGATACAGGCAGACACTCACACAGAAAGAGTATAAGTTCTTGAGGTCCACAAAACCGCAAGTCGTATGGGTGGTACGCGTATGGATCTTGTGGAAGAGAATAAGCTTATTTTGCAAAACCTAATTCCGATGACTCTGGCTCTTGATGCCAATACACGATGTGTTCTGTTTGGATTTTTCAATAGCGTTCGAGATTGTCGGTCCTCTCTCTCGTGGGTCTGGTGGAGATCAAATAGTTTGGTTAGGGGATATCTACAAAATATATTTTGATAATTGTAACATTTTTGTAAAGAATTTCCTTCGCGATTAACTACAGTAACTACTGGTAAGAAGCACACCTTTCTTTTTCTTTTAGAAGTTCATTTGTGGACAAGCGAGGATATCTTGAAACTGTGCGTGATTGGGAAATCAAACGCCTCTAGACATGGACTTTTTTTTATCTTTTCCCGTTCTTCATCTGGAGCGCGATCGAAGACGGAGAACTCCAATTGCATCATTACCTCTATTGAACCCTTCGCCGATCCGTCGTGGGGCCAATCCGCACTAACGAACCCGATTCTCCCGGCGATAGCCAACAGTTTCCTTTTCTCACCACAACCGTAGAGTTGTGTGTGCGAGAGACCACTGAATAGCGGGATATGGGGGGAAATGAATGTAAAAGGGCACCGTGGATTGACCCGAAACCGCGCAAACCAACTACCACCATCATCATCTCATCTTCCGTGTTAAGCCATGGCATCGTAGTTTCCGACTCCTAGCTCAAACACACGCACGCGCGCACACACTCAGCGAAATCGTGCAGTGAGAAAGCACCGTTAATGAAATAAAAGGAAATATCTCTCCACTGATGCAACAGCGCACGCCGGCCAGCCTCGACATCCATTTAACCCCCGTAGGCTTAGACCAAGCCTTTTTCAGCAAGAGTGGGTATTATGTCCCTCCCATGCTGCAGCCCCTTTCTATCCACTTGGCGTTCCTGTAAAAGTTTAAAGAGATTTCTAAGAATTTTGCATTTTATATGCTGCTTCTCTATTATCGCATGGGCCAGAGCTCTAGAATTTGTTTTAGCATGCGTTTTTATTGTAACAGGAGATATGGGTTATTGTTGGTGCTGTTGCGCGCTATTTTTTAAACATTATTTTCTGCTTCCGTTATCCAGTTCTGCCGAACAGACGGAAAACAGTGTAATAGCGGAATATATTTTAAATATTGATAATAGTGCAATGAGATGATATGTTTATAATCTCTAGGAAAAATTCCATTTTTCCTACCATTACAAGGATACATTTATATTAGGATTCTCTAAAGTATAGTTCAAAAATAGCGATGATACCAGATGGAGTATAGGGGAATCTGTTATTTTATTCCAATTGTGATTTGTTGCAGAGAAAATTAGATGTTTCCAAGCTCAAATTGATTTTCATAAACAAGCTCAGCAGATGATTTTTTAAGTAGGCGAATGTAAAGATATTAATTGAAGGCTTGTTATCTTATGGGAATACGGATATAAAGTGTAGGAAAGGAGTATGGAGAGGGAGTGGCAGGTAGACGACATTCGGAGCCCAATGATAAAATGATTTTTTTTAATTATTTAAATTGGATGTACGAGAATTTAATTACAAATAACAATCTTCAACCATAATATTTTTGTTATGTGTATAAAAACTAAAGTAAGTTAGTATTATTGTACAAAAATGATTACTAAATGCGTAAATTGCATGAGCTAGTGCGACAGGATTTTTGTTTTAATATATTTAATTTAAAATTGCATGTATGTTGACATATTCTATTAAAATTTATTGGCCTTCTCCCTTTTCCTTCCCGAAACGAGACGAAACCATACGAGAAGAAAAAGAAAGAAAATGAAGAGTAAATAGCACAGACAAAGCAACGCCACCGTCATTCGTATCGTCGATCGCGAAGAAAAACAGATCGATGAAGATCGAACCGGATGAAACCATTAACGTAACTGTTTCTTTCGCCTATTGGCAGTTTTTGGACTGTGAGTGGCGGTCCCCTATTGTGTTAAGTGTGATGGCAAAATGAGAAACGATCGTTCCTCTATTATAACATGGTGGATCGCGGGTTTCTTCCCAACTTCAGATGGGTAGACGGAAGAGGGAGGAAGAATCCGTCACTCCGATTATAAAACTTTTTTTTTGCTCAAAATTTACTCTGGAAAAAAAATCATGCTGTGAAAACATTTTATTGATAGCCGTAAGATCTCATTCCATCTGTCCGATTTTCCATACGTGTTTTCCGTCCGCTTAGCTCTATTTAATTACTCAGCTTAATTTCATAACATGTATGTGTGTGCCAAATATGTGACCAAATGTTTTTGTTTCTATTTCGAATTAGTCGAGACTATTGGGACGTTTTATGGTCGATGGAATTTACATTTTCTTTTCGTTTCGTTTCGTGAAGGGTAAAAAAGAAAAGAGCAAAGGTTAATTAAATGAAAAGAATTAATGTAACACGCATGTATGATGTACCAAATATGCATGAAAAAATTGCTTTTTATTAATAGTATTTGTTCCATATAACAAGGTTTAACAAGATTACTGAAATTAATGCTTAGCCAATAATAAAGCGACAAATGAATAAAAATTGATTTTTAGGAAGCAGAAATAAAAGAAGAAAGACCTTAGGGCTCCGGATGTAGGTCGTGACCGGTGCATTATTTGCTGTTTTTCTATGTCAAATTGCACTTGTCCCGGCCTGCAGCTTTCCGCCCAACATTCAACGATATATTACGAAAATTGTGAAATTTAAATGTGTGTTTAGGATAAGTGTTCATTTTGTTATGTCATATGTATGTGATCAACTAAAATTACAAGTAAAGATCAATCTTCGGTGATTCATACAATAAAAAATAGCGCGTGTTACAAAACGACGTAGAAGTACAGTCGCAAAGATTTCAGCATGTGGCGGAACAAGGATACAAAGCGATTTTGTAGTACACTAAGTACCCGTTAAGTGAATATAACAATCGTGTCACCTTACAAAATCATTCAACTGTTGTAAATAATTTTTCAATATTTCAACCAATAAAATTATTAGTAATAATTGATGCAGAAATTTTCTTTATATGGAAACGATAACTAAAATTAATCCATTTATTAAAATAAGCTATAGTCGATTAACACCGTGTACAAATATCCAAAAAAGGATGTTAGCGTAGTATATAGAATCAAACACATTGTGTTCTCCTAAAGGTTGTTTTAATCTTTTTATGGACATATTTTTTAAAAACAACAAAAACCATCAGTGTGATACCGTAATTTGGTTTGATCTGATTAGCAACGTTAATAACTAGATCCGGATAAAATTAAGATTTGTGTAAGAACATTGTGTGCTGTTTACTGCTAAGAAGTTAAATATGTAAGGCGCAGAGAAATGTGATCGAATTGAATCATTCTGATATATCGTAAATTTACACAGCAAGTTGATAACTGGGAATCGTACTAACGTATCTTAGCAAAAACGAATTCATCCGTTCTACCATCACAAAAATCTAAGCAAATAAATATTATTGTATGAAAACAATTATTGCACTGAACTATGTGTAAAGTAAAACCCGAACGCGATTCTGAAAATTTTGCCAAACTCCATCCATAAAAAATTGCGAAAAGTCGCAATACGCGTATGTTCAGCGTAAAATCGCTATTCGAAGCGCGACTTGACGCCACGACCCTAATGGCGGCCAGAATAGCTAGATTTTGCTGGCTAAATAAAAAAAAGATTAAGGAATAATAAATAAGTATATAAAATTCTATAACTTTTATTAAATAAAAAGGAAAATCTCCTAAGGCTTATAGCCTTAGCATTTTTTGTGAAATTTGGCAAAAATTTTAAGTTGATGTAGGTATTTAATAGCGAATTTGTTAAAATAAGTTTCTTTTTACTCAAATAATTGCTGCATTGTTAATGAATTTATTACTGGTATGTTGAACTTGCATCAACAATGTCGGTATAAACAACGCGTTTGGCCATCTTGCTAGATAAATATAACCCACTACATACAGGTGTTCGTTCCGTTTCGGAAGCTATGTCGGAATCGTAGTTATTACCTGACAAATATGACAAGATTTTCCAGCGAAAAACACACAAGAAATCAAAACAGACAAATCTGCGCTACTGTTAGCAACAGCCGTTGTTTGTATCACAGTAGTCAGCAGCATCCGACAACGAGCTTTGTTGATGGTCCTTGGTTTTGAAACATCGTCACTGGGCTTAAAAAATTTGCCTTTCACATCGACTTCATCAAAACAATAAATTTATTAAACCAGACTAAAAACATAAACAAACCTTGCACGAAAAAAGTTAAACGACCTTGAAGTCGCGCCAGAATCGCAAAATTATTTTGAAAAATTGAGCTACTTTTGTCGGGTTCGCAAACGCGACGATTGCTAAGCATGGAGTGACGGGGTAAGATGCGCCTAATTTGTTCGACATTTGACGGGAGATCAAGAGTATCGAAAAATTTGTTAAAAATGCCGGAATAAAGACTGTAGATTAATGTTGCTTCCTCCTTGGGATGTCCTTTTGTTATGTGGAAAAATAAAACTGTTTTTGACGAATTTTATCTTAACCGACTTGGATGTGAGCACATGGGAAAGAGGATGCTTACATCCGTTCATCCGACATTTACTATCAAACACAGTCCTTGTGCGACAGTATGAGATGCGGACATTTGCTGTGCGTGGTTTCATTGCCTAACGTTAGGCGTTTATATGATTATTCCTCTTGGCGTATTGTAGTTTAGCCCAATTTCGATATCAGAAACCGCTAGAATGGCACATGCTGTTCAAGAGCTGATTTACAGCTGATTTCAAATTGATTTATTTTATTGTTGAAATTAATATTTGTCTCCTAGAGAGAAGTTCAATTTCGGTACAATTTTATGCTAGACCATGTTACTCATATGCAGGATCTACTCTTCGTTTACGTATTGGACTTAAGTCATAGCAAACCACTTCTTGGGAGACAAAACGACTTCCACAACGATTGTTGAGCCACTAAGAACATTTATTGTGTTTTTATACTAGTTTATTTAAGTGTTTGACGCAGAAACAATTCAAATCAATAGCGTTGTTCTTTTACTATAAACTACTGTTGGCCTTGACATTACTACAGAGCAAACGCAAGGAACGGACCAAACTATTAGGGGAAAAAAAACTTTGGGCTAGCTTTGAAGAAACACTTAAGCAGGGTGTAGGCAACATCACATTTGTCAGGAATATCATCAGCTGCAGTACGACAAGAATCGAGTCCCAGTCGAAACGGTTCCCTGTACTCTTCCGGAAGGATGTCAATCTGCTTCATGGCGGCTTCGTAGTTTAGCTTTCCCTTTTTAGACTAAAAGAAAACAACATTAAACAACTAGAAAAAGATTTTTCGCTTTACTTACAGTTTGGGTAAGATCCATTAAACATGCCACGTAACACTAGAACGATATAGGCCAGATGTAATGTTTTAGGACAGATTCAGAGTACGTGTACGTTAGGCGAAATATAGCCCCTTTACCTTACCTTAAAATCTCTTTCGTCGGGAAAAACACCCTGACCAGGATAGTTGGCCATTTCTAAAACGACAAAGCGGCAAGAGACAAAGGTAAAATCGTGACAATGTACTCTACAAGTCAATTCCCCCTGCTCGCACAGATAACTATACCTTCAGAGATTTTATGCCTGGACAAGCATATCTTCCGCATCCCCTTGGCGATCTCATTCATGTCGCTCTGTGTTATCACCTGTTGGGCATTTACCACTACTGCTGCAGGTTGATAGCAAAGTAAGAAACAGCAGCTGCACAAGGTCGTCACTACCAACTTCATAAACTGGTCGGATGAGAACGCGTACGGAGTCATTTTCACCACGAAAGCTAAATGCCAACTAAACGGTCACAGTTTGAATGTTTTGTAGTGCGCTCATTCAGTGTGTCTTACACCGGAAATGTTGTTCTATTACTGCTGCTAGTGGCGATTAGCTACTAGAACATTCAATTATAGCCAAGTTTCTTTTATTTTCCTGCAAATCATCTCACTCTAGCTCATTGAACGTAACGTGTGAACACGTGCTACGGTGCAACGATTAGTGAAAGAAAGCCGATTAACGATCAAGACAGCGGGAGCGACATTCAGTACGATCTATTACTCATGTTCACCAAAATCAATGATCATTGAAAGAAAATGTGTCTTGTATGGACTTCGATTAATTTGAGTGTTGTGTAATAAAGGTTAAAAATACATTATTTAAGCAGTTATGAATCTTTTTTTTAGTTGAAACGAAACTTGAACTATGATATGCAGGTGACGGGTGAATGATAAAATATTGCTTCCGTAAATGACTGGTGTCGGGGGGGCAGTTCGCCGAATCAAACCGTCATGTTCACCCGCGCGCCAAGCTGGCTAGTGTGAGTGGCAGCAGGGCCGCGATGATTTCGCTACTTTATTGCATTGATGAATGCTTCCATTTCCAATTCTTTGTTTGATTACTACGAATGACTTGTTGTGTGTCGTAATTGTTCAACGGAGAAACTTCCAAATCATACCCGATCATATTGTGCGGTTAAAATCTTTCTAAAATGGAACCTAATTGTTCAGTTATAAATTATTGTTTAACATAAGCTGATAAACACAAAAGTAATGATATATCTGTTTTACATGAAATGCTTTCGTCTAGGTTTTGCTTCCATCCATCGGTTTATCAACAATTCCCCAACAAACGTGATACAAGCACAACCGTGCCCAAAAAATAGTATAAAAAATACTCCCAAAAAGTGTTCGATAGAAAGTGCAGTTGGTTCGTGTTCCTGCTCCTTGACACGTGCATTGGCAATGTTTCGCTGCACCGTTAGTCCTACATTCCTTATGAGTGACTGTTATAGGGGAAAGAAATAAAAATTAGTTCAAAATTAGTCCTTTCTGCCTTTATATCGTAACTAATGATCAGTTTAATGCTTTACCGTAAATTCCAGATAGTGTAAGACACCGCACTGATGCAGCTCCAGGATAAACGTATTGTAGGCATCCCGCATCGGCCACACCTTGCTAACGAAACCGTTCGTATGATCGAGATACATCGGTTGCTTCAGTGGCTGTAGCAGCCGGGATGCGTTAACACTAAGCGGTGTCCCCAGACCGTAACTACCGTGCATCATACCCTCGATCACGTAGCCCATGGTGCGATCGGTGAATGGTAACTTCTCACGCACCGCACTGTCCGGTATGATGACGAAGCTTTCCCGCATGTGTATCATTGCCGGTGTCGTCGCCATGTACAGCGTGTAGATCCACACGTTGCTACCGCCCGTCCATCGCATGCCCCGCTTCAGGAAGTCTGCCACTGTGTCGATCGACGGTTCGTACCGTGGCAACGTCATAATACTAGCCATCGAACCGGCATAACTGTTACCGACCATGAACCCACCGAAAAGTAACGCCGTTAACAGGATAGTGGCCGCAACCAAATCGTGCCGTAGACGCGCGGACTGTTCCACGTACAAGCTGAACATGAAGAACAGCGCATCGAGCAGGTGTTGCGATCGTGGCTTCTGCGGAGCAGCAATACCGTGTGAGATTTGCTGGCGGGTAATTGCAACTATGAACACGGTCACTGTACCGGCGGTGAATGTGCAGCCCACCGTAAGCCACAGGGAGGGAGGAAACGAGAGAAACGGAAACTGCCAGGAGGGTAGCAGTTGGGGCTTTGGCACCAGCACCGATATCATCGATATGCCAATCATTGAGGTGATGGTAGTTACTTCGAACCAGGCATGCCTGAATGAAAATTTAAAAAAAATATACAAACAAGTATAATCCGGCAAATGAGTTTGGAATTTGTAGACTGTGGTGACCCCAAGCTCCATCTGGTAGTCTGTGTGGTAGTTTGAAATTCACCACCATCACCCTGTGATAAGTGTGCGTAGGTTTAGATATTGGATAGAGAAAAGGCACAACGCGCTCGATCGTTTATTTTGCGATCGTCGATCAGCGGAGCCATATCGGTTCGATGCTAGAGTGAATAAAATTGTCCAAACACCATCATTCAAGCAAAACACTTACCAAGCCAACAGTGCTCCTAATCCTAGGTCCGCGCGTCGCTCCACTATATCACCCAGTATTGCAGAATACGAACCATTTTCTAGCAGTTCACCCCAGTCCGTTTTGATCACTGATTGGAAATGGTAATGAAGGATCTGGTTTTAGTTTCACATGAAAATCCTTAACCCATTGTGTGACATACGTAGCTCCACGGTACAGTTGTGTCGTCGGCAAAACTCCAGTGTTAAAATCAATTCAAATCCATCCAGCCAAAGCTCGTGCGTTACATCGTCAACGTCCTTAGCATTTCCTTGTCCTATTGGCTAAAAAACGGTAAACAAAACACACACGCATTAGTAACCTAACCTTCAACCTTTGAAGGAATCAAACGTACCACTTTTTTAAAGGCAGTACAGGGCACATACTCCAGCGTACTAACACGTATCCTTCTCCCTTTCATATCGCGTACTTTGTCTGGGAAATACTCCAACTTGTTTTCGGTCAGCTTCGGTACGAACATTCCGCGGCGGTTTGCGGTTAGTTGACCAATTTGTACCAATTCCAACGTTACGCCTATCGGATGCTTTGGGAGTAGTTGTGTCGTGTGAAGCTCAAAAGTTATTCCCATTCTGTTGTCTGCCTTACGGTTGGGTACGATAAGTAACACATTCACCAAAGATTCGAATGTTTCGTTGTGTGCCAGCAGCGCAGTGCGTACGGACGGATCGAGAGATGTTATGGCGATCAAATGCTTTGAAGGTGTTCTCATTTTGGCTTTCTCGTGCACTTCGTTGAAATGATCCAGAAAGGGAAGCAGGGCCATTTCGGTAACGACGAATCCAGCACAGTTTGTGTCGACGGCTTGTAGGAGATGTTTCCGGAACTGATCGTGCGATCTTTCTTTAACATCATTTCGCGCGGATGAAGCATTTTCCATCACGACTAGAACTTGCGCTATCGGTGGCGTGCCAATGAACTGGATCTCTTCGTGTGGCGTGCGTATAAAGCAAGCAGTGTAATGTTCTTGTTGGGCGAAATATATTCCCAGCACATGGCTGAGAAGCAATTGCAGACTTGTATTGAACGCATTCGATACTGCAAAGCTATCCATTTTACACAAACTACTGAAAGAGTGTTACATTCTTTGCTGCCTTGGCTTTTTATAGTGGACTTGAGTGGGATGGTTATGAAATATAATCGATATACATTTTTTAGTGGCAAAACTATAATAATATAATAGTTCTTTTCTAACAGCAAAATAACGCAACGATTATCTTTCTTTTGCGGTACGTACACGCCCCGGGACAAGTTGCTGCGCTCGTAAATTAAACGCAAATTACGATAAGTAATATTTGCGCTCGGTATTGTTGGATTGTTTCTGAACGCTTACGTACTTACTCCCTAAAGATTACATAAGTAACTATTCACTATTCTTGGCAAAAAATCGAATGCATTGTGCAACAGCGGTGTAACATTATGTCCTACCACAACACTTTCTACCACTTACGCTCTATCCTGATTATTAGCGTTGTGTTTGTAACGAATAGACAAGATATGAATTTGATTACCGAACTCGATGTGTTAGAAACAAGTAAAAGTATAATTAATTTAAATTTTGTGTCGCAAAAAAATAAATACATCAACAAATCTCTCACCCACTGATAGGTAAATCTCTCTCATCCTCTTACTTTGCACCTTTGGTCCTCACACGCTTGAATCTTCCGGTGCCACATCTGTACCATAGCAGTTCCGCTAGAAGCATAATCATCGCTAGCGACAACCCAGTAACCAGTACCAAAAGCGCCCCAGTAATGTTGGCCATACGCAGTGGTGTAAATTCATCAGCGCTGCTTTCGCGCGAGTACCTTATGATTTGCTGCGACTTGAAGCTCAAATATTTTGCCACCCCGATCAGCTCCCAGTGTGCCAAAATGCCGAACGCTTTCAGATCGAGCACTAACTGATCAAATCGAGCCCGAGCTGGCCACGTTTTGGTGCACATCCCAACTACCGACTCCCAGTAGATGTCTTCCGCCATCATCTTGCGGCCCTTCATCGCGTCCAGATCCATGTGCGGGTGGGCAAAATGGCCATACTCCATCCGCTCGACGATTATGGCCACATCGCGATCGTACGCATGGCGGGAAATTTCATCCTCCTCCCACTCGCGAAACGTTTGCAGCAACGTCAGCATGTCCGTTTGGTACGCTAACTGGATCGAGTAGATCCAGGTCACACTAACCCCAACCCAGGTTGTGCGCGTTTCGGCTAAATCGTGCACAGTGTTTATGCTTTTCTCGTACTGCGGCACAATCATTGTGCTTGCCAAACCACCATTGTAGCTGCTGCCGATCATGAACCCAGCAAACATGAGCGTGGTGAACAGAAAGCAGGATGCGAGCAGTTCGTTCGGCATCGGTACGCTTTGCTCCATGAAGAAACCGATCATGATCAGCACCGAATCGCTGAACGTGTACCTGACCGAATCGTTCAGCTGCAGGATGCGTTGACGACTGCGGGACATGACCAGTACTGCGTACGCACCGGCAATAAATGCAGCCAAAACGGCACACCACAATGAGCCGGTAAAGGATAGGAAAGGGGTACGCCAGTTGGCAACAATGCGAGGTTTAGCCACGATACACGTGCAGCCCGATCGTGAATGAACGGCACTGAACGCGAGATGCTGAAAGGTGGCGTACCAGGTGTATAGGCCCGCAAATGTAATGTCAACCTCTCGCTTTGCCGGTGTCCCTATCAACCCAATCTTGGTACCGTTGTCGAACACGTTTCCCCATTCTGATGCTAAAATTAAAATAAACGACCATATAGAGGCATGAGGGCACACAAGCTGAAACGCTTACCGATCATGATTTCCGTCGTACAGTTGGCAATTTCACAGAATAGTACTATCAACCATAGTTCTGTCCCACTGATCATTGCCGACACGTTTGGTTTCGGGGGTAGTATGTATCGTGCATTTCCTTCTCCAAGTGGCTGTAATAAGGCAAAAGGAGAGTCATTTTAACGCATACAAACTACGTTCCACTTCGGAGCTGTCGTACCATATCTTCCACGAAAGCATTCGGCAGGTAAGGTACGGTACCAAGCCTTAAACGGCGTTTATTCATGTTGACAAACTTGTTCGGGAAATAATTTGCGCTGTAGTTTTGGGACCTGGTCCCATTCCCGAAGTCGACCACATCAATCAGGCGCGGACTGATAGTAATTGGGGCACCATCGGAAAGGTCTAGTGTGTAAAGTTCGAAACTGCTGGATACTTTAGCGTTGGAAGGAATAGGTAGTACAATTAAAACTTCCGGAATTTCTGGGAAAAAACGCAATGCTGTAATATTATCCGTCGGTAGAGTTTCGCGACTTCACTTCAATACCTTCAATGACAAGTAGCCGATTGATGGTAGGGAACAATGTAGAGTGACTATCAAGCACTACAAGAACTCTTTTCTCCATCGTACGCTGTAATGCTGCTTCATGCACCGGAAGAAAAGCATCGAAAAAGCCGTCTGCCGTTCGCTCGGTAACAATAAAGGACTGTGCGAAAAAATCGAAATATAGTACCACTCTTTGTATTTGAACCGCTCCTGCTTGCCTGGCAGCCTTTATCCACCGCAACCCCGAGAGCCACTTCAAAGTCGTCATCCAACTCTAGCACGATCGTCGGTATCGGTGAGGTGTGATAAACGGTGTCTGCTTTCGTTCGTATGAAACAAACTCCGTAAAAATGAATGAAATACTTCATTACAATATAATTAATCAGCGTATTGATTCCCGCACACAGTGCGACATCATAACCGCCGGGAGAAGCGTTATGATAAAAAAAATAAGTAAAATTTGTGTCTTCCATTTAAGTACTAACTGGAAATGCCAAATGCTTAACACTGATGAAACGAGTATTTAGCATTATTTTATATATATAGGATTGAAAAGTGGGAAAAAAAATCAATACAATTAGGACGCAGCGTTGGTACGGACAACAAATCATAAACCTTTAATGCTATTGAAGGATTGTTCAGTGTTTGTTTTAAGTGCATATGCAGCAGTTTGCAAATATTTATTTTTACACTTGCGGAATTAACTTTAAACGCACTATGTGATTAAATTGTACAAATTTATTCAAAAATATTTTTTTGCACTTCGCAAAATCATTGCTTCTTTACAGAAAGAAATGTTAAAAAATAACAACAATAAAAATTGTGGAAAGGATCAAATGTTGCGAACTAAGGCCATATTAAACTATAAATCAAAGAGGGTATATTTCCCTTACGAAATAATGATTTTAATACAATAAAAAATATCTGCTTTTATACCTTTTTGCGGAAGTGTGTTGTACTTCTGTTGATCAAACATCGTTTTGCAAAGTCAATAACGGCTGTTTGTTAATATTGATTTTAGCCTTTACCATCGACATACATATTTGAACGGATCTGTGATATGTGAGAGAATACAAAACACGCAAAACCTCATTTGACTTTTGAAGCAACGCATTATATGCGTTTATTTATTTGCAAATAATATTGTAGTGGCATGACAAATTCAGTACAACGCATACTATCATTAATAACTGACCTAAACTAGCTTAAGGCCAAATTCTGAGCTTGGAATCACTATCACAAACGTAATTAGCACACGCAACGCTACTTTAAAGCTAGTTACAGGGCTTGAATTGCTTAAATTGTAGCCATTTTTGACTTCTTTTTATAGAATAGAAACCTATGGTAGAAATATATAGAATAGGAATTTTCATAGATATAGGAATCTATATGTACATAATTCGCTGCAACATTAAAAAGAGTCCAGTAATAGCTTTATTTTTTTACTTGAAAAGCCTGTATTGTAGATGAGCCATTCATATAGTGCATAAATGTGAGGACGAATAATTTTTCTTTGCTAATTTTTTTTGCGTTTGTGACGAATTTTTAATCATATTTCTTTTCATAGACTTTGCTTGGAGTAAATCACAGAACACTTACCCTGTTATAATACGGTACACAAATAATCTGAAAATATAAAGTTAAATAAATGTAATTTAAGTTTAATTTAATTTAATGAACTTTGCATTAGTTATGGAGCATAATTTACACATGTATCAGGGCCATTATGACATCTTTAGTTAAAATTCTTTAACATCAAACTGCCGCAGAACGCAGCAGTATGGTAGACGTTGTATAGAAATTTAACGCTCAGTCTCGTCATCTGTTTCATCATTGATGTGTGTTGAAATTGATACAATTGTAATTTGTACTACATTAATTACAATCAAGCTTACCTGCAATATATAAGAAATCAAACTCATCGATATACGACACACATGGCTTGGGACGCATTTGAATAGTTCCTGTAAGATAGTGGAAAGCAATGAAGATGTTATTATTTTATATGCTGAAAATTGCTATTTATATATTAAAGAAGCTAAATATGCATCAGGGCCAGTTTAACATCTGTGATCAAATTTCTTGTACATCAAACTGTGGCAGAACGCAACAGTATGGTTGATGTGATATCAAAATTTAACCCTCAGTCTCGTCATCTGTTTCATCATATGTATTTGGTATGTTCGTGACGCAGATAGGAAGATAATTTTTTTTATGTTCGGTTAATTGTGTTCTAAATATCCATATTTAAACTGATTCATTTATTAAACTTTTGATCTTTGGCTATTCGAAATCGACTAGTTATTTTTAAATTTTCATTACGTTTATCATAGAAAATTCAAGACACGTATTTTCAAAGTTCGCATTTTCTTCCCATTGCACAGGGATGTTAGTTAAATAGGAAACATGATTTATTCATACCTTTCAGACTGCACTTTAGCCATCCTATGATTTTCAACGCAGTGAATCTATGAAGAGAACAAAAATACAAATATTTAGGCATTACTATTCGTTTCTAAGGACCTTTATTGATTTTATTTTTTTTTTATTCAGAAAAAAATTATTTGCGTAGGAAAATTTTGGAACCAGTTTTCTTCACATTTGGATCGGAGAGAGCTGGGTGTGGTCATCATAGTAATATGCTTTAAAAATATTATAAATAAAAATGCAAGTAATCACTCACCTTAGCTGTTGTTTGTTGTGCGCGATTTCACAATCATCCACGCAGTGTACCTATGTGAAAATGGAGAAAAAAAATAAATTAATCTTAATTCACAAAGAAAAAAGCAAACTCTCGCTTCATTTTCTAATTTCAACTTCAGTTAAATAATTTAAATTGCGTAGTTATTTATGGAACCAGTTTTCTTCACATTTGTGTCAAGAGAGCTGGGTGGGATCATCATAATTAAATTTAAAAAAATAAAATATATAAAAATGCAATCAATTCTCACCTTAATTGTTGTTTGTTTGTGTATCTTATCGCAATCATCCATGCAGTGTACCTATGTGAAAATGGAGAAAAAAAATAAATTAATCTTAATTCACAAAGAAAAAAGCAAACTCTCGCTTCATTTTCTAATTTCAACTTCAGTTAAATAATTTAAATTGCGTAGTTATTTATGGAACCAGTTTTCTTCACATTTGTGTCAAGAGAGCTGGGTGGGATCATCATTGAAGTGGAATAATGGAGTATTAACACACGAATATACACACCTTTAGTTCATGTCTTTTTTTTCATGTTGCGCCTTGTGTCCATTCATCTGAAATATAAATAAAATCTAATTAATATTTTTACGAAGTTTTCAAAAAAAAAAGCAATGTTAGGTACAGGAAATGATATCAGATGCATTTTAACGCGTAGTGTTAAAGGAATTAGAGACTTTTCATGTTTCGTTCAAAGTGAGCTAGGAAAATATATCATCATATTGTTGAACTGTATGCATATTGGTTGCAGAATTGTTTTATACATAGCATATATTTACCTTTTCATGTGATGATGAATACCGAATGCGTACTAATACGGAAATAATCCATGCCAAAGGAGGGAAGAATCTAGAAAAGTGAAGAGTTACATTAAGCTAACAATGCTATTCATCATAAACAGATAATATCGAGTTGCTTCCAAAAATTTCAGACGCTTTTTTTAATTTTTTTTCCGTTCATGATTACATGAATTCAGAGACGAGAAATAACATTTAATTCATTTCATCATTGGTAAGCAACGTAACGTGAAAAAAACTGTACTCAACTCACCTGCATATAGTAGACAAACGAACAAGTCTTCAGTTGTCTTCTGTGATAACGACCAATTGGAGAAATCTGTAGCAAGAAACATAACGATTAGTTTTGTTATATTTATTTGTAGCGTATGACACGAGTCATATCAACAGAGAGCTGTATGCGATAATCATATTACTATAATCTGCTTTAAAAATATTATACATAAAAATGCAAGTAATCACTCACCTTAGCTGTTGTTTGTTGTGTATGATTTCACAATCATCCATGCAGTGCACCTTTGTGAAAATAGAGAAGAAATTGAAATTAATGTTAATTCACAAAGAAAAAAGCAAACTCTCGCTTCATTTTCTAATTTCAACTTCAGTTAAATAATTTAAATTGCGTAGTTATTTATGGAACCAGTTTTCTTCACATTTGTGTCAAGAGAGCTGGGTGGGATCATCATAATTAAATTTAAAAAAATAAAATATATAAAAATGCAATCAATTCTCACCTTAATTGTTGTTTGTTTGTGTATCTTATCGCAATCATCCATGCAGTGTACCTTTGTGAAAATAGAGAAGAAATTGAAATTAATGTTAATTCACAAAGAAAAAAGCAAACTCTCGCTTCATTTTTTAATTTCAACTTCAGTTAAATAATTTAAATTGCGTAGTAATTTATGGAACCAGTTTTCTTCACATTTGTGTCAAGAGAGCTGGGTGGGATCATCATTGAAGTGGAATAATGGAGTATTAACACACGAATATACACACCTTTAGTTCATGTCTTTTTTTTTCATGTTGTACCTTGTGTCCATTCATCTGAAATATAAATAAAATCTAATTAATATTTTTACGAAGTTTTCAAAAAAAAAAAGCAATGTTAGGTACAGGAAATGATATCAGATGCATTTTAACGCGTAGTGTTAAAGGAATTAGAGACTTTTCATGTTTCGTTCAAAGTGAGCTAGGAAAATATATCATCATATTGTTGAACTGTATGCATATTGGTTGCAGAATTGTTTGATACATAGCATATATTTACCTTTTCATGTGATGATGAATACCGAATGCGTACTAATACGGAAATAATCCATGCCAAAGGAGGGAAGAATCTAGAAAAGTGAAGAGTTACATTAAGCTAACAATGCTATTCATCATAAACAGATAATATCGAGTTGCTTCGAAAAACTTCAGACGCTTTTTTTAAATTTTTTTCCGTTCATGATTACATGAATTCAGAGACGAGAAATAACATTTAATTCATTTCATCATTGGTAAGCAACGTAACGTGAAAAATGAAATAAAACTGTACTCAACTCACCTGCATATAGTAGACAAACGAGCAAGTCTTCAGTTGTCTTCTGTGATAACGACCAATTGGAGAAATCTGTAACAAAAAAGAGAACAATTATATTATATTCATTCGCAAATTTTCATCGAACGATACTCACCTGAACAGCTGGAATACGGATATCCTGAAAATAAAGCATGGCACGACTTTCTTTCTACGTTAGAACTAAATCTACCAATAAAGAGACAATTTTCCTGTGTACTCTCGAATGTTGTATTCTGTTTCCTTTCTTAATTGTTGCGGGCCTCCATGTTGCTTCCTGTCCAAACGCCGGCAACCCTATTCTTGTCGGAAATTATACTTCTGTATGAGCCAAACCACACCACACATCCAGCAGATGAACGGCAAGTTGACATATTTCACCACCCCTCCACAAACCACCGCCGATGCTTAAACAGACGTCTGCACTGGAGGTTCGTAGCCTTCTGGGCGGTCGACGACGACACCGGAAGCCGCACCGGTCGACACTTCAGCAGCCTTACCACCACCATCGCCGTGCAGTTCCATCAGGCTGGCCAGATCAAATCGCGGCTTCTTCAGTACCTTCACCTACAACAAACATCAGCAAGCACGGAATTTGTAACACGCTCGGACGGCACACACTTGCAGAAATCTTTAGCTCCGAGCAATTCTGCCATTTACACAACCGGACTGCGCGCTACGAACAATGCTTACCTTGCGGATGTAGACATCGTGCAGGGGGTACACAACCTGGCATGCCTTCTCGATATCCTTGGCGATCGAATCGGGCAGCAGTTTCTCCACGACACCCTTCAGATCCGTGCTGGTGACCTCACGCTTGATGATGGCCGTCATCTTAGCGCGGATGTTCTTGATCTGCGAGTGTTGAGCGTAGCAGGTCTTGCGCTGCGACATCGAATCCTTGATGGTGAATCCGATGCAGAACACGCGCAGCACGAAGCCATCGGTGGTCTTTACATCAACCGAGCACTCGATCAGGGTCTGCCATTTCTTGACCATGGATCTATGAAACAAAGGTAGAAGATTATAGCAGTAGCACTTGAACGGAAACTCATGCGCTTCGCCATTTTGCACAAGTGAATGCTCCCGACCAGAAGAGTTAAGAGAAAGCCGCATTTGTTGTCTATGACATATGACGCGGCACAACCGAAACCCAACAAACACACACAAACAGCACCTGATTTCAGCACTTACCGCAGCTTGTCGGTCGTCAGGTCCATACCGTGGAAGTTGGTAAGAACATCACGGCCATTCACGCTCTCGGCCACCAGCTTGAACTTGCGGAAAGATCTCTCCGCATCGGGCTCATTCTGCAGGTCAGCCAACGACACCTCAAACACGCGGCCCTTCAGACCGTCAGAAGCGATGCGTGTGCCTTGGGTACGGTTAACCAGAGTTTTACCGACCTGGCGGTTCTTGAACATGTTCGGGGCCTTCACATCGTACCAGTCCTTGCGCGTGAACGGATCCACAACCTTCTTTTTCGAACCTTTCTTGCCTCCTTTAGAGACACCCTTATTTTTGCCGACCGCCATGGTTACACTTCACGATCAAAAAGAACGGAAGTGGCTGTTCGATGACAGCTCGTGACAGCCGCCAGCCACTGAACTGTAATTCAAACACTGTCATTTTAGCCAGCCTTTTCTATGACAGCCAATGCTGTCACTTTCACCACACTGGGGAGCTGTTGTTTATTTTTCTCTGGAAAGCACGTAATCCCGAGCTGATTGTGAAACCATCGATATCATGGTAAAGTAATACAATTCTTCGCGTGCTATTATAAATTAACGGTGGTGCTTATTTTGCTACAGACTTCTTCGATTATTCTGGCAGGCTTGGGCCTGGCCGTGGTGGGATACGGAGGACGAGCTTTAATGCGCCAAATGCCGAATGCTGCTACAAAAATGCAGGAAGCTCTTAAAAACCTTCCCAAATTCGATGCTGAAATGATGGCCAACTCGAAATATTATCGTGGAGGATTCGAACCGAAAATGAGCAAACGCGAAGCTTCGCTAATTCTTGGCGTAAGCCCGTCAGCTTCCAAAGGAAAGGTAGATAAATGAATGGGATTGTTTTGTAGGTGTAAACAAGAGAGTAAACGATTCACTTTTCGCGTTGTTCTAGGTAAAAGATGCCCACAAGAAAATTATGTTGCTTAATCATCCAGATCGCGGAGGCTCACCGTATTTGGCGGCAAAGATCAATGAAGCAAAGGATTTCCTCGATAATTCGAAGTGAAGCATCGCTTTGAACTGTGGTTAAAAATGTACAAAGAAACAGGCTTTACGATAAAATAACAAGGGTAGACATACTGAAACTAGATCAACATTGCTTCAAAATCTCTGCTGTTTAATCCCGAAGTACGTTCTGCCATATGCCATAAGTATTTCCGAATGTTTTCTAAACTGTACAGGCCATTTTAAAATGCAAAAATTAGGTTGGTGGTTACGACGCAACAAGGCAAAACATTTCATTCAATTTCATCAGAAATGGTTTTAGGACAACGTACGTACTAAATCTTTATTGTACTAAAAAAAGATTGACAGCTTCGTTTGTTTTCGTTAAAGTGACTGATGAAGTACAACACATCACACGAACCGCTAGCACAGGTGCAGCCCGACTATCCCAGAGCTAATTGCAAAGAACTGCCGAAAACCACAGCTGTGATACATTTACTGTGTTCCAACTATTTACTGAAGCCTGTTTCTTCCTCCTTACGGTGAGTAGCTTTCTTTCTTTTTATGTAAAATACATACCTGTAGCTGGGCAGATGCAATCGATCGCCGGTGGTATTCAAAAGATTCCTGCGTGGCACTCTTAGCCGCTTTCTACAAGCATGCCCTAGCGTTTACGACGACCAATATCAACCGGTCCCAATTGCTTATCAATCTTGATAATGAACATGAATTTTCCTTGATTGTCTAATTTTAGACGGACATTGCGCTGGTGTTTCGTTAGGCGAATCCTCATTCAAAGTACAAAATGCGAAAATTACGTGGAGGACAAACTAAAGAAACGCGCAAACAGCGCCAAGAGCGGAAGGAGGAAAATTTGAAAATCCAGCAACAGATGAAAACGATAGTATTGCCTACGGTCGTAGTGATTTTTCTGTGCATAGTGGTGTACGTATTTCTAAAAACACGTCCACGATACGATGAGCTCTAGTGAGACGACGACCATTTGGAGGAGAAAATGTTCTTCGTACGTGTTTGTTGTTTTTTTTTTAATTATTTCTAACGGGACAAACCCGTGCAAGGTTCAACTTACAATGCAATATTTAAAGCAGATAATCGGAGCCGTCTGATCATACGCACAACATGATTATATGTACAGGTTATTGTGAATATATCAGCGGACTATATTTACACTCGAAATGAAACATTTCTCCTTTTCTGTCTCAATCCCGCACTGTAATCCGAAATTACACATACTAAAAAACTTCAAAAAGTGAGAGTCAAAAAACAAAGATAAGCATTTCAGCTCCAACCAGCTAAAGATTTTTGCTGAACTTAAACAAACTGCAACAGATTTTTTTTTTTGTTTACTTTATCACTCTCAGCAAAACAAACAGAAAGGGAAATGAAAGGCAGTTTGTGCCCGAGATTCAACACGCATTGGCCAAATGTCACTCTCTTATCACAAGACTGCGCTACGACGAGAGAGAAATGTCACTTTTCCATGCATTACGATAAGATGCAATTAAGTAAACGATTGAAAAGGAAAAAAATAACCTTCCCGTGCATAAAGCACACACTCTTCCTCCAACACAAGTAGCGACAGCAGCAGCAACACGCCGCGAACCCTCAACGGCGTACTTAATTGAATTAGAAGGTATCAAAGCACAAAACAAACACAGCTAACTTTGTTTAGAGAATTCGCACAGTTCGCATCAACGTGCGGCACATAGATCAAACACGCAAGGAATCTGCGGTGAAATGCAACATTGATCGTAGTTAACTGACGCGTGAATATTACGGTGTACAAAAGAAAGCAAAGCGTAAAACATGGATTCAACTGATAATCAATCGGCTCCCAGTGTCACACTAGAGTCATCCGTGCCGGTTACGGAGGGCATCAATATTGCGAAACGGTATAACGACCGTTCGGATAATTTGTACTTCCTGTTTATTCCCTTGGCTGTTCTGGTTACAGTTATGTTACTGTCCGTTGTGGTAAGTTACAACCGGTAGGCACGTGTGATGATGAATTAAAAAGGTTAACTAGCTAATTTTCATGTGCTTCTTTAGGTTTACTTGATGGCGAGGCGTCGCCATAAGATCCGGTCCAAGTACAGCTACGTTCCCAGTTTTAGTTTCGAATCGTCTGATCTGGATGATGAGCGAGAGGAACGCGAAACGGATCATCTACTGAAAGGTGGGAAGCTTCGGCTGGACGAATCAACATTTGAAGATGCGTCCAGCGTGAATCCGTTTGCAGGAACACGCTCCGTAGGTAGTCGCGAACTGTTTGCTTAATACAATTAAGCAGTGCCCCACTTTGCCATTTCGTAAGCTTGGTAGTGTTAGAATAGATACTATTAGTGAAGGTTTGTGATACTACAATGCAACAGAGCAAACAATGTACTGCAACACCAAAGAAAACACGATGGACCGTCGACGAGCGGGACGGGTTCATTGGAACGATAAGCAGACTATTCGATTCGATTTGCTACACAGTCATGCACGATGGCCACCATTCGTTGTATCTCGTTTGTGATATCGCAACGAAGGAAATATTTCTTACGCATTATAGGGAACGAATACGATTTTGTGTACCATTAACATTACGATACATTTGTTCATCTACGATGTTCGATTACATCTAACAATCCATTATTGAATTAACTAATGATTTTGTGTAGTATTCTTTGGTTATATACCTGGTTGCGATCCGAAAGTATTTCACCTGTTTTCGTTCGCTTTCAAGAAGCGTAACGTTAGGTCATACATTCCGAAAAATATGGCCCCACCCAGTGTTATCCACGTAACGCGCGGAACAAACCCGGCAAACACACCTCTAATCCCTCGCTCTCTGTATATATTGCGCAGTATTCGACCCATTCCACCCATCCGGTTGCTTTCTAGTTGTTCCGCTAGCATGATGCGTGTTTTCGCTACATCGAGTGGCGTTGTAAGACCGGCCGCAATGCCACCGGAAATCGCTCCACAGATTGCCACGGATAGGGGCGTTAACGCGGTACCAGTCGTGTCAGTCCAGTGCAGTTTAAAGTACTCCCAAAGCGGGAACTGTATCAACGAAAAAGGCACATCGCGCATCACAGTTGTACCGAAACCACGGTACAGACCCTTCCGGATACCTTCCTTCTTGAGCGCGCCGTACAGAATTTCAAGTGACGATGCATTGGCTTTGTGCAGTAAAGCTTGCCGGCGTTGTTTTACAATTTCGATTGGTACACGGATCAGACAGGCCACCACTTCGGCGACAGCAGCAGACATCATGTGCACGTACGGGAGCTGGTCGTGTGCGGCGTACTGTCGTAGGTGTGATTTCATACTTTCATACGTGCAAAAGAAGAGTGCCGACGTTGGGGCACTGCCAGCCGCGGTCGGAGCAAGCCCCTTGTAAACGCCACGGAATCCACCGGAAGCGACGAAGCCACGCTCACTCTGTAAGCGAGTTTTAATCGTATCGATAGGAAATAGCACAACATCTACTACTAGTCCGGCCACTCCACCCGCCTGTAGGAAGTAAAGAACAAAAGCAATAATTAATTGTTGCGTTTCGTATTCGCTTACCATTTTAATGGACTCAACATTACTATCAACGATGACCAGTAAATTGTTTTACCACCCAACGGTGGAGCGATTGTTGCTTCTTCCAATTCCATCTGGACGCACGAATGTTACTTCTGGGATAAACACTGGCACGGACTATGAAACATGCACTGTAGCACAATTTTACATAGAGCTTTTTACTATTACTATAGGGTGTAGTACTGCTGAAACACGAAGAACAAACCGCGTTTTGTTTCTAATTTTGCGCTAATCCATGCCGGGTCCGTGATGTTTGTTTACACTTTTAGAGAAATGTCAAAAAAGGAAGAATGAACTGCTATCGAATGAACCGCGGCGAAAACAGAACGCTTCAATCAACTTACTCTAGCGGTGGGTATTGAAACTAGTTTGAACAGCGCATCGAAAATACGTTAATCCAAATTAATGTAGGTAGTACATTTCTTTATTTTTTTGTAAATTCCTGCAATTTGTTTTATTTCCAAAATGCTTAACGGTTGAGAGTACCACACGGGAAGAGTTCGAACGAGATAACGATAGATAATGTTTAAACCCAGCTCTTTTATATGTGAAACACACGTCTGCCGCGTTAATCCCTTCCACTGACGCAAATAATCTGTTTCAGTATTCTTATTTCTCGTGACCTCTGTTTAGGGTTTAGAGTAAAGCTTACATCTTAAAATATGTAAATCGTAAATCTCACATTCATCACGCAAGTTCGATCGTTAATGCATTTTTAACTTTTCATTAACGCTCGGTTGATCAATTGATTGTTGAAAGACACCATTTCGGGTTTAAAGCCCAATAAGCTTCGAGATATCATTTGGCTTTCGAAAGTTGATATCTAGGGCTTACCAGTCACATGCCTGGAAAACTTCAATTCCTCCTCAATCAAACATGACAAAATTTTCTCTTACATGGCTTTTATTTTATTCTTCCCATATCTTACTTTTTATATAAACGTTCATACTTATTTTATATGAACTTTAACCTATTTATTGCATAGATCCACGAGCTTAAATTTCCTTGTTTATATCTATTTGCTGTATCTATTACAACCATCAGTACCATCCAACACGCTCTTATCGAAATAAATAATCTTCCCTCTAGAAAACACTGTATACGTAGCTAAGCTTCCAAGGTAGCCTCTTCTACGAGGTTTCGCATACATCTCACAGTTTGCCGTACCCCGGCGATGTACTGCGCCTTGGTAAAAGTCTCATCACGCGTTTACGCACGCCAACAAACTTTTTGCGCGATGATGCAATGCCACCAGTAATGATGCTCGACAGTCCTGCTACCTTACTGGCCGGTTGATGGCGATTAGTCTTGCCCATCCTAGACAACGATCCACGGCGCAACAGGTGCGGAGATTTGCGTGGTGTAAGTGGCTGTCCAACGTCCATCTCCAGTGCAAAACTGTCGTCGAACTGATCCATGCAGGATTGGTCCAGCAGGCAGGAATCACGCCGCACCGTTTGCCCGATAGTAACGCGCGTTACCAACGACGGACAGTCCCGTCTATCGTTGTTGAGCGATCGCAAGAGGTGCCTGGCCAATGGTGGAACATCGGATGTCAGCTGTTTCTGCTTATGTTGCTGCTTCTTTACCAGTTTGCCAGCACGAATCGGTATCCGGAACGGTGATGTACGTTGAAAGTTGGACGGATTGGCCATTTTAATACACCTAACACCTTGGTTTGCAGCCTTGGTAACAACTTTGGTTGCGGTTGATGTTTGTTCGATGCGACTGCTGTACGGCGACTAGTGATGCTGCATCGAGCGTAAGGATGTTTTAAACCAACTCGGCAGGTATTTCATCCCAACCGGACAGGAAAAGTGAGAAGAAACATTTTGCTAACCTAGGCAAAACAAATATATAGGAGAAGAGGTGCGTAGAATTCTTTTGTTTTGACTTCATCTTGCTGGCTTCTTCAGGATGTACCTGTGGGCAGTGGCATAATTAATAAATACCCAAACCTATGCAGGATGGAACATGAACCAACGGGTCATAATTTCAGAACGCCTGGACATCTTGCTATCGCAGACCATCATGTGATGGTGTTGCTCCATTCAGAGATTGACTGGGAAAGGAAGAAAACCACGAAAACACCCGAGACATTCGGTTCGAAAGATGTAAAACACATTAGTGTGCGACAACAATCGGACTATATGGATCAGACCATGCACGGAGTCTTGTCTAGACTACCTTCAATTTTTGGTGTTTTATTTTGATCCCTTCGTTTACACCCACACCCACTTTTGTGGGATGCTGCTGATCACGCTTTAGGTAGCTGGTGATGTTTGTTTGAATTATGCGTCCTGCACTACAGACACGATCAAGGGTACACTTTATCTATGCCGGGTAGATTGAATAGGACTCGTCAGACCTTTGTCAGACAAAGATAATCACATTTTCATCTGTTTAACACGTCCGTAAATTTGAATTGTAGTCATTCTTTATGTCGGTCACCACATCACTTAAATAAAGCTACATGTTTAGTGAGGAACCATACGTTCTACAATAATTTTCAAAAATACTGCAAAACAATCGGGGAAATATTCCGTATTAATATCGATCACCATTCAATTGCGGATCGCGAAGGAGTGAAAAATCTCCTCCTTTGGTTAATAGAACGATAAAATAATTACTACATATGTATCAGGCAAGCTACGGATGCAATAAAAACTAAAACAAAAAAACACACCATGCCACCACCTGATCTGGACACCAGGACCTCCAAAGTCAAGGTACTAATCTAGTCCATATTTCGTACCTGTGCTACATGATCGTTAGCACGCGTGCTATGCTTTACCCGTCCCGTTACACCTTTGCACACATCCCGAAATTCCCTTTCGATCGAAAGCCCAAACGATTGATAACTTTACTCATCGTACAATATATGACAAGTATCCTCCTTGTCCTTTGCTGCTGCTACCACACATTTATTTCTCGTGCCTTCCAGCGTGTGTTCCAGCACCAAGTGTAGCATCACTGTTATTGTTGTGTTGCCTGTCTGCCCTTGTGGTTCTAAGCATCTCAGAGCCCATCAATACTTGAGTGGTAGTCCTCGTGAAGGGATTGTGTACGGGCCAACGTTGTTCTTTCGCTGCCCCTAAATGATGGGAAATTCCCCTCGTTTTGGATCCGAGCAACAACCGTCGCTTGCAGGGTTTGTATTTTTGTAAACGGGTTTCTTCTAGAAATGGGCAGCAAATGCGTTAAAAACGATCTACAACGCAAAGAAAGCATTTATTCACGTATCGTCTAACAAGTGGTCTCTTTTGTTTCTGGAAGAGCGTTAATTTTTACAACAACAACACTTGTGCTATAATAAAAACCCAAATTTGAATGTTGAAAGGTGTATGCGCCATTCAAGGCACCTAAAATTAGACATTTAACAGAAAATCCCACTTAGGAGATGCATAAGTAAAAATAAAAACGAATAATACGACGACACAAATTTGTTATTTTTGCAGTTTTATTTAGTTCAGTTCTATTATTTGATTTTCAAAATCCAATTCAATCATTATTTCTAGAATCTTCAAACAGAAAGCTCAATTTTAGCCTAGTTCAAAATAATTCATACATTGATTTATAATATCTCTCTGCTATGTCTAACTAACTCTTTGATTTTTTAATATCGATGCAAATAATATTCTACTGTATTGCTTGTGAAAAAAATGAGATACATGAAAAAAATATCATGGCGTTTCTTACTTTGGACGTTGCCGAGTTGAGTTATGCATTAACGCACGCAAGTCACTCTCAAATGATTATTCTCACATGATTATTTTACATCGTCTCTTTCATAAAGAGACACAGACCTTTTCGATGTACAACATTGCAATTCCTAAAATATCAATTCATAACTAATGCTACTAATCCATTCCACTGGGTGCGTTGTAATGTAAAGCTTATGCTGCTGTTAGCATCCATTATCCGTATCATGATAATCCAACTTATACGTGTGATGTATCGCAAAACAAATGCGAAACTAAAGCTATTAGCTCAAACCAAATGCAGTGAAAATTTACCAAATCGGATTATGGCATCTAATGGTTACAACTATTTCAATAAGCTTACCAAATTGTTACAAATGTAATTAGACAAACTAATCTTAATGCCTTACCATATTAACAGAGATCTCTCGATATATAATGTACGTATGGATGTTACACTGGGTTTCTTATGATGATCTGATCGTTGTGCTCAGTCTCTAAACATTCCGATGAGGGGATGTGTCTTAAATCTAGCAACGTTGTAAACGGTGTTGCTTTTTCAGTTCTAGTGTATGCTTTTCTATTTCCTTAAATGGCACATCGTATAATGCTGTGCGTCGTTACACATTTTCTTTGTACGGTTATTTTCAATTTATAGCAATCGTTCGCCCGGCGATCGTGTGCTGTTGTAGCTACGATGCTTGTATGTTCTACTTACAGCTATATCTCTACTAATTTGTTTTTATCCATTGGTATATAGTTACGCTTGTTTGATCTGTAGCTTGTGTTCTTACATAAGTTTCTTCGTTGCTTTATAAACAACACTTTGTTTGAATAGTGTGATTAAGGATGTGTTTAAATGGCAGCAGACTGACGATAGGTTTTCTCCGATATCATACAAATTTGAGTGTACTTTTTGATGGAGCCTGATGTTACCAACTAAAGGTAATAATGACGTTTTTGCGTTATGTTATTTCAAGCTCATTGACTTCCGACCCCGTTCAAAGCTATAAGCTGCGGAATCGCGGGAGGTTCCACTTGCTTCGCTATGATCGGGTTTTGGTGAATCTGTTCCTCGAGCGACTGGCGTATAGTTGTTAGCTCCCGTGCATGTTGCTGCTGTTGAAAGTGTTGCAATTGGCGAAGGTTTATTGCATTGACCATACTTCGAATCTTCATCACATCATGCTCCTGCTGGCGGCGTCTTTGCTCCTCGTTTAGCTGTTGCATCGGAATTGAGTTATCTGCTTGATGGTGTGTGTGGGGCTGCTGTTGTGGATGCACATGCAACTGCGACAGCTCCCCCGGGAACCGACGATATAGCAACATATTCGTTTCATACGACTCATGCATCATACGCAGATGGTTCTTCATTTTATCCGGCCGTGAAAACTCCTTGCTACACACGGGACATGGAAACACTTTGCGCTGCTTCCCTTCGTGGTACAGGAAAGCATGTCGCTGAAAGCTGTACTTGTTCTTGAACGTTTTATCGATCCCGTCCTTGTTGCACTCCATGCACTGATACATTCCGGCGTTGATCGTAGCGTAGCGGAACAAATCAAGACCACGGACGGACATCTCGGTTAGTGCTTCTGCCGGATCGTTCGGTGATAAGGTTTTGCGTGTACGCCGCTTCGTCACTTTTAGTCCCGACGATGATGTGCCGGATCCATTGCTAAGTGGTCTATGGTCGATCTCATCTTTCAGTTCATTCGGACAATCAATCGCAAGTTCACAATGCTCGCCCGTTTCAGCAACTGTAGGTGCCGTTGAACTACCTTCGACACCTTTCAAACCGTTGTTGCCATTTTCTTTCGGGTTTACCTCATGATTTACATCCGATGAGCGACGATGCTCGGTTATTGTAAGCTCCTGCAGCTGTCCATTGCGTTGCAACTCTTCCAACAATGGAAATTTGAATCCCCCCGCGGACGATTGATTTGATGTTGTTTGCAAAGGCTGCGCACGATCAGCTATTACAAGAACGGAATCCTTTTCATCGTCGCTATCTTCTTCTTCATAAGTAGCATTCCCTGAAGGGTGTTGATCAACCTTCTTCTCAAGGTTGATAGGGAATATCGATAGTTCCGCTTGAATGGAACCACATTTCGTACCTACGTGAAAGAAATCTGAGAGATATAAAATTCAATTAGCTCGATAAAAATTGTATTTCGTTAGCTTTGCTGACAACAAATGGTTTTAAATACATTTTACATTTACGTTTTACTCCAATCACTTATAAGGCTGATTGAGCAATGTATAACTACTCTTAATAGTTAGTAAATACACGTCCAATACAATGAGGCCCTTAGCATCAGCCCATCAAGAGCTTCCAATTCAGAATGCCTCGATAATGTTTCGGATATGAAGTATTTGGGAGTAACCATTAATAAATTTCATGGCACATACAAAGAACGAAGACTTTCAATTTCATATCAATGTTTATTATGTGTTTTACGTGTCGGTTATTTCCAACTTACAGCAATTGTTTAAATATATTTTCCAGTGTTTTCATTGTGCTCTATAACGTAAAAAAAACATGCTCACAAATTAAATTTCAAATTAAAAAACTAAATTTTACTTATGCATCGTTGCAGTTGGTTAACACGTCGATCCTGCTATAATTGCCTTCTGCAAATCCTATCAAATTCGTTAATTTGAAAATGCCATTCTTTCGTTTCTGATTTACATGTGAGCGCTACCTGCAACAGGACTCGTGGTGAAACAAAATAAAGAAAAACCGTACGTGATGGAGTTAAAAGTTCTCGCAAAAGGAAAGTAAAACAGAAAACAATTTAAAAATACTTTTTATATGTGTGTGCGCGTTTGTGTCGTTTATTTAATCTTATTTGGTGATTGTTTTCTTCGTAATGCTATCCAGTTTGGCTAAAACTAACACGACCCACATTATCATCCTTATGCCTTTAAATGTCGCCCCATTCAGGAATATTGATTGCCTCTCGCTACGATGCAGACTTTACAGTACCCAGAGTAAAACGGTGATCGAGATACGTTAACTACAATTTAGTGTAAATGCTTGTTTGCTTATCTTTCCTTTAATTTATTACTTTTTTGAAGTAAAAGTTGAAGCTTATCTTGTTTCGTGCCAAAGTTTTAAAATCTGTTTCACACACCCACTCACTTCCCTTTACTTTTACTTCCACCGTCGGCATCATCGTTCTATGTACAACAACTTGGCAGATAAGTGATGGTGTATCACTGTATTTTCACTCCTACTATCGCTTTTCTTTTAGTGTTCTCGGTGCCATCTACATAGGCTAAATAAAGTACTTAACACATTAAAATTGCACTAACTATTAGGTTTGTGTGTTTTCTTGCGATGGAAATTGCATCGGTGCATCACGGAGTAAGGGAATAAGTTTAAACAAGTGTTTTACGCTTATAAAGGTTCATTCTATGTGAAGCTCCTGTTCAGAGTGTGCGCTGTTTTGAGAAGAAGAAAAAACTATTAGTGCGCACGTGTCTTTACTAGTTAGAGATTAGCTTGCGATCAGTATTATGAATACGTTGTTTTTACTTTAAAACAATGGTGCGAGCATACGGTACTCGTACACAAACTAGAACATTTATTGCAATGTGTTGCTAGTGTTTTTATCTCTTCACTCTGTTGGTTTAATATAGAAGGATGTATTATACATGGTAGTGTCTCGGGAGAGTTGCACATTTTATTTAATTTTTGCCTACTACCTATACCATTATTTCATAACATGCCCACTAAAAACGATAGTTATATTAAACACGTAAAATGCACGCACGTCCCTTTCAACATTTTTCCCCTCTCTTCTATCTGTCTAGCTTCCATCGTCGCATGAGATACATCGCCCACCGTTCCGGCAAGTAGTGTTTATCAGATGTTTGTCCCGAACAAACATTTAAAACATAAACGTATATGTTCATCTAACACTGCATACAAAAATAGTTCAACTCTGGTGCTGATTCTTAACGCTAGATAGATTAGATTATAAGTTTGCTGTTTTGATATATAAATACTACTCACACTAATTACTATGCTAAACATTGACCCTCCCCTTAATACACCCTTACCCCCTTCTATCTACATTTATTTTCAGATAGCAAACATATTAGTCTCTCTTTTCAGTTATGTGTTAACATTTTTTTTTGCCAAACGGATTTTACTTAACTGTTAATTAACTATCGGGAATTGATTTACGTGTACGTATGTGTGGGTGTGGTGATAGACGAGCGGGAAGAGGTGGCTCTTGGTGGTGGCTATAACAAACACGCACTAAACATTACTATCTCAGCCTTTTTCATTTTATACATCTATTAAAACTGTGCAACTCGTCCATGAAAAAAAACATCCAATGCAGCTTTAAAGTTTATCTATCCTTAATTTCCACCCTCTATGCCATTCCTGCACAGCAAGATAGAGCACAGCAGGAGAGCGCTCTTTTAACTGTTATCTCTCAATTGTTTTTCATCTTTCACGCACAGAAAACAATCAATTCGAGTTACAAAAATCCACTTTTTCTAAACGTAAAAATGCTATGTTGATAAGACCATAACGAACATATGTGTATCGAGAACATTACATTGGTAAGTAAGGGAAGTACGATTGATACGATTGAGAGTGTGAAGGTCATTAACAAAAATTATTTCATGTTACTATTACAACTAACAAACTCTAATGCGAAAGGGAACATCATCACAGAAGCATGTAGGATGTGATCCTGCATCTCGGACAAACGGAAAGTTACGCTTCGTTACATGACGAGATTTGTGTAGTTAATGCCCTTCTTACATACCTACATCTGTATCGGCGGTTTATATTTATGTCTTGTCTTGAGGTGCGATACATTTAAATAACATAAAAATAATACAAACCAAGCTGAGACCAACGTAACAAAGACTGAATGTATGATAAACAGAAAATAATAATTCAATAACGTCACATGGTAACACACCAGACAAAAACCAAAAAAAAAATGTTTCGCACAAACACCACCCAGCCGCCTGACTGTACGACATTGGACAAAACGTAGGATTCAATATTTGCAATACTTCAAGTGAACCACTAAACGCGTTGTCATATTGTCTAAATCTTAGCTTTTCGGTGGGTATAGCTCCACAACAATATGTATTAATTTAGAACAAAAAAGTAAAGAATTTCTAAAAATAAATAACAAATCAAGGAAACAAACCGAATCATTCTACGAAATGATTCTGCGCTTGAACGCAGACAACACCGATAACAATCTGGCGAGTAAATAATAATATAATGCATAAAATTCGTTTAGAACATTTCGCTTCTTTCTACAGTTTCTTTGTTCGTTTCGTGTGTCCATTTTCCATTTAGAAAAAAGTTAGCTAATTCATTCATCTTTCTACAATGCAAATTATTTAAATGGAGTTGCCTTACGGATGGTAGCCGTAATCATGCGCACACTTACACACCCATGGCAATGTAGTAACCGATCGTTCATAAATTCATTTCAGGGTGTTATACTCTGCGAGATGAAAATGGAACGATATTCTTAATGTGCGATCGATTGGTTATTATCAACAGCAGCACCGTTCTATTCGGCCCGTTATTACCGGTTGTATCGCTTGTTCTTAGGGGGGAAGACATTTGTGAAGCAATTGTTGTTTTTCAAACTGTATTATGATGTCCCGGAAGGAGTTTTGAGAGTTGCCTCTCCTCCTACGCTCATTGGGTTACATATAAACAGATTCAAAATATGCGTTGCTAAACGAAAATATTACAAATAATTAAATACCAATACAATTAAATATACGCACGCGTGTAGATACACTAAACAAACCTACGGATAATCTAACAAAGTTGCCGTTGTAGCGACCTCTTGGGTGCCTATCTTTTGGTAAGATTAAATACAGGTATAAGGAAAATTTGTTGGCCAATATTTTCCGCTATCTCACACCCACACACACAGACTCGCCGATCTACACCACTTTTTCAATGCTTTAACGTTTGCAATAAGGGTTGTTACTTAACATAAAACATTAAACAGTTTCACACTTACAAGTTAAAACAAAACAATCATTTAAAAAACCAGTACAAAGGTCCGTCCATCTAACATACTCATCTCATCCGACGATTTCTAGTGTGTTATGCTTATTGTGGTGATACTTTAGACGATTCCACTAAAAACTACAAAATACCCTTTTGAAGGAATGATTTTCCTAGCTTTTGTATGCTAGCCTACCGGTCGTACTTGGTATGTTCCGTTCGCTAATGCGCAAAGCGGAAGGGATAGAAATATTTTCACTTTTTGTAGTTGCGTACGATGGAAGCAAATGTTAATGTATGCGCGTGTGTGTGCTGTTCTATTGGCTTTCCCCTAAGATATTACTAGCCTCTATCTGTGGTTGGTCGTTTCGAAAACAAGTCGCTTTCTTACCGGATGAGCAGATACCACCCGCCGATGCATTTAACCCTTCCGGAGCCTTCTACTGGCTGACAGTCGCAGTTGCCGGTTGGGCAGCGAGCCCGCTGGAGCTGGATGAGACCGAACCGGTCGGTGAGTTGGCACCCGATGAGGACGAAGATTTTTCTTGAAACTCTTTCTTAATGCTAATCGTCCCGACCGTGCCACTGCCGGCTGTTCCTGTTGTGGTTGCAGCCGCCGGCGAGGCTTGACCACTCCCGGGAAAGGGATACACGATGCGAATACCGCCGCTACTACTGCCACTACTGTTCGAGCCCAGCTTCGGCTGCAGTCCAACCGCATTGATGATCGAAGCAGTTGTCACGGAGCTTCCCCCACCACCGTTCGTCGACTCGTTCCTTCCGCCGAGCAGCGTTGCGCTAAAGGATTCCTCACCGCGCGAATTGCTTCCACCGCCGCTGGCTGGTGACGTGCCCCCGGGTCCAATTCCCGTCGTCTGTTGTTGGGCGTACTCCTGCTTATGGATGATCTTCACGTGCGCCGTCATATTGTCCTTGCGCGTGAACTCTTTCAGACAGAATGGGCACGGATACACCTTTACGTTACGCTTGTGGGAGGTCACATAATGCCGGCAGAAGTTGCTAATGTGCGTGTACACACGGGCACACACCTTGCACCGGTACACGTGGTCACCCTCTTTGGTACAGAAATCACGCACACTGCCCTCGGTATCGTCAATCACGGCGTACTTGTGCGTTCGTGAACCGCTATCGTTCCCACTGCTGCCACCGCCCTTTACGGATGGTGAATTCGAGTTGGACCGCGGGCTCGACGAACGGAGCACACTGCTCGAAAACATATCGTACACCTCGGACCCGATGCCCGACAGGCACAGCGAAGATCCGCCACCGCTAGCGTTCGTGGTTGAGATCAAATTTTCGTTCAGATTGTTGTTCAGATTGTTGAGGATCGTTTGCGTGGTGGTCATGCCGTTCGGTTTCTTTGGTGCCAGCAGTCGTGTCCGTTTGTGCAGCTTCACCGTGGATTTGTTGTTTGATCCGCCGAGAAAGCTGCCCGCGGATGTCGTTAGCGGTGCTAGTTTCGGCAATTGCAAAGCCTTCGTCGGTACAACCGAGATCTGTGGCATACGAGTGGTGCTTGTTCCGGCCAACTTTAGACCTGGTTTCGGTTGCAAGGGCGGAAGGTAGCTGTTGCTATTCATGGTTGTATCGACTGCTCCACTGTCCGTACGGGGATCGAATTTAAACTCAACCGGTTCATCGTACTCATCCAACAATAGCTGTGGCTCCATTAGGCTTGAGTTCAGCTCCCGCTCCTCATACTGATCGTCCTCAATATCGTCGTCTTCTTCGCCGCCCGTTTCATCCATCTTGTTGCATTTTTCATCATCCACAAAAGAATCTTTTGAATCTATAAAAAAGTAAAAAAGATACATAAGATTGTAGGTTAGAAAAATTGACAAAGTACTAACAGACAACCATAAAAGGGATTGTGGTTCGGGGAAAAAATACACATCACACGGAAGTAAAGAGAAAAGGGAAGTATGTAACGCTACTTCCCACCGGGGAATGGTTTTACATTTTCCCAAAACTCTTCATGTAACAATCGCCACATCAAAATGCAGGAAAGTGTTGTATAGTTTTTTTAGATAGTGAATGAGTCATGACATGTACACAGAGATTGTTAATATAAAATTAATATCTAACTAAACATATCCAATTTCCCAAGCCGCTTTAGCTTTCAATGACAATGATTTAATTTAAGAGGAGTTGTTTTCGTGGTTCCTTTACCTCGGGTGTAATAAAACGTGCTTTCTTATGTGTGTAAAAAGTGTGAATTTTCCTTGCAATTTGCTAAGCATTAATATAAAACAATTTTCCAATGTAAATCCATAAATCAATACTAAAAGTTATGATACAGAAGGAGATAAAGAAAAGAAAAGGACTGGAGGTGGCATAAATAAATGAAAAGGAAAGCGCAGCAAAACAGCGAATGTAAAACAAACGTGATTAAATGATAGCGCATGATTTTATGAAGGTGCAGAAACGGTAGGGCAGTAAGCACAGAATATGCCGCCTGTTTGTTCAACAGATCGAAAGAGTTACCAAACATACGGTACAATGATGCGTTATTATTAGATAAAGCTTCGGTATAAAATTAGTGCTAATGTGTCTTTACTATTTGTGCATAAGGACCGATATTGAACGAAGCAAGAAGAGATTTTGACGTTCTATTTATATGATGTAATATGGTGACTTAAATTTTATATGATCTAATAAGATGATGAAAACAGTTGTTTCTTCTCCAAACGTAAACATATTGTTCCAGAAAGCTGCACAATAGCGGACCATTCGCCTAAGACCATTCGGCTGTGTTGTGGTAATAGTAAACCTACTTTCGGTATTTATTTGCAAAATCCCGACGTGCCTTCTTCATTAAATCATTTGATCCATCTATCAGCTTCAGCGGCATGGGAAGGTGGAAACTCACCTTTTCATAAATGTGTGCTTATCCGCGATATCGGCATATATAGATAATTACATAGTGTTTTCGCTTATCCTATGTATAAGTGTTAGCCGTTTTTACTTATATACGAGCAGCAGCTACCACTAGCACTAACCGAAGCATTGTACAGACAGCTTGTATTATGTTGATTCTTTTTTTTGTTTTTAAAATTTCCGAACGACGCAGACACGTAAATTATTGACAGGTTTGTGAAGTGAAGCGACAACACCAACACGAATAGCGTACAATGAGGGCACATATAAGGCAATCGAATCGCGAAGTTATGATATCAAGGCATCCCTATTTGCAGGATACGCATACGACGCCCTTTTTTATCATGATTTGAATTTTCTCTCTTTACAATTGTTTCATAGGATGTCATTCTAAGTGATAGTGACATGAACGATGAACCATTATTAGTAAGCAATGGTGATTACAAATATCTGTTTTAATTTTTTCAGCAACATTTGCGTTTGGCGTTTGTTGCAATGAAATTGCACATACACACGCAATCCATTTAATGTTGATTGATTTTGCTAATTAGTTACTATTAATATAATTATATATTAACTATAATTAACATATCAATCATCCTTTCCGCACCCAACTATTAGGTAACTATATGTTTTTATGTGAATATGTATATACAAAGTTAGTAAATGTTACAAATAATATTATTAAAGAATATACAGGGATTTTTTTTCCAAAAAAGCCTTATTACCTTATTACCTGCATTTCGTTTATCAATTATACACCCGTATCCTAAATACATCATGTATTTAATAACACGTACACAACTGATTGAATGTACCAGTTAAGTTAGAAATGTTGTTTTAGCATTTTTTAACTATGATTTATGAGTGAATATCAAATTCGGCACCTAGAAAAGGTATTACGATTCAAGAAAAGGCAAATGAACCGATGTAACTATCCGCTAGAATTAAACCAAACATTTTATCAATTGCTGCCCATTATATGTATCTATCGCTCCATTAATAGGCACACTAAAGCTACACACAAATAGCAATGGAAAATTATGATTCTTTTCTACGCCGAATCAATATATTATTATGCATAAAATAACCAATGATTATGGAGTGAGCATTGTAAAAGCCCCAGCTAACACACCTTATTTTGTGTCCCGAATCCGGGTGAAAGATATGATCGAAACGCTGTGGTCTTGTGTGAATATGTGCGAATTATTAATCTAATATGCTGTGCGTGTATGTGTGCGCGCGCGCGATGATGTATTGTTCTGTGCGTATTGCGGTTCACAATACGGCCAGGAATAGCGTTCGCTTGCAGTACTCACCGGACATGTTGCTGTTTTCGCTGTTCCGCAGATTGCTGCTCGTCGTCGTTCTACTTCGTTTGGATGCTCGCGATGGTTTGGCCTGTGCACTACTATTGCCACCGTGCCGCTGATGCTGTCTGCCGGAGCGATTCGAGTTAGCATTGTTTGCTGCATTGTTCGTACTGCCGGTAGTCACTTCCATCGATTCGTCCAGCGATGGTGTGGTTCCGCGAGGATCGTCACCAGTGCCTGTTTCCAACTCGTCGTCATCAACCAGTTCATCGGCCTCGTCGTCCATTTCTTCGTCATCATCCTCGTCCATTTGTTCCGATTTTTCGTGCATTGGCGTGTCGCAATCCTCCGTACGGCTGCTCACAATACGCAGCTGCTGATCATCATCGCCCGAGTTGGAAGCACCACTGCTGGCAATCTTCACGTCCATGATATCCATCGAACTGCTGTCGTATTCTTCACCAGCACCACCGCCAATGAAATTTCCACCTTCGGTTTCACCTTCACCCGCATCGCTTCCCGACAGCTTTCGTGGACGGCCTCGTTTGCGCTTCTGTTGCGAGAGGGCTGTACCGAGCAGTGGATTCGTTTGCATCGCGTTACTACCACCCTGATGGTGTTGCTGCAGCAAACTGTTGCTGTGGCTACGCGTTACAATACCGGTAGATGAGAGCAGGGGAGGAAGTTGCTTCAGATGGCCGGACCCCGTTTGCACCTGACCAGATGGGGTTACGACGCTCGATGCCACCGAAATACTGTTGGATGCTGGCGAGGATCGGTCTTCATCGTCATCTTCCACGTGCGTTATACTCTCGCCGGTGGTGGTCTTCTGTGCTGTCGCACTGGAAACTTTATTGGTGGCAACAGCACCAGAAGTTTGTACCGCACCGGAAGCGGACGAAGGTGCTGTCGAGGTTGTTGTCGTGGTCCCAGTAGGAGCATTCGGTTTATCATCGCTTACTTCCGTGAGACCCTTTATCCGGAGACTTTCGGCCACGCGTAGAAAGGCGGCAAGTCGATCCTGATCGACAGACACCTCACCACGGTACATAAAGTCTAGCAAACATTTCATGTCCTTAAACGGGACATCGCGCAAGATCACGATGGGGTGCTTCTCAGGGTGACTCACAAACAGCTGCTGGAAGTAAGGACTACATGCGGACAGCACCATCTGGTGGGAAAAATGAAAACATCAAAGTATGTTAGGTTCGTGGTTGCTGTACTCGCTAGCTCTGCAAAGTAAAGAAATAAAAAGAGATCCTGGCGCATTTGTTGCTTACCTTATGTGCCTTCAGGTGCTGACCTTCAACAGCCAGTGTCACATCAATGAATGTTTCATCATGCAAAAGCTGATCGAACACTGCGAGCAAGTTTGTCTGGTGGTTGTTCCACCGAAGGCAAAATCTTTGGGATGACATTTTTATTGTTTTGATTTGTTTTTTCTTCTATTCCTCTTCCTAATACTGCCTCTGCCAAGAGCAATGCTGTTTCCTCTATTATAGGCGGCTGTGTACGGTTTTGTGGTAACTTGTTCCCTTCGTTAAGCGAACATACACACACTACTCAGGCCCGCAGACATACACAGCGACTTCTCTTATCGTTGCCGCACTCGTGTTGGTTGTTGATGGGTTGTCCGTTGTCCTTCGTTATCTTTCCGGGACGTTTAGAAGGCAAGATAAAAGCTATTATCGCTTTACGCTGTATTGTGGACCAGCCAACTTGAACTTAGGGTGATTCAGTCTTTCCTGTTCGCATTGATGTTTTGGTTGCTGAGGATTGTAGAACATAGAGAAAAAAAATACATTTAGTATTATTCATTGTACATAAAAAACAATACTTTTAATCCTAACAAAAGGATAAGCAAGTTTCGCACATTATTGCGTATAAATATAATTAATAGTAATACCCGAATAATGTTTAAAACATTCTTCTCTAGGTTTGCCTCTAAATCTAAACCTCCCGGTTTTGGTATGATACGGTTGTGGTATTGTTGACGTCAGACAACGACTAGCGAGATAAAAAGCAGACGCACCCAAAACCGAATGGCTGGGCGGGCAGCGTACAAAATCTATAGGCGTAAAAAGAAAAAAAAAACACTAAAGAAGACTACAACATGACAAAACGCACCCATCTGTAAGGGAGATAAACCGTCATTGTGGGCTCCTAGCGCTAACAAAATGCCCTTCAAATTGAAAATGCAAAGCTTTTACAGCCCACTCACGAGGCTCTTTTCAAGACGTAAACTCCCGTTAACGACTCGGACAGGATAGACGCAAAAATTGGGGTTAAACAATATCTTTTTTTACGATTTATTACGTGTTATACTAGTGTAACTGACAAAGTAATCTCTTGCGAATAATATCGCCTAACAATAAGGATCGATTTTGCTAAACGAATCACTACAGACGCACATAGTTTTATGGAAAAATTAGCTATTAAAAACGTTTCAACCCCGCTTTAGTATCCACAACGAGACACTAAACTGTTTGGGTTTTTCTTCCTATCGTTATCCACATAAAATTACATCACCCCCAATGGGAGGAAACTAAAAGTTGTTGTGGATCACAGAGAACAGAGGCAACGGGGCAAATGTCCTTCAGCGCCATTTAACAACTAAACTGGTCGGCGGCTTAGGATGGGTTTTTTTCCTCTGATCAACACATCGGAATAAAACTGAATACTCTTAGTGGAGAGACCCTTTTGCGACCGCAGGTCGATGATAATAAGGAGACAGACGGCTGACGGATGAAACAGGGAGAAGGGAAGGAATTTGCTATGGGCTGTTGTTAGGTTTTCTGTCTACGATCGAGGCTAATTTATTGTTGTAGTGTGGAATGCTCATAAAGCAGTCTGTTTGGTAAATGGAATGTATTATAAATTGTAAAAATACATCTATTCACGCTAGGTTAGGTTAAAACCATTATCATAAATGTATTTTAGTGTCGTAAAACTAAACTCTTTTGTGTTGCAGATATACAACATAATCCATGTGTATAGGGACACACTTGCAGTGTGGAAGATTAGGGAACAGTACGAAAATCATTAATCTAGTGTTAAAGCAAACTAAAAGCCTATGAAGGAAAACAAGATAAGGAAAAAGCACAGAAAGGAACTAAACTGTAATCTGATAAAACACGGGAAATAACGTAAGGGAAAAAGCATGATCACTTCCCTTTAGTCGATCATATACAATTCAAACATGACGACGCCCATGATCATGACCTTCACAAACCTGTCAAGCTGTCAAACCGATTGCATATTTATTACCGCATCGTCACATCTTCACCGCTCACTCCCTCTTTCACTCCCACTTAGATACTCTTTCTGTCTTCTACTACCATTTTACTCGTTGAACCTCTTTTGCTCTTTCTTCCTCTCTCTCTCTTTCTCTCTCTCTCTCTGTCTCTCTTTCTCTTTCAGTCGAGCAAAAGTTAATTTGATGCGTAGCAAACGAGCGAGATGATGCCGTAATACTACGGCGGACAAGCAACAAAAACTATGGCAAAATTACAACTCCACACGCGTGAACACGCGACTGTCCCACTGCCCCAACGTCGATCGCGCATCCCCCGACAACGGGGGTGAGTAATACAGAGCAAGAAGAGAGCAAAGTAAAGATTATAATTTTCTTTTGTTCTGTCCTACTACAAACTTCATCTCCAGTTAGAAGAAAAACTAAAACAATTTATGTCTTGAACGTTATGACGAAAAAGGGATGTACGCCATTTTTTGTTGTTGGTTTTACATCTATATATATAAAATTCTCGTGTCGCGGTGTTAGTGTGCATACTCCTCTTAAACGGCTGCACCGATTTGTATGAAATTTGCGCTGAACGTTCGTTAGGTATTAGAATAGGTTTACCGCTATTTTTCGTTTCGCTAGGAGGCCTCTGGCCAATATTATGAGTTCTTTTCTGTTTTTCCTACGGGAGTTATCAAGTAGGCATAGCCATTTTTGCAACACGAGTAATGTTGAACACTACCGAAACAAAAAAGTTCTAACGAATATATCAATCAAAGTAGGTACACATGACGATTTATTAGTGCAATTTTATTCATTAAAGCGTAAAGTGAGTGATAAATAAGTAAAAAGCAAGTGTGTGAATAATTAAAAAATGCTATTTAGTGAATTGCGGCTCGGTGGTACATGTGGAATCGGCACCTTACACGGAAGTACCTGAGTCAAATCCCAATCGTCAAGGAAAGCCAGAAATGCCCCCTGAAGTAGCAGATGAAGATCAGCCACAAAAAAGAAGAAAAATTGCTTTGACTGGGAATATCATTTGGATTAAGAATGGCAATAATTTGAGAAATTTCAATTAATGAACGATATTCTCTAATCGCCACTCTAATAATGCCACACGAATCAAGATTGAACACTCAAAATGTTTGCTTTAATTACAAAACGCATGTTTAAGGGCAAAGCTAGGTTTGCCGGGTAAGCTAGTAGAACAATAACAATGAAAGGGGTTAACCTGCCCGAAATGGGACAGAACAATCTAGGCAGCATTTGCATAATTTTATGCAAAGTTGATGATAATTGACAGCTTTGGAACACCTCGAAATGGTTAAAAGGAATATTTGTGGCAACTTATGGGTGATTTTTTAAATTTAAAATTGATCGCAACCGCTTCCAAATTGATCGAACCGTATTTTTGTATATTTATATCTCTGCGGGAATGTTACGGGAATCGATAAATCTAGTCACGAGTAAAGGTTGTGGACGGAACGATACACAAAACCCACTCAAAGTATTGTTGGTTTGCTGTTCGATATTTGATTAATAATTTGTCGCCTGGTTCTATTTAAGTTAATGTAACTTTCACTAAAACCTTGTCACCATTTTAAGTTTAATTCCAAATCATACTTATAAAAAAAGCATTTTTGGTAATAAATTACTTCTAAATGTTAAAACCCAATTCTAACGAAGAAAAAATCGACGTGCGATAATTACGTCTTTCCTCAATCTTTGTCAGAGTGTGTCGTCATCAGCTCCTGCACCTTTGTCAAGAAAAACCAGAAACGGTTATAATTCCCACCATCATACGATACAATAATATCCTCTAGGGTTCTTACACACATACACGAACCAAAGAGACAGAAAAACAGGAATTCCCAAATGGTTTATGCATATTTATTCCGATGCAAGTTAATTCGCTCGTGTTCTGTGGGCGAATTGTACAACACGCCATCCACAGAACAGCTGAGACCACTTTAAGAAACTTGAAAACAACAACACCTTGAGGTAATGTAGTTTCTTGCCCGTCGAGTTCTAGCACAGTACAACGGAAGCTGTGAAGCACATTTAAAAGGATAGTAGAAATTTTTATTTCATGTACCAAAACGGAGAGCACACTATTTGCAGGCCATGGTGGATCTACGATCTTCCCTTTTGCATTACACTCCTCTAAACAGTGCGTGTGAGATGAACGCGTTCATTATCAAACCAACACTAACGCGCCCACAGCAATGAGGGGATGATCGCACGCGGTGGTCTTAGCAGACGCAGAATTCACCGGAATACAGTGCACTACTACACCAATAATCTATCCCCCACAGTACGCAGACAACACATTTCCACCCCCACAGCTTTTTTATCGTACGATCGTTGTTTGGAATAGGGCACCACAACACAACAAACGATGAGAATTGAACTGAGACACCTCCGCACAAGCGAACGAGATGGAGTGTTGCAGTGTTGCAGTGTTATGTTTCCCGTTGCTTCGCGCTGTGATTGTGTAGGTTAGCGACCGATACGTATAGATGGAAGCACGCCGATGCTAGATGATGCTGACACATTGCCGCAACTAACACCCTGCTGCCTACACTAGCACGCGTATTATTGCGACACGCTAGCCATTAAGTTTGCTTGCGCCTCTTCCTACACGAGAACCGGGTTGTGTTTATGTGCATTTGTGCTTTTGGTTGAAATACTTAGCGAGGATACGATTGCGAATCTATAAGCCATTTCTATGTCCACTATTGACTCCCGGTTTTTTATCGGCTATAGTAATCTTACCGATGTAGATAAATAATAAACGATCGATAAGATAAATTGTGCATCCTAGCTAAAGAAAACAACTGAAAAAAGACAACAAATCGCAATAGTTTCAGTGCCAAAACGAATAGTACACCGAGACTAGTGAACATTAAACGTTTGCAGGGAGTAAATAGGATACAAGCCGTTAAGCGGTGGAAACGTGGAGAACATAAACGGCGTGTAAGTAATTACTACAAACTAGTAAGTGGCATACCGTCATCTTCCTACGAGGTGGTCACATGAGTTAAAGCTCTATTGTACGATTCCATTGAGACACACACATTGGAAAAGCAATTTTCTATCATTTCGGAACGGATGTCATGCAAAAAAGAAAAAAAGGGGCTGGAAAAGTGCAATAGCAGAATGGAAAAGTAATACAACTTTACACATTTTACACAAACCACTATTATTTTAATATATCATTAATGGCAAAAATAAAGCAGTTTTGTAAGGAACGTAATTGGAACGAGAAGACACTTTTATCACAAGCAAGAAGGAAATAATAGATTTAATAAATGCTGGGACTAGGTATCATTACACAATCGAAACCGGCTAGATCTCCTCCTTCTTATCATTTGTTGGCTTTTCATTCTCCCTTCACGCAGTAGAACAATGAAGGGATGCCAACCCCGACGCCATTTTGTATTTTCCGCATGCGTGATTTTTCCTCCTAGCAAATGGGGAGACTGTGTGCGAGAGAGCACGACAGAGAGCGAAGAAGGAGAAAAACAAAGAGCACATTTCCCCTTCCATTCGCACTAGTTGCACATCATTCTCCCCTAAATCCGGACTACTTCGTGTTTTGTATTCGTGATGAAAGGAGTAAACGCACACAGATGCAAGGGCATTTTCACAACCTCCCCGTTTTTAAAGTACCTACAAGAGAGGAAATAGAAAACGTGACAAGACAGTCAAAAAGGGTTGGGAAATTTTATCTTCATCGTACAAACTTATGAACTCCTTCGAAGGAATCGCACGACAAAATGGCGACACGAAGGGAGAAAAATGAAAACATGCGCAGTTTAGCTTACTGCAGTGATAATGATTTCATTGGTTTATATGTGTTTTTCTCACTGTTTATCAGACATTGCAGTGAGGACGATTTGATTGGTTTATCCCTTTTATCATTACTTATCAGAGAGTGCAGTCTGGAAAATGTACATAGTATGACGAAAAACCTTCACAACTGAGACACGGTACCTTTAGCAAATGTCAGTCACGTACAATTAGTTCGTCCCATCACCTTGTCTATTCATACCATCCTCGGCAATAGTGTTAGTAAGTGTTGGCCGTTTGGGGATAGCTCAGTGCATAAGGTACTACTACACTTTTATTTAAACACCCAAACCCCATCGACCCCCCACTTAGCTTCTATATCGTACGCCACTATCGCTTAGGAAGCCTTTATTACCCATACAATTACGCATTACAGGGAAACACACTCAGAGGAAAAAATGTTCGTGGGAAGGTTAAGAGTTGCTTGCAGCAACTGCTGCCTTTTTTTCTAACGTTTGCCTCATTTATCTGGAGCCTGGCTCCCGTCAGTTACCCCCCAATTCCATTTTTCTCACCCTCCCCTTCAACACCCTTTTTCCAGCCATGGAGCCGCTCGTCTATTTCGTGGGCCGTGGGATGCGTAGGATGGGAGAGATTTTCAAACACGCGCGTTTTTCTGTCGACGAGAAGGTTTTAACTGCATCACGAGCCCCAATACACGCTCGCGATTTCTCTATCTCTCTCACTCACCCCTCTCCGGCCTCTTCCCTTCTACCCCATAGGTTTAAACAATTTGCTTCGGCGGAATTGTCTTTCTTCTCTTTCTTTTTATATGCATGACGAGCGGGCAACGTTATGCGCTCTCTTAGTTCAAGGATCTTGCTACAACCTTACCGTCTGTTTCTTGCAAACACTTTACGCTACTGTTTGTTAACAGCACGCATATATTTTAACTTTGACCATTTTACATCTGTGCAGCATAGATTTTTCCGAAAGCTTAGCGTGGCCAAGCTAAAGGAGTGATCACGTTGCCTTTTACAAAGGAATTCTCTTCTTCTATTCATTATATTTATAGATAAGAGGCCATCCCCTATACCAGCCATACAAAGGATGTTTTTCTGAATAAAGAAATGTGAATAATAAAAATTTATCAATCAATCTTTCATCCCACTCTATTGTGTTTGTTAAATTGTTTTAACATTAACGCGCTATTGGATGCTTTTATTTTGACAGGTAAACATTAGATGCTTAGGTCTCAACACATCGGTGTGAAAATGACCCCCCCCCCCCTCCCGCGCCATCCCCCAAACCCACCGAGAATTACAAATATGCTACATCCGTTATTCAATCTAATTAAAAAGAAGGACACCAAAACACCCCGCCACACACACGCACACACATTGCCAGCTCACGTGTATATTCCTGTCCATCTATATGTGGTATTATCCTGAAACATAAACAACACCACAGGGCACAAAGGGACAGACAGGTTTAGGCTCTAATTGGATATATCCTTTCCGTGATGGTAGGACGAAATGACAGTTGGGTGGATTCGGTTTCTCTTGCATCGTTGGAAAGGTTGCGCTATATTTAAGCCAATACAAAAATGCTTCTTCACTTGGCCGGGTGTATTGTTTGGTAGCGAGTCCTTGAAGGGCTTCCGAACATCCGCCCTGCAGCTCCTTTCGCGTGTTGCTGTACGGTTGACAGCCCAGATGCAAATGTTATACGATAGTTATCCTTTTCGTCTTGTCCAACAAGACTCACCTCACTACAGACACCTCCCTAAAATGGACTTCACTACACAACTAAGCTTCCAACAACGCTTCGACGCCAGCAGAGCCGCACATCCTTTGTACGGCGGTCATCCTGCCGTCCTGCCAACCATCCTGGGGGTTAGGGTATGGCTTCACATCGGATACACGGTTCTTGTGTATTAACGAAATCCTATTTGGCCTCATGTGTCTGTACAACATATTGTCAACAGCTAGTAGAAACAAGCAATCAGAAAATTAATATCCTTGACACAAAAACCCCTGCACGTATTCGTTAGCAAAAAAGGCCTGTTTTAATTAGAAAATATGCGCTCAGATCCGTTGGAAATTGCGTGTTTTAAAACAAATAAATCCTTTACTTTTCTTGTTTTGAGAAATCATAAGCTGCGGGGCCACGACAGTTGAGGATTCCCTCAGAACTCAAAACCTCAGGAACTCATGAGTGATTTTGAGGGATTTGCGTTTTGAGGAAAACCTGGCCGATCTACAAAAACCTCAAAAATTTTTTGAGACTTTTTTTGAGGAATCGTTTTGACAGTTCCGATGCCTCAGCTGTTCAGAATGTAAACAAAACATATTTTTGTTTGCGGTTTTGTTCAATGAAAGTACACTTTTCGTGTGCCATTGTTAATGCAAATACCCACTGAAGAACTAAAATTAACATTAATTATAATTTAACACCGTATTTGTGTGTTTATTTTTTTTCTTTTTTGCGACGGTTAATTGTTCATTTTGTTGCACAGTGTGTGACACAATTTATGTATACGTTTTAATTTAAAAGTTAAACTTTTTATGTGAAAGACTATCCTTGAATCTCGTTCTTTTGATTGATAAAATGTTTAAATACTTTCTTTTCCTTAAAACAACTTTTTATTGACCATATTTTCCATTGGATTGATCAAAAAACACCTTCGAACAAAGATTACAATTACATGAATTACATAGCATTTGTCAAACACTGTTTGTTGTCGCTGACGAAAAGAGAGGCAGCATGAGTGATTGTTTGTGTGACCAAATTTGAGGAAAACCTCAAACGGCCACGGCAACACTGGTTTTGAGACGCTTTTTGAGGGATTTGAGTGACTGAGGAAGTTTGAGGGAAAGTCTCAACTGTCGTGGCCCCGCAGCTATACAGTATACAGTGAGTACAAATATATATAATAAAAAAATTGAAAATATTGATCTACATTTCCATTTTATTCTTAATGCTAATATACCTGTAATTTTCATCATCCAAACTGATCGAAAAGAAACTAATTCAAAAAGCGTATACAACAACAACAACCCACAACGTGGCAAACGATGCCGAACTCTATGGCACAAACCATTGTGAAAAGAAAACCCCTACAGGTTTTTTCCACGATCCAACATGAAATTTGGATTTTTCGTGTAAATGGTTGATTTCCTGGGAAAGAGGTTACCGACCGGTCGCCCGAGAATGGAAGGGGATGTATCACGAGGGAAAAGAAAGTTAACAAAAACACAAACTCAACTTGGTTACCACTACCAACCGGGAGGACCCGGTTCGTTGGTAGTTTTCCGAACCCATACTCCTAAGGGGTGGTGTGATCGAACTATGGAACAGTGCAGCTTAACTTCAAGTGGAAATGCACAAGCAATTTCATGCCATTCTCGCAATTTTAAATGCATAACACTTTTGCAGAAGGTTACCCAATAAGATGCGGGGGATTTGGTATTGATCGACCTTTCCTTTGGAATGATTGCACTTTTTTCTTCTTAACGTTTAAAAAAATGAAGAATAAAAAAACTTATCCTTTGAATATCCCACAACCCGAACCGGAAAATAACTGCCACGTACCTATTTTTCTAACACCGATAGAGGACGCTTTTTTCTTTCAGTGATATTCCTTGGTTGGCAGCGAAGCCCATTCGGCAGTCCGTTTCCAACACAAGCCGCCGATTGCTTCGACGCCGTAAGCAGTTTTTCTTGTACACGCTGCTGTCAAATGGATGCAAATCGTTTGTTGCAGTGATTTTTCCTTTCGAAACTTCAAACTGCTGCTGCTGCTACACACATCACCGACGTGCAGACACACACACATCCACTTAACAATTAATTGTGCTTCTCTACACTTCTTTCACAGTACACTCGCCACACTACCCACAAGTGTGCCTGTGCGGTTTTGGGGTGTGAAATAAAGAAAGAGGTTTTTCTTTTTCTTGCAACCACAGTGTAGCACTATTTCGCCTTCTTTTTTCGTTTTATTCACACACACTCGACAGACTTTTAAATGAATTTCGCACGTATAATCAGCGCGCCAAAATTTGGCCACTTTTTGCTCCTTTTCCTCACTTTATCAACCGTAAACTTTTTCTTGGGCTGGGGATCCGCTGTACTTTTTCTTATTATTTTTTCACTATATCAAGCGGGCACCACAGGGTATCGTGTACGTCATCGTTTAGAACTACAGCTATCGGTGAAAGAATTTGCACTCTGTGCAGCACCGCAAACACCACATTCGACTTTTTTTCTCATAAGGCACACGCACACATCCGCATCGCAGCACGCGTTACTTAGAATTTTTTTTTCATTCGCTGCAACTGACAACCCGTTTTTCTCAATCAGTTTCACGTTTCACAATGAAAGCTCTCTTTCAACGCCAACAGACACGAACAGGACGGAACATTCACTACGAAACGGAGGATTTTCGGACAACATGGCGACTCCTCTTCACACAACAGAGCAGCCAGTCCAACTGATGACTGTGCTAATTGCGTATGAATGAAGTGTGTCGGAATTTGACAATCATCAAACCCTTGTTTTTTTAACTGTATGATGACGTCACTTTATGTCATATCCATCATGATCGCGAAAAGCAGTAGACAGGAAATGCGGGGTGTAATCGTTTAAGTTTTAGCAAACAGGAGCTAAGCGAGAAATAAAAAACCTCAGCCTACCGAAACCAGTAAATCACACACTATACACATCGCCACGAAGGCACCCACTGACAGCAGTACAATTCACGCACAATCTCACACAAACACATACGATCGAGAATAGTAAACCGCACCCAACAACGGGAGGATCTCTCTCTCGCTTCAACGTCGGGTTCTAGGAATGCACGTTCTGTCGTTGCAAAACCGTGAAAAAAATGTGCTGCTTAACCTGGTGTCCACTAACCCAGACAGGAAAATGTGTTTTCTTTTTCGATTGATTTGAGATTACCTTCCGACTGGCAGTATAGATCACCTTAGATAGATATTTTTCTTTTCTTCATCTAACTAGAATCTTTTCCACGTTGCTCCAGGGCAGAGCCCGCACTTCGACGGTGTTTCGCGTACCAGGAGATTTTTTCAGTATTATCGGGTCGATGGTTTCTTATCGCACTATTTCACTACTATTATCATACCGGTCCGATAGCAACTGCTCGCGCGTACAAAAACTGTACCCGTGTGGATGCGATATCGATAGGCGAGAATCCAGCACGGAATTAAAACGGACCTGCTGCTTCGTGACACACACTGAAAGGCTTTGATATTTTGCACCAAACAGGCGACTACGATGGACGACGAAAAAAATGAAACGGTTATCTCTTCCGATGGTGATGACAGTTCGGCTCGACACGCTGTTGTATGTCCTGTAACGGCCAGAGCTCTGCTACACAGATTGTTTGATTTTCTTTCCCTGTTTTTTTTTTGTCGGCTAGCCTCCACTCTCAAGAGAGGCACACACGGATCTGATGTACCGTGCCGTAGCGAGTGTGTTGCCGAGTCCGCGTCGCACGTTCGAATGAATAGGGGTGTGTGTTAATTTTAGCTATCCGACTTCTCTCCACGCGCGCCGCCCGCTCAATTCCCTCCACTGCGTTCGCATCACCCCACACACGCTTGCTTCGATTCGTTGTGTGCTGTGCGTCTCCTTCGCAGGGATCTGTGCACCCCCTCCACAGGCACGACGACCCGCATTTACCAACACCAACAACTTTACCGAGCGCGCCCGGCTCGTCGTGTATAGCCGCACACACCTTCACAAGCCACCGTATCGAAGAGCTCCTTTTTGTTGTATGGACTTAAACCGACCACGCACATTGCGATACACACAGGCGAGAGCGAACGCTACATGCCGCTACACGGAATAAAACAGCAAGCTCTCTCTGTTCCACTCTCATACAATCAGCGTCCACTTGCGCTCTTTCCTCTTTGCTCTGTCTCCTTTACGCAGAGTAGTATGCCATCTCGTTCGCACTCATTAGGAGTAATCGGGAAGAGAATTCCTTGAAGCTTCCGTACAGAAGAGTTTTGACTTGTCGCAACACGTATATAGTCCCTGCGCTTGGATTCACTTGGGTTGGGTGTAGTGTGTATGTATGTGGGGAGAGGGTGTTTTTTTATTGTGTTGTCAGAGGGTGTGGGGCTCAAGGAGGATTGAATCGAGAAAGGGGAACACACAGGAGTATGGTTGCTGAGATTTGACGTTGTGGAAAGAGGACTTCGGACGACCAACGTGGCGCAAAGTAGATTTTATGAAAAATGCCTTTCATCACGATCTTTTTCGTTAGGAAACAGGCCCAATAAAAACTTTTAAATGCCTCATGAAATTTACAGTAAGTTTTCAATTAAAGTAAAACAGAAAGGTTTTCATTACTGCAATGGTGAAAATGTTACGCGCACTGTGCGCAATGATGGGGATAATACGCAACGCCCGTTCCCAGATTGACAATAGTCTTCCGTTCATTTCCTTGAACGGAATTGTGTGTTTTTTTTTTTGCTTCCCTTGAACTACTCAATCGAATCACGCCCTTTGAAGCTATCTACTAAATTACTCACACTCATACAACGACAGCCAACCCCTGTGCGCATCGGAGGACAGAATTCTCGATCCGCGGAACTGCTGCGGTGCGTATGTGTGCATGAATGTTGATGGGATCTATGAGGCACTTGTGTGTGCTCTTGATTGTGTTTACTATCCGCGTAGGGCTCCCCTACCATCCCCACGTACACACGCACACACACGCGCACAGGGAAAAAAATGTTCCTCCTATCATTCCCATGCCCTTCCGTTACCTACCTTCAGCACTGTTGCAAATGAATCGTCGCATTTGGATTAGTTCGCTCTCCCTCTCTCTTTCTCTCCCTCTGGCTCAAGCGCTCGCTGTCTTTCCCATTCTCTTCTTGTATGTCCCGAAAGGCGATCGCATCGCTTTCGCGCGGGAGCGAGCGAGCGAGTTGGTGGCTTACGACCCGCTTCCCATGAAACACGTCCTGCTTCTCGGTCTCCCCTACCCAACCAAGCGTGCCCACTTCCAAACCCCTCTGGATATGGGTTCGTTTCTATAGATCTCGTGTACTACACGCCATGGCTTTTATGACTTTTCTCGCCACAGTTTTCCCACCCCCTTTAGCGTGGCCCATTGCTTACAGCAGAAAAAGGGTAATGATTCGCCTTTTATCTATCCGTTGGACGAGGACAGGAAGTGTGGACAGAGCATGCTGATACCGATCGTTAAATTGCGCTTGCTCAGTTGCAGAATTTTATCCTGTTTCTCGCATTTATCCCGCTTGTCGCTGTGTGTCTGACTGATCGTATCGGTTTCGACACTATTCTACCGCTAGCGTTACGTACAGCGGTTGATTGGGTAAGTTCACTAATTGCTGAATAACGTTAGCGTAGGCGAGGGTAGTTCTAGCATTCGCTTCATTCGCTGGAGAATGACGTCGTACTCATGGCAACGCATCATCGTAGAGTAGATGGCTGCGTGTTGTGGGTATTGTCACAGCCTACTTTTATCTGCACATCTGCATAGACACTCGCTTTTGCATGAAAACTACCATTCGCATCCTGTTGGTCATTAGTTGGCAATATAACGAGTTAGGAACCGCAAGTGTGAGCCCAGAGTTTGAGAAACTAATTCGTTCTGATTTTAGCTATTGTTTTCCACACCAGGACTAAATATTGGTTGCGATCGTAGGTATAGAAACCAGGAGAGGAAGGGCCCAACAATCGTTGACGATACTTCTCAACATTCCCTATCAATACAATGCCGCGATCCCGTAGGCTGGCATCGTCATTTCCCACGCACACAACGGCAGCTTGCGCATACCGAACCATTCAAAAGGGCACGTAGTGTGTTTGATACTTTTTTATACTTCTTCTTCATTCCACTAGCGAATGATTGTGGGGTGGTAGTGGGGGGGTTGCACCCGACAAACCTCTTTGGTAGCCGTACGCCGTACTTGGGCTGGTGGAGACCTCTGGTTTCCTTTCCTCAATCCCATTCTCATGTCCTATTTCCCGCAGATGGGACATCTAGCGGCAGCAGTAGCGCAAGGAATGGGACGAGAATAAATTGTTTTGCCCACGTCAGCGCAACTCACACACCGTTAAACCGAGCGAGGGCACCCTGGGGGTCGCACCGGTTGTCAACTTGCTCTTCTCTCCCCGTTTTCCCTACCTCACGCGTCCCTTATCTATCTTTCCAAAAACGTTCGGAGACCGGAAAGTGGACACACAGCAATGCTTATTGTTTGTGTCTAACGACGCATAAAGCGAGAAGGAAGGAACGGAAGAACAAACGAAGGAGAGGTGGAGCAAATGCGACAACAACAACAACAAAAAACAACAAAACAAAAACGGTAAACACAACGCTTGCAGCTCCTCCGCCAGAGCATCCTTTGATGGTGTTGGAATAGATCGAGCAAAATTGAACTGGATCATGCGGTGGTGTGTGTTTGTGTGCGATCCATCCCTCCCCCCAACGGAGACAATTGGCTGGGGGGATGTTTCTGCTTCGAACTGGTAGGAAAAAGATAGAAGATAGAAGTGTGTGCGAGCAGGCCACCGTATTTGATTGTGTTGAGGTGTAGGAAGTTCAGGGTAAGTTCTAGGAGATGGATAAAACCCATCCCAGCCCAACCAACCAGCCGCCGTACGCGCTGGTGTGCGTTTCATTTTCCATAGAGATGTTGCACAGTGCCGAACTGGAAAGCGAACGAACCCTGCACCACTCCACACGGGTGGGGTATGGGTGGCTGCGGCGATATACCGTGGAATTAGAGAATTGTTCAAGTGGCGAGCGAGCGGAACCGAAGTGTTTTGCGGTTTATGTGTATGTGTGTGTGCGCTGTGTGTAGTGGAGCGTTTGGAGAGCGCCCCATCATCAGCATGATCTCGCATCGATCGAGCTAACGCATAGATGCGAAGCGGAGCTAGAAAATGCCTGTGCTGAAGGCACAAAACACGTTGGATGTTACGCTCTTTCAACTAGCAACTCTCACACTCCCCAAAAGGCACGTTTGCTGCTCCCCAATGTGTTGTTGCGCTCTCACGCTATAGCGCACTCGCTTGCCCATCTGGTAGGGGCTGGAGAGACAAGGAATAGGAAAATGGCATTAAAAAAAACACACAATCCATACTCACACACATAAATAAAACCGATCTTCTGATGCAGCGGCTTGCTGAGGGAATTAGAAATCCTCGATCGCTCTTGCTTCCTTACCGAAAAAACCCCCTTCTAATATCTACGCGCGTTCAGGAAAGCGATCGCGCACCTCGAAGCAATCGAGGAAAACGGGAAAGTAGAGGGAATGGTACAGAGGGGAGGGAGGTTTTCTCACATTTTTCCAGCTCCCTGCACGAAGATCGCCTGTTTGTTTCGGTTTCGAACGGTGCGGATGTGAAAGGAAATGGGTGGTGAAACACTCGCATAAGTAATCTTATATAGGGGAGAGCATGCCAAGCCGTGGATTGATTTTCTATTTCTCGCCAGCTCTTTCACCGGCTCGCGTATTGCGCTCTCGCTATGGTGTTGGTTGGCATCAGCGCAGGAAGTGAGGGGCAGGAAATGAGGAAGAGCGTACCAGAAGGAGGGCTGCCTGATTTTCCACTCCTTTCGCTCCACCAGTGATTTGGAAGGAAAACGAATCTTCTTTTTTGTCCCGGTCTATGCCGGATGATTGTTCAACGGAACGATTTCCAGATGTGAGTGAGTTGGGGTAGCTGGGATAGTTTCGGAATGTGCCAAGTTGTGCCAAGGGAAGCGGTGGCGAAAACTGAAGAAAGGAAGGATGTTTTTCCTTCTAGACGGCCAGTTCTTCCATCCATTCCGTTTCCGATGTGTTGAAACGGACATGAATGGATTCGATTGTGTCCGAGTGTAATATACGGAGGCACTGCACAACAGTGAATTGTGTCTCAAACGGCTAAATATACATATATTTTTGAACTCAATACTCTTCGACGTTATGTACACTTAAAAAAACCCTTAATAATAGATTAATTTAGAATGTATAAAATTTAATGTAAATGAACTCATTGGTCTCCCGTTAGCATGCGCCACATTCATCAAGAATACCTGTTGTCCGATAACACTTCCTAATAGCCCTCATTAACGGTCCTTTGGGACAAAGTTTCGGTCGTGAAAGCTGCGATGCGTTAATGAATCAATTACGATCCTTTCCTTCTCGCTGTGACACTAACGGGATGCGCTTAGACCAGTGGTCGGCAAAGTACAGCTCGTGAGCTGCATTGCGGCTCTTTAACATTTAGAATTAGATTGAATTAGAAAATGATTAACCCTATGCTAAGTTTTCAGAAAATTTCCACAAATTTTAATCTTCTTTAGTTGAAATAGAGCTTATGAAAAAGTTTATGAGGAATTATGTCATTTGAAACGATAAGATACCTTTTTAAAATATTTAAATATTGAGCGAAATGCTTTCATTACTATTTGGCATTCAAACACAATCCTGAAAGAAAGTTTCCACTCATGGAACAATAGTTGTTGGAAAAAATAGTTGAACACATTTGAACATTATTTGAAACAGATTTAACTTTTCATGTTACTGTATTTGATTAAATTTTGGCATTTTTTGGGAATAAATATTAATATGTGTAAACCATAAATAATTCAATAACTCAAAACTTCCGCATTCTGCAACCTTCAGTCAGTTTTCTTTTTATTAAAATGGCCTGATCGTTTGTATTTTTTACATTTACTTGTTAAAGAGAAAAGTAAAAGTTGCATGTATTTTGTTACAAGATTTGAAAATGAACTAAATTTTAGTAATTTTGTAAATACACAAATAAATTGTTTATTTGAGGGTAATTTTTAAATGAGACATCCAATGTACTATGCATTTTTGTAACACAATTTACATTGAAGTATTTAATAAAGAAAAATTCTTGCTCTTTGAAACTCATTCAATTTTCATTTTGATGATATTTTGCTCACTCTCCTCATAAGTTTGCCAACCACTGGCCTAGACTTGGAACAAATGGGATCAGTTTCTGTTTGTTAACCCCGGAAGAAAATCTTTTGTTCTAATTACTTCCTTCCTAAACCAGACGTAATGATCGAACATGTTTTCCGACCACTAATGCATGAATAATGTGATTTTAAAAACGGGAATGAATTGCCAAATGCAAACATTTGCTGTCGTTCATGGGCGACACAATCACATTAGACATGTTGAAGAATTTATCACGGAAAAAAACGGATTCTTTAGAAGGGTATGCATTGATGTGTTAAACGGAATATGAGTTCATCATCTTAACTTCTTAAACACACAAACACACACATATGTTTGCGATCGTAAGCTTCAGCTCAAACGAAAGAATGACGCGTATTCATGGGCTGGACAGACGGGAGGACACTTAAGTGACTCATCCTGCTATGTGTAAATTTCGTACGAAACGATAGGGAGTTTTAAAAATAGTCTCGAGTAATAATATGTAAATCCTTCCGCGAATTTTATTGACTTCGTCAAATGCGGGGTAGTTTGTTATAAGGGCGGAGGTCACCGTGAATCAATTATTATTAATTGTATGCATTATCGTAAAAAAAAACCCGGCACAGGTAATTTTTTTACGGTATCCCTGTCCCATTAGGGGTTGTAAAGTGCATCGAAAGACAAGGAACAGTAATAAAATCATCACAAACGTGATCTGCACACGTATGCGATCGAGCATTTCGCGTCGTGTTCCATAGTACTAAAACGAGAAGATGCTGGTGAGTTTTACCTTTGTCCTGCTGTGGTAGTGGTGTAAGTAGTAGTAAAATCTCACACACGTACTTCCCGCTGCTTCTTCCGCACGTATCCACACAGTACGCGGCTTATCTCGTGGACCAAATGTCCACGGCTTCGGTCATGGGGTTGTGTTTAATTGAATCGTCTTCAACTACAAACGGTCTCCTGTCGACAAGGAAGAAAGGAAAAAGAAAGAAAGCCACACACAAAAACACACTTTCACAATATCCCCTTGTGTTGTGGCAGCAAAAAGGGAAAAGGAAAATTGCTACTGATGCTTTTTTGCGGTAGTTCTCTCACCGTCACCATCACTTTTTGTTGCCCCCTTTTGTCTCCATCTGCGTGATGCTATGCGGGACATTGTAATGGTTTGCGCTTGCGCACATTGCTGATAAGCAATCTAAGTCACCGCTCTGGGGGGATTGATTTACTCATTGTGAATCCTACCCTATCATCGTTGGCACGATTACCATCCCGGCTGTTTCGACTTATGTTGCCATGCCGGCGCTTGTGTGTTTGTATTTGTGGATTGGAATATTTCAAGCGCAAGTGTGTACTGCGCACGCGTGTTCGTGCATGTCCTGTCCCGAACAACGACCCGAACCAGGGTGGAATGCATCTACGGGATGGGCGAAATGGGAGTTTTTAAATTTAACACATCAACCCCAGCATCGATGTCGCGAGTGAGATGAGAAATACGAATGAGTGTGAGCGTTGCAACTCACTGCTTCTCGTTTAGAACGCTACATGTTGAAAAAGCTGAGTTCCTTACCCGATACCAATGGTCTTTGGTATCATTTCTAATGTTTTCGTTATTTCCAAGAATGTTTCTGTAGTTTCTGTCTCAAAAATGTCCTTCTCAATATCCAGATTTCTTGGAAATCAGTAAAGCATTAGTCTGTTCAGGAATATTTGGTGGATTATAATAATATCCTGCAGCAATATCTCAAATAATACTTTCGCCAATAATAGCTTGTGATATGAAAACATTGTCCTTGTATACTAAACATTAATGCACAACTTTTGAGTTAGCATGCCTCGGGATATTCGTTTTTTTACCCATTTTACTGTTCACCAAAGTTTCACAAACAAGCGACACCAATATTTCGACCACGATCGTTCCCCAGATCGGATCGGCAAACCAACCACGGCGCAAAGATGATTGGACATTTGAGTTTATTTTTACCTAACTACGCTACGTTCCCGCTTTGTGTGAGCGTACGAGAAAGGACCAACGGCAAAGAAATCGAAGACAGCGAATTGTTTCCAAAGGAAGAAAGAACAAATGAGCCAAAAAACCAAATCCCGTTTTGCTTGAAATGGAATCCGTTCCGCTTTCCAAAAGGACAAGCTGAAAAGAGGCTCGATCGTAAAGGAACCTCGAATCACGTTCACCGGAGCGTGTTCCAGGTCCTTGGAGCAGTGAGAGCAGCATGCGTGTTTGCGTGTGGGGAGTATGGCGCGAATAGCGCGAACAAACGGAAAAGGAGCCAACCATCCTTGAGCCGTGTATAATGGAGGCCGAAAGGCTGAAGGTTGAATTGGTTGAGCGAGCAATAAAGACAAAAAAAGCAAACCGCACAGAACGACCGAAGCAACAAGCAGCAAATTTTCCTTCCTATTTCTGTTTTCGGATGGTTCGGATCGCTACGTTTTGCTCTCCTGTGGCCAGCGTGTGCTGGCGTCATCGCATGTACCGAAAAAGGCAAAAGTTATTTTTGAAGGATCCAACAGACAAAAGGCCCAACAAGGGACTCGCATTTCATTCGGACTGGTATTGTTTTCTTTTCGGGGTGGGGAACCAGCAAACAAAAAGAAGTCATACTTTTTGGCTTTATTTCCATCGTTTCGTTTGCTGATGATGAAAAATGATACTCCCATCGGGAGCACAAATGAACACGTTTTCATTCAAATGTACGGCCCCGGGAACATCATCTTTCGCTCGGTGAAATCGGTTTTGTAAGCGCACAGTTAGAGAAACATAGCGTGAGTTAATGAATTGAATTATGGACGCATGAATCTTTATTGAACAAGAATTCTGTCAATTGTTTGATGTATTCACGTAAAAAATGGAGGTGTTTTTAAAACAGTTAAAAAGTATAGTTAACAAAAAAATAATTCGAAACATTTGTAACAATCCACCCAGCGCCTCGTCCAAGATGTCCTGTTGTACAGCTAAACCTACAGCTAAACAGTCTTGCTAATTAACAACGTTGGTAGGGCAAATAAAAAAAAATAAAAAAAATCCTACCATCCCTCAATACAGACACCAAACAGCACGGAAACGTGTAAAGAAACAACAAAGCAATAAATGTAAACGCAGTCTCTGCTGGGGAAAGAAAGCAATGAATAATAAAACCGAACACACAAAAAAAAACAAAACCATACACATCCCCAGCATGGGAGGACACAGAAGAAACAAGCAGGAGATAAAAATGAAGAACGCCAAGGAGGTTATAAAAATATATAAAATAACGCGAAAGGATGAAAAAAGGAACAAGTGGGAATGAAACGTTACAGCAGCAAAAACCGACCCAACGGAGCAAATAAAACAGAACAAAACCCATTGCAAAATGCGATGAATATGACTCCTGCAAAACAAATCCCCACACACCCAGAGGGAGAGAATGCAAAAAAAACCCCTTGGCAAGGGATACGCGGGCAAATGGGGTCCACAAAGCACGGTTGGGGCGATTGAAATGGCAACGGGGTTTGAAACGGATGAGTAAGCAAAACAAAACCACAGTGCAAATGCGCGAACTCAACGGAACGGAAGAATCAAACTCTTGTGTCGTGTTTTCGCGTCTTTTTGTGAAGGATTTTTATGGGCTTGTGTGCGCGCCTGCGTCTGTGTGCTGCTGTGCTCGTGGCGAACGAACGAAATGAGAATTATTATCTGTACCGTGGGGTACACGTGGGGCAAACTGGATGATGGTATGCAACTGTCTACTTAAAGGGGTAGTACATTTTGGGGGAAGAAAAACACATTTATTTTGTTTTACATTCAACAAATCAATCGCAGAAGTTGTCCACTGCATTCTAAAAACATTATTTTTTATAACTAAATAACGTCCAAAAAACCCCAACCATGATTTTTTTCCCATCGCTTGACTCCCCACAACTCCCTAAAAGCAATGATCGACAAAAGGAGGCAATATTTTACTTAACAATTGATGAGAACTAGGAAGGAAAGGAAAGAAATAGATAAAACAAACGAAATTAAAGCAATAAATGCACAAGCAAACCACAAGTGTCCTGTTTCGCTGACGGAATCTTTTCAAAAACGGCGTCAGCCACGTTGTTCTGCATGGCTTCTGTTCCGGGTGTTCGGATTTGTGTATATATATGCGTATATGGGTGTGTGCGCTAATTGAATTGTGTAGGACAGCAAAGAAACCTCCCCCCCCCACCATACCCAAAGGGGAAGGACAAATTGAAGAATCATCGATGCGCAAAACGAGAAAATTTAGAAAAAAAGGAACCGGCCAGACCGTGACGAATGCGAAAATTCGTTTCACAAGCTCTCTTGAAGTGGAAGATCCCCTCCCTGGCCGGGCGAGGTAGAGTAGGCGTTGGCGTGGAAGGAAACCGGGGGGCCATCGTCTCGATTCCTTGATTCCTTGCAAACGTGTACGATCACGCAATCGTTATCCCTTCCACATCTCGCTAGCTCACAAGCATAACCACACACAAACACTTGTATCAAGAAACGGATACAGATTGTATGGCAGAAAAAACGTAAAGTGATGAGTGAGAAAAATTGGCTCAAATGAAGCCCAGACTTGGTGCATCCTCTCGATCCTCGTTTATTCTACCAGCGGGGGGTTTAAATGATATCAGCAAGCGGTTTGAGCTGAGCATGCGCAACAAAGCAAAGCACGTTGACGGTGTGTGAGACGAAAGAAACGGGGGGAGAAAGAGAGAGAGAGAGAGAGAAAGAGAGGAAGAAAGAGAAAGAAATATTCTTGGAGCACAGGGCCCGTGATCGTTGGAGTGTGTGGATCCATCAAGCGGAACGCATTCTTCCTTCTTGTCGCGATCGTACAACATTTTGTAAGTATGTGTTGGTAATCGCAGTATCGCAGTATAGCGCCTATAGTGTGCGTAAGTAATGCCTACGCACAAGTGTTCAGAAGGGTTGGGGGTAGATAAAGGAAGTGGGTAGTATATTCTACTCAGAATAGTAAGGAAGTGCGCAGCACTGTGATGACGCAGAGGGAACCAATGCTACACACCACGTTGTTTTATCGTTTATTCCCCGGGAAGGTACAACTGTGTGGTAGTGTGTTCCGTCCCGAAAGGGACAAAGTCAATCGAAGGTTAAATTATAACGATGAGCTGTTGTCGAGTTCCGGAGCAAAACCATTGCGTATTTCGTTTGGTATTGTATTTATTAGTACGAATTCTTTGTGTTTACTTAAAGCAAGCTTATAATGGGGTACAGGGATATAATGTTTTTGGCAAGATGTAGAACGATAGTGTAATGAATATTTGTACTTTGTATATAATGACATTGAATTTGTGAACTCTTCTGCTAGTAATATAAAATTTTAGTCGCTCAAGTATGTAGCAATTGGCCTTTGCTCTGTGCTAATGGCAATAAGATCCTTACATTAGCGATTAAACAACCTTGAGTAGGTGATTTATTGCCTAAATCATCAACCAGCATACACACACGGGGTATGAAACCACCCGAAAGAGGATCACTTATGGGGAACGTAAACCGTTTGGACGGCGAGTGAATAATTCCTTCCTTGCTGTTGTTGCGCGATCCCCAAAAAGGATTGAAGATTTGAATAAATTAATGTCAAACAAACCAACTCCACAAACGCCATCAAAAGAGGGTTTAAAGAACGTGAAGATAAGGAAGATGTTGGGGTAGCGATGGGGGGAAGGAGAGGATTGCCTTTTTGGTGCAAGGATCGAGCTAGCTGCTTTACGTGGAGGAGGATCGTGTTTTGAGCCGTGCTTCACTGTCGCATCGTTGTGTCGCCCTGTTGTGTGCGTGGGTACACTCGACCGTTTGCGATACCATTTCCTGCCTAGTGCGTATATTTTTGTGTGCTTATTTGCTTACACACTCTTTGGAGCTTTTCGGTCGTTCGCCACTCCCACGTTAACCGTCAACCAGAAAGGTGACCGGTAAAGGTGATCCGATTTGGTACCAAAAACTGTTTTGCTTGCAGCATCGTGAAAGGGACGGGGTTGTTAGAATTTTGCCCAACGCCAAATCGTTATTCCTCGCACATTCGCTCACACCGGTCACATATCCTTTTGCGGTGCGAAGCGAACCAGCGTTTGGCATTTCAATATTCATCCCCACTCGGGATCGTTACGCTGTCCTTCTTCCTTTTGTGGCGATTGAAGTTGAAGCCGTTTTGGGGATGGTTTTTGTTTTGCCAACATTTTATCACCCTCTCAACATCACCCGCGTGTACCGTGGTAAATGACAAAGTTAGCACATAGCGCAAAACAAAAACCAACACGCAGCGGGTATGAAAATGCCATCAAAACGATCATCATCATCCGGACTCCTAATATCCAATCCCTGTGGGGATGTGCGGCAGACGGGCAACTTCAAATTTGAACGCTCCGTTCCCCATATTGGGCAGAAGGGAAGAACATAAAAAAACAAAAAATCGTCACCATCATCTTTTACCGAGCCGCGACACAGAGCTCAGTTGCTTTCGGTATGGTTTATTCGTTATGCGTTCATTTCGTTCGCTCGTTCCGGCCGCCAACGCATATCCATTTCCGCTAATGTTCTCCTTAGGTTCAGTTGCTGTGCTGTTGGTATTGCGTGTTCCTTGCCACTTTGGTTCAGCTTTTGGTGCCATTGCTGCACACTTTGGTGAATCACGTTTTGTTCTTCAACTTCAGTCTAATTTGCAGTCCTTGAACTGTGCGCTCTTAAGATAGAATGCAAAACGAAGCAAAAAGTTTGAAGTCTCGCTAGAAGTTTCTTGCCACAGTGGAAAGGATTTCTTCAACGCTCAACATGGCAAAGAGGTAAATAAATATTCACAAATCTTGCTCGCCTGCCTGTTTCGCTTCTACGCCATCCTGTTGACCGATAGCTGTTTGAGGCTGGATTTAGCTGAAGTATAAAACATTTTCTATGCTGCGCATGTGTGAGGATGACCCGTGGCAGAATTCCCCCGGGATGTATGTGGGCGTCACACATCGGACTGTTCGTAATGGCGTCACCGTTTTGGTAGCAAACGTTTGGAGTAGGACAGGACAATTTATGCGCATGCGATGGAAATAAAAAGTAAAACAGAAAGGCGCTGAAAAAATGGAATTATGCGGGAAAGGAATATTTGCAGCGAATGTACCTTACGAGTTGTACGAGTATAAAATCTTTGATGTCTAATGATATGAGCGTAATCTGTTTGAGGTGTTGTTTCAAGTATTTTATGAAAAAATTCAAATCAATACACCGACAGAAATAAAGAAGTTTCTGTTTTTGTATGCAGTTCGGTGTATGTACTTTTCTAAAGACAACGTTTCCAAATCTATCGATGAAACGTGGCTCAGTAGACTTCGAACTTCCACAGATATATTAGCCCATTTACATTCTAATTCACCATTTTAACTTTTAATGTTTGCTAATTTTCATTGATAAAATTTCCAAAATTAGAATTTTAAGATTTTTTAAGATCCAAACATTAGTACATTTATTTACAATATTTTAATTTTTTCGGATATTCTGGTGATTTTCATCAAAATCGCAAACTCGATTTCATTAGTGGTTTTCGTTGTGGTTTTCGTAGAGATTGGATCAGTTTAATACTTGAGGTAGTCGACTTTGCCACGGGCTACTTCAAATTTAAATACTCCGTTCCCCATATTGGGCAGAAGGGAAACATTCACGAATGCGAATCCACGAGTTTTTTTATGAGCTTCAGGGTAAATATTTTATTGCAAACAGTAATTATAATAAATCTCACATAATATACGAGAAATAGAGAGACATCGTAAGTAAGTGTTTCCCATTCCTGATAGAATACTTGTAAAAACTGACAAATGTGAATTTGAATGCAAGTTAAACTGATTAACTGTTTGGCATTTAATTTACACACTTACATCTTTCTGATGCGAAATTTTAATAAAATAGTAAAATAATTACTCAACCACCTTTAATGAAATTATTACATTAGTGATCCTTTGCCCAACAATTCTCACTGCAATGTGTCCGTAAGTGGTTGTTTCCGTGTCAATGTCCTTGCTGTTAATGACCAGCAATGCGCAACCGGTTTGGTTCAACATATCTTTCAGCTCCCAGATTTTACGTTTCCCGATACAATCACACCGTACGGCACGGTCACATTTTCAGGCACACATTTTCACGAAAAACGTCTGTGTGTGCCGCCTGTACACGGGAAATGTGCAGGTGTTCTATATTTAAATCTTCCACCCGAGGATCACGAACACGGCGGATGGGCGTGTGGGCGGATGGGCAAAAAAGGGAGAAATAAGAAAACCAAACGTTGCCGAGATCGTTTGGTACCGTTTTCCTGCCCGAAGGAAACACGGGAAGCCGTATCCGGCTGTACACGGTTTTCCCGAAACGGCAAAAATAGAACCGAACGACTGTGTTTTTCTTCCAGTCTCGGTGACATCCTGCCGGGAGTAGAGCGTTCTTTTGTGGTTAGTGTCATTTTTATATTGATTTTTTTTGTCTATTTTTTTGGTGTCGATATAGCATTGCCGTGGTAAAGAATTGTCGATCGTGAGTGCTGGTGGAAAACGCAGCATGCTGTATGACGCTGCAGGAGCTGTCAACGACCTCAGCAGGAGAGAAAATCTACTCCCGACGCTAGCTGTTCACATGTGGTCGATGGGATTTTTATGGGAATTTTGCTTTTTTCTCGTTCCAACCATGCGGGAGTTTCTACTTGATGTTGTCCTTTTAATTCAGTTACCCTTAATGGAAGTTTGGATTTGTTTGGAAAGAAATGCTAGATTCTAACTCCAATTTGAGTTGATTGGTACGTTCGTTGAAGATAAACTTTCCAATGGCTACCAGCAGCTAAGCGGCCATGATAACAGCAACATTAGTTTACCAGAGCATTCCAGCCAGCACGAAACAGGAGGTTTAATTCGAAGATAATACAGCAACTATTGTACGCTTCTTGCACCACGTGGGCACCACGTTCGCCCTCGAATAATCCTTATTCTGTAACTTTCGTCTAATCTCGGTGAAGGATGCTGCTATGATTATTGGTCTAATAATAAACACCCCTTTTTCGGTCGTACTGCTGCTTTGTTAGAAATGTCTCGCGTTGTTTTCCAATGTACGACGAGAAAGAGTAGAAGAATTTGTTTTAATGCTTTTTTGTTACAGTTTAAAAGTTTTAATAGTTATAATGTAGAATATTTTATTACTAATACATTAATTTACTACTTTTTCATCTTTCTGATTAAATCAAGCTATTTTTTCTAATTTATTTACATATATTTTAATTTATCCAGTACAGAACGCTAATGAGCACTACTTGAATGTGCAAACGCACCCCCTATTGCTACGTTATTCTACATTTAAAATAAACGAAGAGCATGCGGGACGTACTCTTAAGGATCTCGAGATAATAAATCGAGAGCGATCGTCTGTGCTAATGCACCTAAAAAGGACCATCAACAGATCTTCTAAGTATGCAAAGAAAATCATGGCACGCTGTTTCACATGCAATGCAGGACCCTTTAAGCGAAGAAGTCACATAAAAACCTTCACCGATGCTAGGCTATAAATAAATGAATAAAAGCTGTCAGCACATTCATGCTGGCAGCTTGAACTGGTTTTGATACACTACTCGGTCGAAAGCCGTGAAAATGTGGGCCCTTCCTCGTGTGGGCGCAAAAGGAAAACTAAACCCCATACGGTAGATCATTTCCACGAGAGAGAGAGCTGTACGTGCCGGTTCATTTTATGGAATTCGATTTAATTAATTTTAATCAAAATGAACGGCTGCGGGAAAATGGTCTTTTATGTTTCCGTTGGGCGAGTTTTTCAGGAAGGAAAGAAAAAGATAACGATAGTAGAAGCACAGTCAGACTGGTAGATGCCGGTAGTGCATGAGTTGTTTGGTGTTATTGGCAAAGTACACATAAGTTTGGATGTTACTGGTTGGATGATTGGTTACGGAATTTATCGAAATGCAGTCTGACACATGTCCAAGTCCTGTCGAATGTTGGCAGAATTTGTGTTTGTTGGAAATTAAAACAAAACGTCGTATTGAAAGTTTCTGCTATTCTTAAAACAAAGATTTAAAAGAAAATTGGTTGTTAAATAGAACATTTGGTTTAAAACGTTTTATTTGACAAAAGATGAAGATCTAGATAAAGGATAGTGAGTGAGTGAGTGAATTGTTTTGAAAAATTTAAGATAAATTAGCTAGGATTTTGAACATTGTTTCGTAGCTTAAACTGTACATTGTGGTGGAATCTGATAGAGGTTGTCTATTAGGAGCTGCATGATAAAGTCCATAATGCATAATTTTAAATGTGGCAGATTTAAATAAGCAACGTATTCAAAATGACCCCAACTCTGTGAGGACTCAGACGAAAAACATCATCAACCAAACTGAAACACTATTTGCAAATGCGTAAACTCATCCCCCCGAAAAATGGCGTTACATTTCCTTAATACCGTTTTGTTTGCCCTTCCTTTTCGATCGGGATGGGTACACAGCCAGTTTACCAAATGCTGGTTACACATTTAACTGCAAACCGATAACTATATGCACATGTGTTTGTTCGTACGTATAGAGAACGGCTAGAGAAACTAAAACCATCTGGGAACCGTGGAAAAAGGCGTACTGCCTGGGGTAAACAACAGGAAGATAACACGTACCACAGGCTACGGGAGTTTGCCACCACAAACCGCCTTATATCCCGTTATCGGTCCCGTTTGCGATGAATACACATATGCGTGTGCTTTATTTCTGTATATTGTTGAAATTTTTTTTCACCCTCTTTTTATTACTCCGGGTTTGGTCTTACTCACTCCTTGCTTATCAGCTTCTGCGGTTCCTTGTGGGATGGGGGAACGTAGAAAGGGTTTGTTCGTACATCGTGCCATGTTATCCCACGAAAAAATGGCCGTAAAATGCCTCGATGAAAATTGCATTCAGCATAAAGTGCACAGGATCAGTGGCAGGGAAATTCAAATGAGCAATGGGTAATATTTCCATACGCTCTGTCAATGGGCAGTGGGGGCATGATTTTTGTATGATGTTTTTTTCTTCTTTTATAAAACCTCCGCCTGATATAGTACGACAAAAAGTGTGTTTATATGGGCCGCAGTTTACATATGCGTCCAAATTTCTGCGAGAATACTACCATCTTCAACAAGACCTTCACGATTGTTTGGATATTATTCAATTGAGGATGTTTTAAATGTTTTCTGTTTCGAATGGAACTCGACATTTATGAATCTTACAGATGTGAGCTGCGAAAATATATAGTTAGGAGCAAATCCCTTGCAAACAAATCATTGTAATAATTCTTGAAACATTTTAAGATTCAAATATAGCAGATCTCAGTGACTTCACATTTTGATTAGATGTTTTGCAGCTTTGTCATTCAATAATCGCCTAAAACGGATAATTTGGATCCGACAAGTTTAGAACTGCTGACTAAGACGGGAAAGTTGCCTCATGAAACATTGTGCGCAATCTCCACCCAGATCAATTTAATCTTGTTTGGTGAACTCGCGGGCCTGGTAAGAGTAGGTTTTTCTTCTCGGGTTTTTCATTGGATTAATACATACATACATATGTACATCCTGTACTGTACTTGTTGATGCGATAAACTGTGCTCATTAATGTCATTCCACATGCTCAAGTATTTCCTTGGGCTTATTCTAGACGAGCAGCAAACTCATTATAATTTTTTAGCATACATTTTCACAAATTAGGAATAAAACCAATTGAACGTTCTAAAGCAGTGTTTATTCCTAAATAAATAAATAAAATAAATAAAGGCACAGGTAGAACGGCCTGGCCGTATGATAGAAGGCATATCAATTGTTAATAAAAATATGTCATTTCTGACAAAGGTTTACCATTATCGCATTTTTTTCATGTGGAACCTTGTTTTTTACGGGTATCTCTAGAACGTAAGTTTAAAATATTACCCAATCGACATCAGAAATAGGATCTATCGATCTGTCATAATTTTGATCGGTAACATAAATCAATCAGGATTGGAATTCCTTTAACTTATGCGTACAAAAACACTCGGACGATCTTCAACTTCACGGTTCGCGCCTTATGAAACGTGCTACCCTTTTTTATATTCTCATTCGAAACGTATTTGCTTACCTTGCTTTGCACACGCATTAGGCTTTATGGTAAAGCCGTTATGACACCCGCGTCTATTCCACACTACACCCTTCGATATGACGCATGCCAATCCAATGAGCTCCTCGCTGGCGCTGCTTGCCTTGCCGAAGGAAACAAAACGATGTGGGTGGGCGATGTGCTTCGATGATGAAATTCGACAAACATTTTGTCAGCTCGTCTATTCCACCGGGTCAGGTGCGGTCAGGGCATTTCATTCTTCTTCTACGTCCAAAATTGTCTTCCAAAAACTTGCGGGTATATTATATTTGCTTAGCCGGGAGCCGATCCAAAGATCCTGTAAAAAAAGAAGTTTTTCACAGTTTTTTTTTCGCCAACACAGAACCAACATGAAGGAAGATCGGCGAAGATCGCACTAGGATCGCGATCGAAAGCAGTGGAGTGGGAAGCTAATTAAATCGAGAAGCGTTTCCCATTTCGGAATGAGCACATGAGTATGAGAATGACTACATCGTCACGGTGTATTAGAGCGATTCTCGGAGCATCGATCGTAACCACGCAACTTGGAACGCAAGGAACCAAATCTTTAACTTGGGGGTAGATTCTAATGTACGATAGCTGTAAGTGGAAGAACGTTCGATCGTTCGCACTTGGCACGGGTGGAAGTTTTGTTTGCATTGCTTATTTAGCATTTGGCAGCGTCTGGATCGGAGGGACAGGAAATTAGAGAGCGCGTTTGTTTGTGTACATGGTGTGGAAATGATCAACAGAAACCTCCATTGTGCTGAGGGAAGCTACTTTGCTACTGGCAAATTTTTGGAGGAAATCCTTCATCAGCAGGACAGTGAATATACTGGCTTTTGTCAAACACTTTAGATCGAGCACCCTAGTATGGGCTTTTACGACTTTAACCTTGCCATATCTACCGGCATTTGCCTGCGGATCGTTTCGTAGAAGCAAAAGCGCAAGGTAACCTTTGGCCCAACCACAGCAGTTCCGTAACGATCAAGCAAATAAAGCAAACTCCAAAGGAATCGCGAACCTTGCGAAGGGTTTGGTTGGCGGGAATTGTTTTTGTAGACATGACCACGGTACGGTCGTGCAGTTCATGGTACGCGTACATATCATTCCGGCTGTCCATAAACGAGGTCTTCATGTCAGACATCGTTTCGTGGGGCTAGGCGTTACCCGTACAAGCAAGCGTCACGTACTAACGTGTTGGTGTTCCACCGGAACTCATCGTTGTTTCCATTGAATTATGGTGAAGGTTTTGCTGCTTCTGCTGTTGCTGCTGAAGCTCGCCATTCGAGTGTGTGTGTTTATGTTGATGATTTTATAAATTTTCTCGGGAGCTTCTAGGTCGGCATGGGGGTACCGGGAAAATAAGCATGATTTGCTCGGAAAAGATTGGCAAATAAGCTTTTCTTGGGGTTTTGGGATTGACTACCAAGCGATAGTTTCAATTATAAATTATACGTTTGTCCGTGAAATGTTCGGTTTGTCCTTTTTTTGTAACTTCCCCAGTGAAATGTTTGGAAGGAAAATTTGTTAAAAAAAAACTACCAAATATTGTCCTCTATAAATGTGGCGTGGTTAGCACGACAGAAACCGAGACGATAAAAAGTGTACGCACACTGTCCGGGGTGGGCTGAAAGAAAGGAACGGAATGCAAATTAAGCAACTTTACGCATACGGCAAGCACGGGGCCGGTGTGGCTTTTGCCAGGTTCTCGCTAAACTCCTCTCGTGCGCATATCCACTTCCACATCCCATAGCGCACACGTCGTCATTCTTGTGGCAAACCGTAAACATTCACGTGCTTGGTAGTGGTGGTGTAGTGCACGATGGACCCTGTATATGGCTTAAGCTCACACACCATTATCGCACCGTCGCACCGTTGTTTGCCGGTCGGTGGAGTAGCAACAGTTCTCGGTTGCCTGGCTTTGAACCTCAACTTCGACCCCCTCTCCATGTTGGTCGTTGGTGGCAGCAGGAGCTGGAGAAGAAGAGGCATGAATAGGAGTGCGGAGTTTTAATGTCCCGAAAACCTTGGCCAACAACCAGGGAAAGAAATTGGCATGGCGGATTGCTTGTGTCTTTTCTTCTACGACGTACCGCATGTCGCCGGCCAAAAAGAAGAAATATGACGCCTGGAAAAGACGTATTATTGTTGAAGGAACGCGAATGAAAACAAGACATGAATTCACATTTACAGCGTCTTACATGGTACGGATTCCTTTTTGGATCGGAAACAGTGTCCCGTGGGGATTGGGACGGGTGGATCGTTACTCCCCTTTTTTTACATGGCAGGATTTGTCAGAGCCCGCTGGACCCAGTTCCAGCTGGGCTATATTAATGGTCGCACAGTGTTGGTACCCCTTTTGGGCCATCTTTCGGAGATTGCCCTTCAGCTTCCACGGAGACGGAGACATGCGTTTTCTGGGAAAATGGATACAAGCGTACCGTGGCCTTATTCTCTCGGCATCCAGTACGGTCCGGCAGTCCTGCCGTAAGAGGTAGACAAATTGGTGGTGACATCTGAAACTCTACCGTGGGGCCGTCATTTAGGCATTGGAGACGCAATTTTTCATTCACAGTTCAAAGGGCTTTGTACTCTTTTGGGGCTAGGGTTTTTTTTAAATTGGAGAACGGTTCGAGGACATTGTAGATACATTTTTTTTGAACAAATCTATGAAAAGTAAGGTGTTATGCGGTGAGATTTATTTCACTTTCAACGCGTAGTTAATTTTTCAAATTTAAATGCAGATGTCTTTTTATTAGATCTCTTTTAAATTGTATTAACTTGTTTTGTAACTTTCATTAAAATGGAACCAAACCGGCAGTTTCATGCGCCTGATCCTCATCGCGAATACGTGTGTGCTCCAAGCCTATAAAACGCGTTGTACAAATTTGATCATCAAGTACAAACGTAACGCATTTATCGGGGGTAACGATAACGCATCGCTTCGCGAGCAACTGTTACGAAATTCTCTCCCGCTGTTGCTCGTAGGATAAGGAAGGTGTCGTCCCGTTGTACACCACGTTCAGGTCTCCTGCTATCGATGGCGTCATACACCGCCTCCCGTAACTAATTCTGGCAGGAGTGCCGCCGTGCTACTGAAACATACCGCAAGATCCGACCATTCGTGTGTGTGTGTGTGTATCGAGCGCCCGACATACAGGCGGGACCATTTCTTTCGGTTAGGAAAATATTGAAACAAGTGAACACCCACCCAGTCGGCGCCCACCGATGTGGAGGACATGAAGGTTGAACGCGTACTCACCCACTTTTTCTACTATATTATTCCTCGGGTACAGGTGCCACAAAGGGGTAGGGTTTAGTCTAGGAAGGACTGTGTTACTCCACCCCGACAAGTGTAGATTGTGTGCTTTGTATAGCTTTGCAGGAGGGCATGAGGTATGGTACAAGTGGACAGGGTCGCCGGGAACGCACGAGCAACTTGAAAATTAAAGTAAACGTGTTTGTCCTCTTATCACCTCTTTACCACTGGCAGTTGGTTGAGCAATCGTGTGCCCAGAGCACTGCGGTTCCACTGGCAGGTCACAATCGCGCGAAAGGCGCGAAAGATATGGAAACCAAAGGGAGCTAGCTCGGTGTGCCGTGTTGTATGTGCCTGTGTTTGGGGGTAATATACAAATGTATATACACACACTTTTTTTTCTCAGTATACCATCATGTAGATGGAAGTGAGGGATGACGAATCGTAGGTACGTTGAACCTTTACAGCTTGAACAGGTTGCGTCTCCGATATGGTCGATTTCCTTTCCAAGGGAACCGTTCCTTGGTACGTTATCGGAGTGTTCGGTGCCTAGCCGCCGTTCTCACGACCCGAGCCTCATCACGTAGCTTCTAATCAGGAGATAAGGACTGACAGGATCAATGATAGAGACGAAATGAGCAATCGCTCATTGCTCCAGAAAGAATGTGCGTTATGCGAGGAAAGAGAACAATGAACAGTAATAGTACGCAAACAAAGGCTTTTCGTGCAATTACCGACACATTTTAAGAACCTATTCTTACACTAACTTTTCGCTTTGCCATAACTTTAAAAAACTTTTTTTTATCTAAAATTATGACCAATAAAAGTGCAGTTATGGCACGCATTGCCTGGGTCCCTTTCCGCTCGTTTGCTCATGTTGGTTGTTATCGGAGAGATCCTGTTTCGTGCCATGGTATGGACACTAGCAACGGTTGATAGAGGAGGCCCCAAGTGAGCTGTTCCGAGATAAGATAACGGTCCACCTCTCGATGGTGGCGGTGATGAAATTCCTTTCCATTCCACTTACAGCCTTGTGTGGTGGCTTCTTCTTATCCTTGCTTTTGCTACCCAACATTGCCTGGTAAGTCCAACCAGTTCGTTGCCATGTCTTGTACCTAATAGTACCGCTCGAACGCGTGATCCTCTCAGATCTTGAAGGGTCTGTTTGTCATAATATTGGATCTTCATTTCAAGCCTTTTCCAATTTATTTATTTGCAGGTTGTTTAACAGGCAATAAAGCATTTTTCACATCTGATGATTTTGAAACATAATTTCCTGATGAAATTGCTTCTGATGTGATCCAATGTTCAATAAGCAATATGTACGATTTTATGCAATGCAAAAAATTATTTGTAATTTCTAAGATAACGCAAGGATATTGCTTATAATGTGTGTACGTAATTACTTTGTGATTTTAAAGCTTAATCCTCATTATCTTTTTAATGACCTATTATGTCAACAGTGTCATCTGGCACGGCATGTTCATGGAATTTATTGCACAGGCAAAAAGCACTCGGTCAGTGCGGTGTGCGGGTGTGAAGATGATAATGTTGGAATGGGGAAACAAAGACGCCATATCCATACACGCACCTCGGTGCTGCAGACAGTGCCAGATACGCAAAGAAAAGTTAAACACGCTGCGTAAGACGATCAAAGTTGTCACTATAAAAAACCCGTACATCATGCTACTCCTTTACGTCTAAACTTAGGTTGCCAACGCAGTGTTGAAGGAGTTGTGCTGAAAGAAAGAGAGAGAGAGAGAACAGTGGAGAGAGAGGGAGAAGAAAAATAAGAGGAATAGAGGCTGGAAAAAACAGTAACCGAAATTGAGGTTATGTTGCCCGCAGTTATCCAAATAAAGGAAGCGCTGGCGGCGTACAACGTTAGTTCCGAGTACATCGGAACGTCACCACCCTGTTGAATGGTGGAGCAGCAGGAAGGGTGGACTCGGCGGGTTGCCTCCCGTTTTTGTTCAATTGTACACTCATGCACGCACGCACACAAAACACATGCGTCTGTTTATGTGGTGACACCAATGGCGTTGGCCTTTACCACACCCGTGCAATCGTTTCCACTTTGTACCATTTGCTCTTACAAGTTCGGATTCCTTCTGGGTGCAAAAGTGTTCGTCCTCAGCATTGCTCAGCAACCACCCTTAGTTTGGGGCACTTTGGAGCTAGGGGTGTGCAACCCTCTCCATCGGTTCGGGGACTCGGAGAGTATCATCCTCATTTGGTACACTTTGTCGCTCTGGAACGCCACATAGATAGCGTGAAGGGGAGCGAGAATGGAAGCTAGAAAGAAATAGACAGTGGAGGTTCTCGCTTCGAAGGCACATTCGCTGGATGAATGCGATCAAACAGTAGAGTGAGCGAAGCATTTGTGTCGCAAATGTGGAACGAAATGTCCCATTTTTTTGCGTTTCCCTTTCCCCCTAGCAAAAATCCCCACCTTTTTCATCTGCCTGCCTACCATGTCCTACCAGCCAAGCACTAAAGGAGCAACAAATACAAATGGCCACAGTAAATGTGCTGGCTACGCACTTGTTGCGGAGTGACACAAGAGCCGGAATGTGAACGAATTGTACAAACCGATATCGTTCACGGTGTGCAATCCTTGAGTTTGAACGTTTGAATGTTGTGTCGTATGCAAAGTAAACAGCGTGCTCCGGAATAGGGAGAACCCGTGTGATTACGATGAATGAGTGTCTAATTGCCGGCAACCTGTCCGTGACAATTCGGTCCGTCCGGTAACGCATCTTGCAAAGATGGAAGAGTGGAGTGTTGGCATTATTTTGAGTGTGTGTGTGTGTTTGGGGGTAGGAGGAGGGTGGGGTATTTTTTACTTAATTACTTCCATGCGGGTATTTCCTCAGTTTACCCCCCCGCCATGACGATCATCCCTTCTTCGATTGTACTACGTATGCACATGCCGGGAGAATGATACGCACTGGTGAGAAATGAATGCGTGAGAATGAGATAGAAGGAACCAAGCTGAGGGTCGGTTTTGCAAAGCGAGTTGAGCTGAGAATGAGAGAATAGAAGAGACAGAAGGAGAGCTTGAACTAAGCAGTAGTGGTATAGTAGATATGGAGCCACGATTGCTCCAGCGTGTACATGAACGATGGGACACGGTGAGGCAAGTGTACGAGCGCGTGCGGTACGTTTGGATTATGCAATCGTGTGTCGACTCCACTTGTTGCTCCCGCACACAAACACAAAACAACACCGTAGCCCCACATGGTTAAGCGGCACCCATACACCCACGCGAGCACGCGAGCCCGGTCGAGAACGCGTGTACGAAGTCGCGTTCTCACTCACGCGTTCTTAACCCGCTGGGATGTTGTTCCGCTCTTCTACCCACTGCCTGTCCGCTAGTCGCCAACACTTGTCCATCGCATTCGGCGTTACGCAACAGCACACGGTCGATTCGACTCGTTCTGACGCCTGCTGCTGCGGCTGCTGCTCGAAGGAGATTTCGTGTGCGCGATCGAATAAGTAGGCTGTAAAGAAGGCGCCGCTGTTGATGATGATGATGATGATGATGACGATCATGGTGCCTTCCTCATACGCGGCAAACATATCGCACCCTACGATGAGCTGCGTGTGATCAAGGTGCTTTTGGCATTGTTGTTTTGGTTGGATGGTTGGAGTTCTAGCCGGTGGCTTCCGATCGTTCCGCTTCGTGCCTTCTGATCCTGTTTGGACGCATAAAAACATTGATGGCGTTTTAATCTTTTGACCATTCTAGCGTTGATCGAGGAAGTATACACGAAAAAAGCTTTATGTAAGAGCTGGCTGCTGTCTCTTTAGGTTTAGAATAACAATGATGAGGGGTTGAAATATATATTTCAAAATACATTTTGTTATTTTTGTTTGTTTGTAAAAATAAAAAAATCGTCTTTAAATCGTATAAATAACTTAAACGTTAAATAAAGCAAGCTAAGGAAGACCAAACACTGCAAAATACCATTTATCCTTTCGTCGAGGTGTTGCATCTCGTTACGCTTTCATTCCCCGACGAGTGCGAGCCCCTTCTCGGATGCTTCGTTCAAGGATAATCGATATTAAAAATAACTTTTTATTTTCTCCTCCATTTTCTGGTTTAACCTTGAAATTCATTTGCTGCGTGTTCCGTTTCCTTCGCATTCCACCCATCATTATCCTGAACAGATAAAATGAAGAAAACATAAAGCAGACACAGACACATAAACGCGAGGTTTTACTGCCACTGTTCGTCTCAATCCTTTCATCTTCTCTCGTCCCTGTTAGTGGATGAAGCCGAAATACCGAGCGAAAAAAAATAACGATCACGTTCGATCGCGCGTTCGAGGACTTCAGTTGCCAGAGAATCAGGTTTTTGGTGTGTACGTAATGTAACAAAATCACAAAGCAAGAAACCAGAAAGAAGACGAAAAGTTCGTTACGAAAGGCTTCCTTTTTTGAAATATTTCCCATTGCACCATTTCTGATCCTCGTTTTTATTTATTATTTCCCCCGCTTTGAGCGAGTCGCGCACTGGAGACAGTGTTGAAATGGGACCCGAAATGGAACAAAACCGGATCCACCCTGAAAGCTAAGCGTGTTGTTAAGGATTGAATATTTACTTTTCGATGTGGAAGGATAAAGATATGAAGATTTTCAAAATTCTTCCATCGACCGAACTTGGTACCCTGGTCAGGAGTTGAAGTGATTGATGAAGCAGTGAAAACGTTAGGATGAGATAAATGACGCACAAGTTGACTGGAACATGGGATGTGTAGTGTGAGTATTAATAAAAGCTAGTAGAACATTGAGAACTTGCAAGCAATAATTCCAAACTGTAGCATAAATAGTTGAGACTTTATGAAATAAACAGGTTTCCACAGCGTCCTGTAGTGATGGTGTGGTATCATGCTACGATCAAGCGCGATGGCGTCAGACGAAGGACTTTTTCTGATTTTATAGCGTCTTATGTACTTCATTCCTAGGAACAGGTTTCCTGGTTCGTTGCGAGGCTAGCAACTGTGCTGATCCCCAAAACCGGTTCGGTATCCGCGTGTTGGCTTCTTCTTTGCTGCGTGTTTGTTAAGTTGTTCGCATGAAAAGGATTTCTTTAGGCAATATTGAAGTAATGCTTGTGGGCAATTGAACTAAAGGTTCAATAGTTAACTCGACGATGGTGAATATTTTCACGACATGTTATTGCAATATGTATAAATTATTTTTACTTCTCTTTGCCTTAAATGTAAGCTTGAAGTTTTTTTTTAATTATTATGCATTTCTTAATGGTTTGCTGCGCTTCAGACGACACTAATTATAATTTATCTTTTGTTAGCTTTTAAATTTGGTATTTCTGCATTGATGTGTTTACATTAAGATTTAATAATAAAAATAATAAAAACAAATAATGGTTTTCTTATTTTGAAGTAGCAGTTGATAAGTTATTCCTACATAAGGACCCTTCTGGGCAAAAAAGGAGCAGTAAAATTGAAAAAAACGCTGACCTATCAATGTCCTCCCGAAGTGTCCGACACCGTACTCGACAAGCGCCTTTTGAGATTTTTAAAAAATCCTGTTTTTAACCGCAATCAGTTCTTCTGTGTTGTGTTAGTCCTTTTTTCCATTCCTCTTACCGGCGACCCAAATCCACTCTGCATATCCCTTCAGTTGTTTCTTTCCCTTTCCCTCTGTTGCGAGCTGTGCGAGGGTCTTTTTTATTATTTAAGCGAACACGGATAAGAACAAGTTTCCCCCCTTCCCGGGTCCTTCTTGTAAAGGGTTTCGTTCTCATCTTCACGTCATTTTTCCTTTCCATTCCCCCGTGCAATTGTTTATTGCTTCTTTGGTGGGATGGATCCATCTTGCCTGCTAGCAGAAGCTCATCATAAACTGTACAGCGCAGCACAAAAGACCCCATGCAAGCGGGGTGATGTTGGTGAATGGATGGGCCCGCGTAGCAAACAATACAATGGCCTGGTTGCCGAGCGGCATCCTTGGCCAGCATCCTACGCGTAGAGTCCTCCGTCGACACGTACACGTGAGTGTGATGGGCGCGTCAGCAAAGCCGGGCGCAACAATTCAGTGCGAGAAGTCACGAAGTCAGTGACCTTATCCTTGAACATTTCCTCACCGAGAGGTTGAACTAAAGGGCCGTGTGTACGGGGGAATTTTTTTATTATCCCCTTTTCCCATTCGCTCCAGCTCGGAAGATCCTTTGGAATGGGTTTTATGTTTTCTCTTTTCACTTTCCAACATCCATTGCCCGCGTGCCTCAGCTTCTTTTAAGTTCTCCTTCTGTCTATCAGCTTGGCTTAATAAAAGGCTTGTCTTCTGAACGATGATGGTGATGATGACGATGACGACGTTCAGTGCCGAGGATCGGTTTTCGTTGCGCGCTCCGTGAAGATCGCTCGAACGGTTCGAAAACCGGTCTTCTCCCAGTCTCGCGATCGTTTGCCGGGATTTGTTTCCTCGTTTTGGGACAGAGGCGACACTGAGCTCGTGCCTCGTGCGAAGGAATCACGGCGTCTTGGCAAAAGATTTTTACGATGCGACTTTTTCAATGTCGTAGCTCCCAGGCAAACGCTAGCCGTAGGGAGAGAATGAAATCTGGTAGTTTACGTTTCGGTTCTGGGTGAGTGTATTTGCTCGAACGGGGAAAATCCTGCCGGCGTGGTTAAGGAATTCAAGATGTTTTAACGATGGTGGAAAGTTATTTTTGGGATTGATAATGTTTGTCAACGTGGGAAAACAGTGCGACAAATATTGTCACACGGAATGTGGATGTAGAACAAATAGGTAAAGAATGAAGTAATTATAACATCTTAAATCAAATCGTATGCACAAGAAAAAGCACATATGAGGATTAATGTAAGTTTTTTTACAACTTTTAGCAGCAAAACTACCTTAACCGTTGGATTCGAAGCATTCGAAAGTATGTAACACAAAAATTGACATTTTTACAATCACCATCTATTAATTGGAAAAGCATTGAAAATATAAAAATTTAAACATAAAAAAAAACATGGGAAAATGATTAAATAGTAGATGAATGATATTTAAAAAACCTACTAATATATTCCTACCTTTGGTGAATTTATTTTGACACGTTGACTATTAATTTCCTCATCAATCTTTATTCATCAAGAATTTTTAGAAACAATATATTTAATTTAGAAGATTTTACCTCGTGACAAACTTATTGTTAGTCTGAGAAAATTTCAGTTTTAAACTTGAATAACTTAAAAATTACTTCATATTTTAAGTTACATTTAGCTACTTAAATTTATAGCCAATTGTTCAGGTATAAAGTTAATTTTCGCAGTCCGTGCACCTTTGTAAATGTGCCGACAGTTGAAAACAACGATGCACGATACGAATTGGTTCATCATTACACATTTATTCCTAGCACTCATCACTTCCAAGCCACGTGAAATCGTTCATCATCCGTCCGAGCGAACAAGTGCGATTATTATATGAGTGAAAAAAAAACCAGGATGGAACGGAAAAAAGGAATGAAAAACCAAAGAAAGAAAAGCTAACGTCATAATTGTTATTATTTGTTTTTCTTTCCGCTTTCGAGACGTGCACGTTGGGACCAACGTGCTGCACCAACACGGCCACACGATCCTTACGCGCCTTTGCTTGCGGACGTCGAGCGAACCTTTGTTCGTTCAGGTGGAAACGCACCTGAATCACCAGGCGCACACACATACGCACCGGTGTGTGTGTGTGTTGGTTCATCAACAGACGAAAAACCCCAGAGGAGAGAGCGCATCCGAGCAATTCACCCCAAAATCCCGATGGGTTCTTCGACCCTCCGTCGCCACAAGTCTTTTTACGAGTTCCCGAAACGAAAACGAACAACAAGGGAAAGGAAAAAAGAAACAGTGAAGATCATCAACCATTTCCTTGCGCTTCGGTGCGGCTGCCGGGCAAAGACGCATCAACCATGGGAAAGCGATTGGTGGTGGTCTTTTCTAGCGAAGGGGTTGGCATTGAGTGGCTCATTGGGGTGAGAGCTGAAAACTGATTTTCTGACTCCCCGGGTCTGACTGTTCTATTCACTGGCCGCGATTCCTTTGTGCGCAGGTTTGTGTACCAGGCAGTGCGCGTAGGATGCGGCCGTTTGTGAAGGAATGTATTCCTTCTCATTCTTCTGCCGGTATCGAGTTCTTCCTATTTCTAGAACCCTCGCTTTTTTCATTTTAAAGAGGTGAACGAACTTACGTTTCCGAGTGCAAGAAAATTGAAACGAAAAACTAAACCAAGCAAAATGCCCGAAGCCTTAGAAAGGTTTAAGGTACAGGAATGTGTCACCATGCCTAGGACAACAAGGCACATGATGAGGAAGGTCCACCGTTAAATGGAAAGGACTTTAGGTAAACAACAAAAAAGGAAGGTTGGCTCGTAACGACAGGTTGCACCAAAAAGGTAAGGCTCTGTCAATAAGTTTGTTTTAGTTTCATACTCATCACGGGAGGATCATGTGCATTGGAGGATCGATTTTTCGTTCGAAGGAGTTGGAGCGATGAAATTTGAGTCTTTCGTCGTGTTTAACTAACCTTCACCTGTTGGCATGACTTGGTTACAAACGAAAATTTCCTATGAGTTCTTTGCTATTGCCGTGATGTTGCTGAAGGTCGGACGAAAGGCGTCTCAAATTACTTATAGGGTTCGATTACGATTGCGCTAGGCCAAACATTGAACCTTGTAAATAAACGTTTACTTCTTTTGCCTTGTTTGCTAAACCAAAGAAAATGAAAGTTAATGCCTTCAACCAAAAACAATCGCTTTGCAGATAGACCTAAATCTATTTGAACTTTAATTAATAAAGTAATTAGAGTTTTATTAACAAAATGCAATATTACCCAGAGCGACATACACGTGGCAAACTGAAACGGATGATTCCTCAACACCGGAGCTTTATCGTGATCGCGATCGTTCCACATCAGCAGAACAAATTTGCCAGCTGTGACGGCATTGGGGCAAAAATTGTACTTCTCCATTCATTCTACCCTTAGCTAGATTTCTACACGCATTTTTTCCCTTCTTGATGTTTGCAATTACCTGTGTTTATTCTTTAATGCTTTCCAACAAAACAATTTTTCCATAATCGAATAGAAGTTCATCGAGAGGGAAAGATTTGTAGGAACATTACGTGAGCATTCGGTGATGAACGCATTGTTAGTTGGGTGCGTTAAATTCTTTATTATTTTCGATCTTCCTTCTAGTGAGGTCTTTTCCGAATTTCTCACGTTTTCTTTCTAGCTGCACATTTATTCGTTTTGGTTTAGCGTAGAAGTGGTGGAACCACAATCGTGTGTGCTCGAGAGAGAGAGAGTCGATAAAAGTACACGATTGCCACAAGCAATCGAGCCAAAAAGGCTTGTTTGTTAGTACCCAGTGGCAGTAGTAGTGGTAGTGGATTGGCCTAAAGGAGTTAAACGCACGGAAAGCAGCCTGATTTGAGGTCAGTTCCTTGGTGTCCAAAACATGGAAGCTCTTACTTCCACACCAACCCGCCCTATCTTCATCAGGAGTATTCAAGAAGAAGAGCCAAGGAAAGGAAAAAGCCAACGAAAGGAAGATAGACACCGAAATGAATAGACGAACGATCGTAGCGATGGCCCCACACAACTCCCCCTTGTTTGCAGTGGGGCTGTGCGTTTAGATGTACTTGTTTTCTTTTCTAAGCTTCTTTTTCGGTGTCTTTTACTCCTGCATTTATTGCCTGTTACGGCTTGTTTCGAGTTGTCTGTAGTGTTCCTGGTGCTTACGAATTCCGGCCTGTTTCCTTCCCCTTCCGGTATGTGCTCCTTGCGCCCTTTTGTGTTTAGTAAGAGCTTTGGAGGCAAGGAATACGATCAACCTACTTTATCTGTCCGTACGGTATGTGAGTGTGTTGGGGAGTCTAAGCCCCAATCCCAAAACAGGCAAGCTTCTTCACTGTTTTTGCCCATTTTTTTGTTGTTGTTCCACGAAGCAGGCTTCTCGTTCCGCTTTATCTATGTATTCATGGGGTTTTGCCTAGTCTAACCCACCCGTGTGTTCCATCTTCGTGCCGCAGCTTCAGCGCATCTCGATCGCATTTATTGCCCACCCCCCCAACCCGATCGTCGATCCCTCCATAAACTCCCTTTCTTTCTTAGCTTTTGTCCCATCTTTTTCCCTCTTCCTGTTCTCACGTGAATCGTGCCGTAGTGTGGAACAACCACTTATTGGTATTGCTGATGCTCCCGGAAGAATTTCCTTGGCCACCCTGTAGGGGTAATCAAGGGCGGGAGCGAGGGTGGTGCAAAACGAGCAGAGCAAAAAGTATGATGAAAAACGATTTTCCTCTTTCACCTCGAATTCGTCGTAACCGGTGTTTGCATCCAATTTCACGATGGCGGTATTAGGATCCATTTGTCTGATTTTGTAGATTTTGTTTTCCTACCAAATATTTTGATTGATCTCTCGGCAAGTGTTGTACTTTTAGGATTTTTACGGTACGTATTATCCGTGTGTGGATGAGCTGTGAAGAGTTTTCCAAAAGGGAATTCTTAACTTCGAAAGTTGATTGTGGTCATAAGCGTGTTACGTCAGTGTGTCTTACCAAACTACCATGAAGAGTTATAGATTCGCCCATTCTACAGTCGCAAATACTGTCCTGTTTCCTAACGTAGTCGATGCAAAATCTAACCGGGAATATTGTGACTCAGTGTGAAAGTGTGTAGGAGAACTTATGGGAATTTATACTGTGATGCGCCCAACAATTCGGACTCTCGTGGACTTCAACTTGGCGAATTCTGTGTCGAGGCTGCATCGAAGACGTTGGATCCAGACCTCCAATTTTGACCATAAAAGAATTTCTTCAGTGACAGATTGTTGCATGCGGATGAACGGGTATATGAACATGCAGAAATATTGAAATAGTACCAACAGTATAGTACCAACAGGACTGAAATCCAAGTTTTCAAAAAAAAAAAAAAAATTCTATTTACATGAATATTCCATATGTGGTTTGTCTTACTCATATTAAAAGTTAGCTTGCAGGAAAACCTCTTTAGTTCCTGCTAGTATTGTAGGGAACAAATGATTCCGGAATTGGTCACGATTGGTGATTCTGAAGGAACATGAAATGCAGAGCTTACAAGCCGCGAAACAACAGTGAAATAGCAGCAGTGACTCCAACTGCTGGGTGGGAATTTTCTATCACGTTCGGAGGAGCTAAAATTATCCGAAGCCAGATAGATACGACGGGAAATGAAGTTTGAAAGCCGCTGTACCGCTCATTTCCCTTCTTCTGTCCTGTGTGATGGTAGTGCTCCATTTCTGATGAAGTTGTTACGTTATGGCGTAGAGCTTGTTATTTTCCGACCATATCTAGCCCCACTGTTCGAATTTCCTTTCGCTTGCGAGTGCTCCAATATCTCATCCCGGCAACAATCGCGCAATAGGGAGACACAACTCAACAGACACACACACATACACGTATACGGGCAATGGCTCCACAGGTCATAATTCCCACACAACTTCACCGAAGGCAATCGGAACAGTCCGGATCAGGGAGAAAATAGAAAAAAAGGTTCCTCCTCTTCCGTTCGCTTGATCACAACGACAACGGCAACAATTCTCACCGTGCGCACCAATGAACCACGATGCGAAAAAAAGAGGCATGGAAAAGCACTACCACCATAGTAGCCTTTCTAATGCATGCGCCTGTTCGGTGTTCGTTGTCCGCGGGGCCCCAAGCATAATGGGATGTTTGCTGCCTATGCTGGGAAACACTTCACTGGAGCTGGAGCTCCGAGTGGAACCGAACCGGCGGGTACATGAACTTTAATAGGGTCACACAATGACGATGCGCCGCTGCTGGATGTCTGTGTGTGTGTTGGTTGCATTTTTTTTTGTTGTAGCTCACACTCGACATCGTCTGGCAAAACAACGCAATCCTACCGAGTATCCTACTCGCTTAGTGTTAGTTCTCTTTACTCCCGCCAGTTAACGTGGCTCGCACAGTATGTCTGTTTCGTTCCTTACTATTTTCACTCTTTTTCACACCATTTTGCTCTATTTTGCTTCTGCTGTTTTCATCCCTCCCAACCCCAACATTGATCAGTCGGTTCGAGGCGCTTTGATGAGAAAACATTTTTAATTTCCAGCCCGGTTCCATACATTCGTGGGGCGGATTAGTTCCGGCGATTGTAGACGATCGTCGAGAAAAGGCGTTTCCGGCCGGTTTTTTTTTTATTTGTGGCTGAAAACAGGTGAGTTGGTGAGCTAGGAAATAATGTTTATGATTATTATGCTTAAGCCTTATCGTGTTTAGTAATTCTATTTTTTAATAATTTTGTTATCTTAACTTCTTGTTTCACAAGTGATCATTTCAAACGTAACCGTTTTAGCATGACAATTCGGGGATAACAAATTGCATCAAATAGTGAACGGAATAGTGTGGACCGTAATTCGAAACCAATCCGTCATCCTTCGGTTATGCTTTTTTGTTGTTGTTTTTTCGCCAGGAGTGGAGCAGTACGCGGACAAATGAAAAAAAAAAACGCAACACTTGTCGCGCCGAACGTAACAGATCCGCAGCATCCGTTCGATCGGTTGGGCACATAAAATAAATAAACCCGCTACGCGGTTCAATGCAGAAACGAGAGTGAGAAAAAAAGGTGGACATAAGAAAAAGCGAAAAATGCACCTACGAAAGAAGGACAGAGTGTGATAGAGCGCGAAAGGCGCAGAAAAGAAGGGACCAGAAAACATCAAACGTTAGCTTCTGTTTACATTTGTTTGCCACCTTTTTTTCACCTTCAAAATGTGTGAAGAAATTCATAACGCTTATGGCTAATGCCTTTTGTCGGTTTGTCTTTTTTTTTCTTTGCCGTTTCGCTGTTCCTTTTCCTTGCAGCTCCGTGCATTCGGTGCGGCGTGGTGTATTTGTAACGCACCTGTGCCAACAAGATCAACCTGTGTAATGAACCGAATGGGATGAAGAAAAAAAGATCGATCCTTTTCTCGATCTCGAGAAGCTGCGCGAATCAACCGGACCAGACGCGATCGCGATCGTTGTCATGAACAGGAAAATATGAATGTAAGCTGATTCGTAGCATAATGCAATTGTGCTTTTTTTTAAATATATGTTGGATAAGGTTGGAATTGAGGCAAATTTTTCTTGAATTTAAGAATAATTTGGTTACTGGCGGATACTTGTTTTATGGCGTTGTGATGTTTTTTTTTCACTCAACACTCCAAAAGCAACCAAAGTGGGAAATCGAAAGCTTCGAGTCGGTGTGTTGAGTTTTGTTTTGGTTCCCTATTTGTTTCCATCTCCACAGGTAACCGCTTCGATACCGATTGCCATACAGCGCTGCCCCGATTCGTTCGGAATGGCGCAGAAGTTGGGTTTGAGTGAAGTAGGAACGCTACGGATCGCTTCTGAATGTTTTTTTCTTTTCTTGTTTATGCTGAAGTTGGAGTATTTCTATTTCTCTCACCTAAGCGCACCTGTAGACTTGGGTCCGCGAATACCTGTTGTCGGTCATTAATTTCGGCTCGACGCACCGTTCACCACTGCCTGATGATGGATGAGTGTTCTGGGATCTAGATAGGTAGGGTTTCGAGGATGTGAATGGTCAAAAGTCCTGACTCTACGGACAATACAGTTCGTATATTTGTATGACTTTGAAAAAAAATTATACCCCAAAGGGTAGTCTACACTATTTCCAAAACTGCCTTAATTATCAGTTTTGGTGTATCCTAACGATTTCGGTGACAAAGAACATCAGTCATTAGGACACCGTCGAGCAACATTTAAATAGGAGTCTTTTTCTACGATGTTCTAGACAGGTGTCGTTGATACTTTGCACAACTTTCAGACTATTAGTAGTGCCAGATGGTGCAAAAGGATTGCTATCTCACCATGGATCATTGTTCTCTTTAGGTTATCCTCTTTTTTAACCTTAAAAGTCTAGAACAACAAGGAGCTAACGTTCTCTACATTGAGGTGTTTGTGAAACAAGCACGAATTTAATTTATCATTGGTCAATAGGGACAATAAATTCGGCGAAGGATTGCGGATAGGACAAAAGGACCGTTCACCTGTAGCTACAGCTTCGGAAAGGTCAAAGAACTCTAGAAAGGGTAGAAGATACCTGCTGTGAATTGCGAAAGGGTTTCGAATCCTGTTTGAAGGTTCTTGTGGAAATTATTATTCTAGAACGATTCTGAAAGGAAGGAAAAAATAAACATGTTTTTACGTATAATTTTAATCCCTAATTTATGCTGTACTCAATTTGTTAAGTGACATAATCGTTTGGTTATAGAAAACAGGTGCTTTGATCCTATTAATGTTATAATTGGAAACATATTTTATCGCTCAACAAACTTGTGATAACAAAATGTTTTTTATTAATGGTGATGTCAACAATGTACAAGCTTCAAAAATTGAGCTACCTAATTGGTGACAAATAAAAAAAACTGGAGTTAGATATATATTTCTTGCTTTACACTCAAAAAGCTAAAATAAAGTTGATGTTATGATCGATTCCAACTATCCAACATAAATACGTCCCAGGTGTTAGATCCTAAGCCCAAAGGAATCATAAACATCACATAGGAAATCCATAAATCTCTAACGGTCCATTGTTATTCAAATGAATGTGGTTCCTTTTGCTTTCGCAGTGCAATGCTACACCCGTTGTTCCACACCACTATGCCACAGTTTCAGGAGATGAAATACCACCGAGGATTAAACGCCGATATTCACCATTTTCCGTTTAAAACAGGCAACGGTACCATTTTATGGTGCGCGTTCCTTTGGCCAAAGCGTTTTAGTGTTGTTTATCAGCTGAGGTTATTGGTCATGGTAGCCGAAGAAGAGGATAAAAGAGGACCGACTTGATCTGCAAAAAGGTGATCGCTTGCCTATATACGCTTTCGGTTTGAAGCAGCGCGTCGTTGGTGTTGAAAGCTTTGGTTACTACTGTGAGGCGGTAAATTTATAGAAAGGTGCAGAATTTGATTAACAAAACGACTTTTTCAACATAAATCATGTGTGAGAAGTATTGTTCATGTTCATAAAATTATTGAAAGAAAAGATATTTCGAAAAATAGAAAAACCCTTTTGCAAATATCTGATCGCATGATCGGTAATAACGTGACCGCTGTTTGGGGATAAGATATGAATGTTGTTGTGTGTAAGGAGACCCTTTGTCCACATGTTATACTCCCAAGATCTAAAGGTATATCCGTATATTCGAAATTTGAAAATTCTTCTCACGAAAAAAAGCGAAAGAAGTTGAAAGATCCATGCTGGAGAGTATGCGCTAGAGCACACTCCAAAAATCACGTCTTTTTACGATCGTTCACATCCTACTCCCTGAGTAGAGTGAGCCGCGGGAGAGAATAAACGTGCGAGACAAGAAAGCAGAGGATATTCCTTCTCCGTGCGGTCCCATTCCACAGCGCGATGATGCGAGCCGTTGTTGGGGTCAACAATTTCTTTACGATTGTCCATGGCTGCCTTCGAAGATTGAACCAAGCGGGCGTGCAGGAAGATGCCAGAATGGCGGTAGATGGAATAGAAATAGAAAACACGCTTCCTTCATGGAGGTCCGCAAAGCAAGCTCGCGATCCACGTTCGTTCACTTGCCCCTGGGATACCGTTAAAGGAGTGGGTGATGGAGGAAGGTTTAGATGGGAGCGGACGACAATGGGGAAGGAAGAAAAGGAGGCCTCCAGAAGGGAGAAGATTGGTTCGGGATTTTAGTGCTTCGATCGGCCGGGAGTGAGGACACTCTGGTGGTTCGTAATGGCCTTTCACCTTCTCTCCTTCTTTCGCCTGGTTCTTATGACCAAGTGGTGTGCCATCCAATGGGACCATTAATTTAAGGGATTTCGTGAGCGGCGATCCTTGCGCGTGCCTGGAGCAGTTGGGTGGTTTCGAACAGCAGCACCGTACCGACGAAATAGACGTTCGCCGAACGGCGTCGATCGTGATCTGCGTGTGAGGTAGGAATAGAAAATTAAATTTACGTACAAAAGGTTAGAAGATGCGCCACAAAGCTTATACACTTCTAAGAGAAAGGAGTTAACGAAAAAAGTTAGTTCCCAAATTTTTTTCACTAACTTTTCTAATTACTTACCCATTTTTATTATCTTTTCAGAATGACAGACGGTTTACTTCCTGCAAGAGGGGAAATGTTTTGAAAAACTTTCCCACCTCAACCACAGCCCTTTGCAAACACCGGAAAAAGACACATCACTCAACACTCAAACACACAAACAAACTTGAGGGAAATGTTTCCTTTCGCTTCGAGTCTTTGCCATCGTTTCTGCCAAGGAAAGAAAAGGGCAAGAAATGTGGAGTTAATTTCCCTTTGTTCCCCTTTTTCGTGTGCGTGAAATTGAACGAAAAACCATCTGTTTTTCCACTTGAACAAACCATGCCACTACCAATCTAGTGGTTTTGTGCAGCAAAAAAAGAGAGTTTGCTACAGCTAGGAGATTGCCGAGAAGTCGCCGACACTATTTGCATAGATGGGAATTTTTCATCGCTGCCGGGAAACGATCGTTAAATCCCAGACATCCGGCTTGGTATGTGCGGGAAGGTGGGAAAGAGTTGTAAGCACTGGCGACACATGTGGCTTGGAGTGAAATCATTTTTGTCACTGATATGGGACCGATCGAATATGAAACTTTCCAGATTTTCATTTTGAGCGGAAGGATGTCTTTGCGGGTTTTTTTGTGTTCTTATTGTGTCTATAATTGCGCCGATGAGTGCGTGAGAAAATTGAGGAGAATTTTTTTCCTTTTAAAATTTAAACAATAAAGCGAAGGGTTAATTTTGAAGGCTGAACGACTTCATTTTATCAGTGGGAATTACCCGTACTCTTAGCGTTATGTTACTAACATGCAAAAGGAATAACAATATAAGAGTCCTTCCAAATTAAGATTGACACCATTGTATTCCATTGGTTAAAAGGTAAGAGATTTATTTAACAAAAAAAAAACAACGAGAATATTGTTATTTTCGACCCTCCACAAAAGTTCTCACTTTAGAAAGCAATTGAATCCCCGCCAGATACGTCTAAGCGCAGGTACCAGCAGATGCAACGTGTTTGTCGAATGCACATCACAAGCCGCAGACACGCACCGGAACCTCCTGCAGGACATGGTTTCGCACCGCCTGCATGAAAAAAAGCATACGCTCTCAATTTAAAGGGCAATTAGGGTGGGTTCGCTGCGGGTCGATCAGGACATCAGGAGGGCGTCGAGCAATACAAACTAACACAACGGCAAAACACAAACCCAAACTGGAAGTCGGTACAAATTGATGTTTAAAGAGCAAAAAGCCACACGTGTGTGTATGTGTTGGTTTGTATTGGTTTTTGGGCCGTCGTGTCTCACCGAAAGAACACCCTTGAGTGTATTATCCTCAGGCACGGGCAGACGATGAGGGCATTTAAATTTAGCTTCCATCTGCTGCCGGTATCAATCGTACGCAATGCATGGGTATTTAAACATTGACTTGGTAGATTTGCTGGTGAGACGGGACAGCTCGAGGAGGTCCTTTCCACTAATGAGGTTATCCTGGTGGCGCGCTGCATAATGTTTGGTTTGCTGCTGGAGGGAGATGTGCTTGTGTATATTTAGAAACGAGTGCAGTGTCCTTTGCAATTGTCAGAGGAAGTATACGTTAAATCGGGGTCGTTATCTACTGCGTAAGCTAGGGGGAAAATCTAAAAGATGATGGTTGTCATTTTTAAGCGATGTAATGTGTTTTTAGGGAATGTGATAAAGTTTTTTGTTGTGGCAGAATTTCTTCATACTATTTAGTTTTTCATATTAGGTTATATTTTAATAGATTGGTTTGCGAAAACAGCGCAATAATACATTTTTTTATAAAACTCTGAAATGTTTTATGATTTTTATGTTTGATTTATGAGTTTTATGATCAATTACAATTCGGTATTAAACTATTTTTTTCTTTAACGGATTAGCAAAAAGACTCATATACAGTTTTAAACCAAATATACGAAACAAATATAAACTCATGACATTTAATAATATATTTTAAAAACAGAATGAAAAAACGAATACAAAATTACTTTGAGATTGAAGAGTTCTAGAGATTTGAATAAGACATTTTATGGTCTTGTAACATGAATATCATAAAAGGCATTAAACTTTGATTTAAAATTGTGTATATCCTTAAAATTCATGGACGCAAAAAGATGGTAACAATAAAATATTCATTGCATCAGAGTTCCAAAGTTCCAAAATTGGTGATCATTATGGTGTTTTAAAGATGAATACGAATGTCATATACTATCGACATCATCGTACAGAGTAATTCTAGAAATAAGTAATATAATTTTATCTTCTTTATGCAATATTTTTTGTCTTTCTTGTGAGTCACATTTTAAGAAGTTTGTTAAAAATCAAAACTGATAATTAGACAGTTTTATTGTCCAGTGCCTTGTCTATGATTTTTAACAATTTTGAGCTAATTCATTTGAAACTTTTCTCCAGTAGACTGATTCTAAAATTATGTCAAATGAAATAGCAATGTCACAACGAAATGGCACCAAGGCTTGCAGTGATGAATGTTCTGCGATTTCTGGACACGATCAAGGAGAAATAGTTAGTAAGAATTTAATTTTGTTGATACATGTAATGACATGACTCACTGCCATGTTGTTTCCTGTCTCAAAAACATGCAAAGATCCTTTATTTACGTAACGAATATTATTTTTGTTTTGGTTTGTTAAATTTTGCATTTGTCAAAAGTAATTGAAAGTACCTGTTCTGCGGTATACCTTCCCATGAATGAACAGCCCACATCAGACAGGAAATATAAACGCGTGTGTAAGTTTGTGAAGAGACAGAAAAAATGGGAAGTTTGCTTGCAAGAATCGTACGCCGAAAATGTTACCAAACGAGCGAAAGGAAAGAAACGGAACCGCCACTTCCTGCCTTTGAAAAGCTGGCTGAGTTTCTGATAGTGGCCGGTCGATCTCGGCAAACTAGACAAATCAGAAGGAAAGAGTGCAAAGCCAGTAACAAATGCTGTGTACGAAAGAGCAGACAAACGCGCACCCGAAATTCACTCTGTGTTGCGCGTTCCGAACGATGGGAATTGTGTTCATTTGTTGTTGTTTGCGCGGGTTGCGCGTTTTTCTCATTTCATGCGTTTCCCAGCCTCCCAGTACGCCTAGTGGCGTGGCGCAGATTTTTCCTTTCCAAAAGGGGCCGCACCAAACAAGCGGGCGCGGGACATTTCGTCGAGGTTGTTCCGTTTCTTTCGTTTCGGATTTTCCTTTTTTCCTCGCCTTTTTGCGTAACTGTAAAGTGTAAATCCCATCCATCGTTTCGTGGTTTGGAGATTGGCTAGCAAGGTTGCCGTAAGCCTAGGGTGGTGGAAAAAATGAAACACAACAAGGAAAAGTTTAGTTATTGTAGTGTAAAAGCGATTACCCTTTCTATTGTTTAATTTTATATTTAAAAAACACATGTTGATGAATGTAGACATTTTTACTAAGAAATTTCTTAAATGCATAGAATACTTTATTCCTTTATTATTATTATTATGAGTTTTTAATGATATATTGTTTATCTACATGTTAGATTTTTACTGCTTTCTATATTCGACAGAAAAGGCTAAAAAACGATTTTTTAAATTTCCCGTTGATTTAATTTTTTTTAAATTTTATTCAAAATAACATCAATATATTTAACATAACTAGGTATGTAAGCTACACAGGTAACATTAACATACTGCCTTTTGATTTGTTGAGCAAATAAAAACGCAAAAATTATTCAAATGTTTAATTGTATAATGATATTATGCAAAGTTTTACTGATAAGTTCAGTAAAATAAGTTTAAAATTCAGTATCTTAGTGAAATGAAAGCTATTTTGCCAGGAAATGGTTTAAAAAACGAGTCAAAAACTATTCTTTTTCTATCCAAAATATCTAAAGAAACTGAACGACACGAAGCCACGATCTAAATTGTCTTTTTAATTCTTCACGCGAAAGGAGCGAACATGAGGAGAAAAAAACTCTTTTCATAGGAATGGGTGAAGTGGGATACCCGGTTGCGTACAATGGTGACGACGAGAGATTTTGCTCTGGATTTGGAAGGGTTTCGATATGCAGGCCGCTGGAAAGAAAGTTCCAGCAGAGTCGCGGGAGCCTAATTTACACTGCGGCGAAGATTTCTGGAATGAACAGTCGCAGTGTGGTTAGAAAGGGATGAAGAAATGCTCCGAAGGAAATTAGGAACGGAACACATTGCATGGCCACAGTTCCGGCACCGTTAAGTGTTGTTGAAGTTAGACGAAGCTGTACTGAACAACAAGAGTGGAAAGTAAAAATATGAACGCATGGGTTAAGCTGTCAATTTGTGATCAAAATATATACAAATGATACAATAAATACATGAAATCAGTCAGAAAAAATAATGTGTCCGTTGATCGTAGTATTACTAAATATGATCTACCTTGCATAATGCGTGTTTCGGTGTTAATTGATGTGCCTTGCGCGCATAACACGCATGCACGGAGTGAAGCAAAAAAAAAAAACGATCCTCATCCGGCAGCAGTATCACATTTCGCATCGAATCATGTTCGGTTTCTTGACGCTAATTGCAGAAATCAATTTTTTAAATCCTTCATCCGTATCCGTCCGCCTCAGGCCAAAACTCATCGGAGCGTTCTAAACGAAAACTCCTTCACAAAATCAGAAACGTATTTCATTCATCATCCCTACCGGCCACAACAGATTTGTTCGATCAACGGCTACAGACCATTAAAATAGACACGCCGGCTTGAGGCGGGAGGAGAGGTTTGTGTGAATGTGAGGATATTTAAACGCACGGAAGGTGGTTTGCATGCGATCCATTACCAGCAGGTACATAAATAGCAAATAATAACACAAAAAAAAACCTTCAAAAAATAAGATTAAAACATCCTCCCACCTCAAACCGTCGCGATCCAATGGTGGGATCCAGTTTGAAGCGAACGCAGCGAGTAATCATTAGCAGCTACTGGTGGTGACAGTGTAGCGAAGAAGAGAACTCGAAAAATATCCACAATAACTAATCACACACATACACACAACACTGAAAGGATTATCTTGTTGGGTTCTTTCAGGTCGTAACGGAAGAAACCGTAGCTAAGTTAGGGAATTGTAAAGAACGTATCCGAGGCTAGGTTAATGCTTCAAGGTGTCTTTAACGGTAGCGATCTTCAATCTCTGTTTTTGAGTTTCATCCTTCGTGGTCAGGAAATTTGCAAATGTTTATTTGTTTTTTTTGTTGCATGTCTTGTGTTTGTTGTGGAAACTTCTAAACTTTGAGAACACGGATCGCATTTCAAATCAAGCTTGGAGGAGGTTTTTTTCGCACATTTGTTTATCATACATTTGAATCGTTTCACGTGGTTTCTAGAGAGATCAGTTTCAACATTTCCGGTCTATAGAAAAAAAGGTTCTCATACAAGTTTGGTTTTGCTCCATATTTGTTTCTGAAATAAAAAGTTTGCATGAGATGCAGAGTTCCTGAAGACAAACGTTTTCCTATTTCTTGACAAATTGAGAGAATTATCGAGAATAAGAAAACTTCCTATTTGGATATTTTAGAACCGGCAATAATATTGCCGATATATACCTAAGGTGAGAATACCTAAGGTGATGTTTTACACAAGTGTGTTATTTTACCCCGGCTCTAAACGCTTAGCAATTGTCGCGTTTGCGAACGCGAATCAGAAAATTTTTGTGAAACTCCATATAAAAAAAATTGTGAAAAGTCGCTATACGTGTATTTTCAGCGAAAAATCGCGATTCGAAGCGCGACTTGACGCCATGACAGTTTTCTGTAATAACAAGGTAAACATGGCAATACCAAGGTAAACTAATACAAATTAAAAAATTAAATATTTTGAGTGTTATTAAATATTGTAAATTAAATTAACAAATCGAGTGCTATTTATTTTTTAAAAGTATGCAGGATTTGTATATAATTATTGTGAATGTCAATATTATTTTTAAAACAGAAGAATCGTTGTTAATTCAAAACAAAAATCCCATATCGTGGGCAAATGCTTCAGAAAATAGAAGAAGAAGAAGACAAATGCATGGCTGCATTGTTTATGAATTTATTACTTGTATGTTGAACTTGCTTGAACAATATTAATTAATTAATAATTAATTAGTAATTAATTAAATTAATGAATTAGCAAAAATATTAGAGTTAAAAAAAATAGAGTTAAAAAATATTAGATAGTCCACAGCACAGTGTTCGATCCCTTTTGGAAGCTGTGTTGGAATCGTGGTTATGAATACCTGTATATTGAGGGTACGGTGACGGTCATGAAATGAGAAAAAAGCCATACACGTTTGATTACCCGTATTCGAAGATTTTTACCTTTATGCTACTCGAAGCTGCCGATCCCAATTCTATTTTGCCCGGTGTATGACGCGGTGGGCAAACACATCTTCGTTCACCTATTTATCTTGTTACAATTATTTCTGGCTACCGGAAAAAATTATAACAAGATTGTCCAGCGTTAAACACACAAGAAAACAAAACGGACCAATCTGCGGTACTGTTAGCAACAGCCGTTATTTGTATCACAGGAGTTAGCAGCATCCTGCCACGAGCTTTCTTGATGGTCCATTGTTTTGAAACATCGTCACTGGAGTTAAAAAACTTGCCTTTCTCATCAACTTCATCAAAACAATAAATTTACTATTTATTATAATTTTCATTGTTTAAATTACTTTAATTTAATTCGAAATTAATTTCCCGCTACCGGCCAGATTGAAAACATAAACAAACCTTGCACGAGAAAACTTAAACAACCTTGAAGTCGCGCCGAAAGTCGCAAAATTTTTTGGGAAAACTGTGCTACGATTGTCGCGTTCGCAAACGCGACAATTGCTAAGCATGTAGGCACGGGGTTATATAGTAATTCTTATACAGTCATTATACAGACATTAAAATTTATTTCTAATTTACTTGAGTGTCTGTTTGTCATTCAGATCTGCGAACACAACATCGTATGAGGGCCATTCGGTCAATACTTTTAAGAATCATCATTTTCAAAAATGAAAAATGAAATTTGATTGAACTGAAATAAATTGCTTACAATAGGAAATGGACCGATAATTAATTTCGCGAATTTCGCGTATTTATGAGGAAATCGTTGAAAAATCAGGATGGAAGGTATATTATAAAATTATTATTAAAATATATATTAGATAAGAATTTAATTTGGAGCTTCCTGTGGAATTAAAGAAGGATTTATTTCATGATCGCTTTTAAAAAGAAATACTCCGATCACTATTTCAAAAGGTGAACGCGAGAATCGCATCAAATCTCGCACCAGTGTAGTTGTTCCATACTAATCGCACCATTCCGTCCTCGTCCTAAAGGGAAGACTATCCTGGGAGAAATCTATTTTGATACACCGTGTGGGATTGGAATTCTCCACGGTCCCGCGTGTGGGGAACGTGAAAAGCAAGCAGTGGACAAGAAACAGAAACTGATTTGTGTACGATCGTCCCAGGAATATGGAGCTGAAGCTATAGCAAGGAGGTGAAGGATGCGCTAACGATCACGTTAACGCCGCGGAACAGTGGAAGAAACGATCCCCCGACCAGAGCACAAAAGGAAACATAAAACGGGAACGGCAATGGGAACGGCGTTGGCACTATGGCCAGCAAGACGGAAGAGCAAGACAGCAGGAACTCGTGAAGGGATGGCTGGGATGTGGAGATCGAGTGTAGAGAGCAAGAAAGAGAGTTAAAATAGACAAAACGCGTACGGTGAAGACGCTCTACCGAATAGGCCACAGCAAAATGATGGAAAAACGTGCGGTGTGGATGCGTGCGTTGTGTGGAGGCATTCAATCTAATCTCTTCCTTTACCACGGACGAGTGAAGTGAAAAAAACGGGGAAAAAATAAAAGAATCCCACCAAATAGACAGGAAGATTGAGAGGGAGAGAGAGAGAGAGAGTTAGTGAATAGAAAAGAAACTCCAAATCTTGTGCTACGGCACAACTCACACGGCAGGACACGGAACATAGGGAAACCAAGCAGGAAAGGCTAAAGTCAAAAACACTTTGAGCCACGATCGCGGTCGCGAGGTCGTTCAACTTGCGCGTTGCGTATGAGCGGACGCACGTCCCCGCGCACTAGCCGTGTTTTACTATCGCACTTGCCTGTGTGTGTGCGTGATGTGTTTGAATGCGTGTTTTGATTTTTGTTCCTACTCAAACTCTTCCTTTTTTCACTGTGCGCATGAAGATCATCTTTTTCATAGCTATCTCCTGCAAGTTGTCGGCCATTTTTCTTCTTCCTCTCTCCTCCCGGTTCTATTCATAGAGGACGCAGTTCCTTGGGTGATTGGGTTGACTTCATGACCCATGTCAAGGACCTCGTAGCGTACCGATGAAAGTTATGGCGTTTTTTCTGCTTCTCTGTCTTTAAGTGCAGTTGCGCGAGTGCGCGTGAATAGCAGCAAATGGAGCGACTTATGAACTAAAAATACAATATCATCTTTTGTGTGATTGTTCTGCCGGGGGGGAGAACTGGGGTGGAAGAAAAAGAATAAAAATATCCTTGAACAGGGTGGAAAGCAAAAGTATGTCTGTTACAGCTCTTTAGGATTTCTTTAGGAACGACATCAAGTATCAAGGAACGAAGTCACTCACTCATATTTCCTCACTTACATTAAGAGTTTGAACTTTCGTACGAGCAATAATTGAAGTGCTTTGTTGTACGTTTTGAAAGGATGCACTAATTAGCATATAAATGTACATGCTTTCGAATTAATGGAGAAAGTGTAGCCGCAACTGAGTTGCCAGGACAGAACACTCAAATCATGCGGGTCTTCCCACGATTTCGGCAGGATTCGTAATATGCAACTCACGATTCGGTTCGGGCATCGAAACGTACGTACCAGAACCCTTGTCCGGTTTGGGTTGAAAGGGCTAGATATTTGTGTTCCTTTTGTGGCGATTTACGATCCTTTGATTGTATGTTTTTTTATCATATGCTTTCCTCCTTATTTCTACTTCCTATCTTAGGGTGATCTATCTCAGCTTCGCTGGACTCAATACCTTCTATCCTGATCAAAAGCATCCACCATGTAACCCTTTTTCACCGAACCCTTTTTCTAGCGCACGGCCAATGACCTCCGGACTGAACCACCGAGAGAAACTTGAAACCGGGGGTAATACTGTGGACTCTACTGGACAGGGACCTTGAATTTTGTTGAAGAATTTACGTTAAACTTCAGGTGGGCAATGGGTCAGGTGCTACAGATGATGTACCTGCTGAACATGGTGAAAGAAATCGTTCAGCGTAAGGAAAGATGGAAAAATATATTTCCACTAAAATCCATTTCTCAAACCTGTCCTCTATCTACACGGAGCCTGGATGACTTGACATGATTTTTAATTACGTTGAAATGTAGTTTTTTTCCTCTTCTTGTCGGGTGTGCGTTTTTTATGTTACTTTCAATCAGGACGAATGAGGCAGTTGATTCGGTCGGGAGGAACTATTAATTGATGAGCATTAAAAACAATGCTGCATGGGAAGATTTCCTAAGGTACTTGGCTGCATCTTTTGAAGAGTTTAATGGTTTTAAATGTTTGAGAAAGGATCAGAGTATTCAGTGGTACTGGTTGGTTGGCGTTGTATTTGATTTAGGACCTTTTATTTGGAGGGTTGTGTTGTTATGTTAAAATTGTGAAAGAAGTGGAAACAGAAATATTTGTCTCAACAACAAAACATCTCAAATAGCAATACGACCAGGTCGTCCTTCATAAATAAAAAAAACCCATCTCAAATGTTTCAAACCAACAACAAGAAGGTAATAAAATTAGCTTTAATCTGAAATAATATTTGATAAGAAAGACTTTGCAATTTTAACATAAGCAAAAGTAATGGACTTGGAAAGTTAAAGAAACCTGTCTTTATTGATAAAGATCGCTTGTTGTATAGCCTCAATTTATAAATTTTATGTATGTTTTTAATTAGTCAATTTTTTTAATAATACAACATACTCCATTTTTATTGTTTAACGATATTGTAATTTTATTTTTTATTTTTGTAAACTAGAATTATTAATTAACTTTTTTAGTACACCGTGTTCTCAATTCGGTCTCAATCAGTACTTACGCACCCGGAAAGAGACTTTTTCACTTCTATGAAAACAGCACACTGTAAACAGCATTTTCTCTACACTAAACCTTCAATCAAACCAGAAGGAAGGAGCTGGAAGGAAGTTTCGCCGTGGAAAATGAACAGACTTGACTAACACTAACTCAATACCGACCAAAAGAGGGTTATGGATGAATGGATACTTTCGTATTATAGCCGCAAAGAAAAGCCGCGATTGTGTTGGAACGAGGTGAATGAACGATCGGAATGAAAGGAGAATTTCTTTCATAGTTTCGTTGGAAAGCGCGTTTCCAAACTCAATGTTCTTGCTATGTTTTCGTGCATTGCTGGAATGTATGCTGGAAATGATTTTTCGCTTCCGTTTCGAGAATATGTATAGACACCGGAATAATATACATAATCTTATCCTCAAATTTTACTTTCATCATTATTTCGTTTCCATTTATTTTGTGTACAAATATACTTCCACTGAGGAAATACATCAATAGCATTGTCCTTGCAATTGTTTCGTTTCAAAACGAATCATTTTTTTTGTGGGATGTCTCTATCATGTATGTAGCATCATACATCATCTATTTATGAATTAAGCAAAAGCATATGTTTTCCAGCTTATGCGAGAGATTCATTAACAGCAATACAGCCATGCCATCATGGTTGTGAGAATTTTATCCCAGTGCCGGCAAAAAGGGAAAATAAAGATCAGTTCGATCGCAGTGCAGCCCGTTAATTGAGGTTAACTTCCTGCGATCCGCGCGCGCGATCGGGCACACCCCTTGCGGGGATGGTCGATCGTCATCGTTCTAGGGTTTTGCCCTTTTTATGACACGACCCTCCACATTATTCCCTTCCCATCGCGTTCGTCTTTAGAACCTTGCACAAGGCAAAAAATCGGGCTTGTGTAACACCCAAGTGGACAAGTGGTTTCGATGTGCTAGCTGCTGTCGCGGCATTCCCTTTGCAGGGTTTATAAACCCCACCAATCCCCCCATCCCTTTTGGCGTCACAATTAACGGTATATGCAGTGAGAGCTAAAAACTTTACCGTGGGTAAAAGGAAAACTGGAGGACAGAATGGGCAACACCCCACTGCAGGCGTGACGATTTAATCTACGAAGAAAACTAGATCAAAAGTGTCCGCTATGCCCAGCACATCTTCCCCCTACCTTGCACTTCCACCCACCCTTACTCCCGTTCTCGCTCGAACCATGCAGTAAGGTACCCCCATTTTCTGGGGACATCTTGCGCACACACACACCATTAAGACGCTCCCTAACCAAGAATTAAATTCATTAAATTCTTCTTTCTCAACCGGCCACATTGCGTTGCGCTTTAAATCTTCAAATCACCACACACATACGCACGTCGCACTTTTTCGGGACATACTTACCGCTGGAAAACTGGAACGAACGGTGAAAAACGGCTCCGGGTGCTGAGCGGCATCACACAAGGAACGATCGTTCGCACGGCCAGCCAGAAACGAAACGAAACCGAAAAGGAAACGCGCAGGGAATCAAATCGTCTCTAATTTAATTCATCTTCCGCGTGCCGATCCGATTCGTTCCGAGGGCGTTAGGGCACAACACGGGGAGGATGTATTATTTTTTTGTTCCGTTGTTTGCGCCTGTTGTTTCGATCACTGCACTGCTCTTCTCCGATCTTACGCTCATTCTTGTCGGCTGCGGCATCTCTGTTTCTAGCCATTTCGCTTTCCTTGTTCCCTTGTTTCCGATTTTACTTCCGCTGTTCGAAGCGGGGCTGGGCGGAATGTGGTGGAAATCCACCCTCCCTCCGGTCGGAAAACGGATGAAATCAAGATGAACATCGGGGTTGGTATTTTTGTGGTGTTTTTTTATTGGTAAGTTTCGGCCAACAGTCTCCTTATTGCGTTGCCCGGGTGTTGTTGAACCTTCCGAAATTAGCGATCTGCTGAAGTGGATCATTTTCCACCCATTTCTTTCACACACAACCGCAATCTCAACAATGCGCTTGATTGGCGCTAGGTTTTATGTTGATTCTCGATAGACGTTCACCGCATTGTGTCGCATTTCTTTTGCTATTTTTTTTCTCCTGTTATTTAGCTTCTCTTCACATTTGCAAGATGTCCCAGTTTAATGCTGTGGCCCATGGCCGATGACGTGATGAAAGTAATAAATTGGAATCCAATCCTTGTTCAAAATACTCTTTATCATGCTCTTCAATCCAAACAGCCGAGCGTAACTTTCTCTATAAGTTTGGTGATATTTTTCCCGTTCATTAGGCCATCGTTTGATTGAGACGAACTACCGTTGTTTCACACGATCGATCGCACGGATGCTAGTCTAATCAGCTGGCATCGATGGTTAATCTGGCGAAGTTATGATCGATTTGTTGTTAACGGGAATACGGTTTTTAGATAATTTGTTGAGGTATTCCCGAAATTCGGTTATAAGTTGGTTGTGTGGTATTTTAAGAAGATTTTCTTTTTTAATGATTATCCAGGGAGTCCCAAAGTTTATTTTTACATTTAAAGTCAAGGAATGCCAAAAAATTACTGACAAAGACGATATTGTTGAGAGACATAGAAATAAGAAGTTCATCTTTAAACTGTGTAGTTACAAATATTATAATAAGATTATTGTAAAGATAAGATTATTTTTAATAACCCTATTTGGAAAAGAAATAACAATTAATCGATTCAAGCAAAGTGTGTTGAGTTTCATTTCTAACACTGAAGTTTAGATCGCAACATTTTCTAGACAGCAAAGAGAATGTTTATTGATTCAAAATAAAGTTAATTTTCTTTATTTTATTTTCTTACCTTTACCTTTCCTGCATTTATTTTCTTATGTTTATTTATACAAATATTACGTAACAAAAACATTTAAGAACGAAATGAAACATAACGAAGTTTATTGTTTAATGGGCGAGAGCTTATTGCATTTTTTTTAAATCATAATTTTTAATTTGATATTATTTATACAGTCTTGAGTTTAAAATCATAATTTTTAATTTCATATTATTTATGCAGTTTTGAATTTAAAGTTGCAGCAAAAATGTTTGCAATATCGTCAATAAACTATGAGACAGTTTTAAAAATATCTGATAAATTATTAATAAAATATCTGATAAATTAATAAATAGATTTGTGACTAAATTGTTGTTCAAATTTCACCGGCTTTTACCAAACTCCTTTGGAAATTGTTGCAGGGATGTGCAGCCAAGTGTAATTTGGATGAGTTTTCCTGTGCGAAACGCTTCAATTTAAATGCTGACAAACCCATACGTTACCCTCAGCAAATACTCGGCATTTTAAATACACAGGAAGAGGCCCTTGTAAGATGGACCACGGGAGAGCACGGAAGCGCGGAAATAAAGCAAACCGTCGTCGAGTCAACCAACCGTCAGATTTACGGATGGGTTGTTCCATACTAAGGGTCTTGTTTGGCGAGGATCGAGGATGAGTTTTGCCTTTTGCCAGTTTGATTTGGTGTACGTTTTGGTTCAGATCATACAGGTCAGTACCGGATGTAGCAGGAAGAGAGACAAACGCAAAGGCACGGGAGCGAAAGGACGGAAATGTTTAATTCAATTTCGGTCCAATATGAGGGCACTTCCGTTTGCTGATAACGAGTAAACCGTTCCTGTTTTAACTTTATTCTTAAGGAATCCTATATGAGGAGATACAATGGGTAAAGTAAAATGACTGAATTTTTAATAACATATTTTCGTTACAATTTCTGCTTAACAATTGTTGCGCTCAAGGGCGTGTCATGAGACTTCGAAATAACATGAGGTTTTTAATTATATTCACATTTTAGTACCTGTGAAAAATTTGTTCCGAGAATCGATAAAAAACCAATTAAATTTTTCAATATGAATGGCAATGACTTAATAGATTTATTTTTATGACGCTGCTTTATGATTTCATTTTAAATTTCAGTTGTAATTACAACGCTGACGTTTTCGAGTTGATTTAGAGTTTTAGAGAGTCGGATTTCAGCTGGCAAATTCGACTTGTTTCGTGATCATTCAATAAAGTAATTCCTTCGATGACCGTTAACCACTGCCAACTGCCAACTGTGGATCACACGCACGATCGCGGAAAAATGATTTCATTTCAGATCACCTACCAGAAAAAGATTCAACGGACCTGCGTTAAGCATAAGGATTTGGTGCTTTGGAGCTATTGCTCCGTGACAAAGAGCGTCATTGTTTCCTTTGGTTTAAGCGTTCCAGAAGTAGAACATGGGGCCGCAGGAAAGGCGAAATAAGATGCAAGGGCGAAAAAAACTCATCCTTCCTTCGCTGACTTTCAGCCGACGTTCTGGATGGGAAATGTCATGAAAGAACTCCACTGTGTTTGCGTTAAATTCGTTACATTCGATACAAAAATCAACAGGAGCAGGACGCTATTCCTGGAACGCTGGAAGGGCCAATGACACCGTCGAAACCGTGCGTCTCGTCGATGGAAACGGCTGGAACAAATTAGGAAACGGAGGGTCGGTTCCCAACCGTCTCGGGTCCTCGGCCAGGATTGGACGGGGTCCCGTACATACCTTATTTTCTACACTTGTTTACTTAACATTGCGCGCGCACACACACGATAGCCGATAGCCGCATGCGACGTGCTCGGATGATGATGTTGGGTACGTGATAAGACGCAGACGTGCTTGCGTTATGGAAGCATGCTGCCGTCTGTGAGGAATGCAGGGAATTGGACGAAGCGGTAATGTGAAACATTTGAGACTAATACGCGTACAGTACGCGTACAGCACAATTGTTTAATCGTTCGAAGAGAGGCAGCATATGATTAGTTTATTGTTATGCTTTTTGCTTCGATGATTCGTTACGCATTTATTTGCTTCAACCGCTTGAATTGTTTTAATTTTTTTTGAATTGTGCAAATTTTATTTTTTAATTATTAAATTTATATTTTGCATTATTAAACAAATTTATCAAACTAAATGTTACGTAAGCTAAACTGTTCAAATATTTAAATTAATTATTACGATCAACTTTTAGAAAATTCGGAAAAAGTAAAGCATATAACGTGATCTTATAAAAACTAAAGTTAATTACAGCGAGGAATCAGGTGGTCCTATAATAAAGCTCATAATTTCCTTTCCTAAGAATAACACATAGCAATCAATCACGCAAGCTGCAAGAACTATAAGTCATTGAAGTCTGCCTGCAGGAGGACGTAAACCTTCCTCTTCTGAAGCCTTTTAAAATCCCCACAAAACGAAGCCAACCGAAAACTTACCCCAAGATTGCCGTGATCCGTGACGAGGACTGTATACATGTACCAGCAGCGAAACAATCCTTTTGCACAAAAATCACACAACCATGAGTACAGGGGCCAACCGAAAAAGTGCAATGCACCGGAACGTGAATCCCGACCAGTTCCCGATTCGGTTCCGTGCGCTCACTGCGAGAACCCAAAAGGTGGAACATTATGATAATGTCGCTTCAAGATCATGCCACACTGAAGATCACTTTAACGCTTATCAGTGTGGTGTAACGAGTGTATGTAAGGGTGTATTGGAAAAAAAGGCCCTCACAACTTCTAACACTACGACCATACCCATTATGCGTGATATGCACTGGAAGAAAGTCTGGGAGTCTATCCCCAGCCAAGGGGTGAATAATTGGAATGTTAATGTAGCGATCTTTTTAAGAAGGAAAAAAAACTCTCTGCTGAAGGATGAATATCTAAGGAAGAACCAAGAAAAAATTGAAAATGATGGTCCACGCCTTACTACGTGTTGGATGCGTGCGTTACGCCAGAGTGCAGACAGAACAGGAACGGAAACGGTCCTTTAAGAGAAGAAGGGTTTACCTATCCGTTGGAGGGTTCCTGGTGAGCGTAGGGATACATTTCCGCTCGAAGGAATACATTATTATCACCTTGGTACGCTTCCCGACTTTCTCGGCTAGGGTTGACCACATTGGCCGTTGTGAAGAGCAGTATGGAACGGAACAGTCTTGAACGCTTCCTTTCTACCATTAAAGAAGGAAGTGGAAGCAACAGGAAAGTGTTCCGGAATCTTTTAAAAGTTGAGAGGGTTTGAGACCCCCGGTTTTCAAGGATATTTTTTTTCTTTAAGGAACAGAAACGAAACAGCCGACAGAGGGAGAAACTAGCAAGACGCTGCATTTTACGGCGGAAGTAAACGATATACACTTCCCGGAATGGTTTCCCTGTGTGTAGGGGTGCAATAGCGCTTGAACATCATCACCTTGCAGATCTGACTTATTCCCCCCTGGTTGGTGTGAGTTTGTCCTACTAGAACACCGGAAGTGTGCATCTTGCATGTTGGATCGGGGCGTCTGTAATTAGAAGCACGATCACCGGATGGTGACGTTGTGTTTCGTTACCACAAAGTAAACACTGTTATCTGAAGGTACATCCCCTGTAGGTCCTTGAAGGTTCTGGAGTTGACTGCCAGACAACCTACGGTGACAGTTTCCGTTCCTTGTCTGAAGTTACTGAACAAGGATCGTACGTAGCAGAATGTTTTGTTTTGTGTTGATGTGTGATAAGCATCCAGGCGGGTAGTTTTTAGGTCATGCTGGTTTGACCATCCCAAATGATGGGTGACTGTTTCCGGTATTCAGGAAGCCGGTTGTAAAAATGTCGGTTGCAAAGGATATTTATTAACACGTTCTTACTAATAAGGCATACTTGATGCTTGGCTGTTAGAAAGGATTGACCCAACCATTTCACCAAACAAATGTCCGTCAGATCATTCTCCATCCGTCACAGGACCTACAACACTTGTACGGTTGTTGTCAGCGGTCAGCTTACAGCAAATACTTTATATTTTGATAAGCTGAGGTGAAAACAAAAGAGTTTTTCATAAAATGCTTTAACTTTAATATTAACTATATAAACACCTGTTTTTTTATTAGAATAAATTTAGAATAATTCATGAAAAATTTAAATATTTTTTTTTTGGTAAGTTACAAAACGAGGAAAAACTAGACAAGCGATTTTTGCATTTAAACTCTCTCTTCTTCGCTTTAACGACCTTACAGGTCACGCTTACAGTCCTTACAGTCCTTGCTACGGGGGGACGGTCCGGATGGGATTTGAACCCGGTCCGGCCGGGTGTACTTTCGCCGTTTATCACATGCACCACCGGGCCACCCCGGTCTTTTCCACTAAGATCTTTAATAACTACAAAACTGTGTTACATTTCTATATTCGAGTTTCCATATCTACGACTCACACGATCTTCGCCTAATATTTTCTTGTACGTCTTGTGGAAATATTGTATCACATTGTAAGGGAGTAATGTAAAAGAGCTTAAAATCAAATAATGAAAATCAGAAATGAAAATATATAAAATGTTGAACTGGAATTTTGATAATTGGCTCACAGAGATCACAAAACCGTTGTTTACAACTACCTTTACAACACTGCAAAGGCTTGTGGCACAAGTTATTTGTTTTTTAAATAATGAAAAACATTAATTTTTATATTTAGAAAATAGAAACTCGTGGTGAAAAAATAATTTGAAAACATTTATTTTTATTAGTGATTCAATTCAGATTTTGAATTATATTTTTCCCTCTCAAGGATTTTTAGACCAAAACAAAACTTACTTCGACAATTACATAGGCGATGGTTGAGTTGAAAAAAGTATCCGTTCTCTTGATCATATTTATCAAATCAGCAATCGTTCGCCCGTATTACGCCCCTTATCCTCCCACATGCACTCGATCACACATGCACAAACGATCATGCGATCTGTCCTCGGGTTAACGCATGCCTCCATTTGTTCTAGCATGTCGTTGTTTTCTGTGTTTTTGTGCCAGCTCCTCATATTTTCAGTTCTACTAACTGATACACCACCACACAGAAACACATCTGTTGCTACCCTCTCTGTTTAACAGCAAGGGGGAAAAACATTACGGTAGCTGGACAACGATTAGTAGTAACATTGTCAAACAGATCTGCTCACTAGTCAGCAACGCGTTACCGCCTGGTTGGTATGAACCGCATGCAAACTGTTTTGCAGATCGGACGTTAGACTAACGTACGGTTTTACTTCCCCTTTATTTTTTTTTTTGTTTGTTTTTTTGCACACCTCCTGCACAATTCTAGTCCGCTCATCTGTGTCGTCGCCTGCTGCGATGTTACGTAATGACACTGATTTTATGACCGAGATAGGCTTCCGTCAAAGTGCCGACAATGTGCCGCCGATCGAACGAAGCGGCAGTGTGTGTGTGTGTGTGTGTCTGTGTGTGACAGCGTGGGTGTAGTAGCGAGCATGATGCAGCACATTGCGTGTACGCTGCAAAACCCACTCGGAAGCTTCCCCATGTTCGTAAGGAAACGAAGGAAACGTCTATCATGATGGCCCCAAAATGGTGACGGATGGGAACGTCGTGTTCCTTGTTGTCTCCGGGTGTCGTCAGGGTGGTATGTGGTAGTGTTCTGGAAGGCAACAGAGAAGGAAAAAAATACCTAGGTAAGTGGCTTTGTTTAACTTAGTGATCGTAGTTTATAAAAGAGCGTTCAAAAAATATAAATATTTCATCTGGTTGGGGATATGCTCGTCAACAACTGCAAAAAGTGAAGAATGTTCATTTGAGTACTAAATCAATAACATTTTTATTATAAAAAATCTATCTCATAAAACTTGAACATCTGCTTCTAAATCATTAAACAAATCCACAAAATATAAATAAAATTTTAGATGAAAAAAAGCTACCGAAACTAACGTCAAAACATGTCAAGTTCTAAAACGCCTTGCAACTCATCAGAGCTCAAAAAAGGTACGACGGAATAGAAAACTGCACCGACACACGCTCACAAACGAGGAATAAAATCCACTCACGTAATCACCATTGTCATGCCCATTTAATGAAGGGCTCCTCGTTGCGGAATCATTTCGGACTCATCTGACCATCGCAGGAGAAGCGAACGGACAAGGGTAACTGTCCGTACAGGAAGTGGGTGGGCAGCCTAGCGCTAGTCGGCGGACGTATGGGTTTGACTCAATCAAAATTATCATCATCCACCAACAGTCGGTCTCCTACAGATTGGTTCGGTGGGGAAGGACGCGCGAACGACCGGTGGGGAATTTGTCCGTCAAGCGTGACAGTGGAAAATTTACGATTTTTCATCCCACCACCAATATATGGCCAGGTGGCAAGGAAGGCAAAACGATCAGTGGATGGGAGAACCGTGGAGGATTTTGTTGCCTTTTCTCCCGCCTCCGCTTCTTTCCCCAGCCAGCGTTTCGTTTCCACCACACAACCCTTTGCTTTGGCTGTTGTTTTGTTGATCGCCATCAACAACATCCGGAAGGCCTTCGGGTCGCATACGGATAGCGAACGCAGCAACAATAGGCCACTGGGTCGATGCACCTGAGTGGGTGTGGGAGTAAAATGGGAGGGTGGCCAGTGGGGAACGACACAGGGGGTGGTGTTTCGTTCCGCTTTAATGTAGCTGTTGCATGCAACCGATGGAACGTTTAGAATTGAGCTTTTGATTTTTCTTTTGTCGCCATAAAAAATGACTATTTGCGAAGCAGATCTGCGATCCGGTATCTTTTTCTTCTTAGCGTCATTCGTTGTCTATTTATTGGCTGAGCTATGGATTATTAGGTATTTTTTCTGAAGGACGGCCGGACATTGTATGTAGACTACGAAGTGAATAATTTTAAGCTCAAATGCATTTTTTTGCGATGGGTCAGGTGAAGTTTTAAAAATTTATAAACAATTGATTTTAATCGAAAATTTACCACCATTGTTTTAAGTTATGTTGGACAAATATGATTAAAATATTTGGTCTTTCAGATCAAATCATAATGAATTTTGAACCCTGAATAAATTCATCTGAATCTTCATTACGAACATTCATAAATCTCTGTAGACTAGCCACTAAGGATATATCCCAAAATTAATAAATTAAAAAAGATAGAGTTTCAGAAATTAAAGAAAGATTTAAGAGTGAAAAATGGTTTAATATGCATATGCTATGTATGCTTTATGAAAGGTAATATTTTATGCGGCTTATTTTTTTAAATTCTTGAAGCTAAATGGATATATTTTTTAAACATCTTCTTGTATTTTCCTAACATAGAGTTTGTACATTACAGTGTTAAAAATAGAATTAATTGACCATAATCTGTAAAAGATACATTTTCGTTAATAAATATTTTCAAAACTGGATGAGCTGGTGCAGCAGAACATTAGTCACATCAAACCAAAACTATTAGCTAGCTCGTTTCAACGGCTATCTGTACGCTTTCGTAAAAGAGAACATTCATGCGAACAATACCATCGCATTACCATCAAATTCCCATAGCCATAGCGAATGCTCACACCGTGACGTGGCACATGCAACAGGGCCTTTTCCCATGCACTTGCAACTTGCCGGCAGGTTGACGCTTTTGCTCGGACGGGCAGGTGAATTACCATTTCGATGGTTGTGCGATGGTTGTCCGTCCGCCGTCCGTTCTGCCACGAAACACAGAACCGGCCCCCTACTCCAGCAAATATTGGTGAGGGGATGAAAATAAAAGATTGCTCATAAAAGAGTTACTGTTATGTTTCCCATAGCCCTCGACTATCCGCAAAAAGGTGAAAAAAACAAATACAAAACAAAAACAAATTCACTCAACCCCTCATAAGTAACAACGCTAAAGGGAACATGATTCATAAATTATGTATCAACGCGAAACGTTTGAAATTGGAAAAAAGTCGAAGTTAGCATCTTTTCCATTTGCCAGTTGTATAAAGATAGGGGAAGGCTTTGAAGAATACTCAAAGGATATGAACGATCTTCTCGCGATGAACACAAAAAAGGACTATCCAGCACGATCCACCAAGGGAAGGTGTGTTAATTCGTTTTCCAATTATTACATCCTTGTGGCAGACACACACACACACACACACGATCGCATCACACTTGTTAGGCGTGGAAGGAACAAACCAGGACGAACCCCATGTGCGGTTGTGGTGAAGAACGTAGATTTCATTTGTATCTGAAAATGGAATTAATTTGACGCTTGGCTAAGCAGCGTGATCGCCGAAGCGTAAGCATAATTTTGTTGTATTTTTTTCTGGGTGTGAGCGGGTTTTTTTTAACCGGAAAGCATTGAACAGGTATAATGAGCGAAAGAAAGAGACGAAGTGAAAAAAGTCATCCTTCCTGTTGTGAAAAAGGATACGCGCTTTTGTTCGGCCAACCCTTGGTGGCTGTGGTATTTTGTTGTTGTTTTGTCTGTTGCTTCCATGTGTATTATTGGTCTCGGTTCCATTCTCTCGCACACCCCTATTATTAAGGTCCTAACCGGGAGTTAGTTCAACTTGAACAAAAGGAAATCATGCCAAAGCGAAAAAAAAGAGAACATAAAATCCCGGCAACCCTTTTCGAGCGAGGGTTGGGATGTTGGATGCCTCAAACAGGAACGGACAAAGCGGAACGAAAAAATACTATCAGTACAATCACAAGAGCAACAGGTTGCTTTAGTGTGTGTTTTTGTATGGTGACCGTTCCTTCAAGCAAGCAGCAGGAATCGAAACAAGTGGCCGTAAGGATATGTAAAGGAAGCAAAGGCATTTTAAAAGGGGGAAGTTTGATGATTGTTCACGTGAGTGAGCGTTTTGACGTGAATGTAGGAAAAAAGTTAATTGACCATTACTACCGTCGGAAAGTCATCCGTACCGGTGTCGTCCTTCTCATTTCCTGACCCGGAAAAGGAAGACGCCGGACAAGTCCTTGTAAAGTCCTTCTACCGTAACGCTGGATGTTTTAATCAGACACACAGACATTGGCCGACAAATGAATGCAAATGTATGTGAGAAACAGGTTAATTTTCGAAAGGTTGGGAAAGTTTTTCTCAGGACCATTGCTAGGTGCGTCCTTTTGAACGGTTGGATGCCGCCGTGGTTATCGAAAGAGGGGAGCAGTTGAAGTGTACGATCGAGATCGGTGAAACGTCGAAAGGGCCACCCGGGAACGTAGAGGAATGTACAAACAATCGCGTTCCGATTTCCGGATGCGAATTGAAAATGAATACATTATGCGCTCGAAGGATTTTGCACCTGTACCCAACCGGGCAAGTGGTTCCCATGGATCCTTTAGTGTCCTGGGAACAGGATGCGCACTGATGGAGTTGGTTCCCATGGTAGTTTTAAAGGAGTTTCTTTTTGTTGTTACAGGTGTGGAAGTAGTTGATAAATAAAGGTGTGATACATATAGTATGGACGGTTAATATTCTATTTAATTGATCATACTCATTTCTTTAAATTAAAAAAAAAAAATTATTTATTTTAAAAAATCATAAGTCTGATATAACTTACTGATATAATAAAACATTTCAAAAAAATGCAGGACTGCTAATTGAAACCTATTAAAAGCAACAGAGAATTATTTAAACTTTAATATGTTAAGTAATGCAGGTTAAGATGTTCCTTTCCTTGTGTAAGAATAATTTTGAATGAAAAAAGTTTAAACCCAATTTTGATTTCTACAGTAGAAAACGTTGATTTTAAAATGCTATTATGTTAGTCACTAATAAGTGCCCTTTATCAAGATGCAATACACTTTGGCCTACTTTCACTCTCATCGCGCACGAGAAGTTCGTTTTTCCATTCGTTATCAACCGTTCTATCGCAAGAACGCCCATCAGCATTCTGATAAGCCTTACATAATGGTGGCGTATCGCTTCTGATTAATATGCCGCACCGTGTATGGCAGCGTAGAGCCTTGGCCCAGCGTCAGTATGTTGATTGTTCGCTAGACGCTGTTCTGCCTATTGTTCTTGCCACGTACTACACCCAGGCTACCATCGGTGTCAGGCATTTGTGCCTTGTATGTGTGTGTGTACATGTGTGTGTGTATTTAGATGGTCATAATTTTGTGTGTCAGCTCTACCTGTGTTGTTACGTCGAAAAAACCCTTTGCAGTGTGGCCAGCGATTGAAAGCACGTGTAACTGCAGCAGTAGCAATTACGGATGCAGTTAGCCGGAGCCGGGTGAAGGCTAGACTCGTGGTGGCATCGTTTTCAATCGTCAACCGGTGAAAAAAAATTGCCGTCCCAAACGTGGCGATTGTTCTCGGCAGCTTCGCCAATCCGGTGCGATTCCGGAGCGTAGGGTCCCGAGGCTAGACTGGCCCGACAGGTGGAACTGGTTAGGGTGCTTTCACATATGGCACCGGTCCTGCCAGACTGGCCATACATCCAGCTGGTGCTTTATTGTGTATTCCGTTAGATACGCTGGCCATCCGTCAGCGGCCTCGATTTGGAAGCGACTTTGACGCACTCTGTCTGTGCGTTTCTTCCACTGATGTGCTGATTACTTTACGAAATTTCTTTTTGATCGATACCACCGGCTGGAATCGATTGTGGTGTGAATTGACACGTACCAATGAAAGAAGGGATTTTGTATGTCAATCGAAAGCAGTTCCCGAATGAACTCACTTTTAACAAATGATGTTGCTAGGAAGGTTTATGGCTGTACTTGACAGCGTTTAAGTTACAGTAGAATGTCTTTTATCTCGGTGTTTAATGAACAGTGCAGGATGAAAACGACAATTGGAAACGCAATTTGATATATTAATTGTAAAACAGACGACGGGAATAACAGAAAAGGTTTAATAGTGGATGACATAAATTGCTCAAGTCCAATAAAAAATTAATGATTTATTTAAACACAAATAATTGACGTTAATGATCGGATAATCGACAACTGTTTTCAGTATTTGTTTTGAAATAAATAGTTCAAACATGTTTTTTAATTTATAAGGAGTTAATGGTATACATTAAAATTTCCACATGTGATAATATGAATATCAGTTCGTCATGAAATTAACGATTGATCATTCATAAGATCGTATGCATCTTATGCTTAAGAAGAAAATTGAAAATAAATTAATAAACGTTATAAAAATAACATAATAATAACATAATAAAGGTGGCCTTTGATCTTTGGTGTACAAATATCCGTACCGTATTGGTGGGTTTAATAACTGTCACTTATATGACACAAAAATTAACTGTCCTTTTCGTTATCGGTTTTCGTCCAAAATGAACAGGAAAGTATAAACAATATTTTCCTCTCAATTTGACTTATTTCCGATGCTAGTTGTTTCATAGTGTGATATTAATAGGTGATAGTAGAATATCACCGTTAATGTGCAATGGTACTGGTGTTATCTCTTCCGCAAATGTTCTCTTGGTATTCGTAATGATAATACTGACAGCTGCTGCAGCCATAACATGCAGAGATTCAAACGAATGGAACGATATGATGTTTTTTTTCGCTATTTTTCATGTTTAGCACATATATCATTGTGATATACTGTGATATATCAATGTAGTAATATTTCTATTTTTATATTGAATATAAAGCACTTAAAATAAAATCGAAAACTCTCCCTAAAATTAGCTTAAAAGGGCAAACAATGTGTAACTTTTCCTCCTCCAAGCGACGTACTTGGAGCTAAAATATTACAGATGCTTAAGAGAAACAAATTCCTGACCGTGCAGAAGCGATTCATTTCCCTTTCAATATCCTAATCGCATTGATAAGGTCCAGGCGCGCCAGGCCGTTAGGAATGCTTTAGCGTGGAATTCGTAATGCAATTAGGGTTTCCCGTCTATCGCTATTTCCCGTCAGCGAAATGTGTCCTTCCTCTTTGCTTACACTTTACAACACATGCAACTTCACAGCGAGACGGACATCGTAATCGGAAACTGATACGAATGTATCGGAAAACAAGCGGTACAACAATAACATACTTTAGACGATAGCAAACATCAACAAAATGCCAGCACGCAAGGACGAAATTCAACTGCTCGGAAGAAAGACCATGCGGAATGAGCTGAAGAATCCTTCTAAGTGATAAGCTCATTATCGAACATTTCGTTCCGTTTGGTGCATGTCAGTGCCGGAAGTTACAGGATGGATTTCTACATAGACTAATGGAACACTTGCTGATGAGGTTTGTGAGGCATTTTTGGTCTTTCCGTTCAATATTGTATCCTTTTCCTGTCACGGCGAAGTTGATCAATAGCAGTATTACATTTAGAGAGAAAAAGAGATTAGGAGCGAGGAAATTGATGGTAGACTTGCTAAGTGATTATTGAAGTTTAATGGATAGTAAAGGCTATGAATGCCTCAATTATCGTCGGAATTTTAAATTAAGAAACAGTTGTTGGTATTTTCCTTCTGAAAATGCTTGATTGAGTTCATATAATGTCCAATCAAAGGAATCAAAAAACCATTTGTTTTCAGATTATGTTCTTAAGTTTTGCTAAGTTTAGTATTTCTTGGGAAGCGCAAATTCCAGAATCTTTACATTGGTGTCAACCTATATGATATAAAAGTGAGAACTTGTCTATCTTATTCTCTTGTCATTCGATATAATTAATCAAATACTTAGTAATGAATTAATTGATTATTCCACCATGCACAGTTGGTTTTGTTCCATTAAATCCTTACAGCGAATAATACATTTTTAATACAGATTAAACGTAATCGTGTCTGATTGATCGCTATTGATTCGTAGTAACGCACGAACGAGTAGGGTTTAGTTCATTACGCAATTTGCATACCGTGCGCTATGCGCTCCAACAACGCAACAGCCAGATGCTTCGTCCGAAGATCGCTTTAATTTCGTTGTCTTCTTCGATCCCGAGACACGATCATCGTTCGAAAGGAAGCCATAGCCATAACAGTCGGTAGGCGTGCAAGTCATGATGATGATTGCATTATTATCACATTATTGTACCCTTTCGGTCTGTCCTAATTGTCCTCCCCGCAGTCGGTGAACGTCTTCTCCGGCAATGTCCTCAAAAGCACACACGCAATTCAGTGAGGTTCAGTCCTTCCACAGACAAGGAATCCCCTGTCAGCAACCGTTCTGTAGAGAAGATCGTGTCCCTAACCTTCAAATTAGTAACGCTCACACACACATACTCGCACACAGTGTGTGGCAGAAAAAATGTTCTTCCAATTAGGCTACTGTTTTTTTCTGCTTCTTTTCTTTATCCTACTCCTCTTCTTCACCAATTCCCTGTTCAATCGCTTGCTTTGACCGATCGTGATAATGTCAATCTTTATGTTAGTTTTGTTTTATGTTGTACCCAATTTACTCCATCATGTGCGTTTCATCGTGGCGATTGAGCAGACCACGACATGATTTGGTGTCTTTGCCCGTTTCTTCCAATTGTCTGTTCACAGGTTCCCGGTTCCGCTCGATCGTGGTCGATCCTTCTTGTGCATTTGGGTTCCCAGATCCTCACAACGAAACAATCGATCGTGAACGCGTTTGTGTCATCAAGATCGTTCGTACCGTTCGCACTCTTGCTCCATTCCGGTATCGTCCCATTTCGTTCCGGAGGCCATCGGCCTTAGTTTTGGATCTATTCCTGTCCTGACGCACACTCACACGCAAAAACGCTGTAGCCTTCCTATTAGCGTTCCTGTTCTCACTACTATCGTTTTCTCGCCTACTTCTTGTTTGCCTTCTGTCTTATCGCTGCTGCTCCTGCCACCCAATTTGGCCTCTTCCGGGGCGAATTCTCTTCCCTTATTTCGTGGTTGCTTCACGCATTGTATACATAATTCATTTTCAACTATTCCTTCAGGTTCGACTATCACAACCCGATCCTCAACCGTGCCCGTCATCGTTCGGTGGGATTGCTGAGTCCATTGTTGCTCTCTTCGTTTGCTTTCTTATTTTCAACCCCCAACCCCTGCCTGCCGTAGCGAGCATCACCCCCCAAAAGACGCATCCATCCTTGGGCCGCTCCATCCTTTCTTGCAGAGCGGGTCGCATCGCAGACAGCGTGAGATTGAAGAAGGCACGGCACGAGTTCAACGAACCTGTGGTCGCTCCCTTCTGGCCGCTCGGTACTATTTCTAGCGTCTTTTACTCTTTCTTTGCTCGTTTTTCTCTCTCACACTCTTTCTCTCAGTCGCTCTTGCACTATTTCTCTATCGATACCCTTTCGATCTATTATTCGTTCCTTTCCAGTTCCTCTTCTAACGCGATAGACTTTCAACACCAATTTCAAGCCGCTTTTTTCTTGCCATGCACTTGTGTCCGGCCGTTGGGTCTTCTTTTGGTACGGCTAGGAATGGAAAAATGTGCGGTCCCCGCACAACAACCTCCGCCTGTTACGCAGTTTTTCCTTCTAATCGTACGTCCAAAAAGGGGTAAGAGAAAGATAGAATCATTGTTCATTGTTGGCTTTTGCTGTCTTTCTTTGCCAAGTTTTGTTCAAGTATTTCGCTCTAGTCCTCGCGCTGTATCCTATTAGGTGTTTTGAAAAGTGTTGCGTTGCTGTGTCATGTAGAAGGTTTAACGCAACTTTGGCAAAAAAGGAAGAGTAGGATAAACATTCATCTGTTGATTGCAAATTAAATTAATTTTTATGAGATTACACACTGTACACTTGAGTTTAACTTTCAAAAATGAGAAGTTGACTCAATACAATCACCTGGCAAATTTGTATTGAAAAAATCCTTAATAGCAGTTATTAAGGCAACTTTGTCAATAAGATACCAATTATTAGAATTGAAAAAAAAAATATTTGGGAACAATGTGAAATGTCAAATTTGATTTGTGTTTTGGATCAACTGAAAGTATATTGGCAAATTGAATAAGAAAATGACATGAAAAGACCTATCTGCAATTGCAAATAGGAAACTAAAACTTGAACGGGATAAAGTGGCTGCTTCACTTTCAGGCAGGCTGGGCAGTAGGCTAATCCAGAATGACAAAAGTGAAGACGAATCGGAAAGAAACTGTCCAGCAGGTAACACATCGAGTTCATAAATGGTGCACTAAAATGTGTTAGCAATGGTGGCATTTTAACTATGTTCTTGTTCTTATTTATCACTACATTTCTAAAAGGATTATGTGATTCTGATAAATTGGTTTATGATAGGATTAAAAATGCAGAACCGGTTGTTTCCACATCAGGTAAAAAAACTTATTATACTTTAAAACTTCTTTTTTTTATGAGAAAGGCTGTATCCTCCTATGCTCGTTCAAACTCTTGTCCTAGCTCCCATATTTAGAGGTTTACATTCTCTATTAAAACTTCGACTATCCAGAGTTATATGTCTTTTTGCTGCTTAATAATGCTTTCAAACAAAATCAATAAACAAACGCTTAGTACATTTTAAAGAAGATACGTTCGAACAGTGGTTTATGAACTTCTATTTTTTTTCATTGTGTTCAAACAGATAGTGTTGCTCAATTTTGCTTTCCACATAGACTACAGCAACCATTACAATACAAAATAATAAATGCATTCACTATAAGTGGTAAGGGAGGACCGCGCTGAATTGGTTTTCTGCCAAGGGTGCCAAGTGACCACGCTTTGGCTCTGCGGACGGGTCAAAACCTCATGAGGTTGTAGTGCCTCAAAAGAAGATGCTATATGTGCAGTGTGATAAATCGTTTCAAAATTTTATACATTCCAAGCTTGACATTAAAACATTTAATCAGTATTCATAATATTTGCTATCTGTTTAACAACTGAATAGAAAAACAAACAAAATGTACAATGAATCGTAGATCAAACGCAACAACATGAACCCTTGTAGATGTGATGGTAATAAATGCATTTTTTTATCCAATAAACAACGAATTGTATTTTGCTATTTTAATCTAATATGCAGGAGGATATTATTAACATATACCTACTACTTATAAAATAAACAGTACTTTCAATAATTAAAAAAATAAAAACACACTTTTGGTCTTACCTAAAGGCGACGGGGATTTCCGGCAAAGAATTTCATCCTCCAGTTATTCCGAAGTTGCTGCCCCACCCAACATCACACACTAATCTGCAACAACAGAACATAAAAAAACTCCCATCACAACACTCACACCCCTTTGTTACTGTTTTTAAGTCTCCCCGTGCATCCTACGCCCATCCATGCTCATCCGGCGATCATTTTAAGCGAGTGTTGGTACAATGCTCCCCACGTTTGCCGCAGGATTGCTGTAGTGTGTATATGTATGTACGACGCAACGCAGTACGAAAAAACAGCGACCGGGAGATTCATCCTCTCATGTGGACAACTCAAGAGCCATCGACTGGTATACGTGGGAGTGAGCAAGAGAATGGAAAAGATCGAGCGAGTAAGCGAGAAGCAAAAAGCATGTTGATCATGAGAAGGATTTGTTGGTTGGTGGTGGTGGTTGGTGGGGTTGCTATGTTCCAGCATTGTTATTATGAAATTATTTTATTATGCACCCTCAGTGCACTGTGGTAGGGAAGTGCTCCCGTTCACTTTATACTTGCCACATTTTCCATTCCCTCCGGTGCAGGTCGATTGCCTTTGATTTTACGTGTTGCGTTTTCCGTACATCTGCGAGAATGTGGTAGTGTGCACGGATAATATTGTGAATTGTTTTGTATATTGCGGAATATGTGGAAAGGAGAAAAATCCTTTGTTAATGTTTGTTTTCTTTTTATTAATTTATGCTCCAACGAAAATAATTTGTTTTATCACTGGTAAAACTTAAAAAGGGGTAGGATTTAAAAAATATCTTATTCTCATTTACATCCTTCATCACGCAGGGTCAATAACATCCACCCTCTCTCTTCGTATCATGTAAACGATGTTAGATTTGACACGTTTTTTTTGTCTTATTGAATTCAAAAATAAAATCCAACAATAAATTCGGCAATAAACTCCTCCACAGTCTACCAATAGCGTTCTTACTTGGTGTTTGGATTTGTTTTATACAATTGTTACATCGTGCGTTTCGTCAACTTCCTTTCACTCTATTGTTTTTCATTTCCAACGTTTTCCCCCCTTTCAAGCCAAGTGAATCGTGGTGGTGATGAAACGGTTTATTCCCAATTTTCATGATATTTGTTTGTCGTTTTATTAGCTGAGTGTGCTTAGCCCTCTTACTTCATAATAATTTCCCTATTTTGATCGTGTTTTATTCTCTTCCATCGAACGTTACTTTTCAGTGTAGTATTTAGCGGTGCATCCTGTCTGAATAATGCGTGCCGATGCATTGCGTGAGTCAAAAAATATTTCAAAGAAATAAAACTTACCCTTCGAGCCGTAGTGTGGTGTACGTTTCATCGTACAAAATACGGACACTAGCCATCGGTTTTAGTCCCCACTGAACGTGGAACGGTTCGAAAGGGCTACAGTAAATCACTGTACCATATCGAATTTCTTTTATACCAACTGCAAGACGAAAAAAAAATACGAATGAAACGAGTAGAAAATATGTTTAGTAAATTATTGTTATGTTACCAGTTCTATTAAAAAAATATTACAATTTTTCTCACTGTAGCTGGTTAAATTTAGTCAAGAAATGCATTTTTACTGTAAAAATGTGACAAGAGATAAAAATAAAAAAGGAAACAAATTGAATAAAGTAGTAATACTGATAACAATCATAAATAGCACACAATGTAAAGAAGTTTTTTTAACAGGTTAATTTAAGCTTTGTTGAGCTAACAATTGAAGCGACATATTTGTTAGTTGTAAAGGAATTGGACCAAGCTTTTAAAAATCCATTCCTCTACTAAAAATTCCACGGCATGAAAGTACTTCACTCACCCCCAATACCGGAAAGGGTGTAACTGTGTGTGCCCGGTTTTCGTCATCGTCTGTTCCGCACATCAACTTCGAAAGCCAAAACGAACGATAGGGATCCCGCAGGAAAGGGTCCGTAAAGAATGGCCATTTGAAATGCAAATAACCACGAGCATAGTCCCATTGTAGTTGTCGGCCCGAAAGTTGGTAGGAAAGAAATGGATAAACGCAAGTACAACACATCAACAATACGCACACACAGGCGCGCGTCGGTGTACAAATCTCTATCCACGCACGGCACCGTTTGTGCAAATGTGTTCGGCACACGGGTGCACAAATGCGGTGAACCGTTATGGGAAATGAGCTTCCCCTTATGGTTGGTCTGCACACACTGAAATTTTACACGTTGCTTAATGTGGTACAATATTTATGCGCTTTTTTTGTTGCCTTGTTTTGGGTCCAGGTTTTGTCTTCGTGCGGAATGCCGAAAGGGTTCATAATGTGTTGACAAACCCTGTCACAATTATGTCCTTCTTTAATTTAGCTTAAATCGTTTTAGAACACCTGTGAGAAGCTTTTTTAGTTTTAGATTTTTTTAAATTATTTATGCATTAAGGACATCCATTCACTACATAATAGGGCGTATTAAAATTCGAGTTTGCGTTAATTCATATTCCACCTGCCGCTTAGTTGGAAATGATAAGGAAGTGATTTTTAAGTTGAAAATAACTTATCCACCACTGCGGAACAGAACGAATTGACTACACGATCGAGGTGCAGAGGTGGGTGAATAAATAAATTTTTAAATAATGCATAATGGTGACGTGGTGGGAAAACAAAGGAACAGGGAACCTATGGTTGCGTAAGGATTTTCGTCCTGGGAGAATGATTTTTAACAATTTTCAACGCACCAATGGCTTTTTGTTTTGGTAAGGAATTGTGAGAAAATAACAATGTACACAATTGTTTAAATGGCAATCCATTGTAAGTACAAGAATCTCAGTTTAAAAGGTTTTAGGCACTATAAGTATTTTTTTTTTAATTTTTGTTATCCAAAGGTATATTCGACCGAATCAATAAAAAAATCCATAAGTCACGTAATTTTAGATTCTATCTCAAAGTCTTCATTTAGTTTCGTTACTTTTATCTCAAGTTCCACGTCACTATCTTCCGTTGGTTCTCATTTTCCAATCCGATCGATTATGTCATGTCTTGTCATCTATCGCTCATCCTGTGCCCCAAATCAAAGCACCAAAAATCATCATTCACGTTTAGTGCTTCGGCAGCCTCTCATTACACATTGGTGCGGTTCGGTGCGATCATCTCTGTTCACTTTGTGCGCTTGTCGGTTTGTCGAAAAATGAGAAGAAAGGATTGAATGCGCTCCCCGTCGCGAATTGTGCAGCATAAATCGCCCGCCCCATACAGCATTGTACGTGCGCGCGCACACACACACAGAAAGAGTCGGAAACGATGGGAAAATTCGAATGTAAATTTGTAGATTATATACCCACCCCTTCGGGGGGTGTTGTTGGATCGGTAACGGGTCGAGCCAAAGGTAGACACAGCGGAAGGAACGCCAGCGTAGTGGTTGGGGAGGAAGGTGGGTAGAGCTTCCTGCGACGGGGCAGGGGGAGTCGATTACGGTTCTCGTGTGCACTCTTTCACTCGTGCGTTTCCGCACCAGTCACACAAGGGAGCTTCATGTTTTGATTTTTATTTGGTGCCTTTCGGTACCCAACCGCACTGGCGGCCGTGCCTGCCCTGCTGGGAGGGTGCTATCATGTTTTGCGTTTTAATTAACACCCGTCCTGTGTCTTTTCCCAGGATCGCGAACTTACTCATTCATTAACCCTTGAGTGATTGAACGGCACGGTACAGTGTGTGCTTATCAGTGATCGCCAACTTGTTACAAAAGCATAAAGAGTCGGTATTCATTATCCAAAAATGCATCAGTAATAAAATATGATAAAAATTATGTGCTACGAAATTGATCCATTTTTTTTAAACTTCACTTCTACTGAATGTATCAGCCAAAATAAACATTTTAATGAAATCTAGCTATTGTTGTATTTCACAACACTGCGATCGAATTCGACAGAGAATTGAGTATGATCGGGCGGTTTTCGTAATTTCGAGTCAATTTCGCTTCACATTTTTTTGGTTTCTGTAAATTTTGTGGATGTTGTAGATTGTATTAAAAATCTATTCCTTACAAAAATTGCATCCGAAAACTATGAAGAGGTGCTATGGCACCAATCTTATGAGATTACTTGCATTTTGAATAAATTTTAAAATGTTATTATCTTATGAAATTTTAAATGTTATCTTAAAGGCATTATGTAAGAAACCGTGGAGTTAAAAAGCGTGAAAGAGTTTTAGAATTGTCCAAAAAAATTCTAAAATTGGGTCTAAAGATATATAAAAATCACGAAACAGCTAAATTTACACTCCGTGGAAGACCTCGAAAACAAGTAAATGTATTACGTAGTTACGTTGCGAACTATAATAGTACTAGTACTATATATTAATAGTACTTTAGTCACCAATGTTATTATGATTATGTCAGTTTTGCATGGATTCTCTCAAACCTATATACAAGACAAAATAAACATGTCCACTAAACAATACAAAAAAAATATTAAAATTTGTATGATAAGAATTGATTTTAGTTAAACAGAAATTTTACTCACTATCGTGATATGTGGAACGTTTGGTTCGGTTAAAAACATTTTATCAATACAATCACCGAAGGGTTTTTTTTTTACTTGAGGTTCTCTGTTGTTTTGCTCCATTGTGAATGTGAGCCTTCTGCTTGTCGGACGGTTGGCTAAATTTATTCCAGTACTTTGACGCAAAGTACCAACCTTTCATCACCCGTCATCCTGCTGTAACCGCACGCTCATGTAACCGTACTGTGAACCGAGAGATAGATAGAAAGAGAGAGAATGGGAGAGAAAAATAAAAAAATGAATGACAATCCCTCAAACGTTTCACAACCGCATTCGAACAGCGAGCTGATTCTGTTCAGCCGCGTGTTGCCCAAGGAGTTCCCAGGTTTATTAGCGCGGCTTCTTCTTACGTATGCTGCGCCGGTGACGAAGTCAAACCCGCCGGATCGGAAGTCATTCTCTTCCCGAGAAAGCACTCTTTCTTGTGCTAGTGCCTTTTTTCCCCCTTTATATTTCGTTGCCCCCTTTTTGCTTTTTCCACATCCGCGGGGATGTTGAACCCTTGTGAGGTTATAATTCCTTCAACCGGTGCGTCCGGAATCCCTTCGTCCGGATGTTCTCAATCCGCGAGACAGATCATCGCGCGACCACTGGAATGGTTCGACTGGTGATCAGTGCAGAGTAGCCAACCCACCCGTCCTGTCCACTTCCCTAGTCTAACACCACCAAAATCAACCCTCCCACCTCCAAAAATAAAAACCCGATTGGATGAATATTCCTTTCTCAGCACTTTGCACGTGCCAGCGATGAATGCGTGTGGCTTTCTGGGTGGAAGTGGCTATTCCGGACAACGGTAAATCTTCCGTTGGTTTTCGAGCCACCTTCCGGATGACGTCGCGAATGGGCATGCACTGTAACGTCACTGGGAGACGTTTTTTTCGTTGCTGCTGTTCGGTAGGTAGAGGTGGAACGAGAATGAAATAACAATGAACGAGGAATGATTTTTGGATTTAGATATTTTTTAGTTATGTTTAGAGCTTTGCTTTAGCAGTTCGTACCGAATTCCTGTACATAATCTAACTCATAGTCGGTTGTAGATCTTGCTAACCATGATTAGACAACGTTCCAATGTCTAAACCTACGTTTATTGTTTGTTTTTTACAAACCAAATTATTCTTTATCGATAGATCTGCTAGTTCTTCGTTCTCGACACTCTTATCGTCCTACCGTAACCGAAAACAAAAAAAAGTCCCATTAACAAATCTGAACCCGTCCTGGTGTGAAATCGTTTTCATCATCAATAATTCTCGATAAAACCACAGCATGAAACGCACACCCCGGTGTAGGATTGGTTTTCAACGGTTTTTGAATACAAATTAGAAACCGAAAGCCGTTCATACCCCAGACGCGGAAATCAAATGCTGGTAATCAATTTTGCGGTTTGTTTAGTTCCTTTTTTTTGCATCCCTCCCTGCGAACACTGATTGGCAAAAATAGACATGGAAAGCTGATCGTACACATGAAAGCCGATCAGCTAGATCTGTCCGGAGTCGGGCAGAATTTTCTTCCATTTTGCAGTTTGTCATTCACTTAGCTCGGAGGATTTGTTTCGGGACGAAATCGGGAATAAAATAATCCGCGCAAAAAGAAGCGACGGCGCTGAACATAAATTTGATCCGAATCGATATAAATAACGACGATTGGGTGACGTGATCGGTGTTTGGTTGCTGGTCCTTTTATTGGAATGGTTCGAGTGGTACGGTACGTTCGTAACAAGGACAAGGAAGGTTATTCAGAGTAAAGTGTGAGGATTCGTGGAAAAATTGTAGGATGCTGTAGCCGATGCTGTGTAAATAATCGTTGAAATTGAGCTGATCGCATTAAAACAGAAATAAATATGATATATGTAAATACACTTCCGACGACTTCTTTTTAGACAGATCTATTGAATTAAGATATTTTTAAAATGATTTTTTTAATCGAAATGCCATGATATTGAAGTCTACTTTCTCAACAAATGAACTTAATTATGAACGTAATAATTGTATTGCATGAAAAATACAAATTCGTGTACAGTATCATTAAATTTTCAATGCCTTTTTGGTATAGCCAGTAATGATTGACTGTTTTCTAACCCACCAGTACTTTGAATTTGGACAGCATCAATCAGGGTTGTTAGAATCTGAGAACGGGGTAATGCGTTCCCGACCAGAAGTACTCAAAGTATCTGTCAAATGTAAATTACAAATACGAATTAATGGAAAATGATATCAAATATTGGAATAGAAGTCTGTTTTTGAGAAAGTCTATACATTGAAGAATACGAAAATCATTCAAATAATTATATACTCTTTAAATTTTTATAGGTCTTTCTTCGAAGTGTTGATAAAGCCAGCGTTCAAAGCCAAATCAAGCTTATTGTACAGCTCGTTTTCAGATATGTACTTCTCTCTACCTCTCTTCTTGGCTTAACGACTTCAATTGTCATGTCAGAAATTTTTGGCTTATTAGATTTATTTTTACCAATTTGCCGGACCAATTCAGCCCTTGCTTACTTAAGTTTAAGTATTTATACTTATAGTACAGATAAATATGCAGTGCCAGTGATCATTTTTTTAGGATTTTGCCAAGGAACTCATCAGCTTGTTCGAGGTTCTGAAGCAAGATTGAAGCTGTGATCGATGCTTGATTATTTTGAGTGAATATTGTTGATAGTATTGTAATTTACTATGTCTATAATTGGTTTTCTATAATTTATTAAATTTAGATTTGTCATGTAGATTTTTCATGTATGTACAGAATATCTATAAAAATGTTAAACACAAACATTAAAAAAGTTTAAACCTTATTCCTACATTTACATCCACCAAACGCAATCAATATCGCTTAAAGATGCCATCACCGAAGGCGTATGATCTCATAGCATCGCTCCGTCCACCACGGGGTGGGCTAAAGGTCTTGCGAGGGATGAATGTCCGTCGCTACTGATGCGTAAAAAAATTACGCCGAGTGACGACCATAGTACGTTTCCAGAGAATCGTACAGAAAATTGCATGAAAACCGCATTAACCACGTCAAATTAAGGCATACACCAGCAACGGAGCGGTACGGGATTAACGGGATGCTGGGAAAGTCTAATGTCTCTCGGGTGTACAATTGATAGGTATGTGGTGGATGAATAGCAAGAAGTGACTGAAACAGTACCGGGTGGATCAATTTCAAGGAAAATGGATCGCTTTCGTTTGGGCGATCCTCGTCTCATCGTGTTACGGGATGCTTGTCGAACAAAACCATGAATGAATTTTCCACTGAGCGATGGCATTGTGAATGGACGCTTTACTATGATGGGAATGTACAAACTTTTCGTATTATATGATGGTGTGACATAATAATTGAAATCATGGAGCTATTTCTTGGATGATTAAGTGGAATTTTTCCATGACACATTGGGTTTTTTTGTTCTTAGTTTCATATTGGTCTGAATAATTGTTTTGTGTATTTTTTTGTAATATTTTATACTTAACATGTTATTTCTGTTCCTTTCACTTGTCTAATTTTCAGGAAGCATTCATTGTTTTATACTTTCTGCAAGTCTTATGTAACTTCAAGCTAAAGTTTGCTGAAGCAAAATAGGAAAAAACTGTTTTAGGTTGCTGGGAAACAGATAGTCCGCCGAGAGGTTACGAGAGAAACTAAAACAATAGCAAATAGGGTGGAGGTGCGTAGCAAAAACGGAACGCAAAAAAACACACAAACAGAGCTTAACGTAAGCGCGGAAAGAAACAGTGAAAGAAACCGCGTGCTCCACGGCCAGGGAAAAGTAAATCAATTTTTCCTTCCCAAAAGGCTTAGGTATCTGGATTGCTCGTTTCGTGTTCCATCCTGACGGTGTGTTGATGACCATTCCTATAGTTGTCTCACTTTTTTCTCCACTCGCTGTTTCTTCATACTACCCTTTTTTGCCCCATGCTCACCGCAGTAGTTTGGGGTGTTGTGTCCGGGTTTGAGTTTGGAAGGGAATTTATCTATCCGTTCGTTTGCGTTTTCCCGTCATTCCGCGGAACTGGGAGGACGGAAGATGCACCGGTGAAGAAGCGCAAGCGATGAAAAAAGAGATGAAGCGTTGGAAAAAAGGAACGATCGCTCAGGGTCGGGAAGGTAGCGAGCGTGTGGCGAGTGCGCTCGGAGTATTGCGCGAGACAATAAACCGAGATGAAACCGGAACACGCCGGTGACGGAAATAGGGGAAAGTCTGAGAAATGTTGCCCACCTTCCCCAAAGGGGGAGTTGTCGCTAGCATTTCGCCCCAAAAGCGAAGCCACATCTTTCGATCCACAACTGGGGTATAGCGGCGGAATGCTAAGTAGCGATGGGATTACAGCATCCTAGAACTAGAAGCAAGAAGAAAAACAAACCAAAAACAAGAAGCAAAATTCAAGGGAAGTTTCAACTTCATATCCTCGGCATTTGCGGACAGGCGAGCAAAGCAATAAAAATAGACCAAACCGTGGAAAAGGCCGCCAAGCTGTGGTCACCGTTTGTCGCCCAGCAGTTTGTTCGTCTCTTCCAGTGTAGACGACGACAACCGGATGAATTGTGTCTCGCTCTAGCTGCCCGGGGACGGCTAACGGAAGTAGGAACGATAATTGCCATCCCGGTTCCCATTTGCCATGGTGGAGCCGAGGAGTTTTGGAAGTGATGTAGAAGAAAAAACTAAAATGAGGAGCAGCATAAATATGGACTCGGTGCTAGGAGTGTGTGTACGATTTGAGAATGGGCTAGGTGACGGTAATTTCGTACTCGACGCTGTCATTGCAATTAGTAGGGATGTTACAGGGATGGTGTGTAATTTGGAACTTAGAAAAGAGGGCTCAGTATAACAAAAAAAAAACGAAGTAAACAAAAGAATTAGAAATTCGATATGAAACGAATGAATAAAATTGGAAGAAAGACAGATAGGTATAAAGTATTGGGGCCTTGATGAATTTCTGCACAACCCTTGATCATTACAAAAGCTATTAAATTGAATTTGGAGAATAATAAAGCTGCTGAAGTATTGATTTCATTTTTGCTTCAAACAGTCAAAATATTGATAAATTTACAGCCTATCGAAGTTTTCCATCTTTAAACGTTTGTTAGAAAAATTAATTATTTGAATCACGAATATCTTTATTTTTTTTAATCCACTCGCCTATCCAAACACCACCACGTAGATTATGGCATTTTATTTATTCATTTGACGATCGCCTTTTATACTGCATACAGACAAAAAATATTGATTTTGTCTTAAAATCCACGTTGCGTTCTTGATATGACATGATTGGCGTTATAAGTCCCAAACTGTAACCAAGTGTAGACCAAAATATTATATTTTTTAAGTCAAAAATCTACAGAATAAAGCAGGTTCATCTTAAAAATATATTCTCAATAATCATCTTTTATTTCAGGCCATCAGAGTGTATTGAACTGCCAAAATGTCAATTAGTGTGTTATATATATTTTCCCATGTATTTTTCAATGTCTTTAGTGTGAAATGAAAATATGACCAATTTAATATATGAAGTATTTTTCATTTCAAAAACTCATGCTAACAAACTTATTCTAGTGCTTCCGTAAGTATATCTTCCCTTGACTCATCTAAAGTAACTTCATGTGTTTGTTGTTTTCTTTAGTCACATTTCATATTTATCGGCATTGCTTTGAACGTTTTGTTATGATGTGCTTTGACGTTGACTTCCCATCACAACTCTCGTCTATCGCGGGTTCGTCCATCTCCGCCCAGCCGCACATTCACGCTGATCGTTCACAATTCATTCATTCCTTGCGTTAGACGCTATTTTCAATTGCGGCTTCTCGTCGTTTGTGACAATGATCAACCAGCAGAAAAATCGCGTCCAGTCACCGATCCACCTCCGGCTCGTCGAGCGATCACTCTTTCCTTCCACCGTTTATCCGTACGATCGATTGCCGGATAAACGCGATCGTAGCAGGGACAGGAAGTGAGTAAAGCTACCAAGCCACACAAATCACTCGTGCGGTCTGCCAAACGGATGAAGACGTGGAGACGATTAGACGCAGGGGAGCCAAAATTGGAGGTTGATTGAAAAAAAAAAACGGACTCCAACGGATTGGAGCTATGCGTTTGTGTGTGACGGGAAAGAATCAATACGCAGAGGGTCTTTTCTGGGCGGATTCGTAAAGTTTTCGTAGATGAGATGATGAAGGAGTATGTTTCGAAAATTAACTCCTTACCGATGCGTGATCATGATCCGGGTCTCCTCGGCGCGAATGTTCTTAGCTTAACGTTGCGCCCGTCCTGGCCTTGAACTTGCCTTGTTATGTCCTTGAGCTCCTGGGTATCGTGAGGTTTTGGAAAGAGGCAGGAGAGAGAAGTATTCGTTTTTCCACTTCTCATCTTAATCAACGATTCATTTCCGGTTGAAACAGCAGGACTATTAAATGCAGTACGATCAATTTCATTCACCAGATCATTTAAGGTTGTTTAGAAATAAAACTTTGAAGCATTAAACCGTACTAAAGTAGAACAGTGTTTGTGCTGTGTTGTAATATAATTACCAGACGATTATTATTACGAAACCAGAAGATTGTTTATTACTTTAGAAGCTTTATTGCTGCGACAGGAAGTGACCATCGACAACACATTATTATTCATTACTTCTCGTCGTATCCTGTGCGATCGCCTTGAATTTTTTTGTACTTCTAAATGCATTTTTCATCCTTTGCCTGTATTCAGGTTCCGTTCGCTCTAATACCTTTGGAAGCAACTCTGCAACGGTACACGACTCGAGAATTCACACAAAACGTCTAGTTGCAGGAGGTTGCTGTTAGCGTAGACCTTGGCCTATTCGTGCCTACTGCAACGCCAACGATGCAGTTGCTAGTGGAGCAAGAAAAGGGGTGGAAAAAACGCACCATCCATCCATCTGCATCTGTAAGTAGCAGCACTAACGCCACCGTAACCCCTTCCTCGGAGCTTTCCTTTAACGCCGGTCCGCCATTAAAGTGGCAAACCTGGGGTTGCTTTTTCCTCGACCTGAAATAGAGGCCAGGAGAAGCAAAAAAAAAACACCAACCACACATACAAACGATAAACGGTGCTGGGATATGCAAGTGCAGTTGCAGTACGTAACGCCTATTGTTGGGTGGCCATCATTGTGTGCTGAAGCCCTCAAGCCGCCCTCCAACGACCTGTTGCTTCTCGCTGCTGATATATTTTTTTTTGCTCTACACAAACGTGAAACTTTTCAAATCCCATGTCAGTCCGTCGCTAACCTTGGGATCCTAATTACAGGTGCATATTTTTTCGTCTACCAGTCGCACTTTTTCTCGTTTTTCTCGCTCTCTGGTTGTCGGGTGGCGTGGTGCATAATGTTTACCATGCTGGGCATGTAGCATGTCCCGCAGCATCATCACGAGAGACTTGCGCGAAAATCCACGGGTACGGAAGGCCTCCCACTCTTGTGCGGGATGAAGCTGGTGGTTGTAGGCAGTATGAAGGGTTTTTTTCTGTTCAACTCAAGCTCCATGCCAATGGTGACGCGGCGCAAGCGTGCTTGAAGCGTGTGCGTGTGTGTTTCGCTTTGGAATTGCAATGAATGAATGGATGAATGAACGAAGCGAGCGGACGGAATGATATTATGTAAATGTGGGCGAGAAGCGCGTATGCCTTTAGTTATGACCCGTGCCAGGATCGTCAGTATCGGGTGAGGTCGTTCGAACCAGCATCAATGGGACAAATGTGTGATGTGAGAGATGCGTGCACACGGAAAATAAATCGAATGCTTGGGCATGTGAAGATTGGAAAACTGACACCGTATGGAGGCCACCTGTAGCATAGGAAAGAAGGTAGCAGGTTTTACTCATTTTTAACGGATGTTTTTTTAACATATCGTAGGGATTGTGTTTTGTAAAATGTTTGATAAGTTAGGTTATCAACTTCCTGAGAAGGTCAACTAATAACTCGAGTTTAGAATCTTTAGAGTCCATAATGGAATACCGATCACAGGACAACTATTAACCGGAAGTAAGATTATCCGAGCCGGTTTTAAATATTAGTTTCAAAGGCGATTTAACGTTTCAGCTGTATATGTGTACGAAGATGGCAAATAATGTAAGCTTCAATTGTTAATGGTACAATATGCTCAAGTTTAAATAAAATACAAACAGTTTTTCGCTCAGGTCGACTCACTATTTTTTATTTGCTTACATTAGAACGGTAGTAAATTTTAACTTGTATTGAACTTTTTACGCTATTTAACTATTTTAACGCTAATGGATATATTTGTAAATTTTCTTCTTCATTCCTTTTAATTCTATAACGTATAGACGATTTGGGACCTCCATTACGTAAATGTTGGTTCTAGTGTATTGTAAGAATTTGTTCGCTACAGAGCTTAACAAATATTACAAATATACTAAAATGTCTAACTAATTTAAAGTTAAGTGAAGCGGATATAGACTATAGACAGACTAGGAACATCAAAGAAGATAATGAAAGTAAAACCAAGACTGTCAGAAAACAAATTCACAGACATCAAGAACTCTTTTTGAATTTAATTTTTCATACCTTAAACAGTCAAAACGAGATACGAGTACTCACTCTGGACATGTAGCTAAGTCGGGAAAATATCGTACTTTGTAACAATCTTACTTAAGGAATTCATCTAGTTGGATTAAAATTCTATTTCGGATTGTATATTAATGTTACAGTAAAATTAAATGATGATTATCACAAATAATCAAATCTATCATTAAAACGCATTCTTCTAACTTTTTTTTTAAAACATTGTATACCTGCAGGATGAGTCAAATGTTATTTTTTTTTAAATATTCTTTACAAAGTATAACTGTATAATTTTATATCGCACCTAAAACTACGTATCATCAACATGAATCAATCAAATTGGACGAGAATTTCCAACGTAAAGCTGCAACGTTAATGAGAGAAAATGAGAGACAAAAAGAGACTTTCGGAAGTAGCTAATTGATTCACTTCTGTCAAATCGTCTGTCCACTGTATACCGGTTTCTGCTTGCGGCTGTGCTGTATTCGTGCGTTCACCCAACTCCACAAAACAAACAACCATGGTACAGTTCTTTGGGGCAGTAGGACGCAACCACAGTCACACCGAGGCCGGTTCATCACTTTTTGCTCGCGATCGTAACAAGTTGTCATAAAATGTGGCGAACGGGCTGGTAATGTGTTTAGCGCGACTACTCTGTATGGTTATTATTGCAGCTGAGCGCGACCGTTTGATGTTTTGGTCTTGATCGTACCGCACAACACAAACGATTCCGGGGCTGCTTCCGCAAACGGGACACAAATGTGAATCATCTCGTTCAGATTGGTGTAGATTATGATTGGAATTGGATGGAAAATTTAATGTCTTTGGAGCTTATAGGATTCTGAAATCTGTTTATCATTTGAAACACATTTAAGAAATCCCATATATATTCTTTTCGCATGACACATTAGTTGTATAGGACACATTGTATATCTTGTAGTACAATTGGTCACAGTATAACTTTCCTTTTCTGCGTCTTCTTATGCCACCAGTCCGTCCTAGATCATAACTCGGGGAGCTTCATCTATCATGCCGGCAATTCATTGAGAGACGTTCGTCAGTTACGATCGGTATGACTTAAGATCGCCCTAGCGTCGATGGCGTAGATGACTGGCGGGAATGGCGCCCATGGGAATGGCAAACCCTAGACCAAGGTCTACTGCTACCGTCATCCATCTGACATATGGCCCCCACAGACCAAACCGAACAAGTGGCCACGTACTGGCTGGGGGTGCTTTTCCGCTCAACCGAACGCGGCCCGAACACATTGCCGGCGTTTCACTGTCACAAGCTTCGTGAGGCTTCGCGTTGTGCGTGGTTGCGTGAAAATGTAATTAATACTCAGCTGACCTACTTCAGGCCCCGGCAGCCCTCGTTTCCATCAGCGTATCGGTGGAACTTTACTGAGGGAAACGCGAGTGGACGAGCGAAACATGGATGAGTTACGATGATGGCAGTCGTTTATCTCGTAGGTCTCCAGAAGGCTACGCAGCGCAAGAGGATTGTATCCATACGCACGCGGCGGCATGGGGCATCAACACACCCAGACTCGAGTAGCGACTCAAACACATTTGTTAGAAGCCGGTAGATTAGAAATTGATTGAGAAATTGATCAATGATTATGGTGCAGTTTTGCGTGTTTTCTACGCGATTTCTTGCGATCTTTATGATATGTGTAGAATGCTGTTACGTTTTTTTTACACATTGAGTTCCTTAACAGTAAAATATAGAAACAAATATAATGTTTAATCGATGCGGAAATTAGTTATAAAGTTTTGTAAACAAATTACAAACAATTTAAGCTTAAAATTATTAATATTATTTTGATATTCAATCTTAGCTAATACCGGTAGTCCCCGAGATACAAATTACTTCTTATTTTGTACTTAATTCAATCGAATACATTTCTAAATCATGTTTAATAAAATCCCCTAAAAAGCATAAAAAGGAGCAGAAGGAAGTTAAATGTGAAAAACTTTCGGGATTTTTGCAGATCTTCACGGTCCGCTATAATAGCGTCTCTCGGTCTAGTCTTATAACGCCATTATTTGACGTTTTTATTATATTATTTTAAATTTCTCCGACTGTACGAAATAATACTGCTAGGGAACTTGTTATTTTAAAAGATATAAATTTACAACACTACTTTAATACTTTAATAGTTACTTTACTTTAGTACTACTTTAGTACTTTAATAAAGTACAACACTTTTACACATATCTAGTTACGAATCAATTTGATGCGATTTGATGTTACTACTAGCTATGAATGTATAATGCGAAATAAACTGTCTGTTGACATTATGCTACACATAAATTATACATTTTAACATGCTTCAATAATCCTGCTTTTATCAAAGTATCCAAATCGCTACTGCAGCTAGACTAAAGCACGCGTTTGAAATATATTATTTCAAAGAATCGCAAATGCACTTGAAGTACATGCCAATCAGTAGAAATGTCTCCAATTTGTTAAACTCCAATCGATGACCCCAAAAAACGAGTATCATCAGGATATTAAGCTTTGGATGGTTGCCATATCGAATGTACACCGAGCTAAGCTTATGCTGCGAAACGAGAAAGAAACGAAGAAAACAAAACAACAAGTAAAAAAAATCTCACAAAAGAACATCTACACAAGCATAATATTAACAATAAGCAAACAAAAGTCCGTCAGAACCTATAAATGAGAAGCAAAAGATAAGAAACAGAAAAAAGTTACCAACGGACAGAAGAAGGGACAGAACAGAAATCATAACGTAAAAAATATGTATAAAAAAAGAACAATAATAAGCCAGAGACACTTTGAGCTTGGAAGCACGGAACCGAATGGAGCTGAAGTTGAAAAAATCCGCTAGTGCACCGCATTCTCACCCGAGCTCAATTAATATTCACCTCGTTCTCGTGCCACCGGTGACAGATTATATGCCACATTTTCGGCTATTTTATGTGAAATAAATGCAGATGGTGCGTATGGCGCAAATTCCTACGGACGGAACAATCGTTTTTCCGCGATTTGACAGCTTGCGTGGATGAGCAAACAAAAGCCGCAATGTGCAACTGAATAATATTGCAGGATAGTTACAACAGTTGGCGCCCAGCGAATCCATCCGAATGAAGGATTCAAAGTTGACCAGCCAGCTTATTCACTTCACAAACAACGGTCAACTTTATAAAAAAAAACATAACGGATGTGGTTGCAGTACGTGTTACAAAACCGATTGATACAATAATGCATCCGACGCTCGGGCAGCAGAAGAACTGCATAATCAAATGATTATTACGTTCTTAATCACGAACGAGTACGACCATTTAAAGGCTTCATTGTCATTGACTTTACGGGACACGTTTCTGAGCCGCGCTGTAAAGTTGATCGTTTCCCGAACGCACCAGGACGCGCGGCAAATGCGAGAACTCATTGTCCCTGGCTGATTTGTATTTCGTGCTGTACTTCTTTTTATTTTTACATCATTTACTGTTTCTTTTATATAGCTTTTTGGCAGTATTTTGTCGCGTTGGATTGATCGTCGGTCGGAAGAGCAGTTTGTGGTCCGGTTCCTAAAGGACACTCCTCAAATTCTTCGTTTTTTTGCAGAATTGCTTTACGTGGCGGGATCAACAAAATGTAAAACATGTCGCTTGGAAGAAGCGGTAAGCAAACATGTACAACATAGAATTGAAATGTAGCAGTATCTTTTAACGACTTTAACGAAAAAGATGAAACGGTAAAGAGGCAGATACACAAATGTTTGCTGGCGACGAAGATGATGCAAACTGAGAAACATCCGAACAACAAATTGCTCACAAGACTGTACGCACAAAAGGATTGAGTTAAATGGAAAAAAACAAGTTGTATTAAGGAAAAGAAGACCAAAGATATAACTCGAAGATGTGAAGCGAAGTTAAAATGCGTGCCTTGTGAGTAGGTGAGATTATTAACAGTATGACATCGTATAAACAATATTAATTAAGCATTTATTTGGCAAATTGCATTTTATTAAAAGTTGAAAAAAATATTTCAAAATATTTTGATTAAAAATAAAACAGAAATTTCCACATGCGGTCTTTTGCTCACAGTATGTAATATCGCACTCGGAGTAGTTACCGTAAATGGTATAAAGAACGAACCAAAGATCCTCCTTACGTATTCCATAAGCAGCAACGAAAATTATAAAACCATAAGAAGCGGTACGATAATAACTGCAGTAATACATAAATAAAGTATACCATTTTATGGTGCCCAATGGCGATCAATGGTCGCGGGAGGGGTTAACGTGTCCTGAATACCACACGCACCGATGATGCAGTGATTGGATCGATCGAGTTCGGGTGAGTGGTGTGCGTATCCTTTACATTTTGAGTTTTGCATTTTTGTGATTGTAGCGATCGGTTTTCGACGACACCAATCGTAAAACGGATACGCAAATAATATTAATTAAAACTTATGCTTCGGTGTAAGCAGTGTGCTTTAATCTTAGTATTTTGATTAGGACAAAATAAAGATACGAAAAAATAACTGACTTTTCCCCCAAAACGGAAATGTCTTTGATTACAGTAATTTCATATATTTGAAGCTATTTAACCGGTTTAAGACACTTTAAGCAGCTTGGTAGCAAGAGAAAGGATCAAATGTTCCCATTTTTTACATTTCAAGTAGCCAGATACTCGGATTCCTCTCGAATTCGAAACGTACGTGGGAATTGATTTTCTTTTGCTCCTTTCCTAATCCTTTGCTCCTGGTGCGTAAACCATCGTTAATAAATTGGCGATCGCTACGATGGCGCGATGTTAATAAATTGCAGCTCCAATTCAACACCACGGATTACAGTCCTTTCATTTGGTGTTTGGCGTAACGGCTTGAAGAAAAGGCTTGCTGCTGATGGTGAGAGTATCAATACACACTTAGCGCGTAACTTTTGCCCTACACTTTTATCCGATACGCCACAGGTATGGGCAATAAAGTGAAACGATGTAGCATTCCCACTAAACTTTTCGTCCACTGCTAAAAACACACTGCAACCCAATACTGGTGGATGATGATAGTTATTGGGTTTCTGATAACGTTTTGATACCGTGTTGGTGAACGAAGGCTGAGAAACTTTTACACATAGAAGGTAAATATGAGTAAAGTGTAAGTGAAAGCAAAAATGCGAATAATGCTGATAGTCTCGTAAAGGTTTGCTCGAAGGATAAATGCCATGAACAACAAGCAATCTGATGTCCGCTAATGTACCATTACTCCACCGATTAACCAGCACAACGATTCGAATGGATTGCAATAAATAAAGGATTTGTCACAACAGGTGCAGTAAAATATGAAACATGAAGTTATATTATTTTATCCATAAAATCTGGACCTGCAGTTTGGGTTACAAACGTTTCTTGCAATGGGAGATCAAGCGATGAATGTAACCTATAGTCTCAAACGATCTAACGGAATTAGTTTTTATTACCGCTCATAATATACCGAAAGTCACCGGTTGCATCTGCCAATTGAAAGTGCGGACAACTTTCAATACGCCATGGGCCGGTTTCTTTTACTACCCCGATGGCATTACGGAATAGATCTGCTGGATAGGACTGGTCGGATTAAATTTATGCTTATGCAGAGAAGGCTTCGCTAGGTCTTCTCGAGGAAGATCCATCCAGGAACATGTAGCAGTTGACGTGTTCTGTTAATGTTGCATGAAGGTAATGCAATGCACAAACAATCTCTTAAATGTCGTACCGATTATTAGAGATTTTATGGAACCGTACAAACATCTGCATTTTTTCCATTGGGGCAAACACGATCATCATTGGGTAAAGGTGCGTCCTAAATCCATTAATAGTTGCCAGTGAAAGGGAATGACACTTTATCCTCTTTTTATGCATTCTTGGGGACTAACACTTGGATACTCAAGTGGAGAATAGCAAATGGACACCATATGTTTGTGATTCGTACGCTGCATTAAAATGGAATGTGATGGAAAAACAGCGTGCACACTCACACAGCCACTGTTCGTACTCAACCAAAGTGTCCTGTTCCCTAGTCTGAGAGTTGGGAGGTCTGCCAGGCAGTGGAAATACAGTTACAAGCCCAACGGCATTTGTTTGGGAAGCAATTTCCTAAAGTCGTTGCTTCCTACTGTTACAGCCGTTACGGGCAGAGCAGGTTCTTTCTAGTGTAACCTCTTGAGCTTTCTATCTGTGTGCTTTGGAGCAAAAAGGAAAACCTATTCGAACTGGAATCACAGGATATTGTGATCACCCGTCTCTAGCCTGGTACGGGACGATGTCGTCTTTCGCTCCTAGTTTGTGCGCGGTTCCTACATGGAACCGGATTGCTAACGAACGTCCGGCAAGATCGTAACCTGATTGTTTGGTAAAGAAGCATCCTGCCTTGTACTGTGCCAGCACGAACAAATTCTCGCATGCCGTTGTGGGACGCGCATCAGTTAGCGCGCTCAGCGAATGTTTTGGCTTAGGGAAGCCACCAAGCCGCCTGGAGAGTACTTACCATGAACGCTACGGCTGGGATCGAGTGCCTTGCCGATCAAGTTCCCAATCCCCATTCGGTGAGGCCAGGATCGGTCTCACGTGCTGGCAGAGCACGGATGCTTCACCACGAGCACGAGGAACAAGGAAAACGCAAAAGTCATTCAACTTGGCCTCCGGGAGCCGGACACGAAACACTGGCCGGCGCCGATAATGGAGGATGGCTTCGGTACGGACGGCTGGACAACGATTTGGCTCTAGCCGTACGGCTAGGCTTTCCTCTTCCTGCCATGTGGGCATCGAGGCCCAAAGCACCATTTGCTGCTCGACTCGTTTTCACCCGTTGCGGTCATCTTGTGGCCTTTTTTCTGTTCTCTTAACTTTTTTTTTCGTTTCTCGCTCCATTCGCTTCTCGCTTCGTTCGTTCCCATAATAAGCAATCTCTTCGGGGGCACTGGGCAGTAGGGATAGAAAATCTAGGAACTTTTGAAGCCTCCCCGGGAATCCGGCCTCACTGCCTGACCACTTGTCCGCTGTTTTGCGTGAAGCATAAGAGGAAGAAGTAGCTCTCCCCCACGGCAGCAAACCAGGCCCGGGAAGCGCACGATGTACGGCGAATGTGAGTGACCGGTTAATTTTTATTTTTCATTTTTGGGCATTTTGACGATTTCCTCTTGTTCGGTGAGCATGCCCGCGTGAGGCTAGGGTGTGTACTGAGATTTTTTTTTATCTTTGGGAGGAAGATTTGTGGAGCAGGATGGCCATGTGTTGCTAATGGAAAGATTGAATCAGACGACGGACACTGGGTTAGAATGCGGCTTGAATCAAGTATAGAAGGGAGATCTGATACATGCTTCAAGAGGAGTTTTCCTCATTTTTCCTTCCTTCTATTGGAACCATATGGCAGATAATTTCACGGTACAAAATTTATCAACAAGGTAATGGGTAAAATCTAGTTGAAACTAAATTCCCAGTAAACACTTTGTATAAAAAGAACCCAAAAATTACCTCCTACAACTGGCAAGGCATACGAATATCTTGTAGTAATTGCTGTATCCCGATCTGTAAGACGAAAAATAAAGGCTGACATTTTCCCGCCAAGACTTTAATTTACACGCAGCTAAAATTGATACGAAAACCGAGAAGTTGGTCATACCAAAGCTCCCACAAGAGGAGAGAGGACACACTCGTCAAATTGACAAATTGCTCCAAAATCATTCACGCTTCACTTACTCACCCAGTCTGATTTGTGGCCGCAATCGCTATGGTATATATGGGGAGGCTTCGTGAAGGCCAAACCACTGCCCGTTAAGAACTGGTAACCCAGGACAAGCTGTTGGCTGGCATCGCTGTGGCTTCCCTGGTACAGCTTACCAGTGAGCTTTTACGCTCGTAAAACCTTCCAGCAAGCGAATGATATGACACTTAACACGTCTGACGGTGAAACAAAGTAAATCACGCAGTCACCGGACGCTTCATCCAGCTTCTTCTTCCTGTGGTCCGGAGGTTGCCGTGAGTGCAGAGAAAGTCTCAGTTATCTTGTCCAGCGTTCCAGAAGCAAAGCCGTTAACCAGAACTCGTGAAACTCCAGACCAAGTCAGATTCCGGCCGAGCGACTTGCGGAAGCGTTTATCGACCGGTAGATAACGTTTCGAGTACGGACACGTAAGGAATAAGAATTAAAGCAACGAACACGAACTGAAAGAAATGTCATATCCCTTTCTCAATCCTAGACGGCAAGCCTGTGCGGAGGTCTTTTGACTCTCAAAAAGGCGATTAAGGGAGCAAAGCGAACGGAGTTCGGCCCAGAGGTGAACTCAGGTCGTACGGCTTAAGAACATTAAAAGCTCATGTCGTAATGCGAGATCCCCGTTCACTTTGCATCACAATCTCTCTTTCTCTTCCCGGGGTCGTACTGGCAAAACAAAAACAAAACTACTGAGAAAGGAGTGAAGCCATCTTAGACATTGCGAAGGAAACTGTTGCCTTGATGAGGATCAATCGCAAAAAAAAAATATTTCTGTTTCATCGATCGATTTTACATTAGTAAATGCATTTATTACCCAGCTGTAGAATACCATAATGATCGGACAAACTCGAATTGAAAGGATATTACAGTATGGTACAAACTTTAGCGATCGCAGCGAAGATCTCAGATCGCAAACTACTATTCTGTTAAATTTTCCTTTGCAAACAAATACTTCAAAACACTACGATCTACTGATCACCAACAGCACTCTTAACTCGGCTGGGAGAAAAACTGTCACTCACTGTCCAACGCATCAACACGCAGTTTGGAAGGAGCACAGGAAGCATCCAACAAACAGTCTGTCATCGTTGTTTGGCGCGGGTTTTTTGCAAACCGTTTCCGTCCGGTGTCGTTCCCTATCCCTTCACTTGCACACCCGACACTAGTCTGTGCGGGTTGAAAAAAGTTCGGCATTTTATTACCTTTATTTATCCAAAGCCATTCCCTTGGTCTGCGTACGGTACTGCGCTGGTTTGTTTTATTGCTGCCGATGTCGCGGAGTCATTTACATTTCTGCACCATAAAAATCCTGGACTGCCATTTATGCTTATTTTACCTATCTTCTCTTTTGCTCTCTCTATCTCTCCATCTTTCTTATTCTCATTCTCTCTTTCTATTTTGTTTATTTGTGTTTATACTCTTCCTTTTCCTTCTTTTTTTGTGAGCTGTTAAGTTCGGTTGCTTCGAGTTGGTCAACTTTTCTTTCTGTTCTGGACTCTCATTTTTTCATTTTTTGTTTCTTCTTTTGTCTGTTTTTTATTTCATTATATTTCATTTGTATATCTTCGATTCCTTAATTTATTATATTTTTTTTATTAAAACATTTCGAATTTAGAATCGAATTTGGATTCATTGATCAGAATGAATCTTTGAACTCAATGAATGAGCTCTATTCTGAAGGTTCTTGAATATTTGAATATTCTTCAAAATTGGAAATTCTTGAATCTTTTCTGAGCCATGATCTCAATAAATCTTCGCTGAAATTTCATATGAAGGACACATTCTAAAGCACAACATTACTTCAAAAACAAAACATTAATTCACAAGACAACATTCACTTCTCTTCCCAAACGAATAGACTAATGAAGTTCTGAGCATCCGTTCTCGGATCCGCTTATTTTGTTCTGTCCTTGGAGTCCTGATGGCCCCATTCTTCCAGTCGTTTTATAGTATGCTTCCAATCGATCTCAGACGCGGATGGGATCAGCTTTCTCAGTCCAAAAATGAAACCCATTTCGTCTCCTTTCGAGAGTGTTTCGAGGGCGCATTTGATTGATCGTTAACGATCGTAAATAGTTCGATGCAGCCAAACAGGCCGCGAGGCGTTCGAAATGAGAATTTTACGATCGTTTTCACCCTCGGTTAACTGTCCGATTGAATTATGCTCATCAGCTTGCGAGTGAAAGAAGAGCAAAGTACCGGGCACCGTTATCACTGTAAGAACGGGTTTGTTTGTTGAATGTGATTTTAGTGAGTATAATCACAAGAAAGGTGATGCGTATTCAAAACTCGAACTGGATTGAGGTGGACTTTTTGATGCTTTTCGTCAATCAAATGATGGAAATCATTGGTCAAATCCAAAACTGGGGCGAGGAAATATTACTTCACAAACATATGTTTACTTACCCGCACGTAGATCGTTGTACGCGAATCGGATCACTGCAAAACACTTGGCAGTAAAATCCCATCAAAAACCACAGGAATGCACTTCACCGCGACACGGCGCGAGGTTCGCCGTTCCGTTTCGCTAGCCTAGGATCCTTCATCGCACGTTCGGTGTACGTCATGTGCCTCACGCACTGCTGGTTGCCACGATCGCCCGATCATGGACAGGTACCCTCTTGTGCAATTGCCGCTGCCGCCTTCACTAATAGCAGCTCGCATCGCATTGCAGGATGGCGACCTCGCCCTGCTCCAACTACGGACATCCGTCGTTCCACCATTGCCGCCATCGCTGCCGTCGTCGCCACCTACCAAACGGACAACCTTCCCGGACCCAACCCAACCCCGAAAGGGTGTGTTCGCCCCGTGTACGCATCACCAAACGCAACGAAGCGTGGCAGCGCCGAACCGACCGAACGCAGCGGACTGAACCGTGGTAAGGCCTGTTGCTTCAGCCGGCCAGTTAGTGCTGCGAGCTCCGAGACAAAAGCGAACTGGCCGAGAAGGCACTGTATCTGGCTTAATCGCACTGCAAACCGCCCAACCGGAACGGGAACCACTTCCCTTTACCGTACGATCCCGGGACTACGGATTGCAGCGCTGCATAAGGGCTGTGGACCGCGTGACTTATGAAAAACCATTGCCTTCCGTCCCATTCGAACCCGATCCAGATGCGCTGTACTGCTCACATGCTGTCAACTCGCATGCTGGGTGAGGCATCGAACGATTCCGGATTGAATCCGAGTTCAACGTACTGTGCGTGTACGCGCGCGTGTGTGTGTGTGTGTTCGGGACATATCCGGCGGTTACGTTCCCGGAGATGGGAAGCTTGGGACAGGACCGACTTGGGAGCTGCACTGTACTCATAACTATGGATCCTGCCCGAGTTGTTGAATCGGGAAAGTTTTACGACCTTACTGAATCGTTTATAATTACTGTACGTTCTCTTTCCTGCCACGATCGTTGTGCTGATCGCTGGAGAGGGCACAGTTAGAGCTGTCCTTCCTTAGCCAGTACAAGGTTGTATTTTTTGGGAAGTCGTCATTATGGGACGTCTCATCTTGTGTTGCTGTTTGTGGCAAAACAATACACCGATCTGCATCATGCAATTCCAGATTGTGAGCAAATTCGGAACGGGCCACTGACACTTGTTTTATGTGCAATTGTTCCGACGTTTCGTCGTCTGATTTCGTCGGTTGCACGGAGGAAATTCCCAAAGCTGCTAAAGTAATAAATAAAATATACTCTTGAAAAGGCATCTGAGGTTGATATTTTTAAAAAATCTCTCAATTCTACTACTTCTAGTAATTATTTTATAAAAGCCTTTAATAGCTATTTCAAGCTTTTTGTCTTCTTCTTTTTGCTATGGTTTGATCCCCCAAGTTCGATGGTAACAAATAGATTCAAGGAAGCGACCGTCTCTTAATTATGAGCGTTAATCCTGCCGTGCGAAGTAGCTATAAAATCCAATAGCAGAAAAACCACGCCGTAAACCATTAATTTGAGTTTTGATTGAATTCCTCTAGGGTTTCGGCTGTCCGCTAGCGCACAGCGCCAACTAACGATCTTTCGGCTAGTTCCTGCCTCCGAAAGTTGACGGATCCTTTCATCGAAAACTTTGCCGAACGGTTCACTAGCGTGGGATAGGTTTGCTGCTAACGTGACGGTTCTTCCTGGTGTCGATGCGTACCGGGTGGGAGAAAATGGATCCCCGTACCCGTGCGGAGTAGGCAAGGAGAAGCAAACCGTGGCGTTTTGTTGGTTTATGTGGGAAAACAAACCACACCGTGAAGGTCAGCGATGATTAGCGACTATTTACTCATTATATCGATGAACAGCGACCGGTGCTGGTCCGTCCTGTTTGTCGCTTGTTGCAATGTTCACCGTCACCCCGTATTTGTGCGTGTGTGGTAAGCTTATTTGTGGTGAGGTTACGTAGTATTTTTTTTCTTTCTTTCTTTCAAACGTAACGATATCGAGCAATTGAAGCAAATTTACTTGAGCAAACACACATCGCACATCGCGGTACGGAAATGGAATTGAGACGAATTTTGGGCTGTTGAACACAACTCACTCGAGGTATTCGGGAAGATGTGAGAAGACGTGATCGATTAAAAGCTCATCAGCTGTACTTAAGTTACTTCTGGTAACTTAAGTTAAAAAAAAAACTGGTCAAATGTAAACATTGTTAAAAAAGAAAAAAAACAATTTTCAATATTTATGTTTATTTGCTAAAAGAGGTAAATTAGATCTACATCCTCCACCAGCAAAAAGTGTATTAACTCGCTCAAATAACGGAAGCAAAGGATGCGAAAAAAAGTCTACACAAGAGCAAACAAAACTAAAAAAGAAAAATAAAGCAACACACACACACACAATGCTCAATCTTAACAAAAGGAAATGAAAGCAAAGCTCACGAAAAGAGGTAAATTAATTTATGAGTTGAACTTTTATTCGCCTTTCTGGCGCATCGGCACACCGCGCACAAACCTTTTTCCCCGGCTCGATCGGTTAGGCTGCTTTTTTGTTCTTCTTTTGCCTTTGCTACTATCTTAAAACGCCATCCGTTTTGAACTAACTTCCTTTAGATTGTTTTCCGTTTTTCTCATCTGCATGCTCTGCAGTACACATACGCTAAGAAGCGTGCCTGCGTCTGCCTGATTCGTTGAAGGGTTCTTTTACCCTTAGCGCAGTGTAGCGCACCACCCGGACACACACGACACACGCAACTGTGGTTGGGCTTTAAGTTCTTGTGTTGTTTCACTCCCGTAGTCTTCAAAACCGGAAAAGCCATTTTTGCACATTTGCGTGCATTTATATGCTTTGCTTAATTGTTCCTTTTAGGTGAAGTTTTTGTGTAAGAAAGCAACAAAACTATCGCTAATTAGCATGTAAAAGTACGCAGAGAAAATCACCGTTCGCCGTTTACCGGAAGCATCTTTATCGCATGCGCATGATATCATTGGAGCGTTGGAGTTACCACGTGGTCGCGACTAGCGAGTTCCTTTAACGCTAGGGAGAAAGATTTTTGTTTTATAATCGTTTTAAGGAAAAAAGTATAAAAGCATCAAAAATAAAACAATGGGTATGATTATTTCGATGTTTAATTTAATTTGCACCTCTCACCAATTTTCTTTCTGTTCTCCACTGCTGGAAGGATTGTCTTTCACCCTCGTATCTAATTTATTCCATTCCATTTCCGGGTTCCATCTTTTAACCGTTTGCGGCAACTAAAAGAAGCACCGCTTTTGGGTCAGAATGCTTCCGGGAAGTAATCTATCCTGTTGCCGTCCCTTTTTAGCAACCTATTCCCCAACAAAAAAGAACAAAAATTGTCCACCCCATGGGGTCAAGATGTGCAGCAAGAAAGATTGCGATCGAGGATACCATCAAAATACGAGTGTGGATCAAAAACCACAACAACAACAACAACCTAAGCCGACCCGATCAGGATCAGCAATGTATTTGGTGCCCCCGTGTTCTGGGACGCTCGCCAGTAACGGACAACTCCACTCATCGACTCATCGGCCACGATATGCAAATGGGCGGCTCGTATAATTTTATTGAACTGTTGCGCTTAGGTGTGCATTCGATGTTGTGATCCCTTTTTTGGGTGTAGCGCGGTGCACCGGCATCTCCTTTTTGCTTTGCCCCCGTTCCCCAAAACACTACGACCTTCCACCAAATACTCCCAGATGCTGTCCCCGAAAAAGGCTGTCCATAAAGCGTTTTGATCGGTTTAAAATTATTTTTCACCCGATTCCGACCTTCCGCCATCGTTCTTTCCCATTTCTTTTGCGGAACGTTTGCTTCACCCCTTTTCGGTTGCGTATTGACACGAATCGTCGAGTTCCATTCACTCCGGCGAAGAAATGCAGATTCCTTTATTGGACTTTTATCGCCTTTGTGCCGTCCTTTACCGGGGGGATCGACACCGTTCATCGCTCAGGGAGGACTTTCCGTTCGGTGGTATTATCCTCCTTTCGCTGAACGATTTGATTGCAGCGATCGGTTGCATCGCCGAGATAGATCCACACGCAGCAGCTCGCTGTTGTCTGTCACCGTTTTGGCAAAAAAACCATGAAGATGGTGTCGATCTACAATGTGTTTATCATGCATATGTGTATGTGTGTGTGTTTTTTTTTATTTCAACATTTCAACGCGATCGATCAGATATTTGATGTACAATAAATGAGTGCTCTGGGTGCAACAACAACAGAACAAAAAAAACCTGAAAGTTGTTTATAGTTTATATCAGATAACGGCAAAAATAAAAGCTGGAAGTAAAACACGGAACCATTTTTTGATCGTACGGTCCTGTTGTTGGGGAGCTCGGTTGCACCAAAAACTGTTGGTCACCTTGTCTTGCTGCTCGGGATCATACACCCCGGAGGAGGAAGGGCATACAAAAACATGGGACAATCAGCAAATGATTCCTTCCAGCAAACAAACGCTTGTAACCGAGTGTGTAAGCGATGTTGCAAATTAATGCGTAAGTCGCAATCGAATCACTGCCAGCGGACGTTAAGATTACAACTGCTGCAGGGATGAGATCTTTCGCAGCTGGAAGGAAAGCAGTTGCAGTGGCGCACCCTCGGAAGATCTCCCAAGGAAACGGAGGAGAAGGTGGTACGTTTCACACACATACACACACACGCACACACGCACACAGGAACGGAATCCAAGTGGGGAGGGAAATAATAAAATAAACAACGGAATCAACGGAATCAGGGAACCAGGCGAGGGAAACCGAGAACCGAGAACCCACTACATGATAAGAGGTGATTCTGTTGCGTCAGAGACCGTTTCCCAGAAGTGGGCCCAGGGATGAAGTATCATTTGAAGAGGGGTAAGTTTTATTTTATTTATTTTTCCCTCTACTCGAGCCTCAGCTCGAGCTCCACACCGGTTGGGTGTGCGGTTTTTTTTTCTTCCTCCTTTTGGAGGCCACAGGAATCGGGGTGGCAATGATACCCGCTGGATGGGCTCGAGTAAGGACGACCATTCTTTCGCCACTCTCGTATTGTCCATTCCCAGTGCAACTCTTTCATTCGGTTCCGTACCAATTCGCACCGATGAGCGGTGTATGACGGAGATGAGAGGTGAAGAAAAAAAAAGAGTAAAATTTAATGTAATCCAACTGGCCAACTGAGTGGCAAGTGAAGGGCATGGTGGGGGGAAGGGCAAGGAAAGGGCCAGTCGGTTCGGAGAATGTCCGGCACAAACAAGCAGGAAAATATGAGTGGAAAAGTGGTACGATCATTGCGGCACGGTATTGAGAGGGTGATTGCGGTATGTTTGGTAAATAAAAAAAACCAAATTTCTACTCGAATCAAAACTATAAAATGACAATTTATGTGCGAAGAAGACGCACAGTTTTGCGTACGATTTGCCAAGGAACTCTCGACACTGTGGCAGTGGCATCGACCGCTGAAAAGGAGTACGTGATTGTCCTCCAAAAAGGAAACGGAGCGCATGGACGAACGATCGGCTGCAAAGGGTATATTTGTGCACCGAGCAAAATGCACAAATGCAAAATACAGCCGTGTGATGGGAGAAAACATTCGGTTGAAAAGAAGAACAGGACACACGGACAGTCGCAGTTATTGCTTACCAACAGTTGACGATTACCACCAACGGAGGACATTACGGTAATGAGTCGGCACTAAAGGTGGTCTTATGGTTATTTGATGCGGTGTCAGACGACATTCACTCTTCTGACGCCAACACCCCGGGCTGCACGGGTTCGTGTAAAATCGGTCAAACCGGAAAGGAAGACACTACATGTTTAAAATGTTTGGATAATGGGAATAGTACTTTGAACCAGGTTTCACCCTTCGATTGTGTAATGATTATCGTTTGGCTAGCATTTTAGTGTCACCGATGAGAGGGTACTTATAAATCCATTTAACCGATATTTAAATAAAATGATTTGCTGACTGGTGTTGAAAAAAAATCATTTAGCAACAAAAAATCACAGACACAAGTACCGACGGACATACATGCCTGAAATGTATAAGGCTTTAAAATAGAGTTATTTAGATAATACAACCGGTAATGTATGATTTAACGAAATAGCCGATCTGTTTTACTATTTCTGATGTATCGTGTCTACAACATACAGGTACGACAGTGGACGTTTAGGTCTTTCAGATCACATAAAATCAAATGTTTTTCAATGTAGGTTAAGACCCAAAATACTTAAAATGTGCTTTCTGTCAAAATGTTTTTATCGTCAACTAAGTAAAAAACGTCTTTATCTAAGCCAAAAGTGTTTTATAAAAGCTGAAACTGATTGAAAGTCTCATATTTATGGAAAAAAGAGATGGAAAACTTCCATCGCTAAATCATTGATCGAGAAGATAACAGTTGAATTGAATTAGAACATAAAAAGAGTAAAATAATTAATAGCTAATTTTGTAACGAATCCTTCAAAGTTCAAATTTCTTTATGTTCGAAAATGTATTCGAGTCATATTTTCTGCTCTTGCTTGAAAACAAACCAATGAGTATTTATTTTCTTGTTAGTCATTGTGCCGGAAATTGGCATGCTGTCATCAGCTGTCGTTCGTGGTTTGACGTTTACCGCTTGCGCTGTGCTTCCTCTTTTCGTTTGTGACTGAATCGACGAGAACATTCAATATGGTACGTGATGGATTATTTTTGCGTTATTTTGCGTAGCTGACGATCTTTCAATTGCACAAACCCGATACGACATCGACAGGCTTTGTGCTGAAAGTGGTGTTCAGGAAATTACATTCATAAATGATGTAAAACTGTAGCAACACTAGCAGTGTTTACTGCATTAATCCGTGCAATGGATGGATTCTAAGGTTATGTTTTTGTTCATCTGAAATGGCCACTAAATAGTCCCTTTATCTTTCAGGTAAACGTACCGAAGCAGCGCCGCACGTACTGCAAAAAGTGCAAGGTTCACCGTGTGCACAAGGTGACACAGTACAAGAAGTCTAAGGAACGGCAGGCTTCACAGGGTCGTCGCCGTTACGACCGTAAACAGAAAGGTTTCGGTGGTCAAACCAAGCCCATCTTCAGGAAGAAGGTAAGTAGTGTACTTATTGTGCGGCAACGAACTTCTGCTCACACTGTGCGGTGTGCTTTTTCTTTCGCACAGGCTAAGACCACCAAGAAAATCGTCCTGCGTATGGAATGCGTCGAGTGTAAGTACCGCAAACAGACCCCACTGAAGCGTTGCAAACATTTCGAGCTGGGCGGAGACAAGAAGCGCAAGGGACAGATGATCCAGTTCTAAGTTTTAGCCCTGGAATGTGCATTGTTTGTGCGAAAAGAAAACATCTGGAATAAAGTTTCAGTCCTTCCCGGCGTGTGATTCCGCGACGAGCAAGGAATGAAGTGAGGAACAACACGACACTTGGTCTGGTTAGTGCATGTACCGTATTTATTCAATTGCCGCACAATATATCACCGGTTTGATACGTTTTGTTCATCGGAACTGGTGCTGGTAGTGTTGTTGGTGTCGTTTTCGCGCAACGATTGTCGTATAAGCTCCGCCATCAGGTTGCATCGCATTGGCTTATCGTTCTGGCAGCAGAATTCTTTTCCAGCCGACAGATTGCTGTTCACCCATCGGGGAGCACAGTTTTGGTAAAACAAATAGGCTCGCTCACGGAAACAGTCTCGGTCGATGGTGGGACAAATGACATTCTGAGAGTTTGGAAGATGTTTCACGATGGAATCCAAACATTTGTTCGAGCACTGCTTGTTGCCGGATGCCGTACAGGGGAAATGTTGCATCAGCTCCAGCTGAATTCCAGGGTTGCCTTTCGGTTGTTCCGTACGGTTGAAACGATTGAACTGACCGGTAAGGAAGATGGCACATGTACACGGTACATTGTTGACTGAATTTCGTTGGACGTCGGTTAATCGAAATCTGGAGTATTTTCCACCTGTAGCCGTGCGTACAAGAGCGGCGATGATAAGTATCACCAAAATGCAGAAACTTTTCCTTAAGGTGTGCATTTTGAACGGTAACTGTTGGTTGAATAACTAATCGTGAAGTCATTCGTTGAGTCTAAGACTATTTTACATTTGACGCTCAAGAGAAAGTTTGTTTGGTTTGCAGTTGCAGTAAAATGGCACACCCCTACCATTACCATTCACTTCATAATTTTGTTTATAAGCTTTTTGTCAAGCATTTTCGAAACAATAAGTTGCATACAGCAAACAAATGTTATCATTTCTGTTGAACATAGTTTATTTTCATTTCCGCACGGCAAACAGTTTTGCGTGACCTTCGAAAACAACGATACCGTTTTGTTTGCTTTCATACGAAACAGTTACAATTTTCCGCAATTCTTCTACCTTTACGCTGAAGTGGACTTCTCTGTCCAAATGGCATCGGTTTGGGAAACGAAAGTTCTGCGTCGTCACCACAAATCCCGGAAAGTGAGTACCGATTATGCCAGCAATGACACCATTCAGGAAGGCTCCATTTACGAAGATTTGTTCTTTGAGGTCAGGTACGTCTGTTACATGGATTGGATTGCTATCACCGGTTAGTGCCACAAACTGTTGTACGTCGGATTCACGAAATGTTCTCGACAAACTAAACACAGTACCTACAGCAGGTTGAACTTTGGTGGTTGTGGTGCTGATCAGTCTTACTAATTTTAAGCAATGCATTGCTCTAGCTAAGATCTTCTGCCAATATCGTTGCAAGATTTGCAATTCTGGAGTTCTTCGACTGTTTTAAATTTTCCAACAGACTTAATAAACACTTGTCTTGCTTCAGCAACAAAGTTCTGTTGTCATTCAACAGAAAAGAACAACACGTCAACGCATTACAAACTATCTCGCAATCTGTCTGATATTTTACCAACAACGCTCGCAGCTGTTCAAGACCGTTACTTCGCTCGATGTATTCTGCAATAACTGGATCAAGAGAAATGTTTGCTAGTCCTACGATTGCGTGTAGAACTAGAAAACGGTCCACTACTCCTTGTAACGATTGTTGAACAATTTCGTAAAAAAGTTCGTGCGCTTTTGCTTCACGCAAAAATGTCCAGTTGATTGGGTCGTATGCAAAATTTGCTAGATTTGCCGTTACTTGTTGCTGAGCTTCTAAAATCAGATAGTGAAAATAACATTCGTGATGTAAGATCAAGAGATTAAACAGAAGTAATAGTGGCCCGACCGTCTACCTATGTTCGATGTTTCATAATACTCATCTACAAGCAAACACAGATATGTCTTGCGATTTATGCCTCCAGCAGGAGTCCGTCGTTTTAAACGCTCCTGAGTACTGAACATCTAGAAAACGTATAAAAGGAAACGTTAAAAAAGACTGAAAAGACGAATTTTTGTATCTCACCGCAAACTCGTACCGGGAGGAGTGTTTTGTTGCAAGTCTCCAATGTTTACAAAACATAGCACAGTATGACGTCGATGAAGAAACGACAATACACCCATGAACAAAACTACAGCATGCGAATATTCCAGACAAAGATTTCCTCAATGTTGCAGCACAAATTGGCAATAAGAAATCGTTTCATGAGATTACACAATGAAACAAATATAAAGGAACGCACTTTTTTACATTACGATTATTATCCTTTACATAGGATTATCCTAAAGATGCTAATTTTGCAATGACATCCACGCGATCGTTCGTTTGTGTTCACTATTTCTTTCCTTTTTCAGTCTGACATCTTCCATATGTTTGACACGTAATTGTCATTGTAATCTAAATAATAAAGTTGGCAAATTCTGCAAACGCAATTTTATATTCTTGATAGCGTAGCACGTACATTCAATAGTATTTTCAGCCTTATCTTGGTACTTTTGCTGTTGCACCATGCCTTGCAAAAGGAGTAGTAATTAAGCTGTGAACCTTCCTGCTGTCAATCGTACCTAATTACCGGAATCATGAACAACAGTCAAGGCTCGGATCAGGTGATAATTTTGGATTTGGGATATTTACTCACTTGCTGATGTCATGCAATAATATATGCTCGGTGACCTCTATTTCGTAGGATTCTGCACGGAAGGCTAGCCCGTTCGATAATCTGAGCAGGGAAGATCTGGTGAAGAAATGTAAAGGTCTGCTGGGTATTGCACAAAAGGCCAAACAAGCGAAAGATGGTAAAACAAAATATAATTACTTTACGCTGTGTTGTGCTTTGCAGGTCAGTTTTAATCAATATTTTCCATTGTAGAGTGTCAAGAGGAGAACCGGCGTCTCAAAGAGCAGCTGGACCATTTTGAAACTCAGAAAAATGCTGACAAGGAATGCATCAAAGCGATGCAAGAAGTTGCCGATTCCTACATGGATCAAAAGTTGCAGGCAACAATGAAAGTGGATGAATTAGAAAAGCAACTTGCAAAGCTAAATGTTCAGCTTACCAACGAAAAAAACAAAGCTGAAGCATTGCAAACGGAGGTGGAGCAGCTGAAAGATAAGCTGGAGCGTTTTAACGAACTTCAAGAAGAAAACTCAAATCTCGAAAAGGAACGGATAGCTCTAGAGCAAGAGTTGATAAAGGTGAAAGGCAGCCAAAAAGTGCTGGGCGATTCAACCACAACACCAAGGGAAGAAAAATTGATTCGAAAGCTAAAGCTTTACAAAGCGAAAGTGCAAGAAATCAACGCAAAGCTGCTACTGCTGAAGTCGGACCGTAAGATTTTACTCAAAACTGTGAAGGAGTATGCTGAACAGGTGCCAAAGTGGCAAAAAGATTTGGTGAACGCATCGAATGTTTTGTTTGAAAAGATACGTGTGCTCGAGCTACAAAAAAGTGATCTGCATGAGGAGATTGGACGTCACGAAGTACTACAAAAAGAACTGCAGGAGGGAAATGCAAATCTAGAGCAAAAAATATCAGATCTAACACGACAATTGGGAAATTGTACGGTTTCTGACAGTGATCATACGGACAGCAATGGTGCTACGGATGGTAAAGCACGTGAAGAACTGCGAGCAGAAATAGATCGTTTGAATTCTATAATTGCATCGATAGAAGACGGCAAGCGTGAAGAATTGTCAGCATATGAACGTAAATTGCAAACCGATTACGACGAGAAGGAAAGTCTTCGCAAAGTCCTTGAAACATCCAATCAGACTGTTCACGATTTGCAAGCAAAGCTTCAGTCGCAAGAAGACATTTTAAGAGAAAGTAAGGAATCGCAACAGCGAATCAGTGCACAACTAGATCAGCACGTAAAAGAAGCTAACATGTTGGACGAACAAGCCAAGCAAGTGCGAGAAGAACTGCAAAACCAAATAGAACAAGTAGAACATTACAAGAAGATACAGGAATCTTTGCAAGCTAATGTTTCCTGTTTACAAAATCAATTAGAGGAATCGGATAAGGAGAAAAATCGTCTTCGTGAAAATTTGTCTCTGATGTCTGTGGAAAGTGATGGCAAATCGGAAGCAATCCAAGTGCAATTAAATGATACAACACAAAAAATGCTTAACATGGAGACGGAAAATGCAAATCTGACAAAACAAATAGCATCACTGGAAGCTGATTTACAGAACCAATCCTCGAGGATGGTGGAGGAAAACCAGCAGATTGTGCAAAAATTAGTAGTGGAAAATCAAAATCTAGAAGCGCAATTAGCTCAACTGGCAGAAAAACTCCAGAAAAGTGTCGTGAAGTCGAAGCAAGCCGTGGATCGTTGCGAGCTCTTGGAACGGGAGTCCGAATCTAGAAAGTTGGAATTGGAAGAGCTTAGTTCCGAAAAGAATCGCTTGCAAGACGAAGTAAACCAAGCTCGTATAGAGAACGAAGCCATAAGTAAACAGTTGTCGTGCGATCTGAAGGAGAAAAATGATAAAATCGTTGAATTGGAACGTGAGAAGGAAAGTACCGAGCATACATTAGAAGAATTGAAGACCAAACTTGTACAGCAAGATGAACAGAAAATTAATGAATCGCAAGTTGGACAACAGCTAGAAGAACGTATTGCAACACTAAGTGGTAATTGTGATCGGTTAAAAACAGAGAACGGCGAATTGCTTTCAGAGCTGAAGGAGATTAACGAAATGCTAAAAGATAGAGGGGAAGTGATTAATTTGCAGCTTTCAAAAATTGCCGAACTACAAGACAAGCTGTCCCGCACCGAAACAGTCGAGGTAGAGCCGTTGAAGTTACAAATCGAGCAACTGCAAAAGCTGCTAACCGAAAAGGAGACAGAGCTTGAGCGGCAACGTGACGAACTGGCGACTGCAATGAACCGGTCGAACATTAGTTTTGATGCGCAGAGCGACGTAATGTCGACTTCCACAATTTCGCGCGTAGAAGACGTCGCACGACTGCGAGAGATCGATGAAAGTTTCGAAGAGAAATACATCAAATTACGCTCGTTGGCGGTGAAACTAAAAAAGAAGGTGTCGGAACAGACGGTACTACTGCAGAAATACGAAAAAGAATCTTCTACCGCGATGGCTGGTGCTGATACTTCGCTGCAAACAGTTACCAAGAATTTACAAACACTGCAAACAGAAAATGATCGATTGCATGATCAACTCGATAGCACCACACAAGAAATGGTTAAATTGCGCGAAGAATTGGAACAAAAGTCGATCGAATTGTCAACATTAGAGCAGGTGCAGAAAGATGTGGAAGGCGCCAGTAAAGATCGAAGTACACTAGAAACAGCTATAAGAGAATATCAAACGCAAATTCAAAATCTAAAGCGTGAAAAAGAAGCATTTCAACTGGCAAAGAAAGAAATTGATGCTGAAAATCAACGTTTAAAAACAAGCCTCAAAACAAAGGAAAAAGAACTAACCGATACCATGGAACAACAGAAGGAACTGAAATCCGAACTGGAACGATCGAAACTGGCAGTTAAGAAAGCGAATTTGTTAACACTTGAGATGGAAGCGTACGAGCGCTCACTGGCCGAGCTTAATAGTAAGCTGGAATCGAAGAAAACGCTAGTGAAAGAGTTGGAAGAAACGATCAATGCACAGGAAAATTCGATGAAAAGCCTTAAACAGCAGCTAACCATCCTGGAGGAAAGTTTAGAATCACAGCAAAAACATTCCCGTGAGCTAAAGCAAGAAGTGGACATCCAGCAGGGAAAGCTGCGCCAAAGCGAACATCAACGTATGGAGCTCACCGGGCAGCTGGAAGAACTGCGGGACGAGCAGGATCGTTTGAAGCAGAAGGTAGAAAATAATCGCATTGAGTTAGAACAGGTTGCGGCGGACAAGCAGAAGACTTGTGGCTCATTGGAAATGGAAAAGAATGCGTTGCTTAAACAAAACGTAACCATAGAAAATGAGCTAAGTGAATTGCGCAAAGAAATGAACGGAAAACAGCAAGAATTGGACGACATTCGAACTGAGTTTGCTAGTTACAAAATTCGCGCTCAGTCCGTGTTGCGACAGAACCAAAACAAGGACAGCAGCCGGGAGAAGGAGCTGGAGGAAGAATTAAATCAATTGCGAAGATCGCTCGATGCTGTAGAAAACAAACAGCAAGGACTATTAAAACAAACAACTGATTTATCAAAAAGTAATGAGGAGTTCAAACACGAAAGAGACCGCACGCAGAACCGCTGCAAGGAGCTGCTGGGTTTGCTTGAGGAAAGCCGGCTACACAATGAATTATTGATGGAAGAATCGCGCAAAGTAAATTCGGAGCACCAGGAAGCACTGAAAACTCAACGCATTCAGCATGAAACACTCGTTCAGTGTTACAAAAAGCAGCTCGAAGAACTGCAGGAAACCCATACCCGGGAAATGGAACAGGTGCAGAAAACCGCACGTCACCGATCAGAGGTATCAGCGGACAGTTTTACAGGCGCAGAAGGTAGAAGCAATTTTGTAAACAATAACAATCTTTCAATGATACCGGGAAGTAGCGCGAACCGTGCAGCATTTACCGATGAGCAACGCATTAACCTACTGCTAATGGAAAGGGAAGATGGCGAAGGTTCGGAGAGTACTAGCTTGGCAACTGGAAATGTTGGCACATTTAGACGCAAGCTGTCTTCGGCTTCTACGACGGCACGAGGACGCAACAGTCGCGATGTTATGCCATTGGATGAATTGTTAAACACTTCGTTCGAAGATGCGGCCTCTATCTTACAGGCAGACGGTGAGAGTGACCAGCAGTTTGCCAGGGATTCATCGCCAACGATTGAGCTGCAGCATACGAAGGAACAACTCAGCAAGCAGGAAAGTAGAGTGCGACATTTGACCGCAGTGTTAGCGGAAGCGGAACAAGATCTTGCCAAGTTAACGGAGCTGAATGAGCTGCTGAAGGAGGAGGTCCGTCGGCAGCAACGATCCATTGAACGGGAGGCCCATGTACACAATTCGGAGTATTTGAAAAATGTGATATTTAAGGTAAATATCTAAACAGGAGATCATCCCTTACCTGCATAATTTTTCATCATTTGTTTTACTTTCTATGAATAGTTTGTAACGTTAAATAATGGAGACGAGCGGTCAAGGTTGGTGCCCGTTTTAAACACGATACTTAAGCTTAGTCCTGAGGAAACACAAAAATTGCAGAACGTTGCCAAAGGTATGAATCAGTAACGAGCAAATACACCATGATACATATATGATGCTGTCTTTAATAACACATTTGTTCTCTTTCGGCAGGTTCTGATCCTAGTGCCCGCGGTTGGACGGGCTTACTGTGGAGTTAGTAGTACGTCAAATATGCCTTTATCTATTTCATTCCTGGTTTAAGCGGTAAAGTTTTACGCCTAGCTTCTAACGTTTTTCCCGTACACAAGTTAGATAGTTCCTACGCAGTGCATACGTCACTGCCAATCGATTGGAATATTTTTCCATCGGTCTTCCCGTCCGGATTTAGCAAATTAAAAAAGTATCCTTTACAATTATATTCATACATACATTCTTAATCTGCTATTGTGCACCGATCAATACTAACGAATAAACCGAACAGGTTGTTTTTATAGTTTTCAACGGGTTTGAGTAATATGGTAACGTTAATTGTAATATTGTTTTCGTTTGATAGTCCTGAAAGTTCGGTGAAAGAAGCTTGTGACCTTGATATAGGAAAAAAACACTTACTATATTTGTATAATACTGTATATTACACTATGTTAAATCTCAATTGCAAATAGATGTTGCACAGTGGCAGTGGAGCTGCAGAATTCCTTAAAAATGCAATAAACCTAATCGTAAACGATATATAAACTAGAAAAAACAACAGATGCGCTCATCTCCGTCTGTTACTTTAACGGAAAGAAGCAATTTCAGTGTGCGTTCATGCTAGACGCACATTCATTTCCACTACGGGATGGCAAAACGGCAGAACCCTGCGGACCAGTGAACGGTTCTGTCTCGTGAATGAAAATGCTCAGCAGCAAAATTGGCAAGTGCGAAAACGAGATTCATCCATTTCCTTTTACACACGGGGGATTGATGCTGAGCGTGGACTGAGTGGCCGTGCGGCGCAGTTCAGGTGGTGAGCAAAACATGCGCGATTTTATCGGCCTCTTCACCGCCACGATGTTTATCCCATCGATGTGCGGAGAAGATGGGAATGCTAGAAGAAGATCCGCTCATTCGAATAATACATAGCACTTTATCTGTCTGGCTGATGCGCGTTGCTTGTGCTGTCTCGTTTCTATGCAAAGCGTTGGGGCGCTAAAAGAAGACAGTGGTCACCGGTTTCCAAACCAAGGGAAATTGCACGGGATCGAACTGCGTGCAAATGAACTCCGTTTTCTCGACCGAAGCAAGGTTTAATTAATGTAAATTTTAAAGTAATTCTCAGTAAAATTTTATCGTGTTAAAAATTTAAATGTTAAGGATAAATTAAGGTAAAATTCGGGTGTATCCCGTGACGTATGTAAGTAAATATCATTATGATTCAGCAACGTTTAGTAAACGAATTGTTATTAACCACTAGGTACATATAATTGTTTACAATTTTAATTTTAAAATGAAAATATACTCAAGTGTTGTTTAAATGCATTTAGTACAGATGCAGTTGTAGAATGCAGAGCTAGCAAATTCCAAAACACACGCTGTCTGATCATTCAAACAGCAAAAATGGTTTTGAACGTACTTCGCCCTAATGTGCGGCTCGGGAGCGAAGATGAATTCGCAGGATGAACGCTAATTTTACTCACCCGGTGGGGACCGTTCATTCGTCACGTTGGTCGCGCATGTTCTGAAAGTGAAGTGAAAATTCGGCCTTTCACTCCTTTGTGCTCGTGGTAAGTGGAACGTTTTTCTGTGTGCTCTTGCAAAATTGTGTGAAAATTTCTGGAAAATCATCCACTAAACGCATCGACCGATGGGGCCCTACCGGCAATTGGATTGTACTTTCAATGGTGAAATGAAAAACGCACAGTGCCATCGTAGTTTTCAGTATGCAAATTGTTGAAACCTTGTGAAAACGTGGTGTTGCGGTACATGTTGCAATACCGGCACGAGTTCTCCGACCTGGTGGTGTCGATGGCACTGTGCCATACTTCGGCCGGCAGCAGTTTAAGTGTAGCTGGATTTTCCAAAAATTTTCACATAACTTTTTAAAAGGAAATTAAGTGTGAAGGGCAGCTGCTAATTTCGTACCTGCTGCAGCATAAAAACTTTTTTTTCCTATTCGATCGAGAGAGAACTGATTTTCTGAGTAATTGCTACAGCTCGAGTGCACACCTAGCGATGGTGGATTTTTTGTCCGAGCAAACTTGGGAAATGAAATGCATGGCATACTGTGTGAAAACTAATTCTATCGTCGCATTTGACGTATTTAGTTCAGCCGTACATACCGATCGAGGAAACATCTAGACACCAGGAAATCCATTGCAAACCTTCTTCTGGCGTGCCGGGCAACGTGAAATGGTAGAAAAGGATAGCTAGGCGTTGTAGAGAAACCGACCCACAAGCACTGGCTGCGTGCGTACGTGCGAGCAGGAAAGCACTATCTAACCTTGCAAATTGCTCAGCGAAGAGGAAAACTTGTGAATACCTCGGCTGGAGCCCAGCAGCTCATTTCGCCGCTAGTATCGAAAGCGAACGTGCGCTGGTGCAGTTTCGTCCTTTTTCAAGTGTATCCAACTTGCTAGGAGAGTTTGCCTGTGTGTGTTTGCATCCGTGTGTGCAATTGACCTTAGCGATTGTGTACCGAAAAGACTACAATCTGTAAGTAATAGTTAAAATTTATAGCCAACCTATTAGTTGCAGATTTGCACAAAACCACGTAGCCAACGCCACGGCGGTCCCGCTAAAGACGATATTCGTTCTGCCGATGAAAAATCTTAGGTTAGGTTTTTGCAAACCGCTGCTACCTCGTGGCCGATGAGCAGAAAATGTGCTTTTCTATATTTATACCGACATGTCACGGCAACACGGGAGACAATGTCTCTTGGTACGCGAATTGCAATCGGTAGACAGAAGTGTGCGAAACGAAGCAAAGCGGTGGCCGGTTTCTCGTGCGAAGGGCGCATAGAATGACGGACGACGGTTTTAGCCGTCTTTCGTCAAACTATGAACGCACTGTGAAAAAGCAAGATGTCTACCGGTTTGAGCAGTATCTGCCGTCTGCTGCTGGGATAGGATGGTTTGAAGTTGAGGCTGGGGAAAATCAATGTCGTTGTGGAATCAACCCTTTTCCCCATCAATCCTTTCCCAGTTAGATAGGTGTAGATTTTAATTGCATCGAATTGGTATCGAATTTTGATAGATTTATTATTTTCTATCATTTTCGTGTTAGTTTTATTGATTGGAGATTTTACAAAGCAACCTTGGAGTGGGCTCGGGGATTTAGAAAACATGGCTGACTTGGATACATACCACACGGGGTAGGCTGAAAACCGCTCAATTTATAACATACCGTAGTTGAAGGTATGTAGGGACCGAAAATCAATAACCACCGGGTGGTAAAATCACATCACAGCTCTCTCTCACATCACCGGGATACAGTCTCTCAGGGATTTGAAAAAAAGCCGGCTAAATTCTGTCACTAATAATAGGATTGTAGAATGTTTAATAGTATAGGCGCACGATATTTATTAAGTAATTATCTTCACTATTTAATTTGGGAAAATTCCTGTACTTACTGTGGCTCTGCTTAACATCTCCAACATCCTCCTTTGAATAGCGCTCCACATAGATGGCGCTGGCTTCTGTTGAGAGTTCCTATTGGTTATCTCTCTATACAATTGTGCATTAATTATTGAAAACTTTTGTGTAGCGAAAAGATGAGACAGCGATACAATATTTCTGTAAAGTTTTAGTTTAGGATGCTTTATAGCATCATACCTAAAAAAGTTTACAATAACAGGAAACATTTTCCGTATAGAGTATTATTCCGGAGCCTTAAGAAAATTCATTCTCCCACACGTCAGGCCCGTGCGCATGAGCGTCTTCCAGAATGTGTTTCCGCTGTTTTGTCCATCGGTCACGACCTCCACCAACTCTTTTCCTGCTGGCTGGGTCAGGAGGAAAGTGGCATTCAAATCAATCCCGTGGCTTGCAGCACATTCCATCGTTCGATACCTTTGCTAAAAACATCCTTATCATATTGAAAACCCAACCATAAAATTGTACAGTCACGTTAAATTGTGCAGCACTGGGCGCCTCCATCGTGGGTAAGAGAAATTGACTCGTTAGGAAATATTCAGGGAAGGCAATGTTGAGTATCGATTTATATTACCTTACTGGAGATACAAGTGTGTGAGAGTGAGAGAGTGAGAAAGTTTTGTTTTTCCTACATTAAAAGCTGATTCTGCACACATTCATCTAACAAGGATGTGAGCTATACGTTTTATTTTACATCACTTTCAATCGTTCGGTTGTATTTCATCCTTATGCTTTCTGGTTCAGAGAACAAAGTTTCTAATCATGTTTATTATATTCGAATACACTCAGGTTGCATAAAAGCGTAGACCAGATGTAGTTGTTGCAGAAACCTTAAATGTAAAATTATTTCATTTCGATGATGGAGTTGCATACATATGCTAATACAAATCACTTCATTGAAGTGAAAGTAGAAAGTAGCAATAATATTGATAGTATTCAATATGGCTAATATTGATCAAAGTATACTGTTTTTAGACTCGTTCGCATGATATAAAAGCATCAGTTTCTTGGAGCTTGTCACATTGCATAGAACCGGTCACAACTGGTAACACTTCAGGGCTACCATCATTAAAGTGTGAGGTTAATAATCTTGAATTTGGCTGAAAACCCCATTCAACTGTAGTAAACAATCCAAGTTTACGCACAACAGCAGAATTTGGAAGATGATTAAACAAAAAAACGTCAATAGACCCATCTCAACGAGATAAGCGGCCAGCGTGGTTCGGAAAAAAGATAAGCTTTGCCAAATATAAGTATTTCTTTTAGACGTCCTAACACACAATGAAATGGATGATTCCGGCTAGTACTGAAGAAAAGTATGAATGTAATTTCTTTTTTTTATTCTACATCTTGAAGAGATGTTCGATTGATTAGTCAGATTTGTTTATGATCTTAACATTTCATTCGAGTTCTTGTTACTAACTGAACCATTTATTCACAATTTTATTATCTAATTTTTATTAGCTAACTGAAACATTTATTAATATATTATACTAACTGAACTGAACTGAACATCTATTAATTTATTTTTAATTTATATTATTATTTGATTATAATTTTTAATTCGATTCATTTTAATGATTCTGGTACGGCTTTATTTTAGGCCATATGATTTTTTACTATATATGAATGGCGGTTGTAATTTTTTTTATAAAAGTCTACAAAAATATAAATTTATTTTTGATCATCAGTCAATATTTGTTTAGAAAGATCATTACCTAAATAAAAAATTCATTTTTTCTATTCATTAAAATAATAATGGCGCTAAAATAGTTATCACTTTGTTGAAGATGTCCCCGATTGAACGCACACAGTGGAAAGCAATAACGCAACATCTTGTCTATCATTCGGCAGTTTCAAAGGCATCTTTTTTTAAACTCTCACTTCGTCAGATTTTTACGCATATGCTTGTGTTGAGATAGGGAGCAACCGCAAAACCGATGAATGCGTTTTTCGGACGGACCCATATCAAGAGACAGTCAGCGATGATCGCGATCAGTCTACAATTGGTCAGTCAAAGCGACGGTGCGACGTGTTATACCACAGTGGTGTTGTACTCTTTTGACTCTCTGCTGGATAGCTGAAATCCTCGTTGTAATTGCCATCCTGGAATGCTTGAAGGGATTCAGTGGCTACAGGGAAACCCATCAGCAATACGTTGTCGGTTCTAGTGTGTGTATGTGCACTAGTGTTTATTATTGATAACAAGACAAAAATGAGGATCTTTCACGTAATCCTCATGTCTTACATCTGTTGGATACTGATGGTCCAGTCCAAGCAAATAACTGCCCGGTTTAAGCACATCAAATGTGAACGAGAAGAAAAGGTTCGATTACAGAGGGGAAACAACAAGCATTGGGGACATAAGAAATAAAATATACATATTAAAAAATAGTTGTTTGTTTCGATAAATTTCGATAGTCGATAAATAATAAATTGTTTTTTTTGTGTTATTTCATCAATAAAATTGCAGATTTTCGGCAAATCGTACGAGTGAGCGAGCGTTTGAGAAGTGTCCCCCCACCGGCATCATCAAGACAAAGCACAAGAAATTGGATATCGCTAAAGAAATACCGAAGCGTTTAGAGAGTGCGAGAGAGATTAAGTTTTAGTTGGATTCTATCGTTTTGTTTTGAGCCACCAGGAACGAAAGCAGCAACAGGATGGGTAAGGAGAAGACTCATATTAACATCGTCGTCATCGGTCACGTCGACTCCGGCAAGTCGACCACTACCGGCCATCTGATCTACAAGTGCGGTGGTATCGACAAGCGTACGATCGAGAAGTTCGAGAAGGAAGCGCAGGAGATGGGCAAGGGCTCGTTCAAGTATGCCTGGGTGCTGGATAAGCTGAAGGCAGAGCGTGAGCGTGGTATCACGATCGATATCGCCCTGTGGAAGTTCGAAACGTCCAAGTATTACGTGACGATCATCGACGCTCCTGGCCATCGCGATTTCATCAAGAACATGATCACCGGTACGTCGCAGGCTGACTGTGCCGTGCTGATTGTTGCCGCCGGTACTGGCGAGTTCGAGGCCGGTATCTCCAAGAACGGTCAGACGCGCGAACACGCCCTGCTGGCGTTCACACTCGGCGTAAAGCAGCTGATCGTCGGCGTGAACAAGATGGACTCGACCGATCCGCCGTACCATGAGGCACGTTACGAGGAAATCAAGAAGGAGGTGTCTTCGTACATCAAGAAGATCGGTTACAATCCGGCTTCGGTTGCGTTCGTGCCGATCTCGGGCTGGCACGGGGACAACATGCTCGAACCGTCGGACAAGATGCCGTGGTTCAAGGGATGGGCCGTCGAGCGCAAGGAAGGCAAGGCTGAGGGCAAGACGCTCATCGAAGCCCTGGACAACATTCTGCCGCCGTCGCGCCCCACCGACAAGCCACTCCGTCTGCCGCTGCAGGACGTCTACAAAATCGGTGGTATCGGTACAGTACCGGTCGGTCGTGTTGAAACCGGCGTCCTGAAGCCAGGTAAGTTTCAAACATTCGATGCGCTGTTCGTGCTGCAGGGAATCTCAGTTCGCAACTTTTTAACGTTATGTTCCTGTTGCTTTCTCTATCTTCCAACAAGGTATGGTGGTTGTATTCGCCCCAGTCAACATCACCACTGAGGTAAAGTCGGTCGAAATGCACCACGAGGCACTGTCCGAAGCTCTGCCCGGCGACAACGTTGGCTTCAACGTTAAGAACGTGTCGGTGAAGGAGTTGCGCCGTGGTTATGTTGCCGGTGACTCCAAGGCTAGTCCGCCAAAGGGTGCTGCCGATTTCACTGCTCAGGTAAGAAAAACATTGGTTGAGTTATTGTTTTGTATGATATTCTACCAAGATATGGGTATACAACTAATACAAACAAATGGGCACTATGTCCATTTTCAATTAGAAACGTTAACACCAAAATTTGGGTGGGTGTCTAATTTTGGAAGCAATTTTTCTCTGTCTCGTGAAACGCAATTTGCCTATGTACAAACTGTTTCTGAACAGAAGAAAAAGAAAATCCAAAGTCCATTGACGCATACAGCGCACACATCGTGGACAGAAATATCGTTTAAAACCATGCTAGAGTGAACAAGCGGGTGTGAACGTTCGACGATCGTACGAGTTAGTCGCAACGTGGTCGTCCTTCAATGCTACCAACATATGCTTCCTGCAACGAATAAGCCTTCCCGGAGACAGAAGAAATGATTTCATAATGTCTTTATCATCTCCGCTTATCAATGTTTTGATATTGTCCTCGGTTCAGGTCATGCCTTGATTTGGCTTAAGTGAAGTCAAGATGGATGTAGCTAACACTGAATTGGCTACTTTTTGTCTGGGTTTCCTGGCGAATCTTTTGCAAAGCGCGTGGAGCTTACATTTTCTGCGTGATCCGGCCTAGGCGTTATGAAGAAGAATCTTTCGCACTTGCGTGACGTTTTAGTTACTGATAAGTTCTTCTTTTAAAAATTTGTTGGTGTTTAGTCGTATACTTTGACCGTTCATATTTCACGGTTATCTTCATTTGCACATGACGCGATTTATTTGTAGCTTCATTTAAAACTCCAATCAAACAAGGCGGCTTGATCGTCCTTCACGAACGCAAAAAAAAACAATCTAATCAACTCTAGAGATACGGATACGTTCGGCTTGTAATAAAGACAAAATGTTAAACTTCATCTTATCTCTCTCGCCTCCATCCCAGGTCATCGTGCTGAATCACCCGGGTCAGATTTGCAATGGCTACACGCCAGTGCTCGATTGCCACACCGCTCACATCGCGTGCAAGTTTGCGGAAATCAAGGAGAAGTGTGATCGCCGTTCCGGCAAGGTGACGGAGGAGAATCCGAAGTCGATCAAGTCCGGCGATGCGGCCATCGTCAACCTGGTGCCAAGCAAGCCGCTGTGCGTCGAAAGCTTCCAGGAGTTCCCGCCGCTCGGCCGTTTTGCCGTGCGTGACATGCGTCAGACGGTGGCGGTCGGCGTCATCAAGTCGGTCAACTTTAAGGAGGCGTCGGGTGGTAAAGTAACGAAGGCCGCCGAAAAGGCCCAGAAGAAGAAATAACTAGAGACACAGCAACATCCGTCACTAGTCGTAGAAGCAGAGGAATATGAGTATGAGCTAGCAGTACTAACAACAACAGCAGCAGCAGCAGCAGCAGCAGTAGCAGCGATAAGAAAGGATATCCAATTCTCTACGTTATTATTAGAAGATAATAATTATGATGATTATGAAGATGATGCTGATCGCGTACATGACGAAGAGGATGATGATGATGTGATGGTAACGGCGTGGCTGAAGAAAAATCATTCATTATTATTATTATTAAATAATAATCTAAGAATTAATATTAACGATAAACTACCACTTAACCATGCTTATACTGATAAAACTTATAATTGTAATAATTTAAAACAACACTCATCTTTGTCAACCTTTGGAAACAGTGCCGTCAGCCATTTGTCGCGCGAATTCGGCAATTCGGTTCCAACCGTTGCCACGCGCACACCAAAAGGCATTGGCGAAGGCGCAGCGGACAGAGCACCATCTGCAATGAGCGTGAAAAGCTCCGGCTTTAGCTCTTCCCTCAAACCATCACCCGCACTGTCACTATTTTCATCGGTAACAAATTTATTTTACCACCATCGTAAAGCATTTCGGAGGAAAAATGGCAACGGCTGGAACACGGTCGCAGTAACAACAGGGCTGCAGCAGCAGCCCGTTGACGGGACCGTTTGCAGAAGCTGGCATGCCGGCTCAAACCGCACCATCATGGAAGATGCCGCCGTTGCCGCCTCGCTTCAGCTCGACACCATCGCAACCGTCTACGTCCCTGTGCACAGCATCATCTTCGTTGTCGTTGCGCTTGCAATTAGCAACATGATCGCCACCGCTACTGTAGTGTTAGTACAGTTTCGAACCAATCAATTGGCTTCGTTACGATCATGATGATATTTTGAAAAGGCAAGGCGTAATTAGCATTACCATCAGAAATGAATAACCGACAAGCGGTTTAGATTCCACCATCAATACATGAATCGATACCTGAGCATAACAAAATGGAGCAAAACACAGGAAAACAAAAACAAAAAGACAAAAGTATGCAAACATTTTAACCAAAAAGCAGAAGCGGAAACAAACTAAACGCTCCGTCGTAGGGCTGCAACACTGGAAGCAATTTTAATTTGTGCAATGGACGTTTTTTTTAGTAAAGGCTTTCGTCGTTGGTCGTGATAACATCGAAGGAGACGCAGTAGAGAACAAGCCAAAAAAGACTCACCAACGAATGGAGATTATGCAGGCATCATGAAATATGAGCGAAAATGAACAAGAAAAGACCATTTACGATCCTAAAACTGTGTTTCTTTTGTTTTGTTATTTTATGTTTTTGATACATTCGGCATTTTGTGTGCGAGCATGTGTGTATGTGTGGGTGGGAAGGGAATTGGTTTTTGTTTTTTTCTTCATGATTTTTCATCTCTTGTTTCGCACTGTTTCGCACTTACTCTACATACGTGTTGCAATGGTGGAAGTTGTATTGTAATTTATGAATTAGATGTCCTCCTAAATGCAAGAAAGCAAACAAACAACAAATCGTTCCGCTGCATCCTGCCTGCTGCTACGCTAGCCAAAACGTTGTTTCCACAGAATCCACAACTAAAACACACACGGTACATCAGTGTGTAATGAATGTTGGTACAGTGGTCAGGTGTTACATGCAACGCTCGGACTATCGCTCCTGGAGCCCTATCGAACATCTTGCATGAGCAAAACAGCGGAAATATGCGCGCACGCGCTCCCTATATGTGGTATTTGCGATTGGATAGAAACCAATACAAAAAACGAATAACGTATATGTGGAATCCAAAATGTACTCACTTGAAAAGCCAGAACACTGACAGCACATAGGATGAAAGCCAGGACCCTAAGAAGCTATCAATAAAACTCAAAAAGGCTTACAAGAAAATAACATTTTGTTCATAAGTTTCCTTTCGCTGACGTCCAGTCAACTTCCAGTCAGGTCGTCTACTTGCAGGCTTGTTGATACGGTATGGTAAGAACCGGGAAGGTAATGAGCTATAATCACTGATTACGAGGGCGAGACGGAGCATCGACAGAATCTCGGTTCTCGGGACCCCTACATTGTCAGTCTGGTCGTTGCTGTCGATTCGTTAGGTTCGCTCTGTTGCTCAATCTGCTATGCCTATAAGCTCTAAATTTAATTAGTGGTGAAGTATTGTGCTACATCGAAGGAAATATGTTACATTTGTAGGACTGTGTGTCGAATATTTAAACCTGCGCGTGACCTACATTCTCTTTTTGTTCCGCGCGCTCAAACCACAGTCCGTTGCGAAGGGCAACCACCGAAAAACTACGTCACAGCGCACACTATGACGAAGTGCTGGACTTTCGACCCCGTGTCTTCCTGACCATCGATCAGATCAGATGGTTACGATGCGGCGCTATAGCATTCGGACCGGCATGACATAATTCGTCGCACTGTGAGCTCACCAATACAGTCAAAATGGTGAGAAATTTCAGATTAGCGTAGATTTGTTTTCCTTCCCTTCGAAACCCTTCGCGTAAAATCATGCGTGTGTGAACGCGAAGGGCCTAACGCGAAGAGTGTGTGCACTGTTGAATGCGTATGTGTTTGTGTTGGTTTTGTTACACCCGAACGATAGCGAAAGGTGGTTGTGTGTTGTGTGTTTTTTTGCGTTTCCAGCTTTTCTGTGTTCCTTCGTCCGTTAGAAGCACACGTCGATCCCAAAACGAAGGGAGCGAAACGATGCACATAGCAAGCGTTTTGATGTTTTTATGTTGCCCATCGTACGTTGTGGAGTATTAAGGTGAACTTGCTGTTCAGCCAACATCAGTGATCTGCAAGACGTGGTAAGAAGAAAAAAGCAAACCAAACAAACGGACGCAAAAGAAGTACGCGCAGCGTGTGTGAAGTGAACGGGAAAATTACGGCGTGATAAGAACCAGAATCTTCAGTCCTAAAATGGGCTGTTTTCGGTGTCTTAATTTCTGGTGAAAATGTAACAGGTCTGGTGATGGAGCATTAATTGTGAGCATCCTTCGGATGATGGACTGTTTGCTGGCCGTGCTATCGCAATCGTTCTGCTGAAATGCTAGAGGTTAATCGATTGGAAGTCATCGGACACTTTGGGAATTGAAGCGTGGTTGTGTTGCTGCGGCCGCGTGCTACGTTAATCGGAGTCTCCTCGGTAGAATCTGGATGTTCGTCTATGACGAAGCATCGGATGTTTCTCGCGGATTGTTTGTTTTTTTTTGTTCGTCGACTATCCGATTCTACTCTCTGGTTCAGAGTGCATTGCGCTCGAGAAGGAATACGGGCATAGGTAAAAAAGGAGCTATGTGTGTTTAATATTACGAAGTAAACACAAACCACCAACGTCATCAGCGTGTAGCTTCATGGCAGTGAGAGATAGTGAGGTGGACGGTCAGTTAGCACCAACCTGCCAACGTCTGTGACCTAGCAAAGTTCCAAGTGTTCGGGAGGGTGCAACTGGATGCGCACACTTAATGGGAAAACGCTCGGTCGACCAGTTACGTTCGTGTTGCCGCAAGAGTGAACAATAATTCTACCGCGTGGCTTATCACCCTCGGTTCAAGTACTGTGAACGGTAGTACAAGCGTGTAGCTGCTTCGGGTTCTATTCGCTTAACACGATTGTGACACAACCGTGTACAATCGACGTAAAACTATCATCTGCTGACCATCTACTCAACCGATGATATTCAGCCCCGACCGTGTAGTTGCCGGAGCAACACGTGCTAAAGCTCACCAGCTCACTTGGATTACGTCGTGGGATCGATCCCGTTCGCGGTTAAGTGTAGGGAAGTGTAATCTATAATTGCTGTAAATAACAACCTCTAGTCAACCCGGTTGCTGTGTCAGTCAATGTCTTACAAAGAGTGTAAAGTACGGCAGAGTTAACAAACAAACTGATTTACCTAGTGAATGTAGCCTGTTTTAGGCAACGTAAAAACGTCCAAAAGTGACTAGCGTGACGAAAGATCGTACCGCTTTTCATCACCATCGGCACAATCAAAATGGCCAACCAGAAGCGTGATTACGACGTGTTGGAGGTAGTGCCCAAATGGGAAATAACAAAAATCTATCTCCGATGCCTGCTGGCCAACTTGACGATTCTCCTCAAATGGCTTTACGAGAGTGTAAAGTGCAAGATCAACCCGACTGCGATCATGCGGCGTACGATCGAACGAACAGACTTTCCCAACAAACCACCGATCTTCATGACAGACACCAACCTGGGTCGGCATTCTTACGTTAAACTTGAGGTAATATGGGGCAATCGTGTACAACGTTGATAAACACGATCAAAAACGCTGAGCCAGAACGAGCTGCTTCTAAACAACATTTTCACATTTCAGAACACAAAGCTACATTTCATCGAGGCAGGCAATCGAAGTAATCCCACCGTGCTGCTCCTTCATGGCTTCCCGGACTGTTGGTTTGGTTGGCGCTATCAGGTGCGTTGTGCGGATGGAATGGCTGGAATCTTAATTTCTGTGGCGCACAACGAAATGACCTCTTGCTAATCACCCTCAAAATTTCAGATACCGGAGCTGACACATTATTTTCACGTTATCGCACTGGACTTAAAGGGATTCAATGATTCCGACAAACCGCACTGGCGCTTCGAGTACACACCGAAAAAAGTGTGTGAAGATTTGCGGAAATTTCTGATAGCCATCAGTGCGAAAAGTGTGTCCATCATAGGCCATGATTTGGGGGCAACCATTGGGTAAGCTGATAATTCCAGCTAGTTTATAACATACGAGATTCAAAGTTCTTTTTTTTTTGGTAGCTGGCTGTTTGCGCATACAAATCCAGAAATGGTTGACAAGTTCGTAAGCGTTTCGACGCCTCATCCGAATTTACTGTGGACTAATCTTCCCAAAAGTTCCCCGTTTAATCGAAACTGGCTAGAATTCGTACAGGTAGATGAACGCTTTGTTTTGCACCTCAACAAAACTGCTACATTTCTTTTTGGCTTTTCAGTTACCGATGCTGCCAGAAATGGAGCTAAAGCATACGGCCGATAAAGTCCTTCGACGCTGCCACTCCCACGTAACAAAGGAAAAACTTTACTTATCCGGCACGAATGGCACATTAACGAATAATCTAATGGAAGCGTACCTGTACAGCTTCTGCCAAACGGATGACTGGCGAGGACCGTTGAATTACTTTCGCAACTTCCCGTTCTACCGTGTACGCGATGGAGAGATCATTCAGTGTCCCTGCTTGATCATCACCGGTAACGACGATCGGTTTTACAAGCTGGAATCGGTCGTTAAGAGTTCGGAGTTTTGCGAGAATTTCATCATAAAAATTATCGAACAGTGTGGGAGAGCACCGCACCAAGAGATGGCAACAGAATTTAACAGTACGGTGTTAAAATTTTTAATCGGTAAGAAAACAGACCTATAGCTTAGAAAGTTACGTTGTTACGGTGCAGCAAAAGGAAATTGTGTGCAATAATTCTTTTCTTTTTTATACTCTCAAAGGTAAAAAGTACTCTCAGAAAGTTACGGACGTGCAACCCACACAAGTGCGAGGTCTTGTGGGACGAATGTTTGGCGGCATCGGATCCGTTGCGAACAATACGGTTAAGCTGGGAAACAATCTGCGAGAATCGTACGCTTTTACGAATCCGCTGAACAGTGTACCAAATTTTATGATTAAAGGATAGTCGGAATCTTTCAACCGCTATCGTGGTTGCTTCTGTAACTTGCTGCTCCCAACGTTAAATTAAACGTGTGCTTGTGTATCATATTTACTTCTGGCATTGTAAAATAGTGTGCCGCTCATGTTTGCAAAGTGTGTAAGCGCGTGTGTGTATATATTTTAAGTATCATACAGTTTCCTTCGTATCTGAGAAATTAATTAAGTGTGTTTGAATAAGGTTAGATTTGTCAGTAAATTCTACAAATGTAAAAATAAATTAATAAATTGTTTTCTACAAAAAAACATTTCGTGTCGATAGTGCTGAAGAGTGTACAATTTTTAAAAATAATTTAATCCTTGTATTTTGCCTTATCCTGGGCATAATCGGTTAAAATCACGTGTTGCAAGAAGAAAAGGAGATGAAAAATTACATGTATTGTAATACAAAAGTAAACATCATCAATAACGACGTGTTTAAATGTATGTCATCCACGCGTTCAGTTGAAAGCTTTTTATTTGTTTATACCGACTCCCGATGACAATTCGGTACATTAGCATTCCCTTTCATTTTTCATCACAGAAGAAAGCGGGAAACGAAGAAGACTTTTAAAAATAAAACCACATGGCCGAAATCAACGTGCGTGAATACCGTTGGTTTCGAATATTGAAAAAGAAATTAGAACGATTTGTAAGCTTTGAGAAAAAATTGAGTTCGGATAAAATGGTAAGGACTATTTGAATTTCACCATGCAATTTTAATGTCCTTAAACATCCTAAAAGGAGGAAAACGCTATCCTTAGTCCATTGTTATTTTATCTGTTTATCAACAGGACTGTTTATTTAGGACTGTCTTCCACCTGATTATTTAAAAAAAATCTACCCTTTTTCCTCTTCTCGGATCACTCTCGGATCTCAGCTTTGTATATCATGTAGATGAGAGGGTCATCAGGCCCCTTGGCTTGCTTAAGCTTGGTGCCGGAGTCAACGATCACTTGCGCCTCAAAACGTTGGTCTGCGCATTTATCGTATCGTTGTTAGAGTGCTGGTCGGTGATCTGATCCTTCTTGGCCAGAATCCGTATTGAGCGTATAGAACGCGTGCACAGATCTTTGACTCGGTTTGCCATCAGGGAGGAAATTCGGGCACTCCTCTGTTATTGTATTATTATTCCCTCCCGTTTACTTCGTACAAATTCTCCCCTATTGTTGCTTATGCAACGCTCTGCAGTGGGTCATAACGATCATGTACTCCTTGCTGTCTATACCTTTTGTGTTCTTGTCAAAAGAAGTTAAAACAAACTCACGCCACAATATACAAGGTTAAGTTGAACACATTTATTACATTATATAAAACTATACGAATGGTTATCTCTCTGTTTAAGACATTTACTTTGCTTATGTCCTTCTTTTCCACAAGCATAGCACTTAAACTTCTTCTTTTATTCTACCAGAAAACGCGTTCGATGTAACATCCAATACTTTGCAATTATTCACGCGTTTTACGCTTTCATTGAGCAACCGAGCTCCGACAAATTCCAAAGTACATTGGTCTTCCGAGAGCGTTTCGAGTACCGTAACTACTTGACAATACGAACGTGGCATTGATTGCAACAAATAAAATACAGTAAAACCTCCCAAAGCTGTCATCTCCCTGAGATGGAAAGTCTCTCTAAGATGAACACTTTTGACAGTCCCTTCATTTCCCATATATTTCATGTCTCTCTAAGATGGAAAACCTCCCTAAGATGGGATTCTCCAAGCTGCACATGCAATTTGCACACAAATACTCTCTAAGTCGGTAATTTTAGTTTATAAGTGTTGATTGAGGACTTGAGTTGACATCCGAACAAATAAACAAATATCGCACAGCAACAGAATTTGACTATTTGTCAATTTCTCTAAGCTGGAATCCTCCCTAAGATGGCAGTCCCGTTGGTGTGCATCTTAGAGAGACTTCACTGTACAATCAATCGTTCATCCATCCTTATGCCAGCTGATTCCAACTCCCGAACGGTTTTACCGAACAGCAACAAATGCTCCTCCATTGTACTGGTTTCGTCATACTTGAGTGCCGTCAATTTCTTTAATAGAAAAAATTGTCCAGAGATTCCTTTTTGTGCAAATGCATTCTGTAAAGCCTTCCAAATATCCAATGCATACTTCTTCTCTTTAACATATTCCAGTTGAGAATCCGCGATATTTTTGATTAAAACTGCCTTACATCGAACATCCGACTTTTTCCATTCCGCAAGTCGCTTTGCTTTCACCTGCTTGACCTCTGCAGAATCAGAGTCAATCTCACGGAATTCTTCAACTTCTTTCGGCTTCATCTGAATGCATGGCAGAAGTCCTAGCTCCTCCAAATGCACTTCCATCCGGAAGCTCTTATTGGCCAAATTCGTTCCGTCGAACAGGTAGATCTTTCGTTCTTCGTGCATCGTATTCATCGTTCAATCAAGAACAATAAAGGAAATCTCCAGAAAAAGGAGCTATAACCACGGATTCGTAGGAAATATACTCTTTTTTACAACAAAACTGAGATCTTTAGCATGGAACTGGGTCCATAACATAAAAAGATACGTTTCAATAATGCGGAACAATCTACACACAACGACTGATCGTTTCAGAAAACAGACTACTATGTTCATTGTACTTCTCGTTACATATTAACTCATCACAGACGCAGAATAGTTGTATCTTGAACCAGAATAGTAGTATCTTAACAAATACACACGCACACAACAATACCTTTAACTCCTCGTCACTCCTCTTCGACTTTTACCTATCCTTGGTCTCTTTTCAACAGACAGCTTCTTCTCAAAAAGACATCACAGTTGTGTTGGGTAACGGCACACAACAAAAAATGACCACACAGAGTACATTTACAGACCCGGAGTAAAATACCTTGTCAACAAATTTCAACTTGCTGATCAAAATAAAAACCACAGTTACCATTAGCAACCAAAATATTACTGCATGTCTGCGGCGCAACCAAACGCATACGCCATCGCGATGCGCAGGAAGAATTAGCTAATCCAAACTTTACGCATCACTGCACTTCCCCTTTGTTTAATGAGGATTGCTTGAGGAAATATTAGGAATATAGAAGAACCTGCAGCAGTGCGTAGTACAGGATCTTATGCTTCAATGATGACGGAGAAAGTACTCTTGTAAGCCATTTTGCGCAAGGTTTGACATACCTTGTGGAGGGCTCTGTAGTGACAAGGACAATGCAAATAGTCGCTTCAAATCATTATAATAATGACCACAAATTTATAAGAGAATATGGATAAAAACGAAGACTCTGTGGAGAGAAATTAATATTTTCGATTTTGCCAAATAATTTAAAAATACCATCATTTACACATTGTACGCAAAACAAATTTATTTTTAACTCACCAAACTAAATCCCCTGCACTTGTGTACTGTGTGCATTTTCCAACGCAATTATTAATGCAGCAATGCATTCGATGTAAGTAGAATGATGACACTTCCGATAGCAGTTAGCATACCGACGGAATGGACCACCCCGGTTCCACCACCGGGTGGTTTCACTGTGGTGCCCTCATACTCCTTCTCAACCAACCAAGACGTTATGGCTTCGGAGTGCTTTTCAACCCACTGAATGTTATGATTCGCTTGTATTAGAGCTCCATCAGCTGCTGCTTTTGCTCCACTTGTCAAAGTATTTCCGTACTTGTCCACAATGTTTTGAAGCTGTAATGTAGTTAATAAAAAAAAATAAATACTAAATACTCACAACGCAAATTTGTTCCACTCGGTTGGGTGATAACATACCACTTCGTACTGTAAGCGAGAATTGATGCGATTACCCAATTCTGTGAAAATCGACGTCATCGAGGTGAGCAAGTAACTGATGGTGGAAAAATGTTCGTCCATATAGCGCAAGGCGGCCAAACGCGTTGAAGGACTTCCATTGATAAGTCCAAGATAGATTTGATTCTTTTGCTCGGCAGTCACGGGGAGTCCTGGGTAGTTAAAGGCAGTAAGCGAAAGGTAGTAATCCAGCGTCGTTTCGTTTCGTGCACACCCAATGCTGGTGAGGAACCGGTTAACCATTTCCAACTGCTGAGGGCTTTTGGCGGATAGTACATATTTTTCGAACAAATCACTCTGCGCGTTAAGTGTTGCCGCTGGATACTTATGCAACACACAAAACACGGCTGATTGCACCTCCTCGGGAATAATAAACGTAGGATCTTCAATGGCTTTCGTGACTAGCGTATTCGCGTCATCCAAACACTTCTGCACGCCTGAGTAGCAGGCAAGATAAACAGTGTTTCCACGATGAAGTCTACTAATATGATCCATCGGTCCAGTCAGCAGTATGTTTTCATACATGCACCCGGTAATGGAACGCACAAAGCTTTCAAATCGATCGTACTGTACGACTGCCGAGTACATCCTGTCCATGTGCAATAAAGCGTTGTAAGCAGTGCTCCAGGGAATGTACTCCGTTTCACGCTCCAGATATTGCATCAGTGACAGTGCCAAGCTGTAGCTGACCTCACCGGCACGAGCAAGGTTTGCTACATCGTCCACAATCTGTGCCCGATTAATGACGGGAAGATGATCCTCGAAACGATCGCTGTTTAGTACCGCGATTAGTTTCTGCCAGCTCTCATCATCATAGTTCACCCGATAGTATCCCGTCTGCTGTTTGTTCACTACAAGCCATTCGATATCGGTCGCGAGCGAAATGGTCGTGGAGGGTTCCGATGGAGTCAACCAGAATGTTGGAGCTGTATCTTCGAAATCACTCGACGAAGGCACATTGGAAGCGTAGTTCAGCGGAACGTAGAACAACTTGTTGTCCGGTGGTGTATCTACTTCATTTGGCATCCAAAAGCGCTTCTGGGACGCGGTCAGGGTGCGCTTGGTACGATCGACAGTCACCGTTACGACGGGATAGCCCGGTGCATTGGCCCAACTCTCGAAGATGGCTTCTACACTCGCCGGGAGATCAACGGTGCGGAACTTTTCAATGCTTGCATAAAGATACTCCGGTTTGGTGGTGAGATAGCTTCGTGATCGCAAGTAATCGTTAAGCGCCTGCTTGAACGTATCGAACCCAATAACGTTCTGCATCATTCGTATAACCGAGGCACTTTTGGCATACACCACGTAATCAAATAGACCATTGAGAATGGCCGGATCAGTTGCGTAGTAGCTCATCATTCGATTGTCCTTGTGACAGTCTTGAGAAAGGGCCGAATGTACGTTATTTACGATAAACTGTTCCCAAAGGTTCCAGGTCGGTTCGAGCTGCCAAGAGCACAAGATATATGATACATTGAAATGTGCAATAGATTTTTGTATTTTTTGTTAGTGCATCCATACCTGTGATGTGATGTAGTACTCGAAGTACCTAGCAAAACCTTCACTCAACCATAGGTAAGTCCACCAGTCCGGAGTAACCTCGTTGCCGAACCACATGTGTGTCAGCTCATGGGTGATCAGATCGGCAATGTTTTGTTTCGTTCTGGCCGTTGTTACAGCTTCATCATAAATTAAGTATTGCTCGCGGAACGTTATCAGACCCCAATTCTCCATGGCACCCATCGCAAAATCCGGTATAGCTATGAGATCCACCTTCGGTAGCTGATACTGGTGTCCAAAAAATGTTTCCAAGGTTCTTAAAGACTTCCCCAGAAACTCTAAAGCATACTCTGTGTGGGCGACCTTATGTTCCTGTTTTGATAAAAGTTCCGCATTATATAGTACGATTTGCAATAAACAAAGTAATTTCTTACCGCCGCATACACTCGAAATCGATCCGTTTCTTGTGAAAACGTTTTAAAATCCGATATGACAAATGCCACCAAGTAGGTAGACATTAGAGGTGAAGTATCGAATGTCGTATCGGTGTAATCGCCAACTGTCTCACTGGAAGTAAATAGTGTGTCGATCGTACAGTAGTAGTAGTTGATCATTATATTATGAAGTTCGCGTTGTAAACCTTTTAATTGCAGGCATGTTGGATAGTGCAGTATACTCCGGACGGTGTCGAATTCGTACATTGAATGTAGCCTTGTAGCCGGGTTCATCGTAGCAGGGAAATACACTCCGAGCGTATGTCGATTCAAAATGAGTTGTTGCCAGATATCTAAGAACAAAAAGGATCATTTACAGTAATGGATTGTAATGGCAAATGGATTATTAGTGTGATCGCCTTTACTCCCCTTTCCTCAACTCCTACTGTTGGTTTGTCTTATATGTGTTGTACCTCGGTTGTATAAATTATGATGTATGAATTGATAAATGAAAGAAAGTATTAGTGTTGTGCTTTTTGAATCTTTTGAAAAGAGTTATTCATATGAATCTTGAATGAAGATCATGAGCCAACTCCCAAAATATTAATCAATTCTAAAAAATTCAAATGAATCCTGAAAGATTAATGAATCTTTGATTATTGCCTGCCAATAAATCTTAATTCAAAGGTCTGAGCCGGGTGGGGAGGGGGGAACCACCCAATACTAGAAAAAAAGAAAGTATAAACGAGTACGATGTACGAAGCGTTGGGTACTACATGGAAGAAGTTGCATCGACGCTATGGATCAACAAATCAGCGAAAAAGGACAAAGAGGCCACGAACGAGAAACCCAAAACGATCAAGATCCCCGCTTCGATTAAGACCTTGCACATGGACAGTGGGACTTTTAACAACGAAACACCCGGATCACGATAAGATCTTTGCTATGAACATGACCCTGAATTGGATGACGGAATAGTACGCAACAACACAACCGAGCACGTCCGGGATAAGGAGCCCTTTCACGGCTTAACACGGAGGAAGAAAAGCCTCCCAGTTAAGGTGAATACGGTCAGGTCGTTCTTCGCGAATAAAAAAAAGATTATTTACAGGATATTAAGAATATTAGGAAGCACATTTTTTTAGTAAATCTTTCTCCCCACAAACTTATTGTTTTCTGTATATTGTTGAAGAATAGTAATCAATACATATTTTTTTATTCTAACTTACCTTGTTGTATTACCAACGACGTAACTGCTTCTGTACAGCCCTTTTAACTCGGTACCGATAGTGTTAAGAAAGCTTATTCGAATCTTATACTGTTCTCCCGTTAGCAGCTGTTCAGCGAATCCGAAATAAATTTGCTCAAACTGTTCCATATACATTACGTCTGCAACTGGCAGATTGGAACCATCGGGGCGTGTTACCGTAATGCTGCTTTCGTCAATCACTAATCCATCGTTGTGTAGATAAAAGTGATTCTGATCACCTGTGTAGCGAAACTCTATTTCAACGGTTCCGGTATACGAATAGAAATAGTAATTGGTGATGTCCAGAAAAAGCTCGTACGCGATTGGTTCCGACACTTTTGGCAGAAGGTAGCGAGTGTCATCAGGAGAATCACGAGCTGTTGGCAACTTTTCCAACTCTACAGGAGCTAATGCGAGGATCAATGGTAGCCAAACGACCGATACGATGATTAGCGGTGCGCGAAACATCTTTATGGAACTGTGCCGAATTAAGGACTGTCCATGACTTGAACGGTAACGGTACAGTCTCGGTGAATATGTGCCCCTTTATGGACACAATAAAACACTGAATAGGCTAATCTGTTGGCAATCAGGATCACAATGCAATCATCTGATATGGTTGTATCTGTGCAGTTTTTTCAGATAGCATGTTATCAGGCTGATACGCTCATCGATAATAGCATTGTGTTTAGGGAACACAAAAGTACGACCAGTGTCTTTGCTCATGTCACTCTCATAAAACACTTAAACCGGTTGTTTGTTTGCCACTCGTAACACAAAATCAAAAGTAAATAAAATGGTTTCGATAAAACAGTTTCTTTTTTTTGTATTTTAAACCGATACAGAACACTCATCGGACATTTTGTGTGCGGTATACTATTGAATGCACCACCGTGAAATGAAGTTAATCCCAACGATGGCAAATAATCCAACTGAAGAAGATATAATTTCTGCCCCATTATCGTCTGGGATTTCGCCATCAAAGTTTTCCTCCGTAAGCCATTTGGCCACCACACCGGCATGCTTATCTATCCAGTGCAAGTTTTGTTCTGCCTGACCAAGAGCACGAGTGGCAGCTTCTAGCGTTGACGGAACCAATGAAGATTGATAGATTTGTACAATTTCCTTAAGCTGTTAAAAGAAACAATATGTTAAGTATCCGCTTACTGAAGACATTTAGTCGCAAAAAGTACTTACCATGTTGTATTCCGCGGGACTATTAACACTTGTACCAAATGCATTAAACATTGGTATCAATTGATGGTCCAACATATCCGATACAGTGGCAAATCGTGACCTAATATAGCGTAACGCTGCACCTCTTGTTGTGGGACTTCCTTTAATCATGCTTGTTAGGATGTCATTTTTCATACTAGCTGTAATCGGAAGCACAGTTGTATCTAGCTCAATTATTTGCAGATAAAACTCAGTCATTGCCAGATTACGGGAACATCCTAAGCTGCCGATGAACATATTCATCAAATGTTTGTATTGATCCGTTGCTTGCCAGAATTTGTCGAAAAGCTTAATACCATAATCTCCTTCAATGGGCAATTCATGCTTGTGTAGTGCACAAAACACTGCTGCTTGAAGTTCTTTCGGTATGACTAATGTATCCTCGTGAAGTGCCGCTTCTACTGTCATTGTTGCCAGCTTCAAACACCCGGGTACACCAAAGTAGCATGCCAAATAGATAGACTTGTCACGATGCAGCCGATCCAGATGGGTTCCTCCCGAAAGATTAGTTTCATTGAAGACGTGCGAAGTTATAGTACGTCCGTAGCTTTCGAATCGCTTATATTCCTTGTTGCTTGAAAACATTCGATCAAGGTGCAACAAAGCATCGTAAGCTGTGCTCCAGGGAATGTACTCCGTTTCACGTTCCAGATATTGCATCAGTGACAGTGCCAAGCTGTAGCTGACCTCACCGGCACGAGCAAGATTTGCTACATCGTCCACAAGCTGTGCCCGATTAATGACGGGAAGAAGATCCTCGAAACGATCGCTGTTTAGTACCGCGATTAGTTTCTGCCAGCTCTCATCATCATAGTTCACACGATAGTATCCCGTCTGCTGTTTGTTCACTACAAGCCATTCGATATCGGTCGCGAGCGAAATGGTCGTGGAGGGTTCCGATGGAGTCAACCAGAATGTTGGAGCTGTATCTTCGAAATCGCTCGACGAAGGCACATTGGAAGCGTAGTTCAGCGGAACGTAGAACAACTTGTTGTCCGGTGGTGTATCTACTTCATTTGGCATCCAGAAGCGCTTCTGGGACGCCGTCAGGGTGCGCTTGGTCCGATGGACAGTCACCGTTACGACGGGATAGCCCGGTGCATTGGCCCAACTCTCGAAGATGGCTTCTACACTCGCCGGGAGATCAACGGTGCGGAACTTTTCAATGCTTGCATAAAGATACTCCGGTTTGGTGGTGAGATAGCTTCGTGATCGTAAGTAATCGTTAAGCGCCTGCTTGAACGTATCGAACCCAATAACGTTCTGCATCATTCGTATAACCGAGGCACTCTTGGCATACACCACGTAATCGTACAGCTCATTGAGAATGGCCGGATCAGTTGTATAGTAATTCATCTGCCGGGCTGACGAATGGCAATCTTTCGAAAGGGCCGAATGGACATTGCTCAAAATAAATTGATCCCATAATTTCCACGATGGTTCCAGCTAGAACAGAACATAGCATATTACAACACAGAATAAATGATCGTTACATGTAGTTATACCTGCGATGTGATGTAGTACTCGAAGTAGTTCGCAAAACCCTCATTCAACCAAACGTAAGTCCACCATTCTGGAGTGACCTCGTTACCGAACCACATGTGCACCAGCTCATGCGTTATGACGGAGGCTATCTTTTGTTTAACAGCGGCCGTTGTTTCTTCTTCACCTTCGTAGATTAAATAATCTTCTCGGAACGTTATTAGGCCCCAGTTCTCCATGGCACCCATCGCAAAGTCTGGAATGGCAACGAGATCAATTTTTGGCATCTGGTTCTGTCGACCAAAATGCGTTTCCAGCGCACGTACTGATCGCACTGCAAAGTCATGCGCGTAAACGGTATAGTTTACTTTGTTCTCCTGTATGTATTGCATTGAGAAACGGGAAAAAGGTGAATAAATTGTTACACTACATTTTTGATGCATGAGGTTCGGGGACATACGGCTGCAAAAACTCGGAAAAGCTCCTCATCGGAAGACATGGTTTGCATCTCCGATACGACAAATGCCACCAAGTAAGTAGACATAAGTGGTGTGGTGTCGAAGATGGTTTCACTGTAACCATCAAAGCTCGTGCTGCAATAAAACGGTTGGATTAAACATTCTAGCTACTCGTTAAATATTTGTTAGTGGCTGGTTCGTCGCCTGTACCTGACTGTAACCGGCATGTTTGATAAAGCCGTATGATGAGACAGATGTCGAATTTTGATGTTAAATCTTGCCTTGTAGGATGGTTCATCGTAACAGGGAAATACCGTTCGGGCGTAAGTGGCGGCAAAAAATGTTGTGGCCAGATATCTGAAGCGATGAAATGAATTTTTACCCACGTTAACAGCTGCGCCACGAGGAGTAGTAAATGATCAGTAATGTGATGTGTGATGATCGTCGAAAGAAACTCTGCACCATGCTAATAATGTCAGTTAAACTTAAAAATCTATAGATTTTGCTCAATAATTTCTACACAAATACATCATAAGGTGAACTTGCAACACGTTTCTTAAATAAGATGATTTAAAGTACAGATTATCGAGGTATCGCCATATATACTAAGATATCTTGCTCATCTTATTATTAGGATAAGTTGTAAAACTTTGCTTAATGTTTACTCACTTGATTTCACTTCCAACACGATAACTGCTGCGGTAAATACCTTTGAAAAAGTCTGTCTTAATTTGGCCACGAAATTCTAAGTACACCTTATAGGATGAACCCGTTTCCAATTGCTCATCAAAGTTAAAATGCAGCTGCTCGAATTCTCGTGCAATGGCAACCTCCTTCACTGGCAACTCGGTTCCATCTGGGCGCAAAACACGGACACTCGTTTCATTTATCGTTAAATCTAAACTGTTTAACGAAAAGCTTGACCCAACGCCGGTATACTTGATCGTTATATCAACCGTTCCCGCATAGCTGGAGAAACTGTTATCCGTCAGATCAAAATACAAATCGTATGCAAGTGGCTCAGATACGGCCGGCAATCGATAGCTGCTAGAACTTGTATCGTCCTCTTTAATTTGCAACAAACTCAAGCGCTTATGTTCAGGCAATTCACTGACTTTCTGAACACCGGAACACAATTGTACACCAACAACCAAGAGCAAGACAAGTGTAAACGGTGAACAATCCATTTTGTAACACTTGTCGTGACGGTGTGTTATAATCTACTGTTACCAGTGCAGGGCTCTCCACTGATCGGCCATGCTATTTGTGTTGTAAACTAAATTCTGCTACCATGAGTTCTCATTTATCTGGCATACCAGTAAATGGTGATAGCAATTCACTTATCAAACAGAGTGGAATATTGTTTCTCCCCACTAAGATTATCGCTGGCTGCTTTCGAGTAGGTTCAACTACGATGCAGGTTCGTCTTGCAATCACTAGCAAGATGATTGTAATGATTTCGAGTTCCGTCACAAATACCTTGATGAAGCAAACGTCTACAGTATAGCACGTACTGTTGTCTATGATAAGTGAGTCATGTATTTTATTTCAATAGACAATAAGACCGAGATAGACCGAGATAAAACCAAAGACTTTTTGTTTATTAAGATTAAATTTATAAAGTGACCAGATAAACCAGATAAACCAATAAATTATAATACAAAATTTGAATTGCAATTTATTTTGTATTCTTCGGAACTTTTTTTTAAATGATGCTTTAACATTTTTTTACTTTATAAGAACGGCCTGGCTGTATCAAGGACTTAAGATTTGTGTTAAAAATATTTTTATTAAAAAAATATATTTTTTGTCTATCCGTTCCTATTCACACCATCTTTATCTTTATCATTACTCTTGTCTGCCTGTCTGTTAGTCGTTTTCCGCTGTTGGGCGCTTATTTTGATCTCATAATAAGGCTATTTTCGTAATATTCAGCCACTGTCACCGTCTTGTCGGTTAAATATCAACCATTAGCAGCCTGGGCGGCATTGTAAATGATGCCTCCATGCATCCTGCCAGTAAACTCATCCGCACATTAAATATGAACTGTCGAACACCGCCGACGGTTACGATATTTACTGCATCTAATTACCATTTAGTGTTTAACCATACTACGACACTGGCGGCAATAGTACAACCCGGTGTCCCGGAGATGAATGCCTTAGCTTTAACGTTTAACCTACATCATGTGCGCAGATAAGCGCAGCAGCACACTTTCAGCGACATTTAACACAAGCTTTGTACAAGTTCCGTGAGTCGATCCATCTCCAGTTGTGACCGATCATGTGCGCAAGCCACACAGCTGCTAGTGGTTAGTGTTTTTTTTAATTAACTTCTAGTGAAGCTTTTATTTATGAGCAAAAGTTTTGTGAGTATAAAATCCACCCTCGGACAGGTAATTTATGAATCATTGTAGCTTCGTCATTAAAAAAAAAAACTCTCAAACCTGTCACTATCTTACCGTTTGGAGCGATTCTGTTTAGGGGATTTTCAAGTGTGTTTAATGCACAAATCATCAATCAACTCAGTAATGGATTGATTGATTTTACAAGGTGTTTCGCTTGTTCGGAACAAAGCTGAGTGCCTTTTTATCACCTGCGTAGGAGTTTTTTTTTCTTAAATCCTTTACAAAGTACCCTTCATTCAATATTATCTCCGGCTTGATGCTACAAAGCGATACAAACAACCATTCAGCTAATGTAAACTGACTGTAACTGATGAGACATAGATATGTATTATCAGGTCTGGAAAGTACTTTCCGGATTTGTGTTGATTTTTAAAATTCCAAACGAGTAACTGTGTAAACTGTTTTGGTCTAGTTTTTACAAACTTATCACAGCAACAAAATCACAACCAGCAGCTGTTGACTGATAAGCGATGAAGTTCAAAATCAGTTTTGCGCACATAACTGGTAAATAAATAATAAACAAAAACAACAACCCGATACCTTCAAATATGAACCGATAGCGTGAACGGTGTTGTATCCATTAGAAAGATAAAAGAATAGGATGTACTACAGCTGTGCAAGCCCTGTGTGTGCGAGCCCCAGAACTGTTGCCGATGGTTGTAGACATTTCGTAGCACGAGCAATAAGTACTTTAATACGTTTATAACACGCTGATAAAGATAGACTGTACTGAAGATCTTCGTTCTTCACATTCCTGCCGTAATATTGCATATAGCCGGATTTCTTTTTTTCTCGCTAGACAGTACTTCTTGAGTAGAAAGCTCTATAAATGTGACACTTTGTGCCAGTGAGCTTCCAGTAGTAGCCGAGTTTGCGGGGGAGCTAAAGTGAGTGTAGTGTGGCCAAATCAAGCAAGGTAGTGATCGGTGTAGAGTGAACTAAAAAGACATAGAGAAATATAAAAATTTTCGATGACAGACAAATTGCGATCTTAAAAATTGGTGTACAAAGTTTTTTTTAATTAATGTTCGTTTCTTAGAAAATCTAGTTTAATAGTAGGAAATATTATAAAACACAAAACTTTTTAATCTCTATTTGTTGTGCCAAATTAGGGATTAATTTTACCAAACATGAATGCACTTGTGAGGATCGCCATTTTGGCGATTTGTTTAGTGAGCTTTCACACACGCAACATTTCCTGTACACCACTGCAACCGAAACTGTTCGGTGGTGAGCTTGAGCTTGAACCACGCGCCGAACTGGACCACTATCGGCTAAATGAGGATGTGTTGCCCACTCATTACGAGATTGAAATTAAGCCGTACTTCGAACCGGAACCCCAAAAGCAAGCCTTTACGTTCGATGGCAACACTGTCATCACTGTGACCGCAGCGAAAGAAAACGTGACGCAGATTAAACTGCACATGGCACACATGGACATTCTGCTCTGGAGTGTGATGCGCAAAAGCAACAGCATGTTGGTGCCCAGCGAAGGCCGCACATACGACGAGGAGACGCAAATTATGACGCTACAGCTGAAGGAAGGACTGTTGAAAAATGTGGAATATCTCATTGTGATTAACTACGTTGGCGTGATGGAGGAAAATATGCGTGGATTCTACCGCAGCTACTACAAGGAAAATGGCACGAAAGTGTGGCTTGGATCGACACAGTTTGAACAAACGGAGGCACGGCGTGCCTTTCCATGCTTCGACGAGCCCAAGTTTAAGGCTACATTTCAGCTGAAGCTAAACTACAAACCGGTCGAGTACAGCGTGTACTCCAACACGCCAATCAAGAAAAGTGACGTCCTTGGGTAAGAACCGGCAGCGAATGGGTCATTTTTGCGTTTTTATTCAATTCTATTTTGTTGCTTTAATTATGGATTGATGTTGCAGAAACAATCGCACACTGGCAACGTTTGGCATCACGCCGAAAATGTCCACCTATCTGCTTGCGTTCATTGTTGCACCGTACACTACGAGCGGAGACGATGTGGTACGTGTTCTATCACGCCCGGAGGCCACAAATCAGACGACGTACAGCATTGAGGAGGGTCTGAAGCTGCTGAAAGTATTGGGCGATTGGGTAAAGTATCCGTTCAACAATGTGACGGAAATCGAACGCATGTACATGGCGGCCGTGCCTGATTTTGCGGCGGGAGCAATGGAAAACTGGGGATTAATCACCTACCGTGAGTCAAGCCTGCTGTACGTGCCGGAGGACGCTACCAGTCTGCAGCAGCAACGCATTGCAACAATCATCGCGCACGAGCTGGCTCACCAGTGGTTCGGAAACTTGGTCACCTGTGAATGGTGGGATGTAACGTGGCTAAACGAAGGGTTTGCCACCTACTTCGAGTACTTCGGTACGGCACTCGCTGAACCGCTGTGGGAACTGGAGGATCAGTTTGTGGTCGAGAAGTTACACACCGCAATGCAAACGGACGGTTCCATCTCCACCCATCCGATGACCCATCCGGTCTACACACAGGCCCAGGCAGCAGCGATATTCGATGCCATTTCCTATAGCAAGGGTGGAGTTGTACTGCGAATGTTAGAACACTACATGACGAAAGAGGTGTTTCAGGCCGCTATTGTAGAGTACGTAAAAGATCGCCAATTTCAAGCATCGCGGCCGGAACATCTTTTTGCCGTGCTCGATAAACATAATGCCAGTGCGAGCGCGTACATGAAGCCATGGACAACACAGCCAGGATTACCGCTCGTGTACGTTACCGGCCATGCGTACGGATTTTCCATTACCCAGCAACGGTTTCTTACCAACAGTAGTGAGCAGGAGGAAAAGTTCCTCTGGCCGTTGCCGATCACGTTCGCTACCGATGGGAATGAATTCGACAACACTAAGCCAACACTTGTTGCGACCGAGTCGCATAACATTTCCTTTGAGAATGCGGCCAACGTGAAGTACTTTGTACTGAACAACCAACAAGTGGGATACTACCGAGTACACTACGATGACGCATTGTGGGACAAGATCAGCAAGGCACTTCGTACGAGAGGCTTTGGCGGCATCCATCAGCTAAACCGTGCCCAAATAGTGGACGATTTGTTCAATCTCGCCCGGGCAGATGTGATGGGATATCGCAAGGCGTTGGACATCTTGGAATACCTAAAAGAGGAGACCGAGTACGCACCATGGTTTGCCGCTGCCAATGGCTTCAGTACGCTGGCACTAAGAATTCATCCAGATGATGAGACATTGTTTTCGGTAGGTATATACACACGGCCGGGGGTTTCATACATGCTCATAATGACTCTGATTTTAATTACAGCAACACATTCTGGACATATTTGCCAAAGCCTACGAGTTTATCCATTTTCAAGAACCTTCACAGTATGAGCGCCGATTGCGCATTTACTTGCGACGGTTAGTACTCGACTGGACCTGTCGCTACGGGCATGAGGACTGCAGTAAGAGTGCTTTACAGGAATTTGAAGCGCTCCGTGCCAATTCGAGTGCAAAGTAAGTGTAGAATAGACTGTTATCTTCACGCAAAACTTCAGAACTTTCTTTTTTTCTGCTCCCCTGTATAGAGTTCATCCCGATCTTCGCCAGGTAGTGTACTGTGAAGGTGTGCGCAAAGGATCGCTCGAACAGTTTGATTTCCTGTTGAATCTGTACCTCACGACAAATGTGGCTACGGAACAGCTACTCACGCTTCAGGGAATGAGTTGTGCAACGGAGAAAGAAGTCATTCATGTAAGAAAACTCGTAAAATCGTTTCACGATTGTATGCTAAGTGTGTTAATCACGTCTCGTTTTTCTTTCGTACAGAAATATATGAACCTCACAAGCTCGCCGGATGTCCGGAGACAGGATAAGGCTACCGCACTATCACTGCTTCTAAATAATCAACATGCACTAGAATCGGCCGCATCTTACCTAGTAGAAAACAGTGCCCGCTGGGCTGAAGCGTAAGTAGCTGTGGATATGTAGATCGATCGCGATCGAATTTTTAGTAAATGCTTGATATCTCATTACAGCCATGGGGATTACAAACATGTTGCGATGGCATTCGGTGGTATCCTTGCGCGTGTAAAAGATGTGACCGTGAAGGAAAGTATTGCACAATTCGCGGAAGCGAACAAAGATACGATGGGTCTGGAAGCGTACGAATTTATCAGCAAAGGACTGGAGGAATTTGACCACAATCAACAGTTTACCATGAATCACCGGGATGACATACTTGGGTTCCTTACCTTCAAAGCTAACAACAGTGGTGCATCACAAACTGTTATCTTTAATGTTGTTGTAGCATTGTGTTTGGCACTGTTGGCGGTTTGGTAGGTTTTTTAGGGCAAGAAATCAGTTATTTACATCGATAAGCACTTATTGCTTAGTTCTTTTCCCCCTCTCTCGTTATCTATGATTAACAATGTTATAATCATTAGTGCATTCTTTCAATAAGATTGTCAGTTTATGATCAGAAAATAAAAAAAAAACATTTTCTCTGAAATCCTCTCCTTAGTAAAAAGGTCGTTTTTTTGAATAAATTAATAAAGCACCATGCGTCTCCTTTGTATACAGTAAAGCAATAGAATGATTTAAATTGGCCATAGTTTGAAAAACACTTTTTATTATCACAAAATTCCTTTCTTCGTCCTTCCCTTTCCATCTTCCAAAACCCATCCAAGCGAATCCAATCAGTAAAGTTGTAAGAAGTCAATCAAAACAAATGTTCAAACTTTGCTAAGACTCGCTTACTTTCCCGGAACAAACTACGATCATCAATGCTTGTACACTGCGTTGTAGTCTCAAACGAGATATGTATTGAAAAAGAAAAAAGAAGCAAACTATGCTATATTTTGAGTCACACGATCGTCTGTCCGCACATGGCACAAGACACCTCTACACCAAGCGCATTTCCATTCAACTGAAGAGACTTGATGGGTAGCTTAACTGTTTTATGGCCGGGGATCGAACAGAACCGCGAATGACAACACGTATCGATGGCTCACTATCACATAATGCTGATAAAGCCTGTCATCTTGATTCGATTTTCTACCTTTTATGATTTTGTTTTTCGGTTTTTTCCCCCTATTGACGATTCGCACATGTTGTTCGGGGAGTCGGTTTTAGGTGTCCTTTCGTTCTATATAAATTATAACAGATCCGTGTTCTGGTCAGTTGCTGTGGAGCATTGGAAGCAACCCTATCAGGTAACAGATTTAAGTGGAATAATAAAACTTAATTTTCTGAGCGTGGAGTTTAGTGTAGCTGACGGAGATAAGTGTGCAATTCTGCAGTCATAGTAAATGTGTTGAGTATATCGGTATTCCGTGCCAGTTTGTGACAAAGTCAGATGATGGGAAAATCTGAAAAACAAAAGTGTTGTGGCTTTGATTGAATTAATTGAGAGATGCTAAGTGTGTCATATGATCAGTGATCACGAACGATGAAATTGTTATTGTCGGTTAATGCAGGTTTTGTCCGGATTGCTACTAGGACTATTGAAGCTCGATCTTGCTGATCATGCTTTAATTAAATACTTATATTTTTTTTGTGAATTAAAAGTTAAATACTGTTAATTCTTATCTTGTTAGTTAGACTTCAAGTGTTTTATGGTTTTGTGATATTAAAATAATTAAAAAAACACCACATCAATCCATGCATTTTAAAACGATCACAAATAGACAAAGAAATTTAAGGTCATATTTCTTCCTACGGCCTACTAAAGGGAGGATACATGCATTTGACATACACAGCGTGTGATAAGATATTTTCAAATGTTCTCCTATCGGCCATAATACCTACAAAGCATTTGGAATTGTGACCATCCCAACACGTAGTTATCAATCGACTGTCTTTATTGCCCACTCATAGAGATTAATGTATCATCGTAAAATGGTAAAACATCTCGCTCTTATCTGTATGATGATGTATCGTTACAGAATGACATTGGCGGAAAAACTAGCGCTAGTGACTATTGTCGCTTGTGCTTGCGCAGCGATATCGAGGGCTAGTCCACTAGAACCGGAGCGGTACTTTTTGGTTGAGGCTGAACCACGTGCCCAGCAGGAAGATTATCTGTTGAATGATGATGTGTGGCCTTCGCACTACGATATCGAGATTGTACCGTACCTGGAAGCGGAAGGAAACAAGGCACAGTTCACTTTCGATGGTAGTGCAAAGGTGACGGTCACTACCACGAAACAGGATGTGACGCAGATCAAGCTGCACAAGGCAAGGATGGATATCAGTGCCTGGAGCGTTCTCCGCACATCGGATAATGCCGTTATACCGACACAGCAGGAAATGTATGATGCTGAGACGGAAATTTTGACACTGCCACTGAGCACGCCTCTGCAGGCAAACGCGGAGTACGTGCTGTCGTTTACATACATCGGAAACATGGACGAAGATATGCATGGATTCTACCGCAGCTACTATTGGTCGAATGGCGAAAAGGTGTGGATGGGATCGACACAGTTCCAGCAGACACATGCCCGCCGTGCCTTTCCGTGCTTCGACGAGCCTAAATTTAAGGCCACCTTCCAGCTTAAGATCAACCACAAAACGCAGTACAATGTGTACTCTAATACACCGATCATAACCAGCACGACTCCTCAGTATGTATTTGCACAATTTAATCACGTTTGAAGTGTAGTGTAGTTTACCCCAAAACGCATGTCCATTTCATTTGCTAACCCACAGAGCTGGTCGCAGCTTGACCACGTTCGGCGTTACTCCAACGATGTCTTCCTATCTGGTAGCTTTCATTGTGGCACCGTACGATGTGAACGAACGCAGTGGTATGGGCATACTTGCTCGACCTCAGGCCAAGAACCAGACGGATTACAGTTTGAGCGTAGGCATCGATCTACTGAGAGCGCTTGGCGACTGGATTGACTATCCGTACAGCAGTGTTCCCGCGATGACGCGTATGTACATGGCTGCGGTGCCCGATTTTTCGGCCGGTGCCATGGAAAACTGGGGACTGCTCACATACCGGGAAACGAATATTCTTTACCGTGCGGATGATTCGACCAGCATGCAGCAGCAGCGTATTGCGGCCGTTATTTCACACGAGATAGCGCACCAGTGGTTCGGAGATCTTGTGACCTGCGAATGGTGGGACGTTACCTGGCTGAACGAGGGTTTCGCTCGCTACTATCAATACTACGGCACTGCACTAGTGGAAACGGCCTGGGATCTGAATGATCAGTTCGTGGTGGAACAGCTGCAGGGAGTGATGCAGATGGACAGCTTGATGTCTACCCATCCCATGACACATCCCGTGTACACACAATCTCAGGTTAGCGGTATCTTTGATAACATTTCCTACAACAAGGGAGCGGTCACACTGCGCATGATGGAACACTTCCTCGGTACGGACCGGTTCCAGACCGCTCTGAGGGCATATATTAAGGATCGTGCATTTAAAACCACACGTCCAGCAGATCTTTTCAACGCTCTGAATCGCTACGATCCCAGTGCCAGGGCTTTCATGGAACCGTGGACGGTTCAGTCCGGTTATCCGCTGGTAACCGTCACTAGCCATGACAGTGGATTCACGCTTACCCAGAAACGTTTCCTCGTTAACGACCCGAATCACACAGATCAGACAACCTGGCCATTGCCAATCACCTATGCTACGGACGCGAATGGGTTTGCCAATACGACTCCCGCTATTCACACCGAAAGGACGATGAACATTGAAATGGAGGGTGCTTCCGATGTTAAATACTTCATTCTGAACAATCAGCAAGTGGGTTATTATCGCGTCAACTACGATGCCAATCTGTGGGCGAAGATAAGTAAGGCGCTGCGCAGCGAAGGATTCGGTGGAATTCATGTACTAAACCGTGCACAGATTGTGGACGATCTCTTCAATTTGGCACGTGGTGATGTTGTACCATACGGAACAGCGTTGGAAATTCTGGAGTACCTAAAGGATGAAACTGAATATGCACCATGGTTGGCGGCAGTCAATGGTCTCACCACTCTGTCTCGCAGGGTACACTCGGAGGATGAAAAACTATTTGCGGTAAGACAGTCAGTGGGCGCTTATTAATGTACGATCTTTTTGTGAGCATTTTTCTTTTCGTTTCCTTCTAGTCCCACATCTTGGACATCTTTTCCAAGGCATACGACACGGTGAAGTTCCAAGCACCAGGCGTATCTGAACGACGTGTCTTTACGTACATGCGTCAGAATGTACTTCAATGGGCTTGCAATTATGGTCACGAAGAGTGCAGCAAAGCTGCGGTAGCCGAATTCGACCGATACCACAAAAATCCCACCATGAAGTATGACAACAAAGCAGTGGCCAAACGTGACCATCTTTTGCTTACAATTTACTTTATTTCCTTTTCCTCGCCAGAGTTCATCCTGACTTACGCCAGGTCGTATATTGTGAGGGAATTCGTAAAGGCACTGTAGAGCACTTTGAGTTCTTGTGGAACCAGTATTTGACGACGAACATGGCAACAGAGCAAATTCTTATCCTGCAGGGATTAGGCTGCGCTTCAACGAGTGAACTAGTTACCGTAAGTATGGGTTTGAAGTGATCATGAATTGAATTGACATGATTGCTAACGTGTTTTAAACACTCTTGCAGATTATGTTGGATGCCATCGCATCACCAAACGTTCGTTCGCAAGATAAGAGCAACGCTTACACGTACGTCATCAATAACCCGTATACGCTTCCACATGTTTCGCGCTACCTTCAACAACACCACGCCATTTGGGCTGCTGCGTAAGTAGAGTTGCTCCGATAATTTGGATTTACCTATGTTAGATAAATGACACAACCTTTACACTGTCCACATCTGTATCCCAAACAGGCACGGTAGCTACATGAATGTTGCTTCTGCATTTAACAATCTGCTCTCCCGTTTGAAGAGCGACAGCGAGCGCGATATGATCAGTAGCTTCATCGAGGCGAACAAGAACACACTTGGCCAGGCTGCCTACGATTCGATTAAGAACGGATTGGAGGATTACGAAACTAACAAGCAGTTTACCATGAGAAATCGTGGCGAAATCAGTGAGTTCCTGGACAAGAAGATCAATGGCGGTGCAGCTACCATGATTGCCAATTTGGCGCTGATTGTTGGACTGTTGATGGTGGTACTAGCTCGTTGGTAATTCACTAACCGTTGTTTAAGTGCCATGTTACAGTGATGCAGTCACGGGTTTCAAATGTGTCAAAAATGTGCTTTAATATTTGTTTTAAGTATGTTGGACCAATAAAGTATTTACTTGCTCACTTATCCGGTGTTACAATCACAGAGTGGTTATACCAGTGATTTTGACCGAAGCATGAAGAGTCGTCTCTTGTAAGGTGATCGTCGAAGATCATATCCACAATTTCCGGCTACCGATGGATTTCGATGAGATGGATGCTTATGTTCCTATGACCGTTATGTACGCGCTGGTTGTTGTTAAGGGACAACACATTTTTAAAAGGCACAAAGGCAAAATGCTTTAGGTTTGCTTGCGACATTGCTAGACTTACAGGTACATTCGTCCGTCCATCGATCGTGTGATCGGTCGCTTGAAGCTTTTCTTGCTTTGGAATATGATTAATGCAGAAGATTAGGTTGTCGATCTTGTAATGGAGAAGCGCCAACCCAAAGCTTTTAGTCCGTTGTTTATGTCCGCTTCCTTACTAAGCCTTATTTCTGCCTCCAGTAGTAGTGGTGGGTTTAAGCGACCACGATGGGGGCCGTACGGAAGTGTACAAAATCAGAAATATTTTTTTAATTCAAACATTTCACAGGGACCCTCTTTGCTTGTCAGTATCAAAGGTATTTGAGATATATTTAATAAAATTGATACTTACGTTAATACGAACAACACTGACAAACTGTTAGAATGCTGTACCAAACTATGTTAAATTGGTTTAGCATAGGAAAATTTCCAAGGGTAATTTTCAAAGGAAAAGGGTAATTTTCAATTTGGGAATCACCACCTTTGTGAAAGATTTGTTTTAACTAGGCCACTACCCAAGCAATTTACCACCTGCGAAACAAAACCATAGACGATATCGTTTCATTTTATTTTATCTTAAGTACGCTTATTAAAACTGCTTGCCACTAATTGAGTTACTAGCTTTTACACCAGCGCGGTTGGCTGACATCGATCATTCGAGTTAGAAATGGGGCGCAAAGGGATGATATTTTAAAATTCATTTAACCAATTAACAATCGGCTGTGCGTTGCGGTTTAACCAAGCGATGTTTGACTCCGTCCATTCGATTGCTTGCTGTATTGTACGGCCACTGTCTTTTAAATGAATTTCGGCAAACTCCTTGAGCTGGCGAAAAGAACAGTGAACGAGAGTGAGATACCAAATGAATGTGCGTTAATTAAGCGAACAAAAGCATAATGTAACTTTGTGTGCCTTACTTCCAACAGCTCCGATGCGGTATTAAACCGCTTGGTACAATATTTAAGAATTATGTTCAAATTCGACATCGAAGCACCAAAGCTGTAATTGGAAATGATAATTAGAAGGGCCAGATAACGAATCTAGCACAGTAAGCTCCATTCTCGCCGTTTTGTTGATACTTACTAGCTCTTCATTTTCGGCCAGTTGTTGCGCATGTAATCGAATGCAATAGGCTGACCGATAACGTTATCTGCCACGGATATGAACACCCGGAATGCGTCCTGCTTGCGGATACCGTACTCATCCGACATGGCGTTTTCTAAGTAGCGCGCCAAAATCCAGGGCACTCGGGAACAGCCCATCGCGGACAGCAGAATTTCCTTTTCGCTGGCAACTGTGGCCTTCTGGAATCGTTCCCACGCAAAGTCCCATTCCTTTTCGTCGCCGTACTTGATGGCGGTACAGTACACAGTGCTCTTCAGATTGGGCGATACGCTGTTGGGAAATTTGTGTTAAAAGCACTACGATTGCTTAGAAGTACTCTATGTAAGCGGCTCTGGGCAATACATACGGGTTGTTTATATCTGGATTAGGTTGCTGTATCCATTCGTAGTACTTGCGCAGACAGTGGTTCACACAATCATTGTGTCCTAGATGACAGACCGCTTTAAGCACACTGATGCGCTTGTACACAGTCAACAGTGGGCTGTCACGGTGATCCTCGAAACCAACCTCCCGGTAGATGTTTTCCAGTAGATCCATGGAGTATTTCTGAAGCAAGAATAAAGCCAAAACATCGTTCATTAGATGGTACTCTAGCTACACGATCGATACACGCATAAACATACCTTGAAAAGTCCATAATTACGAGTGCGTATTAGCATTGAGTCAATGTAGTTAAGTGCAGCAATAGCCGCCTTCCAAGGCACGTAATCCGTCTCGTGGACAAGATATCTCGTAACATTCAGCGCAACGGCATAGTCCAGATAACCTGCACGGGCCAAATTAAGCGCATCGTCTATCAGCTGAGCTCGGTTGGAGGCAGCAATCGATTTAAACTTGCTTTTATCCTGCAGATGTTTTACGATCAACTGCCAATTGCGTTCATCGTAGTTCACTCGATAGTAACCTGTGTAATGATGCAAATTGTTAAATTTATTTTATACAATAGTCTGCTAATAATCTTTTAACGAGATTATTTAAGTGATCATAACGTAGATACCACGTAGCAGAGACGCAGTTATGTATTGCTAATTAAAACTGCTTGAAAGGGGCGCCAAGGGATTGGTTTGGTTTGAAAAGCTGATTATGGTTTTAAGACAAGCGTTATGGCCATCTAGAGTATGAGAAAGTATAACATGTAATGAACGCTAATGTCAAGATATCCTTACCAGTTTGTTGCACATTAACAATCATCCAATCGTGACTGGGAATGTCATGATTATTGATCACCAATGCTTCCTCCGCCTTCATCCAAATAGCGGGTTTTGTCTGGTGGAAGTTACTATCGCCAAGTGTAGTGTACGTTATTGGAATCCACCACAAAAATCGTTCACTCTGGTGGGCAGTATCTGACCCATTTCCGAATGCGAATCGTTCCTGCCGAAATTCTATACTATCTGACTCATAGTCGCGCTGTACAAATACCACTGGGAATCCCGTCTGTAACGTCCACGTATCCATGATCTCTTTAACCGATGTATGATCATCAAAAATTCCACCGCGCCGTGCTTCATTGGTCAGATATTCCCAGAGGTCATCTTGGCTGGCACTCTGATATTTTCTACGATATGACAAGAATGTGTAACATTTTAAATCGTTGCAGTAAACTAACTCCTTGCAATACTTACTTGTCATTTAAATAGTTAGTGAGGCCACGTTTGAACACTTCCGTGGTGAGAAAATGATCCATCATGCGAATGATTGTGGCCCCTTTCCCGTACGATATTTTGTCAAATATTTCATGTATTTCTTCCGGGTTGTGCACTTCCACCGAAATTTGATGCGACGAAGAGAGGGCATCGAGTGAAAATACGTTGTGCAGCTCATTGACCACAAACTGTTCCATCGACTTCCAGGCCGGTTCCACTGCGTCCACTCCGAGATATTCCATGTAGCTAGCGAATCCTTCGTTTAACCATAAATCGGTCCACCAGGAAGGTGTGACCAAATTGCCGAACCATTGATGTGCTAAGATCAGAGTACAAAAAAGCGTTGTTTTTATGTCTCAAACCAAGGATTTTTTTTATCATTCTTACCTAGCTCGTGAGCAACGACAGTAATGACGTGTTGCTTGTTGCTGATGGCGGAAACATTTTCCTCATACAGCATCGCCGTCTCACGGTACGTGATCAATCCCCAGTTTTCCATCGCGCCCGCACTAAAATCCGGTAGCGCGATCATATCCACCTTCGGTAGTGGGTAATCGATGTGGAAAAAGTCCTCAAGGAATTTGAGCAACTTTGGTCCAACGCTCAGCGCGTAACGGGCCGACCCGATAGCATCACCCCGAGCCCAGACAGCAAAGTTCCCGTCGGAAAGGTTTTGATAGTCGCACACAACGAACGCCACTAAGTACGTCGACATCGGTACGGATTGCTGATAAACGTCCCAGACGTATCCTGACAGTTCTGGCTCACTGAAAGTGTGATGATCGTTCGTTATACGTGGAAAGTGGAGATATGCGCATCGTTACACGTTTAATTTACCCAGCTTCATGCGAACGCAACCGTGGCATGTTGGAAAGCGATATCATATCCTTGGTTCGTGCGATACTGATATTAAATCGTGCCTTTAACGCTGGTTCATCGAAGCACGGAAAAGCCCGCCTTGCATCCGTCGGTTGAAACTGTGTCGTAGCGATCCATCTGCAAAATGCATGATCAACATGAAGAATACAGCAGCGTGTACATGTACATTCAGGTGTAGACAATCAACTCAACGTACCTTGTTTCGTTGTTTGCGGTGTACGAACTACGATAGAAACCTTGGAGATAATCGTTAAGGACACCTTCATATTTTATCCGTACCCTGTATTGATCACCTCGTCGCAGCGTTGTCTTCAACATAAGCACATAAAACTGCTTGCTGGCAATGGTTAAATTGTGATCGATTTCCACAATTTCCTGCAATACAACCTCCTCTGGAGGGTCAAGATCGTGCCCTAGTACGGACTCTTTCGCTTCATGTAATTCCTTTTCATTTCCTCTTCGCTCATGCTCGGGAGCACGTTCTACTATGGCACTGTGAATGGTCAACGCGGCCACATGCAGTGTCACGTTGTTACAATCTTCCAGCACGTTGACTAGAATGTCCACCGTTCCGGTGAAGGTAAAATTATCCTCCACTAGCCACGGTATCAGCCGAATGTCGTAAGCAACAGGTTCGATCGATCGTGGCAACCGTAAATCCTCCCTTACCGATGATGCAACCGTCTCTCTGTGTGTCGTTACATCCGCACTTGTTGAACCAGTGTCCGGACTTTCCGAATTGGTTCGGTTGATGACATTTTCTCCGGTTGTCAACTTGTCTGTGCTCACTGGCTCACGTCCCGTCAGTGTAGCCTCGGTGTGCGTTTTGTGAGTCGAAGTTGAAGTCGATCTTGTATCAGCTGGGGTCGCCTGTTCCGCCGTGGAACCGTGCTGCTGGTGATGGTACGGTGTCGAATGTTGATGCTCGCAGACCGTTGTGTGCTGCAGGGAGGAAGCATGATGTTCCTCGCACGATGCAAAGTGGTAGATAAGCAGTCCGGAGCCTAGCAGCAGACAGCAGAAAATGGCCGCCGTTGCCAATAGGGTCATGCGTGTAATTAGGTAGCCCCGGTTGCCCTCAACCGTTGTACCATCCACTTCCATCCCGAGGGATTCTCTGATTTGCATTTTGCTATTATTGTTCATGATGTTCCCAGCCGATGGTCGAATTGTCGTTTCGTTGATGAATCTTAACTTCGTCACTTTATGGCCGCGGCTTCTTGAGTATTGGTAAAAATGGATCGTTTATTTCACTCCCTGCGTGTGTAGACAACACACAGTCTTTCGCCGGCTATCTGTCCAGGAACAATCGTAAAGAGATGCGCACAACAACTGTGGCCGGGATGAACGGTCTTTATTAATCTGGATTGTATCAATTTGAATCGATTAAAATTAACAGCGGAAATATGGAACCGTTTCGTTATGGTGAACCCTACAGAATGGCGGTTGTATTATTTTGTCAACTGGTACGCAGCTACCATGGACAGATGTGTGTGATAATAGGATATTTTATGATATGGTTTATTTATTTTATCTGCTTTCCTATTTTTTTTCTTCTCTTCCAACAATTTACTATTTGTAAAATGGAAACCAACCGTGCAAAATGGAACAAAAGAATTAAATCGATGATATGCACATCAACTTATTCAATCTCCAGTTTAAGTTCGACAAAACTGATTCTAATGTCTTTCATTAATCATCCTTACAATATTTCATCTTTTGAACCCTTCTGATTAAGATAAAGCAAACAATATGTTCCAATAATTTCCCATAAAAGATTACCTTAGCAAAAAAAAAGTACACCGTCACACTTTACCTTCCCCAATCCTTCTTTCCGACCTTTAAAGTTTTTTTCGTAACATTTTCCCCCTTTACATGTGCTTCTCAACGCAACCGCAATATTCAACCGCATGGTTCCAAACTTCCCAAGCATCCGGCTCAGCAAATGGCCATACATGTTAAGATACATAATCCGATCAGTTCGTTCCATCACCCGTTTGATACTTTCTTTGTCACATAGTTTTTTTTTTGTTTTGTTTTTTGAAACAATCTTTGCCCTTTTGAGCAAACTTTTCACCGATTCCGGCTAAAAGCCGGAATGAGATAAACGATCGTTTGTAAAATTGCTTTTCATGTCACATCTTGCAACCAGTGAGACAGGCATGTCCTCATGACTTGACTTCTGGGAAGCTATAGAGATTCGCAACAAATCACCCCAATGCAACTAACACTTGATTCCCATATGGCAGCCATCGTATCGTTGCAAGCCGGGTTAACGGAATTCTGTGTTTTTTTTCATTTCTTATTTTCGTTAAAGTATCATCCTGTCTTGCCATATGGTGTTGCACGTTGTTGTGGTTATTTTAATAAATTATTTTCCAAAGTTTGATTCATTAGAAAAGAAAATAAAGGGACAAGGATTTTGCCCATCGTTTAAACTATGAAAAAGCTAAGTTAGGCTTAACGAAAATCACATAAAAACGTTCACATTCTATAAGTAACAAAAAACCTTCCACATAGCTCAAACTTTTGTTTTCTTACCGTAACACTCAGCTCATCATATGGAGCATGAAATCATTACTGTTCTTCACACTTGTGTGCTGATAATTTGCACAACCTTTGTTCATCGATCACGTCCCCGATAGACGATGGTCGGAGTTCACATTCTTTCCCTCCCAAAAAAAAAATGTAGCACACAAATTAACAACACATCTTCCACCGGGACTGTTCCTGGTTGGACTGTTCAACGCTACGCAGTGCCGTCATCGCTGGCTACGTACGAATGGAGTTGAACCGTGAAGCGTTGATAACGCATTCCGTCGTCACGTCTTGAGCGGAAGAAAGCGACCTATCAAACCATGACAGCATCCAGTGAATGAGGACAGGACATACACCAACCCAAAACGCTTTTCGCATTCCCCCGCCCACTCCCCACCGAATCCCCAGCGTCATGAATGGAAGGGATTCAGGGATGTGTTTTCTTCTTGCTGTTCTGGCCACCGAAAGTTTTGCTCCCCTGCTTTACACACTATACGGGCAATGCAGCACTCTATCATGCTTCCCGATGGGAATACGAACGTAAACCTACACCGGATCTGGCCACCGGTTTGGCCACCCGCACATCAAAAACTTGGGTACGGCATTTTGCACCAACGTTTGCAACGGTTGCAACGCCGTGCCATAGCATCGGTCGTATGCGTGTGTGTGCGATCCTTCGAGTGTGGTTCGATTACGGACGCAGGGACGCCACTTGCCATCGTAAAATATTTCCCAGATTAAATTACCAGCCTGTGTTCCGCCGCTCTTCGGCTGTCATCCGGTTGCGGAAGGCTTTTGGCAGAGATTGAGAAACCCGATTGGGTGACATCAGTACCCAATCCCGCCCTTGGAAGCACTTTAGGAGATGCAGCAGGGAAGCATCACACAGCTGACGGTGTTGGTGGAAATGATGGACACCAATAGTGATAATTTACAAAGAAAAAAAACAGTTTCGAACTGAAACAACACTCTTCGTTATATGCTGGTACCGACAGATTTAAAGTTCATATTGATATCGTCTTGTGCACGAGCCCGAAGAAGGAGATAGTTCCTATACCCAAGGCAATTGAGCATATTGGGAATGAAACAATTAGCCAGCATAATTACTGGGCCAGCAGCACATAGTACAGTACAATGCATTCTCCTTGATGCCGGTTAACGGCCAAAGAATAAAGCAGATGCACCATTCATTCCGATTCAACAGGAAGCTACAATTTTAAGCGTACGGCTGAAAACCCCCACCGGATGTGGTCGTATTTAAAAATCTTCATCCCTTTTCCGAGAACTAGGTTCAAGCCCTACGATACGGTTTGTTCCATTCTCTATATCCATTGTGATTTGACTGCTCGAATACTTACTCAATGTTTAAAGCATTTAATTTTTAAACGACTCGAACTCGCGTATCTTTTGTTCGCCGTCCTTTAAATACGGTGGCAAAGCTTCCACAGCCGGTCGGCCGATGCTACTCTCGTTTTCTTTAATATTCTGTCACGATTCTGTATGTCCCCAAGCACTAGGCGAAGGCGTGGAAATGGTAAACGGTATGATAGTGAAGGTTTGATGCTTGATTCGGAAGTCAAATCCCGTGCGGCCCCACAGGAGCAGGAGTTTCGGCATAACGGAATTGTTATGCTAGACTCGTCCCAAAAAACTCGCCGTCCTCGCACAAACGGAGCGTCTATTACCATTACGAAAACGAAAAGCGAGCCTACCATGCCGGTCGCAGTTAATCCTCGTCGTGAGTTGACGTGTGTGTGCGCGATGTGTTGTGAACTATGAACGGCCAGAGCCGGTTAGTCAGCCCCCTTAAAGGGTCCCAATTGGCTTGGGCGATCGATTCTGACGGTACGCATATGTACGGTGTGGAAAAGAAGAGCAAAATCATAACCGTTTGATGACAACGGTCGTCACTAACAATTGGCCACAAGAAGAAAACAAAACACAACACAATAGATAAACCGATACCGTGGCGCCTGCTACATGGCGTCTTACGGTTTGTAGCGTGTTTGAATTTTTCTGTTTCTCACTCTTTATCGCCCTTTTTTGTTGTTGTTGCTGTACTCTATACCTCCAATTTAAATCTCTGCCCTATCCATGCGTTAGCTGGGTAGGTTGGACGGCAAAGTCATTGACCGCTACAAGCGTACGATCCACCCATGTATTAAATGTATTTTGCCCTTCCGAAGCAAAGGCGTTAGAAGGCGTTAGAACTGGAATGGGCTGGCTGAGAACTGTCACACACACATTCGACAATTAATCCAATCCCATCCATCCCAATCCGATTCGTTAGCTCTCCCGCATATCAATGAACGTTTGGACGGACGGAACGCACGAGTTGCAATCGATGGGAGCGGAATTGATTGAATCGTGTTATTGGCCATATTAAACAATCGAAAGATGCATATTGCAGGTTGATAAAGTTTTGTAATCCAACCAAAAAACATGATTAGCGCATTAATAGAAAAATGTTTCCTTTAACGTGGCTGTACCCAGAAAAGGTTAAAGCTTTAAAATCGGAATTTAAGCATTTAATTAACAACTGTAAGCATGATTATTTTATTTTTCATTCCAACGAGATCATGAAAGTCATAAGGTGCAGGTTGTAATTCGGTTATAGAACCACTAAGCAGCATATTTACCTCAATAATTTATATCATCTGTGTACGGTTCTAATCGCAGTTATATACAACGTACTGCTTTATGGATATACTCCTGGAAATAAGTATAAGGACACCCCCTGTCACAAGAGTTACTGAACGAACTTTTGCACCAATTTATTCTTTAAACCCGTGCTCGGTTTTTGGGGAACTAATCTAGAATGTTTGTTCTCACATTAATAATCTTAGTCATTCAAACACTTGTAATTTAGAATAGATTTTATTTGACAAAATTTGACAAAAATAGAAATAATTTAGAATAGAACTTTTTCGACAAATGCACTAATGCACAATACTTTGCTTGACGTAGAAAAATGGTACAAATTGCTATATTTATTCAACAATTCGATAAGTGTCTTTAAAATTATTTCCAAAGGTTCGTTCTATCTTTTAAACGAAATGCGTTAAACACTCAAATTTTGGAATGAAAAATGTCTCTTACCCTTGCTTGTAGTAAAAATTTTGAAAAGTTAAATCGGTCCAATAATCGTTCAGTAACTCATGTGATAAAGTGTGACCTTATACTTATTTCCTGGAGTGTACAATCAAGAAATTTAGCTAATAAAATATTAAAATATTAAATATTTAGTATAAAATAAATAAAAATTCTGACCTAAACCACTTGTTGCTTAGTTTGCTAACACATAAGTATTATAAGTTAAGTAAGTTTGTTAGTAAAATAGAGGTTGGCCCGGTGGTGTATGTGTTAAACGGCGCCAGATTCACACGACAGGACCGGGTATCAAATCCCACCCGGACCGTGTCCCCCGTAGCAAAGACTGACTATCCAGCTATGTGGTAAAATAATTCTCGTAAGCCAGAAATGACCGGCATGACCTTAGAGGTCGTTAAGCAAAGAAAGAAGAAGAAGCATTGTAAAATAGAGAAATAGAGAAATTTTGGTTAAAAATCTCCCCTGTAGCGAATTATTCTTCATCGGACTGTCGATTATCCAGCAATGCGTAAATTCAACACGTAGATTTTCAAACCATAACAATGGTCACTAGAGCCACTAGAAAGAAGAATAGCCCTATTAGTGAATTACCTATCAAAACTTTATATAGTACAATTGACATCCTTTCTACATTACCATACATCGAATTCACTTCCACCCCAAAAAAAACACCCAGTCCCAGTAAAAGATTACTGCTAATACGCAGATAACTTTCTTTCGCCACGATTAATAACATATGGAGCAAACGACTAATGTGAAACTCCTGGAAAGAAAAGCAATTATCTCATCCAATCAAGGCGTCTGCCAGAAGAAGAAATCCCCGTACATTGATTTACCATGGAAAACACATTATCCTTTCGATTATTGGATTAATGCTGGACACCCTCAACCATCACAACACGACACGCTGTTATCAGATGTCAGGCGGTAACTTACAAAAAACACAAAAAAATGTGTCTTGCAAAGCTCCACTTCCAATCCAGCCAGCTGGTTAGTGTTTGTGCAAGGATTTTTCATAGCGAACAGTCCAATAAAATATTCATCTGCTTTGAAACTTTTAGATGTGTGCGAACCAAAAAAAAAACTAATACGTGCCATAGCTCTTAATCCGTGTTTGTGTATGTTGGATGCTGGCGGCGACCTTGCACACTGCCAACAGAGTGCGGCCACCTAATGCAGTTTAACACTTTGAACGCTCAAAAAGAGCATCCAGCGGATGGAAGGCGTCCGTCTCTTAGTTGCGATTCATCACGTATCCTCCCTTCGTTGACGATGACGCTGATCGTTTGCAACCCCGGGCCATATGGCGTGTGAGCCAAAGTAACGTTCAAACATAATTGATTTATCAAATCAGGGTCGTGTGGAGCGAATTGCAACTAGCTTGCGTGAACATCGATTCCTTAGCATCATCGACCACCTATCCCTCGTTCCAATACAAATAAACCTAGGATGGACGAAATTCCGTTCCATCTCGTCGGAAGGGGAGGGGTTCAATAGTCGCCGAGCTGCATATGCTGGAGGATGAAATTGAACAGACGCGATGGCGCGAACGAACCAAAACGATAGTAGATGACGCCTAGCAGTGGATCTACTTTGTTGTTTCCTTCTATTTGTTCGTTTTTTTTGCTCTCTTTCCGATGTTCCATAACGTAACATACTACGCGCTAAGAGAAATTTAAGATCGCAGATTGGCACTTGAATTGATTCAAGGCCGCTCCAAAGCGGCCGCTTTTGTCTTATGGGATTTACTCTCGTTTAGTACTCGCGTATACGGGCGCGTATACCGTCATATGATCGTATGCATGCAGAGCTGCGGACATATTTTGACTCACCGGTCGTGGCCGTCCTTCTTTACAAGGAGGGGGTACACTAAGCAACTAGGTTTAATGACACAAAAAAAACAACTGAAGTGATCTGTTTACTAACACTTGAATCCATCTCCAAACAAAAGGATTTATTTGCCGCTGGAAAGAACACTTTTAATTAGCCGGTTATTGGTTGTTTGTTACAATTTTGACCAAACTGTCACAATGTGCATTTCCCCCACCTAATTGCATCCGGATAACGATGCGCAATTGATCGATGAGTTGTTACGTTTCGTTTATCGAATTTATTACACCGTTTGATAGGACGCCTATCACCATCTGCGCTCGTTCGGTTTAGGTTTTTAGGCTTCGGCAAACCGGTGGCAAGGTGTATTATGGAGGAGGTATGTAAAGCGTTATATCTAGCATGAACCCGCTAATTGACGAACAAGTCACCATCGATCTATCCATCATCCTATCCATCATGTACTGTATTTTTCACCATACAAACGATGGCTGAGGTATGATGCGTTCCGATATTCTGATCCACTTCAAATTAATACGTTGATGCCAAGGATGAAACTGTCGTTGCTGCCCTTAACATCGAACGCTTGATCGTTTTTTGCCCCCCTTCTTCCCTATTTGCAAAACCGTTATCAAACAAAAATACATAATGTAAATACTCACCTTAAGCGCAGCAAATGAAATTCACTTGAGGTACGCTTTAATAGCTCAACTTAAGCGCAATCTTTGTGGCATTAACGATGGGATGAAAATTTCCATAAATCACACATTTTATTCTACCTTGTAGCTACACCTCACACCGCCCGGTTTGTACAAGTTAAAGTTTATCTAACGCTATATAATGCAAACCCCCGCTCCGGTCATTCGACTTTCTCAGCACTGAGGGCATAACAAATTATTTAACATGTCACGATGAAGCTGGCGGGAATTAACGAGAAACACAAAAAACGTCTGATACGGTGCCATTAGTTTTCTTCCAAACGGTATCGTGGTGCTCTCTAGGTGGACGTTTTGTTATTTTGTGTGTTTTATTTCGCACGTGCTATTTTTGGTCTCGGATTGATTCACTTTTTGCTGTACATACAACACTTTGATTGGTTTCAGCACGATGCTAAGTTAAGAAGGAAGGAAGGAAGGAAAAAAAACACGCGTGCCTTTCCACGGTACTTAAAGTTCAATAGGTGCTGTGACGACCGCGATTACCAACCAACCGGTAATGCTTTACGCACACGCCACGTTTTGTCCGCTGCCGTTGTTTATTCGAACGAGCTCGATGCTCCTACTCCGTCAGCTAGGAGCCAGCTTATGCGAACTGCTCGGTTTGAATGCCAGCACGCAACTAATTCGATTCTCGCTTCGCCGCTTCACCGGTACTAGCGATTCACAACACGCGCAATCGGCACGATGGGCGCGAAGTTCCTTCAATTTGAATATGCACAAAATAAATTGTTTATTCGCGCCTAAGAAATACTGCTGAGTTTACAATATTCTTCAAAAAAGAAGACAGATAATTTAATAACTTTTTTATTTTTCAAATGATGGAAAATGGAAATGAAGGAAAAAAATATTATCAGTGTAAACCATTATGCAATATACTAACAACGGAATTAAAAACTAAGTTTTAATAAGATTTTTTGAGGGATTAAAAACAATTAGTTTGTATGCCAAAGGTATTCATTAGCCTTTTATTTATTTTTTAATCTGGCTTTAAGTCTGGAAATTAGTTATTTACTGTCAATCAACATTGAATGAAATAAATCCATCATTCATGTTTCTGTATTTAATACAGTAATTACTATATACTGAGGGCGGCTCGATGGTGTATGAGATAAACGGCGCTGGTTCCACACGACAGGATCGTGTACCAAATCCCATCTGGGCTGTCCCCCCTTAACAAGGACTGACTATCCGACTACGTGGTAACATAACTCTAGTAAACCAGAAATGGCCGTCGTGACCTTAAGCGAGACAGAGAGAGAGAAAGAAAGAGAGAGAGAGAGTCTCTTGTTGAAAAGATAAAGTACTTATTCTTTTTAAAAACTAATTGTAAGTAATAATAGCATATCAAATAATTATTAGCTTTTCGTTCGTTATGAATAAAATAAATTAAACCTATTCCATAAATCTAAAAACCATAATTGATTTTTTGTTTACAAAAATCACACCGATGGTGGTTCAATGTTAACTTTACCGGTCACTACAGTACTAAATCCCATTCTATCCGTTTCCTTCTATACGGACAGAAAATATTAAGATCTTTTGATAAATTTATAGTTCAACAACAGTACAATCCATTGTTAAAGGAAAAAAAAATAACATAAGTTCTTCGACATCACAGAATGTATGAGATAACATATTTACAGTCATTGTTGTAATGTGATTCCACGTCTAACCACGTTGTTAGCCGTTGTTTGAATAACGTCCTCACGTCTATTTGTATGATATACTAAATCCTGTTCGACGAATGTTTGTCTTTAATCCGATAATTAGTTTGTATGTGCTTTTGGGATTTATTTCCCCAGATTGCGCCTAAAGAAAAGTATTTTTATGCCTTTTTAAGAAACTAAAGATGTAAATGTAATCGCGAATGAAGTTTAAAATACAATTCCGTTACCAGCGCACAGTAGGTAACAGTTATACAAAAAGCAGGACAAATCATAAAATTATTTTAACGTAATAAATGATTATTTCGTTTCGTTAATTTTGTTAAATGTATGGAAATTAAATATAGATATTATTTTTTATTATGTATTTTTTCAGTCCAATTTTCCCTATACTTTAAATATTTAAAAACAGTTTATGTTTAAATTGTGATTCAGGCTACCCACTGTGCAATTTTAAAAGGATGATTTTAAACTCTTTAATTTTTGTTAAATCTAAACGAAATTTAAGTTATATTATTAGTTTTTTACATTAAATTGGTTTACTTTCGAGAAAATAAAATCGTAATGAATAAACATTTTTCGGCATTTCCTCAACGATGACCTAACGACCACTTTAGTGCTTCGTGAAACCACGCAAACACTCATTTGTTTACGTTCTTTACGCAATTGATAAGGATTTCGTTCTGCAACTTTCGTGCGTGCTTGTGTTTTCGTCACACAAGAAAAAAATATCAATTTTCTTAAGTAAAGATGATGAAAAAGCTTTACAAAAACGTGTTTGTAACAGTGGGCACGGCCGAATTCGAGGATTTAGTACGAACCGTAGCATCAGCTGCCGTTTTACAGCAATTAACTGCTTTGGGGTGCGAAACGCTCACAATACAGTTTGGAAAAGGTGAAAAACTCAACGTGGACAACGTTCAAAAGCTAACAAACATTCGACTGTCTGCGTACGGACTCAAGAGCAGCATCGGTGACGATATAAGCAGCGCAGATCTGGTGATCAGTCATGCCGGTGCCGGAAGTTGTATTGAAGTGCTGGAAGCAGGCAAACCCTTGATCGTTGTTGTGAACGAAACGCTGATGAACAACCATCAAACTGAGCTGGCTGAACGGCTTAGTAAAGATAAGAATCTCTTCTACTGTACACCGAATACGTTGCTGCAGACGTTGAAGGAGTCTGACTTGAATCAGCTGGAAGCACTTGCACCCGGCGCGCTTGATAGTTTCGTAAATCATTTGGATACATTCATGGGATTCCGATAGTTCCTTCCATCGTACTGTATGTACTGTTATTTGCATGACAAAACTGAGTGTTGCGAGTACCAATATGGTTCTAAATTTAATTGATATTAAGCGTACTTGCGTATTGTGATCAACGGTTTGAACTGATTTTAATAAATTTACACCAATATGTAAAATGTGCATGTTTTAACCAACTGCTTAGTCTTTTCGAACTAGGAACGAAAGAAACCCTATCAAAATTATCACTGGTAGATACAATTTCATCTTCTCCGAGCCGTTCATGCAGCTCAGCCCGCGCTAGGGAGTTTGAAACGACGGAAATGTCGCACTCGCGTTTGACGTTTACCTTGTCAAACCGACCAAAAAAAGGAAAAGAAAGGGAAAGGAGTAAAATAAAGGCAAATCAAGCGAATTCCTGTTCTTTTAAGGTCTAGTCGGTTATTTTTCCTTCCGTACAAGTTAGGTAATTGTGGTGCTGTGTTTAGTTGGAGTTTTCCGTCGATTCTCGGTGCCGGTTTTCATTGTGCAAGTCGTGTTCCAGCTCTTGTTGAAACAGTTTTCCGTGCCTAAAAGATAGCAACATGAGTGATATGGCGAAGCATCTCTGTGGAACGGACGACTGCAAGAAGTCCGCTACCCTGCAGTGCCCGGTATGCCTAAAGATGGGCATCCAAGGATCGTATTTTTGCAGCCAAGATTGTTTCAAAGGCTCTTGGAAGGAGCACAAAATTATTCATCTCCTTGCTAGTAAGTGTTTCGATGCGATTGTATCCTCAGTCTGGAAGTGTGTTATTTACTTACGTCTGATTATTGTTTTGTCCACAGAGGGAAAGGAATCGAATGCATACAATCCGTGGCCTTACTACACGTTTACCGGTAAGCTGAGACCGTTCGAACAAACACCACGTCGCCCTGTACCGGCGTCGATCCCAAGACCGGACTATGCCGATCACAAAGAAGGCCGCTCCAAGTCAGAAGAGGCGCTGCGGGGGAATAACACGATCAAGATATTGGATGACGAAGAGATAGAGGGTATGCGTGTTGCCTGCAGACTCGGTCGCGAGGTATTGGACGAAGCTGCACGCGTCTGCGGCGTGGGTGTTACGACGGACGAAATCGATCGGGCCGTACATGAGGCATGCATCGAGCGAGAATGCTACCCGAGTCCGATGAACTACTACAACTTCCCGAAGTCTTGCTGCACTTCGGTGAATGAAGTGATTTGCCACGGTATACCAGATTTGCGTCCACTGGAAGATGGCGATCTTTGTAACGTGGATGTAACGGTGTACCATCGCGGTTTTCACGGCGATTTGAACGAAACGTTTTTCGTCGGTAATGTAAAGGAGCAGCACAAAAAGTTGGTACAAGTAACTTACGAAGCGTTGATGAAGGCGATCGATATCGTAAAGTATGTGTTTAAAGATCCCACCTTTTCGGCATCCTTAATTCGGTAATGTGAAATTATGTCTTTTTTCAGACCCGGAGAACGATACCGTGAAATCGGAAACGTTATACAGAAGCATGTGCATGCACATGGGTACAGCGTTGTCAAGAGTTATTGTGGCCATGGAATTCACAGACTGTTCCATACTGCCCCAAATGTACCTCACTATGCCAGTAAGTTTGTCTAATCATCGGTTCAGCTTTTGAGGGATACTTAAAAAAATGATTTATTTCAGAAAATTCTGCTGTCGGTGTTATGAAACCGGGCCATTGCTTCACGATTGAACCCATGATATCGGAGGGTACGTGGCGGGATGTATCCTGGCCAGACGATTGGACAGCAGTCACTGCCGATGGTATGTTTTCCGCTCAGTTTGAGCAGACATTGCTCGTCACAGAGTCCGGTTGCGATATCCTAACGAAGCGAAGGAACGAGACCGGTACTCCACATTTCATGGATCACATGTAAAAAGTAATCATGCGGATGGCTGAGAGTGTCGCGGTTTTGTAAACGTAAAAACTAACAACCTCACGTGTTTCGGGGGTCGATAATGTACACCCAGTGTTACTTTCGAAATAAATTCAAACGTTTCTCCATTTACTGCGCCATTTATTCAAAGTTCTTCCAGCAGCTTCTTGTAATCGGTAAACGTTTTGGATTTCGATAACTCTCGCTTGGCAGGTTTCTCATCTTCCATCACCGTGTCTACCTTGATTCGTTTTCCCGCTTCCACATCCGCTAGGCAAGGCTGTGTTTCCATCTTGCGCTTCTGGGGCTGTATGAAACTACCGTGTCCTGCCGCTCGTAACGAATCCTCAACAGTGTAAGGTTCAATTTCAAGAGCCTTCAGACGACGCTTATGCACTTTCGTGCGAAAGTGCGCTTGGAGTGCTTGATCGTTGATGTAGTACGTAGCACAGTGTATGCAGTAAAATTGTCCGAATCCCGGCTTGTCCAGATCGATCTCCTGCTGCAACAGCTTTTCCGGTTCAGCCTTCAAATCTGCATCGATTTCATCCAGATCCTTTCGCCGGTTTCTCAGCCGCCACCGGCGCCGTAGATGTGTGTCTCCACTGTGCATTTTCTTTCTTGCGTACGGCATTTTGTTGTTTAGTGTGTGCTGTAGCGTAGTTTGTTCTAATTCCTAAATTTTAATTGTAACTTTCCTGCCTTACACCGAGAAGAAAACAAACCATCGGTTTTATTTTGATTTTGCCTCGTGGTGTTTTGATGACACTGACAGCAGTCGTCAAAAGAGGGTAATATTGGTGTCCATGCAGCAAATAGGCCTTTTCGTAAAGCTTTTGAAACGAGCGTTTTTCTACCCTTATGAGGCGCTACTATTGAGAAGAAAAAGGAGCTCCATTTAGAGAAATCGTGTGACCAAACTAGTAGATAAACTCAAACCGCCAGTGTGAAAATGCTTTTCACAAATGTTCAAATGTTGTTATATATCCTTACACTGACGCATTTTAATAACCTTTATCCTTCCTGAACCACACAAATTCCACCACATTCAAAATTCAAAAAAAGTTTTATCTGAAAAGTTTTTTTTTTAAACGCTATGCTCCATGTACTAGTGATCAACCACTGATTCATTTTTGGTTCAAGACCTCCAATATCTAAAAAAAACTTCTAAATGTTTAGTTATGTCCTTTTGATGATACTTCTAAGCAAAGGTAGTCAAAATGCGAAATCTTTTAGGCATAGGGAAATATTTTCATCAAAAGTCGTATGACCCTGCCTAAAGAAGGGATAAATTCTTCCACAACGGTACAAAAGAGACACGTAGCGATCTTCTGTCTCTGTTTACAATAGGCTGTAATTGCTTCCCGTTACTTTTAGCTCTTTTCGTCCTATTTATTTTCAAGTTTTTTGAAAGTTCCTATACAACACTAACCATTTCAATATTTCATTTACAATTGTAAAATATACATACTAATAAGAATATATTTCCTGATAGATCGAGCAACAATACGCTCACAGTGTGCAGGACACTGTTTTTCACAGCATCCAGAACCAGCATCATCTTCGCTAGCCTCGCAGTGTCAGTTTTCGTTCGGATGGCTTCGTGTGCGCAACGTTTTTCGGAGGTTCCGTGATTGTTACCCGGTTTTTGTTTCGAATCTTTCGTCGTTGTCGTCGTTCTAGCCGTTCACAGCAGACGAACGTATACGCATCTCGTCCTCGTGCCGCGTACACCCCGCACCATACATCTAAGCGACAAAGAGCGTTTCGTTTGCCTTGTTTTTCGCTTAATTATTGCCCGGTTTTTCCTCATTTTCTTTGAGTTCTTTACTGCGAGGGGTGATTAAAAAACACAAATCCATGAGATAATTGTGTGAAGCAGACGCATCGTATAAAATAAAATGCGAAACAAACAACGACGACGACAAAAAAAAACAAACATACATGCATATATAACTGTTAGCAACAGCCAGATTTCGCCAACAACAGTTTGTCGTCCCGATGGACACCTTCTACAGACTTTCCTGTCTGTCTGTCTGCCTGTCTGCTGCTGGGGGATGCTACATTCTTATCAGTGCGCATATCATCAGTGGCCGTCGTGCGTAAGGGAACGCAAACGCTCGCCGTGGCGCTGTGTGTGGCGCGTAAGTGAAGAAGAACTAGTGCAAGAACAACTCGCGTAAGGACGGCACGTAAAGTGAAGTGGCAATGGTGGTATGGTGAGAGTAGCGAGAAAGTGCGCGGAAGAATGTGTTGGCCGTGGTACGCGAGTCGAATGGCGCCGAGACGAGGATTCCGAGGGGGGCAGCAATGTTTGTCTTTTCTGAAGGCTTTTACTTTGCCCTGCTGATGCTGCTGCTGATGCTAGTGTTATTGTTGTGCTGATGATTGGTTCCTTCGCTTCGAATGTGAACTGAGCGATATGCGACCACGGACCACTATCGTTTAGCCATCTATCTTTCGGACGATGCTTCTCAATGTTAAGCACCACACATGCACCGGTTGAATATTGACGATGTTCGATTGCTATTCTTGACTTTGTACATTGCAGCATGCGTGTCAACACAATTGTTTCACTACCAAACCGTCCGTTACGCGGATATCCTTTTCGGTTACCCGTTTGCCCACACGCCGTTACGATATGTTGCGGAAAAAACGCCAAAAACGACAGGAAAATTTAATTACCCTAATGATTAACGCAGCACACAAACAATCACGCAATCGCTGTTTTCCCTCGCTATGTTTTCCCACCCATATGAATGGTCGGTCACCTGCATCTCTTGGGCGCCCTCCTGCACACAAACGCCACTCATCAATCAAATCAAGTGCTTCACGGGCGCGCATGAGACTGTTTGGTTATCTGTATGTGTGTATGGGTAGGGGATTTTCGTCCTCACCATATTTTCACATCACAGCCTGCTTTATTGTTGTTGATGATGGGTTTCTCTCTTCCCTTTCCTTCCCCCATCCCCTCCATCCTCATCACGTTTATTCCCTTCCCAGGGATGTGTGCGCTCCCTTCCGTAAGAGCCAACGCAAATCTCATCAGCAAAGGTCGTTTTGGCCGGACACAGCAGGCGATTGCGTTTTTGTTTATACATTACACAGGCCACCACCACTGCTGGTGTTTTTTGTTGATACGGGATGCTCTCATGTTTGATGGACAGAAAAGACGGTTGTTGATGCTACACGAGAATGACGGGTGCGAAAGTCGATTTCGGTGTGAACCAATCTAGTGTACATTATCAGACAGGCTGCCCGTGGATCGGTTCGAACTGTCAGCATTTGGAAATTTGTGGATCGTGAGAAAAGGAGGCCAGTACAGCTTCTGAACCGCAATAATGGCATTCGAATCACCACCGACCAACACGTGTGGAAAATCGCCGAACAAAACGACGCCACAAATTGTCGCGACAAATCGTCCAAATGTTGGTAGAAGCGCCTACAAACATTTGAAATCCTTCATCTCTTTTCAAACAACCCCGTTCGTTGCCCACCATCGATTTAGTTGGAACGGTTTCGTCAAAATCGCTTCAAACCCAACCGAACTGAACCGTCGACGTCTGTCTATCTATCGGCGCATCTCTATCTCGAAGGATTCCGTGCTCATCAAAATGTTTACACGCTTTCCGAGAACCTGTTATATTGCTGATGGATTCTATTCGGTACCGCAATCTACAAGAATATGGGAGCAAGTTTGTTGTTCAAGAAAATACAAAGTCATTACACACACAAGCGCGTGTGCACACGACCATCCCTTGGCAGGATCCGTCCACAGAAACGGAGCATCTTGCCAGAAGGGTTTTTTGGGGCAAAAACGTTTGATTGGACGATTGCGCGAAATTCTCGAGGGTTAAAACCCAAAGTCTGCGTACCGTCGTTTTTTTGTTTGTGACCATCGACCTATTCAAACCAGAACCAGGCAAGCTGTACACGAGCTGAAAGGGATCTCTGACCCTTAAACGTCGTGGTTTCCGGTGGTGTCTTTTTGGGGATGGAAAGGAATGTGTGTAGAAGCTTCGGCGAATAAGCGCTTTCCCTTGAACGGGTCCTTTGCCACGGAAGAGCAGTTTTTATTGATGGAAATGGGGATGTGAATGTTTTAGGAGACATGCTGCAACACCCGAACCATCCCTTTTTAACCCTCAGCATCCCCTTTATCCCTCGTGCACCCCGCACCTCCACACAGACGACCCTTCTGCAGAGGAATGGACCGTTCCATGTTCTTAGAAGTGAGCGTGTGTTGCGCTGTGTGGGAATCTTGATGAAACGACCGATGGGTCTGCAAATTACGATTTTGAATCGCTGGCAGGGATATTAGTCTGTGTCACATGTGTTTCATGCAACATAACACATGAACAACGATTCCGTAATGAAATATTTTGCCCAAACCTCCGAAGTTTCGGGGGCTATGGGCGGAATTTCACGGTGCGCTTCTAATTTCGTAGCTATTTTTATAACGAAATTAGTTATGTTAGTTAGTAACCTTCATATTGCTCCCAATGGGTCGATGGGGGATCCCGTGTCTAGCAGTCGTTTGTTGTTTGAATGAATTTATCCCCTTATCAATAGTGCAGACATTCGAATGATCTTGCAGCTTGTAAACTACGGGTAACATGTGGGTAGATTGGTGTGATATTGTAGTAGAAATTATTATACGACGTGAAATTAGGAAACAGCGTTCTTCGTAGCCTAGTTTTGGAAGTTATCTTACAACATCAAAAAAGGTTCAAAATATGTATGATAGTGAAAACAAAATCCAAAACGTTTCCCTTTCGCACAGCAAGTGTTTGGTTTCCTTTTCGGTACGGTACAGTGGTTTTGCAGGGTTCGACAATAATGTGCGATATGCTGATCCTTTGCAAGGATAAGAAAAATCAATATAATGCTTACAGTGCGTTTATGCGGATCGGCTAGTGGATAATCTAAGTTTAGTGAAGTGAAGTGTGAAAAAACGGGGGAAAAGGGTATATCGGGAAGAAAACGAGAGTGGTGCCCAACAGTGACAGGGTTCGATTCGATGTGCTTTAGTGTGGCCGCGACCGGAAAACGAGATTGTGCACGTACGCAATCGGTAGCAGGTACTTTCCGGCACTTCTACTACATCAATATCTACCAGCGAATGATAATGTAACCCTCGACACGTGGTTTTTGCCGTGCATCGAAACTTCACCCGGCAGCTAAAGCGCGTCAGTGTGAAGCCAGCTTAGTTGGAGCAAGTGAAGCGAAAAGTGAAAAAGAACGAGAAGAGAAGAGGTGAAATAGCTTACCAAAAAAAAAAAATCCCAAATTCTCAGCCATTGGCATCTCGCGGTTGTGGCGGTGAAGGATTCGAATAGAAGCAGCTGAGCAAACGATGATGATTCATCCGTTGGCGTACCGTCACAACCGATGCCGAGGGCTCCATCGGCAGCAACCGGTGTCGGATTTAGTGCGGAATCGTAAACCGTACCGATCGATGATACGATTTCCGCGATGGGTACCGATCGTCATGGTGATCATTTTCATTAATCAGCTTACCGAAGGTCTGGTCCTGAACGAGACACTGATAACGCAGAGACATCAACACCACCGGTACACGATTGATGAGCTGCTCGATGCGCGCTTTCCGAAAAGCATCTCCGGTGACATCGACATGGATCCTTGCAAATCGAGTAAGTAAACCTTAACGGTAGCCTAGCAACCGGTCGGAAGGATGTTTATAGCGCCTTGTTGATAAAATTACCAACCGTCACATGCTGTGGTGAATTTGTTTCTAAACCATACCACACGAAAGTGTAGCATGAATCGTACATCGTAAAAGAGTGAACATTTATAAGCGAAATAAAATATACGCTGAAAAGCATAGGCTACTATTTTAGTTACATATTCAATTGAATTTCCCAAGTATAGTATGCATAGGTATATACAAGCATCAAATTTTTGAGAGCAAATTTTGACAGGTTTATCAAAAAATGATATTTTGTGACATATATTTTGAGTTAGGCAGCGCGCTGTGAACAGCCAAACAAACCAGACAAACACGACACTGTTCGAAAGGTGCTCTGCCAATTGTCGTGTAGAACTGTCACTCCATCGACAATTTCAATGCCTAGTACTGTCGCTAAGCAATCTTTCCTCGTTTTATTCCAATTTCGGTGAGTTTATGTATGCTAAAAATCTGAAATTCTCTCTTCCACAATAACTGTTAACAAAGCAATCCGGCACACAACCGCTTCTGTGAAATTTGACAACAAAGTATAGAGAGTTTCAAGGTGTGACACAGACATGCAAGACAACCACAAGAACAAATCCAAGCAATCATATGGAGGTGCTCTGTCAACCTGCATAGAACAAACCAGACAAACTCGACATAGAACAAAACAGTTTGATTTTGTCTTGCATGTCTGTGTCACACCTTGAAATTCTCTATACCTTGTCAAATAGCACCGAAGCGGTTTGTGTGCTGGATTGCTTTGTTAATAATTTTTGTGGAACAGAGAATTTCAGATTTTTCGATGGTCGATGGAGTGACAGTTCTACACGACAATTGGCAGAGCACCTTTCGAACAGTGTCGTGTTTGTCTGGTTTGTTTGGCTGTTCACAGCGCGCTGCCTTAGGTAACATCAATAAAAGTTTTGCTCACCAGTAGGTTAATCTAAATCCAAATTATTGCAAATGCTAATAGAGAAGGATTAAGGCAAGCTTATTAAAGCTGTTGATATTACTAATACGCATAATAATAATCATTCATCAGAAAACTAAAGCGATAAACATTTAGCACGTGCGAAAAGAGTAATTTGAATTGCTAATCTTTCCGCATTTTTATCCCCAACTTGACGATATGTAAACGTGTAGCATCACAATAAAAACACTTTAAACGGTTGCATAATGATTCGTTGCGGGTGCTGCTAAGGAGTATGTTTTAATTATCCCTGTGTTTTCATAAAGCGTGGGAACATGCTAGGATGGTTTGAATTATGCTATGGCCGTCAGCAATATTTGCAGACCGTTTATGATTGCCTTAAACAGGTTCTGCCTGGAGCATTCGTACGGTACTTTGAGTTTTTCTTTTACGATACCCAAACTATGTGTGTTGATTTAAGGCCATGTTGGTGTTAAAATATTGTGCCGCTGGAAGCGTTGATTTATTTTAAAGTTTGCTTTTATTTCTGTACCTTCACATTAGAGATGGGAATAATAACTCCTTAAGTGAGGAGTGAGCGAGTGAATGAATCACAAACATGAGTCGATCGTTCGAATGACTTTTTGAAGAAAAGTTTATTTGAAGAAAATATCTATTTTCATAAATATAAAATACTCTTTCAAGATTCAAATGCCTGAATTTGATTTATGAATGACTTGAATTCATTCAATTTATGAATGTATTAATTAACGCAAGTGTCATATGAATCGTTCATGAGTGAGTCAAAGGTCGTCACAAATAGACATGACTCATTCATGAGTCAAATGACTCTTTTATCAGTGACAAGAAAGAGTTATATGATATTTTCATTATTAAAATTTTGTTGAATGAGTTAAGGGAGAAAATCTTTGTGGAGATTCGAATTAACTCACTACAGGTACTTAAAATGAAAATTTTAGGCTATCAATTTGAGCACTTATAGATTTGTAATGGAAAGAGAATTAATGAGTGTGCCATTCATAAATATTTTTTTTATATAGAAATAGTTGGTTTTCGAGGCGGCCCGGTGGTGCATGTGATAAACGGCGCCAGTCCACACGGCCGGACCGGGTTCAAATCCCATCCGGACCGTCCCCCGTAGCAAGGACTGACTATCCTTAATAAGGTAAAATAATTCTAGTAAGCCAGAAATGGCCGGCGTGACCTGTAAGGTCGTTAAGCCAAGAAGAAGAAGGAAGTTGGTTTTCATTAATGGGCATTTAAGTTCATTGACAGTTTCTCCACTCAAAACACTAGTATTTCGTAAACCATTTGCTGTTCCAGCACTGACAACTCCACAGCTCCCACCGTAATTATGAATTGTACGGATACCTCCACCTCTTCGTTGGTGGGCAGGTCATGTAATCAGAACGACACCGAACAACCCAGCCTGTAAATTGTTTACAGGTCGTCCATCTGGGCAAAGTAGTCACAGTTCACCAATATTGAACAGGAATGTCTTATATTGAATGGCGTTCATTGGTTCGCCAGAAAGAGTGAAAAAATAAATAAGGCAGAGGACAAACGGCGTTGAACCTGTTTAGCGTTATAAGGTACTTTCGCAACAGACCAATATTGATAAACGACTGTAACACCTGATAAGTACCGTATTTATGCTCGTATGCTTTTACTTGTAGCTCGTTTTATTTATTTTTAATAGAAGCTGATAATGGAAAACTGTTTTTGTTACTTATTTTTTAACTCTTTTCAAAAGAGCTGGAATCTGTAATTTTTTTCCAAAGTCATGACGATGTTAAAATTACACATTCATGGCTAAATATAATAACTTGGTATCATATCCTCAGAGGAGTTGGATCGCTGTACTGGACAGCTAAACTCATCTTATCAAAAATGCACGATTTTAAGCGATTGCCAATCCCAGATAACGGCCCAGATATACAAGCTGATTAATCCAATCATGCTAATTAAATCGTTGGATTGTTGAGTTTGTACAGTTTTTATCGTTTTATTAACTTTCCTTTGTACTGTTAATTTCATTGTAGCTAAACGGTGTTAGCATATTTTCTACAACCTTTTAGCATATTCGCCTCCATCTGTTTTTTCTTCTATTATAAACACATTTAACCATACATACCAATTGGTGAATGATATGATTGCATCAGCATGATATGCCGTGTTGGGTTAAATTTAATTTTGAACGCCCCCTTTTTGTTTTAATCGAACATAACAAGAAACAATGCAATTAAGCATTTTTTGTTACTGTTGTGTTTTCGAGCACGATACCAGTAGCAGTGGCAGGGCATCCACGTGCATTGTCTGGGGTGGTTCGTGGTTTTGTTGTACTACTACGGCACTGGTACATTGCCCGTTGATGATTCAATTCAACTCCCAGCGATGCTGTCCTGCATCCGTAACAGTGTTGGTGTGCGCTTTTTTTTCTTCTCTTATCCATATGTAGTACTGGGCTTCCTGGGAATTGAACGGAATGGAAAGGCGGCAACCGCTCTGTGCAATATGCGTTCTTGTGGGGTTCAGCGGAACAATTTAAATGGGATCGCGTGCGCCGCAGCTCTGCTACGGTTATAATTTAATTAATTCTCATTTATCATCGTTCCACCTTCGCGAAGGACAGCGTTTCTGTTCTGTACACACACTGAGTGGTTTGTTGGTGATGCTGTGGAACACTGTGTCTTTTTGACTGTGTTTTTTGCACCTTTGTTTTTTACTTATTTCTTGTGAGTTGAAATTAGCTGCTTGTGTTTTTTTTTTAATTTCGTGTACAGAATTTTAATTAGCTCTTGAGCAACAAGTTCGCGGTTTTGTAAAATCGTGGTTAGAATAGTCCGTAATGTGCGATCTCCACAACACGTTCGATCGGAGTTAAAATTTCGGGTAAAAAGACACCTTGTAGCTTGCATTTTTTTTTCAACTCCATCGTCCCAATGTAGTTAACATTTGGATAGATATTTCCTCATGCAGATGTTTGTTCGAATCAATCAAAATGCTACACCCAGATGCGCTAAACTCATTCATTCATTATGCTTTGTAGCACGGTAAGCCATTTTCATTTGACCTACTTTAATTTTCTGTTTGCTTTAGAGGGAATAAAATCTGTCACAGCTAGTCACACACGTACGCCACTGGAGGTCGTATAATTCTGATTGTAATGATTTGTTACCGGAATTACATATCGCTCCCGGAGACTGAATTACATGCGAAATGTTTCAACTTGCACTCACCATTACAACAGCATCACGGTATGATCTAAATGTGTGGCATACTGTCTACATGGGAACAGTCCTTTGATAGAACATGGGGATGGATTAGGGTTTCATTTCCCAGCTGAGACCTCTCAGTAACACGAAAAAGAAAAACCACCAAACCACATGTACGAAAACATATGTACCGTGCAATGTGTACATGAGCACGTTTGGAGCTAAATATGTTTTGCAGTATTTGGGCGCACGGGCTGTTATATGTGAATGAAGCGAAGAAGAACAAGAAAGAATCAAATGCAATTAAATGCACATATGCGCTTTTGTTTGTATCGCTTCTACCAACTTTCTCCTGTTGCACTTGAGGCCAAACTACTTCAGCAAACCGACGACTCGAACCACCCACTTTCATTCGGCGCCAAACATGCCGCCAAACACACGCCAAACCTTGGATTTTCGGAACGGTTGACCATCCATGGTGCATCCATGCATGCAAGTTCCGCATTAACTGTAGCACAAAGAAATGCCGGTTGGTTTTTGCTTTCGGTTGATTTCCTTCCACTGTGTGGAGTGTATGTGTACATTCTGTCCTGTTTTATCCTACGATCAGCAACAATAATGGATCGACTCTCTTACACGCAATATCCAGCATCGGGCTGGTTGGTTCCGACATTATGTGGTTGATTCAAATTTATTCCTAATTTATGTTCTAGCCCAATAGAACCACTAACTAACCCGGGTCGGAAAGAGCCGTGGGCCATCACGGTAGGAAGGCGATGGGATGGGTTCCGGTGTTACTGTTCGAAACGGATAGTTTCCGGTTGAAGTCAATCGGTTCCATTGGAATGGAAACGTAGGTGGTGGTAGCATGATGTCGAGCACCCAATTCTTGATGTATGTTGAAAATTGAATTAAACCCCAAAATTATCTCGTTCCATCGAAGGATTCCATCTCAACCCCAGTAGAGCATATTGCCGTTGGTTCTTATTTGGTTGATTGTTTTTACGGTTTGGCACGGAAGCACAGACGGATGTTAAGCAATGTATGAACTTTAGAACAGAACTTTCAAACAATGCTTATTTCACCGAGTGTGACAAATCAGTTTTATTGCTTATCGAGATATTGCTCAAGAAAGATTCACCGTATTGTGTGTTATATGTGTGACACGTATGGATTCATTGTCTCAGATGAAAGTTTGTGCTTTCGTACGAACTCAAAATCTCTTGTCTTAGCCTTGAAGGTCTTCAAAATCGACCCTTTTTGGGACCTCGTAGTAAGGAGTTACTGACAAATTACATTCCAAATAAATGTAGTGTATTTGAGTATTGATGTAATATGCGAAGCATTGCCTAGTATTGAATTAGTATTGAAATATTAATGAACTACCATTAATATAAAAAATGTAAAAGCTTAATTAGACTTATTTTAACCCTGTAAGCAGAATGATCAACTGTTGATCTGGATTAGAGATAAGAATTACACTTTTCAAGGAGTTGAAACAGAGTGAAAGAGTGGTTATAAGGATTTGAATCTTTTATTCACTCTTTTGAAATCCACATAAGCCACATAGTCTGTGCTGACTATCGACTCGCTTTATTGTGTTTGAAATCACTCAAAAATAATGAGTAAACATATTTTATTACTTTATTTTGGTGTAAATCATTCGATAGGGAAAATAACATTTCATGATTACATTCGATAACTCCTCCAAGAGAATAAATAAATTGTAATTTATTGATTGTGATTCAAATAGATTAACAAAACAGTTGTATTTATCCTTATGGAGTGATTTTAAACGCAAGTGAGTCGCTTATCGACGCAGAGATTGAGTGAGTTTAACCCCAAAATAGTAAGGAAAAGATTTATAAAAGCTTTTCATACTGAGTTGAAACCAGGAGCTTGGAGCACCAAGCATTTTCTGAGTTTGCGTGTTGCTTAATCCGCCACTGGCCATAACCAATTCGTCTAGTGCCGGGTGCACCAATTCTTCAAGCCGGGGGTCCCACGCGGCCACTCTGTAAAGTACAATGGGTGTAGTAGAATATTAAGGGTTTAAAGGAGATGTCTTTAGAAGCGCGTGACGATCAATTGTTATTTTGAAAGTACACTTTAGTTTTGCTTCGGGCACATTTGAATCATTTTTACATCAATGCTCGATTACAGTATAGGTTATTCACTATTGCATTCCGTTTTTGGTTTTACAGTGGATAGTCCGACAATGCTAGTAAGCCAGAAATGGCCGACATGACCTTAGAGATCGTTAAGCCAAGAAGGAAGGGATTCGGAATAATTTAAATTTCCTTGTGAACTGTTTGATTGATAAATCATTCCTCAAACAGTTTGAGTAAATGCAGAATTTGCCTTTCGCTCAGGTCGCGTGGAACTGATTTTTCGTGCAGCTTTCTCATATGGATCTTTCTCGGGCGAACCTGGAACTGAGCTTTAAGAATTGTCACTAAACGAAACATATTTAGTGATTTTGATCATTTTAGGTGCTTTTGGGATCTAGCACCTAACTCGGGCTATCCTTCAGCGTCAATATTTATCGTTCTTCCACGCTAAATTAAAAATCTCGGAATATAAGAACTTCTGGGACATGTTTAACTCAAGCTTCAATAAGTAAATGATGTGACTCGATCTCTTTTTTTTAAATACATAAAAAGAAAGATTTTCAAAAATACTCAATATTTAGAAAAACTCGAAGATAGTTGCATACCTTGGACAAGAAAGTTAATTTTTTTTCGACAGAATGAGCTTATTAAATCTTGAAGATCATCCTGTAAAAACATAAAAACATGACATCAAACTGATCCAAAGAATATAACTCTGCTAGCAAAACACCTGAGATAAAAAGCTGTTTATGTCCATTTACAGCATGTTAGTAGAAGAATAGGATCGATGAGATAAGATTAAACATTTGACCAGGAGATATAATGACCGGAAGCTTGCTTATTTTACTTTTTCTTGATTCTATACTTTCCCCAAAGTTGAAGGCAGCTGGAAATGTCACACCCTTAAAATATGTACCTATTCCGACCATTTGGTTCCAGTTTAGCCTAGTGAGAATGTTGTATTATTTCACAATTTACAAAACCACCGTACATCATATGGAAGCAATGTCCTGTAGTGCATGTACGTGTAAACCCATATGTAAAGGTGATAAATGGCTTCTGCATGTGGTCATGGACACGGTCAAAATGGTTATGGACTATCTGTTAAGCACAGGTGCTTCCATGCGGCATGACGTTGACCATTGAACCGATGAAAACTGGGTCGTCGGGTGTTTCTAATCACACACAAACGTTACTCTTTCTCACCCACTCACTTTCATTTCGCTTCCGTTGTTGTTGTTGTTGCATTTGCAGGTGGATTTATGGGCGACATCGCAATGCCGAACGTAAATTATGAAACCGAATGGCATCGGCAACGAACGAACAAGAGCCTCGAGCAGGACATTGTGAAGCTGAAGCAGGAGGTGTACCTCGAAGGGTTGCAGGTCGAGGAAGAAGGCATGACGGACATGATACGGAAGAAAACGAAACAGCGCGATTCAACGCCACTGTCCGGTATGACGTCCACCACGGGTGGTCAGTTCGCGCATTCACCATCCAGCACATCATATGAGAGTGAAAATTCCATCACGGACAGTTCCGGTGAGCCTCCGGTACGGGCCACTATAATCGACAATCGGGATAACATTATCGTGCGCCGCGAACCGCCCGAAACCGTCACGGAAAAGGTGGGCGAGAAAAAAACTACCCCGGCTACTAACAAAAAAAATGTAACCGGTGCCCTGCGGAACATTGACCATAATCGGATCCAGTCCGACACGAAGGACATCGTTATCGATTCGATCAGCGATAATATTATCAGCAACAATCACGCCAGTAGGAAAGTAGTCACATTTGCCTTACTGACGAAGACACCGACGACCACCGCAACGACAACAACTACAACGATGACGACGACAATGGCTTCCGTAGCTGGTGGACACTCTGCCGGCTTGGAACCGACACCACCCCAAAGAGCTGGAAGCAACGATACTACGGTAACAGGTACGCCCGTAGTGGAGCTTATGAGACGACAGCATCTATCGGGTGAGCAGAACGGTGGTCAGCTAACGAGCGGTAACAGAGAACAAGATGCTGGTCAAGCCCGTATCCGCCGACGTCACCGTCGCAGACGTCGACAGCAGCAACATTCGTCTTCCCAACATCCCAAGCTTCACGATGCGGTCGAAGCCATAACAGACAACGGTGATCCAACAGCGAAAACCACATCCGGACAGTCTTCGTCGAACGGAACGGTGAACAAAAACTCGTACCACTCACGGTTGGAACGTTTGCGGGTCGAACTCGGCACAGTAACGTACTCGGTTCGGGATCGCAATCTTCGATCGAGTCACAACCACCACCAGCAGCAACAGCAGCATCAGCACCATCAGGACAAGCAAGACGAACCGAAGGAGCGAAGGTCCCAAGACCACACACCGAAGAAGAAGCGTCGTCGCGCTGGAGGTGACAGCAAACGGAAGCATCATCAGGATGTCATCACTAACGACCACGAAAAGCACGACAACGATGACGGTAATAACAACGAACAGCGGGAAAACATACCCGTTGATAGGGCCAACTTCAGTACCGGCAAGCTGGCAGGTGAAAAGCACGAATGGGACAATGGATACCGCGAGCAGTCGTATCACCCTCGCGCCCAACATCATCACCAGCAGCAATATCGTCATCAGCCGGAACATCATCACCCTTACGAACGGCCTGTTCAGGCACAGTCCACCAGGACAGTGCGGGACGAAAGCGACAATGCCATGAATTTGCATTTCCGACCGGACCATAAAGCACCGGCCCCGGATGCTCAAGATCCCCAACCCCAACCGTACTTACCTGTTGAAGACGAAGCAGAAAGGTACGTACACACACACACAGCACATAAATGTACACAACGAGCATTATATCCTTGCAAGTAGAGACAGCCTGGCCCTGTCAAGTGTTTGCTGCAAGTGGCCTCTTCGGACGACGGGCGATTGCGCCCGTCAGTTGGCCGTACCGCGTTGGCGAAACTTTGTAAACGGTGCTTTGTACTGCGACTACGAATGAGGGTGGGATGCTTGACATGCTTCGTTTTGTACTATTTGGCCGAATGGTGCAGCAAAATGTTAGAGGGAGGTTGATGCAGCAGTTTAATCCCAGCAGATCCTTCCTCGTTCCGGGACTGCTGCATCACGGTTGCCGTTATGGTGTTGAAATGGAGAGCATTTTCATGATTCCGTAACGAATTGCGAAGAATGACGACGTACCATGGACACGTTGTACCAATGTCATCGACGTTTTCTGCTCGCAGCATAGATGAAGGACGTGCATACAAATGTAGGATCATTGCTGCAGGATATTTCAATTTATCATTCGTAACCTTTTTGTGTAACGTGGAAAATCCCCGTTTCGAAATAGCGGATAAATTGTACGGCGAAATATTATGTACAAATGTGAATGAAAAACTGTACACTTTTCCGTAGAATATTTCGCATCAGAAATTTTCTTTATTAGTTATAAGGAAAATTAACTACCTACGTATATTAAAATACTGTTTAAATTTCTCATGCATGAAGTGTAAAATCGTTCAGTAGAACTTCCCATACAAGTGTTGCAAAACTTTCAACTGTGCATTATCAATGTGTTGATAATCTTTACTCTGCAACAATTTTGCAATGCTTTTCATTTGGTTTGCCTTATGAAGCACATCACTTCATACACGGTTCCAACTACTACATGATGCAAAACATTCCTGTTAATAAAACAAATGCAATTAAGGGCAAAATGGTTTGCTGTCAGGGATTTCCCCCAGTTCTGTTTGTACACTGAAGCAATCGAAATGAAGTAGTCACGCTGTAAATCGTCATTGCATAAGTATTTATTCAAAACACTGATAAACAGCGGCATTTGAGTATTTGATGTTGTTACCATATATCCACAGCCATATTTACTACGCATCCGAAGATCAGCACAATCTACATCATCGAGTGGCACGGGCGGCAACGGCAAAGAAGGAACGTATCTGGGACTTTGGTGTCATACCGTACGAAATTGATGGGAACTTTAGCGGCATGCACAAAGCCCTGTTTCGGCAGGCGATGCGTCACTGGGAGAACTATACGTGCATCAAATTCGTCGAGCGCAATCCAATTGACCATCCGAACTATATCGTTTTTACCGAGCGTGCCTGTGGGTAAGATGTGGGAAACAATCGAGCAACAGCGCTTACGAACGACGGTAACACGAATGATCACTTCTAATGACTTTCCCTTCATTGCTACCGTTTGCTTTCTCACAGCTGCTGTTCGTTTGTCGGCAAGCGGGGCAATGGACCGCAAGCAATTTCCATCGGTAAGAACTGCGACAAGTTTGGCATTGTGGTGCACGAGTTGGGTCATGTGGTTGGTTTCTGGCATGAGCATACACGTCCGGATCGGGAAAATCATGTCGTGATCGAGAAGAACAACATCGTGGTTGGGCAGGAGTACAACTTCAACAAGCTCACCGAGGATGAGGTTAACTCGCTTGGTTTACCGTACGACTACGATTCGATAATGCACTACGCGCGCAACACATTCTCCAAGGGTACCTATCTGGATACGATTTTTCCCATCGAAATACCGGGCCGGAAAAGGCCAGAAATCGGTCAACGGTTGCGTCTCAGCGAGGGCGATATCGCACAAGCGAACCTGCTGTACAAGTGTGCCAGTAAGTAATACACTGACGGATTGGGAGTGGCGTAGTAGGAACAATGTTGATTAGTTTCAGTTTTATTACCATTGCACTACACAAGAAATTCTTACTTTATCAAGGTTTTGAATAGCAACAAATTAGTTTAATAAAACAGAGAAATTCCGGAAAGGGATAGCATATAAAATGTTACAACAACTTTCTCAAAAATTTCGTGTTAATGACCGTAATATTGGTGAAGAACGACCTAGTCATGCGCGGAATTAAGCTTACCACATCTATCCTCAAAAGAAAAATTGGAACATTAAAGTATTGTTGCTTGTTTGGATGCAGAAATTAAAAGTTAAAAAATGCTAATTAACTGTGATATTCACACAAGCACAATTTACCCAGATAAACTAATGGAAAACTTGTCATAAGAAGTGTGCAGTAGTTCCTAAAATTATTCGTAAGTTCCTGCAAATGTGCCGTGTTATCAACATTTCATTCCCTCTCAACATTAAACATGCAAACTTCAAAGCGTACCTCTGGCTGCATCTTCTTGGAGCGTACTACAATACACACTCCATTTCACTAACTTCATCAAACTCAACCATGCAGCAACATATCCATTTTCTGACGGACAAGAAACAAATTAGAACACCCTTACTACAGCCCTTCGCCTTCTGGTGTGATTTTTCATTCATGACTGCACGTAGGGAAAAACCCCCTACGCTTGATCGACTGCATCATTGCTCCACTTATGTGGTCCGTTCTTCGTTTCAGAGTGCGGACGCACGTTTCAGGAAAACTCGGCCAGTTTCACCTCTCCAACGTACTACTCTACCACACCACCGACCGAACCGGAACGATGTGAATGGCGCATTACGGCTACACACGGCGAAAGGATAGTGCTGAATATAACCGATCTGGTACGTCTGGAAGGAATGCTACACATTTACGGTTTCGAATCCATACCTCAAAAACTTCTCGCATGAAAAAAAACCTTCAAAGATCACCAAACGTCACTCACTCGGTGGTTCGGTATTCCATCCATCCTTTCGGATGATTCCACCAGATGGTCGAACCTAAGGAAACGAAAAAAAGGATTTCTTGTCGCTTTTGCCTCCGGTTAACTTGATTTCATTTCCCTCATCTACTACATTTGGCAGGATATTTACAAATCAAACAGCTGCCGGTCAGATTACCTGGAGATTCGGGACGGCTACTGGCATAAGTCGCCGATACTGGGGAAATTTTGCGGTTCCGGCAAGGTAAACGAGCTCATCCGCTCGACCGGTAGTCGTATGCTGCTCACGTACACAACCACCTTCCGGCAGGCATCGATGCGGGGCTTTGCGGCCAACTACGAAGGTGCGTAATATGTAGTGCCACGTATTATAACCAATTGCCCAGATTAATTCCACATTCACAGAGAAAACGATATATTGAAGGATTATTTGTATTTAAAAGAAACTTTTCCAAAACGTGAATAGTTTGAACACGGCTGTTGTTAGTTACGACAAAACTAATGAAAATTGTAGTTGCTTTTGTATACTTTGTGGGATCTACACATTTTTAAATGTTTAAACACATTTAGAAATTGAGTTACACTTCTTCTCAACGCTATAGAATTCCGCTTGTTTGGATTTTTTTTTAAATTGTGAATTGCCACTCTTAAATTTATCCAAAACAAATGGAAATTTATTGTAACTTATAACATGAGCATTTTTTTGGAATTTTAGTAAATCAACTGAGATTAATATAGCCAAAATATGAAAAATTTTCCTTTTACTTCCCACTATCTATCTTTACTATCATAGCATTGATTGAATTATGTGAATAGTGAGTTTATTTTTTTGTTTATGTAAAGTGCTATAACTAACTAAACATTACTAAACTAAACTAAACTAAACCAATATGTTAACAATTCAGTAGGTCCTATTATAGAATGACCACTTCATGGAGCGATCAGAAAGATAGGAAACCCCATAAAATGTTTGAAAAGAATTCAGCTCAGAATTTAACTGCGAACCTATTTTTCTAACTATAATTAAATCGACCAATTATCAGCGGTACAACGCGTCGTAACTATTTGGTCATCCTTAAAAACCTTCAACCGTCACATCTTTTACGTGCTGTATTATCTTTTAACGTCCACAGTTTTCCTTTCGTTATGCCCATCACGGACAGTAAGCTCACAGTTTCTTTGTTTGCTCTCGATTTTCATGACCCCCTTTTCTAGCAATCTGTGGCGGCGATATGAACCTCGAATCTGGCGGGCGTCTCGAATCACCAAACTATCCCGTCGACTACTTACCGAACAAGGAATGCATCTGGCGCATAACCGTCCCGAAAGATTATCAGGTCGCTTTAAAGTTTCAATCGTTTGAAGTGGAGAACCATGATAACTGCGTTTACGATTACGTCGAGGTACGGGACGGTGGTACAGCGGACTCGCGGCTTATTGGTGTTTTCTGTGGGTATAAAATACCGCCCGATATGAAGTAAGTACCATGGCGTTCTTAGTCCAATGCATCCCCAGTGATGCTTAGTGGTCGCTGTCCTTGGATTTGAGTTTTCACTTTTCTTGCCACAATTCTCTTTCATCGTTTCACCCTGTAGGTCAACATCCAACAAGCTGTTCGTAAAGTTCGTATCTGATGGGTCAGTGCAGAAGGCAGGATTTTCGGCTACCTTCATGAAGGAAGTGGACGAGTGCGAACACATGGATCATGGCTGTGAGCACGAGTGCATCAACACCCTCGGGGGTTACGAGTGTGCCTGCTACATCGGTTACGAGCTGCACAGCGATAAGAAATCGTGCGAGAGTAAGTTCGTCTTGCTTTCAGATTTGCCCTGTTCTCGAGATTGTTCTTTAGCCGTTCAGCGAGATTCGAACCCGATGAAACCTGAGTCGGTAAAGCCATTGAAAGCAGATGGAAGAAATAACGATCCGTTGTCAGGCCGTTCCATTTGCGTGCTTGTGATGCTAGGATATTAGGAACAAAAGGGATTTGATTTGTGGTGTTGATCCGATTAGAAGTCGCTCTAAAAACAGTCTCGTTATTGTGTTTCCAGATGCCTGTGGAGGTCAGCTGGACACTCCGAACGGTACCATCCTTTCGCCGTCTTTCCCGAAAGAGTATCCCATCATGAAGGAATGTGTGTGGGAGATAGTAGCATTGCCGCAACACAAAATCACCCTGAACTTTACACACTTCGACCTGGAGGGCAATACGTTTTATCAGGCATCCGAATGCGAATACGACTACGTGGCCGTACTGTCGAAAAGCCCGGACGGAACGCTTCACAAGCACGGTTCGTTCTGTGGATACAACGTACCGGCACCGATTACGTCCGAATGGAATATCCTACGGGTGGTGTTTAAGTCCGATAAGACGATCCAGAAGACGGGCTTTGCCGCTGTTTACTTTACCGACATTGATGAGTGTGCAGTCAACAATGGAGGATGCCAGCAGGAGTGCAAAAACACGGTTGGGTCCTACGTTTGCTCCTGTCGCAACGGATACACGCTGCACGAAAATGGACACGATTGCAAGGAGAGTGGCTGCAAGCACGAGATCTTCACGCCGCACGGCCAAATTCTTAGCCCGAACTATCCAGATTACTATCCACCGAAGAAGGATTGCATCTGGCACTTTACCACAACGCCCGGTCATAGGATACGGTTAGTTTTCAACGTGTTTGATATTGAACCGCATCAGGTAAGCATCGGTGGCATTATTTGTTTCCAAAAAAAGAGGTTTCATAATTCGATGGGTTTATTCGCCTCTCTTCGGCAGGAATGTGCTTACGATCATATCGTCATCTATGATGGAAACTCTCCAGACAGCCACACTTTAGGGCGATTCTGTGGAGCAAAAATACCACATCCCATATCGTCCTCGTCCAACCAGATGTACATGGTGTTCAATACGGACACTAGCGTGCAGCGGAAGGGTTTTTTCGCGAGCCATTCGACCGCTTGCGGTGGCCGTTTGAAGGCGACCGAAGTCAAGAACCACTTCTACTCTCACATCAAGTTTGGCTCGGGCATGTATGACAATGGGGCCGACTGCGAGTGGACAATTGTGGCCGATTCGGGCCAGAACGTGCAGCTAAAGTTTCTTAGCTTCGAGCTGGAGGAGGAAAAGATGTGTTCGTACGATTATGTAGAGGTGTACGGTGGATTGGATGACGAAAGTGGCCCTCTGCACGGAAAGTACTGTGGCAATGCGGTATGTACTATGTCTTCCTATAGCTCGTATGGTTCGCTCTATCGTTATATTTTGCTTTTCGTTTGGCTTTTTTTCGTTTTCGTTTCCGGTGTACAATTGTTTGCCGTGCTCTTTTGCTGTGTTTTTGTCTCTTTTTTCTCTCGCCTGGAACCGGATTGTACATGCGGTACAGAATCCGCCGGAAATTATCTCGATGCACGAGGCGCTAATGGTGCGGTTCCGTTCGGACGATACGGTTGGATTCAAGGGCTTCTCGGCTGCATACGTTGCGATCAAGTCGAACGATGACGTGCTGACCACTGACGAAGAAGGTTCTGATAGTTCCGATATCATCCCGTTTCCCGGTTCACTAAAAACAGTGTTCATCAAACAGGGCGAAGATATGGACGAGGAGGAGGACGACGATATCGATTATGAGATCTACCCAAACCGACCAACCAACACTAAGATGCACATCGCGGTGCACAACGATATACGCTCATCTCAGGCGATCGACTGAAACATAATCAAATACTTTGCCACGTAAGGTGTTGTTGCATACGCCATCGGTACCACCGGCCACACAACTCTGCGCGAGCTGCCACTGCATGGACAATATATTATCGACCTATCATTTTTCCAGCTCTGCCGTCCTGGTTGCTCCAGATGACATCCAGATCAGTAGACGAATATATTCGTCTGGAAAGCTCAAAGTTGATCAGAAATATGCAAACCGATCAGAAGCTAGTGTAAGTGTAGCTTCAATTTTTGAATTCCTCCTAGAAACGTGTACGTCTGGATTAGCACAGTACTTTTTTTTCTTATTGTTTAACCCCATTACCCAGGACTCCATGCCCAGTAATGGCTATTAAATTGAAGGAACGATTGATAGGGAGTTTATCGCAGATAGGGAGATCCCAAGTGTAGATAGGACTCGTCGATACATCGGTTAGGAGGAAACAGTCTTGCAAGGAAATCATCGTGCAAAGTAACGATCGTTGATCGTTGCGTGTAATCTACAGTGAACCAAAATTGTAGTAAGTAGTTTTAACAGCCATTAATGAGCCAACGGAATATATATACATAGATATATATACATATATATAGTTATATTTACATTACAACCTAAGCTGGTAAGTCTTATTGAAGAAAAACTTTAGAGATTAATGTTAGGAAAATTAGTACTAAATATAGCGAAGACTCCGTTTTCCTACGTCTTAAGGTTTTAATTTAATCGTCTCTAGCAAAGTCTGTAGAGTAATGAGGTCTCGTAATAGAGGGGTTTTGGCAGCTCTTGGAATAACAATGAAAAATAAAAATGACAGATAGGTGTCCGAAGCTCCTACACGATGTTGTGTAGTTGTATGTGTACGGTTGTTTTGGAGGATGCTTCAGCTGCTCGTGTAAACATGATTTTGTTTCAAGACATCCTACGGTTAATTGTTTTAGATTTTATTTTAAAACGAAATCTTTTAATAGTGTGATTATCGTGTAATACAATGCGCAATGGAAATTTATGGAATAGTGCATATATTCCCCACATTTTAACGTTGCAACGACTGTCGCCAAAACTACGAGCGCTGAAATTTGCTCAGTAAACAATTCACCAATACATAGCCAAGGACGTCTAACTGTCAAAATGAAAATCCAAGATGGCAATGTCAACAAAGCCTAATCCGCGACCTCATTACTCTACAGACTTTGGTCTCTAGCCTTTTCCCGGTAGTCGTAAAAAAGATAGCGAATATGCGCGTCACGAACTGTTTCTTAATCGAGTTGAAATTTAGGAGCGTTACACATTGTTCTATAAAAGTTTCATTCCTCTCATATCAGCATCGTTGGGGGAAACGGTCGTTTTCTCTTTGATCACACTCCAAATCTTCCCCAGGGCCGGCACTCGCTACAGTCACGGTCTCCAGTAGTTGATAGATACAATTTAGGCGTACGAATTCGACGGTAGCTAGTATGTAATGCGAATGGTGGTGACGTGAAAGCGCCATAAAGACCATGCCATTTTGTGTATGTTTTTAAATGGAACGAACAATAAATCAGTCATTTTCACTATCGATAATTGGAAGATGTGTTTGGTTTTTGATAACATGTTTGCATCGAGCGGTATAACGAGCGGAGTTGGCTAAGAAAGGCCATAGCCTAAACACAGATAAAAAAAATAATAACCGCAGCTCTACTATGGTATTCAGTTTGTACAATGGATTTAAACTTTATCGCCTAGCCCATTCTTATCCCAAAGATTCCACTTAGGCGCGTTGCCAATTGATCAATATCAAGAAATAAACAGTTTTAAAACAAAATTATATTTCGACGCTTAGTTTTCTGTACCTACAGCAGAATAGCAAATTAATTTGAACAGTACCACAGCGTTATTCCCCGTGCTTGTTCGAAAACTGTTGATCATGTTCGATTTTTTAAAATTGTCGGTTCGAACTCACCCCACCTGACAGCTGTCATAATCGCTTCGTACGAATGTCGGTGCACATCGGCAGCTGTCGGGATTTTCAGAAATCGCTAACGTATTTTTCAAGCAAGCAACGGTTGTATCGCGCTTGGAACGACTTGTGTTGGTGTGGTGGAAATAGAATAATCTAAGAATCGTTGTTCTTGATTTTTGCGGAACTAAACTACATTGAGCGAGTCAATTGTTTTTATTGTTCATTTATGTACTTGAACAGGTGTGGATAAATAATAATCCAAGGCGTTTTTAGGCTGAATTGACATCGTTTTGTTTGGCTTTGTTTGGTGAAGCCATGACGGAAAATGAGCGCGTTTGAGGTGATTTTCTGAAGAATTGATTTGTATTACTGGCACAGTATGCAATTTTTTTTAATGCTTTGTGTGTGTTCGCAGGTAACTTGCACGCCACCTAGAGCGAAAAGGGCACAAGAATCTCGGGAACCGACAGTGGTTTTGTTGGGGCCGTTCACTCCGAAGGCAATCGTTGTGTTTGAAGGTGTACCTGTGGGAAAGAGCGCTCGTCGCTTGCTTATTGTGCGGAATACAAACAAAATTTTGGTGCAGGTAAGTGGTGGTTCACGGTGGATGAATTACATTCAGCATCATTACACATGAGTCAATATCGTGTCACAGGTAAAACTATCCAGAGTTCCCGATCCTGAGTGCGGGATCAGTTTCGAGTGGTCAGAGGCCGAAGTGGAGGCAGGCGCCGAGAAAACGCTAGAGGTTGTATGGAATCCACAACAGCTAATTGTGGGCAAGGAAGTGATCATACTCACCGATAGCATTGGCAACAGGAAGGACGTACAATTTATACTGAAAACTGTCGAGCTAAAATCGGTCGGACGAAAACCGGTCTCTAAATCATTCGCCGTTCCAAAAAAGTTGAAACTAAAATCACCATCCCCACCGAAGGTGAAGCTGAAGCGCAACGTAATACCGAAGAAGACGAAAACATCTCCAGGGAAACAAGGTTGGTCTGTGCCTACGATTGTGGTAAACAGCAGAATGGGTGCTATCACATCGAAAGTAACGACGACGATGCTTGGGTCGAGCAATGCGGAAAATAGTTTTGATAACAATGATCTGCTAGACAAATGCTGTACAAGCCCGACGATATCTTCTGACAGGGGCAAGCCTGACAAGGAAAATATCAACCCGACCACTCCCCAGATAGGTGCTGGGGGATTGGATGTTAAAAATCAGGTGACACCGATATCTGCTTTCGACAGCTATCTTATGTACATGGAAAACCAACCGACACCGGAATGTTACATAAAAGGGATAGGGCGCAGAGGGTTGGCTGATTTTTCCGTGAGAAAGCATCTGGAAACATCTCCCAAAATTGAGCCAGTTAAAGAAACTAAAGTTTCTGATGCTCCAGATCGGATCTTAACCCAGACGACTGTTTTACAGCAACGGACACTTAATCAAGAGATGAAAGCTACACCGCAGGATCGAAACGGCAAGTTTGATCCTAGTTGCTTTTCAACTGTTACTAAACCCACTACTGTAGATAAAACGTTTCTAAAGCCATTTATCGGGAGTCCCACGGCGGTGGAAATCGATAATGTCCAACAGCAAGCGAGCGATAATCTTCAGCGACATTTAACGTTTTCACCAGAGCCTGAACCGTTGATCGTCGAAGGTCAAGTACGGCGAATAAAAAGCGAGGAACATGAAACGCTCGAATCACACAACAGTATTGATCCTGTTCCACAACGCGAGGAAGTGGTGCCAATCGAGGAACATATGGCTATCATCAACAAAACGCACACGGTGGCTTACGATTCCAATCCTCATCTATCGAGCATAGCGGAAGAAAATATGGCTGAACTTGGTGTAACGTTTGATCGGCGCCTGGAACGTCGTAACGGATCGGTACCAGATGTTGCTGAACTGTTGTCTTCACTTCACAGCCAGAAAACCTTTATCGTATCAACGGAGGAAAGTTTACGGTCAGCATCGGTCGAAAACATTGTTAAGAATGTAACCATTACTATTAACGATAATGTTTCTCGCTGTTCGCTCCCGAATCTGTTCGACAAGAGTGGCACCAGTAGCAAGATCAATCTTGAGGAGGACGAAGCGGAGAAGATCTTTCAAGAGCATGAAATCCGAGCACAGTCTAGTCGATTCAATTTGCACGAAGTTGGTCGTTTTAGTGATGAGATGGTTGTAACTAGTGCTTGCAAGCGTGGCATTGAATCGGTTGGCGATGGAAGAGAAGAAAAGCCAAACATGTTTGAGCATGAAATTTCTTCCCCAAAGCGCCGTTGTCGCCTTACGACGAGTACAGCCACGATTACAACCGTACAACAGGCTATCAAAACGCAACAAGTATCCGTTAGTCAAACATTCCGTAAACCTATCGGATACAAGACAGCACAACAGGCTCGCAGTGTAACGCTGGTAAGTTATTAACTGGTTTGATAGTGTGCTATAGTGCACAAGGTATTCTATTTAAATAAACGTCTTTTTGTAACCGTTGTAGACCTCTTCACGCAGTCTCAGTCTCAAGCGACCAGCGGTGTCTGCTGCGTTGCCGTCAAAGACGGTTGAGAAACGTGTGTTCTTGTACGACTCGGATCGACATTTGAAAACGCTCATCAATCCTGACCCGTTTGCTGCAACAACTACATGCAATCCTTTCCTCACCGTCACAATGTATCTAGATGAGCAAGCGTTTGACCAGTACGAGCGACAGATGAAAAAGTGGCTTAATGCTCTTGTTACGATACCGGCCGATTTGGATACGGAGCCGAACAAACCGCTGGATGTGGGTAAGCTCTTTGACGAGGTAAAATCCAAGGATCTTACGCTTGCCCCCACCAAGGAGCTGATTTCGTCGAAATATTACAAAAATCGATTGAACAGTTTACGCAGTGCTGGAATTGCACTGTACACGAGTGAAGAGATAGCCGTTCCGCTCCGCAAGGTGGCTGCACAGATCGAAAAACAATTGCTGGCACTACGTACCGATCGAAAACTTCATCTCGATCTGGTACTGCAACGCTCCATCCTAGAGTTACTGCTGTGTTTCAATCCTTTGTGGTTACGGCTCGGCTTGGAGGTTGTTTTTGGGGAGCAAATAGAGCTTCAATCCAACCGAGACATAGTGGGGTTGAGCGCGTTTATCATACATCGATTGTTTCGGGACCGTTATCTGGAAGCGCGCAACTCTAAGGCATACAGCCTTTCGGGTGCCTATGCCGAGCATATGAAGAAATTTACGCTGCGAACGGTCCTATTTTTATTGTTTTTCCTCGACACGGCGAAACGGCGCAAACTGATAAAGCACAACCCGTGCCTTTTTGTCCGCAATGCACCATACAAGGAGACACGAGAGATTTTGGTACGATTTTCATCATCGTTGGTGGCCGGAATCGGTGACATTACTAAGCATCTGAAGCGTGTGGGTTATACGCTGTCTCATAAGCAATCTTATCTGGACGAATATAACTATGCTTTCGAGAATCTAGCCGTAGATCTGCGCGACGGTGTACGACTCACTCGTGTAATGGAGATCATTCTGCTGCGAGAAGATTTGTCTACAAGCTTACGCGTGCCGCCAATATCGCGCCTACAAAAGATACACAACATTAATCTAGCGCTGGGAGCACTCGAGCAGGCCGAATATCAAATTGCCGGTAATATAACGGCTAAGGATATCTGCGATGGACATCGCGAACAAACGATGTCACTACTGTGGCAGATCGTGTACAAGTTTCGCGCACCGAAATTCAATGCCGCCGCGATCGTTCTGCAGCGTTGGTGGCGCATGAATTGGCTGAAGGTGGCAATCGCTCGCCGCATCGAAGAAAAGCAACGATTGAAAAGAGAAGTGGCCGCACGCACCATTCAAGCCGCGGTTCGTGGTTACTGTGTTCGCGTTTGGTATGAAGCCTATCGTCACCAGAAGCTGCGAGCGATCGTAACGATCCAGAAGTTTACCAGGCGATATCTAGCGCAGAAACGGGCTGCTAAACGATTTGCGGCAATCGTACGCATACAGCATTGGTGGCGATCAATGAGAGAAATGCGATCTGCTCGCGAACGTTATTTGTTGTGTAGAAAATCAGCCATAATTTTACAAACGTCGTTCCGACGGTACACACTCGGAAGGAAGCTACTGGCAGCGGCAGCAGTAATCGGTACGATTCGTGCCGAGGCAAAGCATCGCCATCTGCAGGCAACCATAATTCAGCGTAGTATAAAATCGTACGTAATCCACCGTCGCCTGCATGCGATTGTTAACGGTATGGTAGTGTTCATTCGACGGAAATGGTTACAACATCGATCGGCTGCAAAAATTCAATCCCTTCAACGAATGCGGATCGTACGCAAAGAGTATCAACGAATCCGTTCGGCTACTATTTGCATTCAGCGTCGTTGGCGCGAATGTTTGACAGCACGACGGCTGCGGAACCGATTCTTATTGATGCGTGCTAGCGCCATTAAAATCCAGGAACATTTCCGTGGGTGGAAGCAAATGCATTTGGATATGCAAGCATATAAACGAACACGGGAGCTTATTATGCATGTGCAGCATCGTTGGCGTGCTACAATAGCGATGCGAAAGGAACGATTAGCTTACAAGACTGTTCGACAAGCTGCGATCAACGTACAGCGGAATTTCCGAGCACGGCAAGCGATGAAGTTAGAAGTAAACCGATACCAAACGTTACGCAGTACAACAATAACGTTGCAACGACGCTATCGGGCCAATAGAGCAATGATGGTACAGCGTCAACAATATATTGCATTGCGGGTTGCCACTCTTTGCATTCAGAGAAGATTCCGAGCGCAATTGAGTATGCGTGCGGCTCGCACAACTTATGTACAGATTCGTAGCGCCATCGTAACCATACAGCGCCGTTATCGGGCCACGATCCTAATGCGGCAGGAAAGGGATCATTTCAATGCTCTTCGACGATGCACCATCAATGTACAGTCGCGATACCGTGCCATCCTTGCAGGTAGAGTTACGAAGCAAAGATATGAAACGTGCCGCAGAGCGGCCATACATATACAGCGCAAGTGGCGTGCTACACTGCAGATGCGTCGAGATTGCGCTCAGTACGGCATGCAACGCAGTGCAGCGATCACTCTGCAACGATCATGGCGAGCTATTCTGTTGAAACGGAAAATAAGATATGATTATTTGCGATACCTTGACGCGGCCAAAATCCTGCAGCGACGTTATCGTGCCCTAGTGCAGGGACGGTTGGTTCGTCAAGAGCTGGAGCATCGTAGGCGTGCGGCTATTATTATTCAGCAACGATTGCGTGCTTTCCTTAAAATGAAACAAGAACGATATCAATACCTTCGTCTTCGTCAAGCAGCACTGGTGCTACAAAATCGTTTCCGAGCAAACCGAGCCGGTTTGATGCAACGCAATCGATATATGGCCATTAAACAAAGTGCCATTGTGATTTCCAACAGATGGGCCGCTACTTTAGCAATGAGACAACAGCGATCCAGCTTTCAGCGGCTAAAATCCGCTGCCATCGTTATACAGCAACGATACCGAGCACAAAAAACTATGCAAGAAGCAGTCCAACACTACCGGCACATCCGTACAGCGGTTGTACTCATACAGCGAACTTATCGTGCCCAACGGGCAATGGAAAAATGCCGTGGCAGATTCCTGAATCTGAAAAGTGCCTCAATTGTGGTGCAAGAGTTTTACCGCGGATACAAAAAGATGAAGCATGAACGAGCAAGTTTTCTGCGGCTTCGGGAAGCAGTCATATCGATTCAGCGACGATTTAGAGGAAAGTTGTTGATGCGTCAAGCTGTCGATGATTATGAACGGAAGCAGAAGGCAGCGGTAACAGTGCAACGTTGGTATCGCGGTTATCGTAAAATGGTAACGGAACGAGATCGATTCAATGCTCTGAAGCGGGCTGCCACGATCTTCCAGACTCGCTACCGCGCTCGTCGGGAAATGGTTCGCAACGTGAAAGAATACAATCGAATTTGTCGCGCGGTTAGAACTATACAAACTCGCTGGCGAGCTACACTCAGTATGCGCCGAGAGCGTGAAACGTACCGACGAACGTTACAAGCCGCCAGGACCATTCAGATTCATTATCGCGCTTACCGGGAACGACTAATCGATGAGTTGAATTATCGAATGTATCGCAGTGCCGTAATCGTCGTTCAAAGGCGATATCGCGAAAAGCTGGAAACACGCTATGAGCGACAACGATTCGAACAAATTCGTCACACTATATACGGGTTGCAGAAACATGCACGTGGCATGCTTGCCCGACGAGCCTTCCGGGCGATGTTAACTCCGGAGTATTTGGAGAAGCAGCGTCGGGATAAGGCTGCCCTTCGAATACAGCGTTGGTGGCGTGGTGCCTACCATCGAAAGCGCCATCAGACGGCGAAAATGCGCACAATTGCCAAACAGATGGTAGTGAGCCGTCGGGAGGCGCAACGAGATCCGTCCAACCGGCTAAGTAACGTAAGCCGACTGTGCATGCGTTTCTTGAAGACACGTTTTAGCTCTTCCGAAGCAATTGGCATCCTACAGCGTTTGGAGCGCATGTCCCGGCTGGTACCGCATCTGCTTGTAGATGATGCTGTGTTTTTATCGGTTTTCTGCTACAACACAATGGCTCAGGCCATTCGCTCGGAGGTGGATAAAATATTGATCGAAATTTGTGCCCGTATCATACTGAATTTGGCACGCTTCGAAGGCACGAAGGAACAAGCATTTCAGGTATGTTTTGAGCGCGTTTATCTTATGGCTTATTACAAAGTAACGCACTAATTGTATTTTTTTTTTTGCGTAGGAAAACGGGCTGGTTACAGTTTCACAAATGCTACTACGTTGGTGTGATAAAGATTGCGCAATATTCAGCACACTTTGCACCCTACTGTGGGTTTTAGCTCACGATAACAAGAAGAAAAATGTAAGTTTTCTAATCCGTGTCCATTATTTATTTTTGTTTGTTTCCGTATTGATTTTGTTAGTAACTTAAGTAAATAATGTTTCGTATGTTTTTCTGCAGGCTATCCGTCGTTATATGATTTCGAAAGACGCCATATTTATGTTGCGTGAAACGAAAAAATTAGTACAGCGCAAGGAAAAGATGCGCAAGAACGTTCAACGTCCGGTGGGTTGTCTCGTCGCACCGAATCCGCAGCTAATGCGCACGGTACCCTCGCTGGAGCCAGATTTTGGCGTCAACCGCACTAAACCGTATGTTTTCTACTCATCCGTATTTGGGTTTGAAAGAGTACTCCAGATGTTGGAAGTGGATCTTACATAATCCCTAAATAATCATAATATTTTTCCATATTTCAAAACGCTGTAAGGTGGGTGCGTGATTATTAACGATTTATTATACGTTGGTGAATTTTTCATTTGTTTTACAGTATGTTTGTTTTAAGCACTAGAACGTTCACAATACATGTTTATCTCAAACAATTTGTTCAAATTACAGCTTTATATATTATTTCTCATGCAAAAGACCCTCGATGACATTGTTGATGAATGCTTTTAATAGTAGGTTTATCGTCATTGATTGAATTATATCTGACCAGCTGTAACCTGGGTCCGGTGGTAGAGATGATAGCGGCACCGGACTCTACACGACAGGACCGGGTATCACATCCAATGAGGAATGTACTCATGTGCGCAGGTCTGAAAATCGGAAATGACAGACCAACACCTGTAGAAATTGTGGTGTCATTTGCATCGACCTACTAGGTCATGTCTGCCATATTTTACAGCCATATAGTCATATCTCTTTAAGGGAACGATCCAGAACGATGGGATCGACATTCCATCTCCAATTTTGGCTACCACATCTCCTGTCTGGCGTAAAAAAACTTAACTTTAGCTCGGTATAGTAAGTATAAATATTATTATACAACTCATAGTGTCTGGCAGTGTAACGGCTCATCCATACGAGGCATAACACCCCTCTGAGCACGGTTTCTCTCGAACATGGCAAAGAGCTCTAGACAATCTTCATGTATCAAAGCTATGTAAGTTTTATGTAGTCCATACTTGGACTATATACAAGTATTATGTAGGTCCATACTTGGATCGTACTCATCACGGGTGGCTGCCCAGTAATGTATGTTTTTAACGGCGCCATGTCCACGCGACAGGACCGGGAATAAAATCCCATCCGGACCGTCCCCCCTTTCCCCCGGCTCTAAACGCTTAGCAATTGTCGCGTTTGCGAACGCGATTCAGAAATTTGTTGCAAAACTCCATATAAAAAAAATTGTGAAAAGTCGCTATACGTGTATTTTCAGCGAAAAATTGCGATTCGAAGCGCGACTGGACGCCATGACAGTTTTCATTCGCCATGACAGCAAGGACTGACTATCCGGCATCGTGGTAAAAATAAGTCTAGTAAGCCAGCAATGGCCGGCGTGACCTTAAAGGTCGTTAAGTCAAGAAGAAAAAGGACTTAAACCATTATTGACAATAGCATATAATTTCATACATATTTTTCTACTTACCGAGTGCCTACTTAGCAATTCTAGCATTATGCACAACCGTAAGGTTCATTTACTTTATTTATAGATGAAATAAATAATGTGTCGCTACACAGCTACGTACTAAAGGTGTACAGTTTTATGCGATGTACCCCGTACCTATTGAACATTCTTCCCATGATCCGATCAACAACCAGCTGTACAGTACAATCATGGGTACGAAACAGGCTTAAACATAGACTGGCTTGCTGCGCATGTTGAACGATCGCCCTCTTAATCGAGCCGATGGTTACTAAGGTTTTTGTTGTAATACATATCTCCATCCTCGCCTACATCATCCGCTGTCCGTTCGTCGTAGTAAGCGTTGGTAGTAGTATTATCATCCGACGAGGACGGCGTGTCAGGGTCCTCATTCCGTGCCTGGGCATTTGTTGTCGTACTATCCTCGAAACCGTGATCCAGTCCATCCACATCAGCGTACTCAAAATCGATCTCGTCCATCCGTTGTTGTGCGTTTATCTGTGAAGCAAAGAGTTGTTAAGGAGTCACGCAACAAACAGACATAATCGTCATACTCACATTGTTGGAGTATTCGTGCTCTCCATCTGGTACGTATATCCGTAGCGGACTCTGGGTCACCTGCGGCTCGATCGTGCTACCAATGGCAGCGTGGTGGTGATGGTACTGCTGCTGTACGGAACCACCAGCTGGCGATTGTTTGTCTTGCAACCCTAGAATGTTGGACACGGCAAGCTGATGCTCTTGGTACGCTTGCAAGTAGTCAGAATGGCTATCCTGCTGGTACTGCTGTGGCAATGGATGCTGTTGTACTTGGTTTTGCTCCTGCTGATGTTGCAACTGTTGCTGATACTGATGTTGTTGTTGCTGTTGGTACTGTTGCTGCTGTTGCTGATGGTTGTAGAGTTCTTGGTGAGCCTGGGCCAGTATGCGGTCATTTTCCTTCTGCCGCTCCGATAGTTCGTAGAATGAATGATGTCCCGCCGACTGAACCGCCGTCGGTTGATCTACCTGATAGTGGTAGTAATCGCTCGGAGATAAATTGTTGTGCAGATTAATCATACCGTAGTTGAGCAGGTTAGCAATCTCCCCATCGGTCATCTGTCGCTGCGAGTTACCCTTTTCATGCTGGTGCTGTTGGATCAGCTGTTGCTGGAGCTGTTGCTCGAGCTGGTTGAGCTGGGGAATCTGCTGCTGATGTATGGACGGTTGTTCGTGTCCTACGAGCTGCGCGTACGTTGGCATGTCCGACGAGTGCTGGTTGTGGATGTCATTCAGCTGAATTTGATTAACTACGGATTGGAGCTCGTGGAGCTGATCCTGGGTAGCGGACAGGATCTGTCCCGTACTGGCGGCCGGTTCACTGTGCTTGTACGTATTGTACGAGTTGAAAAGTACGGTCGTCGGAACCGGAGGAGGCGCTTGCGTTTGCGTTTGGACATGTACTTGATGCTGCTGTTGTTGCTGTTGCTGCGGCTGCTGATGGTGTTGCTGGTGTTGCATCGTGCCAAGGAAGTTGGTATCAGGTTTGAAGAGGTTCACGGACCCCTGCTGTTGGTGGGTGTTGAAGAGGTTGTTGGATTGGGTCACAAGATAGGTGGGATTATAGAGCTGGAATTAGAACCCCCCGGGGGAAGGGGCGGGAAGCGAGGAGAAAGGGGTACACAAAGTATTAGAATGCGGGCGCATATTATTAGTGTGGCGTAGGGCGATGATTATGATGGTGAACGGGATGATGCTGCAGATGAAGCAATTGATCAGTGATATCAAGAGTTCGACGATTGAGCACTAACCGAAACGGGCATTTCCTGCAGCATGGCCGTTTGTTGCAGAATGTGCTGTTGAAGCTGTGGCTGGGTAGCGAGCGGAATCGCGTAGCTGGCCTGCGGAACTGCATTAACGTACTGGATCACGGCCGAAGCACTGGTTTGGGGCTGCAACGGATAGTGAGCCACCGGAGACTGTACGAGTACGCTGGCTGGAGCAAACTTGCCATTGCTCGGTATGCTGAGTGGATCGGATGTCGGTAGGAGTGTTTTGCTCGGCAATGATGGATCCGGATCCGGTGCGAAGTAAGTCTTCTTGCCCGAGTACAGGTCACCAATAGTTACATCATTCGAGTGCTCCTCAGTCACCTGATACTGATGCGGATTACCGATTGCGTGATGGTTGTAGACCCCTACAGCCGGTGCGGGCTAAAATGGGACGTTTGATCATGTGAAAAAAGCAATGTTTATATTTAAATTATCATATTAGCTAAATTTAACCTACACCTACCGTTGGGCTAAGGTTCAAAAAGGCTGGCTTTGCTGTAAACGTGGGCTTGGTTGTTTTCACCTCAATCTCCAGCTTGTTGCTGTCCTCGTACGACGTAACTCGTATCTGGTTGGGTCCTTTCGGAGGTTTCGTGAGTCCCAGGTTTGGGGCAGGGATCGTATGGATCGCTCCATCCTTGTGAGAAGTAAGTTTCGTGGCGATCTACAAAAGAAAGTACATGCAGCAAAAATCACCAGTAAAGATTCTGGAGTTCTCTTTCTCTCTCTCTCTCTCTCTCTCTCGGTCCTGTGTATCATTTAACGTACCGGTTTGAGCTTCTCGAATACTATCTCACCGGTGCTCGGTCCTGGTGGTGAACTGTGAAATTTGTGATGCTTAATGCTTGCGGCGGCAAATGCTAATGGTGGTGGAGGACGTTTCAGTAGCGGTTGCTTCATAAGCGAAGGGTGGCTTAGAATGGATTTGATGGGTCTTTTCAAACTGGAATGGCGTGAGCAGAAAGTGATTAACATCAGCTGAGCTTAAGATACATTACAATGCATTACACATGCACAACATTAATGGAGTAGGCTGGAAGTTGCAACCGTACCTCATAATCATTGATGGAGCTGGCCGAATCGCTACTGGTGCTAGACGCGTGCCTGAACGGAACTGCGTCATGTAGGGTTTTAGTCCGACGCTATGCTTGGGCACAAAGCTTGGATACATTAGGGGCGACTTGGTGTAGGATGAAGGAAGCAATGGCTTAAACGGAGGGGCATGATCGCCAACGGTTAGTGTCGCGTACAGCGAAAGCACAAGGAAAAGTACCTGCCATGTTTGAAACGATAAAATGTTTAACCAGGAGTATTAATGTAGGTGTAATTATCTAGATAACACCTTCGGATCGACAAATAAGCAGGTATTATAAACAACCATTTCATCGTTAGAAACATTTCTGCTGCTAGTTCTAAATAATTCGTTAGACCTAGTAAGATGGCTGGAATACGGATTTCAAATCTACTTGCGTACTGTTAGCTTTAAAGCTGTTAGAAGAAATTGTTTAAGAAACCTATATCAATTATTTGAATCTCTAAAATTCCAACTCCTGTAAGCGAATATTGAATTTCTTCTATGAGCTATCGTTTAAAACCATTTGAATGTTGAATTAAATGTTGAAACCCGAACTTATCTGTTCTCATATGTTTTACGCTTGATTGTGATGTCTAAATCATGTAAACAGTAAAAGTATTGTAAGGCAAATTTATTTCTTTTTCCTTTTGGTACTTACGAATATTCAGTTATTTAAGGGATTAGATTTGTTGTTACTTACTCGTTGCAAAGAAAATAAATACAACCAAGCATAACTCTAATTTCACAGCATCTCATTAATGTCGTGTGGAACCATTTTCATAGCTGGTTGATTTCATGCTAAGACCAACGCGAAGGTAATTATTAGTTTAACCGACCGAGTGTAACGGAGAGCAATTTCAAGCTGCGGTACCTTTCATACATTGAATTATTTGTGAATTTTTGCGGTTTCGTTTCACAATATTTTGTTATTAAACAAAATAAGTTTGTAAAACTAAACCATAGCTCTTTTTTTGTAAAATTTAATAAACAAGAAACTCTCTCTGACCAACTCAACTACCAAAGGGCCAATCGCCATCAGCAGATCCTGATTTCTCGTTCGTGTTAAATTCCAATCACTTTATGAGGGCGTTTAGCCAGTTTTTGCGAAAGCAAAAAAACAAAACGCGTCATTACTTTTCTGCTGCACTCACTTGTTCCATTTGAATGGCCATTTTCTCCAGGCCCGATGCTCCGGGGCCACCGGATCTGGGTTTTAGTAGATTCCTTCGCTAAATAGCGTTTCGATGGCAGCACAACACCGCTGACTGTGCACGATTAGATGTGATTTAGACGTGAAGTGATGGTTAAAAATTTTCACTCGCACTTGCGCGGGAAGAAAGTAAGGAAGATGATTTCACGAGTGCACGTGCACGAGGAATATCACTTTCAAAAGCACTTATCACGAAATGACACACGTTGCAAGGAGAAGCTCTTAAGCGTAAGCACTTTATCGAGTTACTTTAGACTCGATGTATTTCACACACAAAAAGATCACACACACACACATACACCTATCGTCTCGATCGTTTTCTTTCACTTGTCTTGAACGATCCTTAGCATCTGCAACCTGGGATAGCTTCCAGCGAGAGCATCCGGTTGTGTAGCAAAGACACGGACGGACTAATCACGGCACTCGACCACGTTTCGCGACGTTCCAAGAGTAACTGCGCGAAACCCATTTCGATCAACCTGTTCGGAGTGTGTGGCTACAAGTGAAAACTACACACCGAAACGGACGACCGCGCCCCACTGTACCGGCAGCACCGTAATTTCGTGCGAGAGTGGCAAAGGAAGGAATGGTGTTAGATAGTTGCTGGAGTTGGTTTTATTGATCCATGGCACTCCGTTTGCGTGTACGTGGAGCGAACTTCGGAAGGACTTTTGAACGATCGTATAAAAAGCGATGGCGGACAGGATTTGGTGTGATGAATGTGAGTATGGTATGGTTGGCATTTTTCGAAGAAGAGCATCTTCAAACACTTACAAACGGTTGTAGGACATCCCTTTCTGATGCTCAACTGTCGCTGAAGTAGTGTAAAATCACGATCACGCTACCATGCAGACGACCCTGACATTGGTCTGGCTGATCCGTTACTCGGCAGTCTGCAAGCGTGCTGGCTGGTGTTGGCTTTGGTAAACAGTTTTGAACCTGATTGTACAAATTGCACTTCAGCTAAACCTGTTCCTCTGTCGGCAAGGCACCGCTACGTGGAACGGCAACACATCCAACTGTCACCGGGGCAGGATGGCTGTTGGACGTTGGGGATTTTTTGCGAAGCTCGAGATGATGCATTCTAACTGTACTGTACGGACAGTGCCAAGTACGATCAGTCGCATGGATAGCGAAAGAGATGTAATTATGTTCTGGCATTGGGATTTATAACAATGTAAATTTGTCCAATGGATTCCACTTATGTGCCATTGGATTAAACTAAGTTCGGTACATATTTAATAAGCTTTGGTGGATGTTTTTTTTAACACAACAAACTCCGAAACGAATTTGGTGCACCAAATAGAAAATGGAAAATTAACTCTAAACGGACAACGCCCTTATGTCCGTGTTGCCTGTTCTATGGTCCAAATTAGAACCAAGCGCTCATTCGGTACCGAGTCTTGTTACCGAACAATTTTCCGTTAATTGACTTCCCCCTACATGATCGTGCACCTTGTTTGTTGTTTGATGATGGCTGTGTAGTCGTTGGTTGGCGCGTGGGAATGAAGCGAGTAGTTAATAGGGAACCCTGCCTTGGCCCTTGTCTTGGGTGTCCGGCGAGCAGGAATGTAATGTGGCCCGGGAATGTGGTTAATCAAATCGAACAACGGAAAGCCAACTCCAACGGGCAATTTTCTTTTCGCGAGCCCTTTTGTGCCGATTTCGCCAACGTAGGTTAGGACGGTGGATGTTGGGCTTTTCTTCCCACTCTCTCGTTCTCTCCCTTTTTCTCTCTTTCTTTTTTCCCATTTTGCACCTCATCGGGGAGTTCCGTGTTTCGCAGGGGTAATCTATTTATTTTATTTCTATTATGCTGCTCTTGCTGTTACTATTAATCAATGACTTTCGATTTCTTCCACCAACAGCAGGTCGGTCTGGTAGAAGGAAACAAATCGGTATGGAAGCTCCGAAGGTTGGTCACAACACAAAAGCCCTCGCGCGCACACACACACATGGTTCCCGTTCCGAAATCCCTTTCTACGGGGGAAGGAATTGAATTGTTGTAGGCATAGCGGTGGCGTTTTCCATGCGAGGGTCACCACCCCCAGCCTTTGTCGATCCGCCGATGGTGGTCGAAAGCGGATCGTCATTGCGATCAGTTTGCGATCAGATCAAACCTCGAGCGATCATCGAGCGATATGCAAACTCTTTGGCTTTCTGCACGTAGGGGTGACTATGTTCGAGTGCCAATGGCGGATCTCGGTACGGATCTAAGAAAAGCACTTTTTGCAGTACGCGAGACAAGATCCCGCCAACGATCAACGGGCGGCGGAGGATTTACTTTCTTTTGCTGCACTTTCGGACGGATCTGTTGCGGTGTGCTGTGCATGTGCATCGTGTGCAATCGAGTGCACACCAATTGTGCAGCCTCGGACTAGGTGGACTTGTTTCCGAACGAGTTCGCATGCGAGCGGGCCAAACAGAGGAGGAGTCGTGGAGCGGTGTATATGACCACAAAAGCGTAGCATAAAACAAACAACATACCGCGACTCTAGTGGCTACTTTGGCTTTGGGCAGCATTTGCTGGACTGCCGGAGCAGCCCAAAAACCATTCCAAGAGGAGTTTTACAGTGGGGCTGCACAATGGGGGGAGAAATCATGCACGAGATGTAGTGGGTATTGTCGTCCAAGTAGTAGTTGATGGGCCCGGATCGATGATAATTATAATGGTTTTGTTATTTGTAATTTGTTATGTTCCTTTGCCTGTAGTGAAATGGCAGTTTATAAGGGCGTATATTAGGATATTTGAAATCTTACAATACGATACACTAAAACCGTATCGAAAGCTTGAGATGGTTCATGAAACTAAATAAATTTTTTGTAATTTAAAACACTCAAAAGTATTATATTTTCTATGAGTGCAAGATGCATTTCAGTGGATTATTTCATTAGTTAAATAGAATGCAAAAGACGAGATAAATTCTATGCCTCATCTATGTTGGGTTTGCAAAATTTTATGTTGAATTTTATGTAGTTTTTGGTATGATATTTTCTGTACACATGCGTTTTTGTTAAATTTGAGGGTTTTGTTTGCAAAAATTAATTACGAATTTGCAATTCAAAATATTGTAGGTTGTTAATTATTATCTATCTTTTTAACATCTTTCTAACAGTATGTAGAGGTCATGAAGGGAAAATTGCTTGTGTTCTAAGTGGATGTAAAGAAAGACTTGCAATTTCCGGCTCTGTTACAACGATGGAAGAACTCGTTGGATAACCCATTTCCCACCAGACAGCACAAATGGAAGTCAGATGGAGAAATACAAGAAACGTACGGTGGATACTGTAAAATTTCTATATTTTAACGTATTTTTTTATCCCGTTTGCAATGTAGAATCGAACATTGTAATGATTTAGAATGATTTTATCGTTTACTGCATTGTAGACAAGTTGATCGTATGTATTGATTTCAATTAGCTGCAGCAGTTCGTAATATATTACGCCTAGCTGGTCCCACCAATTGTAAATCATGATCGGACGATCAACGATCTTTAATACTATGCTTTATCTTCTTTATTTGTTTAAATTGTTACTTTATTTTTAATTCAGCGAGAATCCTTCGTACTCTTTCTAAAGATTTATTTCAATGTGTCTCCTATTATGATTATTTCTGTGTTACTGTTATTCTTCTTCCTCTTGGCTTAACGACCTTACAGGTCACGCCGGCCATTTCTGGCTTACTAGACTTATTTTACCTTATTAAGGATAGTCAGTCCTTGCTACGGGGGGACGGTCCGGATGAGATTTGAACCCGGTCCGGCCGTGTGGACTGGCGCCGTTTATCACATGCACCACCGGACCGCCGTTGCTGTTATTACTTTAGTTTAAATGAGATTAAGTGCAGCCCACTCATCGTCTCACTTATCTTCACGACTCCGAGGAGGTTTATTACTAGACTTATTGTGACCAAAGTTATGAAAGAATGATAATACTCGTACATAATAACACTTCCAATGAAATCCCCGTCAAAGTAAAGATAAATGTTGCTGTTGGTAGTAAAATTACGGAAGCGTGACGGCGTAAACGAAATAATCTCTCTTGTTCGGCTCTCGCAAGCCTACCGAAGGGTATGTAAATCTATTTTCACTTTCAATACCAGTGTTTACTTGCTGTGTGTTTTTTTTTTTTAAATAACCGCATACACACTTTTGCTTTTGCTTGTTACATTCAACATCTCCCCATCGTTCGCTTAGTCCTCTCGGCGGCACATTACCGAATAAGCATTGTTTCTTTCTTGTCGATCGATGAGGTGCAGGCCGATCACTTGCGTCTGATCATCTGCGCCTTCTTCGATGATGTTGTTTTTGCAGTACATTCAGTACGGTAAGTGAAGTGCTACAGCTACTTGGATACCTACTTCAAGCTAATGGTGAGCAACCGAATCGAACAACAAATCGATTAGTTCCAGCCGAGGTGCTATCGATCGAAACGATAAGGAGCATGAGGAAAAAAGAAGCTTTTTTGCTCTTGCTTTCCATGGCTTAAATGCTCAAATGCATCTGAGCGTCACGAGAAGATGAATGGTTGAAATGCCAAAAAGATTAAATGACGAAACATTAAAAAATGAAAACCAATGAATATGGCCAGTCGACGTCACACTGATCGCGCATCTTTTACTGGTAGAATTCGCACGTGGCACACACGTGCACTACAAGTACGTTTGAGCGATGGATGCCAAATTTGCCTAGTGGCAGCGATTTTTAACCAAACAGCAAAAACAACATGTAGCCATTCTTCGTTTCCGTTAGTGGGCCTAGTTAATCCGTTAGACCATCCGAACCACAGCACAGCTGACGATGGCGCATGACATGAATTTGTGATTCACATTTACTCACGTACCGGACATTTCACTTACTTTTTCTTTCAAACCACCTGCTTCCGACACCGCCGAACATTCGTCAAGCGTCTCGCACCGATCGCTTGTCAATGCTGAAAGCTTCCCATACTAACCGATTGCACTATGATCATTCGTCACGTCGTTTATCATAAACGCCAGTGAACGGCGGTTTTCTATCCATGCCCAAATTGTCCTCCATCCGTATGGAGCGAGGTAGTACTCGCTTTCTACCTACACAGCCCGAGCGTGCATATGGTGTCGGTTATGGACCAGTTCTGTAGAAGCTGCCGTATGTCATGCCGGCTGCAAATGTTGGTCACCTCCCCCTCATCGTTATTATACCGATCCGATGCGCAAATGAAAAGAAAATGAAAAGTGTGATGTTGTTTATCGCTTTCCTCGTAAAGCCAAGTTTGGCACGGTGCCGTATTCTGGTGCGTATGGTTGATTTCTGCTCAAGCACTCTCAAGCGCTTTTATTTAGCTGTAGACATAGTCATTTAAAGAACAATCCATTAGCTATTAATTGAAACATTTTGAATTAATATTGAAGAACTCGATAACTCATTCTATTTCTTTCGTTGCATGAATTGGTTGAAAGGTGCATACTTTAAAAAATCTTTATTTTGTCAAGTTTAACGTTTCAACAGACAGTGTGTTCCCGAAACCATATTTCCTCAGAGTTGCATTTTATCCACATTAGTGCGAGCCGATAGTATGACATCATTCACTCCAACACCATCGTACGAGGCGCCACACAGCACAATCGGCAGTTGATGCTGTTCGATGTAGTCCCGTATCGCCTTCACTCGATCCTGATGGCCAACGGTGTACTGGGGAATGCATTTGCGCAGCAGATTTACCTTGTAGCTGTCCGGGCGTTGGTCAATGTGAAGGATCTTCTTGATGTTTTCTAGGGCAACTTCGAGCAAGTGCTCGTTGGAAGGGTTCTTGCCGAACCACTTCTCGAACCAGGCCCCTCCCATCATCACAGTGAGAATCGTGTTATCATCCATGTCGAAACAGCAGCTATCGAAAATCACACCCAGTATGGGCAAATTCTCGATCGGGGGTACCAAAAATCCAAACCCATCGTGCTTCAACAAATCAGCCTTTCGATATTGCAGATTGATCACACATACGTCCACGAACGGGATGCTACTCAAGGTGGAGGCTAGCTGCGGGTGTTGCTTTTGCACGTGCTTTGCTAGCTTGTAGCTTGGAATACTGCTGACCAGATGCTGCAGTTTTTGCTCTTTACCATCGACACGCAACACAACGTGACCACGGTCGAATATCAACTCCTCGAATTTCGTACCCTTTACAATGGAGACCCCTTTCGCACGCAAATCGTCGGCCAATGTTTCCGGCAGAGTTTGCAGACCGCCACGTATAGAGTAAATGCTCCAATTTTCTGCTTTTGCACGCTCCGCCAAACTTCCTACCGAGGTAGGATCTTTAGGGACGGTTTTAGGTTGTTTCTTTTTTCGATTTTGTAGAGCCTCCTTCAGCAAACCTAGTATGACACCACCATGGCGCTGTTCGCGCTCGAAAATGTCTTTCATTAGAAACTTGACGCTGATCTCTTTCGCATTGCCGGCACAAATACCGCATAGCATTGCACTGACTGCATAATCGGCAATTTCCTTGCCGAACCTTCGTTCTACGAACGAGTACATGGATTCATCGTTCAGCACTGTTTTCGATCGTCCCGCTACAAGATCGCGGAAGGCTGCAAAATACAGCGGTTTCGTGAATGGTGGTACCGTTTTCAACAATCCACCTAGTGAGTTGGGAAGCAGGTTAAGCTTTCCTTTGGCGTAAATCATTCGATTCCGAGCGGCAGTATGATTGGAGCTGATGGAATATACCTCATCCGCTAATCCGAGCTCCTCTATCAGCTGGAGCGTGTTGTTTGCTGCTGGGCCTTTAGGTCGAATTGTTCGTGGACCTGCCTCGAACACAAAGCCATTATCCAGGAAACGATCTGACCGGATCCAACCACCGATACGATCCGTTGCTTCGTATATTGTAAGAGGTAGTGCCGGTGTTTTCCTGAGTAAATAGTGACCGGCCGCTAGTCCACTAATACCGGCACCAAGTATGGCAGTCATATTACAGTGTTGAACGTAACTTTCGATACTGATTCTTATGTTTACGTCAGCATTTTTTTCGATAACGTTTTGCGGTATACTTTACGAAAATTGTAGCACGGCACAGGTGATAATGTTTGTTTACAAAAATTAATCAGCTGTCAAGTTCAAAAGCGCCTCCCAAATAGCAAAATATTTTGAAAATCTAGATTTGAATAGCAGCGACCGCGTGTAGAGCGGTCAATTGAAGTGAATCAAGTGGTTTCGTTTTGTTAGTTCAAATGTATAACACATGGTAGTTGTTATAAAAAGCTTGTATGTTAGAAAAATGGGGTGGCAAATGGGACGCTGATCAATTTAAACGATGACTATACAATTTGAGCCTCGTTCTAAAATTTTGGGAATCTTTGTGAATCCGATCTCTTGCATCTTGCGTATTTCATGCATATCCAACAATGTTTTTAGTGTTTTAAAAGTTCTAAACCATCCGAATTTTGTACTAATTTAAAGTAAATGGTGTTATTTTATGTACTTTGGAAAAAATGTCTCCTGGTACGTGAAAACATTTCGAAATAACGGCCAATATTTCATTGCCCAATCGTACAAAGATTTGCCGCGAGATGGCGCACGTGCCATTTGAAAACTGTAGTTGGTTTCGGATGACATTAGATGCTTGTTTTGTTAGGTGGATGTTCGCTGAACGACGCGTGAAGCAAACACCAAGCCGTATTTCATGGTGCACAGTTTAGATTGTTTTAAAAGTCATATTTCATGAATGAAATACATAAAAAAGTTCAACATATGTGCTAGAAACCGATTCTGTATTTATTAAGGTACTTAAATTGGCTACGTATCCGGAAGAGTCATTGTAAAAAAATGGACACGAATGAAATGAAACCGGACTTGAAAAGGTCTCCCACAGGAGAAGAGAAATACAATTGTTACTGGTAAGTTTTGATAAATATTATAGCAGCATAGCAGCAGATTAAGATTGTGTTTTATGAACCTCATCCATTATGTTCTTTTGCTTGCAGTGGAAAGGAAAGAAATCTCAACATAGTGGAATTGCTTTGCGCTACATGCAGTAGATGGTTCCACGAATCTTGCATCGGATTCCAGCTTGGCCGGCTGGTACCATTTATGATGAACTATATGTTCGTGTGCAAAAACTGCTCCATGACGGGATTGGAGAGCTTCCGCAAGGTACAAGCTTCCATACCGCAGATGTGCATTACGGCCCTAGCGAATTTGCAGCAAACAGCCAGCAAGGAGGGTAAGGTGCGGCTGATGTTCAGTAAGGATAAGGACATAATACCGTACATGGATCATTACTGGGAAGCGATGACTACCATGGCACGAAGGTCGACCCAATCCTGGTACGCTACCGTGCAAAGATCTCTGATTAAAGACATCAACACGTTGTTTTCGTACGAGGAAAGCAATGAGCAAGGCCAAATGTATGGTTTGGCCAATACAGATCTTACACAGATTAAACCGACGTACGACGAAGCTACTACACTTGGTAAGTGAATGGCCTGTTTGACCAGTGAATGAGAAGTTGTGCACAAATATTCGATCGGCATAGGCGGTTTTTGGAGTTATAGTTTTTTTATTATTAGTTTTATTGCCTACAAGCTTGAATTGAAATCACTAGCTTACACCTTTCGAAATTGATGAAATTTTTTAGAGTGTGTAAAGTAAACTTTTGTTAAACTCTGGTTAACTTGTGCTTGGCCTGCGCCAAGTTAGAACCATGACATCGAAACAACATAACAATCCTTGAGGAGGAAATGAGACAGTACCAGCACCGTTAGATAGAGTGAGATGCTAGAACAACAGACTAATGTCAGTTGCGTATTTTAGCTTACAGCGTAAAAACCACGTTGAAGATAAGAGCATTCCAGATAGGCGGATGATTTCTGCGCTAAGCTCGCATTATGTAGCGAGGTAGCGATTTCTGTTGTACAGATAATTGTTTTTATTCACTATTGTGCCTCAATCGGAAATTGTTGCTTAACGGTGTTTCAAAACATCAAGTGCTTTACAGGGTTTATCAGGTCAATATGGCATCTGAAAGGCATAGTTCGCCGGCCAGAACATGTATTTCGTTTCCTGTCAAGTATTTCATTTGTCTCAACATGAAAATCCTGTTGCCCAATATGATTTTAGAGATTATTGCTTTAGCTTTTTCACCGGGGTTGTTGCCTGCTCCTGCTCGTTATTTGTACCATATTTTCTAATTTATTTTTCATGCTTTTTTATGGTATTTTTAAATAAAATCATATCATTTAATAAAGGGGGAGGGCACAGCTTTACGCTGTTGTGCCATTTGAAGCAGAATTTGTTAGATTCATTAAATTATGAGAAGTTTTATCACGAACATTTCGAAAACATGCATGTGTATGTGTAGCATGTGTCAAACCGAATCCGAGCAAAATATAAACAAAAAAAATTTAGCATGGTACTTTTTATTCCAGCAATTATATATTTCGAATAGATGAACGGAGGAAATATAATTGCATTGCAAAAAATAGTTTATTAGTTCTTTTACACTCCGTACACAATATTAAACCGTTTTATTGCATTCTACGCTATTACGGGATTTTTAAACCTGGCACTCATATGCTTTCGAAATGTTCGTGATAAACCTCCTCATAATTTAATGAATCTAACAAATTTTGCTCCAAATGGCACAACAGCGTAACGCTGTGCCCTCACCCTTTATTAAATGATATGATTTTATTAAAAAAAACTATAAAAAAGCATGAAAAATAAATTAGAAAATATGGTACAAATAACGAGCAGGAGCAGGCAACAACCCCAGTGAAAAAGCTAAAGCAATAATCTCTAAAATCATATTGGGCAACAGGATTTTCATGTTGAGGCAAATGAAATACTTGACAGGAAACGAAATACATGTTCTGGCCGGCGAACTATGCCTTTCAGATGCCATATTGACCTGATAAACCCTGTACCACAATCGTCTCTTGTTAACGTGGCTAGGCATGGAAGAAAGTATGCTAATTTGTGTTATCCAAGGAAGTCGACCGTTTCCCCAAAACATTTATATGTATATATGTTTGTGCCTTTAGCTACTCAAAACTTCTCCAAAAGCCGACAGCAGAAACGAAAGTTGCCCAACAATGAACAGAGTGGAGCGTTGGGAAAGAAGAGCCGGCTCGGTGCAGATGTTGGAGCACTTGTGAAGTTACCAGCACACGGATACCCGCTGGAGCATCCGTTCAATAAGGATGGATACCGGTACATATTGGCCGAACCGGACCCGCATGCACCATTCCGGCAAGAGTTTGATGAAAGTGCGGACTGGGCTGGCAAACCAATTCCCGGATGGTTGTATCGAGTGCTGTCGCCGAACGCGGTGTTAATTGCGTTGCACGATCGTGCACCCCAGCTGAAGGTGTCCGAGGATCGACTGTCGATAACGGGCGAGAAAGGCTACTGTATGGCTCGGGCTTCTCATTGTATGTATCATCAAGTGAATTACGCTCACTAGTGCCATTATTAATTTCGTTTTGTTACGCTTACAGACGTCACAAAAGGATGCTGGTACTGGGAAGCTACTGTGGAGGATATGCCCGATAGTTCTGCGTGCCGTTTGGGTTGGGGCCAAGAGTACGCCAATCTGCAGGCACCGCTCGGATACGATAAATTCGGTTACTCGTGGCGCTCGCGCAAAGGCACCAAGTTTCATGAATCACACGGCAAACATTACAGCGCAGCGTACACCGAGGGTGATACATTGGGCTTTCTGATAACGCTACCAACTGAGAACCAGGCCAACCAGGCATCGAATACCTTCAAGGATCGACCGCTGGTGAAGTTCAAAAGCCATCTCTACTACGAAGACAAGGATCGCGTGAATGAAACATTAAAATCCTTGAAAGTTCAACCAGGCAGCAGGATTCAATTTTTCAAGAACGGCGTTTGCCAGGGGGAAGCATTTGCAGATATTTACAAAGGTGCATATTATCCGGCAATATCGCTGCATAAGAACGTCACAATAAGCGTCAATTTTGGACCCAACTTTAAACATCCCGAGGTGTTGAAAGAGTTCAACGCACAAGCGGTAACATTTCGGATTACATTTAATTGTAAAACCAGAATTGTTCTAAAAATTGCTTATACTCTTGCAGATGCACGAGCGCGTAGAGGAGATGGTGTGCGAGCAAACGATGGCAGACATGATGTATTTTACAGAAAATGATGGGAAGCTTCGACTCGATACGTATAGCGTGTAGAGGTAATTGGAATTACCCAGAAATAAAGGTATAAATGCTACAAACAACAAGTTTGTAACATTACGTTCTAATGTGAGTTTCGTTTAATTGGAATTTCGTAAGAAAGTTTGTTGCTTTATTTTCCGAATCCTCCTTTACAATTAGGACTAGGTTCTAGTTTGTACGCTTCATCCCACTGAACCGGCGTTTTGGCCACTATTGATAGCGCATGAACAAAATCTCCTGCAAGCTGGGTTTTCACTATTTCATTCACTAAACGATGACGCTACAATGAGAGTTGCAGAAAGGATAAACAGATTAACAATTAACGATAGATAGGTGACCATGTTGCTTTTTTTCCTGCCATACCTTGATCAGTGGGAGCCCTTCGAATTGCTGCGAAACAACTAGAACTTTAAAGTGTGTTTCGGAACCCTTGGGAACGTTGTGCATGTAGGATTCATTGACGACGTCCAAATGCACGGGCGATAGCTCTTTCGTCAGCCCCGCACGGATAGCACTTTCAATGGGATTTTGGTTTGTTGCCATTGTTATCAGTTGAAGCTGTGGTTTGCTAATCAAACCGCACCACCTTCTACGAAACCCGGATAGCATGGAGAAGTGTTGTGTTAGCTTTGTTATTGTTTGGAATTCGTATTACGCAAAGTGGCTCGGTTTGAAAAAGTCTTGATCAGTTTGAATCTCCAAGTTTGAATGCCTAATTTGACAGTAGCCAACCAGAAAGAAAAGCCACAATAAAAACAGTTATCCAACTAGAAAGAAAAACAAATGTATTTAATAATTACTGCAGTTTGGTTCCGTTTTGTGTGTGCAAAAATGGTTTGTAATAATCTGCTAGTATTATCTTTTTATTTCTTCAAAGTTCAGCACACTGGCAGGTCTGATATTGCCCAGCCTGATCGAATAAGTGGAGTATGCAATCTACGCGTATATACAGATTGAGCGTCAGCAATTGACAGTCGATAAAGAAAACAACAAATGCAACAACATTTTGGCGTTCTCCCGGGCTAATCGCAAGTGTAAACAAAGTTTTGCCGGATTTTCGTGCGAAAAATGTAAGCGCAAAATAAAGAAAATCATAACACAAATGCTCCATTCCGCTCGCCTCCCAAGTCAGTTAATGTCTAATGTGTGTTTTGCTCTTCCGCAGATTGTAGAACAATGGGGCGTAGAAAATCGAAAAGGAAGCCACCACCGAAGCGCAAGAACATTGAACCATTGGATCAGCAATTCAACTGCCCATTCTGCAACCACGAAAAATCCTGCGAGGTAAAAATGGATAAGCCCAAAAACTCAGCTAAGATATTATGTCGCGTATGTTTGGAGGAGTATCAAACGTCGATAAACTTCCTATCGGAACCGGTAGATGTGTACAACGATTGGGTGGACGCTTGTGAGACGGCAAACTAAGTACGCAAATCTGATAGCAAATTTGCCGAGAATTGGTCTTTGGTATGTAATAAGGAAACTAATGTCTAACAAGAATAAATCAATTTGCTAAGCTATATAACATTGGAATGCGACGTACAATCCAAGCGGTCGAACAAGAAGACGATGCGCATTCGGGTCGCTGCAAGGAAAAAAGATGACAGTTTCGAAACGAACAGTTTGCCTTTAGTTTGAAGCATTACAAAAGTAAGTTTGATTGTTTTTCTACAAACACATATTTTAGAATTTATTCCATGGTCGTGTCACATTGTGTAGCATGTAAAAGCGACCGTCCAAAGTGGTTGTTTTTGCTGGCATTTCAGACGACTGTATTGCTGTTAGAAGATTTGGCAAGAAAGGTAGCAATGTACAATTTACCTTATCAAATCTCTATGAAACTTATCAACGATAGAGTTGTTCTATCGAGTGTATTATCCTCACACACACAATTACACATGAAATTGTTTTAATTTACCATTGTTTTGCATGGGCTCTTTAAAAATGATTATTTGTTCAAATCTCCTGAACGCTTACAGCGCCATCTATTATGATATTAGAACAGAACGGTTAACAACGAAATGAGAAAAGAAAACCTTTCAACTGTTGGAAGCCCTTTTTTGGGTTGAAATTTTTGAAAAGATCAATGAAAACATTCCGCCCTCGTAGAATTTAGTTGCCCATGTTAGGCAATATATAATGTTAGCGAAAACCACAATACTTGGTTTGGATTGGTACTTGGATTGGTACTTAGCCGAGAGTTATATCCGCAATGTTTTGGTTGACTTGTTCGATATTCTAATACAGGGGTTTGATTGCAAATAAAGCGGGGAGCTTACATTACTTCACAGTCGATCATATTTATATTTAAGATTGACGGCTTTTTGTCTTATTATCACTCCATAGGTCGATACGAACGTAACGTATAATGTAGCTTTTATCGGGATAAAATGAATGATATTTTGAATTTCGGTACACGATACAACGGCATGGCAGCCAACCCTGGCCTGGCGCAGCCGTAGTGTATCCGTAGTGCGGACGCATTCTCATTTTCACACGCGTTTTTTTTTTTGCCAAAAACCCCATGCCGCGCTAAGCGCTCTGTTCGATCGAGCGGGGGATCCAAATGTGTGAGAGCACGAATTTTCCATCAGAACTGTGCTAGATCTCGCCCGTGAAGGTAACGATTCGCTCGGCTAACCGACTGCCATTCGGGGTGGTGTACTGCAGAAAAAATGGAGCAGCATAGAAGGGCCCTGTACTGCTGAACTGGTGTGTCTCTGTGTGTACGTGGATGTGCAGGAATTTTCAATCTACATTTTTCATCATTTGCACTAAGTTTTTTCATCGTTTCGCAGTGAAAAGTTGTGCCCCAGCACCTAGCCATTGATTTGTGATAAGTTTTTACCGCGGGGAGTCGAATTTTTAGTCTGTAAAGTTAAAATTTGTGTGCTATCGATTCGATCGAACTTTTGACCCCTCCTCTTTCTCGTGGCACCATTTGTTACTGGTAGCTGGAAGGAAAATTTTACTAATGTTTGCAGAATTTTCCATCAACGTTGGTGCATTATGGTGGCGTTACATTCGCTTGTGCGGAACATATTTGTGCAGTGTTACAAAGGAAAAAGGGAGTTTTATAATTTTACTTAGCAATTAAAAACTATGTACCTACCTAATAGTATGTGTGTGTGTGTGTGTGCGTGCATATGTGTGTGCGTGTGTAGGTGCTTTGTCTAACTGGGAAGTTCCATGATAAGCCTTTTCACATTAGTGCTTCAAATGAAATGTAATTTGTGACTAGTGCAAAAAGAAGAAAAAAATGTTACGGGTCAGCCTAGGAAAAATTCGAGCCACAGGCCATGTTTTTTCATCTTCCGAAAAAAAGGATCATCTGCGCTACCCGCTACCCCCCACCATAACCTAGCCCCTTGCGCCATAGTGAAAAAGAATGAGCGAGAAAGATTGCGAGTAAACGGTACAGCGATATGAAAGTATTTGGAAGGGCGAGTTGAAAGTAGGAGAAACGATCTATAAAAAGGTCGGGAGCATTGAGCGACAGCGAGCATAGTCCGTACGGTGAGAAAACGGTGCTGCTCACATGTGATGAAAGAATCGTGAGCAGTAGAAGCAAATATTTATGAAACAAGTATGAAATGTTGAGCATCGGTCGGGATCAACATCATCCAACGGAAGAGAGACATGTTTGTTTTTCTGTTCTTTTTTTCCATTACCCACCTATAGCTAGATAACGGAGAGCGCAAATGAAGGGAGAAATTATGTTGGTATATAGCGATATATGTGAGCGAGTGCGTGAGCATTTGCGTTCTCCCGCTGCGAAAGCACTACAGGTCGAGTTTTTTTTGTTCTTTCATGATGGAGGCGCCCGGTCGTAACAGACGATGTGAATGTGCCGACGACGATATCGAGCGAATTTTTGGAGAAGTCATCTAAATAATGGTACCCAGAGAGTCGGTGAATAGAAAACGTGCCTAACAGGGTGTATGCGGCCAGTACTCATTTCCATCATTCCTTCCGTGCTCTAGGGTTTCCGCCGTTGGAGGTGTTTTCCGTGTTGTTTTTTTTCTCTTCACATTTCGGTGATTTTGGCCGTGTCCCTTGTCGCGAATGGTGATGTGAAAGTAAATCATCTTAGCCTTGGTTGTTAGTAATGTAATCAGCCGAAACCTTCTAAGCTGTACAGTAGACTTAATTTAAAAAAAAAACGACTCGAATGACGACTATCCTGGCGGGGGATCGTTCGGTGAAAATTGGTGCAAGTGTAGATGCGATTCATTAGTGCTACACGGGCGGTCTGTAATATGACGAAAGGTCATTACCGGAAGCTCTCCACATGAAGTTTTGTCACGATTGGTGACTTGCGTATGAAGTTTTGTCCAACATTTTATTCAAAGATCGCCTAAAGCGTTAAAGCTGAATTGAGTAGAAGAATAATAATTGTTCCAATGAGTCATTTAGGTACAGTAGGACCTGACTTACACTCCTCTGGAGTTTTTTTTTCTATGGCGCTGGTTCTTCACAATGAAGGGAATGGATAGCGCAAAACCTGTAGTAGACAAAAGGCAGTGAGAGCATCCAAAGTTTATTACAAAGAGCAAACACTTCCAGAGAGCAAATGGGAAAGAAAGTTCATCTGACAGCTTGCATGAATTGCTTCTATCTATTGTGTAAGCAGTAAAGAAAATCTGGGTTTCTTTGAAAAAATCTCAAGACAACAGTAGAAACGAATAAAAGCCCGTTCGTTTAGGGCTCGTTCGTTGTACAGCCAAGCACACACTTGTCAACAATTTTTTGGACAAAAAAGCCATTTCTTTCTCCGATTAATATTAGTGGATGTGATGTGAAAGAACGAGAGAGTGAGCTTGAGAATATATAAGCGCGTGATGGTACAAAGTAAAAGCGGTACTAGAGCGGTGGTCTAGGTAAATGAAACCTTCCGATCATGGGTCACACACGGTAACGGTGAATCGAAATAATTGTAGCTTGGTAGGCAATGGAATTCTTGGTTTTTCCCTTTCTTCAAGTTAATTGCTCAGCAGGATGTAAGCAAATCGATTCCTCATGCTTAGGCTAGATGGCGGTACAGTCCCCAGCTTGATGCCCGTTGATGGTCCCGAAATGCAATCCAACGCGTCAGTTTTCTTTCTTCTGTCCTAAATTACAGCCCGGGATATCACATCGAAGCATACGCAGCTCACCCCGCACAAAAGATGGCGCGGAGTGAAATTTTTAACAGTTCTCACTAACTCATTCTTGCGCGCTCGCTCTCTCTCGCTCTCTCTTTCTTTCTTCTTCCTGTGTGATTTCATCCGCTCACCTTACAAAAGGTTACGTTCTAGTGCTCATAATTTTCTGATTGCTCTCTCTCTCTCTTTCTCCTCTTTTACTATGTGCCCCTACGCTTGCTTGAACCCCATTATTTGTCGCTATCTGGTGTAGCGGAAGTGCTCCTTTCTTTCAATTTTTCTGTGCCATCCTGTCGTAACGGTGGGCTCGGAGAGCTTTTCGTTTTTTGGTTTTATTATATAACGCGTATTTCAGGTATTTGTTTTGTCTTTTTATGAGTATCGCACGAATGTAACTGATAACGTTGCTCATAGTGGGCAATAGAAACAACGAATGAATCACGAACAAAGACCTGTACGTGTGTGTGTGTGTGTGGGCTTGTACGTGTGTGTTTGTATGTGAGAGGAAATAGACATCGATCGCAGTAGTCCTTGTTGATTATGTTGCAACCGCGGTCACATTACGTGTGGTTTGACAGCGTTTTCGTGTTTTATTGAACAATATAAAAAAATCCAGCTTTATTTCCTTTCTTCGATAGATATGGAACACAAAACGTCAGTGCTAGTGAGAGTGGAACAGTGAAAAATAATTACTGGAAGGCGGGTAGTAGTGGTTGTTGGGTGGTAAAAAAAAACTCCAGGACGCAGTTCTTCCTCAACCATTGTTCGGGAGAAAAACGGAGAATTAGAAGAAGTTTGATTTCCGCTACGAAAAAAAAGCGAACCTAAGACGGAAACAGGAAACACAACGTCACCAAGTTTCCTTTGCATCATCGTAGTAGCTGTGTGTGAGTGTATATTGAAATTCAAAGCGAAAAAACACAAGACAAAATGAGTGAGATTTTGTAAGATTCCAACACAGTGTGCAGTGTGGCTTCATGCCCTTCTACCTTCCGCCCTGCAGTACACTATATCCATTTAATCTTCTCTTAGCTCTCACACAAACGTCTGAGTAAGTGTGTGTGTGTTTGTGTGAGTGTGTGTACTATCCTGCGCTATCTCTAGTGGGCGACCCGCTTGTGGTGCTACATTCCGTTCATTCGCTTCGCTCGCTCATGCCGTGACCTAATTCTAATAGAAAAACGCAAAGACCGGAAGCAGTGTAGCAAAGGAAGAAAAAACAAAACGCCTTGGTGTTGTGGCTCCCCATGCTCGTGCAGCGTGCGTCTGTGTGTTGGTGTGAACGCGTCAGCCGGAAGTAGCAGAAGAAGTAGGACGTGCAGCAAAAAGTAAGAAGGAAAGTGTGTACTCGTTCGGAAAAATTGATTTCTAGTCCCAAAACGTCTCGAAACGGTCAAAGGAGCGTTATTACGTATTACGTTGTCGTGAAGGGTTCGGTGCACGCATCGAAGCTTCCCGCTGCATCGTGCGCTGCTGTCGGTGTCGGTGAGCGTCTGCGTTCCTCTGCGGTGGGCTGTGCGTGTGGGCTGAGTGAAGAGCCTGTCGTTTACTGAGTGCCGTTCCACTGGCGTCGTTCGATTGCTTGCGCACCGATCGTTCGTGCGATCGCCTCGTCTGCTCCGTGAGGCACGACGTCATGTCCAATGACTACAGCTAGAAAGTTGACAACCAGTGTGCAGCGGTGTGCGTTCTCGATCCCCCATCAGGCTTACCAGCGGGATCGAGGGGATGTCGGGCTGTGACGAGGAGCAATCAGTACTGACCACGGAGCTACCACCGACCGATCTTGATGATTGTCTCCGAGTACGAAAATGGTGGTGCTTTCTCCTGTCCAGCATTTTCACTTTCCTGGCCGGCCTGCTGGCCGTGCTGCTATGGCGCGCCTTCGCCTTCCTGTGCTGTCGGAAGGAGCCCGAGCTGGCTCCGAACGATCCGAAGCAGAAGGAACAGAAAGCGTCCCGTCAAGGCAAGCAGGACTTCGAGGGGACCTTTATGACCGAAGCAAAGGATTGGGCCGGAGAGCTGATCTCGGGACAGACGACTACCGGACGAATCTTGGTAAGCATCGCACATTTTGTATTAACACTGAAAGACAAATTCAACTATAGCGTCTACAAATGAACTTTTTAAAGGATAATTTGTGGGTAAAATACATATAGTCCCGGTGGTGCATTGTTTCCGCAGTACTCCGTATGTACGAAGTATGTCTATTCCGGGTCCGATATAATTTACAATTGAAAGTTCATTTATTTATTCGTAATACCTTTGAGAGCAAAAATGAGTAAAAAATGTTCACCAAGTTTTCTAAATTTAATTTTATACAATAAACTAGCAAAGTTAGGTATCAAATTTTAAAATCCGCTTATCTTCAAGTTCGTGTAGGGATACTGTACCAGCTTTCGGTAGCTTAATGCAGCTGTTTCGCATGTAATGTTCAGCTTGAAAGTTACGTTATGTCGTTTGCTACACTATCGGAGTGTTTTTCAGAATTTTTCAGAATATTTTTTAAAAATGCAAGCATATTGTTTGTTTCTATTTTCGACATGCTATGTTCCTGTCGAATTGAACAAAAATTTCCATACAATTTAAAACATAAAAATTATTCATGCCCTGGCTCTGGCTCTCTTGAAGTTGAAATGAAATATTAAGTATTCCAGGAAATGTCGATGTAAATACTACGAAACTTCGTATTTGGAAAATATATATTGATTAGACCAAACTTTTTGAAATAGCGTTTGGGCTCATTTCATTACACATTTGTGAACTTTTAAGCTTTAAAATTGATAACTTCGATATTTCCAGCATGGTTTGGTTATTGGTTTCATGAACATTTTTTCGCTGAATACCTGTTAATGCTATCTGCATAAAATGAATCTTAGACCGATCACTATTAACAAGCACATCTTTGAGTTGTTGCTTGGCTTCAATCTGGTAGTTTGAAATATGGTGACGCAAAGTATATCTTAATTTAGAGTATGGCACCATCGTACATGGTATAGGTTCTAGAACATTGATTTGATCGTTCTTCTAGCATACCCGTGTGTACAAAAATTTTGAATCATAAATCATAATTGAAGAGTGAATGCAATTCTATCCAAACACTTGATCGAATTGGATTGGTGGTCGGCGGATCGTACTACCTTTTTTTTGCAAAGGAACATACCGATGGAAAGGAGGAAAAGCAGAGAAATCTAATTAAGCATGGGATTGATTTATTGAACATCTAATTGCGTCCTTAGAGCGAAATGATGGTAGCAAGCAGAAAGGTAGAAAATATTTTTAATCAAACCAGTGCCAGGTGGGCCGGTCAATATTCATGTACTTGTGGCAGTTCTTCCTGCGGAACAGTTCATTGACAGGGCATGTTGCGAGCAAACGGTGTTTTTTTTACATAACCTTATCCTGGCCTTGCAGTATTGTGAACGATGTGCATATGTTTACGAGAATCCGTTTTTTATGAGTCGCGACCTTTTGAAAGCCACAGCGTGTACGACATTATTCGAAGCGCCGTCTAGTATTTTAATTTTAGGAGCTATTTTTATATTGAGGTTTAAATGATTGTCACGACAAACTATCGCGCCATTGGCTGGTACGTACAAAGACGCATTAAAATCTACGAGTGAAAGCAATACTAAAGCGAAAGTTTTAAAGCTAGAAAACTATTGCCATAATATGATAAATCGTTTAATGCGCGAAATATTATACACTTTTTAATTATCGTTTGAATGTGGCTTGTGTTATCATGTTCCACATATCTATTTCGTATAAACCTAATAGGAAACCATTTCCACAAACAAGTGCGCGTTCTACCTCATTCTAAGCAGTGGTAGTGTTGGTGGTGTATTCTGACACTATTGCGTTATAACGCGTAGCAATAGGCAAAGAAAACAATGCAAAAGTTAGAAAGCATAACCCACCGACAGGAAAAGAAGTGGGCGAGCGAACGTGTTCCATTTAGGTCACGATTTAGGACGCTCTTTTTCTACGCCCGGGGTTTGACTGTGCCTGCCAACTTTATACGACTGGCAAACGTCTAAAGCCTCCTCCGTAAATGCTGTCTATTTTTAAGCCTACGGTACGGCCGTCGCTTTTGCTTTTGTACTCGATAATATACCATTTTTTGCCCTGTTCGTGTTGTAAAGGTTGTTATTTTCCGTTTAGGTGCTACCTTACCGAAGCACATGCAAATAATTGATCCTGGGCATGCATTGCTCAGCGATCCCGCTCAGACGCGTCGTACGAAAATGGCAACTGGGCGCACCTACATTGCCGGATCCAACGAGGTCATTCCCAATTATGCCGTGCCGTTTTAAAATGTTTCCATTGTAGTGTTAGTCGGTGCATTAAATTGTCTTTATCATGCTTATAGATGGAACTCGTACAGTTTTTATTCGCCAAATTCCTAGATGCTTTAGATGGAATGATAGTGGGTAGTGAAGGATTTCTGTTCGCATATGTTGACAAGGCGACTAGTGGCATTGTGTGCATTTACCATTTGACGGAAATGTCCGTCAAACGTGATTAGGCAACAGGTGTCGTCGATTGTGGCAATTTTGCAAACGCCAACGGAAATACATTTTTGAAACCTGTGTTTCCATGTATTAGCAATGTGCCCTTCCGCTGGGTAAAATACGAAACAATTAATAATGTATCAATATAATAATGTTCGATTAATTGTAATGTTTCTGATACTTTTCGGTGTAAAGAAATTTTATTCTTGTTACACACCTTCATGGTGATAAAGCTTGAATAAAGAAATAACCTCTTCCCTATTGTGATTAACACAATAAAGCAATTAGCTTTAGATTAATGATGTCTGGTTTAGATATTCATCTTTGCTACAGTTTTGCTTTCAAAATAATTAATGCGCCAATACTTTCGGAGGAACCTTTCGTTTTATCTTTGTTCCTCACGAGATTTTCGTGCTCTAGCTCGTAATATTTGTGCATAATTTAATCCGCATTGTTGACACGCATTGCGCTCCCAGTGGACTTGATTGGCGTGAATTAAAGACGGGTCTCAATGGGAAATGAGTCGCATTTCGATGTTGTACAACTATGTGGAAAGTTAGTCATTTTCATTTTCATGTTTCAGATAGATTTAAATCGAAACACATGGTGTATCACATCGAATGGAGACGCCTGGTGGTTCACATCGAATGGAGACGCCTTGTGGTTCATACCAGATGAAGGCGCATGGTGCTTCAACCTGTTATATTCCATTCGTATGCATATGGTTTCGATACGCAACTGTTACAAATTTGTTTGCTAACTACACGTTGCTAGTTATGATATTATTTATGCATTTACACAGTCTGTCAATGTACCACATTAACTGAAACGTTTACTTTCTATTTGCAGGTTGTTCTCGTATTTATTCTCAGTATCGCCTCTCTCATCATTTATTTCATCGATGCGTCTAACGAAGAAGTGGAAAGGTGTCAGAAATGGAGCAACAATATTACGCAGCAAATTGACCTAGCCTTCAACATATTTTTTATGGTTTACTTTTTTATACGGGTAAGCAACGCAGCAGTGCTGCTCTTGACTGTTGACTGGGAAAAGGGGTTACACATTGAATAATCGTTTTTAAACTCATGTTTGTTTTACAGTTCATAGCGGCATCAGATAAACTTTGGTTCATGTTGGAGATGTACAGTTTTGTAGATTACTTCACGATACCCCCGTCCTTTGTATCCATATACCTTGACCGTACATGGATTGGTAAGTGTTGCACGATCCGGTATAAACATACATCGAAACTACTAATCGATCTTATTTGAATCTGTACTTTTACTTTACCATACTGCGCCTACCCTTCCACGGCTTTTGGTTTGCTTTTTTTTATTCCCCGCGGGTGTTTGGCTTTTCTTTTTATTCTCGTTTTAGGGTTACGTTTCCTACGAGCGCTGCGTCTTATGACTGTTCCAGACATATTACAATATTTAAATATACTTAAAACATCTAGTTCAATACGTTTGGCACAATTAGTATCAATTTTTATATCAGTGTGGTTGACAGCTGCTGGAATTATTCATCTGGTGAGTATATACATTGGTGTGGTTATATGTGCATATTGTAAAAATGTAACGACTAGCGGTCACACAGAGCGTGAATGCAAAAAGAAACGATTGAGATGCATAAGTTTGGTGGTAATTGTTTAAAAAAAAACGCAGCAAAAAGCAAAGTTAGTTTAGTTTGCATTACAATACGTGTACGTATTAGAAGAAAATTTAATCATATTAGGACGGCAAAAAATACGCGTGTTGATAATTGATCAATTCTAATCCATTTGATCGGTACCGAAACTGCATAGCTAATCGAGTAGTAAATACAGATCAATTGCGAACATCGGTTCAAGTGAAGCGAAACATGAAACGTAGATTTATTCTAGCATTTACAAGTACATGTTCCAAAAGCTGGGAAGCCTGCACAAAAGAAACAGCATAGTAGCAATTATTATGCTGTAAAATTATGCCAAACGCCTTGAAAGCTGTCTTTAAGCATATGCCAGCCAGTGTTGGTTGGTAAATATTCGTAATTTCCTTCGATCTATCTCAACATTTCTGTGGTTGAGTAAGTATGATTGCGATTGGACAAATGATTATGCTAAAACATATGATATAGACAATGTCGACCGTTGTCAAAAGTTGTACAACTTATTTGTGCTCACACGCCAGATTACACAATTACTCCTGCCATATGTTCGGCCCGCCGAACTGATCACACACAAATTCACTGCAAGACACACTTACACACACACATGCGCATCTTGAGTTGGCACAAATTTTGGCAACGTGTGCGATAAAGGTGCTGCATGCGCATAGAAACTACTTGTACAGCAGCGCTTTAGCATAATTATGTTCCGTTTTACGCGAATGTATCCTACATTCGGTGGTGAGTATCGTTCCACTTTTAAGTCCATTCTACTATACTTGAATATCAGTAGTTGAATTTTGAAGCGAATGATTTGCAAACGTTTTTTCATTATTCGGTCTTTTATCGATTCGAAAGCGAAAACACCTATGCAATATAATAAAAAAAACGCAGCTCTTTTCCATTCAGCTTTTTTAGAACATACGGTTTTGTTTCTTATTTGGTGTATGGCAAAAATTGAATGCTAAAGTCAAAAGTGCAAACAAAATCAATACAAAAAAAACATTACGCAATACGCAAAAACATCCTTTTTACACATTTGTTGATACCTTGCTTGTTGTTTTTTTTTGTTCCATTTTGCGCTTCTCAAATGAGAATGAGATAGCTTTCCATTATGCATTATAAGATACAAAAAAAAATATTAAAAGAAAACAAATGCATATTCATACCACGTAACGTTTACGTTTAAACTATCGAAATAATTCTGCATCGTATTTATCCTTTTTTTTGTTGCATTTTTTTGCGATTGTAGCTTAGGAAGCCGATTCAAAAGAAAATAATACACGAAACAAAACATAATGCAAATACTATCGTTTTGTAGAGTTTGATTCTTATACGTATTTAGTTTTATTGACAGAATATTCTTATGCACAAACATCGTCCTCATGCGCTCTATTTCGAATGTTTTGCAGTTTTTGTTTCCCTTCTTTTTGGTTTTTATTTTACTTGTGAAATATAAAAAAAAACAAATCATTGTTCTTTTATATTTTGAAGAAGTATATAAATTATATGATATTTTGTTCTATTTTTTCATCGAAATTTACGTTCGTAATGCATTTGTGAAGCAAATACATATTCGATTAGGGGGGTTCTATTGCTGCGTAAATAATCAGTAGAACAAGCTGAAAAAGGCTTTTGTTTTGCAGGGAAAATTAACGAATTTGAAGAGGCTCGAATTTTTTTTATTACGCACATGCTTACGTACGTGACATACCGGTCATAAATGATTTTAGCCGAAATTGCATAAAATTTTGTTTTTCTTTCGCGCATGTCAACAGTATCGTAAAACTAAAGCTGCTGTATTTTTTTACTTCTGGTAAATTTGACCTAATCGAGCTCCAATTTTTTATCTCCCCACTCCTAACTAGTGTCACGTTTTGTTTTGTGCTCTAAAAAGTAGTATTTGAATACAATGGTTATTATTGTCGTATTCGAATATATTTGTTTGTCCTACTATATACCACAATTGCATTATGCACCCATTTCAAAGACATTCAAATAGATTGAGTATGTTTTGATCTTGACTTCGTACTTCGTTTTGTAAGTCTTTTTATTATTTTCGATTTCAAGCAACAATATGTTTACCATCACTTAAGTTTGGATTTTATGTTTTTTGTCTTTTGAACGATGTAAAGAAACTTCAAAACCTTTCTGACAGCAACACCTTGAAATGTGCTTGCAATGTTTCACGTACCTTGAAGATTGCATTGCAGATTTGCATACCAATTGCTGCAAAGTTGTTGCGGTATGTATGAGCCATGACCGAGCAATACTACGCGGTCTGCTGCGGAATCCTATCCTGTTAACAGTACAGCTCGCAATCGTATTGCAGCAATTGGTCTGTCGGTGTTTTTTTTATATCTGTCGCTATATTGTTCTGCCCCTGCCTAATGCAAACCTTTGTGCATCGGAAAAGGGTTTTCAAACGGATGCATATTTTTTATTTGTTTACCATTTCGATTGTTTGTTTCATTCCTTATCCAATACATTTTTTTTCTTTTATAACAACTCGTAAACCCGTTCGTACACCCACGTCCCAACTACTACCCCTTACCACTTGTAACGAACGACCGCAAACTAATACAGTGTTTTCTCCTTTTTTTTCTTTCTCTCTTTCTCTCTTTGTTCCCTTTCTCGTAACTGTTTTCTTATTTTCTTCTTTCTGCAGCTGGAAAACTCTGGCGATCCGCTAGAGTTCAATAATCCGCAACAGCTCTCATATTGGACATGTGTATATTTTCTCATTGTCACCATGTCAACAGTAGGTTATGGCGACGTTTACTGTGAAACGGTTCTCGGACGAACTTTTTTAGTATTCTTTTTACTTGTTGGCTTGGTAAGTGATCTTTTCATTTTATGCGGCTCTGTCCATATTTCTGTTTACTTCTACTACTTTATCTCTCTTCGCAAATTTTTAAAATTCTCTGTTCGACACATTCCGCGTTAACTGTACTTATATTTGCAAATCTGCATTGATCGATTTACTTAAAGTTCAACAAAAGCTCGATTCATTTGGCAGTACACGCAGCGTGTGATTATTGGTGATTCACGCTTTGTACTGACGGGTTAAATAAAAAAAACACACAAAATTTAGTCGTGCGTGTGACTTCGGTTAACATTTACGATCGATACTAGCTACCGGATCATATCGATCGCCGATAACCAATTTTTTGGGGAAACTGTAGTTTGGATGTACAGTTATACTTATGTACAGTGACTCTGATCCAAAAAAAATGGATCACACAAAACAAAAACAAAACACGATCAGTTTAGCAGTCGAAACAAAATAGCATCCGCTCTGGTGCAAAGTTCTACGTACATAAATTAAATTATTTCAGTATTCTTAGTTTGTTTAGTATGTTGCGGATTTTTTGTTGTTCTTTCGTTAAACTTTTGGTGTCGCCATGTGCGGTTAGGTGATTGCGGGAGCTTAATGTTGAACAGAGTAAAGTAAAAAATCCGCCATCAGGTAGATTGTGTATTTAATTGCTCACCGGAACTTATTGGGCGGAACGTAAAACAACGTAATCTGGCCGCATGGAACGCACATGCGCCAAGGGAGGGTTTTCGGAGGGAACGGGTAGCTTTTAGTATTATGCATTAATGTTACGCTTTATGGATGGACAGGCAACAAAGTGTTCAAGTTGTGGTTGTACCATCCACAATATATTCTTAAACAAACACAAGTAAATTGAAAGTGTTCGGACACTGCCTTACATAAGACGCTAGTGAGAGGGGTCGTACAAAAAGGTAGAAGCTATGTATTTCCTTAACACCCGTATTCAGGACCGCAAACGGCACAGGCATGACGTAACACGTTGTTCCAAAATGTCATCAGATGTTTTGTCGGCTTAAAACAATTTTTCAGTTTGCTTTTGGTGTGCGATAATATCCTATCTACAAAGCTGTAAGGGTATTTGTAAAATAATTAAAAAAAAACACACACAATGTACCGTCTGCGTTATGCCACCGGGTATATAGACGATAGTGCTGATTGATGTCAGATTGTTTATAAATGATCGCTTATTCTCCAGCAAATTCTCCTCGCCAGCAATGACAGATATGAACCATTCAATGCCAGCTTTTCTTTTCATGCAGGCTTTGCATACATGTAGCATATATCGCTTGGTGCCAAGCAGATAGTTTTCTTTTGTAATTTTTTTTTGGTGCGCTTTTCCAAACACTGTAGGCGAAGCATTTGAATTGAGTTGACAAATTCAAGTTGGACACCGAATGCTCTGCCGGTTTTCGCTTTGAAAAGTAGTAGCGAATTATGATTGTGTTGCAATTTTATGTTGTGAAGTATATTTTGTTGTTTGTTTATTTTACATTCGAAAGTGTATTTGTGTTTTGTTTCATTCTATGGAAAATAATATCTCAGAGGAGTTTTTACGATTTTTCTTTCTTTTCACGAAACTATTTATTCTGAAATATACAACATATACATATATTTTGCTTTATTTTTCACGGTCTAGATATATTAGGCACTACAGTTTTCATTAAAAAAAAACACACACATCCTTTTGTTTTCCTTTTGTGATACTTTCGATTTGGTCGAACGTGTGACCAACAGTGTTATTTTTGTTTTGTTGGTTATTACAGGTAACGAAACTAATGACAAGGAAACTGAAAACACAATCATTCGACCATGTTCTATTAATTCACCTTGCATGCTATAGCAGCGCACTATCGCTTGAAATTCTACCATTTTAACTAGGTGACGACTTTCATAAATACAAGATTGAAATACGTGATACCACAACGCGAGCGTGATAGAGTTGACTCAATACAATATTATGTTTGCATGTGAGGCGTTTATGCTGGCTGCCGCATAACATATGTAGTAGATAATTAATTTGTATAGCTCTCGATATGATTTCATTACGTTTCAATTCATCTTTCTTAAGTGCATTAGAAAAGCATTTCCTTTTGCGTTCGTTCTGTTCCTGGATTCCTGGTTTGACAATACTTAGCTCGCTCAATGTCGGCAAATCTAGCTCATGTCTTATATTACCATTGTATGTATTATTTTATTGTTCGGATAGGTTATTATGTACAGCGAGGTGATGATGTATTCGAGCTACAACCCAAAACCAGGAGTTGTGTGATTTAAGAATTTCAGGAAAGAGTGGAATATAATGGAAGGGATTGTTTGAGTTGGAAGGAGTGAAGCTTGCAAAAATTGTCTGGCATTTTTTGTTTTGGTTTCTCAAACTTTTCTATACTTGTTTTTACCGCCTGTTGCAAATGGCATTATTTGTTTAGCAGCGCATTCGTTAGTGCCTCGCTTACGTTCGGTGTGATAAGCATAAGCGTTATGCAAACAAATAAATCCTAATATCTTTTCACCTCTTTGCTACTGTTTAGTTTCATTTAACTCACTTTCCTACAGACACAATCATTGAAGTTCAATTGACTCTTTTAGGCAATGTTTGCCAGCAGTATTCCTGAAATTATTGAACTTGTTGGTAGCGGTTCTAAGTACGGCGGCGAACTAAAGCGCGAGCAAGGAAAAAGGTAGTTGAAGCGAATGCCTGTATAGCCAAATTTTTGTTGATTACGTTAATTGTGCCTATGACTTTTATTCAATGTTATGTTGTCCCATCTATCGGTCCTGATTGAGTTACTCGCTCTGTTCCGCCCATATCTCACTACCCTATCCGCTGCGTATCCATACAGTCATTTTGCGAACAACTCTCTTCCTTATTCTGATTTACGCATTCTGTTTTGCTCTTCCTACTCGTTTCGCTGAGTTTTCAATTAATATTTTTCCATTGTTTTTTTTTATTGCGTTGCGTTCTCATCCCTCGTGAAGTTGTCCTTTTTGCTGAAGCACTGTTCGGAATGAAGAGTACGGTTTGTGTGTCTGTGTGCCATGTAATTGTTCCGGTAACACTACTCCTTAACGTTGCACACCAGCTGGATGCAAAACCGTGGCGTTTGGCTGGTGTTTATGTTGCCTCAAACCTTTGCTACCTTTGACATTTGTTGATATTCCTTCTATATCTTGACAGCATCTATTTATACTATACTTATACTTCAAACTTAACCTTCCCCATCTGTATGTGCCTGTGTGCAAAGCATCGTTTCCTTGTAACTGATGTGTCAGTTGATCGCTAGATAGATTAACTTTGCCGAACACAGCACTGTACGATTCGATTTAACAATTTATTTAAATAATACTAACCTTGACACTTGGTCTGTGCGTGGACTGTACGCTCTTGTGTGGAAAATGTTTGCAAATGCCAAAATATGTTGCATTGCGTGCATAGTATATTCATAAACCCGAATGTGTGTGTGCGTATGGTATGGTTAACGGTTTGAAGAAGACAGAATAACGGTGCGTAACGCAGATAAGGTTTCCTGGTTTCATACATTATTATCTACCGGTAGCACATGTGCATTTATATATACATATGATATACATATCCCGCTCAGCAAGTGCATAGTCGTAGCTATTAAGTAATAAGAACTTTAAAACGGTTTACTAAAAGCAAATTGTATTACGATTAATAGGAAAAATAAGTAACTCATTGTTGGTTACACCTGAGTTCTATGCTATTCTCTACACCCTCATGTACGATGATATTTATCAAAACTTATAATATTCTTTGACATTGGTTACATATTTTGCAACCGAGTATCGTTCGAGCACACTGAAATAGTCGATTTGTTGCAGCATTATCTTTGTCAATTAAGAATTGTTTAAGTAATAATGTAACAAGTAAATTAAGCTCCTTAAAAATCAAATTTACTTGAAATGCAAACGAAATCTTTATTAAATTTTCTCGATGCTTATGGTTGCAATATAAATAATATTTCAAAGTTGATACTCGAAAAGTGATAATCAAATAAAACCAGATAGTAAAGTTTTTTAAAATTATTGATAAAAAAATGTCTGTAAATCAATGCGATAGTGTCTTCTAATCGATTATTTCAAATGCAGTAATTTTTTTTTGGTTTCAATACATTATAGTACGATAGAAATGCGAAACTACAACAAAAAACTTAGCCATGTTTACACATACAAGAGAAATGTTTACAATTCTTAGAAAAAGCTTCAGTAGTACGATTCTAGATAATACGTTTGATTTGTTTTTCGATTCACGTTTACTTTTCTTTATGCCATTACCCTCAAATTTTTACTATTGTTCATCGCGTAGAAAAAAAAAATAAAAACCAATGTATTGATGTTATAATTGTTACACATTTTAGACTTTAATCATGTTGCATCGATTGACACTATTCTGTTAATTTGTTTATTCGTTTCGTATTGCATCCAGTTTCACGCTCAAATTTGTTACTTTCCGTTTTTCTTGTAACATACTGTTTTAGACGACAAGTAGTCTCAGAGACACTTGATATTAACACTGACTTTTTGTTTTGAATGTCCTTTTATTTTGATACATTTTATAGAGCTTGCAAGGCAACATATAAACATGTCATTGTCTTTTCTATTCGAACGCTCCGATTTTAGCGATATGAAACAATAGAAACGTACGTTTTGAGTGTCTATTTTGCGAATGACATTCCTAGCCGTGACAATAGTGCAATTTTTTTGGAATCCAAACCATTATACGTCTTTTCGTTCTTTCATTGTTCAAAACAATCACTTTCGAACGAATCGAATTTGTTTGTTGTTGTTTTACTTCCTAGTCGGTCAGGCGAATATAATTAGTAGATTAGTGTCTTATCGTGCAACTAATGGACAGCCAAACAACATGACAAACAGGGTGGCAAAGACTGGCTATAAAGACAATCAGTTGTATCACTGTTTAAAATATGAAAAAAAAAACACACAATGGAAAACAATTATGCTTACAAGTGAGGCGAATCGTCGAGGAGTGATGTGTGAAGAGAGATGCAAAAAGTTCTGTTGTAGGTCATACAGGTTGGTTTTTGTACGGTTTGTACAAAAAATTTAAAACAACGTTGTAAAAAATCTTAAAGTATGACATTGTGTACAAACTATAAAACAATTATAGCAAATTTCGATAACAAAATGGGGTTCCATGCGATGTGACAAAAAAAACTACAAATGTTTGTAGCGCTATTGTACGCTGCAACTCACAACTACTATTAAGCAAATGGACGGTACTGAATCGTGATATGAGCGCTGCAAATAATCCCATTACGTTCTGATTAATATGTTCCTGTGTGCGTGATACTATTCCTTATACTCCTGTATAGGCGGTGTTCGCTAGTTGGATTCCGGAGATCACAGAGTTAGCAGCACAGCGGAATAAGTACGGCGGCAAATACACTAAGGATGTTAGAAGAAGGTACACGGCCGTACCGAGTTAACCTAAGTTTACTCTGTTTAAAGTTTTCCTTGTTGGTTATCTATTTTTACGTTTTTATTAGTTTTTTATGGTTTGTTCCGTTTTTTTACTCGATTGATATAGTGTTTGATTATGATTTGGTTTTCCGATTCTAATTACAACTTTGATTTGACTTTGATTAAACATAAATGACTTTCCAGTATGGGTTATAATTAGTTTATCTTTGTTTTCTGTTATGAACATATGATTATTATCTTCCTGTACTCGAAAGTTATCTAATGGTTAGATAAAGCAAATCTACCTTCGCGTTCTCTTTTATAAATGAATTAAAAACACTCACAATCACACTCCTTTTTTGCTCCTTTATCATAGTTTTTTCCGTTTCTCTAGTTGAAAACATACGTTAACATTCTTCATTACAAGCTGGAAATATGTGTTGCTTGCCTTGCTGTGTTTGTGATATTTCTTTATATTTGAGTATTTTGATATAATTTTTGTATGACATAATGTTGTTGTTTTTATGGAGAGATTAAAACATCACCTCAAATATTGTTTTCTTTTTTGTATTGTCACGACACTTCATAGCAAGCAGCACAAGTTTCATTCCCTTTCCTTCATCAAACAAAAAAAAGAAAAAAAAACAGTATGGTCAAACCTACATAATGGAGTTTGTTTGGTCGCTTCAACAATAATGACAATATTGTTGTAAAGTTTTATTTTTATATTTTTTTTTTATTTTTTAGTAACGGTTATGATTGACAATGAGCAATGTTTAATGTTCCAAAAGTATCCTAACCTATTACTATTACTATAATCTCGAATTGTTCCTCATAATCATGAGTTAATCTGGGCAGATTCTCCATTATTTAGGTAGATTGTGCTAGTAAAAGCAAACTTTGATATCATTTTAACATTTTAACCTACGACAATTGATCCTATCCTTCTAAGGCAAATTAAATTATGTTTTCATTACATAAAATTAATGTTCAAATCTTTAAAACCTTTTGTGGAAAATGAAACCAAAGAAAAAAAAACATAAATGATATGAATGATAGGTCAACGGTAAAACAAATATAATGAAATGTAGAGTAAACAAAAGGACTTTTTGAAAGAGAATGAAGAAAACCAATAACAATCCAGGGCTAATCATGATTTTTTTTTATCTTCAATCTTCAATTATCTCGATTGACTAAATTTGATCAACCATACAGCAAAAAAGGCATTGGTTTCTTGGCGGCATGTATTTCGGCTCATTTCGCGACTTCTTCATTTGATGCTATTTTGTCAATATCCGCTCTCACTCACAACCCATATTTGCACATTTTGCATTCGTTTTATTTTGCTAGCCAAAACTATAACAGATATGGCACCGTTATTATCAGGCATTTGGCGCGATCAAACGAATGATTCTTTCTTGGCGGCGTTGTCCTAAAATCCCCTTTTGTACTCTTGTGCGGTTGTGTCTTGGATACGATCAATTGTTGCATCTAGCATCGAAATGATGCGTGATGCGTCCTAAAAAACAAACGATACACATACAACTAAACAGTTTCATTGTCAACTTTGAAATTCATACAATGATGAGCTTTAGCTGGATTCAAATATTATGCAGCATTTTAGTTGGACTTTCCTTACTTAGGTCTACAATTTGAGTTTTCTCATAAAGAGCATTCACTATTTAGGATTGATTTGCTATTTATAACAACTTCCTTTTTGTTTTTTTTTTTGCATGCTGGTTTCGTAATTTTCGTTTTCTGCCTACAAATTTGGCCCTAGTCTATTTACCGATTAATTGGTACAACATGTCGAAGGATTTTCTCATACCGAAGAACTCTTACAGTTATTGGTTTTAGAGAATTGTGTTTGATTGTTTTTTTTATTATTAATCTTACATCTAACACGATATTTATGACGCTTATCCACCACCGTAGTACATACGGTACGTGAATTACATCCGCGTGGCTTTCATAACAGATGTCAATATATCGAACAATCCAAAGCATTTGTGAAATCACAAATGTGTGTGTGAAGTATCGGCTATTTAAATTTTGAAAGTTTATTTCGGAATCCATGAGCTTCTGTTAACTCTTCAATCTAGGCTTTGTCTTTGCTTTGTTTCATTTATTCATCGTGTTATTATTACTTTTAAACGCATTTAGCTTTTTCTTTACTCGGTACTGATTCTTACCTTAAGTTCATTTTATCTTTAAATTATCTGATCTCCTTCTCCTGGCTGCTTTATGAAGACAACTTCTAAAGCATATCAGTTTTGGAAATACAAATCTGGCTCTCGATGTGTGCCAAATGGAATCCTTAAAATAAATCATTTTTCAATGCAAACAACATGCACTTTCAGTTAACGTAACACAACAAGCACATGTTTTGTGTGTGTGTGTGTGTGAGTGTGTGTATGTGTGTGTTTGACATCCGTCATGTGCTGAGCTTTTAAGGATTTTTTTTCGATAGAAAATTATCGCACTAATTCATTCGTAGTTAAATTTTCATCCATAAGCAACCTACAAAATATGCAAAAAGCATCTTTAATTTCTTATTGGTAATTATATAGAAATTTCAAGGAGCGTCTCACATTATGCAAAAAAAACCCTGCAAACTATGTCCTTGTTTGTATTCTACAACTTTTGCACCTTGACTGACACTGTTTGCGTGAAAAGAAGTAAAATATATGACAGCCAACCCTTGAAAAATAGAACAAGAGAGATATTTTTTTACATACAAAAATTTTGAACAAAATTATCTGTATTAAGATCAGGATGCTCCCATAACGGATAGCAGACGCGTTATGAAATAAATTGAAACTGAAATGGAATCACACGCCGCAGTGATTCACACGATCCACGCGTAGAACACGATCCACGCCATCAATTGGCATTTATTATTTTTGAGTTTCCCTATAGCTATTTCCTTTCTGATCTGTATTTATCGATACTGTAGAGCGAGAAACTTACTCTTAATAACACTTGGTTTTCGGTTTTTTCTTCATTATCCTTTGACATCTATTACTACCTAGTCAATAATTATTCTATCTTTTTGGGTTTCCTATAACTGCCTCCTAGATACTGATTTTGCACAATTTTTTTCTGCATTTCTAATTTTGCCATTCGGTTATAATAATTCAACTTTTCTAGATTTAGCTAAAACAACCACCAAAAGAAAAATCGAACCTCCGGATTATTTTCTCGTACCAACAATACAATAGAAAAAAAAATCACACACACACATCCACAAATGAAACAAACAACAATGCATTCGTGTAAACGTTTGTATTTATTTGATTATCCGGCTCGGTTAACCTGATTTGAAATTTTGGTTTTAGGTTTAAGTATAAAAAATAGCATTTTTTTGTTTTTGTCTATCTTTGTCAGAACATCGTTTTCTTAGACATTTACCTTACACCATGCTCTTCGCGCGTTGACATCATGCTTTTCCTTTATAAACGTGTTCAAAATTGTTACCCCTTTTGTTGCCATATATCATCACTACGATTTGTAATCACAGACAACATTATAGGGATTTAGAGGTGTCAGGGAACTCGTTTCCCAAACCCGTGCGTGAACCGTGCGTTCGGAAGAATACAAACCCATCGTGCAACCTATTTTGCAAACAGTATTAGTGTACGATGAAGAAGAAAAATAATTTCGCCACAAATTGTACAAATGTTGAGAAGATGTAAAGTGGTATCAGTACTGAGCCGCTGCAATTACTTATCGTATTGATGAGACTTTTGTTGATTACTTGCGTATTATTTTTGCTACGAAAAGTTTCTTCTCCCACCAGTACGCACACATTGGTTCATTACACATTTATTTCTGCAGTTATGGGATGTTGTTTATAAAAATAAAGCCTATACAATTATGCTGTACAAACCAAGGCCGACGTTCCGTTTAACCTAGCTCTTGTGTTATCGTTTCTTCACAGCTGTTTGTTTTCCATTTTTGGATTCATTTCTCTTCCCTCTTCTTGAATTCTTCTAGTATTATCTATTTACGTACAATTTCAAACCATTCATTTATTGTAGATAAACAATTTTTGCTTGCACAGCCTGTATGCCGCAGCCACGCATATTAGAGCAAAATTTTTTTTATTGTTGTTACAGTTCTTTAAAGAAATCGATAGTCGAATAATCCCGATTGACATGTTAATTTGATAATTGCGAACGTAAAATATAATTCCAACTTGAAAATACAAAGAAAAAACAAACATTTAAACCTGCTTCTAATGGAATGATAAAAACAAAAGGCAAACGAAAATCCTGTACAGGATGAATGAGAACAATAGAGTGCTGGGCTAGACATGAGATATATACATATAAAGCTAGAGATTCCACTCTATCAGGTGTAGATCTATACACACACACACATACCCACACAAACACCCACCCACACAGAAACACACAAATATATATAAATTTATATGTATACACACAAAGTCACACATACACGACTGGACTTGATCCTGTTCTAAGCGCTAGCAAATCATTTCGAATGGATTTTGTTATTTCACTTTATTTCTATTTGATCTATTTTTCAAGAGTGTCCGACCACTCAATCTTGAGCGGAAATGAAAGATTTTTCCACGCTCGCACCATTTGTTTTGCGTTTTGTTTGGAAGATGGGTTTTGAGTTTAGCCTGCAAGCAGGTCACCGTTGGTTTGATTGTAGTGTGTTGGCGAGGTTAGAAGTTATAGAAGCGGTTTTGTTTGTTATTTTATCCTACTACTATCGGTAAATGTAAGTGAAACACGTCTTATCCTGTGTTTTTTTTCGTTCTCTCGAAAAGCAAGCCTATTTTAGTCCCAAGAAATCGAAGCCTGTTTGTATACTGACGAGGTGACACTTAGACAGTTTCCTGTTGCGAAGCAGTAGTGCAACTTAATCGGGCCGGATGATGTATACGAATCGTGTCGCGTCTTAAAATGTATCGATAGCATATTGTTATGGAAGTGCGTTGCACATTCGATCTTTCGGGTTAGCTGCGTTGGTGAGATGAATCAAAATTTTGCTTTAACTGACCTGAACTAGAAGCTAATATAAGAAACGAATGTTGAGTTCATTTCAGTAGCCGCTTCATTGCGGGATAATTAAATTCGTCTAATGTTTGGAGCTCTATTTATTCTTTCTTTGTATGAAAACAATTAACTCTCTGTTTTTCTTTCTCATGATCTTCGAATCGTAGGTGTTTGCTTTAGTTTGGTTTTTCTTTTTTCGTTGTTCTGTTCTTAGCCGAGTCATGTGTCATATATTCTTTTTAGTTTTTCGTTATATCCTTTCGTCCGGCCAACGAGATACAGAGCGTGACCGGTAACATCGATCATAAGACGACCGATCCTTCCCATATTCCGTGCTCCCATGCCCATTAGTTCCATACCGTTCTGTAATTTGCACCCCACCTCACCAACAATTTCTATCCGTCTAGCCCACGTTCCCCCCGATACTAGAGGAGTGTGTGAGTGAGTTGTTCTGTTTTATGTAGATTGTTTCAAATCGATACGAAATTATTCCTTTTCTATTCCTTTGTTTCATTTGTTCGTCCAACTTCTGACCAACATCGGCGGTGTGCGCGTACTCGCGCTGTGTACTACGATTGTCTAAAGGGTGAAGAGTTACCGTACCTGAGCGCGTGTTTCGTAGAGCCTGTGATTTACTGGAACCGAATGTCAGATATGTTTTAGATTAAGACGTAAGATAAACACACATGTTAGATACAGCTACCAAGTTTGCATATTTGAATGAACGTTGCTTCAATGAAACTGTGCCCTGTTCCCAATTCCCAAAAAAATAGCAAAAGTAAAACACACGCAGCAAGCTGCTTCCATGGTCGTACTGATATGTGACACTTGTATTCCGTTCGCATTCATTCGCCAAAAATTGTATTACTATATAAGCATACTGAAATTCCGTAGAACAGTATAAAGACACTGCAAGAGAAAGATGCACAGGGTAGCATTTCTCCAAACACGGGTGTCGTGTTCGATTCTCTGGCGTTCGACTGTGGGACGTCACTGTGGCCTTTGAACTGTGGCTTTTTTTAACCGTTTTTAAAGGCTGAAGATAAACACTAAATTCAAAACACTACTTGTTTCGATTCTTTAATTCCTAATAGCTATCAACGAGCAACCCATCTTAGTTGACTCACTTTTTTTCTTTCTTTTTCTTTCCAATAAATCGGTTTATCTCTTGTTCTCCTGTGGCTTTGTGTCGAACTGCAAAAAAAACAAACAAAACAAATAATTATCGAACACCTCGGTTATGGGGATCGCTGTATGCTGACGACTGCGAAAATTTTAACGAAATGAAAACACATTCTGCCTGACTGCTACTACAAATGGTAAACCGTCCAATCGTGGAACTCGAAAAAAAATTATAAATATACCCGTTTGGGTTACGGTTTGAACCACGTTGAACTTCCATTTTGAACTGCAACGTACCATCTGAATATAATGAACGAATTTGCAATGGATTATGAATATCTGTACCGAACGGTTTGCCAAAATTATCAATCATGGACACCCGATTTATCTGCAAAATACTTCATTTTATTCTAAACTCCTTTCAAAATAATGGGTTTCGTTGTCTAATGATAAAATGTACTGCTTATCTCTCTTATCCTCAATCAAACTGCACAACGACAAATACAAATCTGAAAAAACTCTGAATTTATTATCAACCAACACTACCTTCACAAAAAAAATACACTTCCTGAAAATTGCTACAAAACTAAAGGCGATATTTGCAAGTTGTATACCAGAGATTATAGACTTGATCGGAACAAGACCCAAATATGGGGGAACACTGAAGAATGAACGGGGAAGAAGGTGAGATTCTACAGAACCTACATCATTATAATCGTTCGCATTACCATTGTGCCACTTCCATTCACCTTTAGCAATTACTTTTCTGTTTGTGTTCCATTTCGCATTTGCACATCGCTCTGTATTCATTTCTCATTTGCTCATCCGTCCTTTGTGTCCCGATTGATCCTTTTGATATTCGCGCAGCATTATTAAGCGTTTCAAAGTTCTTTCCTGTTTTGTTTCTGTTTTCTGTTGTTTTTTTTCTCCTTTTGGCACAAACATTAAAGCTGTTTCGTATGGAAATTTCAGAACTCACAGAATTTTCTGTCTATCTTTTGTTTTTGTTTTGTTTTCTCCTTCTGTTGTTGCTCTTTCGTTATACCAATTCGTTTCAACATGCAGCTAGTGTATCTTCTTTTTTTTATCAACGTTTTGCATTTGTTTTTCTCTCCTTTCCGTACTGAATCTTTGGACTCCTTTTCCTATCAGTCAAGTGCTGTATGGCTGTTGTCCTGTCTGTTTGACATTAGTGTATTGTTTCTTGCTGGCGTATTAACGTGTTCTGTTTTCCTTGTTTCTGTCACCTATATCTGCTCCTCGATATTATATTTTCTTCAATAAAGACTATCCTCTTGTATGGTCAATGTTTTGCTAAATGTTCACTGTCCTGTGCCAATATTGTGTTGATCATGCGTATCTTGGTCTATAAATGTTTCATAATGATGGAATGTAATGAATTTGTTTTATGTTTCCATTTCTTTTTTTGTTATTACAAAACCCATACGAATGTCTTTTTAAGGCGAATAGTCTGGTGCGCCTTGTTCTTTACAGCTATCATTTCTTTAGAATGTGCCAGTTGTCCGGAATAGGTTTTCGTTACAATCTGTGAAATTGTATTTAATGCTCGAAATTGTCTTTGGACGTTTCACCCTGATATACGATGTATGTCATTAACTTCATTAAACTTCCTCAATGTCTTATGCCATCTTTGGTGCAATAATTCTTTGCCTACTAAACTTGTTGCACGCTTGTTTGTGATTTTGAATAATCTGTTGTTTTTTTTATTTTTATTTTGGTTTTGATTTGTTAATCCGATTTTGATCATACACTAATCCATTTTTCATCGATTTGCAAAGTTTGCGGTATTACTACTACCGTTTGTCATTGGCTTCTATGGGTTTTGGGTAGTACTTTGGTTTGATGTTTTCTTTTTTATTATCTCAGTTACGCATCGCAAAGCATCTGCTTCTTTTCCTTTTCGGTACGAATATAATTTCAATGATGTTTAACATTGAAAACATTTGTTTCTTGTTTTGTATGATGTGCGCCCATTCACAATTGATCTGAAAACGATGGCAGCAAATAGTGTTATCTGTTTCTTTGTGTGTCCTCTGTGTAATTTTATTTATTCATTTTGGCGAATCTGCTAGATATGGTTTCGTTTTGTCTCGATTTGCCATTTTGCTACAATTGATTTCGCTACCTTTTTTTGGGGTTTTTTTTTCTTTTTTTCTCTTTACATTTTCTAATTTTTTCGAACGAACCTACATTGAACCCACATAAACATGCCACGTGTTGGGATGCAACTATCACAAAGACAAACCCAATAAGCATTTAAACAAACTGGTGTCTTTAATTAAAGGTATACTCTGGTGTTCAACTTCCCAAATAAATCGTCGTAGATTGTTAGCATTCAAACTGCGCCAATATTCGCTAATGCGTGCAGCAGAAGCATAACCAGCACTGGTATACGTAGGGAAAGCGTCGCATCACAGTCAGTAGGCAGACCTCTAGCAACAGTGATGCAAAACAAAAAAAAGTGAATTACCGATCAAGGAAATGCGCTTTCGCTGCGTATATTTTTGAATGTCTGGTTCTGACTCTGTGTGTACAACCATCGTTACCCCCAACTTACTTACCCACTTATCTTTTTTCCCTAACTACTCATTTACCTCATCTGGTCACATGCCGGGTCCAATGTTCGACGCAATGCGGTGCGAACAGGATTATCTGATTGCGCACCGGAAGACTCTATAATTACTCCTCTAGGCTAAATGGTTTACAATGTGCGCTACGTAAAGTGCCGTAAAGACTTTAACGAATCTGTGTAGTGTCAATATCGATAAGTGTGTTATATTCAATGGAAGTACATGTATCTTATTGTGTTAGTGTTTAACAAACATTTGTTTTGGTGCCAGATTAGCTGTACTATTACCCCTGACCACTACTGATAGCTATTCATATTTATTAAAACTATAAGCATCTACCTCCGGGCACCGGACGTATATGTGTATGTATGTATGTGTATGTGTGTGGCAGTGTACAATCTTAGTAGTGTTCCTGTGGCAAGGTGTTTGCCGTACGATTGTATATATTACATTGAGTCCTCACACAAAATGGTAGGTGTTAAGTTTGTGGGTGCTTCGTTAACTGGAAAGAAGATGTCCATATGGACGACGCGTTAATGTTTTCGGATTGAATCATAGTCGCAACAGTGATTTGTTGACTGGGCATATCTTGGACAAACTCAAAACACACACTCACTAACACTCACATACACCTACACACGATAGAAATGAGATAAACTCACATATTCAAAGGTCCGTCAAATAGTTCTGCTAATTGAAAAGATGGCGTTGGTACTGTGCATGTTACTTTTTGGGCTCCTCCTTGGGGTCGTATATGATTGATTGTTAGCAACTATGTGTGAATTTTTGTAACAGGTATTAGAGCAGTAACGGATCAGTGTTTTACACAAATACCTCTTTACATGACGTGGAAAGTAATTGACCCGTTTTATAAGTACTTCATAAAACAGGCCTACGTTACGTCTGCTGTTCTAGTAACAATGCAATAAATATACAATATTTTAGTAATGTTTTGCAAAACTGTAGCTCGTGATAATTGTAATCCTATAGCTGTATCATAGATATGTTAGATACTGAAAATGTTTTAAAGGAAGAAATGATTTGCTAGGCGTACTGAATGTGACGCATCGTCCAACATTCTATATATCCTTGTGTCTTTAATTCGCCGTTCTCCATGAATATTTTTCCCAACTGAACTATTTTAAACAATAAATTTGTTGCCTTTTAATTGAAATGTAATCTATTCGCTCACGATATATACGGTAAATCGTATCCATTTGCTTACGATAAATGAATATAATATAAAATTGCTTAATTTCATAAAATTAAACCATACCAATCGAAAATATATGAGCTTTTAAATTGAAGAAAAGTAATACGCTGAAACACCACTAGGAGTTTCTTTACATTTAGTTGATTTGATGAAAATCGATAATTCATATCATAATGAAAAACTTGGAATCGTTGTGCCTAGGAATGTAAATTTACAACTTACACAACGTAAATGAAGCGAATTGGTTTCCATTTTTTCCCTTAAACATGTTTTGCAATGTATGCACTGTACAATGCAATAGTGATCAATTATTATCTCTCCCTACAGATACACATATATATGCATATACACATATTTGTATGTATATATATATATAAAACTTATATACACATATACTCTGGCTAGCCCTCATCTCGTTTCAAAAATTTTTTTGTGAATGATTACACTATAGGAACCTAATGCACGAATGAATTATGTTCTTAGTGTTTTACCACTTCCTTTGTCTTGGTATTCATGTGTTGGAACATCTTTCTGTTCGTTTCTCCCCCAATGACAGACGTACACTATTAAGCTATTAACTTTTATGTAATGTTTTGTGCTTGATGTTTTTAGTACGAAGTACGTTGTATTTGTTGTTACACGGTGTTCCGTCCGTAAATAAAGCAGTAAACTGTTTTTTTGAACATTCCATTTTGGCATAGCCTGATGCCAAATAATGCTATACCTAGATACCTGTTGTCGCTAAGATCAAAGAAAAAAAAAATCCGCGTTTGAATTTAGTCACACGAAAAGTGTAAAACAAATGAGTGAACCTAAAACTTCATTGACATTGAAAGTACAACCAAAATTTGTATTGGGATAAGTTAAAGTACCTATAATACTTTTATATATGTGAGATAAATGCAATCCAACAAATCAAAAGCTAAATGTACCAATAAAAGAAATGAAAATGCGTGGCCAGGCTTCAATTGTAACCTTGCTATATACTTAGTGCGTTTAATCCGCATCATCTACCAGTTGGAGTAGTTTTGGTAATGTTTTGATATGTTTTTTTTCGCTTTTGTCCATCCACACCCATACCGTCCGTAGCAACGATTTGTTTGTGGTAAGCGCAAGACAGCAAATCCCGCGAAGTGAAATAGAAGCGAAACGAAATAATGCGTAAAAGAATATTTATCGCAACACAAATTACATTTCCGAAACTACCTGATGAATGCTAAGATCTTTAACAGAGCTTGCAAACTGTCAAACAAAATATAAAATTGATTGCAACGAGTCATCAAGTTCGGTTTTAATGCAAACTGTACCACGAAGGATGAGGATCTGTTCAATAACTTGTAACTTGACGCTTGTAACTTGTTGTGTGTGTGTGTATATGTGTTGCTATTATATTGTAAACCATTGCGAAAAGACATTCTAGGTATAACGTCGACATATGACACATGTCTCATCGGCCAGTTAGTGTGTCATGACTAACTCAGGCGTACCAAAAGCGTGATATATCGCATAAAAAGAAAGATAATGATTTAAAATGCCACCGCTTCTAATACGTTGCGACGGATTTGCATGCAACCGTGTGTTCCGTAATGCTCGTTATAAATAGTGTAATGTATATGTAATTATTTAGTGATAACATTTTGCTCCGCTGTTATTGTAGTTTGCATTCAACAAATCTGCACCAATTATTAAATACCGATTGCTAGGCATACATAACCACCACCTGCTACAGTAATATTGCACAAGTAGTGATAATTTCAAACCGTGTAGTAATGTAAGCTCATCTGTAAAAATCATGCCCGTAGATCTGCACGAATCTAACTTTACCATGTATATACTGTATATATTGTAGTGTGTGTAATTTAAGTAGCCGATCAACCGAGTGACATGCGTTGTTACTGAAACAAATGGCGCATTATTACTCGTACATGTTTGCGTGATGTTCGTATCGTAATAGTGCTTTCTCCTGTTCACAAACTAGTAGAGAGAACCGTTAAAACTTTAGCTAGGACTGCATAATGTCTAATTCGGAAAGTCGCCTTACTCATGTTTTTTAGTACAAAAAACAACAACAAAAAACACACACATAAAAAAATGGAATAGCTGCTCTTTAAAAGTAATAGATCGCGTAAAATGTATTTGAATAAAAAAAATGTCTCTCTTTCTTCTACTACTATACGTTATCCTCTACGTCACCAACGTAACGTCTTTCTGTTATTCTCTCTATCTCTCTATGTTTCGCTATCTCTCTCTCTCTCTCTCTCTTTAGTGATGTCTAAAAATAATAAACCTATTTTTGACGTTTTTTATTTCATACTGTCGGCACAGCTCTTTTTTGTATGCGTACCGTGTTAGCTGTATGGCAATCGAAGTTGGATAGGAAGACAATACCTTCCTTTTTCCACTTTCCTCGTTCTATGTGCATTCTTCTGTGTCAATGTCAAGAGTTGGCTCTGCGCTGAGCCGAAGGCAATGCTAATCGTACGATAATTGTACTAAATGACGATGCCTCCTTGAAATGTTACCTTTTACTTTTTATTTCCTTCGCCGAACTCTCCTTACCTAACAACAACAACAACAATCCATTCGTAAACCGTTTCGTTTTTTCTGTTTCTTTCGACGTCGTGTGGTAGAACACTCTGTCTATTTGCATGCAGCCCGGATATTTCATACATTATTTTGTTTTGTTTTGTTTTGTTTTCTGTTTTGGTCCAGTTATCATCAAACTGTATCATTTACATGATTCTATCTTCTCATTTACCCTTTCTTTCATCATCTCGTTATGCGTTATGATTTCATTTCGTTGTCGTCATTCATCTGTACACCTCTGAAAGCTATATCGTTTCGTGAATTCGTTGTACCGTGTTTGCTCATTCCTTGTCATCGCCGTAATTGTAATGTGTTTTCTATTCATAACCGTTCCCTATAACAAATCTTTGATATGATCACTGTTTCCTAATCCTCTTGTTATTGGTTTTCTTTGCTTTCCTGTTAACTGAAATACTTTCTTAGGTTTGTTACAACTTAAAATCCAATTCAAACGATGCAATGGCACTAGCAGTTCGAACGAATCATAACAATCTCTCACTTTGTAACTTCTCTCAATCGTTCATAGTAAACGCTTATACTATCAATAAAAAAGGCAAACATTGTTGCAACTGTCCATAACTGCTGGTGTCATTGTAAGTCAATCCGATCAGGATCAGTGACGAATCTATAGCAGACGTCACGTTTATTTATGTTTTTGTGTTTAGTTTTAATTTTCTGTTCCGTTTATTTTGCTGGCGTTTATCGCGAGACGAGTCCATGAATGGGTTGCTAACATATGTTTTCTTTGTGTATCTTTATCACCTCGCCCTATCAACGCAATTCCTATGTATGCGTTATGTCAACAATTGCATCGCTTCGAATATGGTCTTCGTCATCCTTTCATCCTGGTGCGTTGTGGAATCTCGACGTTCTGCATCTACTGCGATGTCCTGGCCCTTCTACACCGGACTACTGAATTGATTGTTGATGGTGCAATATGAATATGATCCTCTTCCCGTACTGCTTGTGCTTCTTAATGATTGTGTGATGTGTGCGTGTGTGTGTGTGCGGCTGATGGATACCGAATACGGTAATAGACATATCGTGGTGTGCGGGCACATAACATACGAATCGGTGTCACATTTCCTGAAGGACTTTTTACATGAAGATCGCGAGGACGTCGACGTCGAAGTGGTATTTTTACATCGGTAAGTAAACGGTGGTCAGCACATCAACCAAAAGCGACTATTTAATTATCGTTTAAGTTGGTTATATTCCTGGCATACCTCATGCTAAAGGGAATTAGTTAATCATGATTTTCAATAGTTTTTCTTTGTTTCTTGTTTAAGTTTTAACAAAAAAAAACATAAACAATATAAATCATCAATTATAATATTAAAACTAAACATCAATATTTGTTAAATTAAATCGGTTTCCGGTTTCTCTAAGCTACACAGAACTTGGAATAATTTGTTTATCATTTTCTTTTTAACAATTCAAACATCATCATTTTAGCTTTTAACGCTCTAGATACACCGATACGTTACAGTTTCCTTTTTTTCTTCATACAGTCATTTTGTTTTCATTCACATTGTATTATATGATTTCATACATTGTCGTCACTTTATTGTTTTTGTTGTTGTTCCATACGATTAGTGGGAACTGTTCTTAATTGAGCTATCTTAGTTAAATCGTTTTTAGTTTAGTGCTTTCGTTCACCGGTACCGGTGGTGTAATTTAGCATACCTGTAAGAATAACACAACATTTCCTTAAACCATATTGCCAATAATGATAACTGATCATGAATACCTGTACGAATATCAATGTAGAAAGGAGCCTGATCTGGAACTCGAAGGTCTCTTGAAGCGTCATTACACAACGGTGGAGTTTTTTCAGGGAACTATGATGAATGCGGTCGATTTGGAACGAGTGAAGGTATATGAATACAGATTTTAACAATTAAAAAAAAACAAACAAACCGAAAACAAAACAAACTACCCTTCAAACAGACATTTTCAATACTACTCTTCATAAAGTTTTCCAAAAAAAAACAACCAAGATCCTAACAGAACTTACCACAAACAACCTTGAAATGAGAGCTTTGATTTCCTTTTTAAAGAATTTACCTGTGAACATTATCAGCAAACACACACGTTTTTTTCTCTCAATGTACTGCCGTTGTCCGACTATGTCACACTAAACAACAATATCCCGCACCAAAAACCGCCTTTGCACACATTCGCCGCTGAGGCATCCGGTGGGAGGCTTTGCTGAGTTGCGTCTCAGATTATGTTTCTTAGTTCATTACATGGTGCTGATTATGGTCACGTTTTTGTTTAATTGCACACGCAAGCAGATGTGAACAGCTGCTTATGTTGTATCGTAAAGACACAGCATGCTTCCGTGCCGTAATGCTACGACAATGCATCGCAGACTAGGCTAACGAAAACAAAAACCAAAAAACAAGTTAACAAAGCTAGAAATTACATCAGGAAAGGTAATGGGTTGATTTTGTTTTCTGCTTATCGTGTGTTAGTATTGATACAATCAGTTCAGTGTTGTTTTTTTTGGTCCGTCTTGGCTCAACTAGGTATTTGTTGCTTAAAATTAAGCGTTACAAACGAAAAGGAAGATTCAATTCAATTTCCTTTTTAACTCTACGCACCTTAGGTCAAGCTAGCCAGCTGTATCGTTCGATGACCGTTGTAATGGAAAAGATTAGTCCACAGCGTAGATAGCCAATCGTCCACTGAGCTCTCGTTTTCTCTTTACTATTTGTTTCTGTCTTATACAAATTTTTGAATTATTAACCTTTCAGTATAATAATATTCTTACTTCGATGATGGCATAACGCTTTGTTGGTATGTTTATGCTACATGCGTTGCAACATGACACCTTTATGCTATGGCTATGCCATCATCGTGCTTGCGCATGGTAACATTTTAGACACCGTTTCAATCTTATTCTCTCAATATCCTATCTAATCAGTGTTCTATTTCAATTTTCTTAGTCACGCGACATGTTTTTTTCCGTTTATTCTTGTTTTGTTTTTCGTTTTGTAGGGAAAATCGTTTTTCACTAATTTTTATTACTTTGGCTGTCTAACAGCAGTAAAGCAGTTCTTTTTCTGATTTAGGATGTTTTAAGTTTGTTGTGGAATGCAAAATCTTCGTATCATACATTAACCGATTTACATTTTACATGCTGTATGTACATTCGTTCAGATCTAACTTTTTTTTTCTTCAAATTATGTGCTTTGTATTTTATTTGGTTATAACTTAAAATATGCATTCGCTAATTTAATCAATAATTACTATGTAAAACCATCGACGGTTCACCGCGGATCAGCGCGTCACAAGAGGTAAAGCTACATTTATTAAAGTTTATCAACATAATTACGGTTCGTATGGTTCAGCGGATCGAACCAAATAGCGGAATTGTTTTTTGCTTTTTACATTTACCATCTTGCAACTAGAAGAGATCAAAAATGTGTAGTAGCTTTTTTAATATTATAATTGATACAGAAAAATAAGTTTTACATTTATGTTCCCTTTAACAAAATCAAACAAAAAAAACAACTCCCTGGAGAGAACAAAAACCTCGTGACGGTGCACTGCCGTTACTGTAAGCTATTTACTCTGTGACTAACCTCATATGTGTCTTTTCTTTCTATTTCTATTTTTGCGCTTTTATTCAAACACGCACAATACACTCGAATTGATCTCTGTCTCTCCCTTTTCTTCGTTACCAATATCCGCTCTACTATGCGTGTCGTTAAATGACCAAATGTCACAAACTCTGAACTACTCAAAACCCCTCCGGGGCTTGGGAATGAACTAATACGTAACAAAAAAACAAAACAAAACAAAAATAAAATATTTATCCACACCCATCATACGCATGCAAATCCCATATGTTGGCCCCAAATGATACGCCTGTGTGCGTTTACTACGTTTGTTGTGTTATGCAACGTGCACAATAACCTAACATTGCAATTACCAAAACGATTCATGCGGATTCACGCGAATAAATGCATCAATTCAATACGAAACCCCATGCGTATGTCCATGCGTACGGACGCGACCCATTATCGATTGCGCCCGTTTCCAATGTACGACCATTTAAGAAAACCACCCGATCTGGAGCTGGAAGGTCTATTCAAACGTCATTTCACCACCGTGGAGTTTTTCCAGGGAACGATTATGAGCCCAATTGATCTGCAGCGGGTCAAGGTAAACATTGTTAGTGTTACTACTTAAACATTCTATCAAATGTCCATTTGCGTGCCTTGATTTTATCAAAACTTCTTTCTTCCGAATTTAACCCATATTTGTTACTCTCTACTTACTTATTTCATTACTATCGTGATTTTTGTTTTGTTTTTTTGGTCACATTCTTTATCTTCTTGAAACGTTTGTGTTCGTAAGTTTTTTTTCTTGTTTTATTTTATAAATATTATTATGACGATAGTTTACATTACTATATCTCTAGGCGTATCTAGATGTGGTGAATGTGTTGTTTTTCTATGATTTAGAAAACGTTTATGTGTTACACAGAGACACACCCACACATACACGAACTTGTGTATATATAATTACATAAATGTTGCGACCAATGTGTGGTGTTCTGTATAATCGTTCCCATTTTCGTGATCGTGATGTGTGCTGATTTTGCCTTGTCAGACCATACAACCAAACCCCCGATTTTACATAGTGTGTGCCCTAGGCGACCAAATGCATAATTACAGTCGTGATGTGAAAATAGTTTTTATTTTTGGTTTTTTGATTTCCGCAAATTGTTGCATGTATTGAATCTTCATCGAGTGAGCATCGTGCTAATGGATTTGTAAAAAAAATATTGGCCACGAGTGTGAGTTTCATTTAAAACAAATGCTTGAAAAGGCAAAAACTTTGTGGTGACGAATGAAACAAGATGTAGAAAGAGAAAAAAAACACTCCATTTTAGTTTCGTCCAAGGGTTTTGAACTAACGCGATAGTAACAATCATTTGCCTTGACCTTTTTTGTAAATTAGCTGACTTCTGAGGCTCGTATGCGTTACAATATGAAACATAACAAACTGGGAAACATTCGTGTTCACTTGAAAAACCTGTTCAATAATGATGATTTAGAAAACAATGATTAATCTAGTAAGTTAACAAAGTTTTATAGGAGCGATAAAAGCTGTTTTAGTTTAGATGTTGTTCCATACACGGTTTGTGAAGCAAACGTTACGGTAAGTGAGTAATTTTCACTTTTCTTTCAGCACTACACACAAAATTGCACGCACGCATGTTTGCTCTAACTTGTTTTTTATTTTTAGGAGCCAATAGAAATGTTTGTTATTATTTTCCATTTTCAGTATATCTGATGAATATGGTTTCGTCTTCGATTAGCTTAGTCATTTTAGCTTAGCGCAGCATTGTTTCTAGACTACTTACCACCACCAGCTTGCAGTGCATATACACATGATAGTAGTTCGGAAATAGGATAGTTGTGAATTTTGATTTTTGTTTTTAAATGAAATTTTCCTTTCTTACTGTATGCGTCTGTTTGGATTTCAGTTGTTTATAATTTTGCATACAAATGTCTGTTTGTTCTGTAAAGTACTCTTTGCTAGCTTCGAACAGACGTCGAAACTGTGCCTATACATCTGTGGTATAGTTTCGGTGCTGTACATGCGAGTACGTCAGCAAATGGTGTATTAATTGATACTTTAGCCCGTTTTGACCGCTAAGCGGAACCGCTGAGCTAGTGTGTTTGACATTAGGTAAAATAGGAGAAACCCGTTACTGGTTAAGCGGTGTTAATGTGTTTTTGCTGAATGAATAGATTGATGCGATGCGATTGAGATGGATCCCTTTAAAGCAATAGAGTAAAAGTAAAATAATAATTGAAATAAAAAAATACAAAAACTATTGTTAGTTCGTTAGGCAACAAAAAAAGAATCAAAGCCAAGGCGGCTGCCTTGACAAAAATCCCAAATTGAGCACACACACACACCAACCATTCCCATCCATTTCCGTTTGCCGTGGAGTGTTATAGTCTGTTTAGTTGTACATATAGTGAAG